>NC_089979.1:38044274-39256774 GCF_036417845.1 Apteryx mantelli
TTGTCATATAGGTATCTAAATACCCGATTGTCTAAATACCCAGTTTTGTGGGCAGAACCTTTATGCAGTACCTGAGGAGGAATAACCAGTCACGACCTTCTGATTCAAGGCTGCTTTAGTTATACATCGAACCTTTGCAGGTTAATTGAGCAAATATAGGGCCAGATTACCTGATTCATTAAATGTGATTTGCATAGCCAGCTAGATTTAAATTGTTTTGAATTAGCATTTGGAGTCCCCTTGTCCAGGGGAAGAGAACAGATAACAGCAGGCATAGCAGGGAAGGTGTTTCATTCTGTTCATCAGTCCCCTTGACTGGCTCCTTTTTTTTCATTAGTAAGTAGGAAAAAGAGCAGAAAGGCACAATGATGGTTTAATACAATTCTCCAGCCCTTTATCACGTCATGTTTCAATTGTACACACAAGTGGCTACAGTGTACTGTAAAGATTTCTGATATAGTTTTAATCTAGCTAACAAGGGCACTCCTTGCAATTAGCTGTGGCAGCATGGAGTCACATTCATTTAAATGGTCTATATCCACCTTCATTTTCTAGTTTGAAGCATGGGGAAAAAATTCTTCTACACTAGATTTCAACATTCAGCATTTACAATATTGTTTGCTCTTCTATCCTTGTTTCTCTTTAGCAAAGCAGCAGGGAACACATGACAGTCTGCCAGAAAATTTTAACTGTCTTTCAGGTACTGCAGGTTGCACTAAAAATCACTCTGACTTCACTGGCAAACTGTGTTAGACTCAGTGCAAGCATGCTGCTGTTCTTTCTATGAAATGTTCCAGTGATGGTCTAACACAGTAAGCATCTGACAGACCTAACTCTTCCTTGCCTTGTACTTTGCAAGCACGTTCATTTGTGCAAAATGATGTAAAACATGCCAGTGTGTTGAAAATCCTGGTGTGAAAACACTCTACACCTATGACAGGTTAACTTTATCCTGAATGATTGCACAATATATGACCCAGGTGCAAAACAAACCTTATGCAGAAGAGGAAGAGAAGGAAACCAGAAAGTCCATATAGGTATTTCCTTATTTGCATTGTCATATAAATGTCTGTGATGAGATAAAACATCTGAATGAAAGACTGTTCAACTTTTTTTCTCTTTCCACATTCTTGCATGAATTTTTTTTTGTATTTTCAGCACCACATTCTGCATACCTTACAGGAAAACTGGAATCCTCAGTGGTTGAGGTTTTGGAAAACACTATAAGTTTATCAACTATTGTTTTGATTGCTAGTTATACTTCTAAAAACCTTTTGCCATCTCCATCTATGTTCAGGGAGGAAGAGAGTCAGGATTATAATACAACTGAATATATCCGGATAGATAAAATATTTATTACATGAACACTTTCATCTTGAAATAACTCTACTGAACACAAAGGGAACGTTTCCCTTGTATAGCAGCCAGACTGTATCAGGCTCATAGCACACTCAGTAAGAGCATATTGGGGAATAAGACATCTTTGCCAAATTATAGTAGAATTTGTTCCACTAATTATTTCAATAATTTCAAAAAAATCTGTATTTTTTGAAATATGCTTGATGTTTCACTTCCAAAGAGTGACAGTCTGGTCAAATGATACTGAGTTCACATCGTTACTTGTCAATTATCTTCACAGTAGCCCCTAAAAAGTTTTTCTTTAGGCATCTATTATGTAATCTGAAGCAGATTATTTACCTTAGTCATCAAGATTTACCTTAGGATCACCATCAGCATTTTATGGCATAATGATTGCTGAATGGTCAGACCCTAGATGTAGGCCAAATTTCATTGCTCTAAATCTCTGAAAAAAGTTCTGCTCCTGGAGTATTTATTGTGGGATTAGGGGACAAAGACTTTTTGAAAGTGAAATTTTGGGGTGTTGAGAACATACACATTAGCCAGAAATGCAGAGCAGTGAAAGGCAAGAGGTAGTTTTGGTTCAAAATCCTTTTTTTAGAAAACAAGCAGGACAATATTAAAAACAAAAGTCAGATGGTATGTCTTATAACAACACTGCATGCTTTCTTTTGCAACATTTACAATGGGTAATAATTGTGAAGGAGTTTTGGGCATAGCTATTTTTAGTTAACATGTTCATGAAAAAGCTTTTATGTTCAGATGGACTTTTGTGAATGAAGATTGCCATATCAGGCTTTTGTTTCAAGTGAATGCAACGTAAAGCATAAACCTTGAGAAGTTTGTAACTGATTACTTGCATTCTAAACAGCCAAGGTGGGTGTACTTTCAAGTGTACTTTCATGTCCTAACACAAGCACAGTAATAATCGCCCCCCCTAGTTTCAGAATGGATCCTAATTCTTCCTTTGTTGTTTAATTCAAAGATTAATTCCAGAAAGATCAGAAAAGTGATTCTCAGCCATCTGACTGGTTTCTGCAAAGCCAAAGCAGCTGGAGCACTATTACCACATAATTCATCAAGAGTGCTCATTACCATTAGTCATACTAATGTCAGATCGCGCCATTAGCTTCAGTGAACTCTCTATAAGCATCCATTTAATTTTTCTTTCATGAGTGATTGTTTCTGTGAAGGCCAGGTGACTGGCTCTAGTCCTGACACAAGTCCAAGAGGGTTCTCCTTCCCCATTTATGATTGTTTTATAGTATTAGAAGACATTCAACATATTGTGATTAGTAGAAGAGACAGGTTTTACAAAAGTGGGGGAGAAAACTAGCATCTTCAATAATAGCTTGAAAATCGCAAGTAATCAACAAGAAATTACTGTGGGCTGTAGTGTGTGTATGTCCCATTTAGAAGCAGGCCCATATTATCCCTAGCATTACTTTTTCTGCTGATATACCTGTAGAAGCCCTTCTTGTTGGCATTCAATCCCTCACCAAATTCAACTCCAGATGGACTTTAGCTTTCCTAACCCTACCCCTGCATGCTCAAACACCATCTTTATATTCCTCCTGGGTCATCTGTCCCTGCTTCCACCTCTTGAATGCTTCCTTTTTGTGTCCAAGTTTAGTCAGGAGCTTCTTTTTCATCCATGCAGGCCTCCTGACACCTTTGCAGGATTCCCTGCTTGTTGAAATGGAGCAGTCTAGAGCTGGGAGGAGGGACAAGATCCTTGAATATCTGAACAGGATTCTTTCAAGCAGATCCCTGAAGTCCAGTTCTCCTGAAGTCCAGGTTTGTGATCCTGTTATTTGCCCTTCTCCCTCTTCTCAAGATCCTGAACACCATCCTATGGTCACTGCAGTCAAGCTGCCCCTGACCAGTCCTTCCTTGTTTGTAAGTATGAGGTCCAGCAGAGCATCTCCCTTTGTCAGCTCCTTGATCACCTGTGTCAGCAAATTGTCATCAATGCACTCCAGAAAGTTTCTGGGTTGCTTGAGCCCTACTGTGTTATCCCTCCAGCAGATATTGGGGTGGTCAGAGTTCCCCATGAAGACCAGGGCCTGCAAACTTCTCCCAGTTATCTGAAAAAGGCCTAATCTACTACTTCCTGATCAGGCAGCCTATAGTAGACACCCACTACAACATAATCCATGTTGGTCTGCCCACCCATCCTTACTAACAAGCTCTCAGCCAGCTCCTCACCATTCCCAGGTTGAGCTCCTGGCATTCCAGCTGCTCTTTCACATAAAGGGCAACTCCCCCTCCTCACCTTTTCGCCTGTCCTTTCCAAAAAGCCAGGATCCACCCACCACAGCACTGCAGTCATGTGAGCTCTCCCACCATGACTCCATGATCCCAATGAGATTGTAGCCCTGCAACCATACACAGACTTTAATTCCTTCTGTTTGTTCCCCATGCTGCCTTAGCGTACAGGCCCTGGAGAGGTACTCAAGCATGCAGATTTCCCAGAAAGGATATGAGAGCTTCCCCCATAATACTGTCCCATAGGCACTTCCTTATTTACATGCATATGCTTTGGGTGGTTCCACTTCAGCCCTGTTTTGTTGATTACCGTGTCCCTTCTGTTTTTATCACCACAGACCCTTTGCTCATCAACTCTGTCTGCTACTTCCTCATTTTATTATTGGTGGTCAACATGTCTCTCCCCCATTCTTCCTAGTTTAAAGCTCTACAGGTTGGCCAAACTATTGCCAAAGAAACTTCTGCCCCAATTAGTCAGGTGGACCCCATCTCTTCCAAGCAGTTGTTGATCCTTGAAGAGGGACCCATGGTCATAGAAATTAAAATCCCTTTGCCAGCGCTAGCTATGCAACCACTTGTTGACCCACAGGATCTGTCCAGTCCTCCTCAGGCCCTTCCCCCTCACTCAGTCTCCATGCCCTTGCCCATCATCTCTAGAGCCATATAGTCATTCTTGATATTTTCCATGTCTTCCCTGGCCCTATCATTAGTGCCCATACGGAAGAGCAGCAGGGGGTAATAATCCAAATGCTGGACAAGCCTCAGAAGATGGGCCTCCACAATATCCTGAATGCAAACCTCCAACAAGCAGCAAACCTCCCTAGATGACAGGTCAGGTCAGCAAATAGAAGTCTCCCACAGGGAGTCTCCCACTACTAACAATTACTGCTTCCTTCTGATGCTGCTTCATAACTCAGGCTCAGCCAGCACTGATGCTCCATTTGACAGTGCTCCCAGCTCCTCATTAACTAAGAGGGCAGTGAACCTATTCCATACTTGTAAGTCTTCAGGTAGATTAGGAACCTTCCACCTGGTGCCAAAAGTCACCAGCTTCCAGTCTTCACCATCACATGAGTTTCTACTTTCCAGCCTGCTATACATAGACTCTGCCCCTCTGCTACAGCTGGGGGTTCAGGTTCTTGAAGCTGCAAGATCTCAAAGAAGATCTAGTCAACTGCTTTCTCATCCTCTCTGATGCTGTGCAGTATGCTAACTTTCTTCCACAGCTCCTTAACAACTACATACCTCCTGCAGCCTAGAAAAGCACCTGTCCCAACCTAAGCAAGAGGCCCCAGGTGCTTCCCTGCAGCCCAAGACCTGCATCCTCCTTCTGAAATTCCATCAGGGTTAAATCCTCCTACATTGTGGAGACAGTTGCTCCAGCAGCAGTTGGGGACTGCACCCTGTGGCACATCACCACCATAGCTGAGGACAAGTATGATGGTTTGAGAAGACTTGCTGGCACCTCCATTATGCCCTGACATACAAGCTGCTGTGTCTGTAAATTGTACTCTAGAGTTGCTTCTTATATAGGCCTCTCCCAAGCACCAGCTAAAATGGTGCTTGACCCTCCTTAATCAGGAGTCAGCTGGAGCAAAGGCTCCAGGCACTGTTCAGTCAAGAACAGTTGACAGAGCTTGTTAGAGGCTACTAGAGCTCGCTAGCAGCTTGTCAGAGGTCAAGACCTCCTGTGGCTATCCTTACCTGGCAGCAGCAGGCACCTTCAGGTTCCTCAGAGAGTTCCCAGAAGTCCCCCAATGGTCCCAGAAGTTCCCCAAAGGTCTAGATCATCTTAAAGCAGAACCCAGAAACTACTGTGGAAACTGGTGCATCCATTAGCTACATCTGTTAGCTGTGCTCTCTGAATCCTTGCACAGATGAAAAATTGTCATCTATATCTAAGTGCATTTTTAAAACAGTTTTTTTCGGGATGCACAACCAAACTGTTAACCAGCAAGCCAGATAGGGTCAATTTCTGACATGTCCTGTGTGGATGTAGGTGTTGCGTAATCTCATAGTTTCAACAATATAAATAAAAACAACATTTGACTCATCAAGCAGGGACAACTGAAATGATATTACTACCAAGCTATGATGGTGCCACAATCCAGATGTATTGGAACATCCAACAACAGCTCACGTATGAGGTGCAGCAGTTGGAAATCTTCTGAGGTGCCCCTCTTGAAGAAGTTTATTTTCCTCTGGAAAAGGATTTTTCTGTGATTGCGTAAGAATGAAGTGGTGTTAACAGAGTAACATTTCCAAATGCAAAATTCCAGCCTTGGAGGGAGAGTATTTTGGATCTTGGAGGATCACAATGTCCTAATATCATAAATAGAAAGTTTAAATACATCACAGTGATACTAAGGTTATTTAATACTATCAGGTGAACAAGATCATACTATTAAGATAACTCATACATGAATGTAGGATGAATCATAGAAGATGATGATGATGAGTTGGAACAGGCCTTTAGAGGTCATTTAGTCCATTTTTTTTTCCCATCGCAGAATCACCTATTCTTAGCCCAATTCTGAGAGACATTTGTCTAGCCTCTTCTAAAAATCTTTCAGTGACAGTAATATCACAAATCCCTCAGTAAATCTGCTTTGGTTCTTACTGATCCTTACCATTGTGTACATACACAAAAATTTGGAAAACTAGTTAAGAAAGGTAGCAGTCACACCAAGATAAAGAAAGTATATATATTACCTTCGGTTATGTGAGGGCATTAGATGTCAGCTTGTGAGGTTCAGTCTCCCTTACACCCAGTTTCCTGCAGTGGTCCTGGCAAAGTTTTAGTTGACAGAATCACAGAATCACAGAATCGCTGAGGTTGGAAGGGACCTCTGGAGATCATCTAGTCCAACCCCCCTGCTCAAGCAGGGTCACCTAGAGCACATTGCACAGGATTGCATCCAGGCGTGTTTTGAATATCTCCAAAGTTCTCAGCTCTGCTGCATAGTTTTCTGCACCTGTTAGTTGTACTCTAAACTTTTTTGAAAACAAGGATAACTGATGCAGCACCCTTAAAGACACTTAGAGTTTTGACATTGATTACTGATACTGATATTCCTGTGAATGTGACTGAACCCTTTCTTTTGGGAATCCTTTAACCCTCCCCCAATAAGGAGCTCTCTTAAAAGAAATTCTCTATATTAAAATAATATCTGTTGTGAAGTAGATCTTGAAACAAAATTTGGACTGTTTTTCCTTGTTTGGGCTCTAGGCTTGCATCCAAGCAGTCAAAAACTGCATTGGCTCTGCTTCTTGTTAGGAGATCCTTATTAAAACAGTTAAGAGGGAGAAAATTTTCAAGTCAGAATTAATTTACCTTTCATAATCTTCATAAAAAATTTATAGAAAAAATACAAGCCTTTTTTCAATCTTATTTTTCTGCTCTGTGATTTCATTACTGGCTATAGAACTCTTTCAAATTCCGGAAGGTAACAGATGACTGATTACTCAATGATGCAGCAGAATAAATCTGTCGTAACCATAATTAAAGAGCAAATGTGTTTCACACTGCCCATGCAATGGGCGTTAAATGTGTTACACATAGGAAGCAGGCACCTTATTGATTACTAACAGTTCCCTGATAAATTGAGGTAATTAATTTCAGCTGAGCAACTCATACAAATGGAAGTTTAAACTTGGTAAAAATAGTTTTAGAGTTTGGCAGAAATTGCTAATTTCTGGCATTAACTTCTTCAAGTTAACAAGTACTTCGAGTACTTGTTCTTCAAGTCTTATTTGGCTGTGGACTTATTATGTCTTATTCAAAGTCACTTCCATTTAAAATAGCCTTGAAAGTTTCTATTTACTCACCTGAATAAATCTATTTCTGTTAATGACTAAATAAAAGGTTTTGGCTGAAATCACAGTCTCCTGGAGTAAGACCCATTGGGAGAAACCAGTACAAACAAAATCTCTTTAAACCCCTGCTCTACTGGTTTCCCTACCTGTTTAACTTTGTAGGAATGAGGAGGAGTTTCTGAAGAAGCAAAAGTCCTCACACCCAGGCCGTATGATTTGTTTGAAAGCTGTGTCAATATTAGGGGATCAGCATTTTTTTTGAGACCTGGACCCCTCCCAGAACTTGTTTTTCTCTCCAGCCTTTGGAAATACAGCTACTGGGCTGTGCTACTAGGAGAACTTGCCTAGCCCATGCAGTTGCTACACAGGGAATGCACGATTTCATGCTGGGGTACACCATAGACTCCATGGTTGTTTTATTATTTTGGTAGACTCCTGTTGCTGGTGGCAGAGGATAATATGAGCATTTTTCATCCTGATTTTGATTTGTTCCTCCTCTTAGCTATAGAAACCCGGATCCATGGAGGAGAATCCCTGTTCTGCGGTAAAGGGCCCTGGGGAGAGATGTACTGTGACCATGTGAGATAGTTCTTTACCCTAGTGCAAGAGAGAAGAGCTCCATGCAGTTCCAGGACATAGGACTTTCTTGTCCTCTCATCCTTTTTAGTATTATCACCATCAAACATTTGGCAGGTAGATTTAATGTCCCCAAGCTCCTTTGCACTGGGGTATTTTAATAGCTGCTTTGACTTTTGTGTCTAGAACAGCTGTCTTGAACTTAGTGTAACTTTCCTTTTCCACACTATTCCTCCAGGCATATTTAAATCATGATCTCTACAGGAAATTAGCTAATTGGGAAATAATGATCTGACAATAATTATTGTAAATATTTACATATATGTGTGTACATACATGTATATGTATTTAATGTATGTAACTTACAAATTTAGCAGTATATTTGGCTCCTTTATTTTCCATATATATAATATTTGTTGCAATATTCTAGGGGTTTGCCATTCATGCTGCAGACTATGTTTTATCATAAAATGAAATGCTCAGATCAGTAAAACCACAGCAGTGAGAATGCGTATATAGAAGTACCTTTATCCATAGAACTTTTATTGATGGGAATGAGTTCACTGCTATAAAAGCTTTCTATACATTTGTTTAGCAATATAGCTGTTATGTGCAAGCACTCAGGGATTTATCATTGTAATCATCTTTTGAGAAAGTTTATTTTGTAAAAATGAAATTTTTCTTTGGAAAAATTCCCATTTTGGAAGAAAGTTTTGGTTCTGAAGGAGAAGTGACATCAGGTCCATATGACTTCTGCTCTTCTGGCACTTTGCCAAATCACTGATAGTGCTCTAAACATCTCTAGAGTATCTCAGAGGGATTACCAAGAGATCACAGTGAATGCCACTGGGCTTGTTCAAAAGTTAACTCCTGTCTGCAGAAATTTTTTTAAGTTTGCCCCTTAGAATGAATGTTTCTAGTTTCCTAAGTCAAGAAATCCATCCGTCAGTCAGCTTCCAGAAACCTAACTTTCAGATTATCATTCAGTTTGCAGAAAATTTGGTACACAGATTATACCTTCCTTTGTATTTGGCCTGCACTTACTCAAAATACCATCAGTTATGAAGTCTGTTTTAAGACACTTTTATTCTCCGAGGCTGAAGATCAGTAAAACAGAGGACCTCAAAGATGAAGCAGAGAGAGTAAGATAAAACCATGAGCTTTTAGTGTAATTACAATAACAATCATATTTACAGAATACGTAGAACTAAAAGTACCAGATCTTGGTTAACCATCAGTTGCAATTACTGTTTAGAATTGTTTGCTTTCCTAACTTGCTGACTTGAAAAATGATTCGGAGATATTTTCCCATGCCCTTTTTGAGATGCTACTAACTTGGCTGAGCATCATCTCATAATTCTTGTATTATCTTTATCTCCCTTTTTGAATTTATTTCTTAAGAAAGTAAAAATATGCAAACTCTGGATTAGGATAAGCTGGTGTGTTGACTCTTAAAAGTCTACTTCACATTGGTTTCTTTTGTGCGCTTTGAAGCCAGCAGGTATGGGTTGTTTGCATCCAGCAGTGGCACCTGAGATACTCCATAAAACTGGGCCTTGTTGTGGTAGGTATTATATCGACACAGTACAGTCCCAACCCAGAGTCCAGAGAACAAGATGCGCTGAGTGGACCAGACAAATAACCAGGTCAGAGCTGGATTTAAGGAGAAAGGATGACCAGTAAGTATTTTAATGTATTTGAATATATTTATTTATAGGAATAAACTTTATTTCCTGATTTTTCTGTATTTTAGATGTTAGTTTGTATTAAAAACGTTTTGCTGTGTTTTTTGTTACTTGAATTTTCAGTGTGATTGACTTCTTAGATCTTGGTCTGTTGCATTTTATATATTTATATTCTTGGTCTGTAAGATACTTGTTGCTAACACTAGGTGTCACACTAAGAATGTATGTTTCCAGACAGAACCAAAAACACTTTGCTGCTGGATGAGAATATGCTCTTCCCAGAATGTCCTTCTCTCAGTCCTGCCTCTTGAAGTGAGCAGGAGTTTTTCCATTGATTTAAGTGCAGATAGATTTGTGCCCTTGATACTTGCTTTGTTTCACTCTTTGTAGAATTACAAGGAATGGACACAAATTGCCAAGTTGGCAGCCATTTGGATTTGGTGTCCCCATTCAGATATTGAAGAAATGACATTTGCTTCCAAATGTTGCCCAGACTTTTGAAAGATTTTGATATGGGGTTTGTTAGGTTTTCAAATATGACATTCCAGCTACATAAATAAAAATACAAATAAGCTGATCTCAAAATAATATTCTACAGTATATATTCTGTCCAGCATGGTGTAAAAACTAAAGTCAATAAATGGCTTCCCAGAATTTGGCTAAAGAGTTTGCATTATTCCAGTCTTCATTCAGATCCCTCAAATCCCACTGTAAACCTACAGTCACTGCCTCTTTTATTTGCGATGGGTTTCTTGAGGGCATTTCTACAGCAGTGCTCATTTGCAGGTGTGCCTGTACGTGTGTGTAGGAGGGTGGTGGAAGAAGTAGCCCAGTGGTAGGAGAAAGAACTACTGTACAATACAGCAGAGCTTTCCTCAAAGTTCAGAGAGTAACATAGTTCAAAGCTTTGAAATGTTTTGCCCAGAGCTTCTCTGTGTATAGCTATCTAATTTAAAGCTTGTTGAAGTTAAAAAGCCTCTACATTGATGGCACTGGACTTTGAATTAGGCATTTAGTGCGCACATGAAAAGAGACAAGTCTGTGTCTGAAGTGTCTATTATGAACAGAGGAAGTAAACAGAAAGATTGATGCAACAGAGAACTTTAAATCTTTGTATTTATTTTTCATTTGAGCTTTTCTTATTTCAGTGAGCAATTTGTTCACCAGGTGTCTCATGCCAGCTCATACTGATAAATGCAAGAAGTTTGTTTTAGAAGGCTCTGAAAGCTTTTAGAGATAAAACCTTTATTTGTTCTTTCAGCGCAATATTCTGAGAAAAGCGTTTAAATCCTAAACACTTGCAATTCTCCAGCAACATGCAATAGACTCAAGTTGAAAGCTCTATAAAACTTGTTTACAAGGACTCAGAGAGTGAAAAATTGTTCTGTTTTAAATCCTGCAGAGGAAGTAGGAGCTGACAACTCTAGAGCCTGATGTTTTGCTGCCTTATAGCTGGAACAGTGCACCAACATGGAAATTCCTACCACCTCAGAAAGCCCTTACACTAGCTGTGCGCCTGTGGGATAGATAATATAAGTGAGATATATGGCAATGAAGAATACTTATTCCTTTCTATTTACCTGCTTCTTCCTGAGTTTTATGATTTGACACATTACAATGAAAGGTCTGCATTAGTTCTTCTCCCATCACTACTTATATCAATGACAGTAAGAACAACAGTGGAACAGACCAGGCTATGTTCTGTATTCCTCCTCCCAAGGTAAGATGGGAAGGGATGGGCCTCATAGGTCCCTTAGTATTGTGAGGCTAAGATACCTGTTTGCTTTGTTTTTCATCACGCTGATATAGGAAGAAACTGGAAAAGCTCTTGATAGTGGAAAATGTTCAACAGCAGGTTGAAGATTTTGTTTCAGAGAAACCTGAATCATATTTGCAATACACAGTACTTCTTCTTAAAATAGTCCTCAGAATATTTTTGAGCCTAATATAATGAACCAGCTAGCTCTGTCAGTAAATGTTTTAGATGGGACTGCATTTAAATGGAATTAAACTCTAAGATGCCCTCAGACACGATGGCATAGATTCATTCCTTGTATGTATTCCTTGTCCAACTTAATTTAAGGGGAGATTTTGAAAATATTTAGTACAGACCTAACTCTCAAGCTTCCTTTTTCTTAAATAATTAAGATATTAGGACAATAAAAAACATGTCTGAAATTCTTGATGCTTTTCTGCCCTAGGGTTAGTGGGCACAAATTTGGTCTGTGAATTGTGTTAACACTAGCACAGAACAGATAAATAGGTTCTGTGGAGCAAAGCCTTCACAGTAACAGGTACAACATGGTGGCAGTTCTTATGTTCTGGGATCAAGGTTTATTGTTACGCCCATTAGACCAAACTTTGGTTGCATGCATAATAAAATTTAGAATAATTCAGACTAATGTTCTGGAATCTGGCTCTGCCCATGTGTATTAGCATTCTGCCCTTGCCTTACACAGAATCAGACCTAATTTGCATTCTGGTTAAAGAATCAGTAAACATTAGTTTCAGTGTTTTGCATCCCAAACATTGCAGGATAATGCCTAAGCGTGAGAGTTAGAATCTCACAAATACTAAAGCAAAAAGAAAACCTTTCCCTGTCAAGTTTTGTCCTGCTCCACACATGACACATAATGAATGTATATAACAGACTTACTTGCATGTTTGCAAGTAATGCAGATATTGTAAACTTTAGCATGGTCAACATACTGTTTCAAATAATGTAGGAGAAATGCAGGATGCTGCATAAAACTTAACAACTGCAAACTGAAGTGAGGAAAGATAAGAAGCCCTTAAAAGAGTCTGAGGACAGTATTGGTCCCAACACTCCCTACTGTTTTTATTTTTTTAAGTTTGGTGTGTGTGTGTTGGTGGTGGTGGTGGTGGTGGTGGTTTTTCCAGTGCAGACCCAAAAGCAGTGAGATGGGAAGCAGAAAAGCGATGTGATTTTCTCCTCAGCAGATGACACTATACTTGGCAAGTGAACACAGCAATTCCTGCAGGCCATTTGGAGTTTTGAGATCATGGTTCAGCTGGAGGGACTGTGGCAGAGTTGCCAGTGAATAACATAAGATGGGATATCTGATGCCTGATAGTCTTGGGAGCTGATTATGCTGTGTTCTACTCTGAATGACGAATAAAAAAATAAACACACAGAGTAGTATTATGCATCTAAAACTGTTTTAGTTTAAGTTCTGCAGTTTTAATAACTGTGCAGACCATATTTTGCTTTAGGATATGTCAGATGTGTTCTCTGCTCCGTTACACCTGCTGTGTCCTACGCTAGCTTCACTGACCAGCACGATAATGCTTCATGCCATCATCAGTGGTCCTCCCCATTCCAAATTTCTAAGCCTCTGAAATCCATTGATGTCATACTGTGATGAAGTGGGGGTTCATTATTATGAACATGATCATATGCCTTTGGAAAAGGAGGAACCTCATTAAAGAAAACAATGCTTTGTGTATGTCTGAGAACTCGCTTCCTTGTTCAGTTCAGTTCTTCCACATGTATGAGCACTGCATACCCCCTGGACAGTTGCACAAAATGCATCACAGATCAGTTTCTTCCTGATGATTTGGTTATCTTCTAGTAGTCATCTAGGGGCAAATGTTTCTCAAACCACTGAGTCTGAACAAAACCCTAGAACACTGGAGCAATTTGGATTCAAAATGTTTGGCTGGGATCCACTCCTGTATTTCACTTTAGTGCCCTGCTTTTTCATTAGTACAGAATTAGCTGTAATATTTTCCCTGTGCTGCTTCTCATACCTACTCTCTCCTATACCAAAGCTCTAAGAAATTGAGTGTTACTCTTAGCATCATTATTGCAACTAGTTCAGAGTGAAATCCCTAGCAGGGCTGGTAAACACAGACAGACTCTTTCTGCTGATCAATTCTGACTGCTTTTAGACTGTGCTCTGAGGTGTTGACATTTCCTCATTTTGGGAGGGAGGCAGCAAAATTAAATGTTATCTAAGGAGCATTGCCTGGGAGCAGCTCTGAGTTCCTGAAAACAATGTTCACCAACAGTTTAAATCAGCAGCGCAGTGGGTGATGAAAGCTAGACATGGTATGCTCTGCTGTGGCTCTCAGCAGAACTGACTCAGAACTGGGTTTCTCTGTTTTTTAATCTACTGGCATGATTCCAGTATCAATTATTTTGTTAGTGGCTGATGCTGCAGGTCCTTGTTACTTATATCACTTTGTATGCTTTGGACTTAATGTTAGCATTGTAAAACCATTCAAACTCATGAATTTAAGTGTCTCCACAGAACACTTAAGAGCAGTAAACAGAGTTCATGATTGTCATATAGTGGATTGAGACAACTAAGCTTCTGTTTTCTGTCACACTTCCAGATTATTTCCATTATATGAAGAAAAGAGAGTAATCTGATAATAAATACAATTCTGTCATGTCTGTTTCCTTGAGTGGCTCTACAGGACAGACCTATAAATCTTACTTACCTAATACTGTGTTGTTTCACTACAGACTGATCTTCACTTCCAAGTGCAGGACTGTTTGGCAAAATTAGTACATCAGCTTCATTCCTTTTGCTTCATATTCTGTAACGTGTCTGTAAAGTCCTGTAAAGTGTGTGTTGGTTTTACATGGTCATATCCATGTTCCAGGAAGGTGAGGACTCTGAAAGAATGTCTGTATGCATAGGACAATTGATAATGCTGAGGCACCACAACTTTAAGCTTTATACAGGAAATAAAAAATAAAAGAAAGGAGAGGTAAGGGAACATTTTCAGAATATATTAAATTTTAATCCACTCCTAACTATGAAACCATAACTGTTATCTCCCTAAGAAAATGTTTGGGTGAGATTCACCTCAACACAGAGCATAATAAGCAATTTATGAAAGATGAATAGACACAATATTCCAAACACATAAAAATGTGATGGTTGGTAAGTATCCAACCCTAGATTGCTGTATAATCATTCAAATTAATTTGGGGGTTAATTTTCTGGTTAGAATGCAAGGGCAAAAAGCAGAGAAAATTATCCTGACATAAACATTTTTCCCAAAGATCACTTAATTCCATCTGCAGATACCTTCCAATGCCTTGAGTTTAAAACAACAACAAAACAACAAAAAATCATCTCTTGCAGATTGTTATTTTATCCTGTCTAACTCTTTCTTCTCTTTTTTTTAGCTGTATGGCTCTGTTTCTTACCATAACTCTTCTTTCTCATCAGGACTCCCTTTCTGCTGCTTATAGCCCCAGCAATTTCCCCATCCAACGTTTCCTTCTGCTCTCTGCCCCACTGAGAACCCTTTTTGCTCCTCATTTAGCTGTAAAGTCGTCCTTCAACATAGTCATGCTTCAATATAGTTTGGCCAGCGAGTTTTGTGGTGACCTACTGCCTGTTATATTGTAAGCAGCATCTTAGAAATGCACTTGTGTTTTGATCACCTGAGCAATGTTCAGAACTATGCTCAGTCTTTAGAAACACATTGATGTGTGGGTTCGTGAATATTTTCCCTTCTGGCTTGGAACGTTTCCAGACTGCCAATTTTTAAAATACTCAACAAACCAGTTGGAAGAAACAGATGATCTTTTTTGCCATTAACTTTCTTCTATGATTTGGCAGAGTTACCCTCAATAAAATGGAAATGTAGGAACAAGAGGACAGATTGCATCCATTTGAGAGTCCCAGGATTGTGGCTTAAGAAAACATCAACTGCAATCTTTTTGTCTTTTTTATTATTTCTCCTCCTCCTACTTAAGAGTGCCTGGAAGAGTGTTCCCATTTTGGTGTCTTTCACAATCTTTTCTAATTAGTCACATAAGTGCCCATAAAAACCCTCTACAAAACCCAAAGCACAGAGCAGCACTTTTATGTAACCCTACTGCTGGATGGCAAGCTGCCACCTCCTGCCCCCACTCATCTCCACTGACTGATCATCTTGGCACTGCCTTACCTGACATAAGACTTATTTACTCAAAATACAACATTTTGTTTTTTGGAGTCAAATTTTCTCTGATTATAGCTCTTCTACAGATGCCTCATTAGACATTGCTTAGGATGCTTAGGATGTATGCTATTAATGTGCGTATCTGTTATTTATTGGTTGACATAACGATGTTTCTTTACTGGCAGTGTGTGTTGTGTGTAGCTGTTCAGCTGCTTTGACCTTGAAGTTTGGCATTTCAGAGGCTTGCAGATGCCACTTCACCGCATACTAAATAGAAATCTGTGGATGCCTCACAGCGTTTTTGTGTCCAGTTCTGTTATGGCAAGATTCATGCAAACAGATTCTATTGCATAGGTACAGGAATACAGGCATTTCAAAGACCTAGCCTTGAATCACGTGTTGTTGCAATCTTATGCTGTCTCTGAAAGAAAAGAGGAGAAAGGTTTTGCAGGTGGCAGCACTCCAGAATACTTCTCTGATCCTCAAGATCACTGGAAGCTGCACCTGCACTGATCTGTAAGCATGCCTACTTTGGTGTCCTTGAGGCCAGGTTATCTGGTCATCCATACTGACGTATCTGGAATGCCAGAAGAGAAACCAGAGGACTACCTGGTCTTCAGAGGATCCTCTGCTGTCTCTGTTCAGGCACTCTGGGTGTCCATCCTTTGGGAGTGCCCATACTCAGAGTATCCCTTTAAGGAAACTTGGCAAAACCAGCATCAGTGAACTTCTTCCTCCATGGCATGACTTGGTGTACACAGCTTTCTTCAGTATTAGGTTGACTGCATAGCCACACAGGAATAGTGGGTCAGGCAGGAGAACTTTTCTCTGTCCCCCAAAACAATCCTACCTGAAATTCTTGCTAAAGAGCCTGCCTCATTTCTTTCATAGGTCAGCATGAAACCAACACCCCTCCAGACCTTTGACTTTTTAAAGTAACATAACACCCTTTCCTATATCTGCATCCATTCCTATAATTATATCTTGGATCTCATCTACATTCTGAAAATCATTCAGAAAAGTTACTCCACTTCTGAGCTGGAGGATACACATGTATATGAGTTTAGTTATTGGCAGATATGAAGACTGAAATTATGTTTTTATTTGTCTAATGGGTGCAGCATAAACATGCATGTTTAATAGTGTTTGAAATGTCCTGCAGCTGGAGGGACCGTCTCTAGACTTGATAAGGTAGTTTACTCACAGCATCTTTGCAATTGCCTGTTAATGGATTGGCACAATGCAGTTTTGTGTTTTCAGCTACTGATTAGATTTAGTTCTATATCTAGTATAGGAGCAATGGGTGTTGTTACAGGTGAAGTAAAACTAAACACACATTCAGCTCTTAGTTTTCTGAGTATATAGGTTTACATGCAATACCCGAGTGTCTGCCTGATTTGTTTTTTACTTTGAGTGATACTCGGTGCTTAAGTTTTCAATGAAAGCAGTTCTTGCCACAGTACATTGAAACTGTGGACCTATTTTTTCTAATGTAGTTAAAGAATGACTGTAAGTCTAACTCCAGTTTTCATATTGTTAAATACCTACCTATTCCCCAGATACTTTATCTTCAATTAGTTGTATTGATTCTAGTTTTTCATTTTGCACTAACACAATAGTCTGTTAGATGCAACTTGAAATCTAAGATTGGCTTATTGAAATAGTATTTCTTTTAATGAGGATTTCGACAAGTAGATTCCTATGCTATCAGTTTATATGCACAGGCAAATACAGTAGATTTATATATGGCTTGAGATAACAATAAAAGAAGTTTGTATTTTCTTTTGCATCTTACAATTTATGAACATGATGAATATTGTATATATTGCTTCCAGCTCCAAAGTATGTGTTAGGATCTTGAATGTCACATATTTCAAGAGTATTTAGTTCTTTAATCCTTCAGATGATAATGCTTTTGTATTTTACCTTTACAGAGGTAGGTTATACCTCTGAACATTTAGCAGGTTATGCTACCTTTCATTGCTGACGAAATTGAGTCATTTTTCCACAAATTCAGCTGGTGCTTAAATAGTTGCTTAATTTTAGTCACCTCGGCTTTTTCAGCAGTATTAATTGGTTAAATATTATAAAGTGCCTTGCTGAATCAAAATCTTTATAGTGTTCATATTTACAGCTCATAATGTCTTTGCCAGTACCATATTAGGAAGGAAACATCTCCACCCAACATTACGAAGTCCAAGGCCAGTAGCAAGAAGAATAACAATGGAATGTTCAAGGAAGGGCCTACAAGAAGGTAAGCTTATAGGAACATAATATAAAGATGTGACCAAAAAGCAGAGGAGTCAGACAAGAAGCCCAGCTAGCTTCATGTCCTGCTTCCAACAGTAAGCAGTAGCAGAAGCCAAGAATGTAAGAACAGGGTAAGTGTGTTCTTTCCTTATAAAACCTCCCAGCCTCTAATATGGATCATGGAGATGTACTGGCTCTGAGGTGAATCTTTGTGTTTAATAACCTTCATGTATTTTTCCTCCACGAACCAGCCTAATCTTTTTGAACCCATGGAAATTTTTGGTATCCATGATGTCCTATAACAAGAATTTGAACTATACATAATATCCCAAAGTCTCTCCCTTGGGTTTGGGGGGGGAGGGGGTTGTTCATCTTATCTATACCGCTTATGATTTTATAGATCTCTGTCATAGTCCCCTCAGTTTTCTTCTTTCCAGTTTGAAGAATCCAGGTTGATTTAATTGTTCCTTGCCTGAGAGCCACTGCATAATTCTCATCATCACTGTTGCCAATGATCCCACTTTTTCAGTTCTATTATACTGTCTTTGGGATTGGGATTACTTCCAGATACACAAGTGCCAGGCAGTGCATCATGACATTTTTGTTTTGTTCCCTATTCTTTCCTAACAATTGATAATTTTGTTTTATTTTTGTTTTCTACTACTACAAACCACTGAGTTGACATTTACATAGAACCATTTATTATAACTCTGAGATTCCATTCCTCAGTGGTACTAGCTAGCTGAGGGCTTCTCATTCTCTTAATAAAGTTAGAATTGTTCTTTTTTTGCTTGGATTATTACACATTTGTCTTTACTGAATTTCATTTGGCATTTTATTGCACAATACTAAGTCCTTCCGGAACTCCTCTTACTCAGCTTTCATTTTTACTATTCTGAATGATTTAAAACTGTCAACAAATTTTGTCGCTTTGATATTCATAATCATTTACGAATATGTCAAATGACATAGGCCCGAGCATATATCCCTTATGGGAATGTCACTGATAACTCCTCTCTTTTGTAAAAACTAACCATTTACTGCTCCCTTTACTCAATTGATCAGCCATGTGAAGAATTTCTCTCTTATCCAAAGGCAGCTTAGTTTCTCTAAGAGCTCTTCAAGGGGACTCTTCTGAATGTCTTCTGGAGATCCAAGTAGATCCAAGTAGGTATGAATATATATGAATCCACCAGATTCATACACTTGTCTTTGACTCCTTCCCAGAACTGGAAGAGATTCATGAAGCATTACTTCCCTTCATGAAACTCTCATTGACTCTTCCCAAATACATCATAGTATTGGCTCCCGAGCATGATCAGTAAACCAGGTCCTGAGCAATAAAGTACTCCAAAGAATTGATTTTAAAAGAATTTTGCTGAAATAAAGTACTGAAAATAATATAATGCAAATATCCTGACAATATATAAATAATATAATGTTTATAGCATTAACATAAGGGAAGGAATCTTAATACTAATTTAAAATGTTAAGAATCCTAAAGTGTGGCCAGTGCTAAATCTTACTCAGGAATTAGAGGTAAAGTTGCAAAGAAATTAGGCTTTCTTTTCTGCAGATAGGAACCTCAGCATGAATATAAGTTCAGAGCCAGAGGAATGCTGCCTGGGGCCTGAGACCCTGTTGTATTATATCTAATCAGCAGTATAAGACTACTTTAATAATGCAAGCAGATGTATCTAACTTGCTACTCTGTGCCTGTGCACACTGTTTTCAGTCTAATTTTTGCACCTCGTGTTTTTTTGAACCAGTTTGACCATTTTCTGTAGTTAGCTCTGTTTGTGGAAGTTGAAAAATCCTCTTGCTAATGCCTGTATCCTTTGATTCTTCTTCCCTGGCATTTCCTTTTTTGCCTACATACGTTAAAAGCTTAATTTATAAGGCATAATATATGCATTCAGAAAGACAACTAAAAGGTCTACAAAAGCCTATTTGTGTTACTGTATCTCCTTTAGCATTCTTTGTATACTTTTCTTGCTTCTTGTTTGGGTTAGAAGCAATCTGTTTGCTCTGTGCTTTTACAATACTTGGCATAATGAGCTCTTGGTCTTCAACCAGCATTCGTAGCTACTACCAAAAGTTCTTCAGTGTTAATCCAGATGCCCACTAATTCTATTCACTGCTACAGTGTTTTGCTCTGTACAGTCTTCCCGCTCTGATGTTCCCTGAATACCTCCTGGAAGCACATCACATTTGCTGACACTGAGGCAGTTTTAAGTGAGAGGCTGCACCTTGCAATGCTTATTTCAGCTGTTTCATAATTGAGTTCCTCTAAAACTAGTCCAGGAGATTTGTTACTATTCATTATGTCAGTCTGAAGAAAACCTTTTTCTACTGATGCTTCAGTCTGGGACAATCTTGTGATGCATCTGCAATAGTGTTTCAATGTGGGACTCCGCCTGAACTCCTGCATGTTGAAGAGCTCCTGCATGTTAAAAATGTATGCCAAATCTTCATCTAACTTTTCTGCTGTGGCCTTATCTTTGTGTGGTCCTTTTATATCTTCATCACCTATTAGCCTTATGGACTGTTTGGTCAGCTTCTTGTTTCTTGTGCATTCAAACAGGATTTATGATTAGTTCTAAAGCTTTTGAAAATTGTTCCTCAGAGTTTTATTAGCCTACCTTACAGCACTTTTACATTTAACCTTTAAGAGTTTATTATTTTCTTTTCCTTGTTTGGAAATAGTGTCAGCTTTTTTAAAGGATGCCATCTTACTCTAAGAAGCTCCCTTGCCCAACTGTTTATTCCTACTAATCCTTCTTGATTTCTCTGAGGGGCCAGGGTAGGAGGAAGGAAGGATTTGGTAGATGGTGAAGAGGCTTTATGGTATCTCTTCATACTTACTGCTTTAAGAATGCAGAATTGTTTTTGTGACCTCATCAAACAACATACTGTTGAAACATTGCAGATTCTTATCAAAGAGGAAAAAGTAACTGGACTTTCTAAGCAGGTATTATAGTTTTAATCCTGATTCCCATGACTGAATGTTATGTAGATAGTACCATTTCAATATGGGCCATTAAAAATTTTTCAGTTTAGGATCCACTGGACTAAAAGACAATAGAAAGAAAATCCCTCTTCTGCTTGTGAAGGAAAAAGATGAATGGATCTTTTCAGACAGGCAGTGTAATATCTTGTTTTCCTTACAGTAGCTCTGTCCTGTAGTGTGACAATCTGCCAGGCAATAGTAGATGTCCAAGCTTCTTATTCAGTTTCCCAGTGAAAAGGGAATCCATAATGCAAATACACACCTGCATGTGTACTTCACACCTGAAAGCTGGCCAAATGACTTGGAAGCTGATCTCTTTTTCTAGATACTGCTAAAAATCTGTATCTCATCTGCATGAAGCAACTCAGCAACAATCATTTGCTATTTTACCTCAGGTGCAAATGCACTGGAAGAGGCATTTACTTTTATTGTGTATGTGTACAGCAGCTATCAGAGTAGGGTCCTGATTTATGGCTGATATTATTAGGTACTGTTGTAGGCTAAATAATAACATAAATAATGTACTGTATCAGGAGCCATGGCAGGAGGCATTCACAACTGCTTGTATAATTTCCTCCACTTGTAACCATGCATAACTAAAAAGAACAAGCAAGAACAGAAAGATTGAAGGCTTGCTCACAAGTTAAAGAAAATAAGTTGGAATACTGTATACCCTCTGGTCACAGCTGCTTCACCACTAACTCATGACATTTCTCTTTTCCATATCTGTACTCACTCTCATTTTTCAGTTCACCTTGAAACGTACCAAGGATTATGTATGGCAAATTCTACTAGCTCTCTAACCTGACAGACGTACTACTAGTAAACTATTGCCTTTATACATGGTCCATACTACAGCTGCTACCAACAACAAAAATCCATGTTCTGATTCCTGAGATGTTTTACATTCCAGCAACACTACTGTAGAGCAAAGTATAGCCTGATCTGATTTTTAGTCTCTACACCTGCTTTTTTTTTTCTGATAGCTAGCAAGGGATAGAAGTGAGAAATGATCCTCCTTACTGATTTGAAAACAGATCCCATTGACAGAATTTTTTGTTAGTTAAATACTAGTACATTTACCCAAATAGGAAAAATGTTCCCATCAGTTGCCAATTTCAGAGCCAATATGTACTGAAATTCTACCATCTAACATAGAAGAATAACTATTTTATAGTTACCGCAGCTTGTCATGATTTTCACTGTTCTTGTAATCTATAGAAGGATTTTGTTACCTGCCCAAGAGAAAATGGTGAGCCATTACTCAAGATGCTGCATGTGCAATGGGGAAAGGGAATTGAATAAGTAAATAATCAGCTTTTAAGGAAGCTGTTGAAACCAAAGAGAAGAAAGAATTGAGGATGTTGTATAGAAAATCATTTTGCTGAGACTAAGAGTAGTTTGTCCCTTAAAAAAGGGCAATGGGGACAAGATAAGAACCTAATTATGCAAAGATTAAATTTGTTACTCTGTAAAATAACCCATATAAATATGATTTTCAGGTATCATACAGAAGTGTTTTGAATGTTTTAAATTCACACAGCTTAGATTGCTGCATTAATTTAATACATATTGACTTGCTTTTCTATTTCATGTTGGTACTCTCTTTATTAGAGAAACCACTCATTTTTATCAGGAAATATTTTTTGGTTCTCCATTGCTCCCTAACACTGACTCTGTTTCTAGCTGAATGCAGCTTGGCAAATTTGAACAGTTATAGCTGAAGGAATTCCCCCTTGTTTGTGCATACAAGTCTTGACAGTTTTTAATTAAATGTGTTTGTGTATCAGCTTGCATAATGGAGCTCTGATACATGATTGGAGCCCCTTGGTACTTCCATAATAAACTAAGGAGTATTTGACAGGGTTTAATGATTTCAGGAGATACAATGTAACGATTGCTAGAGCGCATTGTGGCCTGTCCCCTGCCATGTCCATGCTCAGCATTTCTAGACTTGAAGATCTGTTGGCTGTTTCTCTACCTCCTTCCTACAAATATGGGAGAATGCTGTGTTTTTTAACTGGCTCCCAGCACAGTTTATGAAAGATTAGGATGCTGTAGTATGGACCAGTTAAACCTTTAGGAACTGATGCACCCATTAAGTGGGAATGTGTGCTCATCTTTTCCCTACAGAACTGGAAACAGACCTACACAGCCAGTTTCACATTTCCTCAGCTATCCCTGTACACTGAGTTGTAACCAGTGTGGATACTCCTAGAGTGTCAATGGCTCTACAAGAATGGAGACTCTCACTCAGTGTAGTTATGCTGCTGTTAAAAATCCATCACTTTATCGACCTCTGCTGATGGGGCAATTGGGCACTGACTGCAGGCATTGCAGTGTGGCATAGGTTCCACATTCTTTATTTGGAATGAAACTCTGAGCATGAAATGCAGGTAGAGGTTCTGGTCTGGCTGTGGAGCTGCTACTTAGCTCCTTGCTAAAAAAGAAGAGAGTACAACAATGCTGCGCAACCTTTATGCTTGAAATTTTATCTTATGCAATTTACACGTGAAGCAAACCCTTAGCGCAGTCACTGATAAACATCCGCCATGTTGCAGTCCTATGGCTCTAGGCTTGCACGCAGCTTTGTTTCCAGATGTAGTTGCCAAGCACAAACCATGAGGAATACTGATACCCCTGGTAAATGCACCAGAGAAAGTTCTGTAAAGAATAGCAAATGTAGGACTGAACATATTTATTCATATTTAAGACTAAACATATTTATTCATATTTAAGAGGGGGCAGTAGTACCAAGTTCATAAATGTACCAAGCAGAGAGTACTTGAAGGTAAATTCAAAGCTATAGGGGATATAAAAATTGTCTTTTTAGTTCAAATGCTTCATTTTCATTGTTACAAAAAGTGATACTGACATTGTTATTTATCATTATTCAAGTCTGTCACTGAAACAGGACAAGAATCATACCAAATTTAAAAGGATCAAAATGACACTTTAAACATTTGAAAGTATATATGTTAGGAAGTGAAGATGGAGGTATGGAAACACAGATAATGCATATGTATTTAGTCATCAAAAAGAGAAACACACTATTAGAAATTATAGTCTAGGTGCAACTTGCAGCTCAGAAATCCCTCAATCATTAGTTGATGACTATCTGAAATAGTCCCAGGGGATGCAACGCTCTGTACGTTCCCTGTTCCTTACAGACTGCTGAATCAGCCATTAACCACCCTCAGAGACAGATCGTTGGATTAACATGGACCTTTGGCATGGTCCAGTACAGTAGTTCTCAGGATCTTATTTTTCATAAGAAAGGGAACAGAAATATGAGCTGAAATATATGTGCTCCTAAAAGCTCTTGCAGCTCTTAAAGGAAAAAGAAAGGAGATACAGTAATGAAATTACTGAGGACACATGGATTCTTGATATTAAAATGTGAACAAAGATTTTACCGTCTCAATAAGTTCAGTGGAACTGGGATGAATGAATGAGATCTGCTCTTCCTTGCTGCTGCTTGTCTGTTTTGTGTTACTCTTCACTATATTTACTATGCCACTGTGTGATGTTTCTGGTTATGACTTTCATGTTATAAGACAAGAAGGAGAAAAGAAGAGACGTGGAGTAGCCATAGAGCTATTCTAATTTGTCGCCCTCTGAAAGCAGATAATATATGCAGGGCTTTATGGAAAATCCTGCTTTTTTGTATGATACTCTAGTGTTAAGAGAAATATTTTAAGAGATATAAAATACCTATCTGATTTTTTTTTTCATGTCAGAACACACTTCCAGGAAATGTTCATGCCTGTGTTACAGTTGTAATGTAGCAGTTGTCTGTTTTTAGTTAGGCAAAGTTCAAGTCTAAAGCTTAGTGTAATTTATCATCCCAGCACTGCAACAACCTAATAACCCAGTTGAATCACTACAGTTCCTTCCCCAGACCCTTCATTCTTCTCTGTGTGCCTTCTGTTGTATATCTTTTTGTTTTTAAATTAGTCTCCCATTTCTTGTTGCAGCAATACCTTTTTTCCTCATTCATATATATATTTCTTCCTTCTGTCAAACCTACTTCTTCCATGAATATTTCCTGCCTTCCTCTCCTCAACTGTCATCTCTCTTCATCCATCTACGCCAGATCCAGTCTGTCTCATGCAGGGACTTGTCCATCTTAGATCATGAACTATTTAATGATGGAAAGGTCTCACTTAGTTTAGAGTTAGTTAAGGTTCCTTAGTTAAGGGCCCTCTCACACAAGCGATTCTATATAAATGAATAATAATACATCACTATTGATCATATAGTAAACTCAAGTATGCAAAATAGAGATAAACTTGATGACCACTAGGTCTTTTCTATCTCTAACTTTCATTAATGAACACTAAAAAAAATGCAATGCTCATTTATGTCATTTCTTAATCATGCCAGTGTCACTAAACAGAAAATGTATATGTTCCATCTGGATTATTACAGAATGCAAGGGAAGGGCTAAACAAATTCTACATTTAATTCACTCTTTTCTTTAACACAATAAAGCAAATTAAAATCAATGATTGATTGTCTTTGGGTACATTATCATCAGGGCTGAATACATAAACAATGCACCAAATGAAAAGCTATTTAATCACATTCTTTCCTGTGTGTGTCTCAGTCAATACATCATGAGCCAACAAAGCCATTTATTTTATTCAAAAGAGGGAAAGAAACACATTTTATGCAGTTTGACTGTTTCTCCCACATCAGAAATCCTTGATTTTCTTTGAAGTTCTGTATTTAAGAAAATGTACAACAAATATTTAAAAATCTTTAAAAACATCTAGCATTATATGCAACTTTCAGCAGTATTTTAACAAGGCTTAGGTGCAGTCTGGGGCATCTGTCTTCACACAATAAAACATAAGAGTCCTGATGAATTTGAAATACTCTTCCTCAACACACAACAGTGTGCAACTAGTTAATCCTTCCATCAGATGCTTGGGACTGTTTTGTGTTCTTTTCAATTGGAAGAGGAATTTCCTTTGACTGTTATTTCAAAATGTTTTAGACTACTTTGTCTTTTGTTAATGCTGCGTGTTAGTCCCTTTATATTAGCTATGCCAAGGCTCTCTGGTCATGTGTGTCTTATGCTATTCTTCAATAAACTGTCTTCACACTGCATAGGTTTACATGCCTATGAATGGCTCACAGTAGTGCAGAATTGAGGAGTGGGGAATAACTGGTGTGAAATGCTATCACCCCTGTGTTCTTTAGGAAATTTGATATATTGATTTTTGTATGTGTACTTCAGAGTGTAATTCAAATAAAAATCATATCTGCATAACAAAATTGTACAGAAGAGACATGATTTACTGTCAAAATGATTTGGGAAAGGAGAAGTAAATTTCATGGGGGTAATCTTGGTCATGTTGATTTTAAATTTGTTGATATAGGAAAAACACCTTTCATAAAGCAGACATGTACTTGTATGAAGGTCAGAGGTTTAAGCATTTATCCTTAGCCACAAACTAGTACTGAATCTGCTCCTAAATTTGATAATATGATGCACCATCAACATTCAGTTTATTTCTTTTCATATCTAGGAGTAGAAAGGTAATCGTATGTTAACTTTGAGTAGCACGGGAAAGAGACTGCAAGGGCTTAAATGACATTCACAAAGCCGTTAATATCTGGTCATTCATCTTTATTGTCCCTCCAAACACAAACAAAGAGGATTTGGAACCGCTGAAATTTCCACAGTTCAGTGCCATTTGTGCATTGGGAATTTCAGTGATTACTAACTGACCAAGCACCGTTTTTCCCCCTTTAATCACATTGCTTCTTCTCTGTGTGAGGAGGCAAGTGGAATCTTCTCTGGTTAAAACCTGTTTGGCCAACTTTCTTTTCCTGACATCTCTTAAAGGGGACACAGACTGTATAGTCAGGTCAGGCTGCACATCCACTTGAGGGTTTGGTCCACTGTGGCTGCCTCTACACAGAAGCCTGGTTCGCAGAAAGAAACCCCCCCCTTTTTTTTTTTTTAGTTTTACCACCAGCCACTTTACACAATATCCAATTGACTTCTTGTGGTTCTTTTCTCCCCATGCTTCTTAGCTAAATATAATCTCCCTTAGAGACCACAAATCCAGCATACTGTCTGTTACTAGAGAATTCTATAAGAGTTAGTTATCAGTCTGAAGAGTACTCCGTCATGCTATTAGCTCAGTGAGGTGAAAGGCTTTGGCAGTTAAAAGGCATGGAAACTAAACTTTTGATATCTCTAGAAGTGCATATAGTGAGAATCCCCCCCCCCCCTTCCTTTTTACAAATACAGACTATGTAAGAAGTAGGAGAAGTGACTGATGGGTGTCCTGGCACAAAATGACTTGAAAGGACTAGAAGCTAAATGTCTTTCAGTACAAAGTGTTTAAAAAAAAAAAATCAGACAGATAGTGGGCAAGTGGAAATACTGTCATTATTAAATCAAAGCCAACTAGAATTTATATTCGATGGAGTGTTTGGGCCTGTATGTAATGAACTGTTTTTAATTTTTTTTTGAGTTGCTTGATACTTTTGGGGGCAGTATAAGGGACCTACTCTGACATGATTTCAGAGGCTGATCTGGACCTGCAGCTGTGTCTTTAGTGAAGCTGGAAAACCTGCCTGATTCTTTTCAGCTGGGATATATTATGACAAAGGAATATACTGTGGAAGAGGTGATACATAAGGAAAGGAAGGATAGAAAGGAGATGGAGTCAGGCATTGGAACTAGTCTAAATTTAACTAATAAGCAATGTTTTAACTAAGTTTTGATATCTTTGAGATGTGGTGGTTTTGCAGAACCTTAATATCCTATATTGCAGCTTACATTACAGAATCTCATAACATTTTCCACTGTGAAGTTATATATGATGAATGGTTATCTGCAACAGCCCTTCAATGCAAATAAGAGCAAGTTTGCTGACGATACAAAACTGGGAGGAGTGGCTGATACACCAGAGGGCTGTGCTGCCATTCAGAGAGACCTGGACAGGCTGGAGAGGTGGGCAGAGAGGAACTTCATGAAGTTCAACAAAGGCAAGTGCAGGGTCCTGCACCTGGGGAGGAATAACCCCCGGCACCAGGACAGGTTGGGGGTTGACCTGCTGGAAAGCAGCTCTGCGGAGAAGGACCTGGGAGTGCTGGTGGACACCAAGTTAAGCATGAGGCAGCAATGTGCCCTTGTGGCCCAGAAGGCCAATGGTATCCTGGGGTGCATCAGGAAGAGTGTTGCCAGCAGGTCGAGGGAGGTGATGCTCCCCCTCTACTCAGCCCTGGTGAGGCCACATCTGGAGCACTGTGTCCAGTTCTGGGCTCCCCAGTACAAGAGGGATGTGGCACTACTGGAGCAAATCCAGCGAAGGGCTACAAAGATGATTAGGGGACTGGAGCATCTCTCTTATGAGGAAAGACTGAGAGAGCTGGGCCTGTTTAGCCTGGAGAAGAGAAGGCTGAGAGGAGATCTTATTAACGTGTACAAGTATCTGAAGGGAGGGTGTCAAGAGGATGGGACCAGACTCTTTTCAGTGGTGCCCAGCGACAGGACGCGAGGCAACGGGCACAAACTGAAACACAGACACTTCCATCTGAACATGAGGAAATACTTTTTCACTGTGAGGGTGACAGAGCACTGGAACAGGTTGCCCTGAGAGGTTGTGGAGTCTCCTTCTCTGGAGATATTCAAAACACGCCTGGATGCAATCCTGTGCAATGTGCTCTAGGTGACCCTGCTTGAGCAGGGGGGTTGGACTAGACGATCTCAAGAGGTCCCTTCCAACCTCAGCGATTCTGTGATTCTGTGATTCTGTGAAGAGCAGTCTAAAATGTTCTCATTTGCTCTGCAGTCACATCTGACTTCAGCTCTCTCAAGATAGGGGGTGGAAGGAAGCAGAAAAGTGATTCAAATTGTTCTTCCTTTCCAACTGTTCATCTCACAGCTGACAACACATTTTTGAGCATGCTGCCTCCTAGTACTGTGCACATAAAGTTGGGTTTGTGGGATTTCAAACATCCGTAATTATGCACTTAAAATGTAGTGTTTCCAGATGGTAATGCAACCAGTTATTTCAAACAATGAAAAATACAGTGATTTAATTGTTTTTGACAGATAGCATAGGAAAGCTGAAGGAATAGAAACATGTAAAAAGAATACCATATAAGGCCACTGGAGATTTTAAATACAAAGAATGTATTTGGGCAGAAATGTGGGTCCATAGCCTTAGAAAAGCTTTGCCTGCAAACACAGATTTGAGGAAAATCAAGAGGTAAACATTTGGAATATTTTCAAAGACTGCTCATGTGCACTGATATAATTAAAAGTCATATAAGCAAATGGAAACCGCACATTTTTCTCCTTGAGTGCAGAATTTGATTCTAATGCTTCAACAGGAGATGAGCAGAAGAAGTTTTTCAGTTTCATTATTACCTGCAGCACGTTAATTACAGTGAGAGCACCTTGAACTTTCTATGTGTTTCATGAACCCAGGATCACCATCAGTATTAACAAATGAATATAGAGCACATCTCTATCAGTTCCTGTCAGTAAATTCTATTGACAAAGTGTGACAGTTCAGTAATATGATTTTACCAATGTAAAGAATGCTGCTTAGCTCTACAAGATCAGTGGCTGACTGCATCCTTATGATCAAACTGTTTAGACGCTCCAGGTGCAAGAAATATCTTTCTTTTAACATCTGGGACCTAGATGCATGCAATGGTAATTAAAACAATAAGGTCACCCTGCATTTTGTATTTTTGTCCATGCACTTTACTTGGGAAGCATTTGCAAGGACCTTTATAAATTCTTACTTTTCCCTAGTACTGGTCACCCACAGCTACCCTGGCAGTCAGAACAGTTCACCAGTCTCAGGCTTTCTCTCTTCTTCTCCCTTTCCTGGAAATCCCATTGGAACATGCAGCAGGCTAAAGGTCTATGCATTGTCCTGGGAGTCCGCTGGCGAATCCTGAAGGTCACATCTTCTTGCAGCCCTGAGACCCTTCCCCCATATCACCACAGCGGTGTTATTCCCATCGCAATGATATAGCCCCTGTCAGGGCCCTGGTTCACATGACTCTCACTCACAGGTGAATGCAAATCCAGTACCATGACTGAGCACACAAGATACTCTCCATCACGCGATCACTGTACTCTTGGCTGAAAGAGAATCTGTCACCTAATGGGGGTGACTGGTTTTTGATTCCGTCATATATACTTTCTATTCACAGAAATGGACAGGGTAATTGTGTGTTTTAAATGCTTCCATAATAAGCTATGTGGCCTTACATGCCCACAGAGCTCTGTGCAAACCAGCTGTAGAAAGTGAAATTTTTATGCACTGTAATATTATCAGATAGCTATCAAGTGCTTTGTATATTCCAAATTACAGGTCATTTTTCATTTCCATCAAAGACATGTTTTAAGTTATCACTTAGCAAGTGTTCCAATGTCCATAAACAATGAAGAGTATCCTTTTCGTTCACTGAAAAGTATCTATTTTCCTTAGTTTTCTTTGTTAGCGGGCATGTCTGTGAAACAGGAAAAATCATACAGCCAAACAGTGCAGAGCTCAATTTGAGGAGAAGCAGCCTGGAGGTGTGTGCATTTACTCCTATTCTGTTCTTACGGTAATTTTAAGTGAGATATACTGACTCAGGCTTGTACCAACAAGTAATGGCTCCTGGGACAGTTTAGACAGTCACAGATCAGGAATGATCTGGCCACGCTCCCTTCCCAGGCAGACATATACCAGCTGCCAGGAGAGCAATGGCATAAGAGATGCTATGCCAGTCCTCTGCATTCATCGGCTACCCCAGCTTTACAGCTGCTTTGTGTCAGCAACATAGCACTAACCAGCTGAAGCGCAAACCTGGATTTGGTGTCGACATCTCTTCACAAAAACTGCACTACTGATTGCACTACTATTGGCTTTTAAACTGTCTTTAACTACTTGAGACCTCATTACCAGTGAACACTCCAGCCACTGTAACAGTACAGTTTTTGATTGTCTTGTCCAAGTCTCTCACTCTGTGTAGCTTTATCTACATTGGTTCTGTTAGTATAAGCAGAAATAGCCTAATACACTTGGGGTGGGATGTTTTAACACTGCAATCCCACAAGCAGTACAGCACTGCTGCCAAAAAGAACAGCCTTGCCCTTTCTCTGTTCCAAGCTGTTTGTTCTTGTCCCCTTGTTGCCACCAGTCTGCTGCCAGTACAAGTATTTGCATGGCCAAACAGCAAACCAAATGGGGGAACGGGTCCAGTTCAAATCTAACATGAGAGAAAAATAGTAATGATTAATTTTAATCCAGATTTGTTCAAACTGGTTTGCTGTTCAGCTATGAGAATGCTTGTGTCAACCTAATTAAAGGAGCAACTGAGAGGGCAACAGCTTGTATTTAGAGGCAGAGGAAGGCAAGACTGCTATTCTTGGCTTACACTTTTCATAGAGCACTTTTCGTAGATGAAAGTATTCTTTTTCTCAAAGCCCTTAAAAAGGCACTGTTATTTTTATTTTCCTCATTTGAGATCTTTTTGAAAGTGTTCATTAAAAAGTGGTTTTCTTGGCTCTGGTCATCTGAAGTTTAGCCTGGAGTATGAAGCCAGGTTCTTCCTGACTTGATCATACCAATATTCAACAGCTTGAACAGGTTTACTGATAATATAGAAAACACACTTTTCATGGGACTGGCTTTTCAGTGGAATAAATACAGCATAAGCTCCTTTGGATCCTTAAGAACAATTTTCACATATGCACAATGATACTGGTTTCCCAGCAAGTGCATACTCACCAAAATGCAAGGACCACGCCTTCTCTTTTGGCTCCCAGAGATGCATCTGGTCAAAAAGGATACAGTATTACCGGAATGAGGAAGAAGGGAGATATGCAGACAAGAAAAAAAGCTGCACAATTCTACTACCCAGATTTTAGGTACTCTACCTCAAAACTCCATCCAACAAGAAGACTAATGAGTATAATCCCACACCCAGAGGAATGGAACTTGTTGAATGAAAAGATGCTAACTTTACATAGCTGCTTCTTTCTTACCACTTTCTTAATAATGCTGCTTCTTCTGCTAGAAAAGAGCTGATCAAACATGGTAACACATTTGCATAACAGCAAACACTTCATCTTAAATTATGTATTTCTTTCAAGTTGCAATATTTACTATAACATTTGAACCACAAGGGTTCCCTCACAGACAAAGAACAGAGGAACTGCTTGTGATGAGTCACTATGTGTCCCCAGCCTAGCTCAAATTACCTTTCTGCTCCTTGGGGCTAACAAAACCCTTCACAGGTATGAAGAATGAACCACAGGTAGGTCAAATTCATATCTAGAAGTTCACTGCAGTTTCATTATGATATTGCTAAGTTCCTTGTTTCTGCCGAAAAGATGACATTTTCTATTGAATAGTGACATTTGAAAATATAAAACGAACATATTACAGTTCTTCTGAATTATTCGATTCAGCAAACAAGTGACAGACACTAGAAAACAAGTGACAGACACAGATATTTCTGGTTTCATTCGCTTTTGTGGAAATGTTATACAGGTTGTTATTTGTTCCCAAGTTTTAACCCCATTTTTCCTTTGCATAAGCAAGTGGATAAAAAGCAGAATTATGAACTGTTTAAGATAAAAGTACAAAAACCTTTCTAAAGGTTGTTTTTTATGTGTACCCTGGCAACATTCTTAGGCTGTGACATTAACTGAGAGCCACACAGGGAAGAGTTAGCAAAACACAGTCTCTGCCTTAAAGGTTTATATTAATAAAGATATATTAGAAAATTTTGTTAAGGATAAATAGATATGACCTCTGATACTAGAAATGTAAATGCTAATATAGTCCTTATTTTGTATTACCAAAGTTTTAAAACATTATATGAATTCACTGCAAAAAAGCAATCTCAGACAAAAGCACTTGTACATTTTAATATCCACAGCAAGCACCGCAATATCTGTGTGCAGCCGTGTTAACTGTAGTATTAAAAATGAACTGGAGCCCCAGTTAAAAGTCACAGCGCTGTAAATTTGTTGTGGTGCGTTAGAGAATCTGGCCCAGTGTGTGTCACAGTTGTTTAATTCATCAAAGGTTGGCAGGGTTGCTTTTTCACGTAAATGTATTCACACCCCTGCAAGCTGTCAAATTGGAATTACACTTAAGGGCTTAGGCCGAGCTGCAGCTGCAGCAGGGATGGGGGCAGGGCGAGGGAGGGCTTGCGCCGCTCCCTCTCGCGCTGCCCCGGTCTAGGAAGGAGGCCCCTTAACTGTAATGGGCTGGCCCTGCCTTCCGTGAAGGCTGCTTCAAGGTCTGCTTCACCTGGCTTTGGCTAGGACTCTGCATTTTATGTAACCTTAAAAGACTTACAGACATCATTTCCATTTTGCATTGGGTAAAAATCATACACTGAAGAAAGCATACTTAGAACATGACAAAGATATCATCCATCATCACAGCCCCATTCTGTCTGCTGCTGGAGCAAACTCTCTTCATTAGAGCTAGGAAAATTATTTGAAGTGAAGAATTTATTCAGGGAATTTAGCCTATTCTTTTTGGCTTTCCTTCCTATTGAAATTTATCAGCAAACAATACACTTTTTATGTGTTGGTCCATTATTTAGTTATTCAATGAGTTCTTTATGCAGCTGTATTGGAGTTTATGGACTACTCCTGAACTGCTCACTCTGGCCATTATTTTCAAGTACGAGCCAGTAATAAATTTGCTGTTTGCTCCAGGGAACATTCAAATAAGTCTCCTCACATTGCTTTCACTTTTTTCTCAGCATCCTGGAGAAATGTCTAACTGAGGACAGGATCTGCTGCCTAGACGCATCTGTGCTGTCCCAAATCTTTGTAAAATTATCCCTGGTGACACAATGGCTTTCTATCTCTTCTCTTCAGTCCTCATACTATCTTTATGTTAGAATTTTTGATGGCTTTCTGTAATTCAAAGGGACTTTCTGGTATCCTATAGAGTTCTGGTATTGCAAGTATGGTTCATCCAGTTCCTTTCATTAATTTGTCAACTTTAGCTCAAAATTAATTACTTTTTTTTTTTTAATCCCAGTAGCTCCTAGGGAAAGATGTTCTAGAATCTCATTCCTTTGTTGCCTAGAATCCTCCTAATTCCCAGCATAAATTCATCATCAAAATACTGTCTGCTATATACATTTTTGAATCCTAGACAGAGGAATTTTTTTCTTTAAGATCCCCTTTAAAGTGTGTATGGAGCTTGATGTGGTAATGAAAATCTCCAACAATGTATTTGACTTTAAACATAGCTCTATAACTTTTATGAATGTCAGATAAACGCAAAAATACATCTACCTTATTTATTTTAAAATAGTTAGCCATTATCCAGCTTCTCAGACATCATTGTTCAACCAAACTGAAAATTCATCAGTACTACTTTCTTGATCAGCATATAACAAGAATTATTATGTTTAACAATAGGAGCGTGTGCTCTCAGATTCTGGAACTGATTCAGCTTCTATTCAATTGACATTTATTATTGTTATCCTTACACATTTAACAGCTCTATTTTGTCATGGAAAGGACTTAATTTATTTTTCTTAATGCAAACTAAGTTCCTTGTGTAATTGCTTGACTCCTGGATTTGAGCTCATACAACTATCAAATATTAGCAAGCATAATAAAATCATTGTACTTTGTAATGTGTGTTGCCAGTATGTATGGACATCGAACAGCAGGCTTACCCACAGGCAACTCTGAGCCCACAACAGAATTATTAGATTAGGAAATACGTCTACTGTGAGTTGGAACCTGACAGAGAAAACAAAAAAGGAGTGTATTCACTTCACTATGCCTGGATCATTATCATATAATCTCATAAATTCTGAACTGTCTGTGAAGAATTGTTAAAATCTCTAAAAATAATGTCATAGGCTGGTCTCAGACAAACAGTGAGTCCAAAAAAGGAGGTTCATCTTGGAGGCTGGGGGATATTTATGTTGCAGACTTTAGGTTACTCCAGGCATCAAATTTAGATATAATTCAGAGAACCAAAATTAGTAGTCTAAGTTCTCCACATGGGAAGGGGAAAAATCTTCATAGGGACAAGTCTCCTATGTTAATTATTTAACAGACTAAGCAACTAGACTGGAAAGTGTGATTCTTACCTTTCTCCTTCCCCCTAGCTTCTAGAGAAAGATCATTTTTCAGTGCTCTCAAGGCTTACTCTCCCTGCAGGTAATCCAGCAAGTATAACAAAGAAGATCCTGTCTGCAAATTCTGTGTAAATTTCCATATATGAAAGTAGAATACTGTCTTTTTATTATTAATTCAGATATTCAGAGGCTAAATTATGTTCCAATGAACTCAGTTATGGAAATTGAAAACTGAAAATGTATTTATTTCAGAGTGACACATAATTATATACTTCTAGTTTGCCCTGTCTACTTTAAATTACTTTATGCAAATCTCATTTTCAAGGATTATGTATAGAGCAAAATTAGATGAGCCCTTAAACAGCTAATATAATATAATTGTGGAATTATTGTGTGTGTACATAGTGTGCACATACAATCCAGATGTTAATTAGTAAATCAGGTTGATTTAGCAAACAGAAATTTGTTCTGTTTGAGAAAAATTGAATGGAGAGACAATTACTTCCTGGAAAGTTATTGTTTGTACTATGAGCTCACTGAAAGGTAAAGATTAACATGAAAAGAAACTTTTATAAAAAAATGAAAACACCAATTAAATAACATAAGTAGGAATTCATTGCTCCCAGCATCTAGTCCGATGGCATTTTGGAAGAAGGCATGAGATATTTACCATGAGTGTCACTGCATTTCAGCTGGAAACAAAGGAGTTAGGGCAGTTTGCATCAGGTGCAGATCTAGTTCCGTAGCCCTTCTTTGGAGGGATACAACTGGTTCCATGTGGCTACTGCTCACATTCTGCAAAGGGGGTTAAAAATTCATCCAGAACATGCACACTGCTTCCCTGGACCAGAATTCTTCCCCTGTGCATCTCCTGCGATGAATGCCGTTCATCAGCTTTATCCAAATGGTGACCTTGCACATTGTGGAAAAAGAAAACTTGAGTTAAAATATTTCAACTCTGTAAACATAAAAAAAGAAAGATTTTTAAACTACAAATATAATAACTGCAATTTAGGTCAATTTTGTTATTTGGCATCAAGCAGACAAGTCAGTTTTGCCTTTCGTATGAAAAGCTGACATTTCATGTCTGAAAGTAGCTGGAAAATGAGTGTGAATTACTCTGAGAAAAACATTACCTCTACTAAAGCTGACAACAGAAATTTTAAAACAAGTGTGTGTAACAACCTGCCAACTCAGTCTACAAGTCCTATTCAGGCCTAGCACTGTGTTCTTTCCTTGCCCAAACTTTCATTGCCTTCAGTGGAAGTCCCCAATGCATCCAGAATAGGAGATACTGCCCGCATTTCTTACTGTGGCAAAACCAGGGCTGTGCTCTGTGATGGTTTATCACTGGTGCCCGTATCCAAAGTCTCATTCACCAGGTCACAAAAGCTGAGCAGACCCTAAGTGCAGCAAGCGTCATGAAAACATTTCAGACCATGCTTGCCTCTAAAATCCTTTGCCTATTATTAACACAGCTGGTATCAGTGCTATGTTTTAAAAATGTAATGCAAGAGCAACAGCAAGCAAAGGAAAACAATCCATTCTGTACTCTATTTCAGATTATATAAATTCAGCTTTGCATTTTGAAGGAAAATCCTCCAAGTTTTGCTATGTAAACAGGTATCCAGTGAAAGAGCAGAAATATTTCTAAACAATAATGAATAAATCATTGAGAGTGTTTGCCATCACACATTTGCAGCTGGACACCTAATAATATTTTTATGGTGTTAGTGGGAAAAAAATGCATGTTCTATTATGGGTTAAGGAGTTTCCATTTACTCTGGTGAAGAAAATTTGAGTAAAAAAAATTCAAAGTGTATACTCTGCATTCATCTAAGAAATACTTCATCAAAGAAGTATCTTCTTTTCACCAAAAGAGCACTCTGAGGGTAGCAAAAGCTTGGCTTATTGTGTAAATATCCTTTATCTTATGTGTATTTAATTATCTTTCAGTGGTTGTTGGTTTACAGCAAGCTTTGTTACTGTACCTCCACTCAAGCTTCTCCATGTTAAAAATGGGGATTGCAGCAACGTTCACTTACACTGAATGGTCCAAAACGAATCGTTTATTGACCTGCAAACAAGAAAAAAAAAAAGCCATATTACTTGCCAGCTGGCCTTGGTTATTATGACACGGTAGCCTGCATTATACAAAAAAAAGAAAAAAAAAGAAAAAAAAAGGGCAAAGACAGAAAATACCAAGACAAAAACTTAGCTGGATAGTCCACTGTTGACGTGCAGGAAAAGGAGTTAGGCTGTTGTACTTAAAGCAGTCTGATGGTGTTGAAACTTGTTTCACATTGACGGGGCCTTGAGGGCGCTGCGGTCCCCGAATGCCCCCGGCCCCGTCTCAGCCCAGCCCGGGGCCGTCCGTCGCTGCGCCGCCACGGCCTGGCCCCGGCCCCGGCCCCGGCCCCGCCGGGAGCCCCCCGACACCGGCACCGGGGAGCCGCCGGCCGCACGGGGCCCAGGCACACCTCTAGTCTTAGACTTCAAGTGAGAATAAGTTTGTGGGCTCATCCAGCGTATTGGTCAAATCACGCAACTCAGCACAATGAACTTGTGAGCTGGGGAAGCCAAGAATAAAAGGGGTTAGAAGGTAAAGGCAGAAAAATCAGCACAACTGCTGCTCATGACATTTCTTGCTCCAGTCAGTAACATCACTGGCATAAAATCCTCTCCTAACGTCATTTAAAACAGTATTTTTAAAATTAAAAAAAAATCTTTCACAATGAACATATATTTCCATTCCATAAAGTACTTACATTTTAATGAAGAATATAGTTTCCTAGAAGCAGATGTTAACATCAAAATGAAAAATTAGATTGTTATACTGTATATTTGCTTTCAGAAGGATAAATTGAAAATAGGATTTACTAAAAACACTGATAATATCTTGAAACACTTATTTGTCTTAAAAGGGATATTAAATTTCATGGGGTTTCTTGTTTGCTTGAGGTATTTCAAGACTGCTTGGAGAGTTCACAGTGGAATGTTTTCCTCAGCTATTACAACTGCGTGTCTGCTAAAGTGTGACCTATTGATAGATAGATGGAGAAGTATTTTGATCCCTGTATCTCCTTTCATTCTGGGACAGTTTAGAAATTAATTTAAAAGCTTCTGATTTCCAGCTTTTTTCTTGCATTATATGCCTAAAATAAAAAAGTCTATTTTTAAGCTCTGGTTCTCCAGACTCTTGAATATACTTACCTAACGTTCTGCACAATATCTAGGGCAACTCTCAAAGCTTGAAATTAAGTGCACAACTCTTTCCAGGATTAGGGTTACCTTCTGACACTTACTCATTGTTACTGGTAAATTCCTCTAAATTATATTAATGACTAAAGATGGCAAAACCAAGCTATAAAGGAAGGGTTTCTTCCATCTTCTGTGATTATTGTTGCTGTCCAATGGATGTCGTTAATAAAATGCATCTCCTTAAGTCTGAGTAGATGATAAGATATATTTGATGCAGGTTGAGGAAATGCTCCAGCATAGGCAAACAATTAAATAAACAGGTTATTAGATGAATGGTATACACAGTTAAAGAGCTACAAGGACAATAAGCTATTATGCATTTTATTTTGCTCTGTTGATATGACTTTTCTACTGGTTGTTTTAGTTATTGAAAAATAAAATTTTCATATCTTTGATTCTCAAGAATATAACCCATCAGTGAATAAACCTATTGGAAACAAGTCTCTGCTGTATACTATACACTTGTCATATTTCTTATAGATAATTGTGATGATATTTTTCTATACCTGTGAACAGTCTAGGTTTTCTGTTTTGAATGAGGGCGAGATTAAGAGCACAGGCTCTAAAGGACTATAATTATAGTTCTAGTATAAAGAATCATATAATTATGTCAGAGTACGGCCATGTCCACATGAACATATCATAAAGCTTTTGAGTACACCCTTTCTTTTCAAACACACTTAAATTTGCATCCATGCAGTGCAGCTTGTTAGGCATTAAGCTAGTCCACAGGGCTTTTCAGTACTTACACCAATTTCTTACCTACTTGGCATGCACAGTGCTATATTAGGACTGTCTTCATTGTGAAACCAGAAATGAGTTTCTATGGTTATTTGACTATCAGCTTCTCAACCCAATTCATGAGTAGAGAATACTACAAAATACAGACCTTCCTATTTATTCTTTGCTTTGTACGCTATATTATTTTTATATTGCATTCTCTGATGTGTTCTAGGAATCCTATGCCTTCTAGTAACCATATTTTATTTTTAACGTCCTCCTGACCCTGGTTATCTCTCCTGTTTATGCCTAATGCTTTCAGCTGTACAGCAATTGCATCCTAACAGCTCAGTCACTTGTGCTCATGTGGGATTCATGTTTTACAGCATTCTCATATTATTTAACTTTTTTTTTTTTTTTACTACTTGCCTAACCAGGTAAGTTTTTTTTGTTTGTGGAACCTTATACTCTGGAAATATCTCCTTTACAAAACTGCCCTTTTCATTTTAGGATCAGTTTTGAATAGTTAGATGACAAAAATTAAAAGGATTTCAGGAATATGAGAAGGCAAACAGCAAAATGTTGAGAGATTAGTAGAACTCTATAGAACTTCTCAAAGTGAACTTGGGAATTGCATTATTTATAAAGATGGGCAAGGATGGAGATGGTTTGGAGAAGAGATTTTTTCTTTCTTTAGATTTCACTTCTGAGACTTACTTTTACATGCTCTGAAAGTCATCAGCTCTGGAATTCAAGTTTAGTAACAGAGACTTGAAATCGTGAAGGTGGGTGAGTTAAGCTGTCTATACAGAAATAACCACCAACGGCTTTCTCCCCCTCTTTTTCTTAAAGGAATTTTCTACCTCTCTTAGTCCTGGAAGACAGCTTGAAAATAGGCACTGATCATCTCTAAAACAGCAATATCCATTTCATTCTGCAGGCTGCTAAAAAAGTAGCTTGGAGAGGTGAGTACTGCCCTGTGTAGATGTGTCCTTTTATTCAGGTCTTCAGACAGTTCTGCCTTAACCAAGAGCACAGGGGTTAATGCCAGCTACTATCCTAGTACCGGGAGGTATCTGCTTTCTTGTGAGAAGGAAAAATAAGGATTTAGCTACTTCCAAGAAGAGCACTACCCCTGAGGAAGAGACCAAGGGAGAAGAGTTATGGACCTCACCCCACTGATGTATAAGCAGAGGCTGAATATGGTGAGTACAAGTAATATCTTTTCAACACTAGCTTTTTTCATTTCCTTTATCTGGTTCCCTACCCCTTGTAATTCTTATAATTAATCTCTGTATTATTGGGTTTAATTAAAAACATCTGGTAGTGTACTAAATACTTGACTGAAGTCCAGCTACTAAGTCTAACCTCTTTGGATAGAAAATCAATCATCCATAAAATTTACCAGTTTAGGCTAGGAAAATATATTTTTGGCATCTTAGGCTGTATTATCACCTTTTCAATTTACTTCCATATCTTCAAGTATTCATCCTCCAAAATATTCTTGTTCTCTGAATATATACACTTTGGTATATTTTAGGCCCAGGTAGAATCGTGTCTTAAAAGCCCATACATAAGAAATAAAAACCTCTGGGGCTATTTTATTGAAGTTTTGCACATAGCACAATGAGGGTTACGCTTTGAACTCCTCACATACATAACCACTCAAATACATATTCTGGGTGAGCAGAATCTGGTTCTTACTTGCCTTTGTTTAGTTCCTTCAGTTTGGTATACAAAACTATTTTAATGCTTTCCCACCTAAAATGAGTGACAAAGAAAGCAGCTCTCCACATCTGAGACAATACTATTTTGGGGTAATCTTGTGATTATTTGACTATCATCACTATCATTTAATGCATAAATTAAAAGCTATCAGTAATTTGGGGATATAATGCTGTGTATTTCACAGACAAACTGATCAGATACCTTGCTAAAATGTATCACAGAGGACAGGTTTCTCACAGTGCAAGCCTCAGTGCTGTTTGGCAGAAGATTGTGTATCATGGAAGAGCAGCTAGTAACGGACTGCAGGAAAGCAGCATTTGGGGAGTGGAACATGGTACTTTTGAGTTAATGCCTATAAAAAAAAATCATTTGATTTATGTATACTTTGTTGGAGAAAAAAATGGGGCAGTTGACACTTTATCCATGTGTAAAAATACTTTTAAAAGACAGAGGGCATATTTATTCTCACTTCCTCCCTGAAATATTATTAGCCCAAGCCCAAAGTGTATAGCTGTAGGGACTGTCCTGCTACCTCCACTGGTCCTGTATCTCTCAGCTGCCTGTAACAAGGCTCCTGGAGAGAAACGGTTATTCATCTTTCTCCTTTCCCGCAGCAACTCTTCTTTGCAACTCCCCGAGTCCGTCCGCTTTTGCCCAGAGAGGTCTCCCCGGGGCCAAGCGCCCCTGCGCGGATGGGGGGCGCAGAGGGGGCTGCGCGCTGCCCGGGCCCCGGCCCCGCCGCGGAGGGGCCGCGCCGGGATCGCACCCCGCCGCCCCACCTGCCCTGGGCAGCGCAGCTCTCTCCGCGGCCGCGCAACGCCGGGGCGGGAAGAAGCGGGCTCCCCGAAGTCGCGCCCGGCGCCAGCTCGACGTCCCCCCACGGACACACGGGGACGCGAGCGCCTCGGGAGGCGCCGGCACCGGCCTTTTGTCCGGCTCCTCCCGCCGCCGCTCCCTCCTCCGCGGCCCGGGCGGCCCCGGCGGCGGGGCTGCTGCTCGCCCCCTCGGCCCGCGCCCGCCGCGGCCGCCCAAGTGCTTGAACTTTGGCCGGGCGCCGCCACAGCCCCCGCGCCGGGCTGCCGCCCTCCCCGCGGCTTCCTCCAGCCCCTTCCCCGCGCGGAGCCGCCAGTGCCCCGCTCCTCAGGCGGCCCGCACGGCCCCCCCCCCCGGCACGGCCCCCCGAGAAGCGCCCTCTGCCCGCTCCCCTCCCCTTCCCACCTACCGCAGCCCCTCGCCCGCCCCCCGCCCGCTAACACGCCCCCCTGAAACCCCCGCCCGACCCAGGCACACGCCCACCCCGGCCCCGGCCCCGGCCCCGGCCCCGGCCCCGGCCCCCTTCCCAGAGCCAGACCCGCGCCGCGCACAGCCCCCCCCCCCGCCGCCGGCTCCTGTCTCTGCGCGGGGCTGCGCTGACCTCGGCTCGCTCCTTCCCGCGGCCGGGAAAACCCTTCAACAAAGGAGAGGGAGCAGCGACAGACGGGGACAAGGAGAGGCGGGGGAGGGAGGCACGGACGGACGGACGGGCTGTCCGGATGCGGCGAGCCCCCGCTTCGTCGCCGGGGCTGCGTTAGCGCGGGCGGCAAGAAGACGCGGAGCGGCGGCTCTCCGGCGGGGCCGGCCGGCACCATGGGCTGCTGCACGGGGCGCTGCACGCTCGTCTTCCTCTGCTCGCTGCAGCTGGTGAGTGAGTGCCCGCCGCCCCGGGCCACGGCCGCGCTTGCGGGGGGAAGGGGCGCCCGCTCGGCCCGCCGGGCGCGGGGACGGGGGTGCCCTGCCGCCGGGCCGCCCCCCGGCCGCTCCGCGCCCCCGGCCCGTAAGTTCTGCCGTGCGACGTGAAGAGGATTTAGCGTCCGTGTTGGGGAGGAGGGAAGGCGCCGTCGCCGTCGGGCCGGGCTGGGGGCAGCGGTGCCCCGGCCCCTGCTGCGGCGCCCGGCCGCTCCCGCCTCCGCGGGAGGCTCCCTCGGCCGGGCGATGCCGCTCCCCGCCGGGGCGAAGTGCAGCCTTCCCCCAGCGGTGCAAAGCGGGCAGGAGGGAGAAGGGGGAGAAAGATCCGCCGGCGCTGCCCCGCGGCTGCCGGGCGCTGCGGGGCGCTGCGCCCCGTCGGGGCCGCAGGTCGGAGGGCGCGGGCCTCCCGTGCCGGGGTCCTTGCGAGGAACGCACAGAAACCATCGGCCAGAGCCACCCTCTTCTTTTTCCTTTTCTTTTTCCAAAATGCAAAATCTACCCATCCTCTTCTGTGAGTTTTCTTGGGGTTCCTTTTCTCCGATTAAATATTCCTGAGCGTATAACTGAAACAACAGGAAAAAATGTGTCTTCTCTTCTTTGTTTACCTGAAGTTGGCATATTTGTTTCAGAGGAAAGAGTTGTCCAGACAAAACAACAGCAAACAATAATAATCCTTCCTCTGGCTCATTAGCAGTATGATAAAATAATGCTCTTCCTTTAACAGTTAGTTCTAGTCCCAAGAGTATTTTAAAAGATTTTCTCTTTTCTACTGACTCAGAGTCATCATTCTGCCACATGATCTTTCTTTAGATGAGTGCTATTCCTTGTGTGTGTCTGTAAAGAAGAAAAGTGGGATGCACCTACTGTTTTCTCTTAATCCTTTGCTAATCTTTCTGTTTTTCTCTTACAGCAATTTGAAATGGCTTCAGTTTCAGGGGTAATATTAATGTATACTTAAATGTGATACATAGAATTGCTTATTTGAAGCACCTCAGTCTTTTCCAAGGCTTTATATCAGACATACCAGTTTACAAAGGCAGAGAATCTCCATTGTTTGTAGTGTGGGTCTGGACCTTATTTAGATATGCTTAAATGTGATGGAGCTAACTGTGGTATAAAACCTTGAAACAGCCTTACCAAAAAGCAGAGAATACATCATTTGTACTTTTAGGAAAGCTTTTTCAACACATTTCTGGTCTGTTTTTTCTTCTTTTGCACCAGTTTTGCAGATACTGTCCTATTGACTGCAGGAAAATTACTCCTGATTTACTTCTGTGCATGTGGGAGGAGAAACAAACCTGTCTTCAAAAATCTCTCTGTCCGACAGCTATGGAGGTTATAATAACTGTATTTACTGTACTGTAGAATTACCTGGAGGCTATAGAAATTGAAGTAAAGTGTGAATAGCCACCATAACCTGTAGGGAAATGCATATAAAATCTTTCAGAAAAAAGATCATATTTTATAAAAGGCCTATTAGATGATCTAACAACTTTCAAAAAATGACTTTAATATGTAGTCTTTTCTGCTGTACTTACCTGTTTTAAAATAACAGTCCACTGTCATATCTGTATCTTTTAGGCACTGCTAAATGTCTGTATGGCAAAATGCTTTCATTTCAGTTTATTTTCATTTAAAAAATAAAAGCCATGTTTTAGATCTAAGATGTAATCTAGCAGACATGAACTCAAAGCTCAGGTACTTGCCATGATCTCGGTGGTGGTAGCGTTGAATTTATGTCTGTAGAAGTTGTCACCACAGGTGGTTTTAGATCTTTTTCTAACATCTCAGAGGTCATGAGCAAAACTGCATCCCCAGACATTACTGTCATTAAGCAAGATTTATTTTACCTTGCATCCGTTTATGGAGAGGTGAAAGACTTATTACTAACTGTGGACAGCATTTAGATTAAATACTACAAAAGCCAAAGCACTTGTAGTGCTAATTTGTAGCATTTTAAAAGTACAGATGATTTATATGGCTTGAGAAAAACTTTAGAAAAGGAGAAAGATGGCCATGTATTTAAAAGAAAATGCCAGGAAGTTGTTCACCTTGGCCATATTCTAGTCATGTCAGAAAAGGTTTCTGTGAACAGTTTGGGCTTAACCTTTAGACTAACCTTTAGATATCACCTAAGAAAGTTAGACATATATTATAAACTACAGTTGGCAATACCTTTTATAGTGGACATGTGCCATGTAGATTCTCTTTGTTATAAAATGATGTGAAATAGTCAATTCCCTGGAAGCATGTTTGTATCAAAGATTTGGTTCTCATTAGTTCTAAAGATGTAAGCAGTATTTAGTGGCCTTGTAGTGCTGTTTCTTGATTTTTTCAGAACTGTCTTCTTCTCTAACTTTTGTCTGTAGTGCATGTTTATGGAAATATGTTGTTGGGATGAAGATCACAATTACTAGGTAAAGAGAACAACAGTTATTGTGTGACAGTCTATAAAATATCCTTTCTCTAATGATGATGCTGTAAGTGCATTAACTTCAAGAAGATTTGTTTGTGTACATTGGGAGGATTTCAACATAACTGAAAACTGATATTACTGTCATTTTAATGTTTTGATCCACAAAAATGTTTATTGCTGAGTTATTGCTTTTACCTTTTGTAATAAATACATTTTACTGCTGAATTCAGTAATCTCAAGGACATTCTGTAGTTAATCTTAAATAGCTTAATTATAATCTCATTCTTAAATGTCAATCCATATCATCATGTGTAATACAGAATTCTGGAAATAATGATAGAGACAGTGTGCTAGGGGGCACCTGTTTGGGAAAAGCTGTTAAGCACAGGGATTCCTGCATGGTTAGCTTACACCTCTGCAGGCTGAGGGCCAAGTCTGCCTCTGAAAACCAAGGGAATTTTGCTCAAGGAAGGAAAACAATATTGTTCCCCCCCCCTCCACACACACACACACACCTTTTTAAATCCTATGATCTCTTTGACTGTTTTGCTCTTACTTTACTTACTTGCTCTTACTGCAGTTAAGCTTTTCAATATACCTTTTGCAAAGTTGTCAAGCTAAGAACTTAAAGGTATGTGTGTGTCTTTCTGTGCATAAATCTGTCATTAACACTATTAGGAGCTACATATACATCAGGAAAATACATCTTAAGGATCTATGAATCCTTCGGATTATAGCCATAATTCTTACTAGTGCCACCAGAAGTCACAGATGTTGGCCTTGTCTGTACTAGAAAATTAAAGCAGCTGCCAGAGATGGTGCCTATGCTTGAGTAGCCACCATGCCATAAAATACTGCAGCATGAAAATGTTTGGAAAATAAAGCAATTGCAAAAAAATATTAAATTCTGGAAGGGGTAAATTGAGAAAGAATTGCACAGAGATTTAGCTGTGTGAATCCAATTGATGTTAATATGTGTCACACAGTGAAAACCTTCACACTGCTTTGAAAATGTATTTCTGAGTAACTACCATTGCAGGATAATTTTGTTTTAACATTTACATTAAGTGGAAGGTTTTGGTACCAAGAAGTATACAGATATGCAAGCACAAAGAACTGTAAATATTAGAGATCACAGATGAGATTTTCAAAGCAATGAATGGAAGATTAATCAAAGTTACATAGCTGAGTTCCCTTCATAACTTTGAAAATCTCATTGCATATTTTTATCTTTGGACTTTGCTGCACTCTTTTCATTGTATAGACCTTGATTTAGAAGTATAACCTTATGTGGTATAGTTAGTATAAAATAATCTGTTCCCTCTTTACCCTGTTACTTTCCAAATAATTTGTCAGCAGACCACAAGGAGAAATAATTCTCATGGAAACACAGCTTCTGTGAATTAATATTTTGACTAAGAGATTGTTTGGTGAGTGAAGTTGGTCATTTTAATGAATTAATTCTTCTCTTGATATTCAGAAGATTTATGTTTGTAATTCCCATTAACGTTAATTATACTGATGCATGTAAATCCTTACACTTGGAGATAAGAGTGTATCCGTTAGACTAAAAGATAACATTTCGCCATTTATTACTATACATAATGAGATTCCAGTAGTTATGTCGGGAAAAGATATATACCATGCATAGATTTTCATCTCATTTTAAAATGGTTTATAAAGCTGGGAACTATAACTTCTGCTAAAATGCACTTTATGAAATCTTCTGATTTTGACTATCTGTGCTTATATGTTAGCAATGACATATTGCAGTTACTCAGTTAACAGCTTAGGGATTCAAGAGATTTGATAAATTTGAGAAAGTAAAATCTTTGAACCGATAAATTGCTGCATCTTTTTATGTTGGTAAAAGAATCACTGGCCCATTGATTTGGAGATGAAGCATCTTTCCACTGGTAGAGGAGGAGGAGGAAGGAAGAGGGGGGTGTGTATTGTACTAACTTGGGTTTTAGTGCTGAACAATATACTGATTGCAGGATGTTTTCCTTTCTGTTAAGGAAACTCATGTGAGACTGGTAACTTGCTCAGGTAACTCAAATGGCATCCCCAAAACATACAACTGCTTCTAGTGGCTGTGCCTAACAGGTTGATATTCTTGTTCTGCAGATGTATGAATGCACTCAAAGTTAAGGATTGGATAATACACCTCATTCAGTAGAACAAGTTGAGTTAAATCTTTGCAAGTTGACATTCAAAAAATGTATGAGATTATAGCATTTGCAAGATCTCTGTCATCAAGAACACAAGAGTAACAGCTAGCAGTAAGTGATTTTTCACTTCATGTTTTTTGTTTATTTAATGGAACTGCTGGGAGATGTCTGTTATTAAAATACACCTTTTCAGTATAGTGTTTAACCACTCCATACACCAGAAATTCAACCTGAATAGTGAAATCCCCTCCTCCCCAGACTCCACATAATATTTCTTTCAGTTCAGTGATTCAAAATTGGGAATTCAAGACTTAAGGAACCTTTCAGAGAGCACAAGTCCCTAAAAATACTGAACTAGGTGAATTTCTTAAAGAAGCCATACAGCTGCTCCATTCACTTCAACATGCTATCCTTCTGCAATCCCTTGCTGTTCTATCACTGACAGTCAGTTGTCATATAGAAACGTAATTAGATTTTTTTTAATATAATGATGCAGTGAAAGAGTTAAGATTTTAACAATCATAATAGGAATTCCCTGAGAAGTGTGAGTTATATAGACATCCTTTCTGTGTATAAGATCAGTAAGTTTGGGGAGTTAATTATTTTAGGAATATTGGAATCTGCTGATGATTTGCTCCTGTTCCAAGATGTGCTACATTCTGCCAAAACAAAATTCTGGGGCCGGGGAAACACAGTTTGCTTTTTTGAAAATCTTTGAAATTCAGCAGGAAGACCCTGTTGGATCCAAATGGAATTTGGCTAGGACTTGCAGAACTTGAATGTGGAGTAAGGTTTATGCTTCGAGATCGAATGAGAGCAGCACTGGCAGTTGATTAGATGCTGTTTAAATCTTGCTGATTTTGTGAGGTTTGAATCTAAAATAAAAGAGAAACTTGTGAGATTAGATCATCTTACATCATGTCTTTCAATATGTTTGTATCTTATGAGCATGTTAAAGGAATAAAGTAGATCCTTTGAGTTTTGTAGCCAGTCTGACATGTTAAGAAATAAGAAATGATATCACAATTTTTTTTTTTTTTTTTTAAGTAAAAGTGTTGCATTTTGGCTCATCTGTGCAAATTACTTTTGACATAAATTAATAAATTTAATCGCTTAAATGAGCAATGAGAGTCAAACCAGTCACACAGATCCTTGGTCTTGATCTTGCACAGAAAAATCAGTCGAGGTTTTGTCCTTCACTTGAATAGGGGCACAATCAAGTCATGCACTCAGTACAGATATTGGTAAGACAGTCTCTTCTTAAATGAGCACAGGGAAAGAAGAAGGGGAATGGACACAAGATACAACAAGGGGGAAATTCTGATTATTTTAAAAAAAAATCACTGTGAGAGTAGTCAAACAATGGAGCAGGTTTTCTGGAGAGGTTGTGAAATCTCCATCCTTGAAATTCAAAACCCAGCTGAATATGGCTCTCAGAAACCTGACCTAACTTTGAAGTATGGTCTAACTTTGTATCTGACTTTGAATTTGGCCCTGCTTTCCATGAGGGTTTTACCAGATGGCCTTCAGAGGTCCTTTTCAGCTTAGGTTATCCCATGATTCTATGGTCTTACCCAAGTTTAAAGAATAAGGGCCTTGAGTTCTTTCTTAGGAGGGTATTTAAAATACACGATAATTTAGGTTGCTTTGAGAGAATTAATTTCTTAATGTTTTGGGGCATAATGCTGTGGAAATGAGCTTTAAATGACAATAACAATTCTAGTATCCAGTTGCATCTCTTGCTGTCAAACTTCAGGGTTAAATTAAATGAGAACAAGGAACTATGGGGAACTTGTCATTTATTATTTCACAAACTTTTTTTTTGATACAATATGGTATGTCAGATCTTTTAGGCTCATTAGTGTTAAAGCAAAATAGATTTTATTCATTCCGTCCAGTAATTAATTGTTAAACAAACTGCAGTCATTTTGGGTCTGAGACCCTGTTTTTTTGTCTGCACATTTTTGATTCTAGATGAGTCATATAAAAGAACAGTAATAAGGGACTGCATGGTTCAGAAGGCTGATAATATGATACAGAGTTTTTCACCTCTATGTCACTGTTCAAAATTCACTGCAACTTAGGTGAGGGCGAAAGTTGTCATGGTCTATATGAAATAAGTTAGTGTCTTGATATAGTGTCCATATAGAAATGTTATTTCCATATGTGTCCTAATTCCACCCTTTATGTTATACTAGAAGGATCAGGAGGTGGCCAAGGTATTATGAAAACCAAAGCGATCTTTTTTGCCCATCTTTCCTCAGGTCAGCTTTTGAGCAGTGTTGGCAGGACAGTGTTATGAAGTTTTCACTCCATTTGCTGAAAGTGGACATGGCACCCTTGCTAGGAATGTCAGTGCAAGGAGGTGACTGTAAGCCTTCTAATTGCATAAAAATAAAAAATAATATTAGAAAGAAATTGCATGGAGCTTGGAAAGATTTCAGTTTTGTCGTAGGTCAGGAAGAAGGTTTTTTTTAAATTTCTCCTTTTTATTTAGAACATTTTGACTTGAAAATATAATTCAGGTAATAGCAAATAGAAGATGCTTCAGTTTGAATCTTAAAGTAGCTCTGAATCACATCAGATGAAACAGTATCTCCTCATTTATCAAGAGAAGTTAATGCATATCTTCCTAAAGGGTATGCCAACAAGTTTAGGATGATACACTGCTACATTCAGCGCGAATTGCAATTCCCTGACAGAGTAGTGCCAGGAACACTATCACAGATTTTAGTATATCATGAGCTTTTTTTCCTGCGTGTGACCAGTGAAATCTTTGTGATCTCACTAAGGATCTGTGCCTTTGGCAGGTCTGTAAAAGACAGCAGTAAGCTGGGCTTAATCACTGCTCTCTGATCTCAGGAACATACAGAGTACTTAAGACCCTGGTAATAAAAGGTAGTAAAAGATTTTATTTTAGTCTTTTTATTTTTTACTATACTTCCTTATCATCTTGTCTTTCATCACACACAGCCATACCTTGCATGTTAGCTCAGATTTTTTTCTTTTTTTTAATGCCGCGGTGATTTGGGACTTGTTCTTACAAGTTGCTGAATGCCCTCCAGCTCTTATTAAAGTCCCTGAAAGTCATTCTTTTCCATAGAGGCTCTTTACAATGATACGTTCAAGCAAAAGTGGCAGCGAGCTCCTTCCAACTAATGAAGGCCAGCATTACAGTAAAAGGAAAGGAAAAAAAAGTTTTCTACTTAAGACAACAACCAATTTCTGGCAGAGAAATATCCCTTACAAAAATTAACATCAAGAAGAAATAAAATGGAAAATCATGTGGAATACAAGAGAGAATTGAAAAACAATTATTTGTGTTGAGGGTGGCTCTCTTCTTGAATACAGTTGTTTCTTCCACAGGTCTCTGAGACCTGCATTTCTGCTGTAAAGCACATGTGAGGAACAGGAAAAGGAGACATTGAAGGACAGAAATATACTTTTTTGTTCCATCAATACAAAAGTTTTAGCTGAGAGTAATGTGAGGATACTCTGATCAAAAGTAGAAATTATATATAAAGAACATATGACTGAGAATTGAGCCAAATGGAACTTCACTGAGGAGGACTTTGTCAAACACCAAAGAATCTACAACTAAAGTAAAGGAAGAGGAATAATTAGGAGATGAACCATGAACAGAAGGATCCTGATATGCTTTTATAGTGAGGGTGATGATGCAGGCGAATGGAAGGAAGAATGCAGAGAAGTGCACTCGGATCAACATAAACAGGAAGGGACACGGAACCCTCTTCAGTGGAAAAATGGAAGGTAACTGTGCATGGGAGGAATTGCTGTTTAAGGCTTTAGTGAAATCAAGATCTTAAGAAAATAACTTTTCCCTTCTTTAACATGCTGCTACTGCTAAGCCAGTTTCTCACAGTTCTTTGTGAAGCTTACTGCGTTCGTATCAGACCTTTTGAATAAAAAGAGCTAAAGAAGCACAATTGTATTAGGATGACATTTTTTACTGATGTTGGAATCTCATCCACTTTTAGTTTTTCCTTTTGTCTGAGCCTTGAATACTCTGTACTGTTCTGGGAATGCTACATTTTCACTGCCCTGTCTGCAATCCCTGGATTCTCTTGCAAGAAAAGTACTTTGGAAGCTTGTGTGTGTGTGCAGTGTCCCTACAAACACAGAAGACAATTACACATAATTTTTTAGATGGATTCTATCCTGGAGAAAGGAGCTCATAATATGTCTAAACATGTTTTCAAAATGGGATTCTGTTAAAATGGAACGATAGAGAAAATCTTTTAGGAAGCTCAGTCTCCACCACTCACAGAATAAAAAGCTGAAGAAATCTAAAGCTGGAAAACATAATGCATTATAGTGCAGAAATAACATCACAGGTTATCCATCTCAGTTCTGCCTCTGCTTATGAGCTATTTATTCTTCCTGCTAAAAGCTCACTGTATCTTTCTACTCCACAGTGAGTAGAGTGTTTCACTTCTCTAATATTGTTTTTTTCATGAATTAGGTAGACATCATCAAGGTAAGTGTGTTTAGAAGATTTTAGCTGCAAAAGAAACCTTGCTGCTCCTACAGATTGTCTGAATTATTTACATCTTAGAAACCTCAAAGCCTCTCTGCCTTCTAATCCAGAAGGAGCTACTGTACTCAGAACGCTGAAGAGAGATGATCTCCTCCTGAAAATCCCCTGAGCTATTCAAGATTATTTAATCAGTCCATAGCCAGCCAACCATGCATTTGTAAGGTGCCCATTTGAGTGTACCCCACTAACATACACATCCAAGAAGCTTTAAAATGTCCACATGTGGAAGATAGCTTAGCCATTTCTCACTGCTTCCTGTTATGTCTTCTGTTCGTGAAAGTTGCTGATTGGTGCTCAGCCTCATCTTTCTTCTGATTAAGCAATTTCTGTTCTCATCAACAGAAAATTCTTGGTTCTAATGCTTAACTGTGAAATGATACTATTTTCATTCTTTCTCAGAGCCTGCTCCTATTTTTTCTTGAGCCAAGCAACTGCTTCTCAACTCTTCTCCCAACTATTTCAGAACAAGTTCCAGGTTCTGATATTCATCTATTTTATTAAAGTATGATTCAGACCCTGTTCCACCAACCCCAAACCATTCAAGGATGTTAATATTTACTTGTAGCTGGTTATTGGCCCAATGAACGTCTGGTTTCAGATTCTCCCCATCCTGAAAATCTCTTTCATGCTTGTGGCTGAGCTGTCTCATAACGAGACCTTTGGCTAACAGTATTGTTGCCTTCTAGAGAATTGGCAGAAATGACAAAGGTGTTTGTAGTTACAAATCAGACATAGAATTCCTTGGTTAAAACAGGAAAGTGAATAATGCTGCTTAGGAGAGCACTTTCGAACACCAGGCTGAAACTCCAGTCTCGAAGATCCATACCTGTATTTCTCCAGCTTCACTTTCAGTGTTATAAAGATTGATTTACAGATGTGCAACCTGAATGGGAATTCAGTCTAATCCACAGTTAGATGTGATTCTTCACATTCTGTTGGTTGCGCTGCATTATAAAAAGGACTGGTTAGTTTAGAAAAGAAGGCAATGTGAGCAATGGCTAATGACTGATGCATGATGAATGAGCTAGTTATGTCATTTACTGTAATGCTGTTGTCAGAGGGCTTTCAACAGGAGTGTTAGAATGAAACAGAAAAAGTTCTTCCAAGTCAGAATTTATGATAACAAATTAGAAATGCAAATGACAGTAGCCTAAATCCAAATTTCATTCAAATGTCATGAATGAGTTTAGGTATATTGAAGTATTTTAAATTTAGTCATGGATGTCATGAATGACTTTAAGTTGTATTACTAATGTATAATTTAATCATAGTGGTTTGATGAAAGCCAAAGCTGACTGTGTTTTACCAGAAGTAACCACAAAGTGCCAAACTTGATTTAAATTGGTTTAATGTGATCAAGCCCTAAGTTTGGATCAGTTGAATGTACTGATGACTGTCAAAATATAGCTGGTGCAGCTGAGAAGCAGTGTGTCTTCTTGCACAGCAGTAATTCAAGGTGCTTGGAGCCTTGTCTTTAACTGCAGTGTGGAGCAGCCACACAGAGATGTTATTGCATCAGTAAACATAGAATTGTGCACCTTGCTGCTTGTTGTTCTGTTGTGGGACAAGAGGTGGGACGGGGACTAAACCTATCAGGGTCAGGAAGAGACACCCTGATCTGCTTAAATTTTCTACATACCCTGGCTTTTTGAAAAAGTGCATTGCATTACCGTTGGAGAACAACACTACCTATACCCTTTTTTGGTCACATTTAACAAACTTGGATCATCTAGAAAGAGTGTGGGGAGAAACTGAAATGAAATAATTTGATTGCATTTCTGTACCTATGAAAGGTTCCAGGCTTCAGTGGTGAACAAGTGAAATTTATTTGCATTAAAAGCTGAAGAGCTGTTTATGCATAGTCTTGTGGGAGAAAGAATATCAAGGTTAATCTGAGATTTTACTGAGCGGCAGAGATTCTGGTCCTTCCTTTGTACAGATAACTATTTCAACATTTGTTATTCAGTTTTCCTGAATACTTGGCCTCTCTTGGCCTATATGACCTGTGAAATTCTGCGCCATGTGGATCTCTTAGTTTCCTATGAGGTTTATACACTGAACTGTAGTTGGTATAGCATGTGCCAGAGTGCTCCAATGCTGCTAGGGTTTCACGCTGCTTATTCATCTGTTGAGGAGCCTTGCCTTAAATCTGGTGCTGAGTTTGCACTTTCAAGAATCATTTGAAGTGCTTAACAGCTAAAGTTGGCCATGCACTAGGATGCGTACCTGAGATAAGCGTTGCCTCAAATGCTTGCAAACCAAAACAGGCAATGCAGTCAGAAAAGGAAGCATGCATACATTAAATGACTTGCATTAGGCCTCACAGACAGTCTTTGGAGTCCTAGATTTTTTTTTTGCTTGGTGTCTGCGCATGTTTCTGCATATAGTTACCATAATTCCTTTGTTGTATTGGCCACATGTGACTATGAGTGCATTTCCATTTCTGTAAGCAAATTTTCTATATTTGGGTGGACTCATAATTTGGACAACACATTTATTTTTAATTGTGTACTGTTTGCAAAATGCATAGAGGTGCAAAAAATTCATTGCAAGGACAAAAATGTCTTTCTGTTTGAGGAGGAATGCAGTAACTACAAATTCTCTTTTGGAAAGATTATTTTCAGGTGTTGACAGATTTGAGTTGATCCTGACACAATCATCTGGAATATTGTCCTGCAGAATGAGACTTGCAAACATCTAGACAGCCTGGACTGACTGCATGTTTAGTTGGTGATTTCCCCCTGAATTGTTACCTCTGGACACAAATTATTAAAGAAAACAGGAATCAGTTTCCTAAAGGCATCCTGGAGAATGGGAAAATAAACAACTGTCCCCAAAATGCTGAAACTGACCATCTGTATACAGGAATTGGACAATTTTGAGGGAAGGAAGAATTCTTTCTCCTGATAGAAGCACTGATTAGTTTGCATTCAAAGAACTGGGAATTCATGATTTGCTTGGTATGTTACCTTCATCGGCCCATCTGTTCAATTCAGTTTTTGATAACTGGAATTGGCTAGGATATTGTAGCATATTCATTGCAATAGGAAGAAGAAATTCTGATCTCTTGGGAAGCAAAGCTTTAGTTTTTGTATGTAGCTCTTTTTATCTGAATGACAGCAGCACATCTGACAGTGGATCCCAATCTAGACAGAAGAATAATTTCCAAGGCAGCCCATTCACAATACATTCCCTTCCTCTAAAAATGAGGCAATAAATGATCTCGGTGTTTAAAGGATAGTCTCTGAGCCTTTCAAGAACATAAACTGTCAGAAGCCTAGAAACCTGATTGTGCTAAGTGTGGAGCACCTCTTACGGGAGGGGGTAACCTCATCTCCCACTGAGAGCAGTGGCAGTTATGGACACCTGCTGCCTTCCGCTCAGGCGTTCAGTACCTTGAGGGATCAAGCTGTAACCGAGGCAGCTGCGCCACTGACTGGGCTCTGTAAGTGCAGGCACTATTAGATGGTGCCATTAGATGAAGTCATTGAACCATTAGGAAGCCTGCAAAAATTAGTACCCTTTTTCTGATCTAAAAAGTGTTGTGGTTAAGAATATACCCATAGGACATCCTCAAGGGAAGATACCTTTCACACATACTGACTCTCTTAGTGTTACCAGCCAGCATTTCACTAGCGTGAGACTTAGCTTTGTAACATTTCACAGTTTCCTACATCACACAGAGTAGTGCTGGTCATCTATTATTAACATGCTGGCATTTTTTGCTAGACTAAAAGTATCTTCTTATTATCCATTTTCTTATTAAATCTTCCATTACTTTAAGATGCTTTCAAGATCTGTTCTACTCTCATTTTATTAGTTGGAAACAAAGGCTTTTCAACTGTAAGAAATTTATATGTGCTGATTTCTGGATAAGTAAGGAAATACCTCAGATTTTGAGGTCATTTTATTATATATATAAATTATATATTTGCCTTTGTCGTATTTCAGTGTTTATCTATACACAATTTTACTTTTTCATTAGAAATACCAGCTGTACGGCAAGGTGAGACTTTCTCCTGTTATCATCACCGTTAGTCTTTTGTACATATACAGTATTGCATCCAAAGAACTTTAAGTTAAAGAAGTAACATTGTTTGTCTATGCAAATTGATGGGAACAGTTGCATGTTCAATCTGCTTTAAGATGGCCAGAGGCGAGCCAGTTCCCATCTGGGAACCATGAAGCTCCTGGGTTTGCACAGTGCTGTGCCTTGGTTAATAAGCCTGCTGAGGGCATCTTAGCTGAGGCATGGTACTGTGCTAATGCACCCACAAGGCTTCCGGACAGAAGTTGGCCTCTATCTGGACAGGCTGGAGTACAGGCAAAGCAGTCATACCCTTCTGGAAGGTATATGCATGTCAGTTAAATCAATACTGTTAGATTAATACCTATTCTTTAAAGAGGTGTTATTATCCGAGTTTCTCAGCATGGACATTGTGACATTTCATGATAATTCCAATGAAGGAAATGTTACCAGAGGGCCAAAGGTGTTGAGATGATCCTATCACTAACAACATCGAATAAAGTTTGGACTCCGGTGATCTGTCTTCTAAGTCCCCTGCCAAGATGACTAAACCAATCAAGTTAGAGATTGGAAAGTTACTGATTATTATATGGAAGAGAGGAAAAAAAAAAAGAGCAAGCAAGAATTTTAAGCATTTTGAAACTGAGTGGTTACAACAAATGTACTTATTTAACCTATTGTAAATCTCCTGTGAGCATAAAAAATTTGCTCAATTCTCTCAGAATTTGTCCAAAGTAAGGGGTGGGTGTGTTCTGTAGTATAGGCTGGAGTCTAGCCCACCTTGTTGACCAGATCAGAAATGTATTTAGTGTACACACACCGTACGTCCCTTCTTGGCCTCCATGCTTCATTCCTTTCTGGTGGGGGAAGGGCGAGGTGGTGGGTAACCGAGCCTTTGTCCTTGCATGGGTATGGGTTATAATCAGGATATTCACCTGAACATGGGAGCTGGGTCAGCTGTCTTCTGTCAACCAGCCTGATTAAGATTTTTGCACTGATCAAGATAATAATAATAGTTACTTACCATGCTTTGAGATAAATTGGCATAAAAAGAGGAGACTTAGAAAAATGTGAGGAAACAAAGTTTATTGACGTACTCAGGATGTAAGGCAGCTATTGCACATAGATGCTTTAGGTGGGAAGGCTGGGTCCGACAGTTATTGCATTGCTGGATGCCAGCTCATTCCCTTGGTAAGAACACCATTTGTTCAGCCCAGTGAGGTTTTTCTCTTTCCTTGGTTATTCTTGGGCTTAGCGGAATGGAATGGACCTTTTCAATTCATAACACTGTTGTAATGTGTTTAGGATTAGGTGAAAGGTAAGAATTAAGAGCAGTATTATCATAGAAGAGAAGTATAACAGCAGGATCTCAGAAGTGTTGGATTAATATCCTGCTGATGATGGTCAGGTTCATCTTAAGTGTTTTTGTCTTTGTCCTTTGGCTCAGCAGAGAGGGCAGAATCTCTGAACCAAGCCTGAAATCTCATTATGCTTTCCAGAGTTCCCCTGGAAATTTCTTTTGCTATTTTGATTTCTGAAGTTTTGTTTTCTAAAACTCTGCTCAGGAGTTGGTGAAATAAACTTTCCTTTCATTATTTTGCAGAATTGCTGAATTTTAAGTGCATCAGTTTTGCTCTGTTAATTTCTAGATTCATTCTCACCTTCCCAGTCGTAACCCCAAAACAAACCTTGAATTGTATCAATGACCCTCCCTGTTTAGTAGATCTAGTCTTTCCATCCTCTTTGCAGGTTATTTTTAATCTTTTGGAAATCTATTCTCAATATCCTATTGGGTTAATCTGTTTCCGACAGCTATCCTCAAAATTAAGAATGGATCTGTAACCTTTTATTTCCATTGTCCCCAGTAGGAGACCTTGCTTGGGGCCGTAGGGAAGTTGTGACCGAGCCAGGAAAAAAACCTAGACCTCATGACTCCCAGACTCATGTCTTAGACACAAGATTATCATTTGTCTTTTCTAAGCCTTTCTTGTCTAATGCTTTCAGATTCTCTGAAAAATTAGCCTTGAGGTTGAAGTGTTCATGCTTTTTCATCTCACGAAGATAGATTTTCCTTGGGAAAGTTTGGTCATGTCATGCTTGTCTGTTTATGAGCAACAGGGTGTGCAGTGATGATACAACTGAGATCATTATCACCTGTTTTTCGTATTATTAGATCACTCAAAACTCACTTTCCCTGGTTCTCTAGCCACTGTAAATCCATTAATGTCAATTGGAGCTATGGTCATTTATACTTGTTTAATATATGTTTTTAAGAGATGACAGATGAATACAGCCCTTGATGGTAAGTGTTCTTCACATATTTGAAAAACTTGCTTTGACAATAAATTTACATATTCAAATATTTCCTTCCACTACATTTTAAGAAAATGCTTAATAGATTTTGAGAGTATAATGGTGTCACTGTGGTTTGAAATATATGTATTCCAGTAATTGCTCATTTCAGTACCTTCATTAGGAGGTTAGTCTCTCTCCCTAGTCTGCCTCTTCCATTCTCTTCCTATTTTGGAAAGTATAAAGATCATAAACGCAGCAGGACCCTCATGGTTTTTAGCAGAAAGCTGTTTTTACAGAGAAGACTCAGAATAGTCCTGTAACTTCTGTCCTTTCTAGCACAGATTTTTATGTCTGTTTAGAAGTAGCATGGTGGGATAATGATGGTAAGGAAGTTGAAGCCATGGCCAGCAGAACCACAGATAGGTTCATCACCATTTATATTTGTGTGTGTGAGAGAAGTGCCTATAGTTAATGCTTCTAGCCATGGGCAAGTAGGTCTGTTGTTGATCAGGTGACCACTGTACACCTGTGTCCCTGTCAAATTCTTTCAGGGCAAGCCCCATTAACGTTGGGTGTTGGCATGGGATGGACTTGAGACCAGAGTGCCTCGGTTAACTAGTATTTTCGAATAAACTTGTATTTATGTACTGCTAAGGATTTATGTACCATTGGGAGTGGCCTGTGGCTGAATACGATTGGTCAAGATTGGAGGCAAAGTGCAACACCAGCTTTGTCAAGAGTACAAATCCGTATTTATGGATGTCCACAATTGGCCTTTCTATTTTAACCACAAGTTTTTTATTATGTGAGAAATGAAGAAATTATACACAATGTAACAGTTACAACTTTATAATCATCTAACATAGAGCTGGCATCCGCAGAGAAATGATTTAACTCTTTATCAGTTCTTTCTAACATTTTTGCCTATTCTCTCTGCATGCAGCAATCCCTCCAGGACATGTAGCAGAGGTCTCAGAGAGCAGGTTCAATTTATAATAATCCCCTTGATTCACTTCCATGGCACATTTGCACTCAATGTGTGAAGATTCTGTAGCAAAAACATGGGTTCATAATGGGGACCTATTAAGGGGGAGCAAATTTTGCCATTTACTTATATCTCAATGCTTTGCTTTGAACAAGTTAAGGTGTGACCCAAAACCTCATGAAAATCAGTGGAACAAATCTCACTGATTTCAGTAGGCTTTGGATTTGGCCCTGAACGTAGTTTTCTGCAAAGTTTTTTGTGAGCTATTTCTTTTTTCAGAAGCTTAAGTGCACTTTATTAGAATTGCTGTGAGAGGCACAATTTAGGATTCCCTCACTCTAGCTTATTGAAAATCTCAACCATAACATTGTATTAACAGAATTCTTCGCATTTACCGCTCTTACTTGACAGGCTAAAAACTTACTGGTGTCTGGAATTGTTATCTAAAGACCTTTCCAGAAGTGTCGGGAGAGGCATTATAAATGCATTCTTAACCTTTCAGGAGAAAGGAAGAGCTGTAAGCCAAATCTGCAGCTCGGGGCTGGAACCAATACATTCCACAGCAATATGATAAAATATTGGAAGAAACTGAGACACCATAGTAAATAGGCACTCTTCTAAAAATATAAAATGAGATTTTTGAGTTACACTTCATCTCAGTTCTGTCCTCAAGGTGTGGTAAGAGCTGAGTCAGGGGGAATGTCAAAAAGGAAGGCAAAATCTGCTCAGTTTTAGTGGTGTTTTCAGATAAAGCTGAACTTTTCCATTCACACAAGTAAAAAAAAGTGCTGGTTTCATTGTCCTCCTTTGGAAAATAGGAGGGATATTCTCACTGAATTTCATGGGAGAAGGGTTATGATTCTGGATTGGACAATGCATATTGTGAGTGCTGTCCTGCCCCATTCAGGAATTATGTTTGTTGGCAAAATATATATATTATATGGGTTAAACGCTGCCCCATCTTTACTTTTCATGAAAACAATTAGTTTCTTAGTGGGTAGGGGTTCCCTTAAAGGGATGTTTGATCAAGAATGTGTTGTTTGTACAGCTGATTTTGTCTTCAGGCAGATGACCGCTGGTGGCTGCTTCTGACCCTGATTTCAGAAACGGCTAACAGGAGCAGACAAAAACACTTAACAACTTCTAATATTATTTTAGGTATAAAGAACACATAATAAAGACTCTGGAACTTGCAGCTATTGTAGTAATAGCTGTTGCTTATGTTTTGTCTGTATTACAGGTTGCAGTCTTAGCAATACTGGCATAGCTTCACTAGAAGAGCCTTTTAGTGCAAGAAGTGACATACGCCAACAGGATTTTTTTTCCTGCAGGCTGTTATACCACCTCTTCAAATGTATAAGCTAAGCTGAGACAGCTCTTCTCTGCTAATGCAACATTGTTCATATCAAGGGTTTTGCCATCCTAGAGTAGCTAGCTGTGGTAGTGAAAGTTTTCATACCTTGAGCTAATAAAAGTACAGAGCAGTTACGCACAACTTTGTGATAGACAATACATGCCTATGCAAAAGTCAGGCACATAGTCAGCTACTATCAGTTCCACAAATTGAAAGATGTATGTGCTACTCCTGTTCCATGTAAGGTTAAGAGGCAAACCTTTTCCCTTTTAAAATAATGAATGAAATGTTATGTTTTGAAGAGCGAGAACTTCATTAACGGCAAGTAGAAAATTGTGCATACTGTTTGAACATTGATAATCAGAAGGACCTTTTGTTAGCTATGCATTAGATCAGATATACATGTTTTGTGTTGCTTTAAAAAGTAATTATCAAGAGTTTTAATGATAACAGAAAATAAACAACCAAAAGGATGGGAGAGAGAGAGGGAAAAGGGAGGAAAAAAGAATACAAGGAATGCTTTTGCATGTGAGAGTCTTTTTTTTCTGTTAATATTCTATGCCATATCATTAAAGCCTTATTCTTCTAAAATATTATCTGACCTCTCATGGTCCAGTTGATTCCAGTGGCACTCCTTGTAGCACAGAATTCTAAATAAAGCAAGTAAGTCTGCTGGGTTCAGGTTCTCTGTTTCTGTATTTCTATTTCTTTAGTCTGAAGAGCTCACAGTTTCTCACAAATTTGACAAAAGATGTCTGACAGTGACTTAGAAACCCATTTTCTCAGTCTTGGATATTAGGTAGTTTTCTTCCACATACATGTTACTGTGTTGTTATTTACTGAATGTACAAGGATAGCTATGCCATATGCTACCCAAAGCCATGTACTGAGTGCATATTTTTCTTAAGGAATCATGAAAACTCATTAGAGGAACTGTCAAGACTTAAGTAAGCCATTCCTGTTGGCACAAGGCAGTATCGACCATTGTTTTGTCTAAACTGGTCATAAAAAACACCCAGTTAGGAAAATCCTGTTATTCTACTGCCTAAGTTTCCTTACTATTAGACTCATTCAGTTTGTAAACCACAATCCTTTTCTTCAGAGCTGCCGTGTAGCCAGCTGTTTCAAATCTGGTATTTATGAATATACTTTTTTATACCGTATTCTTACCTACTTACCATACTGAATTGCATTCTTCACAGAATCACAGAATGGTTGGGGTTGAAAGGGACCTCTGGAGATCATCTAGTCCAACCCCCCTACTCAAGCAGGGTCATCTAGAGCAGGCTGCCCAGGATCACGTCCAGATGGCTTTTGAATATCTCCAGAGAAGGAGATTCCACAACCACTCTGGGCAGCTTCTGCCAGTGCTCTGTCACCCTCATAGTGAAGAAGTTTTTCCTCATGTTCAGACAGAACTTCCGGTGTTTCAGTTTGTGCCTGTTGCCTCTCGTCCTATTGCTGGGCACCACTGAGAAGAGTCTGGCCCCATCCTCTTTACGCTATCCCTTCAGATACTTATACACATTGCTGAGCCTTCTCTTCTCCAGGCTGAACAGGCCCAACTCTCTCAGCTTTTCCTCATATGAGAGATGGCTGAGAAATCTGGCACTCTTCAGGCTGGAGAAACCTTCCTCTTAGACCACTTCCCCATTTCATTAAAATCATTTTGAATAATATCTTACCTTCTAACATGACCAGAGTGGCTCCTGCCTTCACATTTTCCACAAACTTAGTAAGGATATGTTTTATTCCATCCTCCAAATCATTAATGACTCTATCAGATGATTTGCCCTATGGAACGCGGACAAAGCCACTAGCAAAAGTTCAGTTATTCCATCTGTCATTGAGCCATTAGTCAGGGTTCTCAGAATACAGACATTTAGCCAGTTTTGCATCTCATGACACTTGCACTTACACCATAGTTTCCTAGCTTACCTTAAGCTAATAAAATGGGAAATAGTATCAAAAATCTCTTTAAAGTCAAAATGCATGACACATCTTTTCCCCTCTAAGCCAGTTCCCCAGCCGCAGTAAGAAATTAGATTGATTTCACAAGGTTTGTTCTCGTCAAATCCATGTAGGCTGATAATCATTTCTTTTTCATCTTCTATGTTTGTTTGATAACTTGGATTTACAGGAATTGCAGGTACAAATAAAGCCAGACCTACTTTTTCTTTGGTCAAAAAAATGTGGTGCAAACATCAGATGTACTCTTGGTGCTCTGATATCCCATGTAGTCAATACATTTGTTGCATAGTTAATCCTTCTGTACTTTTTCTTTTCTGAATTTTGCCCTTAAAAATTTATGATATTCTTTTGTACTTGTGTAATTTGATCCCCTTGTCTGTTTTTTTTAATGGAAAAGATATTTTGAAGGTTTAATATTGCAGCCCCATCCATACCTCTTTCTGTACTCCCCAAATGATTCTTTTTTGCCTTAGACTTCCCTCTTTCTTCCTTTTGAACACAATTTGGCCAGCCAGTTTGGCAGCTCGGATGGTATCTTAGTTAAGCTTCCCACAGTAAACTTCCATTTCACCTTATGGCCAGGATTTCGAAGTCCAGTGAATGTCAGGTACTTTTGAGTGCTGTGGCTGATGTGTAGACAAAACAGTAGTTTCTCATTTATCACAGCAGCACTGGAGTTGCCACCAACTTTAAATGTGCATCAAGACAGCACTACGGTATTGTTAAAATGACTGCCCCAGCATGTTGGAGGCTTTGACCCGCTTTGGCCCAGATGGAGTACCAGGGGAAGACATGGCCATCCAGATCTTGGGTTACAGGGATTATGTGGTGCCGGTCCCTGAGGCTGTGGCTGGGGGCAACAGCAGCATCAGTGGCATGCTTTGTTCAGGGTACTGAGTCTGTAGTTAAAGGAGTTGTGAGAGGAAATGAGCAGAATGCTTAACATCAGAAAGGGCAAAAAGGAGATTGACAGGGTTTTTGCAGAGACTTTACAGAGGCAGGAACCCAAAGCTGTCATTGCATGGAAACAGATAGCTAGAGGCTATGCTAAAGTGATGGATGGATGGAGATTCACAAGGTAGGGGATGACGGATGCTAATGTCTGTTGGCAACAGGAGAAAGGTCTTTCTCTGCCTCTAGATGCGCAGTTACAGAACAGGTGTAAAGACCTGGGAATAGGTTCTCTGGGAACAAGTTCTCGCAGAGGAAGCATTAGAGCCAGCTGAGCCTGAACCGTGAACCAGTACCAAGGGGGAGCAAAGGGTAATAAATGGTTGAAGAAGTCCTCCTGTGGGGGATGGTGGTGTGCCTCTGCTGACCTGACTTGCTCTTCTTGGGAGGCTTGTTACTGCTCAGATCTATGATATGAGTCATCGTAGGGAGCCTGCTGAGGCTCCTCTGACCCTCAGGCCCCTTACTGTTTATCCACCGAGGCACCAATAAGGGAGACCTTCAGCACAGCAAGAATGACTGTTATCTCTGGGGACTAGGGTAGAAGATAGGGAAGTTCAGGCCATGGTCTCCTTGATCTTGCTGATGAAGGAGAAAGGCTCAAGTAGGTGCAGACAGCCTGCAGGTCAATACGTGGTTGTGCAGCTATTATTATAGATAAGGCTTTGGCTTTTACAACTTCTTTAAGGAACCATTCTGCTGATGGATCCTGAGACACAATCCAGCTGACAAAATATGGCAAGAACATCTTTGCCAACATCTTTGCTAACCTAGCAAGGGAGGCTTTAGATTAGGTTCATTGGGAGACTGTGATGAAAGCCTGGAGAGAAGTACAGATGTGGGGAACTGTAAGGAAGTGCCCGGTGGTCAGCATGACAGGGGACCCATTTCAGGTGCCTGTATAGGAAGGCAGCCTTTGCACCAGTAGCCATGAGACTGGAATTTAAAATCCAAAGAGAATTGAACAAGACTTGCAGACTTAAATAGAGCAGATTCTGGCTTGTTCAGGGATCTGCTTTGCAGGATCCTATGGGAGCTAGCTCTGAGAAGCAAAGGCGCCCAGGAGAGCTGGCTGATCTTCAAGGACAACAAGAGCGGGGAGAAGTCATTATGCGGGAGGGCAGGGCTGCCATTCAGAGGGACCTCAACAGGCTGGAGAAATGGGATGACAGAAACCTCATGTCATTCAGCAAAGGCAAATGCAGAATGTTTTGCCTGGGACAGAATAATCCCATGCAAAAGTACAGGCTGAGGACCAACTAGCTGGAAAACAGCTTTGCAGAGAAGGACCTTGGTACTCTGGACAAGTCAGCAGTGTGCCTTTGCAGCAAAGAAGGCCAATCACGTGCTGGGCTTCACAGGCAACACTATAGCCAGTAGGTCCAGGGAAGTCATCATTCCCCTCAATTTGGCACTTGTGAAACCAAGAGTCTGTGTGCTAGAGCGCACACAGACTATGTGTGCTGTGTCCTTTTTTGAGCTCTCCACTACAAGACAGACATTGATGTACTGGAGCAAGTCCAGTGGAGGGCCACTGAGATGGTCAGGGAGTTGGAGCATATGATGTGTGATGAGAGACTGAGAGAACATGGTCTGTCCAGCTTGGAGAAGAGAAGGCTAAGATATCTTATTGCTGCCTACAGCTGTGAGAGGATGTAGAGAAGACAGAGCCAGACTCTTGGGTTCACAGCAAAGGGACAAAAAGCAAGAGATACATATTAAAACAAATTATATTACAATCAGGTGTTAGGAAAAATTTTCATCCCGAGGATACTCAAGTGCTGGAACAGGTTGTCCAGGGAGGTAGTGGAATCTCCATCCTAGGAGATGTTCAGAACTGAATATGGCCCTGAGCTACTTGATTTGACTTTGAATCTTGACCCTGCTTTAAATGTGTGTGTGGGCAGGGGGATCAGACTAGATGACCTCCACAGGTCCGTTCCTACCTAATTATTCTGTGATTCTATGATTAAACCTGAGTGTAAATGTTATGTACAGTGTAAAACTTAGCAAACCAATAGCTTTTATTCCAACCCAAGCATATGTGGAAAAAATCACTCTCACAATAAAAACATTAAATGTCGTAGTTCTGCCATAAACATCATGTGAGTAATAAGCCATATAGATTTAATCACACAAGTAAAAATTATTTTTTGACTAAAGCTACTGACTTGTTTCATAACTTCTGCCTGATTTTCAGAAAGTGGAAACTGTTTCTTTTCCCTTTCTATTTTTTAAGCTGATGAAGGCAGGTTTGTGACTACAAACGCATTTTATGGGAAAGAAGTTATTTAGCAACTCTGCTTCTGCAGTCCACAAGTAATTTGGTACATAAGAAGGCTGGAAGATGTTTTAGAAGAACAGTGAAGTGGTCAGTATGGATATTACTAGTGGAAAAGCTTGTGTATTTGAAGTTGCAATTTAGACTTTAATATCCGCAGTGTCATTCATTTTCTTTCTTTGTCCTCACTTTAGACTGTTAACTAAATATTTCTGAAACCTCACAGTTAATTACAAATGTCTTTTCATGGTGGCTATGTGAATGTCTGCTAAGGAAATCCTCAAGGAGCTAAGTTACAAAGTAATTTTGAGGTGACAGCTTTGCCTTGGATGGAATTTGGCCACAAACATTAATAGTGAGATACCATGTTCATATGGGGGGCAAATATGGTAAGACTTGTCCTCACTTACTGTAAGTTTCTAGAGGAAAATCTTGGCACTCTGAAATTAAAGAACGTTTTCCTAGAAGTTTTTTTTCCCTAACTCCCCATTCTAACTTTTGAGAATTTGACTTACACAGTTTATGCAGTTTGAAAACTGTGTTGCATCTGCAGCATGGCGATCTTCAGGGTACTCAAGGTTTATCTTCTGCATATTGAGCATAGCATGTTGATATTGCCTCCTACTGTTTGTGGGTGTTTGAAGACTTAAAGCTCCGCTGAGTTTCAAAATGTGTTTCTGGTAAGGACTTATTTTTAATTATCACAATTATTTCTTTATTTTCATGATGTGTTTGGTACTTTACAAACAAATAAAAAGACCAGTGTCTTGTTCATGACTTCAAGGTCAGCATGTCACCCAGAATCCACTCCCTGTGTACCTGACAAAGCAAACAGTGATGTTGTTTCAAAGAATGTCACTAGCACCAAGTTAAAAACACTGGGAACTTGGGTTCATTGGGATCAAAGGTTCATACATGATCCTATTTCTTTCCTGACTGGTGAAAAAAGAGTCATAAAGCGAAATGATCAAAGGGACAAATGAATACACATACTGTTCTTATTATCCCAGTTATTAAGATCATTCTGTTTGATCACTGGAGTTCAAAGACCCCAGTTTCAGATAACTGGCAGTTTACTACTTAAATCTTAGTCTCTTTACAAGAAGGATCACCTCTAGGTTTGTACAGCATCATGGGGCTAGAACACTGCGGCACATCCGTAATCAAATTTTCTACACTGTGTAGATTATAATATGTGAAATATATAAATATATAATGCATGCAGTATTATAGTATGTTTGATATTAGCAAAAGTAAAGTGGAAGGATCAAACTCTATATGTTGACTTATGGCATATCTCCATTAAAACATTGGTTTAAGTAAAAACTATGCTGGTAGTCGCCTATTTCTAATGGACAATAAGATCTATTTCCTGTGGGAGAGCTTCCATGTTAATGATAGTTGATTATTTTGCCAGTTGTTTTAACAGCTAGAAAAGCAGCATGATTTTTGGTAATGGCTGTTAACAGATCTGTCGATATTTTTCTTTTTCATCTTTTCTTCAATGCACACTCTAACACTCTTGATGCTCTTGCCATATGGAACGAAGCAATACATATTCCCCTACAATATGATCATATTGTTTTCTTAAAAAGATCAAAACTAGTAAAGAAACAAAAGAAAAGAAAAACATGTTTTTAATATGAAAAAATACCTTCAGTAAGAATTTTTAGCTGAAAACAGTGTCTTTATATTCACAAATTCTACCTTTGTGCCTCCTGTAAGAGTGGACGCTTCTTGACCCACTCACTTTCTGTCTTCTCTATGGATGTCTAGATGACTTCTGCTTTGTGTGTAGTATCATACTTTCTTCTGTTGTTATATGATAAGAATCTCCAGCCTTAATGTGTCATGAAGGATACAGAACAGAAAAAAGAAAGAGTATACAAAAATTGCCAAGAGGCATCAAAAAGCACTGCCAAATTCAATTTGTTTGGACTGCATATAGAATATTTTAAACTGGAAACTCAGAAAGTACATACCTAATATGAAAATTGTAATTTATTCAAAAGTGGCTCTGTGGTCTATCAGTTACTACAGAAAAACTTCAGTGAGCCCTGTAAAAAATATCATTATATGCAGAAGAGGAAAATGGAAAGAAATGTATCAGAAAAATATCACTGAAGTTGAATAAACTATAGTGTACGTGCGTGCGTGTGTGTAAAAACACAGTTGTCCCCTTGCTCTTTGCTGCCTCTTGGGGCTGCCAGTCCCAAGAAAAAGAACTGAAAAAGAACAGAAAAGCAACTGTCTGAGAAATTGGGGGCGGTGGGGGTGTCTGGACTTGTAGGAATCCTACTTGCTTTGTTTCTGACAAGATTTAAACAATTAAGGAATTTCATGAAATAATTTTATTACTGTTGAATCAATATTTCCAAATAAAGTCTTCCACTGTAAGATTTTTTGATCGGTTTATTATTCATGTGCGCTTAGACTGCCTTACTGCAACTCTTCCCTGATAATTCCTTAACAATCAGCATATACTTAAGCATAAGTCTGTGAACAGTCTCCTTAATAATAATGAATTGAAAGTTCAAATATGAATTTCAGCTGTCATTGCATAGGTTGTTATTAATTTCACATAGATTCAGACATTTTAAAAGAGTGTATAGGGATAAGATTCCTGTCCTGAAAAACAAACTAGTTTTTGTTATTTCGCGTGGATTGACAGGCACCAAATTCAGTAGATTCATGTAGCCGAAGTTAAATGAATGCATGAGTATATCTAACACTGGACCTTAAGCTATGAATAATTGTGCCTTACCAATTTCTTTTTCTTTCTTTTTTTTTTTTGGGGGGGGGGTGGTACAGAACTGTATTTTGCCTGAAAGGGATTGATAAGCGAATTGTGGATGTGACGTAAGGGCTAAATAGTGAAACTACTTCATACTTAATGTTTCTATCTTATCATAAATTGTCTGGAGACTCTAGTGTCTGGAGGAAAATTGCAGTAGGCACCAAAAAAGCTGGTAATTGCATTTTCAAATTTATAGATAGAAATAAAAAATAAGTAGTTGTTGGAATTCTGTGTTGTGTAAAATATACTTGCATAGACTTCCTTTTTTTTGTGCAAAGGGATTTATTTATAAGTGTATGAAAAAAGACAATTTGTGTGTGTTTGAGCTCATAGACATTTTTTCGTACACCACTTATTCCTTAATGTTTTCTTTAGAACTTGCAAGTATTTATTTTTAAGAGGTTTCATAGATTATTCTTGACTATATGTGGCTCTTATTCTTTCTGTCTCCTCTAAAATGCAGTATGGAGGCTCAGACTCTCAGGTTATAGCAATAGCAAGTAGATGTGTTTCAGTCAGTGCTGGATGTAGTTTCTTTCTGACGCGAATGTGATTTACTAGGTTTCAGATATCCCATAAAATAACTCATGACAGCTAAATGGTAAACCAGATAGCTTTTCTTCCTTCCATAAACCTTTGACTTGGCTGTTCTGTCTACTGCCTTTCAGTAAATAGAAAATTTGTGCCAGCTCTTGCCAAGTAGATGTTCAGAAATTATGTTTTAAATGTGGCAGAGACTTGTGAAAATATTTTCAGGAATCAGTTGACTCCAAGTGGTGTTCATTCTGGCAGAGATGAAGATTATTTATGAGAGGTTTTGTTCCATCTGGGGGCAGGACCAGTAGTATGTCAGTACAGCTGGTCCAAAGTGTTTCCCCCCCTTTTTTTTTTTTAATCAGAGGACTATGTATCCTTTCTGAAGAGGCCTGAAGGTGTAGAGTGTAACCGCAATGGGTGGAGATTTGCATGTGATTCAAAACTACACTGAATATGGAGTATTTTTTTTTCAAAACCCTCTTTCTCCCAGTTTTGCTTTTTTGCCTGCTTTTTTTGTTGTTTGTGTATAGGAACCTGTGTATATGATTTTATATATATATATATATTTTTTTTTTTCTTAATTATTTTCTGGATAATCTTCTGATGGCTTTTGAACCACCAGCTCCATAACAGCTCTGTGGATCACATCAGGGTTCTAACAGAGCAAAAAAGTTCACACTGGTCAGAAAAATAATGGTGAACTCTACTAGCAATAACAGGATTTAAATATAGCTGATTTTAGCTATACACTGCATTACAATGAAGTTTCCAGAGTGGCCAGGTATAAATATATTAGGAGATTAGAGTGAGTTAGATTAGAGGAGTGTTGGGAGATTACAGACTAGGAACTATGAATAAGGTAAAAACAGAGATTGGAAAGTGCATACTGAATACATTTAGGACACTTGAACTATTCAGAAAATCCCAGATGAATTGAGTTTCCCTTGCTATGAAGTGTGATAGAATCTCAGCTTGCATTTTCATTTGTGGGAACTGTGGAAACCTGAAGAATACAAATGCAACATATACCCTTTTTAGTGAGAGAAAGATTGAATGAACAATGCATGACTTAGTCAAACGTAAGGACAAAGTGGACACAGCACATGTGGGTTTGCCCTACAAACCTGACTTCTCTGTAATACTTTGTACTAAAGCACCCTCCAAAAATTATTAGTTAGTGTCTTGTTTTTTTCTGGTTTAGTTATGGGCATGCAAAGGGGCAAATTTTCAGGGAACATTTATGACAGGCATAAAACTGCAGATGTTTCCAGTACTGATTGTTTCAAAATAAATCAGGTTTATCCATGATTACATGGATAGTTTGGATACTGCTGGTTTAATAGCTTCCTCTTGAAGACAGTCAAGTTACTTGTGCAGTAGTGTAGGAAAAGCATGTGTCATGTGTTGTACTTTGGTAAGTAGCTTCACTGCAGTTAAACCAGAAGAATTCAGAAATATATTAATTAGAACTAACAGGCATAGATTTACTGTAATGGTTAAAAATTTGAAAATGTGAAAGGGCTAGAGCTGAATTCAGGCCTCGTAATGTTTTTTCAGTGTGTGAATTCAGTCTTCACTAGTGTTACATCTGATTTACAGCTGTGTCATGGGACCAGTGCTGCACACATGAAGACCTAACTGTAACATAAAGGCCAAATTCTCTTCACTTGCAAAATAATTTAAATGAGTGATCTTTATAGTGACAAGTGTTATCTTTTCCCACTAATTTCAGTAATATGCATCTGCTGTTTGCCTATTAATTATACATTTCTGATCTACTAGCACAGTCCATTAGTTTAAGCCTGTTTCTTGGTAATTTGAAGTTATGTGTACAGTCCAGGTAATGCTAAAATAGGTTACATATTTTTTGACAAAGCACATATTCTTGCTTTTGCAGAAACTTTTCTTTAAAAATCTTTTTTAAAATTGAAAGATCAAAGCTGATTTTCCCTGTTTTCCATTTTTTTTCAAACTGAGAACAGCAGAGTTAGCAATTGGCTATCATTTTGATATTGTACTAGAGTTCTGTTCATCATGCAGAAGTACTGTATCTTTGTGAAATTGGGATGATAGAATATGAATTACTTCATGAACACATTTTTCTTAATAACACATTTAGGTGCATTTCTTACCTAAGTTGATTTTACTCAAGTGAATAAGATAGATATGCTTCTTTCTCTTTAGTTATTTCCTGCTCTTTTCTGACATTATATATATATATATATATATATATATACACGTATATACACACACACACACATGTACACACACACACATGTACACACACACACAAATACTCAAACATATATATGTATATGTATTTATTTACTTTCTGGCTTATAGTGTTGCTTGCTGATACTTAGGTGTTAGGTAGCATGTTTAGAACTGCTTTTTAATTTGTTCTTGTTAGTTTGGTAGTGCCTAACTAATTGGGAGCATGTGGACAATAGAAAGTTAATGTAGCCTCTCTAAATACCAGCCTATTTTGGATTTACAATTTTTGGTAGTATACATATTTTGAAAAGGTATTAATATTTGTATCTGGATTAAGCTCATAGGATCAGATCCTAAAACAGTTACAATATGCTTATTATCATGAAAAATACTGATGATGCTAATTGGATAGGTCCAGGCAGTTGGCATCACACTTGACAATAAGTGTTTCAATTAACAGGTGAATGGTGGTATTTTTTTGTCATTGTTGTAGTGGGGTTTCTTTTGTTTGTTTGTTTGTTTGGCTCTGGCTCTGAGATTCTGTGCAATGACTGGTGAGATATCCTCACCCTCTGGAGCTTAAGTGGCAACTTCTTAAAACAAAAAAAAAAGTGCAAGTGAACCATTTTTTTTATTTGTGTGATAAATGACACATTCCATTGCCTTCTGTCCTTAGGCATATCTGCATTTTTCCATGACATAGTGTTAGATCCGGAATATTTTAAATGTTTGGAAAGTAAGACAAATATTCTGAAATAATAACAATCACAACATGTTTATTCTCTTGTACAACATGCTTTACTGACTCACTGTGTTTTTATTTCACATGTCAAATATTGGTGGGATGTACTTCCTTAAAGGGTTTGAAACTTGTTCTCCTTATCATGAAGTGATGGGTATTTGAGTGCACTGGATAGAGATATTCATGAATATACCTCCCTATTATTCCCCACAGATTCCTGCATGGAAGACTCTATCCACAACTGATCTCATCCTGTTTGCAGTAATGGAGAACTGGTCATTTTTCCTGAGCTAATCTCTTCCCTGAAACCTAGTAGGCTATATGGATTTGAACATGAGGGTGCAAAGTGAGATAGCGCATATATATCCTTCACATTAGTCTGCTGTAAACTTTTTAGGAAATTCAATATACTAGTGGATTGTAGCCTGGCAGGCCAACCTACAGGCTCTGGGACATGTGCAAATATTGCTGGACTGGCAGGCTGCTGAAGTTAGGAATGCTTTGGAGTGAACATCCAGGCATTTACTTAAAAGAACATATATGTGGCTTCTCAGTCAAGAGGGTCTCCAAAATATGGAAAAGAAAATGGAAAAGGGGAGTGTTTATATGGATAAGAACTGTTTATTTTTTGGCAAGGGTATATTTACCTGTCCATAATCTTCTCCAACTGCAGCTTTTTATTGCTTCTTACCACCTTAATGAGACTTAGGCAGAAAGTAGTTGAGTTATAGGGTGATGCATGAGAGAAAATGGTATCTATTAGATTTTGTTTCTTTTTAAAGCATTGCATATGGACATCTTCAGTGTCCCCTTTTATGTATTTATACTATCAATGCAGTGAAGTGGAACAAATGTGAGCAAGAACAGATTTCATTTGCTACTTCTCTCAATTATCCTGTTAGCAGTTTATTAACACTTACTGAAAACCTATCTTAAAGTAACGGTATAGTTTTGATTAAGAGCAAAGATGTGATTAATGGCAGGGTTTTGATCTCTTTTCTGTTGTAATGGGGGAATGGTAACTTAAAGCAGAAGTTATGTCATTTGCCTTACTTGCTGGGAATGTAACCTAAATAGCGTGGAAAATGCCTGCTGTTTACAGTAGAGCTGATGACATTACTTATTAGATATGTTTTCTTCCAGTGGATGGAAGTAAATTCTGCACACAGAGATCTCAGTTTTTACATATGTATGCATTATTTAGGATCAGTGATTAAGCAGTTTATGTGGATGTATTTCAGGCTCTTGGCTGATTGAAAACTATCCCTGTTTATTCTTATAGGTATCAGAACTACATGATTAGTTTTCTAAATCACATGGGATTATCTCTATTCATTTCCCAAGTGGATGATTACTTGCTGGTCATGTAACAGTGATAAAGTGACATGATGGGGATAACACCATCCTCTCCTTTTCCTGTCAACCACTGTCTGAACTTTACAATTTCCTGTGTCAGTGAATAGCTTTGGCTTGGGCAGCGTTGCTCTGGACTCTTTGGGAAGTTTCTCCTTAGGCCTGCTGAAGAAGTCACTCTGAATTGAGGCATTCACTGTGCTGGAGAGGTACCAAGAAGTGCATGAAGGTACATGATCCTGTCATTTGTAAATGAGGCTATTAAAACTGGAAAGGATTCTGAATGTGTTTTCAGGCCTGCTTATGCATTTCAGTAATTACTCAAATACAGCAGTCATCTTGGAGCAGAGCCTAAACCCCAGGTGGTCCGATTAAGCTCTGAACCATGGATTTATGTTCTTCTCTGTCCCCTGCAAACTATGAATGAAACAGATATTCCTACGTCCCCGTCCTCTTCTAATCGTTCTTTTCCTCTCCATTCATACAACCACACTCATAAACCCAAAGTCACACTGGACCACAACCTAGTGTTTAAGAGTCATGGGTTTGAATTTTCTTCTACTGAAGAAGTTGAGCCTGTCTGCCATAACCTGGCCAAGTGCTCTCACTGTTTTGAAGAGGAGCCAGGAAGCAGGGAGCTCCTCAAAATGTTTCTTAAAAGCTGGTTATTGATACCATTTTAGCTCCCACTACATTTAAATAATGTTGGAACATAAAAGAACCATACCAGGTCAGACTGGAGGTTCTTTCAGCCCACGATCCTGTTTTTGACAATTGCCAGGATAAGAATGTAAGAACATGACAAGATGACAAGCATCCTTCCAGTCTCCAGCACCTGCAGCTCAGAGACTTCCATTTTCTAGGGAGTTTGATTCTACTGGTAATATTAACGGTGCTGTGAGAACATCTGCTGAACTACATCCCACAGGGAATACATGAGGAGTGTGCCTATGGCAGGATTTTTCTTAGCTACTGTTAGGCATCCAAAAACTAGATGTCTAAATCTCAGCTAGTCACCTCAGGTTCCCATTGTAGTCAGTGGAAAGAAATGGGCATCTGCAGAGGGGAATTCTTCTGACTTGTCTTAAACACTTACTTATGTTTTGAATAGTTATGCCTGTTGTCTTTACTGACTAGTCAATGACCATGCTCATTGACTCTGGAAAGTGTATGCTCCAGTGCAAACATTCAACTTCAAAGTGCTTGATTTAGGATGTTCAGAACCCCTTCTTAGTTTCTGGATACAAATTGGTTTAGGCATGAACTAGATGCCAAACACTTCATCCTTCTTTAAGAAAATTTGGTATGAAGCAAGAAGTTGTATTTTAAAATGCCTAGGCAGATCTCAGGAAGCAACTGTGGCTCACACTGAGGTTAGGTGCCTCTCGGAGTAGTTAGTGGTCATGCAGGGGTTATCAGATTCAGAGTTAGATATCAACATCCCCCTGACACTTTTAGATTGTAATTTTAGAATTGCTGACCCAGCTGGTTTCATATTCTTAAGATATTTTCTTTGAAGTCAGTGAGTGTATCTTTGGGTTCATAATGCAAGGCCTATACCAGGATTAACAATTCATGAAATTAGTTTATTTAAATCAGTTGTCGCATTAAATATTTTCACAGTGCTCACAGGAGGAAAAAAGAAAAAAAACTTACCAACAGAAATATCACAAGAGCAATGAAAAGACAGTGCAAACAAAACATGACTGAATGGAAAGGTAATTCAGAATGTGAGGAAAGAACTGTGGGTGTTTTTGCTTCTCCGTCTATGCAAACTTATCTTGGGATCTCCTCCAGTACTTTTAACTTGTGCCCTCTGATATATTTATTTGTGCCTTTCCCTATCCTTTGCCTGTCATTTCTGGAGTGCCTTTTCATAACGTATCCAATATCCTTACATCATCCCATCAGAAACTCCAGTTGGCTTAAGAAAACCCAATGTGAGCTTTAACTTACTTCTTACCTACTAGGATGTAGTGTATGTATAGTGTAAGTAGTTGAGAAATTGTGTCTTTCCCTGCCTTTCTTGATGCCCATTATAGGCCCACTTGTCCAATGGACCCACTTGTCCAGTGGACCCACTCTTGATCCTTAAAATAGCATGTAAACTATTTTACTAAAGTCCATGGCACACTTATATATGCAATTACTTATATGCCTTATATGCATAAGCAATATCCATGTCAAGTTACTTACATGCCAAAGTGTTTACAAAGAACAGGGCCAACAATTCTTTGCTCCTTTACAGCTGTTTTCTGTGATATGCCTGCTACGTTTATGGGCTGGATAAAATAATACAGAAATATAATATCAAAGCAGAATTAAATGCCTCAGTTTTCTGCTGCACCTCCTAGATGATCTGCTTGGTCATTCTCAACATCTTTGTGGTCCATACGTGCCATCAGGTAAAAATGTAGATCTAGGCTAAGGGTAAGAATTTTTCTTTTTCTTTGCTACATGATTTAACATATTTACATGTGGATCTCTATATATTTTAGATATTTTAAGAAAAACAGAAAGGAATAAAGGAAGATTTTTTCATGGTTTTTAAATAACTAGTGCATGGACCTCAAGCCATCCCAAGTTGGTATTACTTGGCTTAATCCCTGTGGTCTATCTGAAATATATTAGTGACGCTTTTCAAGACAAAGGTTATTGATTATTATGGTGCTCTCAGAGCACCATTACTGTCTTTCTAGCACAGGTGTCTGTAACCTTTTGAGGACAGACTTCTATTTAGATGAATTGTCATCTATTTGATCTCCAAAGAGCTGCGAGAGGATTAGAAGTGACATGGAGATTGCACTTTTTTGACATACTACTTTTCATTGAGCTGAAATGCATGTTGTTGTGCTATTAATTATTCAAGATACACTTTAAAAAATGGAAAAGCAAAAAGAGATGAGGGAAATCTGAACAAGCTATTAATCACCCCAAAGCAAAAACAAAACCAGAGCAAATAGAAGAAACAAAGTCTCCTGATAAACACTGTAACAAAGACAGCACGGTTAAACAAGCACTGTAAATTGTAACTATTATTTGTTCTCAGAGAGCTATAGGACAACAAGACACTGGCTGCTGAAACCTAGTTTGATATAAAATGCTCAGGCAATTTAGAATACAATTTATTTGCCTAATAACATGGATTACATAAGTGATGCTATTTAGAATGCATTTTAAATCTTTGTAGCAGTTTGTAAACATTAATGAATTAATTTTTACAGCCTGAGTTCATGTACATATATACATGTACATATATACTGAGCATATGTACATATATGTATCTTTAAGCATAGCTAGGATATGTGTAAGTTTGGTCAAATTCAGAGGGTAGTTTTGTCCTGAAACACAAACATAAAAATTCAAAAATTAAAACATGTCATTAAGCACTTCAGAAATAAAATATTACAATTTTCCAAGGACTTAAGAACTGTGTACTAATGGAGAAGCCAGTGGCTCACAAAGACTGCAACACAATGATAAAGAAGGGAGTCTTTCAAAGAAAGTGTTGCAGTGTGAAAGCTCCACCTCAGGCCATGTGAATATTCCTGCACAAGTTTTCTGCACCCTCACTTAGTGTCCTAATTATTAAGCTTTAGTACATGAGACATTATGAATCTCAGGTCTCTATGAATGGTGTCTAAAGCCGCTTAACTGAGCCCTTTGTTTCCATATTGTCTTTGATTTTTTTAACAAAGAAGTTAAAAGGGCCAAAATGTAAAGTTTTTTTTTTTTTGTTCACTAAAGAACTGGAGAAAATTTGTTTTTATATTGATCTGCAATAATAATTAACATATGTATTAATCAGAACTATCAGTAAGGTAAAGTAATATTTTTTCTCATTTGTCATCACAACTCCTTTTTGAAGTGTAAGTAGAATAATTTCTACTTTAGAAATAGAGAAAGGAGGTTAGGGAGAAGTAAATTTTGTAAAGATGAAAAACTCAAGTTTGTATTATAAACTTGAATTATAAAAGTTTGATTAAAAAACAGGTTAATATAAGTTTTGCTGAGAGCATACAATATTGAAAGCTTTAGTATTATCTGATTTATATCTACATTAGGTAAAAGTACCAAAGCCAAATAATAGCAGGTGCTTTTTTGTTTTTTTGAAGATAAAATACTTTAGAATTATTTGTAAGCATAGTTGATACTAAGACTTCATTTTTAAAAACAGTAGATATCTAACAAGTGTTTTCGCAACAAAGACAATACCATCTCTTGTTTTAAAATCCACCATTTTCAGAGGTTAGGTTCCTTCTTTAAGTCTACAGTAAAGGACCATTTATTGAAAATGTCTTTAAAACACACATACGCACAGGCACACACAGTCACGCGAGCATACACACACACACACACGCACGCACGCATGCACACACACACGCACGCACGCATGCACACAAGAATATTAACAAATTTGTGGCTTTGGGACATGGATAAAGAGCTTTGTTTTCCATCACTCTGTCTTTTGATCTCAGTATTTGAAATGCACACAGAGTAAATCTAAGTACCATGGTAAGAACAAACCCCATCACAAAAATGTGTTTATCCCACTCTCTTGGGAGACAGCAGTTATGTTAGAAAGAGTCCGGTTGTTTTTTGTAGTTTGGCAGAAGTTTACATCTTCCTGCTACAAACATGAATTTATTGCTTGGAACACAACATGTGAGAAGCCCATAAAGAAAATAATTTGACTTTTTCCATTTTCATTTTTGCAGTTTTGCAACTGTTACTAAGCTCTTTGCATTTTTTTCTAGCTTTGTAGAAAGTTAATAGCCATTTAATGTCCTGAACATTATCTATGAATAGAAGCTTCATCTTAAATGTGTAGTAAGTGATGCATGTCAGGTTTTAAACTACATCAAGAGAATTAGCTCTTCATGTTGGAAGAATGTTTTATATAAATAAGAAATCCATGTAACCTTCAGAAAAGACACCGCTTCAGTTTTCTGAAGTATAAACTATCTATGTTTTTGTTCCCTGTTGCAAACATTTGTTGAAATCAATCAGAATTTGAATGCAAAAGAAATACAGAGCACTTACATGCTGTTTTAAGTATATAGGATACACATTTACTTCCTCATATATGTTTAAGAACTCCAGTTAGGTAGCTTAAATGAATTTAGTTGAGTTGTTATGGAGGCAAAACTGACGTTATTGAATGCACATGATCTGTATGATATGGAGGGTGTTTTTTCAGGGTTATGAGCAGGTCATTTGCATTTTGCAATATTTTTGAAAGAAAAGACTTCTGACCAGCAACACATGTCCTTGCTGTTCACTTTGGTTCACCTGTCGTTCTCTGAGCATTGAAAAGTAATAAGGACAGTTATCTTCTGAAAACAGGATAATGGAGACTTGCAGAAGTCTGGTCTGGTCTGTAGCCCAGATGACAAGGAAATAAACTCAGTATTATATGATTTTGTTATCTTACTGATAATCAAGACAGTCCCTGGTCTTGGTTGAATTTTTAGGATATCCAAATAATACAGTGGTGTGATGAAAAGCATCCTATTTTGGGGGATCATTACAAGTGAAGGTGTGTAAGTGTGATCAAGAACTGATCTCAGTTTGGGTCGCTTCTGAAAAATGGGTAATTTACTTATAGGTGTCTAAGGATTTAGGAACCTTGTTCCAGTCACATGCTTGTGAAGACTGTGAATGTAATACAGCTTCTAAAAAGAGTAGTGAAGCTATGAATCAACCTCCCCTCCAAAACAAAAAAATAAAAAAGAAAAAGGCTGAAGCATAATGCCTATATGCAATAGAATCAAATTAAGATTGCCTAGGTGACCACAAATCTAAATGTTTGAGTACAGTATTCAACAGCTGAAATTGAATATATTTGAGTGTTACATTACATTAAATTTTGAACTTTTAAAAATAGATTAAATTTATTTTTCATTTTATTTCCATTTGGCTTTTAAGGAAAATATAAAAGCAAACTCCATAATTCAGGATGTCTCATCATTTGTGTTTGAAATATGATGTATGGAGCAGTACAGCACAATATTTGCACATGTGATACTAATGTTTGTTTTATCAGGCTAAGTATAATAGTTGCTTCTAGGAGAATTTTTTTTTCTCTTTCCCCTCTTTCACTCCTATATAACCTGTTGTACTCTGCTCAGTGCTTGACTGAAAGGGATCTCCTTGCTTTTCCAGCTCTACATACATAGAAAAATTTTTTGATGCTTGTGATGAGAGGATTCTGTGGCTCCAAGGAAAGTCAGAGGTTCAGGTGACCAGAGATGAGTCAGTGGGCACCCTCTCTTGTCTCCTTCCACCTCTTTTGTCTTTCCACTCTTATAGTTGTACCAGAAATGCATGTAAGAGTGGAAAGATACAGGGTATGATTCAGAGAACCCTAAAAGAATTTCCTGAGACAGCAGCCCTCTGCCCCCCCCACAGCTTGCTTCTACAATTTAATGACAGCTGTGAATGAAAGAGGTTTACAGCTTCTAAACAGAGTCTATAGGAATAATTTATATTAGGAGAAATAGGTACTATTAATAAAGTTATTAACAAAGTTTAAAGTTTCCTAAGTCTGACTCTCTTGTTACTGCTTTGGGAGGTGCAAATATTCATTTTATCCATAAGGAGAATGCATCTACCTCCTTTGAATTTATATTCAGGTTTGACTTTATTTGGGTTTGAATCTGAGTAGGACCATGCATTTTAAAACCAAGCAATTTACAGTGTAATTCATTACCCAATGAATTTAGTCTATCAGCTCAGAAAATAGCAAAAATGTTCATGTTTATTCCATATTCCATGTTTCTCATTTTTCACATTCCACTGTTTCTCTCCATTTACTTCTCTTGTGTGTATGCGCAGTTCAATATTATCTTTTTTATGTTGTTGATTTTTCTTTCAAGTAAGTTGGAGAACACCCTGTGTAATACCTAACTGAATGGGCAGTGTAAGCATTTGTACCATTAATATGTGGGCATGTCAATTTAAAATGCTATTTCTACAAATACAATGGAAATTCTCATAATAAAACCTGATCTCACAAATATTTTTAGAAAATATACACAAGAAAGTGGGAACACTACATAAAGACTTGATTTATAAAACTGAGCAAACCTTTTCAGGATATCTCTTATTACTTCTCTTGCAGTGAATTCTCTTAAATTTAAAGTTACTCTCCTTTAATTTAAATAGAACCAAATAGAAGCATAGCCCTGGTTAATATAGAAAAATATATTGTGGAATTTTAGTGGGTGTAGCAAAAATAATTAAAATTTTACTTAGCAAGGCAGCTCCAAGTATATTTTGTATTTTATATTTTATAAAACACCATTACATATGCATCTTGACGTAGCCATATTTTTTTACAGTGTACAAGAAAAGACATTTAATGTCTAAGCACAACAGCTCCAACTGTTTTGGAGCTTTGAACCTGAGAACCAAACTTGTCTCCTAAATGATCTAAGGGCAATTCCCTTTTACAAACAAAAATGGCTGCAATTGCTGGGGTAAGTGACTGCTGGGAAGCCCTGTGCCTTCTGCTCCACTGTCAACTTCTTTGCAGTTCTTTATTTAGGACCCAATGGAGAGGGAGCTCTTTGTTAGGAAAAAAAGAAAAAAAAATCCATGCTTAGCAGGCCATCTCCCTTAATTGACTCGATATTTCTGTCAAGCAGAGGTTTTTAGTGTGATGGGGTGATGAGGCTGAGGAGCTGTCAAACATTCTGTTTTACAGTAAATGGATTCATGATGGATTAGCGCCGTGTTTCTTACACGGCGTCCAAGACAGGCCCAGATATCATGAACCGAGTTAGCCTGCCCCTCTTCAAACAGTTCAGAGTCCCAACGAGACTGACTGCGATATCATTGACATCTACTGCTCTTCAAGGCATGTATTCAGAATTGAAAACTTAGTCCCCTGGATAATATTGTCCTTTACAGTATACTTCAACACAAATGAACTTTAATTTATCATTAGTGCTCACAAATAAGGGTGACCTGGCCTCAAGACTTCGTTTCCCCTCTAGACAGATATCAGTATTTCTCTGAACTTGCTTACTGCTGGCAAATTTTAATATCCCAGTCATATTGCTGTCTGTCTTCCGATATGTCTGCATCTTTTATTCAGTAGAGCCATTTGATACTGCTAATTTGTGGTACATTAACAGTGGGCTGTTTTATTGTAATGATACTCAGAAGAACAATAACCTCATAACATTTTACAGGAACCCGATATGATGTGTTGAAATGATTTAATTGCAAAACCCATGCTTTTTCATATGATTTTGTCTTTGTTTGTATTTAAATATGTATAAATGGTATAGTAGCTTATAAGTGTTATATGTTACAAATCAAGTAACAAAATCGCATTATCTGTCTGGTGTGTGGAATGCTATTTAGTGAAGACGAACTCATTTTAACTGCTCTGGCCTTGACATTAGTGTGCCATATAGTTAGAAGCTCTTCTTTTCCTATTCTGTCTTTTTTGATTTTTACACAAAGATTTTAAAATTAAGTCTTTCAGTCTCATAACACAGCCTTTTGAGCTTCATCTTCCGCTGGTTTCATACACCTATCTCATTAATTGTTTCTGCATAGAATAGGAAGCAGCTTTAGTTTCTAAGCAGAGCCTTTGTCAATTCTCTTATTCTTATAAGGGGCTGGTGTTGGTATTGTTTTTAAAGTTGGGCTGTCTAGGCACAATTCCCCATAAGCTTCCATTACTGAAATAGAGGTGAAAATCCCTTCAGGTCAGACATTATTTTATTGTTGATGCTGATGCTCCGTGCTGATCCTTTCCAAGAAGCTGTGTCAGGTTTTTTGGCATGATGTGAAAGTCTTCCATTATGTGAATCTGCACAGGTCTGACGTCTGTGGGTTTTTTGTTTTTCACAAGTTAAACATAGATAGACGTCTGCCTACATTTTGGAACATGGAAGTTAAACTTATCTCACCCAGGTCCAAAGGAAGAGCATCCATGAGCACTTGTATGCTAGAGCTAACCACTCTGTGAGGTGATTTAAATGGACTGGCTACTTTCTGATGTGAGGCACTCACATCAGCTGTGTAAAATACTGCTTTCCAGCTCAGTGTGAAGAAAAGCCTTCCAATACTACTTATAAGCCCCTGTCTATTGTTTTACAAAGTGCTGAGTTAGATTACCGCTGTTGTCCAGATTTTGTGAACCTCAAAGAAAAGCACTTCCGTTAAAGATGCCAGGAGATTCTAACTGTGTTTGTATCATGGATATTAAATATTTACATATTAAAAATTTGTTGTTGTTGTTGTTGTTGTTTGTACTTTGTCATGTGTTATATTCATACATTTCTACAAGATATTTAGATTTATGATATTTTTATTTTTTGCCTTCATCTGGATTTATTAAGATGTGTTATGTTTCAGGTATCCTATTCTTTGTGCTATAACATTAAAATCGGTTAGGACAAAATAGTTACTATTAATACTATTAATCTAATCTACAAGATTTGGGAGGTAAAGAATTGCTGTTCAGCATCTGCAAGACATTTGAAAAAGCAAAATGGTAACGGTGGATTCCTTTTTTGGATGAGGTACTGCTAAAACTTTTGCCAATAGTTTGGTAGTAAGGGGTGACTAGCTACCATCAGAACACCGGCAGATATCAAATCATTAATTAAGGCTTATTAATTCAAGCTTTGGGAAGAATGAATGGAACTCAGTGTCATGAAAGTTTAACAGATTCATTATAAATACATGCAAAGTAAATGCACAGCAAACGGAATAATTTGATATGCCTTGGATCCGAGCTCTTTGTATGCATACAATTAGATATTTCTAACAACCTGACTTATTCTTCTTTTTATCTCAAGGATACTCTGTGTCACTTTGTTTTCTAGAACCAATAACATCACACTGTCTCCTTCCAGCTTCTGTTTAGACTACTGAGCAAACCTTGGCCCAGTCCCTTATCAAAGACGTAGCCTCTCTACCTCCAGCTTCTCAGGGGAGACACTTCACAGGCAGGATTATTTGGGAGCTCGGATGGGAGGGATGGCCCTTTAGGAAGCATAGTGGAGCCTGTGATTCTTACACGTACCCTCAGTGCGCGGTCTGTAGCAGTGGACTCGGGGACCCCTAATTTAATTCTTTCTCTTACCAGCTATTTCCTTAAAAAATATTGGCCAAATCTGGAAACACACTGAGCCAACTACCAGAAACTTAGGAGCTACGATCGTCAAGGCCCGTTATCTTAACATTAGTACCTCAGTTGCATAACTAAGTTACTGTTTCACTAAAACAGGATGGCCACAAGTCAGCACCCGTCAGCTGCATTAAAGGGAATTTAATAGTGAACTCCTATACAAAAGAAACAGAGGTACCCAGAGAAAGCGTCAATGGACAAAGGCTGGAAGCAATATTTACCCAGGGAGATCTAATCAGTACTCAGGTGGTCAGGAACAGGGATGGCTGGTTTTAATTAGTCCTCTGAGACATGAGAAACATGTGGCAAGCTACTTACTGTTCATTTTGGATAAGCAGACAATAGTGAATGCCCAGCAGTATACTTGAGGCTGTAATTAAGGGTTACCATTTTTCATGCTGCTGTTTACTTAGCCGCTAATTGGCACAGCCATGTGTTTTGATCTAAGTGAGGTTCCTTTATCTAGCTATTATTAAAGTTTCTGGTTTTCAGTTTAGATAGCAATAAATTAAAACCATGGAAAAATCAGAGAGGTCTTACTTTTTTTTACCTTCCTCAGTCATTTTAGTACTACTAGAGAGCAGCTCAGGGCTGGTGACCTGAAGCAATCCCTTATGATTAGTTAAAAATCTGTGTCCAAAATGGAGTTTTACAGCCCTACATTAAGTTGCTTCCCTCTTCCTCCTCACTCTCCTTTCATCATCAAGAGAACCCTAGGAATTATTTTAAAAAATAGATTATGTTGATGGATTTCTCTTATGAGTGCCTGTCCAATATTAACTAGGTTATTCTAACTTTGTAACCAGCTCCTATCTAAAATAAAGTTTTGCTATGTAGGGAGTTTTACTCACAAGACCCAAGGCAATGTATTGAGAACTGAAGTGGGATAAAATCTTATATGATATATGACGTAGTGACTAATTTAATATCATGCCATCTATGAGTTTTTCTCACCGTAAATTCCACGTTTCCTCAGAACTCTCTAGCAAGAAAAAACTTATCATTGCTATATGAGCATATTCTTGGAAAAATGATCATTGGTGAAATGTGAAATAATCTATTACAGATTTACTATAGATTTTGTTTTAGAAATCCTTGTATTCTTTCCTCATGAGACCATATGTAATCTTCAGTACAAGTATTGTATCTTTAATATTGTATCCTTATAACATGTATAATAACTAAGGCATGGATTTGTATGAACTAAATGATGTTAATATTAATAGAAGCACTGCCAGGGAAACCACAAGTGTGCGAGAGTATGCCATCGGAAATTAATGAAGTGGAAACTTACTCCTGTGACCTGTGCAATGTCTCATGGTACTGTCTCATTTGCAGTTAGATTGCAACTGATCTTGCACTGGGTGCGAAGAAACCTAGACATCCTTTGTTTATATGTTGCAAAAAGGGGTACGGCTCTCTTTCTTGTGTCCTCAGGGAAACATTACTCTAACAGTGCAAAAGGAAGCAAGCATAATACATCCTCTATATCAAAGCTGGTATGGGTTTGTTTCCCCAGTCTACATAGGGAATAGGTAAGCTGAGAAGGGATGACAGCACACTGAGGTACAGTTCCTTGTTTACTACTTCTTAATGAGACCACTGTACTCACATCTAATGTGGTACTAAAATGTCTTTAAACTATAGTTTCCATTTTTTCTTGGAGAAAGTCCTAAACTTTTCTTCTCCATCCATCCCTTTTCTCCATCAGAGAAATGGCTCCTCCCTGAGAAATGCTTCTTTTATCATCCATTAGACCTTTTAGTCACCTCTTCTGGATTTTCTGCGCTTAGTTCTCCAAGTGCCCAGCTTGGGAGAAAATTAGACATAGATCTGTCTCTCTTGCAATCCCTAGAAGGTTCCTGAGTTGCTCACAGCAGGAATAACCACTGCAGGTGCACTCTTGATTCCAATATCACCAAAGTATGTATAGGAAAGTATATGGAGATGGTATTTTTTGAAGTAAAATCAGTCATTCTAAAAAGTCTAAAACTAATTTGAATGAATTTGCAATAGCTCCACAGTTAGGATGTTGCCATATTTCCTTTTATATTTCTATCAAATGAAATCTGAGGAGGTAGGTAGGTCAGGTCAAGAAAGACATAAGTTGTTACTAGGTTGGAGACGCACAGGAAAGAATGTCTAGGAGAAATTTAGAAAACATAGCGTATGCAGAACTTTGGCCCTTTCTGTTTCTGCTGTTTGCTACTTACAATATGACCATGGCGTATATATACGTATTTTTTCAAACGTAAAAGTAATAACAATTTTTTACTTTAGCATCGATATTTCCCTGAAATTTATTTGCCATTGTGGATTAAATGTCAAAGTTAATTTTTTTCCTTCAAGATTATATCAGAAACTGTTTGAGTTTCTTCACTGACAACGAATAAAAATCCTTTCTCCTCCCTCCCCCCCCCCCTTTCTGCAATTGTACCTACTATCAACTATAGTTGGTAAGAAAATCGACAGATTTCCTGATAGAAACTTTACCTGCTTTGAAAGTGAAGAAAAATGCTTCAGAGTAACTGGGACATTATAGCTGTTTTTCTCCTTTTTTAAAAAAATTTTCACTTGGATTCTTTTCACAAGGTCTAGGATCTTCTAGAAACTAAAAAAAATAATAATAAATAATTTTAAGGAGAACACTGAAGTCAGTTGAGGAACTTGAAATGAAGCATTGTCCATTTATAGTTTATATTCACTCCATTATACATTTATTCCATTTGCTTGCCTAAATCTGACATTTTGGAATTCAGTTTTGTCTGTATTGATACCTGTGCTATTGAAGAGGTTTTGTTTATACATCCAATTTCTCTATTACAATTTCCATTCCAGCCGCTTATCCCCCAGTATGTCCTGCCAGCAAAGTTGCACAAAAGCACTCGTGGCACAACAATGACATCTCCCACTACCACCTTCTGCGCCTGCTCTGTTGCATAAGAAAAGACAACTACCAGCAGATGTTGGAAACCTACCAAATTTACATATGTGTAGAAGCACAAATTGAGGAATAGATTTTGTCATTTTCTCCTTCCATAGTAGTTTCCTGTGTTTTCCTGGTCCTGGTGTGGTGCCATTCAACAAGGAAGCATAGATGAGTTGACTTTATGGATTTTTTTTTGAGTTAGTGGAGCTTTTCATGTGTATGCGAACAAGGTCACAGATTATGACAATATTTATGGACTTGATTCAGAGGCAAAACATAGTGTCTGTCAGGACAGGAACCTATAAAGTAAAACCGTGGTGGATTCATATCTCTACCCACTTTTTTTGCCAAGCTGTTTTTTTCTTCCAGTGTATTTGTTGTGCATTGTAGTCTTGTAATTGTGGTCTCCACTGTGGTGCCACACAGTGCTTCTCTCTTTAAGAGTACATTACAGTCTGTCAAGTTTACATTGCATTTTACTTTCTCAGAGATCTGTGAGAATGTATAAAAGATTTGAAATCAGGTTATTTCTGGAAAATCATTGTAAAACATTTGTTTCAGTCATACCCCTGGTTGTTCTCTGCTTGTGAATGCTCACCAGGCTGTTTTACTGGACCCAGACCATGACTTTTAAGATTACTGAATCTGAGAAGTATTCAGAAACTGTTCTTATGTATGGACTTTGGGATACTGAATTTTCTTGAGGTGTGGAGCTCTGAGATCTGGTTGCCTTAGGACCTAAGATCAATGCTGAAACGTCAGTTCCCCTTTGGAGATCATACACATACCCCTCCAAAACTCTGTGCTCTGGAACGTGCTGCATTACTCTTTCACCTTGAAAGGATCTTATGACAGTGTAAACTGTATACACTCTATCATATGTAAAGAACAAGAGATACTGAAAAACCATAGGTGTCCACCCACAAAGTCATCCTCGTTTGGCTTCCTGAGAGTCTGTTTGGGGTTACTCAATGTCTTCCACAAAGACCATTCCCCCCTTTCCTGCTCAACCCTGTTCCAGGCAGATGCTGTTTTTGGGTATTTGTCTCACACTTTTTTACTGAATTTTTCCATTCTCCAATGTTTAGTGAATTAGAGTGATTAGAAAAGCAATAGCCCAGGGCTGGTACTCTCAGTTGTGCTACTAGGACAAGGTTGTGCTGCTAGGACAAGATCAATCAACTGCTGATGACTCTTTCAGGGACAAAGTGAAAGACATAGTAAGTATGTAAGGCAAGCCATTCCAGGGAGGTCATAAACTGGAATTCATAATTTAAGTAGATGGATTTCTATGCAGTCATAGTTGTGATGCATTTTTAAGATGCCATAGGCCAAAGTTTTATTATAAAAGTGAATTCGTATTTGTTGGAAAAATGTATTCAAATATATTTTATCCAGTTGTTGATTTAACATTTTCCTTGAAAGCAGCTATAGTCTTTGGTGACTATTTCTCTAATAATTAAAATGAAATGTGTAAAAGTGCTGAATTATCTCTGTGTCAGCACAATAAAGCTGGACATACTTGCTAATGTGAGTAGATCTTTTCCTTCTAATTTACTAAGGTTATCACAAGAGTCTTGAAATATAGCCTATTTGTGCAGGTCCAATTTCTAGCCTACTGAACACCTACTTCATGTTTTTTTAATATGTTTTGCACAAAAAATAAATTAGGTATTTGGAAGGAACTCACTATATTTCAAAATACCCAAGTGAGCCTTTTGCTGCAGGGATCATGCTATTTAATTGCAGATAATATTGCTTCAAAACTGTGGCTTTTTTCAGTATTTATATTTTAATGTGTTCGGAAGGCATGGGCCCGTAACTTAATAAAACAAAATGGATGGCTGCAGATAACTAACCTTTCAGTGCCATGTGTTACTGATTCTCTCTAGTTTGGATGGGAATTAAACAAATGCAATGACATTTGGCTGTTCCTCATGTTGCATGTACATGGTAGAGAAGACAGAAGCGATTTAAAATCTGCTGGCAAATTCTTTGTTTTCAGTGGCTTGTGGCCATGCTTGAACACGTCATCATTGTTTCTTTTACATCTTCCCTTTCCCACCTGTTAGTTAAATATAGATGTTGTATATTGTCTTAGTAAGCTTATTGGTAAAGGTACTGTGTCATTGCTGATTGTTTGGATAATGCCTACTATGAGGGAACCCCTTTTTTCCAGGGGCTTCTTCAATAAAGTAATAAATTTACATCATATATGGACAGTAACCTCTATATACAAGAAAGTTGAAAAATGATTTCTGAAAAAGAGTATTGATAATGTTTATTTTAATTGGCTTCTGATTTGAGTATTTTTTAGTTTGAAAAATTTGTGAAGTATAAACCAAATAAAATGAAGTCCAGTTTCCTAATCTGAATCCGACTTCAGATTATGTAATCTGGATGTGCAGAATATGCTGCTTTGGACTTGGACATTCACAGGCTGGGATAAAAAAAGGTAATATAAAAGCATATAATACATGTAGCTTTGGGGTTTTTTTTGATACCAGGAGGCTACTGCTCTAGAATAAGGAAATCAACCTACATTTAAAAACAAAGAGGAATGGAGAATAATATGACACAATGTCTTTTGCCTTTCCTTTATTACTGAGCCAGGCCCATTTTTTAAAGGTAATTCTGTTAACAGTGTTGGCAATCACATTGCAAAATATGCAACTCACTGGCTTCAGGATAAGTCAAGATGGTTATTAAAGTGCAAAATTAGATTTGAAAACAGGGTGACCATGTGAAAATAAGCATATCAGGGAAGAGAGAAAACTGAGTGCTGAAATATGCTTTTCAAAATTAACTGAAGTAATGCAGTTGCATGTATGTCATCAAAGACAACGTTGGGTCACTGCTGAAGGTGTTAGCAAGGACAAGGACAATTACTGGAAAGTTATCAAGATGCATTTCACTTTAAATTTGTTTTCTGGTAAAGTAACAGTAGAACTTAGTCATTCATCACATTAACTAAAACCTAGAATTTATGGAACTTGCATAGGTAGGGTGTCATTGACTTTATTAAGGTGTAGCATTCAGGGTAGATGAGTAATCTCAAGAGTTAAACGTCATGTAACATGACATATATTTGATTCTGCTAGAGCAGTGGTCACTTCACACAAGAAAAATAGTCTGTTTTTTCTGAAAGACATTTTCACACTTAAATGTACATAAGTAAAATAAAGTGCAAACCTATTTTATAAATACTTACGCAGTCATCTGAATATGTGAGAAAGTTTTCCTGATGGTGATTAAACAGTTATTTGCAGGGGTTGTGTGCTAATTTGCAACAGGAGATGAATATAATATATGTTCAGCAGCTGGGTAAGTATAGCAGCCAAGTGTCATAGACATGGAGATAAATGGAAACTGAGAGAATATGCAACCCAGGTTTAACAGAGGTAGATTGTGGCAGATACATTTTCTTTAATAGGAAAACTGATTTCTAGACTGGGAGGGTATGTTAGCTTAATCTGCTTGGACTGCATTTGATATGATCCCGCACAGGAAATGTTTTATTAAAATGTAGATTATGGTGATTAGTCTAAATAGTGCAAGTTCAGTAGGAACTAATGAAAGAGGAGATGGCAACTTTTTTTCAATATGGAACGGCTGATCTAGAGTGAGGATACTAGTCAGGTGCCTTAAAAACTGGTTTGAGAACTAATCTTTCTTAGCATTTGCAAGATGCAGATACATCACTGCATGCTGACCTTGCACAAGAAGTAGTGCTTGTGAAATTTGCTGGTGAATGAAGCTAGGAGGTTTTGCCAAAATGAAGGCAGGGTGACTGCACGTAGAGATATAGGTTGAAATTAAACAGTACAAAATGCAAGACATCATTGTATTTAGAGACTAATATTGAAATTTACTGCTCTTAGCCCAGAGCTACTCAGTTGTAAATAGCTGAGGAACAGAAAGACATTATTTTATCAGTTGCTAAAAAATGTCTATGAGCAGTAAGGGAAAACATACAATAGCAGCAGGCTGGATCTGATGACCTAAGAAATCCCTTCATATGTTCCTGTGTAAATTGCCAATTTAACAAATACTCATATTGTTTGAAAACAAAAGTAAATACAGAAACATTTATTGAATACCCAATGTCTTTTATACAATATATATACTATTACAAGCAGTATTTTGAATAAACTAGCATGTAGTTCATGATGAGATATTGACACTTATAATTTGTTATTTCTTTTAGCTTAATTCAGTGTTTCAAAATAGAGTATTATCACGTAGTAATATTCAGAGGATTAATTATTTTTTGGATACTTGCTTGCTGGAAAATGCAAGTAAAACTTGAAAACTGCTTTGAAGAAGACTCTGCAGCTTGTAATTGAGAGGCATCAAGCTTCAAGGAAGTTATATAAACACACATGTGCACACGCACACACGCGCGCACACACACACACACAAAACCATTCAACTTTGGATTAACAAACGGAATGTGATAGGCTACTGTATTGCCTGGGGCTTATTGTCTATGTTTCTATACTGACAGAAGTACCTTAATTTTGCATTCTGTCTCAATAGCACAACTGTGCATTATAAAATCCAGTACAGCAATTCAGAGGAAGAGAGATATTCTGATTAAATGATTTTTTTTGAGCAAAGTGTTTAATGATACACATTTGTGTGGTTACTTGGGACTATAACTTAGTTTGGACCTCCAGCAAATAGAGCACAAGATAATTTATATCATATAATGTTTTTTATACAGAGTACCACAAAATGATTCAGAAGGAAGTGAATTTTAAACAATAACAAACAAAAAGCTTTTAAGGTGTGATTTAAGGAGAGAAACTGTGGCTGAGAAAGGAGGAGAGGATTGAATTACAGACGAATGAGACAGAGGAAGCAAAAGCGTGGCTTTCCCAGCTGGGGATAGGGACAAGGACTCCAAAATGGATAGAGTGGGATGCCAAGATGCAAGGAGGTAGGTGAATATGAGATCAGAGAGTTCAAGGGAGAAAGTCAAAGTGGAGTTTTATAGTACAGGAATATGCTTCTGAAAACAAAGAATATAGACTTTTTTTTCTTTTGGATTCAGAAGTGGACAAGGTAAAAGTGGGAGATATGTCTTCTTGCTTTACAGAGCAAGACATTTGGCTAAGGCATTTTTGGTGTTTTCAAAGCTGAGGGTAGAGAGGTAGGAAGAAAATAAAAAAGAATGGTGGTCAAGTTGGGACATGTTAAAGGAGAGAGAGAGTCCTACAAACCACTACTTCCTCCCATGTTTAGTCCCTAAAGAAATATGTATCCCATCTTTGGTTATTACATGTAGGCTTTTTTTTTTTTAATTTCAGGGAGCAAAAGATATAATACACCTCTGCTGTTTTGCCATGTCACAAAACGCAACCCATCCTAATCTTGGTTAGGAGTAAACAGCATGAAAAATAATCAAACACAAAAGTATTTGTCTGTTATTTCTGGTAAGACATCCTGCGATAATTCACTGCAGAACAGTCCTTGAAACAACTTTTCTGCAGTCAGTCAGAGCTGTTGAGGGAAGCAGAATCTCGTGGACTTGAGTGCTCAGTAGATTTTCCCTCTCCTTGCAGCCCTTTCCTTTCCAGGCTGCTGCTCTTCCCTGTTCCTAGGTCCAGCTGGGAGTGAGGCTGAGCATGTGTTCACCCACGCAACCGTACACAAAGACACACACCCAGATTGGTCTCCTCAGGCTTAGGGACCCTGAGAGCAGCCAGCTCTCAGATGCCCGGTGTCTCCAGTATCCCCCAGATCTGTCCTTTCTCAGAAACCTGTGGTTTCTCATGCTTTTTCTTCCCCCGACATCCGCTTTCATCTTTCCCTTTCTCTGCCCTTGCCTCCTCCCAGATAAACAACCCATCCCTAATTACTTTTTCCCCATTGATCCCAGTTTCACCACATTCCCCGACATTCCCAAATCTGGTACTTCTGATATCATTACCTAGGTCTTCACAGCCTTATATGGTGTTACTGATATGGTCACCTAGGTACTCTTGGCCTTGCAAGACTCCTCCTCAGAGGTCCCCAGTACTCCTTTCCGATTCTCTGTGAAGTTTGGCCATTTCTCACATAACTCCCCCCTTAACCACCTGTAAAATCGAAGCATCCTTCAGGGCCCTGTCTATAATTTCTGTCAGCTTCTTACTCTGTTATTTGTTGCATCTAGAAATTTCTTATGTCATCTCCAGTATTTTCTCATGTTCAGCTCATTTCGCTAAACATCAGGCCGAGGCCTGGTCATCTGCCTGTATACCATAATAAGAACTTATACTGAAAGCAAATTTACTGCAAATTCAAGTGAGAAAAGATTCTGGTGCCTTCTTGTATTTGGCAGACAGCATGGGTGAATGAATACTCCCCCTTGCCCCAACTGCATCCTAGGTCTCGATTGTGACTATGCTTATCAGATAACTATTGAATTGTGTGGATCTGGAAATATCTCCCATAGCTGTACCTGTAGATTTAGATGCACTTGCTTTTTTGCTGCCACTTTGAAAGGAGATTCATTCTAGTGAGAACCTGGTGGCTGCTATAATTTAGTCTTTAATATGTACCATATAACCTCCTTTTTCCTTAATCATCTATAAAACATTATTTTTCAATACAGTTATTTTTACAAAGCAGTTATGTTTCTGGAGAATTTACAGTTCCACATATTGCAATATGCTTTGGAAATCAGATAATTTTGCCATTGCCAGAGGATAATTTTGGCATGATACATTTTAAAGGATGCAATTTTACATCTGTTCACCTTAAATAGTTAACAGCACTTTCTGTAGTATCTATAAAATTTTCTTTGTGATAGTCATCTTTGTGTTGTCTGCTTTAAGCAAGTTACAGCTCTCTTGGAACGGTGGAATTTAATGAAGTAGAATCCTGTGCTTCTTCCTTACTTTTATAATGATCTCTCTTGAAACATTCTCGTCATGAAAAGCCTGACACATAAGTATATGCTTTCTGCTATCTTGTGGAATTTATAATTTGCCTAGGAAACATGTATTGTTGTGGTTTTAATATAATTTAAATAGCAATCAAGCATATATAGAGGATAAACTATACATCAGTAAATTCTGTCACCTGATCCAGCCCACTGAATAACAATTTAATTTTGATTTACTATTCAGGGGAGCTCATATAACTTTTACTGCTGTAAGAGGATCCCTGGAGTTAGCTTCCTTACATTCTTTGGGAGTGTGGCCTATTCAACAAAAAAATATTTAGGATCCTTTTGTGTGACCAAGTGTTACAACTAATGGTAAAATATCTATGTATGAATTTGTTTTGAAATCTAGAATACTCCAGCCCTTGAATAGAAACATAAACAGGTATCGTAAGGTCCACCAGTGTCCGTACTGGATGCTGAAACAAAATTTTATTGTTAAAATAAGTCATTAGTTAACTTTTGCTTTCTGAACTCAGAGTTTCAGGTTTTGTGGACAATATAGTAAATTATGCTGGTTAAGTCACTTTATTGAAGTCAAACTGTAGATTTATAAGTACAGAATAATTTTTGTTTAATACTGAGCTTTATATGCCTCTCCTGAAAAGTTCAGAAAAATTTTGTTGTTCAGCTATATTGTCAGTTGAAACACAACCGACACTTAGGCAGTATTGTGGTGGTTCTATTCATACCTGTGTTGTAAGACAAGAGTTTCTTTCTAGTTAGGAAAGTATGTGCCCAAGGGCTTGTATAGCAGCAATTTCACGAGAATTCTTATTAAGTACTAACAGCTCAAGGGTGAAAAATTAGATCTCAGTGGGAATCATAGATTGGAAAAGCTGAAAAAAAGATGTTTTCTACCTATAGTCCTTCTAATAATAAGAAGAACAGCTGCTAACAAACTTTCTACAGTGGTATCTGAAATACAGTCTTTTTGTCCATTCTCTTTGTCAAGGATAGCAAAGCTCTGGTCATTGTGAACATATTTGAGTTCTGCTATGAAAATGTGCAAAATCATTCAGTTGTTTCAGACCTGTTAAAAACACAGGTTTTTATTCTAATGCTCTCTTAGCTTCTTAAGACAGTGTGGAAAAGCAAGCGTAGAACATGCCATAACAGAACTTGAATTTTCTATGCTGTCTCTGCATGACAAATAAAGACAAGTCTGTCTGTTTCATGTGATTTATATTTAAAAAAAAAAAATTGAAATGCTGCTGGCCCGCGGTTGTGCAAAACTGTAGATATTCCAAGGTAAACAAAATACCTGGCAGAATTTAACAAAACAGGTAATCTTGTGTTTGATTGAAAACTCCAAATGTCCGGTGTTAGATTGTGAAACTTCAGAAACTTTCCCTAAGCTAAATTAGGCTCTTTCCTATATAATTCCATCTTACTTTCTTGTCATTCATTTTTGTCTTTTTGCTCATGCCCTCAGTTGCACGCAGGAAGTTTTGTAGTGAATGTGACATAGCTTTGCAGTTCTAGTGCAACTCCTGTGTGGACTGGGTAACGAGTGGAGTTCTGTGCTCTAGCTGTTATTTACAGTCAGGAGACTTGCTTGATTGGTCATTGATTGATTTTTGCATTGTTCATTTTCATTCTTCTGTTAGAAGAATGGAAAGGTGAAGCAAAATGTTAAAATGCAGGGATGGTGCTTCCAGAGAGAGGTGTAACAGATCACTGTGAATCACTAAATGGATAGTATAGCCTAAGCAAATAATACAGGCTGAGGAAACTGTAATCACATTATTGAATTAATTTACATGAACACTGGTAGCCACTGCTTTGCTACTTCCAGTAGTTCTTCTTAAGACAAAAGACAAGCAATTTGCAGAAAGGTTCATGGAAGGACAAGACCAGAAGAAGGATTCAAACCTAGTGTCCTAGAATTAAGCAAACCTTATCTGGAAAAAATGGGAATTTTCAAGTTTGTCTCTAGAACTAGGCCATTCAGTGGGTCTGATTACATTTTCAAATTAATTTGGTGTAGCATATGCTAACTCTTATGAAAAGGGCTGCATAGGCAGTGTATGTGCATGGTATTAGAGATAAGAAGCTGCATCTGCTGGCCTGCTTACAATGGATAATAGGAATGAAACCATCGATGTGTGCTTGCTGTTTCCATGTACAGCCATGTTCAACTTTCTCTTCCTGTGTTGAAAAGTGTAATGAGAAACACTGAGAAAAAAAAGACTTAATGCAGGTAGTGATTCTGTGGATGTCAGAGAGCAGTTAGTTAACTTCCCTCTGCCTCAGCATAGGACAAATCCAGGGAAGGACTTCGCCCAGTTGTGTCTCGTTCCTTTCTTATGTGCCAGCTTTGCGCATAGCTCAAATTTTGTTTGAAAAAATCTAGACGGTAACCTATATTGCATACTTTTGGTGACCCTGGTTGGTACATTCAGATCACAAATCCTCAAAGCAGTTAATAAAATCACTGCAACAGACCTCCCACTGAATCCTGCTGGGGCTCCTGAGAAAAATAATTAATCTCAAACCTACTTATTTCAACATTGTTCTCTCACTGAGCAAATGGGTGGAAAAAAAGACTTTCCTGAAATAACTACCTAGTTCACAGATTGTGGTTCTCACTGAGAAAAGTACTTAACCATATTGGAGACACTAGGCCACTTTTCATATTATTTTCTCAGTGGAAATTCCCTGAAGTGAAGAGTTAAGTTTTATGCTGAAGTCACTAAGGAAATATATTATTATTATTATTATTATTATTGGTATTATTTTTATTTTTATAGTGATATTTAGGAGCTTTTAGAAATCAGGTTCCCACTTTGCTAAACATTATATATGCAAATTGTGAATAGATTGGTTCTTCCCTCATAGGGCTTACATCATAAATAATGAGATGAGGAGTCCAACAAACTAATGAGCAGCTGGGTTCTCTTTGCAAAAAGATAAACATAGTTGTAGTACTTTGTCTGGATTGTTTTCCCTAGTTTTGAAATCTGCAATTTTTCAGTTGTTTTTGCAAAACTTTGGGAAGTAGAGTTCAGTCTTCTCTTGCAAATTTACAGCACAGTATGAAAATCTTGGCTTGTGAAGGGGTGAAATTATGTGGAAAGGATCTTTCACAGCCCTAGTAATTCCTTTTCCTACAATAAAGACAGCATGATTAGAAAAAGGAACACGAGGACAGCCCTGGTTTTGGGCAAGCTGTGGACTAGTTTGTGGCCAACCCTGCAAATCTCTGGGGAAGGAAGTCGAGCAGCCTCTTCTGAGTGGTTGTATTCCTGGTCTGCACATGTGAACAAAAGCTGGAAGAAAAGGAGAAAACAGGCAGAGTCTTGGCTTTAAGGTTGTCACTGTAGGAAGGACATAAGAAACACCTTGCACAAAGGTTTTCAGAATACATAACTCTTGTCCCACTGTGCAAGATGTAACCTGGTCTTGCATCAACCATAAGATGATAAGGTATTGCTCCCCTTACATGTGTTCATGTCACATCCAGTATTAAGCATTTGGTACTTGGAGGCTGTTGTTCATTTTTAGTTTCTTATCATTCTGTTCTCATTTCTTGCTGTACTGCCTTTCAAAAACAAAGTAGTAATAATGGCCTGGGTTCTCAGCATGCCCATGTGTATTTCTCTTTACTATCTACCTTTTCTGTGGTTTATGGTTTGATTTTTGAACTGGAGCGTCTATTTCAAGAGCAATGCCTCTGTGGTGAAGGGCTGTATGCCCTGTTCTGAAGGATGGTTTACCTGACTTTCTTTAAGTTTCTCTAAGGTTTGATTTTGCCCAGATCTAAAGAACGACAGGTAATTCTTACTGTGCCAGGGAAGTCTGTAAGGAGGCTTAAAATCCCAGACTAGACAACAGCGTAGCAGAGCAGATTTAAAACCATCATGAAGTGCTTATTCACTCAGCAGCAGGAGCTTTGAAGATTAACGGTGTGATAAGTGACAGTACCCCACTGGTATGAGTATAGAGCCACGCTGCTATGCTGCTGTACAGAGCAGCAAAGGGACGCCAGTGGTTGCAGTCTTAGGTGTTTTGGCCTGTGTTTGTGTGCTTAGTTTGGCTGCAAGCATCATAACTGAAGGTAATTCTTCTTTTAACAGGTTTAGCTATTCTATAAGCAAAGTGGACAACGGCATGGAAAACATTTCATTTGGAAATATTTATTTGCAGGCGACTGATTTGTGAAAATATGAATCTCTTGACAAACCCTCCCCTATTGTAACAAAGCTGATGTTACACAAGGCAATTTCTTACTGTGTTCTGTTCTTTCACGGGAACGGAAAAAAACAGAAAACTTTCAGTCTGTCTCTAAAGCACTGCACTAATGATCTTGTTACAAGTTTACATCTGATCCAGGAGCAACTTCATTTATGTTTGCAAATGTTTTCTTCCTCTTGCTAAATAAGCCCTAGCAGTAACTCATCAGAAATTTAACAGGAGACTTGTAGCAGCATACAAAAAAAATTAACTATTAATTCAGAGAATCATTTTCTGAATCTTATAATTCAAAACAATTAACTTAATAATGATTTTTCATATTGGTTCCATCCTCAACACATTAACTGTTCATTACATCCTTGCATTGTGCATTGATCCATCTATTATACCAGTTTATTCCTTTCTTATGCTTATCAATTGTACACATGAGCCTGAATTTACTGGAACAGTTAAATGACATTTAATGCACTGTAGCTGGGAAACAGAGCCAATAGACAAACCTATTGTTATGCTGATGGAGTTTCTTGAATTACATCTCAGTAAGCTCAACATTTTCTTCCATGATATTTTCAAACCCAGCAACAGGTCGGATGGTTTATCTTCTGAACTGTGTACAGTTCTGATTTGTTTGCTTAATGAACCCATAGTTTCAGACATTGTTTTCCTTTATTTCTAAATATGCTTAAATGTTTAAAACAGTCATAAACAAAGCAATCAAGCAGCAAAATAGTTCTGGAATCTGGAGGTAGTTTTCCTCTCAGAAATCTGAGGAAGCAGCAGCGTAGTGTTCCTATTCCTAAATCAGAATAAAATTAGGAGGAAAAATCCTTCTAGAAACATAAAACAATGCAAGTATAAAAGAGAGTGACTCACCCACTTTCTGTGGAATTAAGCAATAAAAAATCAGACTCCTAAATAATTTTCCAGGTTGAAATACAGTCTGTAGTCCAAATTATTTTTCCAAAGGACTCAAAATCTCAAGGTCAGTTATAATCTATGATAGCTCTGAGACCTAATAATAGCTCTAATACCACCCTTCAGTATATGACGTGCAAACAGTGCTATTGCAGCTAACGATGGTCTAATGATATATGCAAGAAAAGTTTGTGAGAAGAGGTAAGTTTTCTTACTACACCAATTGATGTATTTTGAAAAAATAACCAAGCTTTCAGACACATACATCATCCTTCAAAAATATTAAAGAAATCCACAGTATGATCTGGAGAGCTTGGGCCTGAGCCATGGCTGGTGAGTGTCAGTAGAGATGCTTTGCCACCTGCGAATCTAAGACAATCTTGGTTATTACAGTCTGTTTCAGACAGGAGATCCAAAACGTCAGTAAACCTCTCCAAAAAAATTATATGCTGGCACTTGACCTACAGTTAAAATGAAGGGAAATGAAATGTTATTCTAGGCGAAGATAACAAACCCTATGTAAAGCTTGCCTACCTTCTTATTACTAGAAGAAAAGTTTGCTTGTTTGTTTTAGTTTGGTTATGGTGCTAACGGGGCTAAACTCAGCAGAAGACAATAGGGTCTGAAATAGCAGTGCGATGGGGCACAGTTGGGGCCTGCGGAGTCCCCAGCTCAGTGTTTGTGCAGTGTCACTTGGTCGGCAGTAGTTCCACCTAGAAGCTATGCCCAGAGCTCCCAGTGAGAGTCCTTTACCGGTCTGAACATTAAACAGGGCACCTAAAAGCACAGAATGGTGGCTATGACCTTCTGCGTGGAGGAGCCTGTGCTTGGGAAGAGGACCAGTGTAGCCCCTGCACATGAGGGGGTGTTGCATCTCCTGCATGCCTAGAGCTACCAAGAGAGTAGTCTTAAGAGTAAATTGACTCTTATCAGAGAGAAAAGTAGCAAAGAGAAGAGGCAGTATTAAGCAATCTGGTCTCTCTGCGAAGCACAGCTTGACTTCTCTTGAAGATGTCTTGAATTTATGTTGGTTTTGGGGTTAGAGAATTAGATTTGAAATTTGTAAAGGAAAGCAAAAACAAAACCCACAGCCTCTAAATCATTGCCTTAGAAATTATTCATATAAAGAAATAAACTGCAGTTCCCTTATTTATGTGTACATATTTTTGTAGTACCAAAGCTAAGAAAAAAGTCTTAAATGACACAAGTAACAAGGGATTTCAGAAGGAATGCAGGAAATCATAAATACTTCAGTAATGAGGAAAAAGACAGCCACTCAATTCAGAGTTAAACTCCTTCCAGGTATAATGTGGGTGGACTTAGTAACATGGGAAGTAAAAAGGATTTGTATTTTACATAGTGTAAGTATATGATAAGGTTTTAAGAAACTATTTACTTCCAAATTTCAGCACACGTATTTATTAGGGGTTTTTTCCTTCTTTCAAAAGACATAAAAAAAGGTTTTAGGAAAATTTGGGCAATTAAACAACTGTATTGGGAACATTGGCAAACTGAATTTACATTGAGGTCAGGAAATAGTTTTTATCCAGAGGAAAAAAGAAAGAGGAAAATTAAATCAATATTTATTATGCACATTCATTATTCCGTTAGGCCAGTTACAACGGGTTGGGGAATTAAGGCAAAAATTATTCCTGCATCATTTATCCATGATATGGACCTGACAAATCTCTCTTTGTACTGTATAAGAGAAAAATGAAGATACTCATCCTAGATGAGAATAGTTGATGAATATTGCTCCTACACATTAGCACTATTATTTATGAACACCAGTCTTAAGTGCTGTACGCTGTTTGGTTTGTAGAATGGGGTCTCGTATCTCCAGAAAAACTGCATATATTCTCTAGTCTGGTCACTGTCTGGTAATAGGATAATGTATATATAAAGCTATAATTTATAGTGCTTCTATGTGGATAAGCAATTTATATCTCCCAGATGCAGGCAGAATAATTTGAAGGAAAACTTCATGGAAGGATAAATTTTTGGGACCATTCTACAATAAAATTGCATTAATTTAATCAAAAGGTTTTATTCAAAAAAGAGAAAAAATAGGAAGACACTTTCTAAATGTTTCATTTTGAGTTTTGTTTGGTTTTGTTTCAAAACTGAATTAGTTTTGAAAAAGTCTGAAAACAAAATTTCTTTCTAAGTTTGAAAATGTTAAGAAGCCCTGTGCCTTAAAAATACTGTTATTCCATTTTTTTAATAGGAGAAGGGATTTCAAATAATGAGAATGCTTAAAAATGATTAGATAATATAGGTTCTTTTTATTTTAGCTTTATTACATTTGGGTCACATGTTAAGTCTTACAGCAGTGACGAAGGCTGAAAACTTATTTTTCTTAAGTTCTAAGTTGAGGTTCTCGCCCTTTTTCACTGGATTCCAAGAATGAGGGCTTAAAGAGAAATATCAAATGTCATCTGAATTTCCACTCAGTTGCTAAGCTATCATCCCAGTCAATTTTGTGGTGCTGTTTCAAAATTTCTTTTACCACTGAAGTGACTTGCTGTATATTCATCAGTTCATGAATATTTGTACTCTTACTTTCATAATCAGGAATAAATTTCATAACAGAAGAAAAGTGAGTTTTTTTTTTTTGATAGTTAGCAAGGAAATGGGTACCAAAAGTTTCTGTTTATGTCTTTTTTTTTTCTACTGTGCACCAAATATCCCTGCATTGTTCTCTGAAAGGATGCCAAGCTGTGACAAACAAGACAGAGCAAAACCATAATTTCATAATATTGCTTAGACACTTTGAATGAGACTTTTGGCTGACGGTACTGTGTAGGGCAGTCACAGTAACTTTGACACAGTAGCTTTGGTCTACTTATCATAAAATCTAGATAAGATAGATAAGTATCTATCATGATACTTAATTTACAATTTTTTGTATTTAATATTATGAAGTTCTTTGGCTTATACACATGTAAATGAGAAACAATTCTACTTAAAAGTCAGCAAAGTGACTTCCAGGAGAAGAGTCAGGCACACTGCCTTTATATTTATTCAAATTGTCAAAGTTTGCGCTGTAGCCAGCAGGATTTTTGAGAGCTGCAGCACAGTTTGTTTAGGATTCCCATTGCAAATAGCTTGTGGTCTGTGTTATCCAATATAACCTTTTACATATGAAGGGCAGCAGAGAGAATGGTAATTCATATATGGGAAGAACTTTTATTTTTATCTGGTGCAGAATGGTGTATGTCATTTTGATGTTAAATGCTCATAAAACAAAATTGTTCTGAGTACCATATAAATATTGTTTTAAATTTACAAGACTACAGATGTTGCAGTTGGGAATACAGCTGCAAACCTTAATCCAGGTTTATGCCAGGATAGCTATCTGTGGGGTGAAAGTTAAGTCATTTTAGAGAGGTATAACACCTCTTCCCCCCACATCCTGGAGGTCCTTCTTGTATCTTTGTTGATGAATGAAAACAAATGCTTTAATGTGAATTGCAGAGTAAGCAGCAATATCTGATCACAGATACTCCTAAATTAAATTCCTGACAATTACCTTCAGTTAGGACTTCTTACAAAATTGAAAGAGATTAAACAAACCCCAGGCCAGCAAGTCTTTTCCACTTCAGATAATTCCTCTTTTTTTTTCTTTTTACAAAATTTGACTGGCATTCGTAATCAAGAATTTCTTGCCACTTCACCTCCTGAGGGGTGCAAGGCGATATTCATGCATTTGCATTGATTCGCCTGTAGATAACCAAATATACAGTGACCGACCTTGTTTTGTCCAATGAACAGACAAGCAAAAGTTGCCAGTCAGCAGAAGATGAGGTAAACTAGTTCCTTTGCAGTTGTGTAATTCATTTCATGTTCTTGGGACCCTTGAGTGGTATGGTACCTTGTAACGTTTGGTTTTTAGCTATTGGAATAGATGATAGACTGTTTTTAGTGCCCACCTTATTGTTGGCAATATCAATGAGAAAACAAATCACAGCTTTTGGGGAACAATGGGAATTCTACTTGTGAATATAGTAAATATAGTATTAGCTTAGTTATTGCTGCTCTGACTGAGGTAGTCATGCAATCAGTGTCTGCTTCTGAGGCCTGATGTATTGCACTGTTGTTAGTGAAGTCCAAAGCAAAAGTGACAAAACCTCTCCTGAACATGGGATATCAACGCAGCCCTGATGCTCTTCCTTTGTAACACAGCTTTTTCTTCTCTTGCTCTCTGCATTCATTAAAGCAGTTTGAATATCTCTGTCTCACATATGGCCCGGCACACGGCTGCCTCACTAGTGTTAGAGTGGAGAGACTTCTGGACAAAAGAACTCCCAGAGCTTTTGATTTTCGTGATCTAGCGGCACGGAGTTACTCAGCTCCTCTTTCACTGATGAGCTGAATGAAAGAGGGGTTATCACAACAGCCACAGCCTATGTGGCACTGCCTGCCTACCTCCTTTGTCACAGACCCTGAAAAGAATACATTGCTGGAGTCAACAGTTGTCTTAGGTTGTCAATCTGCAGTCTGTTTTGAGCGAGTTCAGGCTGGAGATTCACCTTTTTTTCCCCCCCTCCAAGACTTTATTCACTAGGAGTGTTCTATAGAGATGTCAGGAGGAGCCCCAAGCAATGTTAGAAAATAAACAAGAGACCCCACTTAAGATTCAGCAATGAGCTGAATGAGACAACAGAGCTTTGATCAGTGCCTTTCTGAAAATCAGATCAACGTACTCCATGTATCATATGTCATTCTAAAAAGAGAATACACCTGTCCAAGACAGGAATAGAATTTTTTGTCTTTCAAAAAAATCTGTTATTTTTACTTCTGCATTTTTTTCCATTCCTGTCACATACTTTTTGCTGAAATATCACATCTGCCCTCCCAGTAATAATTCCCATGAAGGCATTCAACAAGCCCTTAATATCTGAGTTCTTAGCATGAACTGTCAAGGACCTTTTAAGGAATTTACTGACATGGGGCTCAGAAGTGACCGTCCAAAAGAGATTTTACGGGAATAGAGAAAGCCATTCTTTGTATAAGCTATCTCAAATTATCATTATTGGTAGCTTGACAGATATTAATAATGTATTACCTTTCCCACCATCACCTATGCTAATTGCATTTGAATGTACAAAGCTGCTTTTCCTTAATGGAAAGCTAAATATCGTCTGTTTGGATACATTTTTGGTTTGCATCCCAGATTCATTCACTGTTACTTTCAGTTCAGTTCAGATATCACCAAATGGGATTGCAAGAGCATATATCCTTTCCATGGTCTGTCAAGAGCAGTATCACCTAATATTAGGAGTATTTAGATATGGTTATCTCTGGATGATTCTGATTTTTATTTAAGAAAGAAGATCCCACTGAAATTTACATAGAATTCCAATGTAGTCCAGTATTAGAGGACATCCAGTATCGGAAGACTTACCTAGTAAGGACCTTATATAGCTATCTCAGCTTTGTAAAAGGACAAAGCAGGTTTTAAAAGGAGGAGAAGCCGTTTTATGGTATTTTGTTTTCCACTTTAAATTGTTGTCATTCCTGGTCTCCATTATTTTTTACAACTTTAATTTCTATACAGTTAATGCCACTGGGAACTATTGGTGAGTCAAAGAAATCAGAATGGCTTATCTGTGACATTCAAGGTGACTTTTAAAAAAAAAGGGTGAAAAACTGTCTGGCAATCACTGTAAATCTATGTTAAATTAGAAAATAATTTTCAATACCAGCAGCTTGGCAGGAGTTTGACCCAAAGTATTCCAATGCAGCCTTTGTGATAACAATCACAAATATTAATCCATGAGTTGGCTGAATTATTTGTTATGAAGAGTTTTAAACAGAGTTTTTTCTTTTAATGAACAGTTTACCAGCAGACCAAGCACAGCCTATCTATTATATTTAGTTTTCACACCTGTTTTATGTATACTTCATTCCTTTCAGTGTATAGACTTTTTTCAAACTGTCTTTGATGACAGTATGTTTCTCCAGTTTGCTCTGAAGTACCTGGTGTAGTTTCCCTTCCCAGGTTAGATGACTCCTGATTTAAGAAAAAACAAGAAAAGATCATCAGTAGAAACAAGAGAAAGAACAGACCTGGGGTGTTTATGGTATTTTTTTGTTCATGATGGCATTGATTCCACAGTTTGTGGATATCATCTAAGCCATATTGAAGAAACTGTTTTTACTGACTTCATTATTAATACTCATTTTTGGTGAAATTGGTGAACACTTAAGATAATCAGCATCCTTGAGTTGACACTGGATACCTACCTCTCAGGACTGAACTATTCACGTAATCCTAGATATAAAATACCTGTTTGGCCATAATTGAGAGAGAATGAGAGGTCGGACATTTATCGGCTGTTCAGTAGATGCTATAATTGGCGTTCTCTTTTCACATCAGCACAAAGTAATTGTGTTTGGATTTGCATATATAGTGCCATTTGTGAATGGTGAATAAGGTCATTTCTCTTTGTCTTTGCTGTTTGATTAATTGCCTGAGCATCAGGGCTGTGCCCAGAACTTTTCAGGTAACTCTTGTGTATTCCCTGATTGACGTATCTGCCAAATTCAGAAATTAAATTAAATTGTATGGTGCTACGTGTGTGATCACTTATTATTGTCTGTCTTATTTGCTTAGCTATGTCTCTTTCAAAGCTCTTAGTGTGGACTGGAGAGCTGCTTAGTGTTTTGTAAGTTGATATTTATGTATCTGCCTGTGAAGCTTACTAAATTCCCAGTCTTTCACTGCCATCTTTACTCACTGCTTCCTTCACCCCAATCATGAATCTGTCCACTGCACTCTGAATGTGGAAGGTGTGATTTACACTTCCCAAATGAGGCTCTTTCTGCTTTAGATGTATGCCTTTCATCAGGCAACTCTGTGTTTCCCTTTCTGCCCTCCTGCTGAAGTGGCATTTAGACTTTTTTTTTTTGAGAAAGCTATTGATTTTGTAAAACTCTAACTTTTTATTGCCATCACTTCCACACATAAATGGGCCAGTCAGTGTAGGATAGTCAATGATTACCGAAATTACAAATATAAGAACAACCATATGACCAATTTTTCATCTTTATTCTGCAGTGCTACCCTCAAAAAAGCAAAGGCAGTCAAGAGTATGCCCTGAAGGATGACTTAAAGTAATATGAGATGTCATAGTGTAAGTCTCATTAGTTTATTTGTTATAGTTGGATACTCTATTCCAGCCTTATGACCAGTACAAACTTCAGCTAATTTTTCAGAATACAAAAGGTGTTATTACTTATGTCTCATTCATATCTGGAAGTGATCCTAGAAATATGTTTAATAGGGACATGCCTGAGGTTAATAACTACTTCAGAATACGGCAGGTTGAGTTCCCATGTTAGGGGAAATTTTCCCATTCCCGTATTATGGAAATTTTCCTATTGGGGAAAATAACTGGAGAGTGCAGGGCAGTTGAACATGAAGCTTTTTTTTGCTTTCTTTCTTTTTTTTTTGATTTAAATTTTGATTATACATTTTTGGAACAGACTCAAATTTGGAATAAATTATTCTGTAAAGTAGATATAGATACATCCCCATTTCAAAAGGACTGTGTCCATTTTGGTGATATTGGCTTTTTTTTTTTTTTTTTTTTTTTGTTAACTGCTGTGCTTCGGGTTGACTTGCCCATCTGTTTTCACATCTTCTATGTAGTACCCATTTTATGCTTCTAGCTTGTGCTGAATCCTCATGCTGAATGCTGTGTGGATGTCATCCCATACCAATTGTAAAACACCATAGTTTCAGCTTGGTCTCAGGCTAAGGTCCAGGACTTTTTTATTGTCTTTTATTCCAATTGTAAGGAGTCAATGGGATGCCAAAAAGTATGAACAGTTATCACACCAAATAAGCTACCTTTTTCATGGTTTTGGTATGATCTTGGTCTACAATAAAGCAAAAGAATTTTAACAGAGGAGTTATGAAAGTACCAGAGGCAATAGTTTTGCCTTGCAAAGCACCAGGCTATATTACTATTTAATTGTATTACTGTATTAATGTCCATCAGGAATATGGCACTCTGTGCTTTGACTGTGCTGCACTTTAAGAACGGTGGTGACTCTCACTTCTTATGAGTAAAGGTGTAACAGGAGAGGGAACATGGGGGTCTCACCCAGATTCCAAAGGCTGAAGGAAGATGCATCAAAAATTGCCACGGGTAATAATAGAAACTCCATAATTTGTAGTTATGGTGCTGAGTTTTGCCCTTAGTGTTTCTGCCAAAACAGATTGTATTCGCTTGGGAAAATTACAGTTTTGTGTGGATGCAATGGAAGAGAAATACATGATGCAGATAAAACAAAACTGTGTGGATGCACAGTTTGTAGAACAGCTATTCTGGATTAGTCTAAATAGAAGATTATAACACAAAATAAATTTCAAGTAACACATGCTCCAATGTTAATATCAGTCTGAATGTCCTAAAGTTCTTGAAGTGTACTGTTGAAACTAATTAATATGCCTCTGTTTTTTTTTAATACTCTAAAGATCTGAAGTTAGTACTTTGATAATTAGAGTATTCTTCATATTTAGAAAAAAACTGGAGACGGTTAGAAACACTGAGGCATCATGCAGGTCAATTGTGCATCATTATTTAACGTATTATTTAATGTATTTTAATGGTAGGTGATTAGGTACGAAGTATGTTATAAGCCAAAAGTAGTGATTCTCTTCCATTATCTGTTAAATCTGTAGGCATAAATAGATTTACATTTTTCTATTTTGGTTAAAAGAAGCTGAAACCCTTCATATGCTGCTAAAATATGTTACTGTGTGAGACATGACTATTGCTGGTAGCAGCATCTCCTAATGTCTAGGTACATTAGATCTTTCAGGAATGAATTGTCATTTTGTACTTCATAGTAGGGTGAAAAGAAAAGATGATGCTTGACAACTCGTTCATGTGAAGGGTTGATTTTAGTGTCATACACTGTGGACCTGCCTCTGCAAGTATTAGTCACCTTTGTTCATATTTGCTTGAATTTTCTGAAAAGGGACCACTTCTGTGGATTTAACTTTAGATCAAGATCTGGCCACTTTGTATCATTCCAGCAGAACAAAATAGTTTTAGGCCTAGCAGGAAAAGCCCTAAGAAGGATTTTCTTGTAAAAAAAGCGAAAAACAGCCATATTCCTGCAACCGATCTAGGGAGAAAAAATAGTTAAGTCAGAGTGTTCAGTCCATCCTTGGTTGTCCATAGTTAAAAAGTGGACAGTGTTCCAACATTGACTTAATCTGTGTTTAAAATTGTGGACTTTTGGCTGAAAAGAATGTAGTGCTACGCAGTGGTGACCAGCATTGCAGAAAGCTCAGTTCCTTAATTTAATAGGCATAAGTTGGGCTGCCTTTGCATTTGCTATCTACTCTCTGTACCATCTTCATTGCCACCAAAAAAGTATTCAGCTCTCCCTGAGGTAAGTGTCAAGTAGAGCTTTGATACTATCTTCCGCTAAATACATCTTATAGGATGGGCAAATTCTACCAACAAAGTTTCAGAAATTTCAAAATTTCAACAACAAAAAATTCAGAATGGTTTGTGTGTTTCTTGTTCCGGACTTGAGTTTTTGAAAGTGTTGGATGCTCACCCCCTGAAAATCAAACCTTTTAAGTATCTCAAGAAAGGAAAATATTAGAAACCTTAGAAATGGAAGCAGTAAGAATAACCCAGCCTTTTGGAAAATGTTGGCAAAGATTTTTATGCCAGTGTCTCATACCTCCCTGCCTCCCACCATTTTTAGCAATTTTTCCTTAGTATCAGCATGTCTCCACCAGTGCTTAGAGTTTATAATACGTATCTCTCAAAAGTGCTATATTGCAAGTCATTATGGGAAGCGGAAAGGATAACAAATTCTCTTTTGTTGCACTGGTGTTTTTGCTGTTTTTGAGGAGGAATGAAAACTGATTCTGACCTATTCTGAAAACAGCAGCTTGCTAAGGAGAGAGAGACCTCCAGCCCTAGGGATATCATGATGCAGAAGCAAAGAAGAATTGCTTCCAATGTCAAATTGTTCAGTCTTTAGAAGCAGGTCCCCTTTGGGTAGGTTTTTAATTTAAACTGCTGCACAGGAACCTCCACACACTGGGGAAATAGGCCATGCCTAGACTGTCTTTGAGCAGAATGCATTCCTCCAAGGACCTTTTCGGTGCATGTAACAAGGAGAAGCTCTTACAGGCTAGAGACAAAGATGAGAGAAAAGGAATGAAAAGATTCTGGTCCTGATCTGAGTGCCCTCTATACTTGCAGAGGGTACTTAATGGAAAAGATTGTGTTGTTTGGACCTACAGTGTAAGACTTGTGTGCATTGTACATTCATGGTCAAGTTTCCAGGCTGTGTGCTAGTGATCTTTTATCTTCCTACAGGTGTGTTTTTGTTGGCATCATACTGAAGGGTTCTGAGAAGATTTGCAGTTCACTTCCTTATCCAGGTTCAGTTATGTGTGAATGGAATAAGAAATTTCTCACTTATTTCTTTGACAGTTTGGTTGATGCAAGAAACAAATTGTTCTCTGCATAGAGCAAATGAGAACATATGGTCCCAGAATGGCCATGAAGAATAGAAACAGGAGCAGTCTAAACTGCATGTATTTCACTCTTTTGCATCATCGCAGACATTTTTTGCACTATTTTTTAGCTGGGGCTGCATTTGTATCATGGTTGAATGAAGAAAGGATGGGTAAAGGGGAAACAGTTGACAGATACGTGTTGAAGAGAAGTCAGTGAACTGGAGCTAATGCAAACTGTTCTCACACCACATCTGATCAGTTTTTGTTGTGTGGATACTAACCCTTTTTGATGGTATGCAGCTGAGACCAAGCTGTCAATGGGAATGTAGTGATGGGTAACTAGCTAGAGGGGAGAAATAACTGGAAGTCCAAAAATGATGATAGTGGAACAGACTGTGGGGATTCATTAGTTATCAATAACTGGGGGAAAAATGAAAATTCTACATTCTGGACAAATGAGAACAGAAAGTGCTCATTTTCAGTAGCTGAGAGTTAATATGTTTTTTGAGGTTGGCGTCTTATGTAAAACCAATATGGAGTCCCAGGTCAATATCATATAAACACAGATTTCAGTTTTCAGTTGTGTTGTCTTACACCTATCATAAACAACTTCTAGTAAAATAAATAAACATTCCTGAGAGCATTTATAAAGGTTTTTTTTCTTTTTTCCTGAAATGGAAGACTTTTGCTACTATCTGAAAAATGAAAAAATGACTAAAAGCTTTCACCTTTATTCCCCCTGTTTGCAGCTGCAACGAAGGGAAAGACCATGGAGCCATGCTGGATGTTGTAACATTTTTCCCTCTTTTCTCCTTCCTCCTTAATTTTTTGAGGGTTATTAGCTTTTAAAATTTTATTTATTCATGTATTTATCTATTTATCTATTTTTTGGTGCAACGTTGACTTAATGGTCAACCTAGAATATTATGCTTAGGCTTGCATTGAGTAATTTACAATTCATGGAACAATAAATCTGTGATTTAAAAAAAATATTTTTACTGAGATATTGTTGAAATTATTGTGGAAATAGCTTTTGTTGACATTGCAGAAATTTGGCAGTTTTATGAGTTTATAAGTATTTGTATATCTGTCTTTATATCTGTCAATAAGTATTTCCATTTTGACTGTAAAAGTTTAAATCAAAAGTACAAGTGGTCAGTAAGAGATAGTATTTGACATCTCTAGTTATGCTGAAAATAATTATCACAGGCAGAGAGCCCAACAGAAGTTGCCAGTACCCACAATGCTTTGATTTTGGGCCATTATGTTCAATATACCTGGTTTAAAATAATTATGGTAAACTTTGTGCTAGTTATCTGGTTTAAGGATTTTAAGATTGTGGTCCTGCAATGAGCTTTGCATAAAGAAAGCCGGGGAGATCACTGTAGTTTTTTGGCCTAAAATATTAATCATAGTGTTGGATTAGTCTAAAGAAAAAAAGTAGCAATGAAGATGGTCAAGAATATACTAAACTTGGTACTATGCTTGCAAAACTTTTCATTTGTCATAAGAGCTGTACAGATGTTTAAATATGCAGATTTAGAATAAATTCGTAAATTTCATTCAGTTATTTTTACCTTTATAACCTATCTCAGTCCTTCTGTATTATTTTTGTGTTCTCAGTGATATGCACAATTCTCTTAAAAATTAATGTCATAACTGTGTGAGTAACTATGCTGGTGCAGCAATAAAAGTCTAATCAGACCATGAAAAGATGTTAGCTCTTCTTTCAAAGACAAAGACAGAAAGTTGACCTATGTATGTACTTCATTAGACCTCCTAGAGGAGAAAAGAAAGTGACAAAAAAGTAATGGTTTCCAAATGGTAGCTCTGGGAACATTGAGAGCCACCAACAAGAATACAAACAGCTGTGAGTTCAGTTTATGCTCTTCAATTTCCAGTCATTAATATGTTTTAGTATGCAGGAGGAAGGCATATAAGGACAAATATTCTTGTTATTACAGTGTTTATAGGGGGAGTGTTAAATATAAAGGCCTGAGCTGATGTTTTTTTTTGGAAAATGTATACAGAAAAAATTGCTGGCCCAGTCTGTGAGGTTTTACAAGACACTTTGAATATTCATGACATGGCTACTTTAGTGCTTTTTTATTTTAACTTATGGTTTAATGGAGCCACACCCGGAGTCAAATCCCCACAAACACAGGAGAAATATATCAGGGAGAGAGTGCCCTCTTCTTCTGTACAATGTGGATTTCACACAGGACAACTCCGCAGACAGAGGTACTGTGCAGCATAGGGAAGTGGCTGTGACTGTTTCTTTTCTGTCATTCCAGATTCTTTACTACTAGCACACACAAACTAAAGATGACTCCCCTGTCTAAATAGAAGGAAACACATTCATTGAATCTGTCGTCTCTGGTATATTCAGTCATGTGTTTAATCAGGTTCTAACTTCTATCTTGCTTTTTTCAGCCCGACTGAAGCAGCAGAAAGCATTCAGTGATGTACATAACAATGTAGAACTGATGCCTGTTGGATTGGTGTCTCACCTTCATTCTTCTCAGTTTGACAGTTTATTTCATTTCTTTTCTCATTCTCTCCTGCATGTATATACCATCCATCTTTCTCTTACATATACATGCCCTTCTTACCTAAACCTAGAAGAGCATGTACACTGAATATGTAGATGAATTAATAATTCCTGTATGTGCTGTATTTTGTGCTCATTAAGTGAGAGCATTAAAACAAATTAGAGTATTACTTAATGTGGTGTAAAATGATTACCATATGAGCAGTCAGTTAACAGGATAAAATCTGCAATAATGCCTGAAAGGTGAAACGTGAGAGCTTTTAATAAAAAAAGAAAATGAAAAGAAAAATCCTTCCTGGCACTCAAATCATTATTAAAGTATACAGACAAACAATCATGACAAGTACATGTTATTCCAGACGCCTTAAAGATCATTTCCTTCATTACTGCTGTATCAAGGCCTAATTGTATGTCCATCCTCACTGGAGCTATTAAAGCTCATGCAGCAAAGGCAGCTCCAGGGGGGGCAGGTTTAGGAGGGCTCGGTTCCATCGCTGGGTGTACTTTAAAAACCCAACTCAAAACTTAGCTTGTGTATTTGGGCACTGTAATGCCCGATGTAAGGTGTTGAATGCCAGGTAATCCAGCTCGTAAGCCTAAAATCATGCCAGCAATTATTTACATGCTTATAGTTTACTGTAAATACAGCTCATACCATAGTTCCAAAGATCGTTTTCACAGACTGCTCTGCTACAAAATGATGTATAGTAGCCTGAATTAAATATAATCTGGACAATCTAGCGGTTTATATCTAAAAATGTACATAACACACCAAATGTACACATAGAAAACCCTGACTTGATTTTTACTGTCTTTTGGATAAGTATAAAGTCTGATTTCAGTCTGATAGCACAAATGATTCATACCTTCTAAAATATGCCCTTAAAATTTATCTTCTCGTATTCTTAACTCTATGTGTGATTACTGTTGCCTTTGAAAGAGTTAAACTGGAATTCTTGCGGAAGTTGCTGTGCCAAGCAGCAGTTAAGTTCACTGTTAGCAACGCATTGCTTGAGTGTGTTTACAAAGATGGCCTTAGGTGCAGGCTCGGGCCCCGAGCATCGCGTGCGGTCCATTGCCACAGCTGGAGTTTCGAGACTCTGCCTGACTTATGATAGAATTTAGCAGAAGCCCAGCCAGGAAAAAGACCAGGAAGAAAATTCATTGTTTTCATTTTATCTTGACCTCCTGTAGTATTTAATATGATCTCAGTAGAAACTGTTCTTGAATCATTTGGTAGTGTGTTTTCAATAGACTTGACTATTTGTTTTCCCCCAAACTCATGGTTTTTAATGCTGTTATGATGACCTAGCCACAGAATGTCCCACATAAGAAGCCACAGGATTTCAATGAATGAATTCTTTTTTCTAAGTCCAGTAGGTTTGACTAAATCAGAACATGTTTCTTAGAATAGCATTTGAGGGGGTGTAAAGAAAAGTGTTTTATTCTATGTACTTTGTTCTTGTATATGTATGAAGTCCTTTATTCCTATATATGTTCTGTATACCAACGTGCACACAAGATTTTGTTTTAACTTGACTATTGTTGCCTTTCTAATGCAGACTTCTAGTATTCAGTGAAGATTTTGTTCCTTATGAATAAATTCAAGTCATAAAGACTTGAAAAAAACTGAGTGCCTGATTAAGTGCACACTTAACTTGAAAACAGCAACTTCTTTCCCTTGGTCAGAATAATCTTGCCAAATATTTATTGTAAAATAGGTTTACAGAGGTATGAGTAAGCCCAAACCTTTGCTAATATCCTGTCTGCTCAGTGTTACTATTTAGTCCAAGCACAAGTCCAAAATGTGCTAGAAGTTGTACAGACAGATAAAAAAAGTCTCTGCTTGAAGAAGCTTAAAATGTAAATAGAAGACATATGGATGATGAGACATAGATCTCTGCAAATGCAAAGTAAATCAACAATAGAGTTTAGTTTGTGTCTCATTGGACATAAAAATGAGAGAAGAACTTTCTGATGTTGTTTTTGTCATTGGTTCAGTGAAGGGAAGAAGCTAAGGTATTACAGTGTAGCAAATGTGTGTGTGTGTTTAAAGGAATAGTTGTGCAAATATTCTCCTAGAAAACCAATAGATTTCTTTTGACATTGATAATAATTTTCTGAACATCTGGCATGTTGCCTTTCCTTTGCAAATGAGATTTCAAATTAAAAATGTATTACCTAGATTGACAGGAAAAGTGCTTCCTGATCATAAGACTTATAGGCCACTAATATATGATTGCTGTACTGCTTTGACCTGTACAGGAAATCAACAGAATCTGCCCTACTAGGAAAAAGGTTTGGACTACAAGGCACTAGGTATGCATATTTATTTAATATCTGACATTTGTAATGCCTCCTCTTGTGGCAGCATGGGCTGTAGAGGCGCGTGCTTGTAAGCCTATTTGCAGACGTCACTGTATGCATTATGTGAGATGCACTATTTGATGTAGTACGCTTTGTGGTACCAGTTCTCTTCACAGACATCTTTGTCTGAAGGGTTTGATTGAATGAGTTGTCATATCAGAAAACTCAGTAAGTCAATTTGTTATACTGATCTTCCTGTAAAATACATGAGGACTGAGCCAAGAGCTGCTGCGTTCCCAGAGTTGTTTCAACAGTCCTGTCTGATAAATCAGATGATTGAATCACATTCAGTAAATGCTGCAGCTTGAATTTCCTTCCACTCTGACTTTAGCTAAACTATGAAGGCAGAGGCATACAAAATCCAATCACAAACAGCATGGCTTGAGCTATGAGGAAGAGACAGAGTGAGAAAATGAAAAGGAAAGAGAAAGAAGAAAAGGTGGATTTATTTGACAGTTATCACCTATGCAGTCCTTGGTCCCATATATCTTTGAAGAGTGTATGTGACTAAGAAAACTGCTTAGTGAGTAGCAGGAATTATGAACAAAATTCTGCACAAATTCTGAATGGGAACAGCAGTACCTATTGAAATATGTTTAATTATTGCCAGATACCTAACGGTTTCATTCCTTTCCACCATAAAGAAGTTCCATACCACAAGTAGAAGAAGCACTGTACTATGTGAGGTTATATAAAAAAGAACAGACCATACCTCATAAGGATATCATTAAATGGACTTTATACATCATTGCATTATTAGCATGCACTGTTAGGGTCTGGAGTACAGAACGGCACCAAAAGTTGTGCTTTATTCTGTCTCCAACTCAGAATCATAGGTCAGAATTTTGTGAATAAAATGAGTCCATTTGCACATTCCTGAGCAATGGATAGCTTTAAAGTTTGCTGACCCAAGAGAAAGCCTCTGAGTCTTGGCCTAGAAATAGGAAGAGGCTTAGTTTACAAACCCTCTGAGTAGCATGAAGCCTCTTTCTATGTCTGTATTGGGCCCTTCTTGATCCTTACTTTCTGTTTGACATTGGCATTTGAAATACAGCTTTTGCAAAGAGGATCTAGGCCTGGGTAATGCAAAATTAAGTTTTTGCATTCTGTGGTGCAGATTTGCTTTAGAACTAAAGTGCAGCACACATTGCTCTAGCTTACTCTATGTTATATATACTACAGGTAATTTTAATGATGGATTTTAAAGATCAACAATAGATTTCTTCAATAGAAGAACATATTTCTAGTTTCTGCTATTAATCACTTTATGGACTTAGATCTGAAGTGATTATGTATAATTAGGAAAAAATCTATTCATGATGCATAAAATCTTGGACTTCTTAGTCCTTGTTTAGGCTAAAGTCACTCTCTGCCTGGAAGAATTCACCCTGACCTGAGCCAAAGATCTTAATACAATTTGTATCCATCTTTTCTTTAATAATTCTAGTTCAGGGAAATAACTAAAGCTAGTTAGGAGTTTTGCAATGGAGCGAGAAGAATACTGCTTTGCTGAAACTATGGTTTTCCAAACTGCAATTTCTCATGCAGATAAAAGACTAAGATTTGACTGTCTACATGAGAGTAAGCAGGTGCTGAGGTGTTTGTTCACTTGGAATGTGGGAGATCTTGTTGAAGCCCTGATCAGAATTAATCAGGACAGAAGACTGTACTTTGGTCTCCTGTGTCTTGGGCAAGTGCCCTAAACACAGAACTGTTTTTTGTCTATTTATTTTCTTGTGGAAGGTGGAAAAAGAAGTATGTGAAATGAGTCCTTTAGTGTGTGGATTTTTTTTTGGTAATCTCATGGAAACCTTTAAAAAGGCTTTTTTCCATCCTTAAAGTTTTTCAAATTTTAGTCAGATTTTACTGGGGTAGGACTTTACATTCAACTCCATCTTTTCACCAGTTTCCCACATGCATTTTATCATGCACTATTGCTCTCTAGAACTATTGTATTCATACGTTCAGTCTCCTTCCATTGTGTTCTTAGTCATATTTAACCATATATTGTTGAAGGATATGTAAATGTAATTGGTATTAAAGATACAGGCAGAATTAGCCCATAAAACAGGCTGTCCATTTGTTTTTGTTTCTGAATCTCTTTCGTATGGACACTATTTTCTTATTTAAGAAAGATAAAGTTGAATGCATCTTAAACTGAGTGAGAGAAAAACAAAAGTGCTCTTAGATGGTGCTTCTAAAATGTTGACAGCTAGCTAATCTAAACTGGCAAAATTATTTGTCTTTAAGTGGAGCTGAGACAGTGTATGCCAGCTGAACTTATGGTGTAAACCTAGTTCTTTGTGTTTATATAGTTCTACTGATTGTAAACAGAACTGGAGTAGTCAAGTCTGAATTTTTGAGGCTGCATAAGAGGACTGAACCTACATATGTTTTCTAAGTGCATATATACTTGTCTTGCTTTCCTTTCTTCCCAGTGCTGATTAGAGAAAGATCATCTTAACAAGGGAAAATGTAGCTATGATCTTCTGCATCCATTTAATGCCTGTCCTCTCCAATGAGATTTCCAACAAGGCTGCCAAGTGTGAGTTAGATTTTCTTCCATTATCAAGAATAAAGCAAACATCATTACATCAGTATCAGGTCATCAAACAGCTACCAGATAGAAAGTACGCTGGGCTTTACTCTCCAGGCTCATTGCAGTCTAGTGACCCAAAAGCAAAATGGTTTGTTTTACTATAAAAGCACTGAGCTTCTCCTGTTTTCTTTTCAATTCTAGTGAATGAAATTCAGGGACAACACTTAGAGCTCATCTCTATTGACCAGATCATTGTCCCCAGGCAGCCACTGTTTGTAAAACTGTAGTGTAGTAAATTGTGCCTCAGCTTTAAAGCTGCAACCAAGAGCTTCTGTGTTAGAGGGAGTTCTGTTATAGTCTTAATAGGGAGGCTGGCAGGAGCAGGTAAGGGAATTGCTGTGGTCCCTTGACCCTGCTCTCCAGGTACGTGTTGAAGAAGAAAGATTCCTAAGAATTCTCTCCAAAAAAGAGAAGGTATTAGAATAAATACAGATTACTGAGTGATTTTCAGAGAGGCAGGAATGCAGCAAGGACTGAGAGTGGGCCCAGAACAGCAAGTCACAAATGTCTCTCCAGGGGATTACTTAGATCACTTCTGTCTAAATCACCAGAGGCAATGGATTTTTTTGTTAATCCTTCCCTGTGGAACTGCTTTCAAGTGAAGTATAAGGAAGGTGTGTGGGCACAGCTAATACCTCATTTTCAATTTCTTGGTTTTGTTTTTTGCAACATAGCATCTGGAGGAGATCAGAGAAAAATGTGACTTCCTATGCCATTAGTTTTCACTGGAACCTCTAACCTATAGAGACACAATGTATTGCAGTCCTCCAACACTTGACCCTAGTATAAACTTTTACTGTTTCCCTTCTCTTTTCTACCCTTTCTGGTTTCTGCTGGAGATATATAGACAGTGCTTCTAAAGACTGTCAGATACCCACTGAAGTAGTAGTGTGGATGAAAATACTTTATTGGTGATCATTCCATTACTTCCAATGGACTTTGGAAAGATATACACTATTCTATTTTTCTAATTTGTCCTTTCTTCATTCTTTTAGCTAGGCCTCCGTATGAGTTTTCTTCAGCTTTTCAGGACTATCCCTTTACCTCCACCCTTTCCCCACTCAGAGTTCTTCAGTACTTTTCAGAATTTGTTCTGCCTTCTCCTCCCCTTCCACCCCCACAGCCTTCTATAATAACTCACTGGAGTTATTTCTTTGAAAACAGATAATTCAGAAAAGAAGTTATTAGTGATTGTTTGAAGAAGCAGATAGTCGCCTGTGACTTTACTCTGCCACATGATAACTTTGAGTTGGGAAATCTCTCTCCCAGACCCTGAACTGGGGCAAGAGATGTGCTTTCATCACGAGCAAATGATAGAGGGATTGGTTGCTTCTACCGCTCTTGCATCTCCTCTGGGAGTTGCTTGCAATGCTACAGGAATAGGAGAAAGAGAAACTTTTGTAGCAGAAATCTTTGTTTAGTGCTAGCTGTTAGTGCTGGTTGGGAAAACCAATATATTCTGCTTTCTTTTGGGTTTATTGGTTTGGAGCATCCTCTCTCTTCCTTGGTCTGCCCAGCCACTTGGCCTTTAAAACACCTTTCTTCTATCTACACATTGAAAATTGTTTCCCTTATTCTTGATACTGCCTCTGAAGATTTTTTCTTGTATGATGGTGTCTTATTTCCTGTCTTTTTGATCTCTACTATAAAATTCTAGGTGAGTGTTGAGTTTGTTCTCTCTGGTACTAGAATAAGATGAAAGCAGCCCTTTTTTTTTTTTTTCCTTATTGATCTTTTAAATAACACTTTCTCTCCTGACCATTCAGCTTAGCTGATCAATGATATGGTGCAACAGCTATAATGTGTGAGTCTGTAAGAAGAACGTGTACTATAAATGGTTCGTCTAGCCTATTTACAAGACCATTATGCATAATCTCTTCTGAGATAATCCACAAAACACCAGTAAAGTATGAATGTGAAATAATCTAATTGGCTTTACTTCTTCTGCACCTTAACAGGCTAAACACACAGAGCTATTTATTTAGCTCACACAACATATTTTATTACAAAGCAATAGTGATACCCTCTAAATAGCAATGACAAAAGTCTTGCTGAATATATTGATTCCCTCACCATTTGCAGGATGAAATTCTTATCTGTACTGAAGTCAGGGAAGGGCCTGGTCTCGTCTTCAGTATCATGAAAGGTTTGCTTGCAAAGTATATTTTCAGTGCAGTGCTAAAGCATGCATTGTCATTATAGCCCTGAAGGCTGAACCCCTGATCTTAATTTTGACAATACAGCTTTCATTTAACAGTGTATTAGTGATAAGCTTTTTAAGAAGTGATGCCATGAGATAAAGAACCCTTTTCAGGCAAATGTCATCTCTGAAAATCACCTCTACTAGTTTTATATACAAGGTGAGAGCCTTCCAAAAGACTGAATCAAGTTAATTAGCACAAGCTATGTAGCACTGCTTCCATCTTGCTGAACTGACAGCTGAAGTGAAAGGCGCACTCAGACTCCACAGCACTGCTGCATTATTCTGCACCTCTAGAGAAGTCTCAAGGGTCAAAAACAAAGAAGTCTGTCTCAGCTGTCATAGTAAAAAATGGGCAGAATTTGCTGCTTTCTTAAAGTTCATAATGTCATTTTGCCCTTTGACCCATGAGAGAGGCAAGTTGTTAAGGGATACAGGCTTAGATATATTGTGTTGCAGTTTTAACATTATTGCTGTCCTTATGCAGCTAATAATCAAAATCATGGGGAATAGGGAGGACAGTATTGAGACTGGCTTCTTGGGCACTGGCCTCTGAAAAATGCCTCTATCAACTTAAATGAATAGCTCCTTCCTACCCACTGTCAATTTAATTGCTGCATACTGTCTTCAGAGCTACCCTAGTGTTGATCGTGTGGGAATATATTTCAGTCACAAATACCAAATACATGGGTGGTGCACCTGCTAATGCCAGGTGCAGATTAAAGTGCTTGCTTGGCCAGGGCTCTCCATATGTGTTGGAACAAGCAAGAAATGATGTAGAAGGCATTGGAAATTCCTTGATGAGTGATAGGACAGCCTGTGTGATCTTGTGTTGTTGTGGTTTTTATCTAACTCAGGATAGGATGTCTTCAGAGTGACAGAAATTTCTCTTTAAGCTTCTTAAAGCGTGTGGGGAAGAAAATTTCCTTCATATGGAAGGGACGTAGCTAAGAGTGAAGGATTACAAACTTCATTAGTTAGTTTTGTAGAATCAAGGTATCAAGTTCAAGTGAATTTGCCTGTTGTAATACTCTAAATATATATATTTATATATAGATAGATATTACGGATGTATCTCTCCGCATACAGATACAGAGAAATTATAAAAGTTCTAATTTCAAAATTGCTTCATTTTAGACAGCCTGTGATCTTTTTAGTGTTTAAAAAAGGAAAAAAAAAGAAAAAAAGAAAAAAAAAACAAACACGTCAAAACCCCAAACCCAACCTAGATTAGAAAAGCTTATTCAGGACCTTGCATTGTTTTCCTTTTAGTAATGGTGCCGCATGTTAACTCCTGGCAGTATCTGAACAACACACTACAGTATTCACTATTGCTGATGCTTACAGTCCACATAATAGACCTGTGTCTTTCTCAAAAGGTCTTGATTCCTAGCTCAAAGATGGGTGGCCTCTGAAAAGCACTGTGAAAAGAAAAAAAGTTATGAGGTGTCAGTCACATAGGATGCAAATTTTTCTAGTGCCAGCAAGCAGGAAACAGAGAATGTTGCAAAATTAAAATAAAAGTTGAAAAATTACTTATGGTTAAGTTTTGAAAGATACACACACATTTTCCGCTGTTTTGTGCATGCTTTTATATATGGACGCCTCAATACCAATGCATTCAGAGATTATATGGTGTCATTGATCTTAGCCATTATGCAAGTCCTATAGGACAAATCAAGTTTTTCTTTGACAGTCACTTCTGCACTCAGATCTGACATAGAATTCATTTTAAGGCCATTTCTGCACTTCTTGAATGGTTACAACACAGAAAAGAAAAGGTTAGGAGAAAAAAGGAACTAGAAAATGCCTAGATTGATATAATGATCTCATTCAGGAAGATGCTGTATAGTTCTGAGGTGACCTATTTTGGATATAGTTGTGTTTGTTGGTTTTTTTTTTAACCATTGATAAACCTTAAGATTTTTGTCATATATTTTTAAATAAATAAGAACAGAATAGCTCTAGAAGAGTTATATTCAAAATTTCTTCATGAAGTACAGAAGACAAAAAATAAACAGGGCAAATGTCTGCATTGTGAAGTACAGCATAGGATGGATCATGAACAGAGGAGTGAAAACACAGAGATGATACAGAGAAAGGCATGGTCACCTCTCCTTTGGCCAGAGCAGCTTCTGAATGGCAGAATACCAGTCCTTGGCTTCATCAGGGGAACTGAAGGAAAGGGAAGAGTGACCTAGACAAACGGATAGAGTTCTGGGGCAATATATTGCTTCCTCACAACACCTCGATATTCAAGGACAATATTAATCAAAATATTAAGCTATGCATCGCAGCCATATAGCTTGAGCTCTTAATAAGATTTGACTCTCTCTTTTCTTGCTGAGCACAACTGTGGAATTATAGGACCACATGGATAGGAACTGAGTACTTAATTAATTGATTTTTCAAGTCAAAAGAAAGAGAGAGTTAATGGCAGATTAGAGTTGATAGCACTTCTCAATTTATTCCAGTGGGACTTATTTTTGAGTAAAACCTAGGAATCAATTATTATTTTTTCCCCCCAAGCATCATGTAATAATAAGGCTCGGCAAGCGTAACCGGAAGAAATCACCTGATGATAATCACATTTATCTGGCCCTCACGTAGTGTTCTGGAATTCTGCAACACACAAAGGCAGCCCTCTTAATAGACTGATAATTTCTATATTGCTTTTGGAGTCAGTTAAATAATACACAGCTGTCTTACTGGCAGACACCTTAAGCACCATTTTCCAGGAAACCTTTAAAATACCTTCAAAAGACAAGCCTGAAATTCATGGACTCCGTAGGAAGTTTGCTTTTTGGCACGTACAATTTTCCCATGTTCCTCTCACAAAGAACTTGAAGTGTTTCTGTGTTCCACACTTGATAATTACCTCTCTCTTTTCTCACTGCCCCAAAAGGACAAACAAACTTCTTATCTGTCTCCTTGCTAGATTTTCTTTGCTCCGTAGTTGCCATCCATACTCTTCTTTCAATCAGTTGTCTAAATGATTAACATAATCAAGTTAAACTCAACCCAGCCTGTGTTCCCAGCTTGTGTTTAGCTTGAGGGTTGTTTTGGGTTGGAAGAGGAGATGGTATTTCCAAAAGCCTTTTTTTGTTTGTTTGTTTGTTTAGTATAACTATATTCGTTGCTTTCCTTTGATTCTGTGTGTGTGTGTTTCTTTTTGTTTTTGTTTTTTTTTTTAAATAGTTCTATATCACTATACCTCATTTCATGGCCTGTAAAGATGTAAGATTAGAGGTAGTGATGTGCCTTGAAAGCACAAGATCCTCTTCCTCTGAGCACTGCCTGGAGTTATTGTTGAGGTTGTTAAGAGTTTATAATGACTAGTTAGCAGTACAGCAACTCAGCCATTGCAAAGAATCACTGTTGTGGTCTTTAGAGCTACAAACATACTTTGTGAGTGAGGTTTTGTATTTCTTTACGGGCAGAGAACAGGGAGAACGGTTTTTAAATGCCTGTGGTTGAAAAAAAATTATCATTTCTCCCAGCCAAACTGTCTGCTTAGATGAAGATGAGCAAACAACATGAGTTTTAGAATGGTCACATCAGTAATTAACCTCCTTTTTTGCCTCTCTTATTGACACAGATTAAAACTATTCTTGTTGTCCCTATTTTTTCATAATTACTTGTCTTTCAAATAGGTTTCTGTTACAGTAGTATTGCAATACGGTAAGACTACAGTCTTATTGTATTAAAAGCTGCACAGAGCAGTACTGAGACAGTCCCTGACCTGAAGTTCTGATAATTTAAATGGAAACTGTATCAAAGTCTAGTAATTGTACTAGTGTAATGTGAACTGATATGTAAGCAATGTAGCTAATTTGTAAAAACCTGATATAGAAACAATCTTTTTGGTTAGAGTAATGATTTCAATTAGAAACAGATGAAGTGAACTGATATAGCTTCATTTATATATGCTGTATAGTTCTGTATAGTTCTGTACAGATAGATGACTTTTTGCACTGATGGAGCAATATATCTTAAATTGCAAATTTAATTAGAAGAACACAATGTTGTATTTAATCAAGTCCTGTGATGTTTATGTAATATGTGACATTGGTGAGAATGAGTAACCCCAAGGGAGGATATGGAAGAGGAGGGAAAAGAGAGACTGGAGCAAAAATGTAGTGGCTAGCTGAACTTGCTTTCTACAAGCTAGTTGTTATTTCCAAATCCATTTTTTGACATATAAATGATGCTTCTAATTGTGTTGGCTGCCTGCTCAGTTAGTCTGTGCTTGTCTTCCCAAATGCTTTTGTTTGGTGTTACTGTGATGAACTTGCATTCAATTATTTGAGTTAATTTGGGGCACAACTCATCTTCTAGATGATTCTTCGTGCCACAGGGTTTGAAGTGGTTCCTTTTGTTTAGCAAAACAAAACTGAATTCTAATGAGAAAGTTAATGTATTGGAAAATGACTCCAAATGTAATAAAATCACATTTTACTAACTAATTAAATTTATTTTTCATCCTTTAACATAAGAAAATATGATCATTTCCAGAGTCTGGTATTTCTGTGCTTTCAAGGCCTTCAGGGGATGCACTGGCATTCTCTTTGTCTTGCTAGTAGTCCATTCAAAAGAATGTTTCAAATACAGATCCATTTTCTCTGTCCCAAAGATTCCTGTACTTCCCTTTCTATTGCCTGGTTTGTTTGTTTTAAGGACTTTTGCTGTCCTTTGTGATCTTTATTGCTTGTGTGTTACAAATCTTCGTTCTTTCATCACACTGTTAGAGAATGTAATTTAAGTTGAATCAGTCACTATTAAACATTTAACTTGTTTTCTGTGATTTTGTTTGAGTTGCTGTGTCAGTTGGAATCCTGAAGATTTCAACATTTTTCTTAAATTTATTATAACTTACCATGAGTTTTGATTTCATGTATGTCACCTTCTAGTCTAAAGATAAATGAGATTTGGCAGTGCTCTTGCTGGGCCAGAAAGGTAGCAAGTAAATCTCAGAAATATACCTACCTTTTCCTTACTACATTGCAGAGCAGTCATGAGAAAGTGTCTGAAAAAATTCGGTGCTTTGTTTCACCTTAACATCCTGAAATTTGGATGCTTATTCAGTTATTGGGATGAAACTTATCTGGAAGTCTTGTAAACACAGGCTTTCTGTAAAATGCTCCTTGTCCCACCTTTGCTACAAGTGTTGCAGTAAACAAATAAGTTCTTTTCATTGTATTTCATTTTCTGATAACCTTCAAATTTGTTCAGGGGTTGGAATATCAGAGAAAGTTTTGTTTTTTTTTAATACCAACCAAAACTATAAAAACAAAAAGAGATATATTTCAATGGTGCTTTGAACATAGGCTACTATTTGAACAGGTGACATAATATGTTGCTGAATGCTTATGCATCAGTGTTTAGAGATGTCTGAGTTCAAGATATCTTTGACCATCTGCTATTCAGAGCATTGGCTCTTGTTATTTATAAATCCAAATAAAAAATAGGAGCTGGAGTCAGGATTTACCTGTAGTTACCATGCTAATCTGTTTCTATTAATAGCTTAGAAAAACAGGCTCTGGCAGATGGAAGTTAAAGGAAGTCTTCATCTAGTGTCAAGGGTGCTAGTGCTGAAGTCCTAATCTTTGGAAATTCCTTGGTGTTCTCACTTAGGTTGATGAATATGTAGCTTGACAGTCAAACGTGCTGAACTGTTGACTCGTGACTTGCCCTCAAGGGGAGCTGTTACACACCCTGAACACCCATGTGTATGCCTACATCAGTTAAGAATCCTTTCATGCTTTTTCCTGTTTTATGCTCTGGCACCTTGAAGTTAGGGAATGAATACTATTGTGAGTCAACACAATGGCAGTTTGGGGCCTCCAAGCTGGTTTCATGGGCTTTCTGACACATGAGAGCAGATGGGACCCAAATCCTAGAACCTGGCAGGTCTGAAGGCTTCTAGGTTCCCATCATGAAGAACATCATGGAAGGACTTTCCTTGAACTGCAGTTCCAAGGCCTCAACAGGGTTGGCCTTGTACAGTTTCATGACAGAGAGACCTGTCAGAAACTGCTAATTTGGTTCTAGCAGTTCAACCTCCTGGCTCTTTGCAGGAAGGCCTAGAAGTCATGGGAGCCTCCAGGACAACAAGGTTACCAGCTCCAGAACAGGGATGATGAAAGTTGCAAGTATTGAACTGGGATTCTCAGCACTTCCAGGCTCCCTCCTGACCTCCCTGGGGAAATCCAGGTTAAGCTGAATGTCTCTGTGCTTTGCAAATCTGCCAAAAAATCTCAGGACTTCCTAACACTTGAGTTGATCATGTATCTCAGTGGAAGAGCCACAGACAGAATTTCTGCCTCTGTTTTCCTTTTCTTTCTCCGAACACCTTTCTTATTTTTCAGATTACACCAACCAAAGAAAGCTGAACAGTGCTGTCAGTCCTGGTAAAAGTCAGTATTCTGTGGTGGGAGTAGAGAAAAGAGAAAGGATTGTCTCTTATTTAAGCTCCAGGGATGGTAATGTGGTATTATAGGCTGACATCTGTAGGTTGTTTTACTTATAGTGACATGGGACAGGTATCAATTAGAGAAAATTTCCATAACATAATTAAAAGATAACACTTTGCTGCTCATTTTTTTCTTTCACTTTAAAATTCTCCATTGATTTTAATTAAGCTTGTCTTGGACTTATGACCATAATCAATGTGATTTTTTCCCCATTTAACAGCTAGCTTTGCTCATCAAGGAACTTTTCCCAGGTGTAACATGCTCTAGTTATGAAGCTTCCTTCTTTGCTATTCAACTACTAATTCCTAGAATGACTTAAAAGTACCCTTAGAATATAAAGCTACAGCGTGAATAAGTATAATTTTTCCAAATTAGTAAGTGCATTTTGTTTAAATGACATAGTCTCTCATTTTGGTGTGAAAGCTTTATCTTTTCACCAAAGGCAGATACTTTATATACTATGTACCTATTGGAAAACACCTTAAAATACCTTTTTCCTGTATCATCTTATTAAGAGAAAAGGAGAGAGGGACACTTGCTAAAATCTTACTTGTAAATTTGAATAATCACAGCAATTTTTGTCAAAGCAATTGGAGAGATTTGCTTGACTGTTTTTGGAATCATCATACACTTTTCTAACCTAACATATTATTTGCAATAACCCTGTCAAAGGAACCATTCTGGACAGTTAAATCAAATTGCATATGCTTGAATACTGAGAAAAGTGTTTCCTTTATGAGGGATTTTTGAGTTCTCTGTGAATGGATTTACTAAGACTAAGACTTCTGTAGTATCAGTTCTATAGTAGGATGTAACACCTACTACCACTGACTTTCAATAGTTTCCTTTTCTTAGTTGCTTGGGGAGTTTCATCAGTGACCTGTCATATGGGCTCATGTCCTTCATGTCTGATTAAATTTAGCTAAGAGACAAAGGATCCACTAAATGTGCAGATAGTCAACAACTTTGTAATGGAGGGCAGCATGCTAATAATGTCCTCACACAAGTACTCTTCCTCAGTTCCTTTGAATATGTGGTTATTAATTTCCTCATGGAAGTACTCAAGAGCACTTAGCTGTTTAATTAGTGCCTCAAAAACATTAACTAATTTCTTTCACAAAACTTTGGTAGGAGTTATTTTTCAAAAGTAACTCAACTTTCTGATGTTTTATTTTTTCAGAGTAGATTTTTCATTCCTTGGAAATTTTTCATCATTTAAAAAAATTAGTTCCTGGAAGTCTATGATCCAAGTACCAAACGCAGGGAGTACAGCATAAGTGGTTACCTTGAAACCTTTAGATGAAGTTACTTCCAAGAATATCCTTTAATTCAAGCACTTTTAAACTTCTGAATATTTGTAACATTCATTCATAATATCTAGTGATTGAAAGTTCCTTATTTTCATGGACTGAGTATTAGCATAATTTTTTAATGTATATAGTTTAATAGCACTGTGAAATAAAGAAGTAAAACTACTCCCATTTTACAGACTGTGAAGTATGAGATGCTCAGCTAATGGAGTTATATTGCTTTGGGACCTGAGCTCCTAGCTCTGCTTGGTACTCTACTGAGCCATACCCTAAATCTAGTCCAGTCTAACTTTAAGCACCTTGTTGAAGTGAGAAAAGCCTAATCTTACTCTATGGTCAACGGATGATTAGAGACCTCTATATGGAACAATTTATTATATTTAAGGTGTGAGGTACTTAAATGTAAATTTAAGTACTGCAATGTAAATGTAAGTACTTACTTTTTGCCACTGATTACAGGGGGAGACTATGCTCTTCCCTTAGATTTAGCTAAGTTTAATATCTGAATTGCCTCACCAAGTAATCTAAAATCAGTAAGGAAGACTGTGAGGAGCAGAGACTGAAAGCCTGTCATTGGCTAGAGCTCTTAGTATTAGACCCTTGTCCTCCTCTTCTAATATAGCTTTTGTATAGTATATATCGAGAGTTTCTACACTAGCATTCAAAAACACGTCTATCTGCATACACAAGGTAGAAGATAAATCCCTGTGACCCTGACATACTTTGTACAGGCCCCAGAGACTCTTTGATGAAGTAAAACTGTCACCTACCAGTGTTATCTTTTCACTTTCATTTTATTCATTAATCTTTGGTACTGCTAACAATAAGATATATTTAATGAGTACAGTACATAACTTGTAGCCCTTTATCTGTAGATTGCTGGCTCCTCTCCAGCTGCTGTAAAAGTGATTAAAACATGTTATCATCTCACAGCTGCTCAGTGACTGAGACGGTCCCGGTCATACGCCAGTGTATAAATGCCCACATCAGCTAGGCTCGAATGAGTCTTTATCCAGTTTCTACTGAATTCAGAGTCTGGCCCTGACATATATGGCAAAAGTCAGTGATGCTGCGTGCATCAGCTCATATTCCCATGCCTGTTCTGTATCTGTGGCTGAGTGGAGCTCTCTGGTCTTCAAGGCTTCCAGTCAAGGAACTTTTATAGACTGAATGATGCTTAATAATAATTATTGCAAATCAGGTAAACTTGACTTTTACCTTTTAACAATTAGGGATGATATCCCAAAAAGTTAAATTTCATCTTGGTCCTGCAGCTCTGGAGGTTTTGTTCACAGTGTAGGGTGCAAAGAACTGCCTTGTGGAGCTTTCACCAGGATGTGTCACTTGTGCAGTCATTTCTGTTGGAGTTACTGCGAGATCAGAGATTTGAGGCTTCTACTGCAAAGCTAGGTGTTCATGTGTGAGCTTTATCTTGGTTCTTAGAAGGATACCACTTGAATCAAAGCTTTGCAACAGGAAGGCTAGAGGCGCAAAGAGCCTGTAGTTAAATTGATGGTTTTAGGGTTTCCAGGTTGCCTACCATGGATTTCAGAGCATAGAAGTCTAGGGAGCTTTGAAAGAGGCCTGGCTACCTTAACAAAGAGGAAGGGCTTGACAAACTAGGCCTGAGTTAAAAAATCTGGATTTTTAAATTTCTTGATGTGAACCTGGGGGTCTGGATGTTTATTTCTGTAGAGAAAAACATTGAAATTTCCATTTTGAGGTTAATAGGAATGAAACGTTCTTTGAAATGTCAGAATTTCCTGTGAAGACGCGATACCAACTTTTGAATAGCTCTGCTGTAATTACCTATTCATCAGCTTCTCAACCAGTTGTAAAATGACAAAGGTATGGTCTTTTTTATCAGAGTTTAGATGTTAAAGTTAGTTTTGCTTCATTTTACTCTATCTTGGTTCTTAAAAGTGTAGTAGTAGTTTAGTTTTGGCTTTAAGTTTTGAATTTCTCTTTCGGTTTCACCTAAGGGAGGATGTGCAGAGGAATCATAGTAGTTCAGGTAGAAGGAAATTGAATATGAGCTATCTGAATGCAGAAAGTATTAATTAAGAATATACTTTATAAATACACTTTATTCCGGAATGCCACAAAAGTGGTTGGCTGAAGCAAATGATTTTTTCTTTTCAGTGAGAGTTATGAAGATATGAGGAATATAGAGTTTAGTCCTCAAAGTGATGCAGTATTAATTGTAGTCCTAAAACCATCAAAGTTTCATGAAATGAAGAATCTGATCTTAGAAGAGAGTGAATGGTTCCTGAAAAGAGGGAGTGCAATTTGAGTATGCCAGTAAGAGGTTGAAAAAGAATGGCTTCATCATCTCTTCAGAAAGACTTTGTATCTCACAGGATTAGACTCCTTATTCTAATTAAGAATATGCATCTTGAAGAGTGAATTTGAATTCAGATATACATGGCTGGGAGCAGGTAATATATTCATAGGTCTGTTGAAAGGCATAAAACTGTTTAAAATAATTTAGATAAGGTTTTATTAATAAAGAAAAAGTTGAAATGCTTATAAGGTTTACAGAAACCTTTTGTATATTAAGTTAAATAAGTTACTTTGCTTACTGAACCTCTTGATTATGCAAAGAAAAGGACCGATGTATTATATTCATTGAACCATTAAATGGGAGTCCAGCAAGTGATTAAAATTAATAGGTCAGCATGAAACCTAGGTGGATCTAGAGGAAAAAGCCCAGGGTGATTAGCTGTCAAAAGCAGTTGCATACCCAGTTTTGATCGAATTCAAACCACGGGACTGGATTCTCATCACGGTTAAGGAAGTATGAATCTGAAATAACTTTGCTGACAATGTTACTGTGGATTTACATTACATTACATTAGTGTAATGGAGAACTGAATATAGGTTTTCAACTTAAATCCTTCTCACCTATCACTTAAAGTCTAATTTACCTGAGCAGTTTGAGATATGCTAGACCAGTTCTTAAGTCTGGACAGCAAACGTTGAGTCCAAGATTCATCTGAGTGATGGCAGTAATACTAACTGGAAACTGAGTCGTAGTACCAGCATGTTTACAGATATGGTTAGTACTAACTTAACTCATGTTTAAGCATTCTTTGAACACATCTGCAGTATGTCTTGACTCTTTTGAGCCACCATCACATTTCTTTCTAGTGCAGTGAGCTGCCTGCAATTTAAATCATGTAAATTGTCTCCCATAGCAAACCACAAAAGGTTGGTGTTAACAGGCTAGATGGTGATGCATTGATTATTGGTTTGACCTAATTAACTCCATGATGTTAAAGAATAATCAGTGGAAATAGCTCACAAGTCTGCCTTTATTAATGAAAGTCATCAGATCCAGAATCTTTAAAATGGTGTTTTCCTCATGATGTATATTTTGCACTACATTTCTATAGGAATTACATTTTTAAGTGGAGAAATACAGCCACAGAAATGAAACTGGTTCTTTACCTGCAATAATGTATTCTATAGAGAGGCAGAGATGCATGCTGAAGCATAGAAATTAAAAGGAAAACCAATAATTTCTCTCTATCATCATAGATTTCCTCTATACACATATTGAAATGAAGGGCTGCATAAGTACAGCTGGAGCAATTGTAGTAAGAACTTAACCCAGAACACCAGAAAATTATGAGATTTTTCCATTTGTTTAAATGAGAGCTCAATAAAAACCATAGAGATGATTTTTCTTACTGGAAGTTGATTTGCCGTAACACGTTCCATATTTCAGGATGGTTCATGTTTGTCAAGAATAGAATCAATTACTACTCCAAGTTACCCTTTCAACTGAAAAATCCTAATATTCGCAACCACAAAATTCACAGCCATCAGTAAAAAGGAGCCAATATTTCAGTGGGCTCCATAGCAAATAAAGAACTATTTACTAAATACTGGCTACTTTAAAAACAGTTTGATCAAGGCTAGGAATAGAATTGGGAGGTCCCTTCACCACTGCTATATAATTCCTTGTCACTCTGAATTTGTCTAGCTGATGCAGTCCTCAGAGTCCAGATCTTATTCCCTCCTATCTGTTCCTTCCTTAGTCAGTCGCTTGCATTTCACAAACCAGAACTCTTGTCATCTCTGCCTCTCCTTTTCATTTTCCCTGACTCTCTTCACTGTCCTGTATAAGAAGCTATCACCTTTTTCTATGCAATAGTTTCTGCATCTTTACTACACTGAGCATGATCCTTTGCATGTTATAGCTTTTCATGCAAGCGCATCCCTGAACCTGAGATACCACTTTGCACTGCTGGTAGGAGCTGGATAGGCATCCCTTGAAACAGAAGTGCTAAAGCCTTCCCTTTACCCTAGATGGGTTTTGTAGCAGCAGAAATGGTGTTCTAGTGTGCAAGAGGAAAGGCTGTGTGGTGCTTTGGGGTGAACAGCTGTACCTGATCTTTTGCATGGCATGGCGTGCCACTTGATGCAGGCCCATTGCAAAACTCTGCAGCCATGCAGGAGTAAGAAGGCAGAATTTATTTCAGGAAATTCAGCCCATTCATTGGTCAGAGTATTTCCCTTCTGAGAAAAGGGAGAGATTTCGGTGCAGCTGTGGAGCTGCCTCAGCTGAGGTAATTTTGCAGGATGATTTTATGGTCAAAGCTTATTTTGTGAAAACACTTGGCATGGGAATTAGGAATGAAGAATTTGGCCCTTTGTCAATATTTAGGTTGCATGTGATATTGTCTAGTTGCTTCATGCATGCATATATATATATATATATATATATATAAAATGTATATTTATACACACACACACACACAAATGTTAAGAAACTCATTAAAAGGTCAGCTTTACCCAACCTTTTTGAGTTAGTGTGCTCTTTATTTTTGGAAACATTTTCTCTTCCCTACAATTGCTCCTTTCTTTCCCACCTTTATAAATTCCAGCTTTGTAAGTCAGCTGGGAAGGTACAATACTATCACTTTATCAATTTAGCTCTGTTGAAGTCCAATGTACTATAGATGGGCACATCTCTATCAGAGCTGAGCCTTTCAGGTGTGCATCAGCCTCAGCGGAGGCTTAACAAAGTAAGGGTTGGTTAGGAAGAGGTAAAGTAAATAGGAAGAGAATTATCTGTGACTTGCAAAGGAAGCTGCATAACTTTCTCCCCTTTCTACAGATTCAAAACTGCAAAATAAAATGTGGCCTTTGAAATAGAATAATTTTCTGACTGGGAACATTATGCTTCTCTCAAAAATAATAGACATGTGGATTATGTTTCTATACAGTCTGGGATTTATTAATGGTAAAAATAATACTGTGTAATTCTGTAGTGCATTTTGAATAGAAACCACAAAATGTTTTGCAAAAGTGACTTTCTACATTTTGCAAGGTGAAAAATTAAAGGACAGAGAGGTTAAAGACCTGAATTTTTAAAGTGTGGAGCATTTGTAATTCCACTTGAGGTCATGGTGAGTTGTAAATGCTCAGCAACTCTGAAAATCAACCTTTTCTGAATAGTCATTTGACTAATGATAAAATTGGGATTAGAATTCAAATGTTTTCAATCTCTCATCTATACTTAATCCCTTGGACCATGTGTATTTTCTAATAAATATTTAATTAACAAAATAATAATTACAAATCCATATGGTAATTGGTTTTCATTCTCTTTGATGTGAATTGCACAGAATTATGGGTAGGTGCCAAGTGTCTTGGGAGGTCATGGATGGTCTCGCAGAGGGAGTGTCACCATGGCAACTGATGGATGCAAAATTTCCAAGCAATGGATTTACAAAGGAGAGGGAAAAAGAGGGCTCTCATGCATTATGCAGACTGTCAATATCTATTCAAACAGAGGGAATACAGATGTAATCCTTCTTAATAAAGTTATCATTACTGTATTGCCTCAACATAATAATGACGCACTAAAAACTATTGATTAGCAGCTGAAAGCTAAAAGTAAAGTAAAAGCTGTGGCTGTGTAACTCTCAGCCATACCCTAATTTTCTTTATAATTGCCTTTCTGTCTGTCCTGTGACTGCTGTAGTGTGCCTGTGCAGCTAGAGAGAAACATAATATTAGAAAAGTCTTCAAGTGGCAAGACTGTACTTTCTACTGCAATGGTTAACCATGTTTAGAGATGGGCAGGAACTTTCTGACAGAGTTGTCTTCTTCAAAGATTATTGCAGCTGGTTTATTGAAGCCCACATATTTACATGTTTTTATAGATTTCCAGCAAAATGCAAACCTCAGAACCTTCTGGGTTGTCCCATTTCCAGGAGCTGTGCTATACTCATTGCCTCAGAGGTCAGAGATTTCAAGACTTCTAGTCTGCCCACTCTGAGCTGGGAAGGTGACATTGCGGGAGCCTGAGCTCCAGGGAGGGCTCAGAGATTCAGCTCTGGCTTTGAAGCTGGAAGCTCCAAATTCCCTCCCTGACAAGGGTCTCAGGTTACTGATCTGAGGCTCTGAAGCTGGATGACTGAGGAGCCCCAGACTCCAACCTGGAGTTGTAGTTTCCAGACCTGCTTGATTTTTGCTCTTTGGTGCAGGGTGCTGCAAAATCTGGGAGTCCTCCCTATTATTTAGATATGGTGGTTTGACTAGAATAAATGATATTTTTTGTTCTCCCCTAAGAAGTTTCAAAAAGGCTAGATTTCATTTTGTTTTGAAATAAAGCTGTCACAGTTCTACATGCAGATCTCTCATTTTCCACGAAGCAAGGTTTCTTTGTTCTTTCTTCCACATTGTCTGCTCTGAGGCAAAGAGAGAAAGAAGGGGGAGGAAACAAGGAGAACAACAGTTTCATATTTGTAGGTGGGCAACTCCCATATCACAGTGAATGGCAGCTCGGAAAAAGAAATGAAACACTGAAACGGAGAAGTATGGTAGGAAGTAGATCCACCATTTGCTGGTTTTGAATTTGGAGTTTCCCTGTGCTGAAAAGCAAGCACAAGCTCCAGCCATAAAGCATGTGAAAAAACTCCACTGTCACTGCAGAACACGTGCTGAGCTTTCCATTTCCTTAATATATTCATTCATTCAAGGCTACAGTTGTCAATCTGCAATGTGTAGTTTTTGTTAATCTAAATGATGGCTATGTTTCCTGAGTTGTTGTTTTGTTTCTGCTGCTTTAGATTTCATTGCTTTTATACTGAGCTCTCTTTATATCTCTATAGCCCTGGCAAAGAACTGTTTATTTGAGATCCACTATTATAAAGATAATGTGCAGTTTTAAAAAGTGCACTATATTTAGAGATATTTGGACCAGTGATTATCTGCACATTAAAATCATAAAAGAAGAAAATGAAGAGATAAACGCTGCAGGAGGTATATAAATGGATACTTAAAGCCTTTAAAATGGTCTTTTTTTCTTTCGTATTCATATTCATATTTCTTAGCACTTTGAAACCTACACCTGTCAAAACAGCTTGTGACAATTGTTTTGCCAAGAAATTAAACCCATCTTACCCTCTGACCAGGTCTCTGAATCTAGTAAACATAAGTCCTTATAAAGCATATATGCCAGGGCAAAGATTTTTTTTGTTTCTTTTTGCTTCTGTGTACAAAGCTAGCCTTTCCAGTTGTTGTATGTTCTTTAAAATTCAGTTGAAAAAGTACTAATGGTACAGCGTTTCTTTCTCCAGTAAATCTTACAGTATCACATATAATTGAATGTTCTAATCCTGTCATCCTGTGAACCTGTGCATTGGTTAGAAGTAGTGTTATTGTTAGTCTCATGTCCTTTGTGGAACAGTGAACTGTAGGTCTTCGAAATAGCTGCTATAGATACTTGGATTTTGAAAAGAACCCCACATGAGTTTAGAGAATCATGAAAAAGAAGACAGAAAGGGATTGTGAGAGATCCTCCAGTCTCTCTCTTAGGTCTGAAATAGGACCAGATAGGCCTGCCTTCCTCTTGGTAGATATTTGACTAACATGCTCTGAAAATATCCAAGGGTGGTAATTCTACAATGTCCTCATGCAGTCTGCCTTAGCACCTGACTCTCCTTGATATTAGAAAGGTGGCTTTCCCCCTCTCATGTCTTTTCCACCTCTCTCTGACTGCTATTTAAGCCATTACCTCTTCCATTCTCAGAATGGATATGGAGAATAAAATATTGTCTTTTTTTTTACAAGAAAGATTTCCATATTTATTTACCTTTAAAAATAAATAAAAGGCAAAATTCTTTGTCTTTTATACATTTGAAGGCTATCGTCCTGTCTCCTGTCAGTCTTCTCTATGCTGAACATTCCTTATTTTGCTCAATCTTCAGGTCAAGTTTTCTAGATCAGATCATTCTTGCTGTTTTCTTCTGAACTCCTTTTGGTTGGTTCACATCTTTCCTGAAGTAGAGTGCTCAAAACTGCACAACACTCCAGAACAGATTTTACCAATGGACAGATAAGTAGAAGTTAACTTTATGTATCTCACAGGTGCTATGCCTGTTTTATACATTCCAGGTAGTATGAAAATGTTGGTGGCAGGAGAAGGGAAAGAGAAGTCTTTAAAGGCCACATGTCTTTCACCTTACTTAAATGAATGGTCCATCAGACAGCATTGGACTATAATCACATAAGTAAGACGTGGAGGATTCTGACTTCAATAAATGCTATCATTTTATGTCATCTCAACATTTTAAAATACATTGAGGGAGTTTTAATGCATTTTCCTATCTGATTTTAATTTAATATAGTTTCACATCTGTCTAAGTAGAGATAAGTTTGCTGCTTACTTCAAAGTTTAGAAAGTTGCTAGGTCAGTATTTCACAACCAAGATTTCAGTAGTCATCATAACACCAGAACTCTAGCAAAATGGAATATGCTACCGTAGTCCATGGAGATTCAAATTAGCATTTCTGCATTGCTAATTCTGACAATGGTAACATACTTCAATTTGATAAGGATTTCATTAATGCAACACAAGCCCCTGTCCTAGTTTCACATTGCTTTAATATTAATGACAACATGCCTGAGACTAGATCACGTTTAAATGTCAGTAGAATTGGTGGGTGGACCAAGATGAGAATAAATTATTCACATACAAACAAGTGCATTAATGATTTTCTGTAAGACTTTTAACTTTTGGGAATGGCACTTGTATACCTGACAAGAAGCACTAAATATTTCTGGCAGGAGAAAACTGCAACATGGCTGAATTTTTTGCCACTCCACAGGAGTAACAGATGTCTATTTAGCTTTCTTATGTAAAGGAATAAGTTAAATGTAACCTCAGACTGTAAAATATCAAAGACATTTAAAACAAAACAGGCTTTTTTTATCAATTGAGGGAAAGGTCACCTATAAATATTGCATTAGCCAAATTCATTGATTTCAATTACCCATAGATTGAATCTAATCCAATCACTCTTCATCTCAACTACAATTAAAATATAAAATGGGCTGAATTCACTCTGGGATATTTGAAGCTGACAATTATTAAAATAATATTTCAAATGATTTTACTGTGCAGTGTTGCTGTTTATATGAACTACATTGAAATTAATAAGGACAGACCAATTTAATTCCTGTTCAAGCTTGCTAGTCTTGAAAAGTAAAGATAGGTTTGGCCTGAATACAAAATTTGGCCCAGTTTCTTCACAGGTCCCTTTGATGTAATGATGTACAATATGCAAAGAGAAAAGCAAAAGAATGGTAAAAAATTTTCTGCACTAGAAAATCTAACACAGAAGATGAAGTACTGAAGACGTGTGAATGAAAGACACGACAAGCTTCTTTCCTGTACTCCTTCCAGCCCCCTCTTCCTGTATTTTTTGTCTGAATGAGTTATTAGTTTCTCCCTGAGCTCCCTTCGTGTGAGTGACACACTATATGTGTAAGATATCAGGAATGCAAAACAAAATGTAGAATTAGCCTCTAGAAATTATGTATCTGTGTTCAGTTTTTTTTTTCCATGTTCAGATTTCATGTTTAGATTTTTGCAGTCTGATTGTCACATATAGCTGGCAACTGAACTTTCATTTATCTTTGTCTGGATAAGTGTTTTAATTAAATCTCTATACTCAAGAAAGTGGAAATTTCAAATATTATAATTTTGAGAGGACCAGATCTATAATGTAGATACTTCCCAAAAATGCTCAAGTGAGGGCTGCAGTGACAATGTGATAGAAACCATCTAACTATTTTGAAAAGAAAGAGATCATTCCTTTTCAAAGATATTAAATGTAATACATATTTTCCTCATATATTGCTCAAAACAGTATTGCACAGCTGGTGGGCTTATGAAAAGCCTGATACAGAATGCATTGAAATCAATGGGAGTCTTTCTGTTGGTTTCAGATCAGACCTTCAATAAGAATGTTCTTTTCTGTCATGTAGGAAAACAGCCTCAGTCACTGAATTGCCAGTTATGGTGGGACTGATGCTCTGGTGGATGGAGGTGGTGTGCAGCTGCATCAGAAGACCAGATTTTATGAAACCTTCCTGCTCCACAAATACGTTGTGGCTCTTGTGATTCCTGAGGGATATAATACACACGTAATTATATAACCAATGTATGTGAATGACATCAGTCGTCCACTTACAAGGCAAAATTAGTGCTGAATTTCATATAGTATGTGCAGATGTATTCCTGGAACAAAGATGCACCTCTGTTTTCAGTGCTGGCATTGTAACTGATGACGTGGCAAACACCAATTGTGTCAAGTGTTTCTGGTCTCTCTGGGACCAGTAGGGCGCATCAGACAAGGCTTAAGGGCTGCCTGAAAGTGAGGTGGGTGAAAGATGGTCAGGGTGTGCTCTGCACTTGGATGGTTGGATTTGCATATTTCTTTCAGGGCTCCAGCGGGAGGGAAGACTCCTTATACAGTTGATAGGGAGCTCTTCTATCACTATTACTCCCACCTTTATTCAGATGTTTGTCTGTTTGCTTGTAAAATGAAGCCTCCATTGTCTTTTCAGAGATCAGCTTTGACAGAAGCACGTAAGTCTGATAGCAAAATGGTGCTGTAAAGACTACTTCAATGGGGCTTCTTTTATTTATGAGGTCTGAGTGGCAAATGTGTTCCTGTACTCAATTACTTTTCTCACTAGATTAAAAAATATTTGTAGAGAATGAAACCAATTCTCTTCTATCTTAATGTATTGATTAGTTATGCACGCATAAAAGTAGCAAGATATTCATTAAATGTGTGTGTTGGTTGTGACATTAATTTGTCATTAAAATGTTGATTATTCAGTCTTTCAAAGAGTAAAAAAACCTCATAACATTCAGTTCAGCCCCATAAAGACCTCAATAGCTCTATACTAGTGTTGCATTAATCTTGCTTCAGCCAGCAAAGTGTAAAACGTAAACATGTGCTATGCTATAAGAAGTAAATTAAATTATAAAAATCAGTTTTAATATTCCAGAATGAGATTAGTATGGGGAAGAAGTCTTTTAAATATAATTATAATCTAGCTGCTATGGGTTATTTACTTGATTTGGGATGTTGAGGAGAGGAGAAGGTGATATTAATCTTTAATGTAATTTGAATGTTGGGGGAAGGATTTGAATTAGTTACTGCACTATTGGTTGTGCTGGAGAGTGTAGAAAAGGCCTTTATCTTATATGTAAGTCTAAAAACATGCTTAGCATAGGTTACCACCTCTGCAATTATTTTTATAAAATACTGCATGAAAGGAAGCTGAGTGAAAGACTCTCAGTCATTAGCCTAATGCTGCACTAGCTGATTCCCTCGTAACAGAGTTATTTTTCCATAGCTAAAGTTTTTCAATGTATATTCTTATTGGTTTAAAAAATCTGTTTTATTTAAAGCTTACTGATGTAGTGAAAGGTGTAAGATCTCCGTTACATGTCTTAAGTCTAGCAGAAGACTCGTATCTGCATAGTGTCTTTGTCTACAAACATAAGCTAACGCTATGTTTGCCTTTAGTCTAGAGATATCAACACTTGAGATAACTGAAGCTGTTAATTGTTTCAGTTAGAAGTCTAGATTTAAGACTAAGGAAACATAATTTTCTTATCATGGATGATCATGGTAAGAAAATTATATTTCATTAATTGTGTTGTTGACTGTTATTTACATAGTTGAAGACTCCAGCTCCAGAAAAGGAAAAGCTCTACCCTGGCATACAGCAAGTCATAAATAAATATTTGCTGATAACCCAGCCTGGTTCATGAATTCACAAACCAGCTGAATATAACTTGAAAGACAATGTATTTTGGACGTAGTCTGAAATCAAGACTAGCCTGAACTGTCTCAGATAACATAACCAAGACGCAACAAGTTCATCTGCAGTTATACTCAAAGAATTTCTTTTCTTCTGAATGAAACTTCTGTCTGCATAGATCACATTTAATGGACAATTACTCTTTAGAAATTACTTAATGATCGAAACTTGCAGACAGACTGACAGTAAATATCCTTTGGGCTGAGTTCTTGACTGACTGAGATGCCACGTCCAGCTCAGTAGATTCAGAATCTTAACTCATTATGGAAATCTAGCGTATTTTAGTCTCTAATCTTAGATACATCTTCAACTGAGCATAGAAAGCTCTGAGAACTTTACTGATGTTTCACTAAAACATCAGCATATTAAATAAACAGGTCTCCTTCTTCCCCCTCCATTCAAACTTCAATCACTTTTTAATAGAAAGTTTTCAGTTAAATGAGCCAGTGAGAAGCATCAAGATGAGAATAATGAATCCAATAACAAACACAGATTGTCAGAAGTTGCTGACACTATCCATCTAAGAGATCCACCTATTTTTAAGGTGACAGTCTTTGTTATAAAGTGGTTAAGCTTAAATATTTCTCTATAGTGTAAATAATGACTAGCATAAAAAGTTAGTGATTTTGAAACTGTAGTTCCACTACAGTTGCCAAATTGGTGTCTAAGAGACAGTATTGAGGGCTAAATAAACTAATCTATCTGGTCAGGGATGCTCATTTAATTAGGTATTAACTTGAACTGGGATGTTTAGCTTGTTCTCAATACTGAGTATCACTTTTACATATAAGGGGCTATTACTGCTTCACTGTGGCACAGTTTCTAGCCTCCTGGTTAAAGTACTCTTGGGGAAACAATGTGACTGGGCTTGGTGTAAATTGAATAGCTTTTCGTGTTCTGGACACCGTTTTGAATTGAATGATGCCCACTGGTATGTTTTTGTGTGCAGAACCTAATGAAGAATTTGCTGAACGTGTGGTAGAACAGTCCGTGCATTCACTAAGCACATTCTTTTAAGCGGGACATATGGGATATATGCAAGGAAGATCCCTTGTGCACAGTTCATGTTCAAGACTGACAAAAAACTGGGGCACATATATGCCAGAAGAGAGCTTTAGCCATCTGAGGAATTTCACTAGCCAAAACGTAGACAGTAAGTATTTGGGGAATCTCATGCTTGGATCTCATCACCAAAGTTTTGTAAAAGAACAGAAAAGTTGTTTATGCTATTCGCTCATCAGGTTTTTATTCCTGGTTTTGATCAAACTGTGCCTAATGAAGCAGCCAAGGTAGAATAAAGTGAGAGAGATGGATCCTAGCAGCCTGAAGAAGTTTCGAATCACACTTTGGATGAGTAACCCACTATTGGTTCTGGGGTATTATTTAACCAGATGATATCTGTGCTGGTAATGGATTTTTGAAGGTAGACAGAAGGAAGGCTGAAGAATGCCCTTCTCCTGTTCAAGCTGCATCATTGTGCAAGTAATTTGTTAGTGGATCAGAAAGGAAACATTGATGCTTGCTCAGGAGGGGGGAGAGCTGGAGCTGTAGACCTGATTCTCTGATGTATTGCGGCTAAAAGCTGAAATAGCCTGGGGAGAGAGATGATGTTTTCATAGCCTTGATCAGCACAATTTCTTTTGGTCTACACTACAAAATTTTGCTGGTCTAAGAAGCTGGCAGGTCAGGTCATTATTTGTACAGTCTATTGGCTGCTATTAGGTTTTGCTTTTTGCGAAATAGTTTGTACATTCTAGATCTAATAAAAAGTAGCTCGTTATTTAAAGTCCTGGTTAAGCAAGAAACCTATTTTGTTTCCACAGTTCAGAATGCAGTTAAAATATTTTCTTCTGTGCTTTCTCAATGGGAAAACTAAACATTTTTCTTTGAATTATGTTGAATCATCAGCATTCTGTATCAGTTCTTTTTTTATGTTTGCTAACATCTATCTCCCTTCAGAAATCCAGTAAACAACATGGTTAATGTCTGTCATATATTTGCTTCTTTACCCCATCAAGCAAGAGGTCAGCAAAATATTTTACCATTTTACTGGTTGTGGAGGTGCTATAATTTTTGCTTGTAATTAGGTTCCTTAAAAAATAAATGTTGTGTGTGTGCTAGAAAAGGTAACATCAAAGAAATATCCTTTGTTCTAGGAATAGAAAGTAGTGAGACCTGTGACATTTCTTGACTATTCAGAAAGTTCATTTCAAATCCCCAGACCAACCCCAGCTGAGTTTTGTCTCCTTATCTTTCCACAGTGCCATAGGACTTGTCATTATTAAATAGGATTGTTATCTTGCAGAATTACAAGATCTTAACCTTGAGAGAACAAGGTCTTGTACTTGATTGGGAAATCTATGGAAGTCAATAATAGAGTACAAAAGATCGGCTTGATTAGCTCATAGTAGCTTATTTTGCAGAGGAGCTTTGTTACTTTAGTAGCTGGTGGTACCTAATTAGTGAAAGCTTCATTCCCAACCATATCCCATTACCATGGTATAGCCAAGATGAAAGTGTGAGTAACATAAGCCATGTCAAGAGTCATCTGTGCTATAGTGGCAAATCCTGCATGCCTAGGAAAGATGGGAAACATTTTTTGCTGCTATAGGGAAGGTTAGTGTGAGGGAAGAATCCAGGAATGAATAAACAGAAGAACGTGTATCTTGACCCAAATGCACCTGTGTTACCTGGTGTGGTCTGAGCCTGAAAATTTTAGAACTTTGTTTTCTTTGCTTTGAAATCCATTATACTCTCATTATCACCTCAGATAAATTCCTGTACCTCTTGTGAAGAAACTCATACTAAAATGGAGAGAAACACTCCCTGAGTTATTTTCCATTTCTGAATGTAGTATCTAAAATACTCCACAGAATTTGAATAAGGCCACCGTTGTCCTTTTATGTTGAAGGTTGCTATAAAAGAAAAGCAGAAACTCTTGTGGTGTTGGTATCAAAAGCCTACTTCTGAAATTACATTTAGAATTTATAAATACCTATATATATATATATATATATATATATAAAATGCTTATAAATTTTATATATGAATTAATACATGACTATAAATGGATATATTTGATTTTTAAATATATTTGTAATTACTGTGTTTATTTGAGAGCCTCATATATTCTACCGAGTGTCAACCTCCTTCATTGCTATCAGGAAGAAAGTGGATGCAGATTCAGTGAGATCTGGTGTTTGGTTAATACTGCTTTGGGGAAGGGGTTCACAAATTTAATATTTAAGTTCTCATTGACTGCACTAACTCATTGTCATTTTCTCTTTCCTATTTAATACATGGAAGATAAGAATAAAAGGAGGTGGGACTGCCTGCAGTGAGAGCAACAGTCCTTTAATTATAGTTATATCAGTCCTGGAATTTGTTTTGGAGTGAGAATAAGTAAAGTCATGGGAATTTCTGTATGATACAACATAAACAACAGTAGATCCTAAATAAACAGTGCAAGAATCAACAAAACAAAAACAAATGGATGTCTTTTACCTTGGCTGATATTCATTCAGAATAAACATAAACTTCCCTAACAGTGGCACAGGTAGATATTAGGTGATGTTACAAACATGTGCTGACCAGTTAGAGCAACAGCAGCAGCAGCAGCAGCAGCAGCAGCAGTAGCAGTACTCTCCACGGTGACAGAACAACTAACAACAGGCCAGCTGTTTAAAAGAGAGAATAACCCTTTTTGTTGCTTTTAAAAGAAGGGAATTTCTCTGTGACAGTTTGAACAGTTTTGAATCTTTATTTATTCACCTTTGGAGAAATAAGTATGCAGGAAAGCAGTACTCTCGATTCTTTTTTCTTTTCTTATCTACATCCCCTACTCCTTCATATCTTTTATCCAGACCCTGTCTGATAGTGGCCTACTGGAAGCACTGGTAGAGCACGGTTCACGGTTAGCTTTCAGATCATCAATTAAAAGACTTGAAATGCTTTTTAATTTGGAGAGGAAGTTCTCTAGAAACAATATCTAGAAACAATATTTATCATTCATGTGTGGAAAAAGTGAGAGATCTTGGCCAGTATTGTCAAAATTGGGAACCTAAAAATAACTACTTAAATCCATCCTGAAATATTTTAAATATTTGAAAGTGTTTATTTCATGACCTAATACAGGCATACTTTCTCCTATCTGAGGACTTTTTGCCAGAAGATAGGAAGTAAAATGAAAAACCCATAGAGCTGTTTATCAAGACAATGGTAATATCATCTACTGCTGGTTTTGCTTCCTGGTTTCTCTTCACTCCAGTTCTGGTAAGGATTGAGCTGTTTTTAGTGGACATTACCTAGAAAAACTTCTGATCTCTTTTTGAGGTTGCTATGGTGCAGAGGAATGAAATAGTGACAGGGGTTTCTCTTACAGGGGCTTTCTATTACTTTTCTTCCCATCTTCCCTTGCTCTGCCTTTCCCTGGATATATAAAATACATTTTAGGGGAGCTGCTAAATCTATCTGGAGTACTTTTGACTCTTGTCAATGATGAAGTGCCCCCTAGCTTATCTTGTGGCAGTTCCAGTGCGCAAAGTAATATTGAGGATGTTACTTCATTGCAAAGTGTATGACTGGATGGTGCCACATGTTTCTGGTAGGACTGGCTAAAGAGACAGCTTCATCCTGCTACCACATTTTTGTATGAATTACAATTCAGTAGAGCATATTTCCCTGCTTGCATAAAGTGGCTGGTGGATTTATAGCCTCTGCCTTCTGACTGCAGTACAGTCATTGAAATCGGATGATAGAGGACAGGCCTGGCTCTAAATATAGGCAAAGTAGGAATGCTGCTTGTGGAGGAAAAAACAAGCAGAGTGCTTTGCCTAGTCTGGATCCCTGGAAAGTCAGGTTGGCAGCTATTGCCACTATTACTTTCAAATAATGTATGAGTGAAGTCTTAGCTTCTGCTGAAGCAGGGAGAAAGGTCCTCACAGAGGCTGCTTCAGATATCTTTTATGTGTATCCTGTGGTGTTTCTGCCTCTTCTCCCTCCTCTTCTTTCCCTGCAACCATTTACCTGCAAGGAGTGGCCCAGTCCTTGCCCGGCTCCTCAGGCTTCCTCTCCTGGCATGGCAAAGTTCATGTTGCTTTTATATCTGGGAAGCCTTGAGCTGGCTTGAGGTAAAAAGAAAGCAGCACACTTTTGTGTCTTAGGCTTACCACCTGTGACAGTTTCACTATTTGTTATATTAATAGCAATGACAAATCATTCCTGCTTCAGAGTCACTTTGTCTTTAAATTGGTATAACCTGGTTGGAAATATCACTTGGATTTACAGGTGCTGGTCTCAAATCATTCAGGAAAAAACACTGTGGATACAGTACTCACAACCTAAGTCATTATGCCTGCTCCTAGATCTCAAAGATGACCAAGGAAGGGATTTAAATGGATGCAGAGATATATGGTCATCTAATTAATGTGCACAACCAATTTCTAACACAAGTTTGTACGCACACATTTGCACTTTTGATTTTACAAAAGGCTGATTAATCTTCTAAATTTGTCACTACAGATTCCTTTTTCCTGAGATCCAATACTGTGGCAGAAGTCTCTTGTCAGTGTATCACTTGTCCTACAATCACTATTAGCCCCAAATTTGGGTATCGCTGGAGCTATGATTGTCTCTTCATAGCTAGTAATGAACCACTTGGATGTTTCTCCCTGTTGATTTATATGCTGGTGTGGAATCATTCTCAGTACATAGAGTTATGTGCTGATGCCTGAACACTGCCCTGCCAGTCAGTCAGGTAAATGCTTTGTTTATTAGTTGAGTTAGAGACTGGGGAAGTCATTGTCATGTTCTGTTTATGGTCTGGCCAGGAGATGGCTCTGCCTAGCCATGCCCAAGGGATATTTATATTTCTAAAGTTAGGTAGGGGTCAACTGATAGTCCTGGGAGAGGAATATGAAAACTTGACATTGTGATTAATTATCAAGTTTATGAATCATAGGGAGTCTTTGGGAAAATGTGAATATGAGAAGAAATCCCTGGGTGAAAATGGTATATACCTATAAATCTATTCTGAGATCTGGATCTTTACTCAGTAAAAGTGATACATGGGATAAAGATCATAGCTGAGAATCCAACTACCCAAGCATCCCTGCAGTTGATTTCATTGACAAAGGAAAAACAAGGACTTTGAGAAGTACTCAGTGGGAGTACTCACTTATGTAAAATGAAGTGCATATGTAAATATTCTTGAGATCAGGATCCTTCTTAGCACTAAAGCTGTCAAAAGACAGCAGCAAGAGAAATGGATGCAATGAGAATTGACAATGTCTCTTTTGCCATGCATCTCTAGTTTGAAGGTATTGGCAACACAACTTACACCAAATGACAGTTATCTTTTTAACAACAATTCCTTTTTGTGAAATGACTGTATCCTTCAAACACAGTGTTGACCACTCACTCAAAGAATGGGTAATGAAGACAATTTATTTTTCTCATTTTGATAACAAAGTTCTAATTTCTGACATGCCTACAGTCTTTTTCATATTTTACAAATATCCAAAGGCAAAATTCCATGGATACGTCTACAGGCTAATATAAATATATTTTTATGGTCAGTTGTCCATTTTAAGAACACACATACAAGGAGTAGGTAGAGAATACAGAGAAACAAAATAGAATGGCAGGAGAATCCATGACTTTAATATAAACTGTGTCAAGTTCTCAAAATAGCATCACAGTTATATAAACATTTTAATAACGCTGCTCTTTTTCTGTCATTGCTTTGTTCTTTTTGATGTCTCAGGCTCATTCAGAGCAAATTTCAGTACAAACTCTTGATTACTTACCAGTAACACACATGCTGTACTGGTGGTCATGAGTTTGCATTTGCACCTATGGCAGGGGCAGGAATCCAATGGCTGAATGCAGGTACAAATTCTTTTTTCAGACACTTTAAAGATTTTGGAAGATATCTGATAACATTGCCTGTGTTTTTCCCCACCGTAATCTTGTATTTGAAATCATTATTTGCTTGTATTACATGGATCAATTTTCCTGTATTTTCTATCAGCCGTAATATTTTATGTATTCGGGTTACTTGACAGTAGAATCTGGTTTATTTTCTGCTAACTGTTATTGGTGATTACTACAGAGACTGGTGGTAGTGGTGGTTTAGGGATCTAATTATCTCACTTTTTAGAGATTCAAAAAATATTTGAAACAACTACTAATAAAAAGGAGTGAATTAACTTTTTATACAAAATATAAATTTTCCAATAAAGGTATAGATGATACATAATTTGCTTAGATGATAGGAGAAACTCTAATACTTTTGTGTGACTGTAGTAACAAATAGAAGCAGATAAATTCAATACTGGAGGAAGTACAAAAGGTTTTCTTAATGGCAAACACCACATGATGATAGATTTATTTCAACTCTTTGACTGTATCTTGGTTGGGCAGGCTATTTGTCAAAATTGGTATGTGGAATAGAGTGCTGTTTGGAGGAAAAATTTAATCATTCTTGAAAAACCACAGGTATTATTCACATGATAAATCAGGGGTGCAGTAGCTTCAGAAGCCCAAAGAAAGATGAACACTTATTGTCTGTACATAATATGTCAGGAACTTATGCATTCACAGAGAGTGTACATCACTCTCTGAGAACAAAGTCCAGTTGAGAACTTTCATCTAGTTCAAGTTTTCTAGTGTGACCTCTTCTTCCCAGAAGACCTTGTCTCTGTAAGAGTCTCTACTCAAGCCAGCAAAACTTGAAGAGCAATTTTCAAGGCATAAGTCTGACCAAGATTACTTTCCTATATCTGTACGAATAATTTTAATGAACTGCTTCTCTGTCAAAAGAAAATGATACCATGCCTTTTAATTTAGTGACCCGGAAAACTCTGTGATGTTGATGTGACCCAGGGGCTTGTGCATTAAAATTAATCTGTGACAGACACTGCATATTAACATGATATTTGATGCCTTGTCACACTAGCTTTAGACTTTATATATTTCATGCTGTCTTTGATCCTTTCTGGAGGGCAGAGTTCATGACTGGAACTAGCAGCCTTAAAAAAAATGCAAGTGTGCAGCATGCATGTTGCAGACCTAGACAAAATTGCTTTTAGTTCTTTAAAATTGCACATTTCCTACGGCTGGATTTACAGGATGGCTGACTAACGATGGATGAGTATCAGCTCCAGTTGATTGACCTGTGCCTGGAGTTCAGAGTGTTTAATGAGACATAGATAAGCAGGATGCTGTTGCTTGCAAGTTTGCCTCCTCTTCTAAGCATCTATCTGTTTGCTCTCAAATTAGGCTTTCATGTATCTCTCAGTTAAACTGGCCTCCAACTCAATTTGCATTGCTGTGTTTGGTTTCCTACCTCTGCCTGACTCAACACCTGTATTTAGGCACAGGTGCGTTTCTCTGCACCAATGTATTATTGACCTGTGAGATGGATGAGCTAAACAAAGGTGAACAGAATCTACCCTCTTCTAGTTAGGCCAACAAAGAATTTTGCCTACTTCTCATCTGGTAGCCTGTGCTAAGTTAATGTGATTGCCATTGCCTCAACTGCATGATCCAGTCCCCTTCTTTTTTTTGCCTTATGCTGGCAGTTTTCTCATCCAACAGTAACTAGTTCAGCTCACTGATATGGCAGAAAATTAACTGCACAGAACACAAAAAGCTAGTTTTATTCCAGCTCATGGGGCTGAATGGGCTCATAATGGGCCAAACCACCATCAGTCAGTACACAAGAAAAGGACTTAATGCATCTTAGATTCCTGTGCAACCACAGCCTAAAGCTTGTCCTACATGATAACCCCATAATGCTAGTCATTATTATTGTGGCATTAGTTGTGAGTCTGCAGCTCTCAGCAGTTGTGTGAGTATTGGCTTGGCTATTCAAGATGCAGGAAGTTTCATGGTGCCATCACATAAAAGAAAATTAAAATGGTAGTGGAGACCATTTTGATACTAAACCTTATGATCTTTTCATGCCTCTTTCTTATGCATAGGGGCTCCAAATATTGTAAAATTATATGCCTGCCCTCTTTTTGTACTGATTCTCTGCACAGACGGTTAGTGGATTGGCTTGCTGTGCTCACATGGGCCAAAGAAAGTTGTTGCAGCAGGTCCCACATGCAGTGGCAAGCTCCCTTTTGCTTGAAGACAGCTTGGATATTGGTCTCTAACCTTTGCTTATGTCTTACGCTTTGGGAAAGAATCCAGTTCCTCATGTTCTAGTAGGATTTGTGGTGACCATGTAAAAGGTTGAAGTTAGATGGCATACTGCCATGCTATTGTGTGGTATATTATTCCATATGAAATTAGAGCTTAATCATTACTGGCATTGTGAAAGTTACTTCCAACATTGCTTGATATTTATGTTGTTTTTTTATTGTGACACATAAAAAGCCACCATATTAACTAATAATAGCAGAATAGGGATTTCATTTTGGGAGTATTAGCTTTATTTATTTTATCAGCAGTTTTCTTCTCTGCTTTTGAAAAATCCTCTCATGAAAGAATTTAAGGATCTTTGTTTATTTTTACCATTACAGGGGACCTCTGGGAAGTGGTTTCCAGATGAAAGCTTATAGTGGCCTCAGTTGTGGTATTAAAGTCAAAATACAGCTGAGTAACTATATTTTTAAGTGGTTGTCACATGTAAAGTCCTTCTGAGAAATGGTGGTTTGGGGGATATATAATATTAGAAAAAACAGTGGTGTCTTAACTATGTGTTATTTGTGTGTAGAAAGGGCTGATTACTCAAAATGACAGAAACAGCATTCTAATTACTCAAATTACTATGTAGGTCTTCTTCTAATATAGCACTGTCACCTATAAAGAAGATCTTCATGATGAACTAAGTTACAATATGGATTAGTAACTAAGAAACCAGAGCATGCAGTACAAACTGGTAACACAATTTAGTAACAGGAAAAAAATTGTCAGGGAACAGCTGTGACATCTAACAGGAATACAGTTTTACGGGGACCTGACAGACCTTGTGTCTAGGAAGGTATACAAAGCACATAGCGTACTAGGAAGCTTTCATTACAGAGTGCCTTGGATAAAAATAGAGGGATGGTGTACAGTCAAATGTTGGACAAAAGAAAAAGGGCTTGGCTCCTTTCCTCCATCCCCAACTGTCCTCAAGAAGGAGATAATACATTTCAGTAGATGACAGTTATTTTTACATTGGCCTGCGGTGTCAGATGGACATCGGGTTGGGGGAGGCGGGGTACCAAGCTGGGCACTGGCATGGAGAATGAAGGAAGAAGTGGTTGCAGCTCCTGTTGTGTCCATAGCACAGGAGGCATAGGCACAACTGAAGTGGGGGAGCTTTAGTCTTCTTCATTCCCACCTTGCAGGCAATTTAGACAGCAACTGGATGGATGCACACAAGTCTATGTGTGCTGCACACAGCCAATGCACTCTGTTTTGTAATGCACACTTTCAGATTTTGTTTCTTAGGATTCCATGAACTTGTGGGGGATGTGGCTCAGTTGCCTTTTTATTATCACACTTGTGCAGTAATGATTCATATTCTCTTATATGGCTCTATCACTTGTTTCCTTTTTAAGCAAGTGAAACATATTTTCATAAATTAACCTTTAATGTCATTGTGTTCATGATCCATTACCATTGTGAACAGTAAATCCATAATACATAAAGATGACATTGGTTTTTGAATGAGAAAAACAGCTTCTTTTTGGAATGGAGAGCCTAACAGCTTAGAGAATGAAGTGAACAAATCATGCAGTGAATGCTGGAAAGCTAAGATGACAACATCAAACAGTATAATGAACAGAGCAATCATCCTAAGAACAACAGAAAAACAGATAAGAGCAGAGTTTATCTTTGCCCTTAGGGAAGTACTGTGAAATAGAATACAGGATTGCCTGTTTTCATTAGTGAATTAAAAAAAAAATACTAGTTATGGGACAGAAAATTTGTTTTGCTTTTTAGATTAAATTTCCCCAGGCCAGGAAAATGTATAACACATATTAAAGTTAGTACTTAGTGGATTTTGTTTGTACACAGTCTTTATTTACTTTTGTTAAAATGATGAGATTGAAACACTGAACCTTCATCAGTAGATTCTGTGTCTGTTTGCTGCATCTCCAGAATTATATATCAGAAGAAACTTTGTGCATGAAAGACCTAGGACTTGATGAATTAGTTAGATGAATTGATGAATTTTATGTCCAAATCCTGGAGAATCTGGAGAAGCATGTAGAGTCACGTTTTAATGAAAAAAAAAGAAAAAAATAGATAAGGATGAGTTTTTTCAAATTTTCTGTACAATCCAAATCCAAGAATTAAATTACAGTATGGAATTTTCCTGGATCCAAACTAAAGGAACAGTTCACAAAAACCTCTAGAAAGTAAGCCATATTCATTCACGTATTGGTGCATTGCATTTCTGTCTTTCTAACTATAAACACATAAGATCATATACCTAAGATCTAGTGTAGGAAAAGGGATAAATGAGGTATCTCAGTAGTAAAACATCTAAACATCATAATTAAATCAGTATTAATCAGTCCAGCAAGCTCCTGAAAGTGCTCCTTTGGCTACATTCCGACAATCATAATTCAGGAGAGTGGTTTTCTCTAAGTTATATTTGATCTAATTTACTTTTATTAATTATTATACAATTAGTATATAAAGAAATACTAAGTTCTTGCCTCAAGCATTTCCAGTCAAAAAGCCTGACCAGTTCCTACTCAGATTAATGGAAAGGCTATGACTGGTTTTGATTTAATTTTTGGATTTGAAGACACTATTTCTAGGATTATCAGAATGAAAAGATGGTAAAATGGAGAGCTGGCAGGTTTTTCAGGCTTCTTAAGAAGCAAGAGGATGGTAGTGCCAAGGGCAAACAAATGGAGTGGGTGAGACAGTTCTTCAGTGCTGAGTTCAGTAATGCCTCTGATTATATTTATCAATACATCACTTGATACATTACTACCGTTAACATTTTCTTATTTAAGCTTTGAAACATGCTCAGACTGATATTTTATAATGGAGAAGAACAATTTTCATTATATGACTGCACATAATTAGCTACAAGAAAAGCACACTTAACTTGGTACATTCCTCCTTATGATTCTTCTGTTTCTATGTTTCCCCTTCCTTTTGTCTGTTATTACCTATGACTATAAACTCTTTGGTGCTGACATTCTCTTTTGCTTTATATCTGTAAGTGCTACTATTCTAGCAGACTGGATTGGAGTCTAACTTTCATCTGTGTCTAAAAATATTGCAATAAGAATGTGCTTTTTCAAATCCTATCTTTTCCCAGTGAGACCTGAAGATGATAAGTATATCCAGAACATTATCCATGAATATTTTTATAAATAGAAACAGTAAAATCCATTCAATGAGTTTTCAAATGTGGCACTTAGTCAACATTCATAAATGTTTGAATGGATAAAGAGTCATTTGGATTTATTAAAATATTCATGAACCTTGACTAATTTAACATGAAAGTATGGGGAACCTTTCATAAATGAAGAGGCACTTGTTTATATGTGAATACTAATTTGCTTGGCCAGTAATGTGTCCATGCTGAAACATGTAACAAATACAATTAGTCATCCTGTCAGGAAACACAATGCTATTACTTCAATGAATAATCCAAAAGCACAAATAGGAAATATAAAGATGAAGAACATTGTAAGTAATAAGATTTAAATGTAACCATAAGATGTAAATATCTGTAATATTTTCACATAAAGGGTACACTACACTAATTCAGTTTAGGAATTAATTTGTAAAATTATATATATTCTTCACAAACAGAAAAAAAACCAGCTGAATTTAGTGAATAAATTGTTATTTGTTAATAAACTCTACTATCCAGATATTTGTAAAAAATGCAGCATTACCATGACTATATAGTTAAATGGATCCAACACTGAAAATGTTTAAGGAGATCTTATTTTAAAAAAACTTTTAAAAGTTGCTGTCTCTATACTTAAAATTAGGACTAGTGACACACCACTGCACAGAGAAAATGTTGCCTGGAATGTCTGGCACACTTATGGTAGACCTTATTCTCCAATTATTATTCGCCTGATGCAGCAAAAGATTCAAATAATATTGTTGCCTCCAAATTTTATACTCCATGTGCTTACAGTGATTACTTATAAAAAATTTTCATTTTCACACACCTTTATTTTCCTCCATCCATATAAACTCAAATATCTTTTGCTAATTTTATATATTCATAACTGGAATTTCTTGTTTGTTTGTTGGTTTGTTTGTTTGTTTTCCTCACCTCTGTTATATCTTCCTGATTAGATATTGAATTAAATCTCTAGAGTGGATAAGAATGGGAAGCAGGGTGGGAAACTATCCTTTTCTCAAAGGTGTGTAAGATCTTAAGCATTTCCAAGGTTGAACTTTTCTTGATTTGGGAAAACATAATTATCCTTTTATTGATTTACTGGAGCATTCTTATGTACTTCCTTTACTGAATACCAAAAGGGCTCAGAAAATCATATTAATTAATTAATTTTTTCTGGTCGTATGACTTATTTTAGTTGAATAAAAGCATTTAATATTCTTCAGATCATTATTAAAACAGACATACAAACCAAGAAACAAACAGCCAGGCAAAACAAAACTGAGCTTTATACCTTTCAGCATTTGGAAGAAAGTTTAAAGCCTAGTGACCTCATCTTCATTTCAAGTTCACTTCTTACTGATATGGATGGGAGATGAAGCTGCTGAGTACTTCTGAAAATTAGGCCACATGTTAGTACCAGAAATGGGGTTGGCTTGACAGATGCTTTTTATGTGGTGAGTATTCTCTAACAAACCTTCAAGCTTTTTTTTCAAGTGTTTGTTCTACCTTGAGTGAGTCATCACAACTCTTCAGGGAAAGGAGCACGTCCTTCCTGCTTACAACTAGCAGCGTAGCTGCATAAGCACCTACTGGAGATATGGGACTCAAAAAATACCTTCCCATTGAAATATTACCAAGTCTGAAGCATCTCTTTCAGTTTCTACCACACAACATTCTCTATTTTTGTATCAATAATTAAATGTTGAATAAAACAAGGAACCAGGAGACGGATCTCTCCCATAAGCAGCAGGAACTGCATTTCTTTATCTTTAGCTCGAACATTTTGATTTTACTCTTAGAGACAGGCACCATGGTCCAGGGTGTATCACACTTAGCAGGGATGTGGGTACATTTCTACCCTACTGATTTGCTACTTAATTATACAAAGTGGAACGGGTCTGCCCACCTAGAATAACCACTAACCAGATGGTAAATACATTCCCTAGGGTCTTGAAAACTGGTTGAAAAATCTGTGACCTATATCAGGCAAATTTTCATTTTCAGAAGGAGTAATTTTAATGCTGATTATAATGACTGTATGGGGTAATTTATCTCTGACCAAAACAAGAACACAAATACTCCTTAACAAAACTGAATTGAATATGAATATGAAAATTTGTATTTTTGCAGACAGTTTCATTTTCAGCAGATTGGCTTCTTTCTGGAAAAAAATGTCTCCCTGGAAATCTTTCAGAAAGCAAATACTTGTTGGTGTGAACCAATGAATCCAGTTTTATTTATGAATGGAAATGGACCTGTGAAATAGACTGGGCTTTATATGCATCTTCCCAGCCAAAGGAGAGAGGCTTGCACCTCCTGTAGGGTATGCAGATCACTTAATAATAATAGATGGAATTTTAACAGAGAAGTGCTCTGCAAAGGTTTAGCAGGTGGTGAGATGTGACCCCAGCCAGTGACACTAACTATAATTGCTTCATGTTCACCTTGTGCTGCCCCACAGGTTTTTGTATGCCTCCATCTGTTACTCCCCACATTACATGTGGATTGCTCTCTCCTTGGGGCAGTGATTACCTTTTCACAATATGTACACAGGGTTTCATACTGAAGGGCTAAGCCCCTGATGGTGGCTTTTACATGCATCTGGAAAATAAATAATTCAGCTCTAACAGTAAAAAGTATTTTCTGCTGGGACTATTTGCTGGTGATTTGAGAAACCTTGTTAGAGAATTGCTGGGAGAGCTCTTCTATTTCTGTCTCTATTTTCTGTCCAGGCATCTTTCCTTCCGCATGTTCCTTTGGAACATGGTTTTCATCTCAAATGTACAGAATGGTGAAGTGACTTGTTGATATTTGTACAAGAAGCCAAAGAGAAAACATGAGAAGTAAAAAGTGGGTTTCTCAGTTCTCCAGGCAAGGCCTTCATTCTACGTATTGCTCTTCATGACTTCTCTCCTTTTTCCTCCTTTAGATACTCTTTCCCTCATGCAGCATAGCTCAACTGACCTTTCTTCTCTCCTATTTCACGGAGGTATGGCATCTATTAAAACTGAAAAGGGGGCACAGAATTATCTGAACTCCTTCTGTTTTGACAACATGGTTCTGGTTACAGGATTTTTAGAAGTGAATAGACTGTTGTTGTTCTGTATAAAGGTATAGTAATTTCCCACTTTAAAGTATGACTCACATTGTAGAGTAAGGCTGCTTTACGATTTAGTGTGATTTGTGATTCTCTGATAAAATTTTATTTTTTCTCTGCTTCCTTCTTCATATTTTGCTTTGTATTTTGCCTTAAGCCCTAACTTTATTTTACTCCATGTTTCACTGCCAAATAAAAATATTATGAATATTCATCCTTCTGTGCCTTAGTTGCTATTAGGGCTTTCAGGTGGGTTAGGCAGATAAATCAAGAGAGTCTGTATTTGTTTTAACATATCTGTTACTGAACAAAATGATCACAGAAGAAGCATAGACAAGCCAACCCTTTACAAATTTTATCTTCAGTGCACATGATTATTAGTAAAAATCAACTCTGTTCTAAAATTAACTCAAATCACGGCAGAGACCAAATTCTCTTGTGATTTGTTACAGCCTCTTTCCTCTAAAACTCCATCTCAAAACAGGTAGAGGATTTCACACTGCTTAGAAGCTAAGAGGGAGAACTCATAAGACTATGTGCAACACTGTCAAGTGGGAAATTGCATGTGAATTTTAACTTCAGAGTTTTTATTAGAATCATTTTTAAGTTCTCTTAGCTTACCTCTCCTTTTCTAGACTAGCTAAACGTGACTTTGTTATGTCTTGCTAACAAATTGCTTCAAGATGCTTTGTTCATATCAAATTGATATAAAAAATCAAAGACATTATTTAATACTTGTCCTGAAATGCTCTATGTTATAGGCCTTTGCCATGCGTTACTTGTGGCTTTAATAGGCCAGCTTTTAAAACAATGAAATATAAATAGGAGCTTGAAAAATCAGCTTGACTCTATTGTGTGAATACAAAAGAGATGTAGCCCAGTGTTCAGCCAGGATAACAGACCTGGATGAACGGTGATATCATATGGGTTGTATCAAATGAAATCTAGTTCTGCAAGGGTTCAGTCGTTCATTTTAATAACCATGCTCAAAGTCAGGTACTGTGGTGACAACACGGTCAAAATGGCTAATACTGTGCTATTCTGGGACAGGGTACTTCTTGGCAACAGCGCCCTTGTACAGCTTTCCTTTAAGTAGCAGGAATTTTCAAATAGTGACAAGTATACTTAGAGAAGTGGGAGAGTGCATTTCCCATTTGTATCTGGTGCATTTTAGAGTTTATTATGCAAGAGATGACATTGTGTTCATAATCACAACTGTGAAGCAATGCTCATTTGTTATGTGAAGCCAGGTTTATTTTTGTTCTATCATTATGAATGATAGATGTAAATTGGATGCAGTCTGATTTTTCTTTTTACATGAAAAAGAAAATTAAATTTTTAATATAATTTCCACAATAAGATGAGTAATAAAGTGACATGGGAAGCAGAGACCAAAGAACTGCCATATGAAAGGAAATTTTATTTAGTCAAGTTATGATCTAATTTTACATCTAATCAATAATGACAAAATCTCTGAGGAGAGGCAAAAAGCGAGAGTGAAAGAAGAAATTTCTTATACACAAAACTCTCTTTCAGCTGGCAGAGAGTTGGAACAGATCCAAGTCATGTGAATGCCAAGTCCTTTGAACAAAACCAGCCAGTTCTACATTCCTAAAAGGTACAGTGTAGGTATTGAAAATCAAAACAAACTACTTTTAGCCTTGCAGAGAAAAAGTTGGGGGATGGATGGATGGATAAGCATGCTGGACAAGGCCGCTGCTGCAAGGCACCAAGCTGTGTGAAGGGTGGCTGGAAGCCGCTGCGACATTGCCTGGGCGCATCCTGCCAGCAGATGACATACAGCAGGCAGGATGTCTCCGGGACTAATGAGGGGATGCACATACAGAGCATCACAGCTACTTAGGCTGCAGAAGATACTCTTCCTGACTTCATGATCCGTTCAGTAAGGCAAGTGGGTGAGGAAGATACAAGGGAAAGAGTTGATCATGTTTCTGCGCCCTTGGACATCCAAGCCTCCTGTAGCAAGATTTAATCTCTCTGCCTCCTCCGGTTTCTTCTACCTTTTTCCCTTCATGAGAGTGATTTTGACAAGAGTCTGGACAAAATCACAGGGGACGAAGGTTCCCCTGTACCCATGTTTAAGTTCTAGAGAGCAACAGGTACGCAGCAAAGAGTCATCACATTGCGTTCAGCGCATGGGCTAGCGTTCTGGCTGCTCTGGCCGTGCCCACGCTTCCTTTTGCTTTTTGCTCTGCAAACTCTTTGAGACTGCCCTTGTCTCTTAATGACTTCATATATGAATTCTCTATATGAGCTCATGGATATTACACAGTATACTCTGACCTCAATAATAGTCTCTGTATGCTAACTTAAGGGGCTAATTATGAAAATTGAATCTTTCTTAAATGACATTGTTTGTGGTAACTCTGTAGAAGTTGACAAATTAAATCCTTAACCTGAACTATTGAAAATCTAAATGAAGACAGAAAGGCAGGATGCACTGAGAAGCCTGAGAAAGGATTTCTCTTGAAATTTAGTATGTGTTATGGTTTTCTTCTTTGGGGTATCATAGAAAAATTAATCTTCAGGAGGGACTTGAGTATGAAGAGATTGGCAAATAAGCACAGCAAGAACATTTGACATGTAAGGTAGAATGAATAAGAGGAAATGACAAAAAAGGAGAAGAATTTTTTGAAGCTTAGCTCATTGACAGGGTAAAGGTTTGCTTGTGAAGGGGAGATAGAGGAGGAAATATGATGGACTCTGATATTCAACGTGTATTATTTTGTGTATGTGAACTTATATGTTTTCTTCTTCCTAACATTATGTGTAATTGAGATATTCTATTTCATGCTGATAAGGATTCAAATTTATAATAGTTTTAATTTCTAGTCTATTATGCCTGTTATGCCTATTATGCCTATCTTAGAGAAAAGCCCTTTCTCACCAAGCCGATGAGCATGCACTGTTCACGGCTTGCATGCAGAATATCTATTGATATGGTTAGGAACTACAGTTTCCAGCACCAAACCAAAAACCTCTGGATCATTCTGATGCTGAATGCATGAAAGTTCAGCACTCAGACTGATTGCAGCATATGACCCTGAGAGCTTTAAATGACCTAGTAAGTATTCACTACAACACCATCAAGTAATGGATGGAAATTGGCTGAATGGCCTTTTTCAACATTTGCTAGTAAAACTAGCTCTTTATAACATTGAGAGCAAAAGCAAACCAATATTCTAGTGTTGCTATTCAGTTTATCAAATATTATTGTACAATTTAGATTCTTTCTATCTCCTCAGTACTACCTTTTGGAGCTATAGGGTCCCATTTTTCTTGTATCTTTGGGCAGTAGGGAGTCTCTCCTATGGCTTTATTCAGGGGCCCATTTAAGATGGCATCTACATTCATAAAGTTAAAAGGGAATCCTGGATGTGTAATAGGAATGAATGACCTTTGGATGGGTGTACATTTTTGTGAGTACATGTGTTGCACTCCCCTCTGAAAGACTAGTTTCAAATATTGATAGAGAAATAATTATGCACAATTTTTTATGATCTCATGAGATAATGATTAGAATTTGGTCTGTACCCAGTTTAAAAAGATAAGAGAATAGGCTTTTAAACATAACCATTGTAAATGAAATGAAGTATATATGGAGTTCAAAAACTCAGATATATCATTACTCTGACAGACTCCGGAATTCTAACGGAATTCAATACAACTATGTGCGATTTAAGGAATTTAAAATATTGAGCGTAAAACTGCAAAGACATAAAGGGATAATTTGTATAAGCTGTCAGTCAGAGTGGAAATACATGTTTTACAAATTTTTCCATTTGTCATAACTGAAGAAAAAGAGGAGAGACATCAAAGCATGCTTTTGGAAATGTGGTTTATTTTAAGGGCAGGATAAATGAGTTATGACTCACAGGTTTGGTAATGAAGAAAAGTCTTTCACCTCAAAGTCCTTGATTTAAATCCCAACCCAGGTTACTGTAGTCACTGTTACCTTAAGTCTGCAGTGGGTCTTTGTGATTTGACACTTGGACACTGGTACATAATGATAGGATGCCGTGATGTCCAGTGTGAGGTAGTTAAAATAGGAAGATAGGCAAGTGGCTAGATGTAGAGACTTCGTTACTTTCTGATGTCCTGCAGTAAACTAAAACTCTTTGGGTTCAGTGATAGTTCTCCAATATCTATTCTGCTTGTCCAGTCTTTCTCTATTCTAGACTTCTACATCATAATCTTTGCCGTGATCACTGTGAGCCCGGAGGTCATCCACAAGTATGTAGGTTTAATACCATGAGAGAGAGCATACACCCAGTACCTACTGCAGATCATTTAGAGCCAAACGCTGTAATACAGACTGGCTTCTTTCCTTTTCTTGGTCACGGTATAAAGAAGATTGTCACAAGCAGACATCATGTTTCTTTTCTGCCATCTAAGGTTTGGATTCATGGGTTTGAGGTTGCCCAAAAGCCCAGCTGAGTGAAGGCAAGCCTGAGTCCCAAAGCTCTGTTTATTTAATGTACAGCTGAAACTTGCAGTTTGCTAGGAATGCTTCTGTCTTCATGAACTGCTGCTCCAGTCAGCTTGCTATATTCTGATTTCTTTCTTTGTTTGACTGGAAGCATTAACAAATGGTGAAGATATAAAATATTTAAAGCCTATAAGGCACTGCAAACATCAAAATGATCTATTTCACATGTGTGACATTACACTGGGTCTTTTAGGGCAATGTTGCAGTTTGTTAGCTATAACCAGAACTGCTGTTTTCTTATATTTCACTGAAACCCATCATTGAAATAATAAATTTTGGAATATACTTTAAAATCCTAGTCTTTCTTTCTCACTTGCTTTTGGGTATTGCATATTGGATTCCAAAAGAGAGAGAAAATAAGAGATTTACTGCATTGCTTAGTGAGTGACTGAATATGGTTGTGCTGGAAGTAAACCTTGGAAAAGCTCTAAATCCCTCCACTCATTTAGATCTTGCTGTTTCAGTATCTTGTTCAGCTGTCTGCATGAGCTGAAATATTTTTATTTTGACTTAAGAAGAGAGTATGTCACCTTAAAGTTATGAAACTTCCGTTTGGGCCTGAAGGAAACTCATTAATGTCCACAGCATGTGGTCTTCTCATGCTAAGCCTGTCGGACTGCCACCTATCATCAGCTGAGCCTGAAAGCTTTGTCTAAAAACAGCTCATGGGAGGGTACATATATAAATTACTGAATCAAAGAATATCACTGTCCCTCTGGGCAGGGAGGAGAATATTTGAATCAAAATGTCATTTAGGCTTCCCCTGCCCACTGCCTAGTTAAAGCATATTTAGTATTTTGTAGCATTTTATTTTCCTTATCTGCACTCTCTTCCTGTGCTATATCTTTGACCTGAGTTGCCTGGAGTTCAGAGAACAGAAAAAAGTAGTGGCTTAAAGTGCAGAAGAACCTAATAATGAAAAATGAAGAAGAATTAAACAGGATTGTAATAAACCCCACTAAACTGGGGAAGTCCCCTCTTAATAAATCAGAAGAGCAAGGGATTCAATAATGAATCAAAATACATTTCCTGTGTCATTACTAATAACACTTGCTTGAAGGAAGGCTTTTTGTAATAGAAAGCATTGTTAATAACGAAGGCTTGTTGTGGCTATTGGGATTTTTTTGTTAATAACAGTGGTGTCAGTTGGCAATGGGTTTCCTAGGTAATTTTCTACATTTCTAATTAAGTAATATTTTGAAGCTACTGCAGGGACATATACACTCAGGTTTTTGTTGCTGTTGTTTTTCCAATTACCCTCTTCAATGCAAGAGGTCAAAGGATAAATATTTGACCTGATAGAATCTCCTGTGGGTCCACAGTGGAAGTTCCAGCTCGTTTCGTACCAGAAATTCATCAAGGAAGGCTCTTAGCACAGTTGCCAGAATGCACATGTGGGTGCAGTGCACAGACAGGATATTGTGACTACTTCAGCACAGGAGTTTGCATGGGAGAGGGTTCTTCCACCCGTTTCATGGGTCATTCTACAGCTGGTCAGGTCAGCTGCTGGGTCAGGCTTTCAGCTGGTGTAAAACAGCATTACTCCAGTGATATTGTGGAGATACAATGACAGGTGCTAACTGAGACTCTTGCACCCTTAACATCAATATATATGTGAGCAGGAAATCAGAAAGTGCAAGGCTGATAAACCCACAGGCTCCAGCTGGCATGTCTGTTATTGCTGAGAGCTTTATTGTACTACACCTATTCTTACAGATATCTTGTAGCTTCAGTCCTTGCATTTCTCCTCTGTACTGTGAGTTATTTTGCCTCCTTTCTGTTCCGCAAAGAAATTTACTCTATCACAGTTACAGGTGTAACCTGATGTGTCCTTGTTTTCCTCTAATATAGGTCCTAACTGTAGGTATCAGAACACTCCGTTGAAACTTTGTTGTAATGGTCAGTAGCTGACTTGTTCAGACTTGTTCAGATTCAGATTGCTCTGACTGAAGTTATCTAATTTCCTTTCAATTTGCCCAGCAGGTCCAGGGCACTTCACTCAAAGTCTACCTTTAAGTTGAAAGTTTCAGTGCTTCCAGGCTGTTTGGCCCATGCCAGCCCACTAGACAGGCAGCCTCATAGTCGAGAGTGTAAGGGATTATATTGGTAAATGGTAAATATATACATAAGCTAAACATGGAATCATAGAATTATAGAAAAAGTAGTTTGGAAGAGATCTGCAGAGGTCTGCTTTGAGCTTTCTGCTCAAAGCAAAGCAAATTTCAAAGTTAGATCAGGTTTCTCATGGCCTTTTCTAGTTAAATTTTGGATATCTCCAAGGATGGAGATTTCACATCTCTGGATAACCTGTTCTAGTGTTTGACCACCCTCATGGTGAAAATTCTCTTTATGTCCAATCAGAATTTTCCTTTCTGAAACTTGTGTCCATTCCTTGTCACTGTGCACCTCCAGGAACTGTCTGGCACCATCTTCTGTATACACCCTTTAGGTAGTGGAAGACAGCAATTATATCCCTACCAGCTTTTTCTTCCCCTGGTGAAAGAAACCCAGCTCTCTCAGCCTCTCCACATGCATCACATGCTCTGGACCCCCCATCTTCTTGGCTGCCCTGCCCTGAGACTGGACTTATGTCAATATATTCCTTGGACTGAAGGGGGCCCAGGACTGGACACAGAATGCCAGATATGACTTCACAAGTGCCAAGTAGTGGGGAGCAGCTCACCTTTTCTGTCCTTTGTCATTAGATCCCCTGGCCCACTCAATGGCTGGCTCACATTTTCCTTGGTCTTCATTTTGCTGCTTATATATCTGTAGTAGCTCTTGTTGCTCTTCACATCCATCACCAGTTTCAACTCCATCTGAGCTTTTGCTTTCCTAATTCCATCCCTGCCCAGTAGGAGCATGTCTGAACCCACCACTCTATTGTGCGGGAGAAGAGAATTTGTGCGTGGATGCTATACCATCTGTTCTCAGGCCAGAAAAAAGGCTTGCACAGTTTTTTTCTTGTACAGTTGTAGCCTTAGGATCTGTTCTTCTAGCCCTTTCGTGGAAATCATCAAAATGAGAGGGAATGGGGATTATTCCACATGGAATGAAAACCAAAATTGAAATATCAAAATCTTCTGAGATTGACTTTTCTCTGTGATTATCTTTCTCCAGTCTTACCTAATGTACCTACAGACATAAGGGTTCACTCCAATCAAAGGTTATTACTTTATTACTTCAGTTGTGTTGAATCCTAACACTACTTTTTGAAAGAAAATAAACAGTTATTCTGTATGTCCTGGCTGCACTAATTTATACAACTATCAGCAGACTTTTCTACCTACAGCAGTAGAATCTGAAGTGAAAGTAAACTGAGATTGAAGATCTTTTATTTCATATTAAAATTAGTATTCATCCCTATAAGGAGGTGTACAGGGATAGATATTTCTAGCAGCTTGACCCTTTCTACTGTTAAAGAGTACTGTCTTCTTATTTCCTGACTACCTGAGAGGATGAGGACTAACCGAACATGAGAACTGAAAGGAAGAGAGCAAGAGCCAGTCCCTTTATCTCCAAAAAAGCTTTTTCTCAGAATTTCTAGTTCACTGGAAATTTTGGAAAAGAATGCTTCAATTTGGATTGAAATCAAATTTTGAAAAAATATGAATGTTTTCTGAAACAGAAATCCTGCTTTTTAGCTAGCTTTGTTCTGAGTAGATACCAGTCTTTCAAGATATAATCATTTGAATTGTATTTTTTATATATTGCAGGTAAAAGCTAAATCCTCTATTGAGTTACACCTTCTATAATTGAGTTAATTGACTTCGGTGATATTGCAGAGGGCACAAATGAAAGCATATTGTGTCCACTTGAAAACTACTGTTTAAATCATTCATTCATTCTGCTGAATAGTGCAGTTCAAGCAGAAAAGCAGGAGAAAGCTTCTGTTTTCTTCTGCATGCTATACATTTGGATGTTGATCTCTGGCACAGAAATATCTGAATATTTAAACATCAGAAGAGGATGTGTAGTATCTTTTCTGATGAAGATTTTTTGCTTTTATATTTCTGTCCTGTTTAATTGTGTTTCTTCTTGCAAAGAAATTTTCTTTTGAGCATGTTTCATAGGACAAAGAAGAAGAAGAAGCATGGCAGTTTATTAATTTTACAACATTTCTTGGCCTGATTTTCAAATATAAAGAATAAACACTTTTGATTGTATAATTTATCTGCCATTATCTTTAGACTTATCTGAGTATGAGGTACAATATGCCTAGTTAACTACCTTCATATTTCAGCATTGTATAATGTCTATGTGATAATTATTTAAGGCTAGATTCTTTCATGTTACTCAGTTGTATCTTACTCTAAAAGTAGCCCCATTTAGGGGAATACCTTATTGTGTGGGAAAGGGATCTGTAACATGACCCAAAATAATTGTGGAGTCAGTCAGGACAGAACCACGGTCTTATTATGCCAAATGGCTTGTCAGGAAGACATATTGTCACCAAATTATGATTTACAGTTATTCCTCTTGAAAAATAACTAAAGATAATTTACTATGCATAGAAATAGTTTGGATCCAGCTACATTTTGGGTAATTCAGTTTATGTAACATTTATTCAATAGTCTTACTAATGCTCATATTTCATAGTCAGGCCCATTTTTGGCTAAAAATGATACCTATATATGGTATGCATGACTCTGTATATCCAAAGTTGGAATGGAGTGCAAGACTTCTTTCCTCTGCCTAAGTATAAGACTTAAATAGGTGCATTCTTTTTCAAAAAAATCGCATTCTCTTTATTGCTAACAATTCATTGTTCCCCGTACTATGGGTAATTAATACAACAACTGCAAGAAGAATTTATCACTGATTCTTACTATTACCAAGGAATTGCAGTGTATTTATTAAGACAAAGAAATATTTAAAACATAGCAGATTACCTTATATTTCAAGTTGATTTGTCTCACTGTTAGCATCAAAATTTGTCCTTTGCTCATCTAGATAGCATTTACTAGTGTCTTGTTATTACTGTATGTTAGACAAATGTCCAGAAATCACCTGAGCAGCTACAATATTTTCACTATTGATTACATAATGATTTTCTGTCTCCTTTGTTTGGGTTGTAACTCTACAAGAGTTTCAGAAATAAACAGCATAAAATTTAGCCCATATCTAGCCATAAGCAACAAAAGTACTAGCAGTACAGTGGGTAAAAAGGATTAGAGGATTATATGTCTGCCTATCTGTGCATTTGAATTTGTCTGTTATCATTAATCTCTGCTTTTCTGCCCATTAAATGTTGCCAGTGGAAACACATGTTTTTATCTTTTCTGCTCATTAGTGCCATTTTTATATGTCATTCAGTAAATTCAGATTTCAGAGGAAAAAAAGGAAAAAAACAGAAAAATGAGGGTACTGATGTCAGAGAACTGATAATATCAGTGTTTGTAAGGTATGCAAGGGTGCAGAGATGTGGAGGTTCTGCTGTGTATCTGCATGTCTCTCTCTTCAATTTTCTGTTGATGTCTCCTCACATGATTTTTCACCAGCCATGATCATCTTGTAGAAGTGGACAAAATCTTCTCTAACCTGATTCTCCTCCACAAACGTTAAATCTTCCTTGCTTCAGACTTTCCCTCTGGTCTCAGGGGCCTGGGATTGCTGAGAGCTGGTCTTACCAGCTGGCAAAGAAGGCACTGAGTACCTCAAGTCAGCAGAAGGCCCACATTTTCCCTAGTCTTCCTTTTGCTGCTGAGGTACCTGTAGAAACCTTTCTTGTTGCCCTTCACGTCCATCACCAACTCCAGATGGGCTTTGGCTTTCCTAACTTCAATGCTGTGCACTCAGACAGTGTCTTTATATTCCTCCTGGGTCATGTGTCCCTTCTTCCACCTCATGTATGCTTCCTTTTCTATCTGAGTTTTGTCAGGAGCTCCCTGTTCATCCATGCAGGCTTCTGCCCCCTTTGTTTGATTTCTTGCTTGTCAGGATGGACCATTCCTGAGCTTGGAGGAGATGATCCTTAAAAATCAACCAGCTCTCCTGAACCCCTCCTACCTCTAGGGCCTTATCCTACAGAATTCGTCCAAGGAGATCCCTGAAGAGGACAAAGTCTGCTCTCCTGAAGTCCAGGGTGATTCTGCTATTTGCCTTGCTCCCTCCTCTCGGGATCTTGAACTTCACCACCTCACAGTCATTGCAGCCAAGGCTGCCCCCCGCCTTCACATCCCCGACTGGTCCTTCCTTGTTTGTATGAGGCTCAGCAGAGCATCTCTCCTTGTTGGCTACTTGACCACTGTTGTCAGCAAGTTATCATTCATGCACTTCAGAAAGCTCTTGGATTGCTTGTGCCCTGCTGTGTTGTCCATTCAACAGATATTGGGATGGTAAAGCATCATTATTTATTTTTTATCATTAAGTAAGTATTGTGGCAGGACCTCAGATGTGGCTCTACTGAATATTGGATAAGCATGTATCACAGAGTTGATTTGTGTCTAAAGGATAAGGGAAAGTTTGTGGACATGGAGAGAAAACTTACAAGGAGAACTCTTTGAGCTGAATATTTATTGAAACAAGGCTGGAACCATCAGCAAAACGTTGCCTACTGTTGAATTCAGAGAAACAAGTCTTTGTATAGTCTTTGTCAGGAAGCAGAAACACATTTAACACACCAGACTCACTATTAATGTCTACTCAAAATGGAAACATTTTACAGAGCTCTGGAATTTGGCTAACATCCAAAGGCAAAAAATGGTTAAGAACACCCTTTGCTATATTCTTTGGTGTTTCTTTTCAAAACTGCTAATTGATATTTTGACTGTTACTAAGCAAAACACTGGATAAGTAACACATGGGGCAAATTCATTTTTGATGTAACTCTATTAGAATAGCCTGACTACAGTGAAGTAGTGTAAGGGATACATTTGGCTAACAGAATTTACGTGCTGTCTCACAAGGACTTGATGTTTTTCAAGCTATGTAATTGGAAACCAAATGATTACTTCAACAGGTCAACAACTGTCTATTCCATGAAGTGCATATCATATTGTTAGAGAAACTATACGTGATTTTTCACGGTGCTTCTGAGATTAAGCAAGGTCACAGAATATGAAAAGCTAGAAAAGCTTGTGGTGCCTTCCTTATCTCTGCAAATGTAATTTCACCATGTATTTAGCACAGCAATTTTGAATATATTTTTTCTTGCTAGTTCCATTTTCAAAGTATTTTAGAGAATCTGTTCTTGCAAGGTTGGTTGCCACTGAAGCAAAATATATGGCTCTCCTAGTGAAAGAAGAATCTTATGAGATGTTTTTGAATCTTCTAACTACACATTTTCAGCCCCTCATACATTAGTAGTCTTATCCCGCTCCAGGCTGTATGAAAATCCCAGGTAGAAGGACAGACTTCTCGTGGGCCTGGAAGAATTCTCTTCTTTTCAATCTGTTCTCTCAAAAATAGGATAAATTCATTCATGACAAAACTCAGTATATGCCACCAGGGAGGAATGTTTCCATATATTTTCATTCTGAGAGAATTTCTTCAAGATAAGCAAGTATTTTATACTTTTGTAGATATATTCTTGAAAAGTGAAAAATCAAGGAAGTAGAGATAAACTAAAATAGTAAGAATCAGGAAATAAATGGTAAGAAAAAAGGGATATATTAGAATGGCATAAATGTTTATTGTTTTTCTACAGAAAAATACACAGATATCTAACAAACAGCAGGAAGGATAATGCTCTAATTGACTACTGAGTTTCACTATTCAACTGTCATTTCAGGCCCCTGTTTCTGACTAAGGAATGCCAAGTAATAAATTGCATCCAAGGTTTGAAATTGAAGCTGAAAGATCTATCTGGGGTGTAGTTTGGATTTTCAGAAAGGCAGTTTTCCAAAAAAATTTGCCAAATCAGCTTGTACCTTGTTTTAAAAATACCTGGTCTCCTGTTACTTTTACTATCTTGACTTCCCACCCATATCTGAATTTTGTTCTGAAGAATTGTTTTTTTTCATACAGAAATGTAGTATGATTTTGAATAACAGGAGGAGCTTTACATATGAAGGTCTTAAGTTGAAATTGGGTTACCTATGACGCATGGAATCCTCAAGTTGTGTATTTTGGTTACGCAGGAAATAAACAGCATTTTTTTCATTTCTAACATAAGAAACTGTAGCCTAGAGATCAGAGGGTGGGTAACAAGAGCAGATAGCTATAAGGAATATACTACCAGTGTGAAAGGAAAAGATTAGTGTGTGGTAATAAAAGCAATTATTATTTAACAGTATATGATGATTTTATGAATAAGTTCTATGTACTTTCTTGTAATTGCCCAAACACAACAGAAAATATTTTCCAAAAACCTCCTCATAAATGCATAAATATATTCCTATCAGCCAGATGATACCTAGTTTAACCTGCAGAATATTTCTAAGTTAATTTTTGCTGAATCACTTCTTCACATGAGAAACTTTAAACTTGAATGGTCCAAAGCTGATTCTCTTATTTGCTAGAGACACATACCAGCTAAACAGGTGAGTCAGGGTAAATTTTGGGTAAATGAGTATATCCCCAAAAAGTAAGTAACTACTTCTTGTATTGATCATGTCACAAAGAGTTGGAGAATAATCAAGGTAAATTCATCTCACTCCAATAATTGTTATGGATTTTATTTCACAATGTAGAGTAACATTTGTTGGTGTGACACTACTGTGATGTACAATACAGACCCCAACAATTAAACACCCAACACAGAATTTAAACAATGTTTCCTACATGATTAGCATAGGAACTGGAATGCAAAATACTTGCCCAACTAGAGCATACTGTTCTGGCAAGAGCCAACACATAGTAATACTTCTCATCTAATTTATTATACACACAGATTTGCACTTGCCTTTTCTAAAGTGTAACCATTTTTTATGTGAGCAGATTGGAAAAAAAAAAAAAAAGATTGCCTGACTCTTCCATTTGAGATAAATTACAATGGTCCCAGATACTTATTTGATGAAAATTTTTAAAAATACATTAGTCCATTTTCCCTGAACAATAGAAGACATTAATCAGTAGTCCCTGTACTAGGGGCAGTCCAGGATAAGGAATAATGTGAATCCATAACCGGAGAGCGATGTCTGAGGTAGAATGTCAAGAAAACTCTAATTCACATTATGTCAGTATTTCTGGACATTGTGATGTCTAGCTCATAACTATATTCTCTTCTGCAAAATTCCTGTGGAGTAAGTTCATCCTTATATTTTTATAATAAAAGGAAGAAAGAATATTTTTCCAGTAGCATATTGGATGTCTTCTTGTTGGTATTTTAAAAGACACAGTGAAAGCTTACTTAAACTAAATAAGAAAACACTGTGGATGTAAGATAACACTGATGATTACCAAATAAGAGGCTATATCAGCAGGATCGATTTTTGAGTAGTGCCAACATTTGCTGAAATTCTGATAAGTTCATTGCAGTACATATTATCTCAAAAACTGGGATTCACAACATTAAAAAGGTCTTTTCTACCAGTATTACACTGTAGAAGATGAATCCTCCATTAAACATTCAACATTTTGCATACGAAGACCCTTATATTTTACTTAATCAGGGAATTGATTCAAAACTTGCTCTTTACACATGGCTGATCACCTCAATAGATTGTAAGATATTAAATGTGTGAAACAGTCTATAAAACAGCTCCAGCCAATTAATCCTAATTTCACAACTCCGAAGTGGAGTTTGAAAAGTACCTACATCTACTTTAGTAGCAACCTTTCAGATATGTGTACTCTACCTGCCAATACCATTTATTGCTACTGCTATTTAATTCCTCTTTTATTCAAATTGAATACTTTCCAGTCATTCAAAAACTGAATTATGTTGCTTCTTTTTGCAATTGTCACACTAGTTAATTAGCTCTTGGCGTGCCTGAGTGTCTGAAGAAATTGGGAAAATGATTTGTAATTGTTCACTGAAGTACAAAGAGGCACTTAAAATAAATAAAGCCACACAAATGCAGAAGAATAAATGTGTATTTCAACCTAATTTAGGCAGATGTTCTATTTCATCAGCAAAAAAATAGTAAGGCTCATTTATTTTATATACAAGCTATGTGTTCACCACCTCTGCCTTTACCTGAGCTTAGCAAGGTTATAAAACATGACGAAAACAATGAAAAAGAAAAAAAAAAGGGATTTTATAGAAGCAAACTGGCAAATAAAATTTTAAAGGGTTCCTCCTGCCCAACCTCTAGCATTAAATTGATTCTTATTGCTAGTTTACCTTGCAAGTGTGTTAATCTGGATGTATTTAAATATTAGCAGCTGGTAGGTCAAGATTTGTGAAACTCTAAGCTCCTAGTGCTAGTTTGTGGGTCCTTTTAAGGTAACTGAATGTGTCTTCTTTGACATAAGTCAGCGTTAAAACTGACCAAAGTCATCAGAAGAGAATTTCCCTGTAACCTTCCCTCTGGTAGTGATAGGATTTGAGAAATATGAAGGTAGCAGGCAAATGTCTTCTCTTTTCTCAGTCTTCCTATGAGTGCACAGGGAAGACCCAGCAAGCTTTCAGTGAATGCCAGTGAGGGATTTTGTCCTTCCTGTTGCCCAAGGGAAGACAAGGCTTATGTTATCACTGTAAACAGTGTCATGTTTGTGATACCTGTTTCTTCTTGTCAGCCAGCACACAACCAATGTTGATTTAGGTAAATTGGGAGGATTACATTGGTGCAGACATGGTTCAGTTCAGCGTGATGACTTTCCTCTACAGGAAATCTCAAAGGGCATCAGTTTCGAAGGGTGGTTTACTCCAGCTGCTTATTAGGCGGCTTGTTTTTCCTTTTTCCCATGTGCATGGGGAGAAGGGTAGTGTGTATGCGCCGAGAGAGGAATAGAGCCGGGGATATAGGAACTTCGGGAGGGCTGCTGTTCGGTAGCTTGTTTTCAACCAAATGTTCAGTGTCGCAAGGAGTCACATAACTACAGGTGAGGATGCCAAGTGCCTTGTTAATGCAGAATTTAACATACTGCAACAATGGCGTCCGATAATCAGCTTGACAGACCAATAGATTTTCCAATAAAACTGATAGTGTAAGTCTTTTTATTATTATTATTTAGATCAGGCATTGCAGCCTTTTGATGAAATTAAAATCAGTCTGGAAATAAAGCCTCACAGTTTGAAGGCGTGCTTGTAATTTTGGTCACCTTGCCTAAGAATTATCTCTGTCTCATTTCCTGTCGGTGGTCCCCCCTCACTGCAGTTCAGATTTCTTTGAGAAAAATAAGCTACTAATGGCTCATTAATACTCGTAATTTGATCAAGAAAGGCAATGCAGTATGGAAAATTAATTTTCAAAAACAGTAGCAATTTCAAATAACTTTGCAGTATTTTACAGTTTAAATGTTCCAGCTAACAAACTGTCTTTTCTTTTCTAACTCCCTAAGTTTTATTCACTCCTACTCTATTTATGACTCTTTCCTGTACAGAATTAATGTATGAAAGTATCACAAAAATACTTATAATTCACACCATCTATGCTTCAAAGCGTATTACAATCTCACTGAAGTGTGTATTGTAGCTATTGAGGATCCATTGTACTGCAGTTGGACTGTAGTGCTCTAGTCCAAATGCACAGGGAGCCGAGGTCTCTGGAGGGCTTTCCGTGCAAGGCCTGGATTCTGTGTGCTCTCTGCCCTTCTGAGCTACATCTCAGGAGCAAACTCATTTTAGTTAAGTGACAGGCAAAAGCCAGTTATAATAAAATATATATATATAAACTGAGTATTTAGCATCTACAGGTACATAATTAAGTAGAGGTACAAATGGCAGCAAGTCACATTTGTTCCCCATTAGCTCATCAGCAGTCTTTTTTTTTCTAGATGGCATACTGCATCTTCTGCAGTAGAACAGTGAGTTGCTTTTCTAGAGGCATGTTTATATGGTTTGTGTAGAGACACCAGTGGTCCAGCTGGGCTAAACACCAGGACTGGAAGTTTGACAGGGGGTTATCACAGAGCATGGTTTTGAAGAAGCTATGGCAAGTCTGGAAGCATAGCTCCATTCACATGGCACTAAGTGTTACCAAGAGGCTGTGGAAATGACTGTACCTCCTGCATTGAAATCGATAGTGTGTACTTAACCAGCTTACAGTGGAGGTAGTTCAAAATCTGTGCACTACTCTCTGTGTGTAGTATGGACATGTCCCAAGTTGCTTTTAAAAAGCTCTAACGTTCTTTAGCTCATTAAAGAGCTTCTTACACAAGGAAAAGGGAAGTAATGAGGCTCAGCAAGCCAAGAAAGCAGAGAAAGCTGATACCAGAAACAGAAACCAAAACTTCTGCATGTTTGATCCATCTTATTCCAGGAAAAAGTTTTTCTGTTGACTTGAATGGATGAAATCATATACACTTTTATTTTTTACTCTGCTTCTGGCAACTGTAGGTGCTATGCCTTAATAAGCAGTTGTATGAGAGTGAGCCAGTAATAACCAGTAATAAAGTTGTTATTTTGGCATAAAATTGTTGTCAGTTAACTAGAGTTTAGGTTGGGTGTTTAAAAAATCAAAATATATTGTGTGGAACTTTTCAGCCAAATAGATTTAAGATACAAATGGAGTGTGACAAAGTACTCTGGAAAGAAACGTGGGCAGATCACCGCGTGGCTAGTGAAAATGAAGATGTCTCTTTAGAATATCTGCTGGAGCTACTGGGAGGAGAGTGGAGGGAGCATGGCAGCAGGTTTCCTTAGTAGATCTGGCTTAGAGAAAAATAACCTGCAGACACTTTTTATTTGAATTACCTCTCCCAGAACAGCTTTAACTCTGTGTTTCCTCCCAGCATTATTTCTGGGGCTAAGCAGTTTTTGAAAGCATGTCTGCACCACCACTGTGACTTGAAGCATGGTGCAGAAAGGGGAATGCTTCTCTAAGGAGGAAGTGCTGGCTTCCTTGCTGGCAGACTTTCTGTGCAGTTGGTGCGAACTTGCCTATGTAGATAGAGCAGAAGCTCTGCAGAATTTCTCTCTCAAACTTACTCCTCTTCTTGCTGTGTCTCCTCATCTTTGTTTTTGCTATCTATTTCTTTCTCTGAGGTTGCACATCATGTCCTTTTTTCCCTGTCGCATTCTAACAGGGTCGCAGACACTTTAAAATACATTGCCACACCAATACAGGAGAATATGAGAGACAAGGGAACACACTATGACTGAAGGATGAAATGAAATGTAGTTTGGCTACCACTGCAGAGACAGCTTTGATTGAAGTGAAATACAGGAAAGGCATAAGAGCAATCACAGGAAACTATTATAGATCTCCAAGGGCAGAATGAAAAGGCAGACTAGGAAATGTTTATGCAGATTGAGGAAGCAGCTTGTGGAAAGACTAGGACACTAGTCATGGAGGATATATTCAGCACTCCTTTGAGTCAAAATTGTAGTGTCCCTTGTGGGATTTTAGTGGGAACAATTTCAGCAAGGTTTTTCATGGACTGCAGGAGAGCTTTAAGGCATTACTGATATAAATGAGTTAGATGTGTTATTGTTCCATTAATAGTCAAGGAAGTTAGTTAGCAGGGGTGATAATTAAGACCAAAACAAAGCAAATAGTTTTTCTGATGAGAACAAATGGACCAATATCAGGGCATAACCATGACAGATGCTTTTCCTAGATACAGTTGCTTCATTAGTCTGCCACTTCTGCAAGTCCTTAAGTATTTCCAGTACCTTTGGCAGGGTCATGGAGCCTAGAACCCCAAAGCCTCCTCCTTTAAGCCAGTAACCCCAGCCCGCAACTCCTTTACAGCTGCTGTACATTCGTGTAACTCCATTTGTAAAATCTACTTTTGCTAAGAATCCACCCCATTTACTACAAAACATCTGACGAGCACTTTCTTAAGCTGTTAGTATTGCAAGGGACAGTAGTTAATGACTGGAGCAATTACATGAGGGAAAGAAGAGAAATAAATGTTAAAATGTCTGAGGCACTCGTGTTTAGAAAGAATGTTTGTGAAAGAAATAAAGATGGATGAGAAGTCAGGTTTGCTGAAGCTTCTGCATATGTTTTCAATAATCCAGAATGAACTGTTATATTTGGCAGAGAGCCATAGAAATCAGAGGGTATAATCTCATAACTAGGAAATTAGGAACTATAAAATGTTTTAAATACACAAGAGGGAATAAACATATTTAATAGATTACTGTTCAAATGAGGAAAATTAGCAAGACAGTTCCTAGGCAAAGGGTGAGAAGGAGGAGGAAAATGGAAACTAACTGAATCTCCGTATTTCACACAGAATTTTCTGAATCACACTCTTCTGAGTATTTTGAAAACCAGGGGTTGGACAGCTTAAAAAAAAATAGCACAAATCTAAATTGTTTCTCAGCTACTTACATGATTTCTTTCACTGCAGTCTCTGTTGAACCAGTCCAGACAAAAAGTTTTAACAGTTTACGGAAACTTAAAGATAGAGTCTGTATTTATCATCTCACTGACGTAGTTGAGGTGAGACACAACATAACTTCAGTGCAGATGGCAGGATTACATGGATGTCTTTTATGACAGAGGATGCCATGACCATGGAAAATCTTATTTCTTGTACAAGGCTGATAGTAAGTGAACACTTCCAGTGCATGCATTTGAAATGTATAGTTTAGTCTGATGGATCTTAAATGATGAATGAATTTTATGTGGTCCCAATAGTTTTTGGTTTTATTTCTCAAGTACTTCTGAAAAGCCCTTTTGTAAAGGCTTGTGATGGAACAAAAAATAAAAGCTGAGCGCTGGCAAGTCATACTCAAGTGTGTCATGAGATTAACTCTGCTGAAATCTTTGCTTATTTGTAGATAGCAAAATTCAAGTAACGTGTAAAATGGGAAACTGAAATATTCTGAGGATGCCTGTTAATGCATGCACTGGAAGAGGCAGGGTGGAGTATGGACTTAATGCCTCTGAATTCCTTCTGCCACGCAGGCCCTCCGGTGAGCTGTTCCTCTGTGTGTGACTAAGGTCAGATAGGTCAGATCAATCTCCCATTTTCAGGAGGAACTCATCAGAGTGATATTATCAACCACAGTTTGACTAAGGCTTTTTGAAGTGCTCAAAGCAGAAAAGAAAAGCACTGTCATTATTTTAAAATGAAAAGTGGCATAACAACCAAAAAAAAATACAATATGGTCATTGTCTATCTCTTTTCAGTAGACAAGATTCATAAATTGTATTAGCTTTTATATTAAATCTTAAGTTAGGCTTGGAATGAGATGGTTAAAGATACTCGATGCAAATTTTTCTGAAACAGGGCTATTTCCATCTTGATAATTGAAGGCAGAAAATTCTTAAAGTCCTCTTTTTTTTTTCCTTGAGATTTGAGATTATCGCTATTTTCACCTGTTTCTTTTTATCATTTCTGATCTAGCGACTTCTCTCAGTTGTGCATTTTAAGAAGTACTTTCCATTTGTGTGATGCATGTGAGAGTTGAAATAATGTTTTAAAACAAAAATTCTGGTAGAGTGGACTGATTTCAGTGTAAATCTTGGTGAATAACATTTCTTGGGAATTGTTGACTGTGTGAACACTATTTTATGTTTAAAAACTATCAAAGGAGAAGAATAAAATTTGAGTTCATCTATACTTTTCACATGCTTTATATTAAGCATCTTATTAATGCTTGGCTAAACCAGACTAGAGCATCCAAGTATGTTGGGCATCCCTCTGTCTATTATATGCTTATAGCTTAAATGTATATGTGTACTAGGTGCAATTCTATTTTAAGGAGAAGCTAACTTCTGTAAAACTGTATGATAACCATTATCACAAATATAAATGCCCATTTCACTGATAAACAAGATGTACTTTTTGAAAATTGCCCAATACTGTGAATTCTGAGAGCCTTATAATATTAGCCTTATAATAAAGATGGTACTATTAAGGTATGTTAATGTTGCATCTTGTGAACCTGTCCTTTACTTTTTTAGCCAGCATCTGTGTTAAACACAACAGTTTCATCTAAGCATTTTATAGTGTTTAATAACCTGTTCCAAATTATGTATGAAGTAGGAGGGAGGAAGTAAGACAATAAATCAGAGATGACTGGTGTCCTACATAAGAAAACTTTATTGTGAGGGCTTTAGCAGGATGGATTAAGTAGTTAAAGAATAACTTGCTGCCTAGAAAAGCACACTTTAATTTTTTTGACTAACGGACCATGGTCAGCCTTCATAATTTTTCAACACATTGCTCATAGTCATGTGAAGTTGATAAGTTTATGAATTATGGTGCTTAATATAGTTCTACAAACTCAAAGTGAACTACTTACTCATGAGCTGGGACCACAGTCTGGAAATCATTGGTCTTTTCTGTTCTATGTTAATAATTCAGTCTACAAGTTCAAAAACTGACGCTATTTAAATTGAAACTGAAATTGAAAATGCCCCAAAGCCATGAATTTGGAGCAGAAGATGATAGCAGAACTTTACTGAAGTGTTTATTTTTATTATAAATTAGAAGTATTCTATATAATGGGATTTTTTCTCCTTAAATTTGTATAAATAACAATGAAATCGTATCTATTCCTGGATTTATCTAAATGTATGTATCACTAGACTGTCAAAAGCCCTCTAAACACAAAAAAGTATGTACTATTTTAACAATATAATATTTCTTTAAAGCTGGGAAAATATACCTTAACAAAATTTGTCCTGATGCTTAGGAGGATATGCATGATTTTTTTTTATAACACTTTAGTGGTTTTTTTTCCCCCTTACTAGACTAAAACCAAAATATATTAAAGTACTCACTTCAGCAGAACAACATATTTTGGATTTGCATATGCATGTTTTTACATTAAAAGATGCTTCTATGCAACTTCTGTCCAGACTACTATGTGACTGCTCTGATCAATTACAGCACAACTCAGTCAGTGAATAATAACTATGAAATATTAGCACATAACTGTTCCAATCAATTTACTCATTAAAAAGCTTCATGCATAAACACTGAATACTATACACATTTAAGAAAATAGCAATATCCTGGCATATGTGGCAGGTTAAACTTCTCTAATGTAATCACTATGAATTATTTGCTCCATTCTTCTCATTGTACAATGGTTCTGATTGAATTTTCTGTTGCATAATACATGCTCCATCTTTGCTTATATGTTATGGCAGTTAGCTTTCTCTTGAGAGAAACAAAAATTGATATTTATTTATATTCTGACTTCTAAACAGGCAGAAAGAAGCTGCCTAAGCCAGCTTCTAAACTAATTCTCTCTGATGAACTGAAATGTAAGTAGAGTTGCAGAAAATGCAGGTTTAGCTTAGCTCAATGCAGTGACTTGTACTGTTGTACTCCAATGGCAGCCACAGGGGAGTAGTGTGTCAAAATCCTTCTTGAAAGGTTAGGTTAAAAAATCATGATTTAAAAAATGAATCCTCCCCAAAGAGACATAAAATATTCTACAGCTGCAGCAAATGGAAGTGGGACAAGACAGAAACTTGATTTAAAAAATTGCAGAAAATGAAGGATGAAATGGTGAAATTTACATATAAAAGAGGGGAGGCAGAACTCGTGTGCTGGGTCATGGTATTCTAGTCAAAGTTCAGATCTCCCTATTTGGTCAGAAATATGATCACTACTGTATGTTAGGAGAGTTTCAGCAGGAGAGAGAGTCCAAGAAGTGAAAATATATAGTAGAGGCATCACATCACACTGAGAGAGGAAATCCAAATAGATATTCAGAGTCCAAAGGCATGAACACTGTCTTGAAATTTTTGATTAATTGCATTCTGTGTTGTTCGTCACAGCTTGGCTTCAGAAGCCATCAGACATGTCTATTTTGAGTGAATTTATGAATTACATTTGAGCTGAGAAAGAGAGAGAGAAAATCAGACTTTATAGGGCATTTGGCAGAGCAAAGTCTAATATCCTTCACTGCAGTTTTAAACCAGTGTATAGTCTGTGAAATAATTCTTGCTACTGTACAGTGATAAAATTAAGCACCAGTTCATGCAGAAAATACCAGCTTGTCTCTATTGCAGGAAGCAGACAAAGAGGGATGGATCAGCCTAATCAGCACCTACAACCCCTGAAATAATTTTTTCCCAGGGTATTTATTTAACCCCTTACTCCTAGGCAGAAATGGTTCAGAGATCAAAGGGCTGTAGCAGTGCCACATACTATCCTGTTCACAGCATCCGTCTTCTGTAGTAACCTAGCAGCTGTTTCCCTGGTTCTCTACACCACCCTCCCTACGGCTTCCTTCTTTATTTCCCCCATCCCTTGCAGCCAACACAGTGCGCTCGTGCTGTGCACATCTGGCTGAAGCAGCAACCCCTCCGCGTCAGGCTGGCACAGCTGCTGCTTCTAAACGGGAGCTGGCCAGGCAACTGCTCCTGATGATTCCTGACAGCTCTTTTCCACTTACTGCTCCAGCTTTCGTGCTCACCACCTGCTCAATCCCTTCCCCAAACACCCTCTCTGCTCATACCTGCACTCCGAATCCTCTGCTCCCCGAAGCCTGCACACTGGAACAGTGCTAATGCTCTTCTCCCCTAGCTAGTTCCCTACCTCTCCATCTCAACAGCTACCACTGCTATCATCCCTGAATTTAAAATAACACACCAAGAAAGATTAGTTGTCTTGCTCCCTATTCTGCTATGTTCTGATTCAGATCATGTGTCTGTAGATTAATACTAGAAACTGGCCAACCCAGTGCTGAAGTGCTGAGCTACCTAATACAGCTTGGAAATTGGGGCCTTGAGCTGATTATTAGGCAACTACTATCTCTTATCCAGTGAAAAAGATAATTCTCGTAGTTGTGCCCTTTCACTTGTGTTGTGGTGGGAGCTCTCAAATAGGTACAGTTGGTCTTGTTAAAGTTTGTTTGCATAGTAATGAACTTGGGCAGCAAAACTATTAAACACTGCATCAACCACCTTCCCGCTTTCTGAGACTTTAATGTGATGCAGACTTTGCTTTGGAAATTCTTCTCCAGTTACTATCTTACTGCAGATCATGACTAGTCAGGAATTTTATGACAATTGTTTTTCATTTTGGTGGGAATTGCTTTCCCTTTTGATTTCATTTGGACAGGAAAGTGTGTTCCAGAACTGAGATTTTTCTCGAAACCATAGAAACACAAAACCCTGGTAGTACCTGGAGATTAGAAAAATCACCCAGGATAGAGGGAAACTCAAGTTCAATGATAAATTCTGAGTCAGGCTAAGAAAGTGAGCATCAGTATTCTGTATGAAGTCCATATCACTCCAGGTTGAAAATAATTAGGCTTACCTGAATCTTTTTCACTTTAAAGTAGTAAGAAAATAATTACTGGGCCAGTCTAATTCTTCAGTCTGAATTGGACCAGATCCAAATATCACTTCAACTAGATTTTTCTGTTACCCAAGCAAACCCCATGATTACTACAAGGTGACCACTAGTGTGGCATATGCCTTCCCTGGGTGTCGGAGGACGCCGGAGTGGGAGGCGGGCCCGGAGTAACGATGAGTCTCAATATGAGTATGGTCGTTCTCCCCTTTATTAGAGCTTACACAAAGTATATATATCAACAAGCAATACGCATGCGCTAGCAATAGTTACATGATTGGTTACAGTTTCTGTCCACGCGCATAAAGCGGATATATGATTGGTGCAAGGTTGCTGTCCACGCTCCGTCGACATTTATGGAACCTAGTTCCGTCCAGACTTGTTTACCAGTTTTGTGAATACCTTCTTTTGTAGTGCTCAAGGCCGCTGCAAGGATCGCTTGCCTTGGCCTACATTCCTTCCCCTACCCTGAAGACAGTACCCTGGAGACGGGATTGCTCATCCCAATCAGATCATGCCCTCTCTCGCTTAACCATTCCTCCACACCTGGGTTTTTCCAAAATGCTGGGGTGATCATATGTCCTTCCAATACAGATAAGGAGCATTTTTTTGAAATGTGAAAAGAAAAAAAAATTGAGTGAAAAACAAACACTCTCTTAACACTACAGCATATGGTCTTTCTGCCTGTGCTTTTTGTGTATACATTCAAAACCCTGAATGGCCAATAACCTTTTCTAACTGCACTAGTTGACTTAAATTGATTAGAATTCAGATTAATATAGGCTAGCTTGTATATCTCATTCTCCAAAATATAACATAATGTGACATTATAGCCTTTTAAAGCCATCTCGGTGCAGTGAAGTAGGAACTCCAATACAGTTGAAGGGATCAATCACTGGTTCAGAAGTCATAACAGAGGATAAAGTAGGGACACAGAAGCTTTGGCAGAAGAGCTTTTGGCTTTTTCATGGTTGCCTGGAGACTTGTTTTCATTTTCCACAATACAATACTTTCAGCTTTCTTTGATCAGGTTGCATTTCACAGAAGACCCCAAAGTTTTAGGCCTGGAGTATAGTATGCACCACTCCTTGCTAATTGCTGTCTGTATTGTCTTCTGTAGAATATCATATTTTATATATTTGGTAACATTGAGCTTTAAGCAAGCCAAGAAGGAGAGAGGTAGATGGAAGATGGGGTATGAACTGCATTTTCCTAATAGGTTTTAAAAACTGCTATAGCCAATAATATGAGAACCAAACACAAAAGAAGTTGGATACAATCTCTCTGAATGCTGTCAATATAATCAAAGAGCAAGCAGAGTGTTACAGCATCCTACACTTCTTAAACTGATTTTGAGCATGTTGGTGTTAATGGAAAAACTCTTTGAATGGGCCTTGGTTTGGGTAGAGGAAAAGTTTTGCTGAGCAGTTCCTTGGAATATCATGTGGATTTCCCAGCTCCCCAAAACAGTTACCTTCAGAACAGTATAACTGAGCTCAGAAAAGCGTGTTGCTTAAGTTTACTTTAGGTTGTGACTGTGATGTGGATCCTTTTGAGGGCAAGCAACAGTAGAAAGAATAGGGAGTACTATGTGGAAAAATACAGAGAGCAGAAGGACTGGTATGATTTTCTTCAAAGCAGCCTTTGTTGACACCATGAAACGTGACTCAAATGAGTAGACCTAATTCTCACATCTCCTGATTTTCAGTTCCACTGGCTTCCCATCATTTTAGTGAAATTAGTTTCTTAGCAGGGAATGTTTCAATTTTCTTTCCCTCATTCCCACCAGTATAATGATTCTTTACCATCTTAATAAGTACAATGAATGTGCTCCATTAATGGACAGGGGCATTAGAGAATAATGTCATTTCTGAAAACTCTTAATACATTTCACAATTAAGAAGGCATTGATTCAAGGCCTTTTTCAAAGAGGAAAAACCCAAGTCATTTCCCTAGTGACATTTACTGCCCTATGAGAAGTGGATATTCTAGTAAGAATGTTTCTTTGATTTTTCAGCTGTTGGTTCATTTGAATAAATTGGCTTTGCCTGATCTAAGAACCTGCCTGAAATGCTCTTCTACAAATAGCAAATAGCTATTTGAATTGGGGTTAATTGTGAATTCCAGCGCAAGGGGTATAGAGAAAAAAATGTAAATGCAAGTGATTGTGTTTTTACATTTGTGAAAAATAGACCTAGTGCTATCAAGTTTTTGAAGCAGTAATTATTCTGTGTCAAAAACTTTCTCTTTGTTCCATAGCTTCCCCTCCTTTTTATCTTAGCAGATGGATTTTTTGCTTGTAGATCCTCAACTCTGCTCAAGGTGAGAACATAAAAACATCCATTCAACAAAGCACTGTCCCTTTGACAGTGAAGCACATGTCTGTCCAGTTAAGTTCAGATGGTTATGGCATATGTGAACCATTTGTAGTGCTAAATTCATGTAAACGCATCAGCATGTGATTTGGCATTGCGTTATAAGATCTGCCTTTCAGGGGGCTTCATGCTCAGGGAACTCAGCTCAGTGCATGAAGGGAGGAGTCTGCACCTGATTGGACAGACATACCAAAAATGCTTTACTGAAATGACAACAAGAAATAGTCCCACTGAAGTCAATCTGTGTGGACTTGTGTGCATGAAAATAAGCTTTTTAATACTTGCAGTACTGGAACCTAAAAGTTTCAGGTTCCATTTTTAGGACCTAATTCAATCTTAATGGGAACACAAAACTTCTGATTAAATATGTATTATGCTTCTTTATTTTTTCATTGAAAATAAAATTTGTGGGTGCATTTACATTAGAATTAGCATTAGTTTGGATCAGGAGTGTGCTTCTGAAGGGAATCTCCTGATTGTCACCCCTTACTGAGCTTTGGTTTGCATCATGGAGCAGTCTCAGAGTGCATGAACTAGGCTCCCTTCAAATGAAAATAAACAGAGTATGCTCTTCAGGAGCATTAATTACGTATGACCAAATGAGTTCAGAGCAAGCCCCTCCAAATGGTTATAGTCTGGATGTTTTGTTTTATATCTGCTTATATTACACAACATTGTTTGCAGTATTGCTTCTATTGCACACACTAGCTTATGTGATCTAGTGATGAGTTTGAATGGACAAGATGATAAATGGAATTTTTTCAAGTATTCCTCTTTACAAGGAACAGAAGTCATTCATTTCTAGTCTCAGCTAGTGTTGCTCCATGTGATTTTCAGACCATTTGATGTCTCTAGGTAGCTTTGGTTGTATTTCCTGTGTTACTGCCAGCTACAACTGATGGTTTGTTCTTGGGAAACGTGGCATGGGCTAGAAACTTATCAGATGCCCACAGGGCTGCCTTTAACTTATCTAAAACTGTCAGCACATGCACCTTTAATATGGTGGTTCATAATATGCATAAACTATAGTCACAGCAGGCTAAATCACTTCTTATAAACTACAATAATTCCTGTAAATTCTATACATCTGTATTGTAATGGGCTGCGTGCTGAACAGTTGTTCTCCAAGGTACGGTGTACTGGCAGTGTTCACTATGAACGACCGTCTTTCCCTCTCTCTTACTATAGCTAATACTACAGGAGAGGTTAACAGTTTAATTAAACTCTCATTATTTCTTGTCACGGTTGAGGCATCATCAGAGGACTGAGAGCATCAGGAAGATAGATAACTGTTGATTTATGTGATGAGAAAGACCAACATTTACTAATGTGGGGCAACACTCACAGCAGCAGACCATTTGACTCTGTGAATAGTTAAGATAAAAACTAGCCATCTGGAATATTCTTTGGACAATTTCCTTCAAACTCATTAGCAAGACAAGCCCTGTGCTGGTGGTTTTCCCCACCTCTTTTCCATATGATTGAGGTTGATGACATGCAATAGTCAGGATACATTGTGCATGTGTGCACTTCATTTGTTTTGTCATTGTGTAAAATGAGAAGGTAACAAGCAAGTATTCCATATAGTCCTGTTTTTGTTTTTCATGGTTAGTATGGATTAAATTAGTGATTTATCTAGACTTGTATAGTGTTAAATTCATAACTCATTACACATGAGAAACTGGAGCTTTCTGTGCTGAAAGCTAATGAGAATAACTGTTTCATTTAAGCATGGGAGACCCTCAGAAGATTTTTATGTTCTAAAGGATGGTCTTCTGAATGAATTAAAAACATATTCCCTAAATGGAAAAGCATTGGTTTTAGGTGGATATTTAATACAATTCAGAAAAAAATGACATTTCTCATAATTTACAATAACAAGTAGATTGATTTAAAGTTTTATTTTCACATACAGAATTTATTGTGGATTCTGCTTAAATCTGTATGCTTTTTATTTGTTTGGTTTGCCTCTGCTATCAGGTTTTAGTAGTCTGCCCATAAATGGTCTTTGGGATCAGGGCCCACACGGGGTGGTCTTTGGGATCAGGATCCTTCTGAGTGTCTAGATATTGTCTGAGAACCATATGGACACTATTGTCAGCTATTCTGACAATATTGCTATGGGGAAAGTTAGGAAACTGTAGGGGTCCCCATGTAATATGTCTAGAGTTGAGATACAGGGTGGTCAAATGATATGCCCAAGGTTATGAAGACGGTAGCAGAGCTCAGGAAAAAACATGGGGCTTTTTGAGGAAAAAACATGGGGCTTTTTGAGTTTAGGTCAAACTGAACTCAAATATTATCAATAGGACTGGCATTTTTCACTCCTGGATATATCTCTGGACTACAGATTTCTCCTGTTTCCCTCTCTGTCTCCTTTTATATCATTTCTGGTCTATTATGCCCTGCTTTTAAACTTTGATTTAAGGTTTCCCCCAATACTAATTACTTTGCTCTGCTGATTTCATCTACTAATAGGAAGAGAAAAGAAATGTGTATCTTGGCTCTTTCAGCTTGCTATACCCTATTCCAGCTGTACTTGTTCCTAAAATTTTGGATCTTTTTCCATATGTACAGTTTCATAAAATTTGGCATATGAAATCTGAATTCATGTGGACATGTGCAAAAGTCCTTTAACAGATGTGAAAAACTCTTCCAGCTGAATGGTTTATTCTGCAGTACACCATGTGGCACTGCATACTGTTAAAACAGATGTGCCATCAAAGTAGTTTAGTGCTCCAGTGATTTATTATCTGCAGCTCTCCCACAGAAAGTCACTTTCTATTAGAATGTTATATAACAGCAGAAGCGCTCAAAATTCTCTTCTGAAATGCCTATTATGTTAAACGACTAAACTACTTAGAGGAGGCAGATCCCTTGTCAAGATATCATTGATAAGTTTAATTGTTATAGACTGTATGTAAATGAACATACTCCCAAGAAGTCCCAAGAAGTGCACAACCCTTGTTAGAGAATCGTCAGAACACAGTGTTTTAAAGATTTGAGCCTTTTGTCATGTGATAGTGAGATGTCTTGTCCAATCTCTCATTGAATGAATGTCTCCTAAATTGTTCAGAGGTCCTGTAAAATAGCTCAGACCTTTTACCTAAGCATTTTTATCTCCTTTACTTCTCATAGTCTCACTCTCCATACATATGCATCTTACAAAATGACTTTGACTTCCTGGATGCTGTAAATAAATATTCTGTTCCATAAATATTTTATTGCCTTTCCTCAAACTTCCCTGAAGTTCCTGGGGTAAGAGAGGGAGATGGTGTGAGACCCCTGCATTATGCCTATCTCTAATTGAGAGAAATACGGGTGAGATCTCGAACCCCACGTGAATCTCAAGATGTAAATTTCACCAGGGAGTTTGCCTGCACTTATGCAAAGATTGTACATCACATTGCTACAACTTCAATTCAGTCCTGGACCAACTTAAATCAATTGGAGCTCCCTGGTTTCTAAGTTTTATGTTCACAGTATCCAAGTTAACACAGTCAACCTGTGGACAAGGACAGGCTATGCTGATAAATATTTATTTGATCTCACTAGGCCTAATTGGTCCCAGGTAGAGTTAGTCAGAGTGCTTTGCCTTCTACTGGATGATTATGTAGTATTTCATTTCCTTTTCCTCTTTCCTGATGCTGATGCAAGTTTTGAGTTTGGGATTATCTTTAGAGGGTGGAGGTGGGACTTGGCATTGAATCCTGTGTATCTTTTTAGGTATACTAATACATTCAGCTTTGGGTGAGTTTTCTGTGGACATCTTGTGTTCACTGGTTTGGTTCCAGAAAGTCAAAGTTTCATTCTTCCATCAGCAGGGAACAACAAAGCTGAAATTGCTTTTATTCTGATTTTTGTGGGTGAGGACTTGTGGAATACATCAAGAAGATGGGCCTCTGACTTCTTTGTCCATTCTGGTACTAAAGTGCTGCTGCTTTTCCCACAGATGGTCCAAATGTGTCAGCAGATTTCATGTCAGCCTTTTCTTGGTGAGATTTGTGAGAAAGCAGACATCTGACTTGAGGCAGCCCATTGCAAATGCCAGCCAGAGAGCAGCAAGCCTGTAGAAAAGACACACACACACCCAAGAAAAGGTGAGAGAGAGAGAGAAAGAGAAAATGAGCATTAAGTGACCTCTGGACCACTGGCTGGTGAATGTTGGTGACTGTTACTGCCAGATTTTTTATTTTCCTTTAATGGCATAAACATTGCAAAAAAAGATTCTTCTAATGTCTAAAACAAATTGTCATAGATGATAGGTCTGACAGTTACAATGTTTGAGAACTGGTCTTATTAAGAGCACAATTATGAATTGGCGTTGCAGAGAAGTAATTCCTTCTCCTTCTTCCCTGGATGATCATTTGAAGATACAGATCAGGAACTAAGTTGAAACTGCTTGTATTAAAATTTCAGAAAACTCACAGCAGGTTCAAGGATGCTTTGACCCCTCTTTTCTCTATAAAGCAGTTGTATTTGCCCCTTTACTTTCTTTCATTCCGTTTCTGTAAAAAGCCTTCTCTGCTCTCACCCTCCTGCCCTTGCCATTGTTAAGAAGGAGCTCTTATGATGAACAGTGGTTTTACTTCTTTCTCCAAGCGAAACTGCTAGTTCTGATAATGAACTGGGCTTGGAGTCTCCCATTGGACTTTAAATAGAGATCTATACCCTTTTAAACTCTGTCCTCATGTGTCTCCATTCTGGCCAATAAGAAAGATTTTGCTCTTCTGCTGGATCTACTGAGCACATATGTAATATCAACTTCCACGCAGCATTTTGATCCAGCACCTAAGAATCTCTTAAGTAGGGCTCAGACACCTGCTCCCAAACAACCTTTTCTGGCATTAATTGGCTAAAGAGGAGAGAAAGTATGGAAGAAAAACTGGTTTCTTTTCTCTGCTAACTTGAACGTGTCTAAGTAGAGCTGCTCCCTCCTCACACCTCTTTAAAATCAGGCTCCACAGGGTGTGGAAAAGGTGTGGTCAAAGGGCTGAAGAGGAGGAGGGGAGGAGTAATAAGAGGAAGAAAGCAAGAAGACAACACAGGAAGAGATTCAAGCAAGGAGTATTATTTTAAGAGTCAAGTTTTCAAAAGAATGGATGATGATTTCTGAGAAAAAATGAATGCTTTAACACATTTGGCAGTCTCACATTTAGGGCCATCTTCGCACCTACTGCAACCTATGGTTATGTCTGCCCTCACAAGACTTGAGTATTTTAGACTGGTATTCAAGGATGCCAGACCTTGACTCCCTGCTGTGGTCAGTGGAGAGAAGTAGTCATAACACCTTAGATCAGGCACCTGCAATAAAAAGTTTTTTATTTGTCTTTTGATCAGCTAGTTATACACCTTGCTGATCATTTATCTTTGTAACTGCACTTTTCTTATACCATATACTGCTACAGTAACCATTGATACCTTCACCATGAAAGTGGTCCCCTAATTTAAAAAAATAATGACTCCGGTGTTCACCATCATTACATTTCTTACTGCCGATAATTTTAACAGATACTCAGGGATTATTGTGGGAGTTTCAGTGAAGTACTATTAGAACATTTCTTCCTCTAAATGTATCTGTGTCCTGCACAACCAAATGCCATAAAACTGGTGCTTTACTGGATTGATATGCACATCCCAGTATATCAAGGACATGCATTCTGAAGAAGGTTACTCTTCAGAAGGTATATGTCCTTAACAAGGGCATATTTTCTCCTTTCATTCCAACTTCAGAGTCATACTGCCTGAAGTAGATGAATGACTTGTTGCATTTTTGCCCTGGAGTGGACTACTTAACCAGCACATATATATTAGAGCTCCTTCTTCAACTGCCTAACTCAGTGTTTATATTTCAGTAGCAGCAGAGCCCCTTGGGCGCTACTTGTGCTGAGTCCTCTCTTGATACATTTTACAATCCTAAACCGACGGACAAAGATGGGAGCAAAAGAAATTGTACTACCCATATTTCACATATAAGGGAGACAGAGAAGTGAATGTCCAGATGTTTAAAGGTAGTTGGGCTGCTTAGTAAGTGGAGTGTGGGCTGCTTAGTAAGTGGAGTTTAAGTGACTGCCTGAAGTCACATAAGTTTGTGACAAGGGTAGAAATGAGCCACGGTTTATTCTGATGATTGTAATAAAATTTCATTCTAGCCTAAATGTTTGAAAAAAGAACAAAAAGACCCCTACCAATTTGCCATGTATCTATCTGTTTTTTACTCCTGTTGATGTCTTTTGGATCTATTGGCCATATTTAAGAGAAAGGGGAGACAAACTCTGCTGGGTTTGCCAAGTGGGGAGCTTTCTATCAGACCTGTCACTTCTCTAGGCATTACAGAACCCAGCCACAAGCTACACCCAGGTTTCCTTCATTCCTTACTCAGAGGGCTGGTATCTATTGTGCTTTGGTTTATTGACTTCATAGGCATTCCAGTCATCAATAGCCTTCATGCTGTACTGCCTACCTACATTACCACAATTTTACAACTGAGTCAGCTGATGCTGCCAGTGTTCCTAACCTACTTTCTGCAGATTCTCCTGTTTATGTCTTTAATACATTACTATTCAAAATTTTTGGTTTGTTTTGCAGACAGAATATGTTAAGTCTCCCCAGAAATACCTTTGCACAGTAAAAACACTCAAATTTAATTCCAGTTCATCCAGTGCTAATGTTGGCTGTTGTGCTGAAGTCCCAGACCACTCTGTATGCTGCGGGGGGAGCTTGCTGGAGTGTGCTCTGACTCTGCTGATCCTAGGAAAATGCACATACTAGAGGAGGCAGGGAATGAGAAGGGGAAAGGCAGGGTATGCTAGTGCATGCCTGGGTTTCAGCCCAGCACAGTCAGATGTCAGCCAGAGTATGCACTGGACCTGGGAGCTCAGAAATGCCCTTATGTTTAGACATAAGCAGTTGAGATATAACCAGTACAAGCTGATGAAAATGAAAGTGAAGAGCTCATTCCTCTTGATCTCTTACCTGCAAAATATCAGCTCAGGAGTATTTTGATGTATATCACTCCTCTTTTACCATTTTAAAAGTTCTTGGCCTAATGACCAAGATCTCCCATATTTTAAATACTAAATGTCTGTAATACAAGGAAAAAATGTTTATGTTGCAAGGACACTATCTGGTATCAGCAAATTCCTTTCTGTTTATCAGCAAGTATGATGTGTGAGTATAACATATTCTGTTGGTTTATATAGAATTGCCTTACACCATTTTCCTGAACTTCTGTGTAACACTTTATAGGATAAACATATGACAGAATTCTGTCTTTTGAGGATTTTATAGAAAACATTAAATAGACTAAACATTGCAACTGAGGTAAAATCCTGAATATAGCTCTTAATAACAGTTCTTCACCAACTGTAAGTAAAGCGTGCCTTGCATTTCCTAGTACATATGAATTCTGTGAATAAAAAAATTTGCAAATGGTATTTAGAATTCACTTAAATTACTTTAAACAAAAGCTATTAGTAAGTCGAATGGTGTGCCTTCTGTTCCAAATTGTTGCTGTTACAATATTCTGTTTCATGTTAATATGTATATTTCAGTATGTTAGTACTCATAAACACATTATCCTCTAATCATCTTTCACAGATAATTGTTCAGTATATGTAGTAATGTAGTATGATCATAATGTATAATATCTGTCACTTATTTTTTTTTAGAGCTGGAAATAATGCAGGCATCTCAGTCTCTTTCCAGGCTCTCCAACCTCTTTTCAGTGAAACTCTGAGCATACTGAAAGTAGAATTTTTGTCCACACTTTGGCGTGTACTGTTAACTTTCTAATGAAACAGGAAATTTGTAGCCCACAGAGATACTGAAATAAGCAAATAAATTATCAATATCCTCTCTATGCTTTGCACATGCGAAGATCCAATTTTCGCTGTGATTGAAGTTAAATAAGCATCTTAAAATCCACACCTCATTAATACTCCATGATAAACTTTCACCTTATTATACCTAATCACTGTTTAACTGATGATAATTAAAATGGCTAGCATTTCCTTAAGTGCTTTTTCCTAAAGACCTTTTAGCCTATGTGAGGGAGAAAGGTTCCACTGTTGGTATTTTTGCCATAGAGGTACCATAATGTAGACTATACATTAGACCAGCTGAGCTATTCTCTCGTGTAAAAGCTGGAAAAACACCCACCTCGATTCAAAGAGGTCCAGAGAGTAAAGCCCATCCCAGAAAGAACCAGCATCTCTTGGGCCTGAGCCAGGCGGTGCTTCAGCTCGCAAACCTGTCTTTAACCCGTGGGACTTTCATCCTTGTCCCTGCACACAGATTCAGTTCTGACTGTCTTATTTCAGACAGCGGTATCAAGTAATGGACTAAACTTAGTAACCACAGCTTCCTGCAGGCTGAGCTAGCTGAGCTGCCTTGCCTTTCTCTGCACAGATGCTGGTGCACTGTTTGTGGCTTTCTCTTTCTCCAGACTTCGCAAGGAGTTTTATGGGCTCTGGAAAGAGAGATGCTTAGTGTTCTGCAGATATTTCTTCTGGTTAATTGACTTTGGTGTAACTTTCATATAAGCTCTGGCTGGTGTCTTACCAAATGGGACTTTTCCTTGTGACCTCCCCAGTAAGACATCTCTTTTCTCCTGTCTGTTTTCTTGAAATGAGTAAAATGTTATCTTTGAGACCTCTGCTCCATTGTCAACTGTATCCAGTTGAAATCAGCCAAAGAAAGCGGGAACAGGGTCAGTGGACAGACACAGCAACACACTCATGAATAAGGTCATTTTATAGCTATCATTTTTCTAGTAAGCCATGCTAAAAATTAGAAGCTAAAGTGTAGGGCTTATTTATGAAAAGTGTTACAGTTGTGCTTTTCTTATAACAGTGTCCATTTATGGTATTTTTTTAGCCTAGAAGCTTAGTACATTTTTTTTAACTTAAAATTATACCTTAAATTTTATTTTGAATAGCATTTGTTTAGGGGAAACCATGCACTGATTGGCCAATATGCGTACATATATATTGGTTTTGTCTGTGTTCTCAAAGTAGACTTGAACATAGTGGATAGTTTTGTTTGTATGCATGAGAGGCATTCTTGGCAAAACAAACCAGATCATGTGAATAGCAAGGATGGCTGATGGTCTGCTCCATCAGAATGATTTCTAATCATCTTCTGTGGATATATGTGCACTGGATATTTATGCCACTGGAATAGTAATAGCAATTCTTAACACAGAGTACCTTATTCAAGTGTTTAGGCTGGTTTCAGAAATAATTTTCTTGTCAGACTCATCACTGTAAACCTCTCTGATATGTCTGTACTGCCATATGTTGATTTATATAAAGTGTTTCCCATTCATGGTGAAAATAACCCAAATGGAGAGGCCTTAGCAATAAGCTTCACTTAATATCCTAAAACAGAACTTAAGTGCTACACAGATGCTTCCACAATTTGTCTGCACTGAAATGGATTTCAGCTACAACTGAAATAATAATAAAGATCTCTTCTGCAGCTTCTTAGGCAAGTAGATGGGATATATGTCTATTCTGTATCTGGTCCCATCTGATCATACTGACATTTTGACATCTGCAATTTTTCAGCATGTATCTTTGAAAAGCATAACCATTTTTTTTAAGACTATGCTATCATGACTGTGAAAAATGCTTGTTTCACGGGACACATACAATATATGGTGATGACTCTTTCATCAAGCTAGCATTTCTTTCTAATCATGCCATAAAAGAATATGTGTCAATGCCAGAAAAATCAAAGATTAAAAGCAGAGGAAGAAAAAGCAAGCACACTGTTACAGTCAGCTAGAGTTATGGATTTTACAATATTCTTTGATATTTTATCTTGTTATGTTAATGATTCCTTCTCTATTTTTCACTTGCTATTAAAAAGTTGAATGTAAGTAAAAATTGATCCAGACAGAGAATCTGTGTCCTTCAGACCTTACTAAAAGGAAAAAAATAAGGTCTATTACTTTTCCATTTTGAGTGGAATAATTTAATATATGTTTTCCTCTAGTTTGTCAGTAGAATTAGTCAAATTATGTTGTTGCAGCAGCCTTTAGCTAAATGTTATGAAGTGGCAGAACTCAGAGTCATTTTTATATTTATACTTTGTTGCAAATATATGACAAGTGCACCTTATATGAAACCATTAATGTTATAGGAAAAGATACTATCAAGTTCATTACAGTTGTAAGAGTCTTAAATTCTTTATTAAACAGCAGAAAGAAATGACCTCTTGTGTCAAGTTATTATTGAAAAGAAGAAAAAATTGTTTAACAGCATTGTCTAGAGACGTCCACTTGGAATGATGTTTCCATTGGTCAAAGAGTTTTAGAGATATGCAGTAAAAAATAATCGTAGTGGAATGAAATTCACTCCTAAAAAGAGGGTTAGAACAAAGTTTCCCTCCAGTACTTATATAAACCTTTTTTTAAAGGGTTAAATTGGAGAGTCAAATTGGAATTTAATGACACAGAAGGTGTTCCCACTGGCTTATTGTGGAAGAATGGATTTGAGCTCCCCAGGGAATATCACAGAACCACCATAGCTGATTATTTCATCTGGGGAAGGGCCACAGACCACAAATGAAGCACTGACAAATAGTGCATAAATATGAAACATAACTGGTATATTGAATGAGACTCCAACAAGTGAATGCACAAAAGATTTGAAATTAGCCGAAACCAGGCATTTTCTATGTATTGATTAAATCTTGCAATTAATGAAGACAAATCAAACCCAGCACAGTTTATAATACAATGGTATTATACAATACTTCTGACTTTTTTCCAAAGTCTAGTCCAAGGAGGACTTCATAATAAAAGATTTAAGAAGGGTCCAGGATGCTAAATATGAAATGAGTTCCATGACTTCACTGATATCATTGAACCTTCACGGTGCTACAGGTGAGGGGAAACAGCCTCAGGTCCTAATATCCTTATTATATATGGGTAATCTAATCTAAATCAAGGGAATCTCCTCACTTTTGGGCCATATTATGTTACCTAGTTAGCAAGAATTCAAGTTTCAGAATTGCCTCTAGAAATTTACAGTTATTGTGCAAAGCCACTTGAGACGATGTCTTTAGAGGTGTGCATATTCCTAAACATTCAGACAGCTGCTTTTGGAAATCCTGCAGGATGCCTGAATGCATCCCCAGGCATTAAAACATTATGAACCATTTCCAAAACACCAAACCCAGATTTTTATGATCACCTTTGTGCCCTTCTGCTACTCAACTGTGGTGAGCAGAGTCATGACAATCATTTTTAAACCGTATCCAGTGCTTTAGTACAGGTGTGTGTATGCTCACATCCTGCTTCTATTCTAGAGTATGAAGAACAGAGTTTACAAGAAAAATTTGACTTTGTTATCAGCCAGTGTTCAAGATCTAGCAAGCAGCAAATGTAAAATGTTTTAAGATCACAGAGCAGTGCTGCCCTTTAGATTCCTTCGGTAAATAACTATTACCAGTTGGCTTTCATGGGAGACAAGCCGATCAATTGTGTACCTGTATAATAAACAATGCTCTAGTGTTTGAACGGCATGCTTTGCCGAAATATTGTCTAGCCTTAGACTGAAACAAACACTCTGAAACTTCCCTTGGCTTGAAACAGTTATCTAGTATTTGCAATGCACATGTTTCTGGACATTATTCAGATAAAATTTCCTTGACTTGGGACTTAACATTCAAGATGGCCTACAAGATAACATCCCTGAGAAACTGAAATGAGACTGAATTCAGTTTGAATCCTAATTAGCTGAAATGGCCGGTCTGCCAGCAGAGCTTGTGTTGAGGAGTTGCACTGTCAAAACAATTTCCGTGTAATGCCCATGGAATTTAAAGCAAATCAGACATGCTGATAATAAAATAAACAAAGAATGAACAAAAATATGTGTTTTTAACTCAGACATGGTTCATGCAAGATTCATTGTCAGAGTCAGAAGAGGGAAAAGATCATTTTCTGACAGACTATGAACCTGTGTAGGCAATCTAATTTCACTTGAAAGGCTAAACTTAAAGAAGCAGCCTTAGTAATGAAGTTTTATGTTTCAAAGAATGAGACAAAGAGGTCTTTTCTGAGATTGTCTCCTGACAGGAAGAAATAATTTCAAAAATACACCTGAACTCTGAGCAGATCAGGAATAAAGTTTGAGCTGTGGGGAGCAAGAGAAAGGATGCTGAAGAGAGAATATTTTTTAATCTTCCTCCCTCCTCTTCCCCTTTTGCCCTCCACCTATCTTTCTTTAGAGCATCTAATTCCCGAAATGAAATGTTAGTAAAAGAGCAGAATGTTTTAAAAGGTTTTTTTCAATAGCAATCACCCTCAAAAAATGCAATGCATAAGATATGATTTGTTTATATTACAGGGGAAAAGAAACACATAGAAGCAAATCCTCATTCGTAGTGGATTATCATAACACAATTTACTTAACAGAGCTATGATATTTACACCAGGCAAGGATCTGTCTCCTGGGATTTAACTCTTCTCTCATTTACATTGTTTTAAGCATGCCTAACTACTTTGCATTTCAAGGAGTTATTACGAATTTGCCACAGTGTTAGAGTAAAATCAGGGTGACCTTTTCATTGCTGCAGTGGAAAGACGTTTGTTTTCTAATACTGCTACTGAATAATCGCAGGAAAGGGAAGACTGACTATTCAGCTTTCCCAAAGTTAAAAATGTAGGCTATCTTTAAATTAAGACATGCAGTATGTGACACTTTTGTGAGAGACAAATGAGCCTGATACCTCTGGGCCCCAGAAGAGCATTCACGTTTAATGTCTCCTATGGCTGGCCCTATATAAATCTCAGACCACCTGTTCTCATTTATTTTAGCTTGTTTCTGTGACTCAGATTTTGCTTACAAACCTTTCTTTCTAAAGTTATGCAGTTCTGTAAATAGTACACTTAACTCACAGTAGTCTTATAATCACCAAAGGAAAATGTACATTAAAGTTTATAAAAGAAGTCCTCATGGCTTACATATGCAATCCTTTCAACAGTTTTCAGCTATTGATCTCTCTTTATATAGATATATATTTATATATAAACAAACCCTCCCACCCTCAGTTTTTCATTTATCACAGGCATTTCAAAGAGCAACATTAGCACATTCCCTACACATACATATCCAACTACAGATTTTGGTTCAGCTGCCTATTATTATGTAGATGCCATCAAAATTTGGATTTTCAAAGACTGGTTGGAAATTTTCTGATGTTGCTAAAACAAAAATGAAAAAGAGCTCTAGAATGGGTCAGTCTGGAGATATTCCCCTGGAACTCTAGGAAGTTTCCATTAGAAACGTGAGATAACTGCTGCCTACCTGCCTCTGTGCCCATCCAGTCCCTTTCCTGTCTTTTCAGAGTGTTAGCGGATGAGGAATTGGGGAGCCAGAACAGCTTCCATCTTGGAAGGAACAGGGGAGCAGATTTATGGAGAATCTTATGGTGTTTCAAAAGGAAAAAAAAAAAAGAAAATCATTTTTCAGAAATAAGATTCAACTTTGTATTTTGCTCTGTCTCCAAACTGATACATGGAAATCAGAGGCTTGCTCCATTCTCTCCCTTCCTAATTTCCCGTAACAGTCAGACATGCACACTTCATTTTATCTTCCACTGACACTCCAGAAACACCACCACTCATTCAGCTAATATTTTAGTCTGAAGGAGAGGACCATCCATTTTCCCTAACAAAGGCGCAGAATGACTCTGAATGCTGAGACTAAACGAGACTGTGGGACAGGAAACCTTGTTCGACTGCACCTCGGGATTACCGTGGGTAAGCTGTGTTTTTAAGCGCAGTCTTGAGCAAACAGTGGTATGTAAATTGCATGAGCCTGCGAATGGCCCAGGGAGGCATTGTGCCTCCCACCGCTATTCACATAATTGCTTACCAGCTTCCTCTTGCTCTGGGGGCATGATAATCAGCTGCTTACTTCTGTCTGTAGTAAACTGCAAAACAGCAGCTTAGGAAACCTAACATAAATGCACACTTGCTCATCTGCTTTGTTTAGCTGTTAAATCTTTCACATCACTCCTTATTTGATCCATAGCATGCAAGTCCTCACTTGCTTTTGGTGTCTTTGGACTCATTATCTCCCAAAGCCATGCAAAGATTTAAGTTTTATCTCCTTGCACACATATGAAATTCAAGTGAAAGTATAGCTCATAGTTGTTGTCTGCCTGATTGTTTTCTCACATGTGTGGAATGGGGATAGTAAAGCTTGCTCACATTTCTAAAACCCTTAAAACCACTGATTCTAAACTATATGTGTAGAAAATATCTGTATTTATACATTGTGCTTATATTATAATGCCGTAGAGGTTTAAAACATCCTCTATCATATACGATACTCAATCTCAATATGAGTAATATTCAGTGATTTTCCATATGAAAGGGATAGAACTCCATAATGCACTATTGAAAGATAAGATGCTAAGAACTCAATGTAGTTAAAAGCTTGTGTCACTCCATGCCATAAAATTGGATATTTTATCCCTGAAACGTTACAGGCAGATCCAAAACCCTTTTCTAATTTTGCATGGAAACATACCTACTGTATTAGTAACTTGTTTCAAAATTTCTGGTGACAGTTAAGAGGCATCTCCTTTTTGGATTCTTACCCCCATTTGATTCAATTTTGAGTTAATTATTGATTAACTGAAGGAGTAATTCAGTAATAACACTGGCATAAATTTCTTGAAAGTATGTGACCCAACAGGAGTCATTTAAGAAGGAGTCATTTAAGTAATTAAAAAAACCCAACATGATTAACCTTCAACTTCGGTGGTTCTGTTGTTTTTACCTCCAAAGATTCTCCTTAACCCATGCAGCATTAGGTAATTGTAGCAGTGTAAAATCTCCCTGTAACACGGGGCATTTCTACAGCTTGCCAGAATAGGCCTTGAGGATTTCCAGGTTGTTTTGCTTTCCTTTTAAAGTCTTTCAGCATAACAGCTGTGATATTTATACTCTTTTATTCTAAAGAGCATTTTTCCCATTCTATATGAAGCTCAGAATGCTCCATGCTTGCTCCCAAGCACATCCTGACATTTTGAAAATGAACATAGGTCCCTAGAGGACACACACTGTACTCAGATTTAACAGCTGTTCAAGTTAGCGGTGTATACAGTCAAATTAAAAATGCATTAATTGCACATCAGGATTAATATAGACTGAAAATTCTCTGAAATCAGACCCACACAATAGCAATTCTTTACCCTGTCACCTCCACCTTCACTGAGACCATTACATGAAAAAGATAAACGAGCTCATATTAATTTCTTCAACCAGCACCAGCTTTGTAATTCTGGCTACAAGCTGAAAAACAGAGCTATAATGAAGAGTGGTATGCTGAGAATTATGGCACAGATCCTCATAATGAATGTTGGTTATTTTAAAAGTTGCCTATTGATGAAAGCATTCTTACATGTGAATTATAGATATGCCAAAGTTAGTATGAGCAAATACTGAGGAGACAAAGGGGCAAAACCAACAATTCACAACACTTGGGTAGTGAATACAAAATGTGTATTTCATTTTCCAGAAGGATCCTGTGCAGTGTCTGTAGATTCCCTTTTCTTCATCATTTTCATCATCACTCCACATACTTATTTCTACACACGAGAAATATTGCTAAGAGTAGTGTTGACTTGTGAGTGGGGAGGGGACTTAGTTCATGTTGGTTGATATTGCTGTCTGAGAATGGTTTTACTCTGAGGTTTCACTCTTCCCAGCTGACAAAATTTTCTTATTTGCATCAAAGGAAATCATGACAAAAAAGTTTCGTTTGTTTATCTTTAATTATCCTATTTGAAAGCCTGAATTTGGTGAGTGCAAACAGATTATTGTACAGCTAGTTAATAGTGGAGCCTGCTGGAATATTGCTTTTGCAGTTTATATCTTTCTACAAAAACAAGTCTTTCACTACTTGAAATACACTATGTCTTAACCTTTGGATAAATAGGTTTTGCCACCTCCTGATGATAAATGATCTGGGTCTGAATGGAGACCTTTGCATAGTCTGGATCTCTGGATTAAATGTTTTACCTTGATCTCATCACTAGCCTTGGTTTCACTTATAACATAGTGACAGGACTGACTCATTTGCATATGATATTTTTACAGATACTAGACCAAATGCAAAGTCCTGTAACTTTTTCATAATTCATTTCAGGTGAAAGATAGTACCTCTGAAATGCAGGCCTTTGACTGTAACATATTTCTTTCAACTCATTTGTTCTGTTTCTAAAATATGGGCCTCTTGATTCAGGTACTTGATTAATAAATATCGTCTGACATTTTAAGACATTTCCAAGGAAATAATAGCAAAAAATTGAAGCAGTGACATTTAGAAATATGGCCCTGAAACCTGTCATTTTACATCTCATTGTATTAAATATGTTTTTTTTTAACAGCAGCTATTTATTATTCACCCTGTCTGTCCTTTTCTGCATTCACATACCTATACTCCACAGAGATTTTGTAGTAGTTGTAGTTTTTCCCTATGGCTATGTCATGAGGACCATAAGAAAATATAAGAGCAGAATTATTGCTGGCTTAAAGCAGTTTGGATCAACCAAAAGCCCCATTCACAACTGATTATTGATTGGTATACTGATGTAGCCATTTCATTAATATGGAAATAAAGGAAACCATCAGCAAGGAAGAGGAAGCAATATCTGTATATAAGGGGATATTTTCAGTCCATCTTTTCCTTTTTTATTTAGCTCAAAAAATGCAATAGGATAATAATGAGGAAAGATCAAAGCGTGGTAGCTCTGTAATGTTCTACTTGATTGCTCTTGGAGCTATTTTGTAAAAGCCCCAAGAAATACAGTAGAACAGTTTTTTTAAGAATTCCACAAGCATTTGTCATTTATATAAAAAAGTCTATAAACTATACTACAATGAACAAGACTCTGGGTCTAGAAATGACCAAAAGTTTTCTTTTTCATCCTTTTTTTGTACCTGTGCGCCATATAAAAGCATCAGCTACATAGTGGCCACATTATACAGCTTACTGGGATTTCAGCTAAACCACAGAACAAACATCTTGGGTGTTGAGAAAGAATTTATTTTCCCTTTAATTTTCCATAAAGCATAGGAAATGAAGATCATTTAGTAAGACACAACCCACTTCATTTAGCTTTAGGCTAATATAGAAAATATTAAATCTAATGTAATGAATGTTAGCATTTAAGTATACATCCTTAAAAAGAAAGTGCAAGAACATCAGAAAAAAGGGATATCAGTATTAAGGAATATAAATCTGAAGCTAGAACTGTCAAGCAAATTGGTAAAATCGTCAAAAGAGCACAAGGAATAAATCTGTGGCAATGGAAATAGGCGCATGAAAATGATTATTAGCATGTATTTGGAGCAAAAAGAACATTAACAATGGTGTGGGTCCCTTGACCAGTGACAGAATTGTCAAATTGCTTTAAAATGTAGAAGTGACAGAAGAGGTCAGTCAATATTTCTTCTACGTTCTTAGGAAAACAAATCCAAACAAGTAGATGTTAGAGGTGTTTGAAATGGTAATGATGATAAAACATTTTTCACTCCTGCAATGATTTGAGAGGATATCTAGCAGTAAATATTAAAATGATAGACATTTTGAAATGTGCATGTCCATGTATCTTCAGATACATGCATTCAGAAGTTTTGAAAGAATTAGCCAAGGAATTCTCTGAGGATTTGATGTTGCTTTTCACCACATTTTGGAATACCAAGGAGGTTCCAGAAGAGAGCTAATGTTATGTAATATTTTTAAAGGGCTCATAAGTAAATAATATACTAATATACTCAGTGTTTAGTAATGCTTATTACTAAACACTCAGTGTTTATTAATAGTTTCATTTGGTACCTTATGACATTTTGAGCAAGAAATTAAAGTGTTATGAAAATAATGTTACATAAATTAATTGGTCTAAATATTCATTAACTTTAGTTCTCAAAATATAATTATTTTCTCTTTTTTTTTTCAAGAATATTATTTTTAAAGGCTATACTCCTAACTGCTGTATAGGTGTTTTGGGACCTATGCTACTAAACATTTAAACAATGATAAAACAGAAACATAAAATCCTAATTTATAAGATTTGCAGGGGATGCAAAAGTAGGGAAGCGGTAAATGATTCTTTCCTCCAATCCCTCCACCGCAAATTTTTTAGAATTCTGTAAATATTAGATCAGGATTGTTCTGTTATTTTGGGGTCTTTTTTTTTTTCTTAAACAACCTAAGTCTAAGCCAAGACTTCTTCTTGTCTCCTAAGAAAACAGAAGCAGTAGCTTTTAAAACAGGTATGTCTGGGGAAAGAACTCTAACATATTTTGTTTGGCACACTTTGGGCCAAAATGAACTATATTTTGTAATGTGAGGCTAATTTCAATATTTTAGTCATTCAGATAAAACATCCCTGGGGAAAAGTTACATGGCAGTTTAGAGTAGTACTTGCCTTGTGTTCTCAGGATATCATTGTGTCTGAAGAATCAAGAGAACTTCCCATTTAAGTAAATATTTCCTCACACCAAAGCAGATAAGTAAGTTCTTTGAAAATACTGTTAGAAGTAAAATATCTTGTTCTGTGAATAGTCAATAGGACTGCATCCTAATTGAATCACTGAAAGATAACTTTTCCTTTGAAAGAGAGAGATCATATAAAGTTCCTTAATTTCAGAATAATCTTTTATTTCTAAAACAGGTGTTTGAATTGAGAGCTTTCTTCAGTCAGACAATATTGAACTTTACCAAATATGAGTAAATATGCGATTTATACAATGTCTCTGAAAAGCATGTAGATATAAGATAAAAACAAACACACAAACCTAAAATATACTGATGAAAGAAAATTAGCAGATACCTACAGAATTGCATTTTATGTAAGATGGTTTAAGAATTTTGGTGTATACACATGACTCTGGCCAATTCTTACTGATTACGCTAACAGTCTCAGAGCAACTGAAATATGAATCTCCACAGGGTTCAAATATGCAATATTGACTCACATATAAACTGCTTTTTTCACTAGCAAAGGTCTATTTTCATATCTGATTTCTTGGAAAGTTTTGGCTAGTTCTGCTAAGGAGCTTGGAGCTTAGTTATTGAAATATGAGCTGAGTGATATTTGTTATCCTAAACAGCTCAAGCCAGCATCTTTTGTTCAGAACCTACTGGACAGATATCCATATCAAAGTTCAATCTAAATGTAGTATTTTTTTTCTGAGTTCTGAGAGGGATTTTAGTAAATGAATGAATCTGTATAATTATCCCTTTTCTACTTTTAGCAGGGCTATAACTGCTTACCCAATAACCAGAAAGTTTCCTTTCTGAGCATGTTATAGCCATTCTTTTCCATGAATATTTATTCCTATGGAAAAATGAAATAAAATCTGTTTGTATTACTTCATTGCATCAATGCTTAAGCATTAGAGTTTACAACAGTATTATTGTAATGACAGTAATGTGACATGACAGTTGTTAATCTTATATTTTGATGAAATGGCTGACATGAAGGGATCAGGAAGGTAGGAGAGAAGAGCACTGAAAGAAACAGTTTGTGCTGTCCGCTTTCTTCTTTCTAAAGAAGAATACTTCTTCTTTGCCTAAAGATCAAAATTGTTCCTTTTGGGTTGTACTCGAGCATAGCAGATGCACATGGCACAGTCAGAGGGTTCTTGTCCTTCAGCTGTTCAACCTGGGGACCTGGCAGGCGCAGCCTGTGGCACCTTCAGGCCTTCACACCTGCGTTTTTCTCACATGGCACCAAGAAACAGAGGTGGATGGCATAGGAGATTGCTCGGAGTTGCAAGTAGCTGTGATCAGCCCTTATCTTGGTGTTTGCGTAGTCTGTTTTGGGGAGGTGGGGACTGTCTGAACAAGCGGAATGGGCTGCCCAAACAGCTGATCTCCACCTCCCTTCCATGCCAATTCCTTATCCTGCTGCTGGGGCTAGCTCCAAGGGTTGGATCCCGTGGGATGCCTAATTTCCTTCTTGTGAATGAGAAGCCACAAGCCATTTCTCCCAGAGGAACAGGAATTTCACAACTGGTGACTCAGTTCAGTGCTGGATGTGGGGCCAGTGTAGATTAGCTGAGTGATATAGGGTACTGCAAGTGCAGGCACAGTACCAGGTCTGGTACCTCAGCCCTAGTCCTGCAATCCTCACACATGCAGTTTTCCGTCGTTTCTGGTAGTTTTCCTTGGGGAAGAGTTTTGTGACGCGCCACTAGAGGAATCTTTTGGGTTGCGGGGTTAGTTGTACTGAACTCGAGAGATCACCATTTGTCAAGTGGGAATTTATTAAGGCTAAGAGGTTATGACAAAGCTAACTATAGCAAAGCCAGAAATAGAACAGAACTGAAAATATTTATACATATCAGAGCTCTACAGTTCAATCATGGGTGCACGATGCAACGACCGCTCTTGCCCTTGCCTTGAGGGTCACCCCTCCGGTATAGTTTTTCCCGGATTCTCAAGCAACGGGTGCACGGTGCAGCAACCGCTCTTGCCCTTTATGGGCCATCCCTCCAGTATAGTTTTCCCCAGTTTCTCCTCACTACACTGTTGACCTCAGGGGTGTCCCCGCTGACAGGTGGGTCCTCAGGTCCACAGGCCAGCTGACCGTGGGTCCGAGTCCACGACAAATGTATGTGGCTTAGTCTCTTTTATACCCAGTCAGAACAATGCCAGCCCACAGCCATACCAAGGCCGCACAGCTGTAGTCAATACCAGCACGCACATCGGCAGGTGACCTGTGCTTAGCCCACAGCCCTGCTCGGCGGGTAACAGCGTGCCCATTAGCAGGTCATTCTGCGAGGAATGGCTTCACAGGGCGATGTCTGTGGTGTGGGCCTGCGGTGTCACTTCTCCTTTGTCTGGACTTGTTAATCACGTGTTCATTAGAGGATGTGCCCCCAGGCTACAGCAATCCCACAGTGTGGTGGCTCCAGCCCTGGTGCACTTGGGGTTTGTTAACTCTTGGGGAGCACCCCAGAGCAAATCCCTCTTCTATGGGCTGCACCATCTGGAGTCCCATGCTTACTTGTGTGGCGCCTGTCAATTTTAGGGTCAAATTACTTCCCTATTACTTCATTATTAAGATTTCCTTACTCATACTATTGATAAAGTTTCCATTGTTCAGAAATGGTAACAATTCTGAATCTAGGCATACTGTAGGGATGATTAGGTCAGACTTTCAGAATGAGTCCTATGCAATTATTTATACGTATACATAATACAAAGAATTAGGGACACTAAATAAATTTATATATATATATATATATGTATATTTATGAAGTAGCTTCTAAGATCCTGTCTGTTTAGATATTTGCACGCGCACGTATGACTTGCCTTCATGTCTGATTCTAACCTTCTCAAACAAATCACACACAAATTTTTGGGGAGAATTGGCCTATTGTAAGCCTCTCCTTTGTTTTAAAAAGACTATTCCTTAATCAGAAAAAATAGGTTTGGATACTTTGGGTTATATCACAAGGAAAATTTAGATTTATAAGTCAGAGAACTATTCTGATTCCAGCTCTGCAATAGACTTTATTGGATGACTTTAGTGAAACATGTTCTGATAAGTAATATATTCCTATTTCCTTAGCTTCTATTCTCTATAAGACCCCTAACAAGCTTTGGATGGGAAATGCAAAATGATAATTTATAATACCATGGAAAAATGGAAATGAATAGTGAACATGGATAAGAATATAATGCAGCAACATTACCTAGTTGCATATACTTTGCAAACAGTAAAAAATTACACTCATGAGTTAGTGTTCCCAGTAGACAGACTCAGCATTTTTCATTGACTTTTTAAATTAAAATCTTGGCCCTGTGTTGTAATCTTATGTTTGTGTAATGGGACTAAATCCTCACTAAAAACACACTCAAAGAGCTTTATTCCCTGAGAGATGCTTAAAAGGGAGAGAAACATGGTATGTGAAGAGAAAAGGAAGACAGAAAGGTGATGGTTCCATGTATGTTCCTGAAGCCATGTAGCAACTCTGGGCTTTCAGTACAAAGAGACTGCTTTAATTTACGGTTGAGCTTGGAGACATCTTTATAGCTCTAAATCCTTTTTTGTGGGTAATACAAAGAGCTTATCTGAACAAACACATTTTTTAAACCACAAGGCACTTTAGGATATATACTCTGAATTCAGAAGTAGGAACTGAATTTACATTTAGGGAATATATACCTTAAGTTGGATCATTATGGAGTCAGAATAGAGATAAGTTTAAAGGTATACTTGAGGATATATATGTCTTGTACATTATCCCTGCCTCAGATTCCTGCCCATTCTTCACTTGAAGAAAAGAATTTGTCATGGCAGTGGAGGAGGATAAAAAGAAGATGGATATCTTACCTGGTGAGAAAGGTGTTCATTGCAGAATAGACAGTATTTCCTTCTCCCTTTGAAAACTGGTAAGAACTTGATAAGAATAAGATAAGAATAAGTTTTTATCTTATAATTTCTGATAAGAACCCAACACATTTTGAACATCACTGAAAACAAAGAATAATATTAACAATAAAACTACAATCAATGCGTATGTATCTTTTATTAGAAACTTAGAATTTGAAAGTAGAAAGTATGGTAAAAGGCCCTGCAAGTGCCAAATGAAATAAAACATAGGATGCCAAATAAAGAAGGGACAGGAGCCCAGTGGGGTTCTCTGTGGTATCTCTGTGGTGCTAAGGTGTAACTGCTTTTAGTGTGGGGGGGGGTTCTTCTGTTCCAAGAGTCTGAATAAAAGGTGAAATCTATGTTGCAGCCCATCAAAGTCATTTGTACAATGAGAAACAAAGGGAAGGTGTATATGTTGCCTACCGGTGGTAGGGGGAAAGACATGAGGGTATGTGAAAGTGCTTAAAAATGGAAAACCTCCTGGGATAATGGTTGGAGGACTGTGCAGAGCAGGGGGAGGCAAACAGGGAAAGGAAATACAGTCTTGTGCATGTCCTTTTTCAGAGAGGGCCTTGAAGGTAGTTGTCATTTGTATTTTGTCAAATACTCTCCTGGAGAGAATAGCTGAGGCTGTCGAAAGCAGCCAAGCAACATGGACAGTCAGGGCACCAGTGCTGTATGCACTACCTGGCCCTTTTGTGTTTAACAATGTCCAAAAGCCAGTTAAACTCCATTTGAGAAAGTGAACTCAGATTTTGTCCTTTTCCTACTGGTGTAGTGAAAGCTTCCTATTTTCTGGATAAATATTTTTTTTTGCTTCCAGGCTTTCATCTGAAGGTAAAAGGTTTTTCACCTGGAGCAACAGTTTCCTGACTTTTATAGAAGGACACATTATAATAAAGAAAGTACAATGAGTTTAGGGTAGAGAATGAAAGTGGTGATGACAGGCCTTCCCACTGTGTTCTGTAGGTAGTCATAAATGGAAACAAAAGTTTGTACTTCATTCATCTCACTGAGTTGCAATAGCCTTGAAAGCAGTAAATAAATTGCAATAAACTACTCTGAGGAATTCAAGACCATTTAAAAAACATAAGAGTGGCCATACTGGATCAGAGCAAATAGTTAGGTAATCCACTTTCCTATCTCTAACAGTGGTCATATTTTTAGGAAGAGAGTGTAAGAACAAGGCAAACATACAGGGAACTTTTGCAGATTCTGACAGTCAGGGACTTCATGAAAAAGTGGTGTAAAGCAATCACAAATCACCAAAGAATTACAGTAAGAAAAATTTCATCCCTTTCTAGCACACTGTACTGACTACTGAGCTCTTCGGCATGAGACAGCTTCTTGTTCTCCAGCTTCTCTCCTGTAAGGAATAAGAAATGGAGAGGTGGCAGAGTATAAAGCAGGCACAAAGAACAATGTAAACTGCATTTTTCCAATGTCCTATGGTCTACTTTGGTTCTTCAGGGAAAGCAGAATAAGTCATTAAGTACATTATTTGTCAATGACAAATAATCATTGCTATTTGTCCACAAAGTAGTCTCTAGAGCAGAACAGGTAGACATCAACCCTTAATTAAGACCAGGCATAAAGGCTTTGTAAGGTATAAATTCCATGGTGAAACTGTCTGTGTAGTGACATTCTTCTGACTAAATAATCTGTTGGTCACCTTTTTGAGAAAAATATAATTTATATGATGTATTTTCTGTGTGTTTTGTAATCCAAGCCAGTGCACAAACAGAAAGCAACCAACAGTTCAAGGTGTACACAGTTTAACTCAGACTCTTGGAATACATTAGAGATACCTAGTAAACCTAGTTCACCAGGATATACCCCAGGTGAAATGAAAATGAAACAATCATTGTCATTAAGAGTTTACAGAAGAGTGTGTTTTAGGGATATAGGTTGGATACCTACAGGAGGTAAGTTGATCCAAAAGAAATAAAAGGAAGAGCTGCAGATACAGTGGGCAACATGTCCCCCGAAAAAGAAGTGGGACTGTGCAGAGAATAAAAGTAAGAGGTCATTATGGCAGACTAAGAAAAGTGACATGATCGCTCAGGAAGAGTCAGGAGTAAACATGTTTGAAGCCTCTCCAACTCTAAAGTGATAAAGGATGAAACAACAGATATATGCAGGGATGCCCCATACAGAGAACTATGGTAGGTTTATCCTTGTATCAGCTTTCTGCATATTACCCCCATCTGTTGAAACACTGGATTAGAGAGGCTTCTCTTCTGACAGTGGATTTTCAGGAGCTCCTGCAAGATAATGAATGCTCATCATTTCTTGACATGGCATCAGATAAAGTAGGCTCGACGACAGTGCCTTGTCTTTATGCCTATTCCAGAAATGATAAGAACAGAGGTTACAGTATGCCTTTCCTGGAGTCTGAAAACTCTGTGTCACTGACTGATTACTTATCCCTGCTGGAAACAGGTGACTCTCACCAGGGAGATGAAGCTGGAGTAAATATCCCTACAGTGATTGAAACCCACTGGATGTATAAACATGTGACCACTTGACGTGGTTATTGGTATATACTTAACGTAGTATATATTGGTGATACCTAGGATTGTATTTTTCTCCACAGTCTTCCCTTTCTGAACTTGCACAATAAAATTAAATGAGGCAGAAGGTCTACAGCAGGTCTTTTTCTTGGGATTAAAGGCTTCCCTTTGCATTTTGTACTAATCCAGCTATTCTGGGTAGAAAAAATGTGAGTAAGAAAGGAAGGCAAATAACAAACTTATCAGCTAAGTCCTTTCAAAGATTCTTTTTACTAGATTTTAAGAATGACTTTCATACCAGTAAGACCTTCACAGAAATATTCCACTAAAGATGAAACTTACCTACTTGATGGTCATAATTTTTCCCATCACTTTTTCTTATTGTTGATAGTATTATTTTTCAAATAAGAGTTTGGAATCTCTGATTCATCTCTTTTTTTTGCTGAATCCTGAAATCAAGTCATAACACTGAAATTTGAAGAGCACAACCCTCCTTCCACCAGGAAACAGATTACTGTACCACAGTCACCAAAATCTGCTGACACATAAATGGTATAAGTTCTTGAAAGTGTTGAAGTACATGGAGTTTATTAAAGTTCAGTTTGGTACATATATTCTCTCCAGCCTTCCACTTGTTGGGCTGGTCAGAATATTTTCTAGAACTGTGAACAGGCAAACTGTCTCTTTTGCAGAAAACTAGGCAAAGTAAACATTCCTAATTTGCAAAGTAAACATTCCTAATTTTCTATTCATAGATATTGCTACGTTACAATGCTCTTGAGGACATGAGCAATGTCACCTAGATCTTGTATTTCAACCACATGTGCTATCATTAACATGAACTTCAACAGTTAAGCACAGTAAATATCTCTAGGTGATCTCATCCCAAAGTCCCGTTGTAGCCTAAGGTCCCAATAGTAGCCTTCTGGTATAGTGAATACTAGACATTTCTGGTAGGAGCTGCTTTTCCCAAGTGTAATTTTTTTTAAACAATGGAGCCAGCAATACTTTCTGCCTCTACAGATCCTTTAGATATATTTACTTCTCAAATTTGTGTTCAATTCACTGATCAGTTGTTTGGTTGGTCTTGCACATTTCTTCACTGAAAGTATCTTTAATTGGATTCTGATTCACCTGCCATTCATTTCAGTTAAGCTAGCATCATGATTTTATAAAAAAAATTACATAAGGCTGCGATGAACTAGTGAGATTATCAAAAAGGTCTTTTTTTGCCTTGTTTACTGCTTAGGAGTGAGCTTGGCAATTCTTCCCTTTTAGCACACTTACCATTCATTTATGTGACCCTGTAGTTCTTATGTGTCTGAACCTCATTAACTTCACTGGGATTGCTCCTGAGAATGAGGATGTCACATTCTGGCCCTGACATGACTTCCCTTAGTTTTTCCAGGCTTTTGCTATAAATTTGTCCTAGCTTCTTATTCAAAAGAAAACGTTGTTTTGTCCCCTTTTCCCCATATGAAATACTAACTAACTCAAGTTCATAGCTTTGATCCTGATTTAGTCTTATCAGCTCTGCCACAGTAATAATAATGACATGCTTTGATGACAGAAAAATGCCTTGGAGCCTCTTGTATTTGCACAAAGTTACCTCTTTTCCACAGCTACTGTCATAGCTCATCTTCTGAATTCACTAGAAATCGTATACTGAGGGGTGCTTAAAATATCTGAATGGAAGAACTCAGCCTTACCGTGTGTATCTGAAAGTACATGTGTGTATTTCCAGAAGACTTTGAAATTGCTGGCATCTGTGAACAGACACGTTTGCCCTTCCAGCTCTCAAGTAGGATCTATGCACTGATTTTGGCACTAGTCTTCTGTAAAACCATCTCATCTCTTTGTGTTTCTGTGGAGCAGTTTGTACAGTTTCAGATGATATCCAAGAGGTTTTGCACAGCATCTGTCACAGTAAAGATCATGTCTGAAGGTGACTGTGTGGTGTCTTTTACATAGCACCCTGGCTCTAATATTGTTTGCTATCCATAAATGGCCTGTGCAAAGCAAATTATTTGTACAGCACGGTATTTTATTCCAGCTCAGAAAAGAGGCTGCAGAGAAGTGACAAGTTTTACAGCTAATTAAGGCCATTGCATCTTACCGCAGGTATATATGAGCACAATGTATGTAGTGTCTACACAGACATCCTCTTCTGGTGATGCACGGACAAGTGTTTGGGGAATTCTGCAAATGTTTGAGGTCTGTACCCTGAAATCCAAGGTAGAACCCTTGTACCATGGACATCTATCATATTGCCTGTCTGCAGAACAGTCTCTCTCTTCCTGTTGGCCTATGGTAATTAGGTATACTTATGTCTAGCCTTTGAACAGTGTTGGTGTATTTCATGAAATTATGGTGGGCCTCCTGCTTTCCTTAACTAGTTTGTGATGTTCCAATCCCTTTGAGAGACAATTGACAAGTTTGGTTATTTCTGTTTGCTGACTGAGCTTAGAAATGGACAAAAGAGCTGCTGGATAAGATTTGACTGATGGGATAAATAGAGAGAATACTGCTGTGATAAATTAAGAGCTCCACTGAATCTCACTAGCTATCATCTTCTTTTTGTACAGTATACTAAAATACCAGAAGTGGAACTAATGGAGAGCAGCTGGAATTGTGAAGGTAAAGGGAGATAATTGCTACATCTGTGGCTTGTAGGGACGAGGCTAGATAAACTTTTTAGAAACACCACAGTCCCAATGATGAATCAGTGGTGATTGTCAATGAGAGGTTATTCAAGGGAGAAAAAGCAGAAGCTGGAGGATTAGATGGGAGTAACAAAACAAATTAAGTCATTGAGAGATGAATTAAGATCTGTTAATCTTAGGCTAGAAAAATTAAGATTAAACAATTTGAACATTTATGCTTATTTTATGAAACAGTTTCAAATATGATGTATATGAAGAACTTTTGCATGTCTTTTTATATACTCTGAGTTTCAAAATGGCCCTAAAAGTTAACTATACCTAAGTGCTAGTTTTTAGTTAGGTCATTATTCAGCCCTGTCTCTTTTATGAACTACGGATTATCAGTTAGTGCCAAACAAATACTGGCATATCTTTATTTGATATTAAATGAAAATAGACTGGAAAAGATACAAGTAAGAATTATCTGGACAGCAAGAAGAGTTCTTTTCAAAAATGTTCAAGAAAGATGAATTCAAGCCGAAGCAGATGCAGTGTATCACTATTTGAAAGATATGTCATTTTGGAATGATATTCCAGAAAGCATAGTGGGAACAAGCTAATTTAAATAAAACCTGAAAAATTCATAAAAGGAATAGTAGAGCAAGGTTGCTCTTGATATCAGCAGACTAGATTAGATGACCCAAAAGGTATCACTTAGTCACTGTAGCTCTATCACAGTCAATCCTGCAATGTTTTCCAGAAAGCCAACTTCAGCAGTCTCCCGCACTCAACACAGGATGCCATCCTTGTGGCAGGACACTCTTATATTTAGGACCTAGTTCAGTGTTCCATGCTCCTGTCAACGACTTGCTGGGAAACCATATATGTCATTTATATATACTTTCAGAATTGTGTTCTCCATTCAGTGAGGATGCTACAAAATCACAGAAATGAATAGGAATTTAGGTTTTTATTTCTACAAGAGAATGGCCAGTCTTAGAATACATGTCAAAGATCAGGACTTACAGTAGGATATTGCTGTTTTGTTCCCCACCTCTAATTCTAGTTATGTTCTTCCATGTTTGAGAACAACCTCAGCCCTCCTGTTATTTTTAATGGGGATGCTCTTATATGGCTATATAAGCCATAAATGCCCTTTAGCATATCTATATGCTAGATGCATCCCAAACCCTATTTGGAGGAAACTGGTTCTGTTCATAGGTAATTACGTTTATTTCCCCACCTTATGAATAGATTGAATTGGCACACTGAGTAGCACCTTTATAGCCAGATTTTGTAAAACCCTGCTTTTTACATTCACTTTAAGTGCTCTTTAGCATTCTTATTTTTAAAGTAGCAAAGTAACAGGATTAAAATGTCAGACACAGACACTAATTTGGTCATTAACACAGTACCTTTCTCTTACCAGTTCTCCAGTAAACCTATAATTCATATCAGTGAAATTAGTACTCATTCTCACCCTTCTCATTCTTTTCCTCACAGAAGGATCTGCAGAAAGCTTTATAAAATATAGCCCTATATTTTCTTATAGCCCTTCCCTATAAGAAGGTATTTGTACGATAAACTGCTGATAAATTATTTTAGACAAAATAATTAGCCAAAATAATTTGTCATGCTTCTATTCAATCCTATCCTTTTCTTTCACTTAGTAGAAGAGATTAAAAAAAGAAAAGAAAACAGTTGTCCTACTTTTTGTTGATAACAGGTGGTATGAGGATGCTCATGGGATGCTGTATATGTATCCAAGCTACAAGATCAGATATTTTATATTAAAAAAATGGTACTTGGAAAGAAGGAAAAAAAAAAAAAGATATAGTGCAAAGGACATGCCACAAAGTATCACTGGTTTCTCACATGCAGAATGTTGCCTGGTTCCATAAAGATTAGGAGATGCAACTTGATGTAAACCAGTCCAAACCCTGCATTATGCTTTGAGAGTTTATGGGATTTCAGCAGATGGCAGGCTAAACTGCTGGAAACATTAAATATTCTTGATTATACAGAAGAATGAACAAAGAGCAGTTTTGTATTTGTTATTTTCCAAACAATGGAACTGCTCTGAATGCTGCTGCCTTAGGTCCAGCTACTTCAGTTTACCTTTTTAACAACTGTAAATTGACTTGGTCAATTATAATGTCATGAACAAACTCATTTGACTTGTTCTTTCCTGGTGTGAGCTGGAGTGCTGTATTATTTCAAAGAGGTCAGCTGGGCTGCCTGTGAAGGTAAGACGAAGCTCTAGAGGAAGAAAAAAGGCAATGATAAAGAAGGTTATTGAAGAGACTCAGGTGAATTTGCTGCTCCCTCCATCTTTTCCTCTCATCAAAGAAAAGGCAACAGCTTCTTCCACATGTGGAAGTAGGAGGCGCATCTTCTGCCCTTACTACATCTCCTCTTGGCCAAATAATTCATGAGGTTGAGGATTATTGTTGCTGTGCTGTGAACAGGAAGGACTTTTGTCTGTTTTATGTGGCAACATGAAATGATATAGTGTCAGAAAGTTTTCTAATCTATGTTGGATTATGGTCAAAGGATCCATATTTGTTTCTGGTATGCTTGAACATTGCAGTTAATACCAAATGAATGAACTGCAATGCAGGCACTGAAATCTTTAGACATATCTTTCGACTTCTGAGCCTGTACTAATCTGCTCTTCTTTCCCTTGTGCATCTGGAGAACCTAAGCAGCTCCAATCTCTGTTTCTTCTATTTCTGCATAGCCGGAACTCCAGAGAGGTACTAGAGAGAAGTTTCTGGGAAAGAAAAGTAAAGTTATTCCTGCAGGAGTGAGAACTCCTCACTGCTGTGGGAGTAGGCTTTATTCTACGGCTCAGATTAGGGATAACAGGAAGGACATGATTTTTATTTCTTTGCTGCCTGGTTTAATTCTTCATTTTTGCCTGAAGAGAGCTTGGTGATTTAAGATGGAATATACAGTCTCTTTGGAACCACAAACCTAAATCGTAGCAGAAGATTCACCATCCTGTGGGAAACCATATGTTTCACAAGGCTTGTCATGAGCCATTCTGTGCCATGTGATGTTTTATGCCAAAGCTCATATCAAACAATTTGAATCAGTTAAACTCAGACCTTGAATGAACTCTGTCAGACTCCTACTGAATTCTGAACACACATCTTCCTTAGTCATGTAAATAGAGCTCCATCTGGTTTAATTTGTGTCTTCTTTAGGAGAATACGTTAAAATCTAAGGGTTTATAGGACATTAAAGGCTCCTTGATGTATTTCATAAGACTGGGGGGTTGTTCTTTGGCCAAAAGGAGTATGCCTCATTCCCTGTTCATCTCCTAACGGCTCTAAATACTGTTTTATCTACCTTATGGAGATTTCAGTTTGACTCATGCATTGCAGTCTGGGTGCCCTTCCCACAGCGTCTCTCTTTGCACACTCACAATCTACCTGTTTATTCATGTCAGGAGTGCATTGGGTTCTGATCCTGCAGTAAGCATTCTCAGCTTTTTGTTTTTGTTTTTGTTTTTGTTTTCTTCTTTTTTTGGCTGGATACCATCATCATCAGAATCTAGGATGGATCTAGGACTGTCAGCATCACTGCTATCCAGTGCTGCCATCACCAGTTACCTCCTCTATGCCTTACTACTTCAAAGTAATAGTAAACATTTCAGTTTCTCACCAGTGTTAATTTCTCAGTACCTGCTTTGCCTCACCATTCCTTAAGTAGTGATTGAGGAAGTCTGTAAAGCTTAAAAGTTTTACTGAATGTGTTAGAATATGCAAATAAATGACTAAAATTATGATTAAAAGAAGTTATGATTTAAGGATATGAAGGGGTATGATGGTACAACAGACAAAACGGTTCTTTTGGATTAAAGCCATGGCATGTGTAACGTGTAATAACAACAAAAAAGACATATCTTAACTTGCTTTCCCCCTTTTTCTGGTATCTTTTCACATGAACTTTATCATTCATAATAAGATAGAAATCTTTAAAGGTCTTTAACCTATAACCATCTCTTATGCCGTCTTTTGCTCTACATGTGCTGGCATTTAAATAAAACAACCAAGGGAGTCTTAAATGTCATTATAAGCACGTTCATTCCAGCTGTTTGTAGAATTGTACAGGTCAACCAGCCAAGGGGCTTGACTTTAGTGTTTTGGGATTGGTTACAGCTTCATTGGAGGATTGAAATTCAATCTTAAATCACTGTGCTGTAACGAATTGGCGCTACGGGGTTTTATTACAGTAGTTGGCTTCTTCCCTATCTTGGCTACCCATGGACTGTAACTGCATTTTTATAGCGTCTGTTTGGTACAGATGTAGTAGTTAGCCTGGGGTATATCGTACTGGCACCCGTAGTGTTCTGGGAAGCGAGATTTGATGCAGCCTTTTCTATCACTGAAGTCAGGGTACCCTGCAGAAGAAATATTAACAGATTCTCCCTTCCACACTGATGAGATTCTTAAATAATTCACTATCTCCATTCTGAGCCAGGTCCTGCAGTCTTGCCTCAATCACAGCTGTTGCTGATTTCGATGGGACTTTTGTTTGAGCCAAGACTGGAGGCTCAGGCCCAATTTGGTGAATGCACATAACACCCTCATATCAGACACATCACTCTAAAGCTTCCTGCACATCACTGGTATAGCTACAAGGTTTTTGTAGTACACATGATTCGGAAAACATTTTGCCTTTAAGAATTAACTTTGTTTTGTGCCTGTCTGATAATATTAGATAGTGCTATTAAAAACAAATTATTATTTGTTAAGATGTAGAGAAAAGTATGTGCTAAGGAAGAGAATCCTTTCAATATCTTATAATTACTTTTATTGATTTCTAAGATTTGGCATTTACTAGCTCCCTTTACTATACTCTGGACCGAATTCTCAGGTGAGATCAACAGTTTGCTAGTAGCAGTGGCTGGTTCTGAGACACTAATATAGTGCGCTGACTTTCAAAAACAATTGAATGTATACTGCTTGCTATTTACACGTGTTTTTCCTTAAGATATCTTTTTCTCAAAGAACTGCTAGTAGAGTATATATGAGTGACATTTTTTTCCTTCAGAAAAGTATTTAGAACTCTTTTGTCCAAGTGATGTCTTCAGTAATATTGCATACTATCACTACCATTCTCCTTAAATGAACTTATTCAGTAAAACACTTACAAGAATATTGGAAGGACCATTACCTCGTACTTAATATTTTCAGTTGAATAGTTGATAAATAAGAATAATGTTCCTTGATGAAAGGCAATGCAGACTCCCTTAAAAAGAAGGACTTTTCTTGTTTCATATCTGCCCTTCTTTTCTTTGTTTCTGTTCTTTGGCCTTCGCTTACCTTTGCTACAACTCTTCGTACTGAGCTCTTTCAGCAATGATGCCATATATTTCTTTTGCGTTATATTTCATCCAGTCTCACAGCTACCCAACTGACAGCCAATTACCTGTCTGACCAATACTGCAAAGGCACTTTTGGTATTAGACCATCAGTTTTTTTCTTTGACAATTACTTGTCAGAAAGCTAGCAGTTTCTCTTTTGTCCCATGAAACTGAACTTACTATAAATACTAGTGGTTTACTCAGAACCTTCCTTGAAATTCAATAACCTTCATGCCACATAATCTTATAAAGGTATTTAGTGAGCTATTATAAGGGATTACCATCTTAAAATCACCCCAAAGCTAGTATTTCACCTAGACAAGTGAATTCAGATGATTAAAAATCTAATGGGAATCTCCTCTGTGGTAAGATGATTGCTTTAACTGTCACTGAAGGTATAAAGAAGTGATTTATGTAAAATTTTAACATTGCATTGGAACATAGACTGCACTCATCTTCAGTTATGAAGCCTCTGTTGGAAGGTGGTAACTCACAGGTAAGGAAGCTATAACCTTTAGCAGAAGGACAATAACTTCCTAAATAGCGTAATTCAATCAAGAGTGATCATCTGACACCACCCTCCCACTCCTCTGTTATAAACCGGACATTTCTTTCATGTTAAATCTTATGTTCCTTCTTCCCGAAGTCAAACACATCAGTAAAATTCTGAAGCTATAAGGGAAAATATGGAATCCATATAAAAGCATTTTATGCTTTATTGGTCAATCTTTGACTCAACTAATTATTTTTTCCCTGTTTCTTGCTTCGGCTATTAGTCCTTTGTTACAAATTCTGGATTTTAACATTTGATAAGTCAATATTTTACTTTAAAATAGTGGGGTTTTAGCCAGACTAGTTTGAGAGTTTTTTGATGATTTTGTTTCCCTTAGATTAGAAAGTGCTTATTCTCCAAAATAATTCAAAAGAAAGATGTGAACATTGTGGATTTGCCTCAAGGTTTTGCAAAAATGTTTTCTCAATGAAACACCTGTCAATAAAAAGCAAATCTTATCTTTAGAACCATTAGTTAGTATGTATGGTGAGCTGGGCCTTAGAACTTCTCCTCTGATAATTTTTAGTATTATCAGCCAAAATGGAGTCTTACATGCATAATTCAATTGTTTTAGGTAATTCCTGACTTGAACTTAAAATATGAGTCCTTTAGACCATAATTTTGGGATTTACCATTTTTTGTATACAACTTTCTTCCTTTCTGAAAGCTGGGAAAACACACAGTTGATGTGGGAATTCCTATTAATTGTGGGAGAGTTTAATTGATCTTAAAGTTGTTTTTATTTCAAAAAAGATTTCAAAGCCATACAGTTATACAACTAGGAAACTGCAAATGCTTAATTTCATGATTACTGTTAGATTACTTGAATAAAATTTTGCTAGATACAGAATGGACACTTTACTAGTTGTTATAATCACTTATTACTTATAATTGCTTACTATAATTACTATTACTTATTGTCTTGCTTGACAAACTGAAGCAGATTTTTAATAATCAAATGCAGAGGAGATTATACTTTCCCAGTCTTGTAAAATCAGTGACTTATACGGTGTCAAATTTACAGATATTTCTATATGCCATTAACATTTTATTTTTATATGAAGCCATTTTATATTTTTACATTTATGTTAAGCCTTTTAAAAGTCTTTCCTTTTGTTTTCCATGAGGTTTCTGATGGAAGAAGGAATTAAGTTTTTACATTCATTTTGAAAGGCTGACTTCCTAACTCTGCTGTGGTAGCACATCACTCAGTTTCTAATATGTATTTCGAAAGTATAATAGGACCTGAGCATTTATAAGAGGGTTTTGTTCCCTAGGGGCTATTGGTTGGAACTTGCTCTTAATAATATCTTTGATCTCTCTGTTCACTATTCTATTCACCAGGAATATCTTGACAATTTTTTTCTGCAGAGCATTCCTGTCTGCTGCCTCACCCTTTATTTTGTTACTACTTCACCATAAGCAGCATATGGGGCACTAAGGCTACAGCAGCCATATTTCTGTTCAAGATTTCCCAGATGTGCTGTACAGATGATCTGGTTATCTACCTAAAGTGAAGAAGCTCAAAATTCAGACAGGTTAGCTGACCTCAACTTCTTGCTCTTAACACAAAAAGGTTTGGCCATGACCGGATGAGAAAGTTCAGTCTAGATGTGCAACTTTAAGGCAGCCCAGTGCTGCTGTTTCTCAGTGCCCTTTCCTTGCACTCTATTAAACGAGGGACATAGGGAATGTTTGATAGACTCAGTGAAACAAAGAGGTAAAATAACATGAAAAATGTGGCACATTCTTCATTAAGTGATCTGACACAGTGCCACTAGAGCATTTCACTGCTAGTGCCAGTCTCCTGAGCTGTGCTCTTTACAATGTAGGATTGCTGCTGCTGATGATGAATAACAAGGCACTGTATAACTTCCTTGGGAGCACTGATAAGAAATATTATTTCTCCTTTTCCAAGCATTGTTATGATAAGAAAATGTTATTTCCTATCAACTTTGATGTTCTTTATAAGTATTCATGAAAATTTTTTACACAACTGGACAGCATTTTCACTAAAAACAAACCCCAATATTTAGTTTTCAAACAAACTAAAACCCTCTTCAAAACCCTCTTCTTTTATTTGCCAGAGAGGTCCGGGCACTTTTTCCCCTTTTATGTTAATCATTAAATAACAGCATCAAACAACAATTTATGAAAGAAACACCTAACATTTGTTGGCTTGGATACAACTAGCGCTGGAGCTGCTACCCTTTACCAACACATGTGCCTGCTAAGAAAGTGATGTGACTTCTTTGCCTCCTTCTACCAAACAGTAAACCCCCCACAGTATCTCAGTCACATCAAACATACTCCATCTCACCAACCTCGAGATCCTTCTGCCCTACTAACTTGCAATCTGCCACTTCTATCCATGGAACCTGAGCCAGCTAATTTTGAAAACCGCTGCCTTGCCTTCAGGTTTAGTTATTCTGGCTTTTCTCAAAAGAATCTAAAAATAATGATGAAAACAGAAATTCTTTTGGGAAAAAATGTATTTGGGAAAAAAGGTCTCTTTATTATCAAAATGTTTTTGGAAAACACTTCAAAGCACTCACAGACACGTAGCTCCAAGTTCTTACTTGAAACTATCTTTATCATAATGTCTGCTCCTTTCCAATTGCACCACATAGCATAAGCTCCTCTAATAGCTGCTTGTGTCTACGGGGATTCTGGATCTATGCAAATACAGATTACTGGATCTTCATGTCTGTGTAAAGACAGTCTGTTATCGTGCACAGCAACCTGTGTCCATTCCATTCTGTTTATTTCTGTGCAATAAATTATCTAAATCATAGACTGGGTTAGAGGCAGCTTTTATTCACTGGCACAAAGCTAAGAGGTCTGTGGCTTTGACCTCTGTTTGGGGATTCTTTTGGGTAAAATAACAGAAATAAGAACAGAAGCACTTATCTCTATTTAGTGCATATTCCTCATGGTATAAAGAAGCGAGAACTAAATATGTTTCCTTTGTCATTATCATGAATTACTAGTTTTTTAATTTCTATCTGCAGTGTCTGCAAGAAGGTTGTATAATTTAGAATAGAATAGGAATTTGAGTAGGATAGACATGCCTCCTACCTCTCTCTTTTCTTTAAGTTTTTTTCTCCACTAATGTATTCTGTGGGCTTCAGGAATGAGACAAATTACTCTGTGTTGGCAACAAGAACAAAATAAATGAGACTTAGCTGCACAGGAAAGTCTTACTGCATAGCCCAATGGTGAGAGCACTTGTCAGTGGGAAAGGAATGGTGCTATATGTTTGGCTTCCTGCTCCCAGGACTCTTTCTGTATTTTACATGCTGTCACTGTATATAAAAATAAAAAAAGAGCCCTGCAGGCAAGAAATAGTAGCAGCTCTCTGAATCCCAGATAAGTCCTCTAAGCAGTAGACTATAGACTCACTTTTTTGCTTGTACTCTCTTTTTTCTTTTTTTCCCAGTGACACAGCTTCAAGTAGAAGCTGTCCCCTTTGATGCCCTAGGGTACTTCCTCTGTAGGTAGCAGTAGAGGAAATTGAACCTCATTCCTCTATGTTTTAAATGGGTGCCTTTGCCACAGTAACCCATAAAAGGGCTAATTTTTGTTTTGTATGTGTACTTATACATATGGAGTATATACACATTTGTATATTTGGGAAGAAACTTGTGACCACCATTATATTTTGTGGGAGTCCAGTCCTGTTTGGTGTTCTCTGAGCTTGCTTGGCAGAAATCAGGGAGATACACATGAAGGCAAACCTTGTTTCTGATCCAGGTTGGTCATGAGCTGAGTACTAGGCCCATTAATATTGGTCTGTTGGAAAAGTGCAGTGGCTGTGTTTGTTGGCATTGCAGTAATATGTCTTTCAGGCATTAAAGCACTTTAAAGTCATACAGGTCAAGCCAGATCTACATAGCTCTGAGAGATTGTTCCTAAGGACCAAATTAAGGAGGGATGCACACTATATAGCTGCACTCACATCTGTGCTGCAGACTTTTGTCTTTCAGACTGCTGTAGGTGTTTGAACACAGCATAAAATGTCTAAGAGCAGCCATCTCTTGCAGCAAACCATCTGTGTGAAATGACTTTCCTCAACTGCCACTCCAGCAGAGCCATATGCTCTCTACACAAGCAAATTCAAGTGTGCCTGGGGAAGCAGCCAAGCAGTGGCATGCCATTGTGCGTGCTTAGGAAGTTCCCTCATGTTAACTGGGCTCATTCTAACCAGCAGTCTCCTGAAATGGTCCCCCAAGGACCAGGGACAATTTTGAGTAGGTAGTTTGCACACAGCCACCCTGTTTCAAAGACAAGGACACTTCACTAGAGGGCAGGGGGGCAATTCTAAGCCAGCTGGCTACAGTGTCTGGGAGTATTTCAGGGCACACTCAATTTTTTGGTGTGAGAGAAGAGATGGTGTTGGCTACGTAGGAATCTCAATGAATGGCAGGGCAGAGGTGGCCGATAAGCAGATTCTAGGCCGATTTGGCAACTCTGTTCTCGGCTCTTTTGGTAATGTCAGGGCTGCAGGAAGAAAAGGGGGAGACGCATTGTGTCTAAAAGATAGTGGCCCATGAATGATGTGGTGCTGTGCTGACCCCAGAAGATCTCCACTTGCAGTGGTAGGAATGAAACAGGCTCTGGCCCTGGCCATGGATGTGATAAATGAGATTCCCACGTGATATAGGACATAGGAATCTTAGTACCTTGAGTATTTGAAACTGTCTACCATATCATGCATGGGATTTGGGGCACCGTTGTATTGCACTGTGTTATGTATCCTGTGGTTTAGGGAAGCTACATGGGTATTCACAAATGTTAGGTCATGTAAATTGTCTGAGGGAGCCCATTTGGATAGCGGTTGAAAGACTGAGTGATTCTGAGGATTCCCTGGTGAATTCCCAACTAGGCCATTACTATGGTGCTCCTGAACCTGCTATAAGGTGAAGACACCATGAAAATGATACTAGAGTCATTGCTTTTGTGTACCAGTTAGGAAGCTCATGTACTTTTAGACGAGGTAATGACTGAGTGTGGTTTCCTGGATTGCACCATTAGGGACTGAAATTCTGCTGAGGCCCATGTAAATATGTCATTTTCTGATTTTGGCTGTTAACTTCTGTCTGCCTAAGGAAGACAATTAATTGTTGACTGAGATGATACAGGGCCATGAATAAAGGAGAAGGGAGGGCAGAGTATGAAGTAAACAAATGCAGGATAGAAAACTAATGCCACATGAGTCAACAACTTCACTCATGTGGGAGTGCTGTTCCCTTTGAGACTCTCCCTTACCTACAGCATCAAAAAGAATAAGATTGTTTCTCTTAAGAAAGTAGCATCTTTTATGGCCGACAGGCTAACATCCTTTTAATATTAATAGTCTACTGTGTGATGATTGATTTAGTTGTTTAGATTTATCATATTTATTAGCCTCAGCATAGAGAATAAGATTTTCATTACAGATGTATGGAATGATTTTTGTACAGGAAGGATGGATTCTTCTGTCAGCTACACCAAGCCACATCTTGTAAGTGAGGACTGAATCTGGCCATTATGTGTAAAATGAAATGTTTTGTGAAATACCCACATATGATAATAGTTTGGTTGGTATTCATAGAGCCATGCATACTCCATCTGTCTTGGTTATAAATATTTTAAGCGCATATTTCAGTAAATTTTAAAGTCTGTAACAATGTAGTAAAATCAAGTAGAAGCGTAATAAATTCTGTCAGGAATAGAAACTCAGTTGTTGCTCAGTAGGATTCTGTTTAGCTGCTCAAAAATGTCTTGCCACAGAAAGAAAAATATTGAACCAAGTTTAAACTTCAACAAGTGTGCTGCAATGAAAGCTGATCTCAATATCTTTAGAGCAATAGGCTGGATGGTCAAAAATGAGCAGAAAATGGATTTGCAGAAAAATCATAATGCTGCCATTGATGTGGATGTGTTCAGAAACTGTCGTACGGGATGGGCAAGAGGAGAATTTTAATCGCAGAACCACCTGCTGATGCAATGGGGAAGGCTGCTGCCTCTTAACTCCCTCCCCTTCGACACCCAAATAAATCCACCCCCAAAGTACAAAGCGTAGGGAGCAAGAGGGAGAGAATCATTAAACTGCCACTGTGTCCTTCTGATTTGCTGTACCCTAACAGCCTTTGGGCAGCCTGCAGCTGGCTCTCAGGCTGGCAGTTTTGGAGCACCTCACTCCAAGATCTTCCAACTTTCTACAGCACTGTGCAGCCTTTCATTCCCTGATCCTGCTTCCATGCCTCAGTTAGTGAGGAGTTTCCAGCAGTCTTTCTCAATTCCTGTATTAGGGAATTCCCACAAATGTACCCACATAACTAGATCTGGGATTCTATAAGCTTTCTCTGCCCTTTTTGGCCAAAATATCTGCCTTCAAGGAAGACTTGCAGTCGGTCTGACTGAGACTAAATATAAGAAAATGAAGGCATGGAGAAGGAAGGAGCATGATGATAATTCAGTAACTATAACAAGGTTCACATGAATTTGCTCTAACTAAGCAAGCATCTGTTTTAGGCAAATTTTGTATTTAAATAAATATTTTTAAGCCTTGCAGTTTCCAACATACCAGGATAAAAGAAAACCTGCCAATATTTGAGTTGTGAGGTAGTTTTATATTACTTGAAGGTTTTACAAATATTTTCTTGAATTAAAGTTTCTCTCAGTGCTTTATCACTAGGAAATCTGTATGCTGACTAGTAGCTACATTCAGATACCAATATACCGGAAACACTGACAAAGAATACACCCAACAACCATAGTTTCCAGAATTTTGCCATACTCCAGTCTGGTGAAGCCTGGAGCAAATAATAAAAAAAACTAATATTATTCTGACTCACCCATAATTAAAATGTGGATGTTCTGTTTATGTGTTTTCTTACAGCTGGCAGCACTAGAGAGACAGATCTTTGACTTCCTTGGTTTCCAATGGGCTCCTATCCTTGGCAATTTCCTACAAATAATAGTTGTCATTTTGGGTTTGTTTGGAACCATCCAGTTTAGGCCTCGGTATATAGTTGTGGTAAGTCTCCTTTATTATCTATTATATTTACAATTGGTTTTAAAGCCGTTACAAAGCAGAATTTTCTTAGGCTTGAAGACACCCAGTGGTCCTTTCTGTAAAAACTTTTGAGGTCTCTACATCTTTTTGCAAATTTAGGAATACTGAGTGACATTTCTGAGATTTTGGAAGCTATCAAGAATGGGTGATCTAGAGAAAGTTCTACCAAGTGTTTAACTGTGATACAAGTTCTTGTGTTCTTATTTGCGATACCATTAAGATTACTAAAAGAGCTTTAGATGGATCATGGGAACATCTACAATTAGACTAAACATAAATTAAATTAAGAGAAGAGATACAAATTGTTGATCTTTTTTCTATAGACAACCTGAATCCATGGCCATTTGAAAAAATCTTTTATTATGATCAGGTCAAGTTTACCTACGTCTTCATCAAATTGATAGAAGCAATTATTGTAGAAATTCCTATGGTCCTGGGACCCATAGGCTCCAAAAAAATCTCCCTCTTACTTATGTCTAACTTCACCAAGACCTATATTTATGGCCCTGACCCTAAACTGTTGTAAATTGTCTCTGATGTTTGCAACTTGAAGCTCCACAAATTTCTTCCTATGTTTTCAAAATAGCCAACAAAAAAAATCTTTCAGAGCTATAAGGAGAACTGCCATCAGAAATATCCATGTTCCTCCCCCACATTCTCTCCTTAATGTATGAATATTACACCTTTACCTGGCAGTGTCTATATTTGGACATTTCAGTTATGTTGTTAGTAATGGATTTTAAGCAGCTAAAGTATTTTTTTCCTCACAAAAGAGTGAAATAAATGTCTCCTGGGGAAAACTCATTAAACAAATACTTAAAAAGCTTCATCTTTTCTAGTCAAGCCTGGAATCCTGTAATTCTTTGTCATGTCTTAAAAGAAAAAGTGAACAAAAGTGCATCCAAGGTAACATTGAGGTTCTCAATACTCACATTATCTAAGCTTCACAAGCAGACTATAAATAATTGAAAATGGATTGATGTAAATAATAGCATTTTTATCTAATACCTGTCATTGGAGAACTGGGCAGCAGGGTACCTACATCCATATATTGATGACTCACCCTTCTGCTTCATGTTTTCCATTTTATATAAGAGACAGTTGAGGCAAGTGAGGGTAAGTACCTGTAAAATTACATAAGAAATTGGTGTCTGAAGTGCAACAACCCAAAACTTCTTGCCCCTCAGGTGCAGTTCTGCTGTTCAGCAGTGGAAGCTCTATTTTTGTTTTCTGAATGAAAGGCAACAGATGTTGACTGCTTCTCTGTCTTTTCCAATGTAAATGATTATTTTAGAATATATTAAGGTTGTTTTAGAGTAGAGGCAGAGAACACTATAATTAAAGAATCACCCCAACATGATATTTTATTCTCATATTTAACTGAGCTCACAATCTGATCTTAAATTTAAGCATATATTTAGGTGCTAAATGTTATACTCAGTGTGAATACTCACTACTTGAGAAGGTCAAGACTTTAGAACAGCTTGTATCCTGACTAATGTAAGGCTCCCAGTGAAGTAGGAATAGATTGAGCCAAATCTGAAGTCTGAAGAGTGAACGTACACAAGCTGTCTGGAACCAGTCTCATTGTTTAGCACCAGCGGAAGGGATATCTTTCATGCTTCCTCATTCTTCCCCAGTTTTCCTCTCTCTGGCTAAATATTTCTCCAAATCCCTCTCTAGCAATTCTGGTGGTAGTCTACTGGATCCTTTGGTAAGTCGATTCAAGTCCTAAGACATCAGAAAACCAACCTAGCAAAAAGTGGAGAGTTTTTTGCTAGGTTGGTGAGTTGAATCCAGTCTGGGGGGTTTCAGATGAGTGCCTGGGCCAGCATAAGGCAGGGGCTGGGACTGTACAGTGTCACAGACAGCAATGCAGAGGTGGAGGGGAAAGGAGGAGATGCAAGACAGCCCATGTCAGTAGCTACAAACTTGGCAGCTCAGCCTTGTGTTTAGCTTCACCCTCAGGCTGAATTCAGTGAATACCTCAAGGCAGCCTAAGTAACAATTTTACTCAGCTGCTGCTTTCAGTCCCTGTACTGTTCCTTCTTTTGCACCAGCACAAGTGTTTGTGCAGTCACTTGATAAACTGGCAAACCAGAAGCATATCCAGCTGAAAAGCAGCTGTTTTCTTTTGCTATGTTAATTTAAGTGCAGGTCGGCTCCCTGACTTGTTTTACTACATGATTTGTTCCAGCATAAAGGAGGAGGTGAGAGAGGGGAAATGGGAGCAAGCAACCAGAGGAAGAGGGAAAGTGCACCAATTCTTTCTGCAGCAGTGCAGGCTTATGCCAGCTTACAGTGCTCATTGAACTATAGCCTGAGGATCCTCCAGTAACACATGCTCCCCCAGAAGCTGTTCTTCCTAGGGCTCTGCCAGCTGCAGCTGGGCTCTGCCAAAAGCAACTGTCCTCAGAAGCCCTAAAGAAGTCTGTGGTACAGACAGTAAAGACCCCTTTCCAGTGCCAGCTCCAGGCTGTCTTCACCAAGGGAAAAGGGAATCTGAAGGTGTTTCTCCCAAGGAAGGACACAGACTGCCTCCCTGATTCCAAAATCATACTCTACTTGTTATAGAGGTAAAATTTTACCAATGGTTTCAAATACAAAATTTGTTTAATGCAAATTTTAGTAGTCCTGAATTTCAGTATTACTTAGGGACAATAGGCAGAGAGGTTTTCTGCCTGGGCTTTCAGTGGTGAATTAGGCTCCAAATTCATTGAGAAGCTTCATGGGCTTCCAAGTCCATATCTGCATCTTCAACTATATCTAATAGTCTGCCTGTGGTTCCTGTTCCATATTTGAGTGAGAATTCAGTTTGCTTTGGCAAAAGAAATGTGTTGAATCATGCTTTTATGTAGTCCAATTATGTAAGCCAGCTTCTGGCTCAGATTTACTTAAATCCAGTTTAATTGGAAGAGTAACCAAATACTTCAGGAAAAGTATTCTAAGCATCCATTATCTTTTCCTTAAGACTTCCCCTGAAATTAGCTTTGCTAGTGCATTTGATCCTGTCTGAGCACAAAAAAATGAAGTAATGAAAGAATCGTGTCATATACAATAATAGGTCAGTGTCTACAGATAAGTGATCTGTTGCATATGTGTGTATTTTGTCCCTATGATATTCTATCCTACTGTGATGGAGACGTTGACTTAGGCTGGTCAGCTCCAGAGGCCTGCTTTGACCTCAACATACCTTTAATGTATTGTATGGGTGAGGAAAGCTGTGACTGGAGGTTTCTCTGTCTAGAAACAGAAGCTTTCACTCTGCCATCCTATGCTGCCATGTCACTTTAACATGCAGCAGGGATGGGAAGGAAATGAATAAATATGTTACATGTGCGGCCTCAACTCAAGATAGTTCAGAGTTAAGAATGAATCTGTTAAAACCCTCAAGATAATTGTGATTGCATGTTACTCAGCTTTTTTGTGTAGCAATGTTATTGCCACTATATGCATAACTCTCCTCTCTCCTTTCCTATGTCAGAACTGATGCCAATACAAGATTGGCTTCGTGTCGTGCCATAACATGAAGCATAGGTACACTGCAGTCAAATATGAGGCTGTAGTTCTGCAGAAAGAACTGAGCATGCTTTTGGTGCAGGTACCTGGAGCCACAGAGCTCAGGGTGGTCAGTGTGTTAGAGGGTGGATAAACACAAAAGCAGCCGGATGATTCTGAGCTCTTTTGTTGTCATTAAACCCAAGCTAGCTAGTTTACACTAGCATTTAATGTCTACATAAGTTGCAGTCATTTATTTCAGTGCAGCGCAAGCATAACCATTATAAAAGAAAAGTCTGAGTAAAGAAATAAGTTTTGCTTCATGCCTTGAGTGATACAAAATTCAGACTGAGAACTTTCTGCCGAATAAATGCCCCACTCTCTGCGAGCTGCAACCCAATGGCTGACTCATGAAGCATCTCTGTCAGCTACAACTGTCATTCCAGGTAGTGTCTTCAAAGGTAATGTCTGAGGTTCTCAGTCTACAGTCCTACAGATCTAGGAGTATAAGGACGGTGATAGAAATAGATATAGATCTGGAATTGTACTTGCTCATACGTAAAATTCTGAGTCCTCAGAGAAGCTTAGAAAACAGAGAGAGAGAGAGAGCAAGAGTCTTAACTCCAAATGTCCTGATTAGTTAAATCCAATAATTATTTTAATAGTTTTTGTAATTCATTTCTAATTTGAATCAATTTTGTTGAACAATTTGGCCTGTCACTAAGCAGATGTGTTATTCTCAGTACTTGAGTATATTGTGGCTGAATTAAATCAGTCCAAAGTTCCCAGGGGACATAAAAGTGCAAAGCTGATTCCTAATTTCCTGTTATTAGCTCATTTGAAACTTACATAAATGTTTGCAAAGAAGAAGGAACAGATAAATCTGAGTTCTAATTACAATGTAACATACCAGTCACACAGCTCCGGAGTTATACTGTGATCCATTTCCCTGTGCATGCTTTTCCTTTCTTGACAGAACTTGCCATCACTGGCAAGATTTTCAGGCTGTTAAAATTGATTAAAGATGATGACAGAATACTTGTTAAAGATTTTTTTGTTTTTTTTTTTTTTCCCCCTCCTTTCTCCTACTTCTGATATGGAACTTCAAAAGCCTTCTGAATGATGAGTCGTATAACTAAGATTACACAAACCTGGCCCAAAGCCGAACATAAATGTATTAATGAACAGTGAGAGATGAAAATAAGATGCTTAAGTAGGGGAAATCTAAAGTGGAAATCTCTACTTCACTTAGCTTAATTTATTCCTTTAAATAATGTGATACATAGGCTGCTTTCATACTGTGGCAATGTGTACACCTGAAATGCCAGAAGGCAATTTCTTAAAAAAAGAAAGAAAAAAAAAAAGATAACAGAACTACTTTATGCAGTATTCATGCAAATGCTGTGCAAACATTCTTGCCATTTGAAAATACACGTGAAATATTTAAGCACCCAAAGCTACTCCTTGAATATCCTTCCTGGTAATTCCTGAGCTGTTACTGTTCCATCATGTTAATTCATGCTACTTTTCTTGTCATGTTCCACAAAAACAATGAAGTAGGACTCTGTAAGTACTGATGCCTCTAAGGCACACCCAGGTGCTACAGGAAGAAGTTGTGATGACTCACTAGTTGCTGGTTTTCCCTTGAAGTGTCACTGAGCCAACATTCATCCTAATACCAAGACACTGTTTAAGAGGGGGTGCTGCATTTTAAATTAAATATACACTTGAGATAGTTTAGTTATTAAAGCTAAACTTATCCCACAATCCTTGTAATATTTAAACTTCCTTTTTTCTCAATAACCTTGTGACATTGTGCCTATCCAATTGCAGCCATTTCATTCTGCAAGTGGCTGTATTTCACTGGTACACAAAAAGTATTTCTGTGGCAGTCTCAAAATGCAAATGAACTGCAAAGTCAAAAGAATTATAAAAGCATCATTATTATAGAGAGGCTGACATTAAGAAAGGGGATCTGAAAGTGACATCCTGAGTTAGGCAATAATTTAATAGACATTTTACCTGTAATGTCTAGGGAGTATCCTCTTCACATGCCAAGGCACCAGATACTTCCTCACCCCATTCAGTGTGCAATCCTTAGTGCAAAAGACCAAAAGTTGGACATTCTGTAGTACATCATAGGGAGAAAGCAGCAAAGATTATCACCAGTGTCATAGCTTCTTTCAGTAGAAGGAATTTGTTAGGTGAAAATATCTAGATGATTTTTAAGAAGTAGTGCATGATGTGTACTATGGGAAAAAAAAAAAGTCTCTCAGTTCTCCCCATTACTTGGACCTGTGCGGAAAATTCCGTCTTCATGCCAGATCTGGGGTTTCAATGCTGAACATGAGACTGGATGAGCCAAGGAGGGACTGAACGTGGCTGGCCAAAGAACTGGGGCTACAGTCACTGGAAATGGATGGGATAAAAGTGTGCAGGTACAGCAGGACCACCAGGGTAGTATTCAGGACACGGAGCAGAGGTTGAGTTACTCAGTAATGGGACTGGGGCAGAGAAGTGCTGATGGAAGTCAGGTCGTGAATCAGATTAGGTGAGGAGCCTTGGGGGGGAAATGAGCGCTGCGAATCAGTGTGGACCTGACATTCCTGACTATAACTATTCCTCCATTGACAGCAGATGTCTGACAGCATATATAACATGTTCTCGTTCCTCTCCTCTCCTCACATGGAGGACAACAAGCTGGTACTGCAGTCCATTACTCTGCTTGCCCAAACGAGAGTCTTTGTGATAGATGTAAAATCTATGCCTCTCTTAGTGACCCAAGCAGGTGTTAGTGTGATGCTACATAATGAAATATTGTTATAATTTGTTTTTAAAGCTAGGAAATTATATGCATATAAATTTACACATATACACATGATGTTCAAAAAGCATTATCAATTTTCAGGAACAAGCACTCAAAAATTAGGAAAATATAATATTAAAGATTGCCTGTGCAATCTTAATTTGAGCCTTTTCTATATTTTCAGCTTGGAATTGCATGGATGCATGCCAATATTTTTTTATAGAGGACACTTCACTTGGAACTGACAGAATAGACATTTATTGGGTTTTCTGGTGATAGAAGCTATAGAATCCAAACTTGATTTGGAGAAAATGAAAAAGAATGAGGCATGTGGCTGCAGGATAGGAGGATATAAGTGGAAATGAAAGGATTGCTTTTGTTGTGGAGACTGTCAAAGGCTGTGCTAGGTAGATGAATTTTATCTCTGCTCTCAGCCACTGAAACCTTTTTGAACATAAAGCAAGCCACTTAAACCAAAGTTCTCACCTGCTTTCAGTAGCTGTTTCTTCCTTGTGTTCTGGGTTCTTGACCTGAGAGTTTGTAATCTGATTTGCAGAAGCACTGAATGCTCAGCCACTGCAAACTGAACACTGAGTTTATAAAGTGCCATATAAACTTGAGTGTTCTGAAAAATGAAGCCTTAAGTATCTCAGGTTGGGTGCCCATAATGTATGAATACTTCTGAATGTAATCTCTGCAAGTATCGGAACACCATTTGCATTCTGAGGGCTGTATCATTCCCTTATAACATAAAATAAATTAGTTAATGTTTGTGGTGGTCTCACACATTACAGTGATGAGCATCTTAGAAAATTTCATGAGGAAATTAATATTCTGTCTTCAGAGCAGGATCTGATTGACAAAGAGAAATAAACTATTGAATTAGCTGCTAATAAAATGTACTGAGTGAGCTAGGGTGCTTTAGAATAAAAATTTACCTATGATGATTTAATTAAATATTGTACTATATTGCACATCCACAAAGGGGGAAATTAAGATCACATTCTGACATTTCCTAATTTTGATTTTTGCTTTTGCTGTCTTAATTTTTTTTTTAATGTAGTCTTCTGTAAGTACCTATGATGCTATACAAGAGGAAAAGATGCCACTTGTGTAATCAAAAAGGCATGTTTTCAAATGTGGAGAATAACTCTCTCACTTTTAAAATTCATGTAGTGCTAACTGCTAAATATGTAATTATTATGTTCTTAAGTAAAATGGGGCCTAATTTTATAGTCCTGTAGTTCAGTGAGACAGTAGAAAGATCCTCTCTCTTGTGCCATAGCTGGGATTCAAGATGCGTTTCTGCTTCACATCTGCAATTCTGCTTCAGTAACTGTCACAACGGATAAGTAACTGAACTGACTGATCCTGACTTTGTAAAACATAGTAGCTTGGCCTGAAAAAGCACTCTGGGATGGTTTTTACCCACATGGGTCAGAGGTGTCTTTGGTACCCATGGAACAGAGTGAGGCCCTTAAGGATTTGGCTTGGTCTGGCAAATCAAGTACATCTGCCTTTATTGTGATGCCAAATTTCATTCATGGACAGATGACTGAAAATTTCCTTTTTAAAAGGTGGAATTCTCCTGAGCTTTCTGAAATCTGATTTTTATGAACAGCTAAGCCTAAATATGACTAAAATTCTAGCAGCTGGGGTGTGGGTTACACATTCATTAGTTTTGGACACTCTGCACCTGAAGTTCTTTGGACATATATTGGAAAATCTAGGGCTTACGATGAGTTACTACAAAGTCAGCAAATGTAATAAAATGTGATATCCTCTTATATGGTAATCATATTAATAGTACAGACCTTATACAGCTCTCAGACCACAGCAGCTTTGTCTATTTTATAATAACCCAGCCTTCATTTGCCATACAGCCCTTCTCTGTAAACCAGAAGAAATGGACCAGGACTGTTACTCTTATTTTCTGTATTAATTATCTACTTCTTATGCAATGGACATCTCCAGGCATCCTAAGTACCTCATAAGAAATTAAATTAAACCCGCTAACCTATTTTGCATGCAGAAACCACTGAAGTGCAAGGGCGCATAGCATATGGGGGTAATCAAACTGTGGAAAAGATCAACCTTCTTCAACTGAATCTTTTCATTATAAACTATAGGGAGGGCAAGAAAGAGGGAAACATAATTGAAAGCTGCACAACAAAGTCAAACTGACAGCACCCGTGGAATGGAAATAGGATCTGGCATATTGTGAATTAGGGTGTTGAGTTTTACTGGGTATATTGAAGCAAAACAATAGCATATTAGTCTGACCTGGTCACAGCTAATTAGACTTGCAAAGCCACTTAGCAGCAGTTCTCCATTGTGAAGGTTATAAGCATATAAATGTAAAGTGGCACTGCGACTGCGGCCTCTCATTACATTTTTTAGGTGGGTGTAGCTCCAGCGTTGCTGAGCATGCACTTAGCTAGTCAGGCATAAATGATTCTGATCTGTGTTATTTGAACAGCTAATTGTGCATAGTTTTACAGTCATATACAGGTAAACAGTGCATCAATAAGGAAATAGTACCAGTTAGTTATGCTGATGATTAAAATATAAATGATGATTTATAGTAGACCAATTAATCTCCCATTCACGCAGCGGGTGGAATATGAGTTCATTCTTGCACTCATGTAAAACACTGAAGATCACAGAAGAGATCTGGACACATCTGTCTGTTAAGGGTGCATTTTAGGCTCATGTTCATGGCCACAAGGGGTGGAGAATTAATGAGCCAGACACAGTCAGCTGAAATAATAATTTAATTAAAATACCTTCTACAGAAAGACCCTTAAGAGACCAAACTTGACTTTAATTTTACTTGTTCATTGTCAGACAAGTTCCAAATATCAGATCAACAGAGTTCCTGTTTAACTTGGTGTTGTTTTCATATGTCTTTCTTCATAATATTTTGTAGGATATAGTGCATTTGAATTGGAATATCCATTTGAATTGGAATATCCATTAACAGAGCTAAATTGTGATTTACAAATGACTTACAGTTGTCCCCCAAACTATGTTTAGGTCAGCATTTTGGAATTAATTAGTATCAGTAGAAAAGTATAAAACTGTAAAGAATAAATCTGCTTTATTGGTAGGTATTTAGAGCAGCAAAGCATATTGGATTTGTAATTTCCTATGGTTCTTAGGGGAGTTCTGCAGGGAGAACTCCTTTTCTGAGCTCTCTCTGCTTGACTGTTCCCAGAAGAACAATACTTACTGATACCAGTTTTTTTATTATTGATCTGCTCAGTATAAAGTCCTTTCATCTTCACATTTTATTTTTCTGTCTTTTTTGCTTTCATCTGGCTTTGTGTTTAGTACACGGTGTGGACTGCCCTGTGGGTCACCTGGAATGTTTTCATTATCTGCTTCTATTTGGAAGTAGGCGGACTTTCTAAGGTAGGTCACTTATCATTCTTTAGGTTTATGGGAGGGTGTTTTAATATCAGAACTCTTAGATTTTAAAAGCCCAGAACCATAGAGGAAAAATGTGGTTGTTTGAACACACAATCTAAACTTCAGAGCTCCCCTCCAAAGAGAACTCTAGTATTTGAACTTCTCTATAATTGTAAATAGTTGTATTTTTGAAGTACGTAAATGCAATGAATCTGAATAACAGTTGCTTTCTGAAGTACCATCTGGAAAAAAAAAAAAGGTATTCAGTGGAAAATGTAAGGTTCTTTTTGATTGTTGAAAAACAGACTGTGTCATTTTGAGTGAAGTTTCAAGTGTGTATGAAAAATGTATTTGAATTTCTGAGTTTGCTTTGAAAGCAGCTAAAGAAAATTACTAAGCAGGTTAATGTAATAACTTGTTGAACAAATTGGTCTCATAGTGAGAACTTTAATTCTTTATAAAAAAGAACAAATGGCAAAGGATGACTTTTTTTCACATCTGAATAAAGCTTTCCATTACTTAGCACTCAGTGCTTTAGGTCCCTGATTCCTTATTCAAACTCCTGATTAGAGCAGAAGAGCTTGCTGGAAGTATCAAGTTACATGTTACAATCATACAAGGTAGCACTTATGTTTAGCATAGGTTATATTTAGCATTGTATCCACAGTGAGTTCCATACAATATCTGTTGATTTTCATCCTACTGTTAGAAATAGATTATCTTGATCTTTGTTTACTACAGTCTTATTTAAATAATTTCAGGCACAGTATGCCAGTAGCACAAGCAGATCCCAGTATTATTACTAGAATAAATGTTGTAGAATTACTAGAATTAATAGTCATAGACTTAGCAATATTAATTACCTTAATGTTAATTCATGTAATGCTTTTAGAAAGTTGTTAGCATGACTCAGTTAAGATGGGAAAATTTGTGATGTACATCCTTTATTGAGATCACCATTAAACCTCCTAGCTTTTGGATAACAACCAACAAAAATCTGGTGAAACCCATTTAATAAGATATAAAACTTAATTTGCTCAGATAGTAAATATTCCATTAAAATTAAAGCTCAAAATTAAAGTTTTTAATGATAGCTTCTTTTGGTTATAAAACTTCATAACAAAAAGCTGCAACTGTTTATTTTTTCTCAAAGTATGACATTGCTCACCAGAAGTCATGGGCTTGATGAGAAAATTAGTGCACTTCATAGATCAGAGTAAATGATAATGCTGGTATGTTCTCATTTGAAAATCTATTAGATGAACAGAAGGGCAACACACAAGTGATGAATGTCCAAAGTAATTGTTCTTTTTTTCGTTTTACATTATACATTGAGTTTGTTTTTTAAGTCAATTAGGTGATGACCATCCCTACTATTTTTATCCAATTGCCTGGTAAGTGAAACTTGCAGTCTGACCCTTGAGTTAGTGAGAACCAAAGTAGAAAATCAAACCCCTTCCATTAGTGAGTGGATTATAAAACAACATATATGACTTGAAATCCTCTAACTTCCAGTTCCACCACTGTTTCACTTTTTGGTCTTTTTGTTTATCACATATGACAAGTCATAAGGCAAGCAAACAGTATCACAGGTATAAGTCAACAGTTAAGAAAAATCCCTGTTTTTATTATTTATTTATGTTGACCCTAGAATTTTGGTGGAACTTGTATCTTGTGTTCTATAATTACAACATTTTGAAAAGCAGTTTCTCTACCAGGTGATACACAGAAAATTATCTCCATGGAAGTTAACTACTCTTGTACAATAGACTTCAAAGGCATCTGTATCAGGACCAAGCTAGCAATAGCAGAATCAAGAATTTTGTTAAGTGAACTACAGAATTTGGAATCCATTTAATGCTACTTGTGAAAATTATGCTAGAGATTATGTGGTCATTAACAGATAGCAGTCTTTTTGCACTGTATTCATAAAAACCTGCCTATTTACAAGTGTATGGATATTTGACACTGACTTAATTGGGACCCACATTTTACCAAGCATGTTGGCTTAAAAATTTCCTCATTACTTTCCATGACTGTGTTCCTGTGTTGTCAGATGTGTTAGAAATGTTGCTATTAGCAAGATATGTTAATGTAGTTCATAAAACAAACCCTATCAAAGGCTTTTCAAAGATGGCTATTTCCTCACTTTTGAAATCTCATCAGGGAATATTCACCTTATTCTATTCTTCCATTTTAAAAAAAGGTTTTTGTTTCTACAATTAATGTACATTGATTATAAATTTTTACTTCTGTTGACATACTTTCAGGAAAAATTATAATAGTGCCTGGCAGCTGACTGAATTTTTGTTTTTTAAGCACTATTGTGTATATTTGCCCTGAATAGAATTAGAGTAAGCTTTATCTGGAGTCAATTAATTTATTAGGTCTTCCATCATTATTACCATCAGAAAATATAACTTGGCACAATAATAAATGGAAATTTTAGTAAAATGTCTTCATGTGGAGTAGACATACAATACAGACAGACTATACTTTTCAGATGTGTTAATAGAAACCCCCCAGCAGCTGAAACTTTGTTCAGATCTTATTCTTGCAGCTGAAAGGAAGATATTTTTTTGAATACTCTCTGTTTGAATTATGCCAAGAAGTCCGATTGAAAATTGGTGGAAAATTTGAATTAGAATAAGAAGAACATGAGTAATTTAGGTCTGTCTTTGTTGTGAGGATGTGAAGGAAACATCTTTCCTTTGACTATAATGCATAATGCCCAGATTTTCCGGGTAAATTGTTTTTTTTAAGGTACTCCTTGCCTTTTAGTTTAAGGCTTATGAGTCTAGTACACCAAGGTCTTTAGGCTTTTCTTGATGAGGAACAAAGAAGAGCAAAGAAAACCAATGCCAGCCACCCTCACAGGGTCAAAAACAGCATTTGTGACTTGATCCTTTACATCCTTTCAGAAAAGCATGGCCTTTTTTGGTAAGAGCGACATGAAAAACCTTTATATTTTCAGTTGAAAACTCATTTCATGTTTTAAAATCCTTTGCCAAAAATAATTTCACACATTCTCAAATATTCTGACCCAAATTCCCACAAAGTTCCTGTTTTTAATAATCTGGAAGGCTGAATCTGAGGGGAGGTAGTTGGTGGGCAGTGGTTGGTTGGGAACAGAAAGAATATACATATGGCAGTAGGCTTGGGGTCAGGAAATACTCTTGGGTTTCTGTTCCTGCTCCAATTAAGATCATGTTATTTTATGTAATGTGGAAAAGCTTCATAAAAGAGACTGAAAACAGCCCACTCCAGAATAACTATAGTATGTTAATTAGGGCAGTCTCCTGGGAAATGGATGATAGAGATTGAAGTCTTTTCAGGCAGGCAAGGAAATAAACCTGGCCCTCCCACAACCTGGGTGTTGTAAGCGAAAGGCTGACTAAAAGATTCTTCCTGACTTAATTTATAGACAGTGTTTAAGGCAAGACGCTTTTTAACTTTCGTTATAGATGTGAAAATATAATTCTACTGCTTTTTCAGGACTAAAGAAATTGTATTTCATCAGAAATTTAAAAAAATGCCCCTCATTTTTTGGGGGGAGTTATCTTAGTTTTTTCAATTCCTTTTTTCTTTTTCTTTTCTTTTAGCAGTGCAACCCCACCAGATCACTATTTGTCTAGTACTAGAAAAAGTTCCTGTATGAGGAAAGAAATTTGCCTATATTTTTCATCTTCTACTGTCATAAAACTGAAAGTGTAATTTCAAGTGTTAACTACCCTGTGGGACAGAGATGAAACTATAATTACATGTCCTTTTAATCCTCCATTGCAGAATGACAGATTGCTACATCCATATACCTTTTAGCTGTTGGGCTCATTAGTTGTTTGGATCTTATTGTGTGTCTCAAAAGGAAAATGTATTCTAATTGTCACTTTCAAGAGTATGGACAAAATTTAGATGTATAAACATAAGCACAAATCCCAAGGACTAAGAAACAAGAAAGAAAACATTAAGAATTCTATGAAACATGTTTGAATATATGGTTTGACTACATCCTGTCTGAAACAATACCAGAAACTATGCCAGAGGCTGTCATTCTTAAGGTTTGGATATTCTTCTTAAATGTCACTCACAGAACTTCTAACTTGTATAAGCCAGTCCTCCATCCCCAGCAGTACACTATTTACTGTACTTTTTACTTTACAAAAGAGATTTCATTCATATAGTGTGTGCAGTTAATATTTCTACCACTTACTCCACTATTTGAGATCTAGATTGAAAATAGTTGTGTGTATTTGTATTATCATTTGCTCTTCCCATTGATACTTTTTGATAGACCATTTTTCTATTAATTGTTTTATTGTGGGTTACTGTCACACTGGCTTTTGTGTTTTATTGCCCTTTATCTAAGTAAATGTATATTGGCATATTTTCCTGCAGAATATTACATCAGTCAAGTGCTACTGAGACACAGGGATTTTTGGAGGTTTTCCACTTCCTCCTATTAAACAGAAAATAACTATTCTCAGTACCATTTTCTCTCCCAAAGTACCTCCTCATCTTGAGTAGTTCAGTACTCTGCACTCCTTCCCTACTGTTTTACATAACATACTTAAGCAGCTGTGCAAGATTGGTGAGTTCATTTCCTATTCTGTGATGTTTCTATTTGCTTTGCCCGTTTTTCTCTGTGGCATGCTTCTCGAGTACGAACTTTTGTATTTTGTATATGTTAATTAGCAAAAAAAATCTTTTTTACATATTATTTCTTGTAAGATTTACTTTTATCAATGGAAGTTCAAAGTCTCTGAGACACCTGGCCAGCTTTAATAAGCTGGAGACAGAACTACAGACTAAATTGTGATCCAGATCTGTAGTTGGTGCAAAGCATTTTAACTCCATTGAAATTTATTCTATCGGAAGACAAAAATAGCTTAATAAATTACTTACTACAAAAGCTGTGGGAATGGAGAATTAATAGTCTTTTCTAAACAACATATTATACATTAGAATGGGGAGTGATCATGTGGACTATGCCCTGGCTACTTCTGGAATCCAATTCGTTCCATGTGGTGCATGTTATTCTGGCCTTAATTATTGTGCAATTATATCTAATCATCTCAGATGGAGTAAGTTAAGCTCAAAAGTCATGCCATTTTGTAATTAAAAGAGATACAAAATGTATATTCTTGGATTCATGTCCTTTTTTTTTTTGCTGTGTAATGAGAACATGAACATTGCTTGAATTTAGGATAACAATGTGAAAGAAAAAGTGATTGTCATTCTTACTGGTGCTGATATAAGTGAGAAAAGGGAGACAATTATTTTGGCATAATTAGCATCGGAGTGCTCCTCACTGGGGTAGTCTGCTGAAGGTAACAAACTTGGCAGCATTTATAGGAAAGGAACAAAAAGTAATAAGCTTAGAAAATAAAACCTATAAGGAAAATGGGGAAGAGAAAAAGGATTTCTACAGTCCAAACAGAAGTCTGGAGGTGAGGCATAATATGTAAGCACTTCTTATGTGGATGAAAGTGCTCAGCTTTTTTCATATCTGCTGGGGAGAAGGGCAAGAAATAATTTGATGAGCACATGGCAAAGAAGTTTTGGCTGAATTTTGGAAGAAGCTTTCTAATAATAAAGGCACTGAATAGGATCTGTAGCTGTTGCAAAACCTCATCACTGGATATTTTGAAGAACAAAATAAATAAATATCTATATGGAATGATCTCGGTAACTCTTCTTTGCTGCTGTTTTTAAACTATACCAATAAGCTGCAGTCAGGGTAAAATCCCAAGTCACTGCCCATGAATAGGTTAGGGTAGAAGCATTTAAAATGAAAAAACTTATTGGCTTAAATCTTATTAACTCCAGCAGGCTGACATTCTGCCTTGGGAACTTAGGATCGCCCTAACTTTTCTCTTCATGCAGTGAACAAGGGCACAGAAAATGGGAGGCTCTGAGGTGGCTGATAGCTGCTGTTGAGTGTGCACAGGTGGTGGTTGGTGTTCAGCCCCAGGACACCAAGGATGAGGCAATGTGGACATTTCTGTTCACTCCTGCTACAGATTAGGCATCTCTTACAGATAAGATTCATCTTCTTTCTTTTCTGTTGGTGGATTATTAAGTGAATACAAATCATTCCCATGTACAGCAACACATCTATCACAGAGGAGAACGTGACAGCGATAATAGTGTATTTCGTCGCTATTAGACACAGTACATATATTCACGTCCAGCTTAGCAGAGAATTTCTTCCCACACACCTCTGAATCTTATGAGTTGCTTCTGGTCAGCATCTCTCTTGGGCCTTAAGAGACTACATAAGCATTATCTTCTTATTCTGCACACCTCTTCTACATGTCCATTTGCTCTGGCTGATGCTATCAACTGCTACTGACTGTGATATGCACAATAACAGATCACACTAAAGCAACGGATGTAGCTCTAGGCATTTGGCAGTTTCTAGACATTACAAATGACTAGTTTTATAGCAGTAGTTAAATATACTCTCTTCCTAGTATGCTCTAATAAAGCTCAATTTGCAGACAATAAAATGGATGAGAGGATAGTGTTCATTTTCTTGAAGTTTGGACCCTCCTGCTTTCTCCCCTCCCTGACTTTATTATTCCAAAAGGGTTTAAAGAATTGTTGTGTTAAGAGTAATGTTCCAGAATCTTCTTTGACATGAAGAAATGAGGAATATTAATTAAAAGCTGCTTAATTAAATAGAGTTTAAATGGTATAAAAATAAAGAGAACCAGGCCCAGTATAAGTTTCAATACATTCCCGATGCAATCCATTTCATCCCTTGGCCTTCGTTCTTTCTTTGAATCATCCCTCATAAAGAAAAAGTTAAAAAAAAAAAAGTGTTTAGAATCCGTTGTCTCTTCTTAATTCTTGTACCCCTTCCTACAGGAGAGGTTCCACTGAATGTTTTTCCTAAAACATAAAGCTCTAATATGACCTTCCTTATGCAAGTTACTCCTCCCATCCTGCTGCTCTCTCACAATAAAGAGAAATAATATTCAGGTTCAATTGTATTTAATATTTTTCCATAATGTTCTGTTCAAACAACAACCTTTTGAAATTTTAACTACATTGGCAATAAACCTGGAATCCAATTTACTGCTAAGTTATGCAGTGCAATGTTGAACAGCAACAACGTTTCAGAGCTTCAAAATAATAACTCTGGCCTTGACTGGTACTGTTAATCATAAATTCAATGTGTTGGTTGTGTGCCTTTCTATGGTATTTACAACTGTTTTTTCTGATGTTGTGTTAGACCATCATTAGTATATGTATCAACAGAAGCTGCATGGAGTAGTTTCTGTTTAGAATACAATGACTGTTTCCATTAAAAGTTAGAAAACTATTAGCCAGGAATTGTGAATTCATAACTGTAACTGTGAAGCTATGGAAAAGGGCATTGCCTTTTTACTTATAACTTACATTTTTCTGCCAAAAAAGGGAATAACTACGCAATGAGAAATTAGAGAATGGAAGAATATTAATCATTTAGGACTCGTGTATTGAAATCAGTGAAGATTCCTCCAATTCAAAATTTTGAACTGTGAACTGGCCTCAGAGACTTTTAGCTGAAGTGACTTTGTGGAAGTTTTTATTTGTTTGCTTTCTTGATGTTCCAGATTTCACATAACCAGTCATTTGTTATTCAGACTATTTCACTCTACTGTGCAAAGTTGTTGCATCATGTAAGTTATAATGAAATTTATGGTTGTTGTTGTAAGGAGAGTTAACATGCAGCTAGCTTGGTGGTACAACTTGAGCATAAGGTCATTCTGAAAAAAAAAAACCCAAACAAACATGTGGAACAAATGGGACACAGATAAATGCTGCCAAAATTGCAAAATGTGTCATTCTGATGTTAATTAGTTTGTTTAGGAGATATGATCACATTGCTGAACAACTTAATCAGGAGTACATTCCAGATGGTGCAAAAAATTGAAGTCCATATCTTTTCTGGTGACATTTACAGTGGTTCATAATATTATGTACAATCATAGTTCTCTAAGGAGAACTAATGTCCTTTTATACCCCTTGATGCTAAGTTCTAAGACTGATATTTCAAATAGGCCACCATCATCTTAATTGGTTTAAATAAGTGAGATGATGTATCTCTGTGGATTTTTATTTAGTAAGCTGTTGAACATGCATGGTTGGCTGGCTTTAGAAATGATGGGTCTGATATATATATATATGGTTGGTTAACTGTCTACAAAGATAAACTTACTAATACAAGTATCACACTCTGTTTGGTTTCATTAGCTTAACTTCTCAGATACTTCTAGGATCTTGAATTTTTTTACTTTTTCAGATCCTAAAAAAAAATGCTAAAATGTATACAGTCTCACATGGAGGAGGTAAGCAGGTAAAGTAGCTTGCAAAATCTCTCCAAAAACACCTTTGGATATGAAAAAGAAACAAGGATGCAGTCCCAGTCTGATGTGGTGCAGGAGTGCATGCTGCACTAGCTAGTGATGCTGGAGAATTTAAAGCCCTGAGTACCTGTATTATATCTGCCTGAAGACCATAGCAAGCTTTGAAAAGTGTATTTAGATGCAGAATAAGAACATGTAGAATTAGGAGTCAGTGCATATACGGGTAGGAAGGGCCATCCAGTCATCTACTCCAACCTCTTGTGTATGAAAGGTCATTGCATTTTTTTCGTTTTCTCTGTGTTCAGATTAATTTTAATCTGTGTTTAGCTAAAGCATATTTTTCAGAACATGATGAATCCATCACTTTGCTTAATAGTTCATTGATGTGACTAATCAGTTTTACACTTAAAAGTATTTTATTTATTATCTGTATACGTTTTTTCCTGCTCTTAAATATACAACTCTTGCTTCTTATGAAAGGATTTAAACACTACAGTGAAATCATATTTCAGTCAATAATTACTCGTTAAATCAGAAGCTTGAATTTCCATATCTCAGATCTCTAGCACATGCTGTAATTTTTGCATTATTAAATGTCTGTCTGTCACTTTTTTCACTCTTCCTCTCCCAGTTCACTTATAAAGAGACTGGTGAATAGCTGTTTCTGAGTACCTACCATGGAAGAAGGTGGATATTTCTTTTCTGCAAAAGATGCACAAGGATGACAGATTGGATTCATTAGTTTATTAATCGAGAAACAAAAGGAAACTTCTCTGAGCCATGGTTCAGTTGTAAGCAAGTATGGCAAATCTGTCTGCAGCTAAGGGTGAACCTAGGTTTAATTGCTCAGGGTGTTATTTCATGTTCTTATTGACAATTTGATCTAGTTTGCATTGATTGTTATGCTTAATTGTAGGAAAAGGGAAGACTGTTGCTGGGATTTTTTTTTTTTTCCCCTAAATGCAGTATCCTTCTGGCAAAACTGCAATGAAAGATATTTTGATTATTTCTTTAATCATGTTCTTGATTAGACATTGGATCAACCACATCTGCTGTCTGTCCAACAGCTTCTCTACCGGACATGACTGACTGGTGCATACAGATTTTGAACCCTAAGTAAGTCAGTATACTTCGTGTAATGCCAATGCTGGCTCTATTTATAGCCTGCTTAGTTGAATTTTATGTTTTTTACTGAAAATTTTTATAAGCTATTTTTCAGTTGTATTATATGCTTTGGAATTTTAGTATGGAGTTCTTCCTCTTTACAGGAGAGCCTGTCATTTCACCTGTCTTCTTGTAAATATTTGCATTTAATTGATGTCCAGTTTTAAGACAGTTTTATTGTTTTGAAGTGAATTTTGCACTACTTCAGCAGGGTTGGGTTTTTTTTTTCAGTTGGAGATAATGCTTGCTTGGCAGAAAACATAAATTTAATTTTTTTTTTTGGTAATAATTTTTATATAATACAGTCTTAGACCTTGATGAAAGCACAGAGGAGCTATTGTTGGTCGTAGTAGAAACTGAAAAAGGTTTTCTTGGAAGTGATGATATTGAAATGTATGGGAGTTTTAAGTATGCCAAATGGGTCTTATAGGACTTGATAATAGTGCAACTTCAGGGTATTTCTTAGATAGATATGTTGACATGGGCCTGTTTTTGGACTATAAAAGAAATATGAGAAGCAGGACACTGTTCATTGTCTCCAGATACTGTCCAGTTGACTTCTTTTGCATCCTTTGGGGTTCAGGAACTTTGCTCAATTTAGGGGAAGGGCAAAGGATGGTTCAAGTTTGTTTTATTTTTCTTGGATCTGCATTCAACATCCTAATTGTGGTTAGTTTAATAGTGTATCTTGGGTAAGCCTCAAATGTATTTCTAAGATGTCTGTTTTGACAACGTTTTCTTTTGTGGAATGCTTAATGCTTAATGTTTATGTTATGTTGATCTGTCTTAATTAGAAGACTTTTTGATCATGTGGGTCATAGGAAGTAGTGTCTTAATCTTTGCGGTTTTAATCTCGAACCAAGTTTATCTCCTGCATTTTATTACAATGTAATACTGTAATTTATTTAGTCTCTCTAAGGTGAGCAGGTTTTTAGAACCCTCTTTCAAGGCCCAAGGGAGTTGGAGGCATTGTTCCTTGCCTAGGTTATTATAGTCTCTTTCTGTTGCAGAACCACTTTTCTGGCTTTTCTTTTCATTTTCAGCTGTCCTTCAGGGAAATTCTTCACACATATTGATGACGTGACTGAGTTTATTATTCATGAGAATAATGACTGAATATCATACTCCTTTGAGCAGACTTCTTCAGCTTGGATTAACGGAGAAAGAGCGATAGAATCCTGTTGGGGATTTGGCCGACCTCCTGGCCTTTGCTTTGCAAGGAGGTTTATTGTCAGAGTTGCTTTAGTGCACTAGGAATAATGCTGGATCTGTCTGACCTATTCAGTCAAATGGGGAAGGCAGAAACATTGGAGGAGAAGTTACAACAATGGAAACAGTGCTTGCCTTAGGCTGTCTTCCAAGGGCAAATGCTATTTATGAATAATTTGATTGTCTCTGTGTTATAGCAGCATTGCATTCTGTATATTTATATTCCCTCTCTGTAAATATCATTACATAGCATGTGGAAGCCCTTTTAAGATGTTGTTTTGGAAGTGCTTTTCCTTTGCAGGGGAAGAATATATTATACCTGCCTATTGAGAACAGTCAGGCTTTTGCTGTTCTGTTACTGCTATGGATCTTATTTCTGTGTGCTTGGAAGCAGCTGTTTTGGTTTTTGGTGTGTTTTTTTGGCTTTGGAAGATCAAGGGATTCAGTTTTGATTTGTGAGTGTTTTCTAAAGAATTTCCCTGTTTATCTCAAAGTTGTTTGAAGACTTGGACATTTTTTATGCTGAGACTGCCCAAACTTTCTGAGTTGCCTGCTGAACCCTTTATCTAGCTCTTCTGCAAGGGACATAGGTATTATTTCTAAGATGCAGATTACCTCCCTGCAGCATATAACACATAATTGATTCATTTTACCTCTGTTTTCTATGAATTATGGGTGATATCTTCACTTTTATCCTTTATTTTCACTCCATTCTGTAGGTTTCCCAGGCTTGATCAGAAGTGATCAAACTACTGGCTGTCTTTCTCATGATATAGCCAGAGCAGAGAGTTCTCTTTTTGAGTCATCCTGCCCTGACTAAATTAACATTTCTTTTTCTTTACCTGTCACTGAGGCATTCACAAGTGCTTCTTGGTTGTTCCACCTGAAAGATGAGCTCTTGGATAAAAGACTACAGTCAATGAGGAAAAAAACTATTTATGCGTCCAACAGTGAAGACACTAATTTCCACTAGATCTTCACCCCAAATATACTTGTACATTCTCTTGCTTCAGAGCTGTTTCTGCTATTTCGGGGCAATTTTCATATGCTTTGTGTCTACCCTGAGTTGCAGCTGTGTTTTGCTTCAGGGCGTCTTCCATCCTTATGTCTTGTTTTTTCTCATGAGATAGCTATTTTCATTGTTAAATGTTTTATGCTTGTAGACATTGTGTAAATCCTGCAAGTGTTAGCACAGCCATGATAATAGTTATTTTGAAAAAGCCAGTGATATAAATTTCTAATAATTACTTTTAAATTTTTATTTGTTGTTTTTTAGCTATTTTATGTTTAGCCTGTGTATATTTTATGGATCAATTCATCTGATGATTAGTTAAAAATATACTTTAGAATCACGTTTTCAAAACTAAAAAAAATTTAAATCGAAGTAAATTTCTTTTTTTCCCCTGTGTGTTTCATCTAGTGTTACCATTTTCTTTGAAAACTTCTCATTTCATTCTGATGCGATACAGGAATATTTGTGAAAATTTTTACTTTTTAAAATGTATGTGGGACACTAATTTACGTAGTTTTAAGCTATCAAATGACCAAATGGTTTTAAAAGATTGTTAGAGAGTTTTTAAATGCTCCTAGATGTTAGGAATGCCATCAGTGTCATAGGACTTCTCCAGTCCTAAATGTCTAGGTAAAAATCACTTTTTATATCTGTAAGTAGGCAACTGGCTTCAGCATTCTAGCATTATATTAACTTTTTTCCCAAACATTTTCTTTTCTAGAATGCAATTTCCAGTTCTGTTGCATGTCTTATATTTCCTGCCTGTAAGCTCTATTACTTTGTACTTGTCTCTATTTTAATAAATTTTGTTTCACTGAACCCAGCTTATCAAGTAGTCCAGATGGCCCTGTACAGCTGCCTGCCTTTTCATTATTTACCATTCTCTCTCTCTTTGTGTCTTTTGCAAGTATATCCACTATCAGCAGTGATTTTATATTTACTTCTAGATCACTGATGAAAATGTTGAATAACATCAGGGCTTACATAAATCACAGTGGAGTCCCACTAGAAACAGTCCCATTCAACTATGATTTTCCATTGAAAACCATGTTAATTAGCCAGTTTTCAATCTATTTAATTTTAAATCTATTAAAAGTGTTCTGCCATTCTATTTTTTGCAATAATGATGTTTTGTGAATGTCCTATAGAAGTCTAAACAAACTATATTCTTGTAGTTGCTAATGTCAACTGAACATTTAACCTCTTGAAGTAAGGAAATAAAGTTTGATTTAACAAGTCCTAATGTCTCATGAAATCTTGTTGACTGGCACCAATTTCTCAACATCAGTTTTTATGTTGTCTTTCCCTCAGTTTCTCTGGAATTGGTGCTAGACGAACTGTCCTTGAACTATTGCACAAGCATGTTTGTAACCTTGCCTTGGCTTTAAAATTCTCCAGTCTCTTGAAGTTCCCAAGATTTTTTTTTAAATTAACTTATCTACATTCCACATCCAACACTTTTAAGACACACTTTTAAGTGTGGTTGCAAGTTGTCCAGGCCTGAAGATATAAAATCATTTATAAATCAGTAAGTCATTTATTAATGGTTTGGAAATTACTTCTGCTACTTCTTCTCATTCTACTCTTTACTAAATAAAGAACATCATAAATATTATTAAAGACATCTGCCTTTTCCGCCTCATAAAAAAATTTACAGTCTTCATCTACCAGTATGTCTGTATCATCTCTATAATTTCTTTTGTTCCTAATAAGCTTAATGAACTCTCTCTTAGTGCCCTTAACCTTGCTAGCATGGATTTTACCTGACATATTTTTCTTCCACAGTTAATTTTCTCCACTGTATACCCTCTAATCTATATTGACTGAAATCTTTTCTCCATTTTTATTCTGGTTTCTTGAGGAACAGGCCGATGCGATCATAGTGTGTGTGTGTGAGTGAAACTGTCAACCAAATATTCACAGAACAGATCTTTATGGTTGAATTCTTGTACACGTGTGCTATTACAAATGAGAAAAGGTAGCCAGAAGAGGGAAGAGAGGAGATTGTGTGGTGCCCCCAGAGAAAGAAAAGTTGCTGCAGCCTCACATTAGAAACTTAGTGCTTGGTTGCTTTTATCCAACTAGCAAGCATGGAGCTAAATAAGACTTCCATTTCTAAGAGAATGATTGCTATTTTTGCTATATATTGCTTTGTTTCAAAATTCTGCCTTCAGTTTACTAGTGTAAACCAGAGAGGCACCACAGTGGAGGAGAAGGGAAAGAGACCCTTCTATATTTATTCCCACCTTGTCTCCTTCTCTCCAAAGTACTACAGCTCTGGACCTAGAATCCTTAACTTATTAACCCCTGAAATGCTATATGCCAGTCACCTAAAGCCCCCACAACCCTTTTACCCACTTACTCAGCACCTTGGAATTTTACTGGTGCCCTCAAAACAGTATGGAAAAAATCCTTTTTTCCCTTCTTGAGATGTCTTTCCTGTGTTCTTAGTGTGCATAACCTCTACATCTACTTCAGAAAAGTGATGAGAATAACACACACCAAAGGGCTGCTATAATCCAAAACACCAGAGTCCTGGATGCAAATTACAGTGATTGTTGTCTTACAAAATACATGGATTAATGGGTCTGTACGAACAGAATCTATCAAAGATGTTGTATTTGAAACACGTCTGCTGTTAAAAAAATAAAAGAAATTTGGATGAGATGTTTAACCAAATTAAAAAATCAGTATATTAAAAACCCTTCCATCTTTGACAAATTATCTCCTAGGTATTTAGTAGATGGTGTGTTTTCTAATCTTTTTGATGCCATTAAATGTAAAATTTTTCAATGTGCAGACTTACGAGAAAATACCTCCCTATAACACTGTGTTTTCCAGCTGCTTAGCAGTTTTCTGTGTGTTTTTTCTGCAGCTCTAGTTCAGTGGTACACATGATTTACTTTAAATGCCCGAGTAGTCTCATTAAACTCAATCAAATTACTCACTTACTGTGTGTTTAAGTTGTTTACTGAAACAGAACTAAAATAAGGGGCATAGTCATCTCCATTTCTCATATATTAAGTTTTAGAAGGGGAGGAAGCTTTAATATAAAAGCTAGAAAGGCTAATTATTTTTCATGTACAAAATCCTTCTTTTATGCAATAAAGTTGAAATGCAAAGATTTGATATGTTATATAAAAACATATTAAATAAATGCTGATGTATGGATCTATCCAGAATATTCTATGTTTTTATATAAAGCTCATTACAATAGTGCCTAACAGTATCTCTTAACTGCATTTTCAAGACATCTGCATTACATTTACCTGTATTGACCTTGTATATATAACTGTGGCACCTATTCTTATGTTCTTGTGCTTTCTAAATTCCTCCAAAAGATAATATTAGGTGAGAGAAATTCAGTGAAGTGGAGTCAAAAAAAAAAAGAAAAAGGCAGGGAAGGAAGTGTAGAGGTATGAAATCTGTGTTAATATTTCCTTTTTCAAGCGATCATCTGCCTTAGCTTGCTATTTTAGTGTATCTTTGAAACATTCAATGCTTTAAAAAGCATAAAGTTATGGTCCTTATAAAGAAAAAACAGTCACTCAAAATTAAAGCCACTCTTAGGACCCAAATAGGATTCAGAGCCAAAAAAAAGCATTAAGTCTGTGTATAAAAGACTGCACAATCTGTACATTGCTTTTTATGGTCTGTGACCCACCCTGCAAAAAATTATTCAGTCCAGTTTGTATTGCTGCATCACCAAGACTCTGAATAGTGTAACAAATAACCTTTCTGATATTGCTTGTCTTTTAATTTAGTGTTTGCATTTTGAGTTCCTATATTTGCATGGAAATAGAGATGTGATCCTGTATTTAAGTGTTTTGCCAACAGTAACACAAGTCTGTGCATCAAATAAGTATGATTTAATAGTTCATGGGATTCTGCTCTGCCTTTCTTACAGAATTATCACTCCTTTTTACTTGTAATTCCACTTGCCTTAATAGATCATTTTGTCAGTTCATTGAGTGGGTACTTAATTCAGGTTGTACTGTAGATGAAAAGAAGAAACACAGAAGCTTATGAGTTACACTGTGAACAAGAGAAGGTTTTACATAGTAACTATACATGGTACTGAAAACAATATAGTATTTCAATAGATGTAGCATTTTCTATTCCATATATAAGGACAAATGCCATTTTTAGGAGGAAATATAGGATTTCATTTTGTGAACATTTCATTTTGTGAAATTTTGTGAAAATTTCAAAGTTCTTTGCTTTCTGTTGAGCTGGTGTAAATTAACATAACTACAAAAGATATTGAAGCTCTAATCATACAGATTAGACAAAATTTTAACCTTGTTGGTTCAGGTATTCCTTTAAAGAAAACAAAGACACTTGTATGCAAAATAAGTTAAAGGAGAGATGGAGTTTTGCAAAGCTACTGGTCAGTGTCTTTGATCATCTAAAGGAGTGTAGAAGGACCCTGAAACTTATGAAAAAGTGTGCCTTGATTGGCTTTGCTCCTTTGCCACTCAGGCAGAAGCTTCAGCAACCTCTTCTGTCTACTCCAACAGAAGTTGTTTCCTTTTCTGAGAAGGAAGAAACCCTGGATGGTGATAATGTAAAGCTAACTTAACACCCATGATGCATTTTTAGGGATGCAGTTGAAGGTTCACATGGGGTGCTCATAGGCTGAGATGGAATTTCTGCCTTGAAGGCTCAGCCTCAGTGGCACTGCTGGGAAAGAAAGAATTGCTCTGTGAAATCTTGCTACAAATTGACCATACCAATCAATACCCATCAGTGAAGAAAGGACTCTGCAGTCCCACCTCATTCAGCTACCAGGGTAAAAGGAACTTTGCTGCCATATCCTTTTTGTATAAAACACTGTCCACCAACTCATGCTGTTCTTCTTTTTGGCCCTGAGGTGTGTAGCTGTCTTTTATGTATTTCTTTCATCCTTTGCTTTCCAGACAGCTGTTGTTTAGGTATTTGACTCATAGAAGACAACCATAGTTTTTTTCCTTCAACTTCACTGTGTTTTTAGATGGGACGTGGGTGCTGTAGCATTCTGGAATACCAGAATGATATCTCTTCTGTTGTAGAGACCAGTAGCCCTGAGGTATTGTACCTGAAGTACTATACAAAGACAGCCTAAAATATTGCTTGTAGTTGCTGGGTGTTTGATAAAATTGGCCACTTAACAATTGATGAGTGAGTCCTAAAATGTATTATAGATCTTTGGTAACTGGATGCACTTTCAATCTTACATTTGAGAAGTAAAAGTCAAGTAAAAGATTTATATTTATCTAGTAAAAAAGCAGACTACAGGTTCCTGAAATCAATGACTCTCAGAATTGCCAAAACATTGAATGATATGCATGAATAATTTAAGACTGTTTTGTTAAATGTGCAAAAGTCAAGTTATTCTTGCAGTGAGACTCCTTGTAAATCACCAGCAATTTACTGTGTTTCTGAAAATCACAGCAGCAATTTACAGAATAGATTAGACCTGTTACTATACACATGTGACATTTTCTTGATTTAAACTGTCATTCTGAAAAGCTGTTAGCTGACAGCCAAAGTTTAGGATGAGGTTATAAAGTTTAGTGAAGGACTCCTTACAACTGAGTTTGAGCTATATTTCTGCTTGGGTAGAGAACAGCATGCAGACCTCCTACTTCAACTGAAGTATGTATGCTTGCAAATTAGCATTTTCAAGGGAAATTATACATGATCTTTTTAGACATTCATGTTCTGCAGTGGTATATGGTGCTGTGCTGACATTTTACATCTCATAAACATAGTAATATATTTCTGAAATACCTTCTTTCTCCTGAGGTATGTCAGAAATTTTGAATATAAATGCTATGGATGGCTGGCAGTATAGCAATATGCATCAGTTTCATCATTTCATCTAGTCTCTATAACTGAAGTTTATCAGAGTTGTTCTTGAAGATGATCTCTTGGGTTCCAGAATATCATGGTAAGGTGAAGGGGGTAATATTAATGTGTTAATTTACATTTTTTAAGGTATCAACTAAACTGGAAGTCTTCATACCTAACTCAATTCCCATTGTATTTCTGTGGCATGTAGATGTGTAATGCTTGCCCTAAGGAATACATTACATCACTGTCTTAACTACCTTCTCTTTGACAGCATGGGAGCCATTTCAGTATAAGTGACAGTAACAATCACCTTCTCTGTCTTTCTCTAGTGACCTTCAGAAATGAGAATGCATTCACACTTGCAATTACTCAGAAATCCTATGTTCTCCAAAACTTATTTTTGACATGCAATAACTCCTGCTCAGATTTCGTCTTTTCAAACAGTTGCAAAATACTTTCTCATAATCACTCATTCAAAAACTGTCCAGTTCTGCAGGCTAGTAGTCTGGGTATATCTTTGGTATAAACAAGTCATCATAGTTAGGGAATGATCCAGGAGCCAACAAAATACAAAAAGAGAACTTTAAGTTTTCTTTTGCTAAAAGCCTATCTTGCAAGGTATGCTCCACAGTTACTACAGTTCTTTCCCAGATTTTTCACTGAAAGTTTCAATCTGAAAATCCCTTGTTTGTTATGTGGAAATATCAGGGATAAGACACCCCTAGATTTTTCATAAAAGACTTTGCATAAAAGCTTAAGAAAACTCTGCTTTCAATAACTCTCTGAGAAGGGAGAAAGACAGCCAGCCTAAAATTGCATTGCCTGGCATATTGTGCATGTGTGCCAAGTGAGTAAAATCAGAAAATAAAGTATTGGCAGGAGACAGTCTGCTTCCCCATTACCCTGTTAGTACACCAGATACTTAGCAGATAGGCATGAAGAGAAATGATTCGTAGTGCTGCTCATCTGTAAAATTGTTTGACCAGTATTATTCAAGGAGGGGAAACTGCTGAAGTATAAAGTGACCGTAAGCACTGGAGAACATTTTAAAAGGCCACTGTGAGGAAATGCACTTAAAAGCTCGACATTTCATGAATAACCTTTTGAGAAAAGAGTCTGAGACAGTACCATATATAAAAGAAGACAAAGCAAAAGACCCAGGCCACCAGGATCTGAATTGCGTACAAGAACACTTTAGAAGAGAAGGTTGTCTCTGGAAGGCTGGAAGCAGTCATGTTCAGCTGCATAAGCCAAGGATCCTGAGAGCTGAAGAGCACTTGTGTTAGAGCCATTGGGAACAAGAGACGATGAAAACGTGCGACAGCCCTAATACAAGTTGGAATAAAGTAAGAATGGACCACTGTAAACCAGGCAAGCTACAATTGCCGTGGGCAGGTGACAGTTCAGGCTTCTGGGAACTAGGTGAACTTTCAGCCATTGCCACACTTATAATAGCCAAATTGGTGAAGAGTTTCAGCCAGCATGCAGCTCAACTAGGAAATCTTAGTGTCTGACAACAGATCCAAGTTTGTTTATGTGGAGTGAATGGACACGGTCACTGTATTATAACAGTGAATTAAATGCTTAGTGTTCACAGTACTGAACGTGTGGGTTAGGTGCTAGCCTGGGATATTTCTACCTTGTTCAGTCATACCAGGTAGAGTTGCCTTTGGAAAATTCTGCTTTCAGGAAGTACTTGGTGAGAAAAAAACAAGTAAAAGAAAAGAGACAGACAGACAGAGAGGCAAACCAGCAATTGTCAAGGAAGCAATCAGCTCTCTTTCCTCTTACATTTGAACTTCTGCTCAGAAAAAATACATAAAGCATGTAAGGTTGTGCACAGAGCAGCAGATATTGGGGTATTTCATTACAAACAGGTTCTTAAGAGTATTTGGTAAAAAATAGAAAACAGCAGAATGAGCTGAATTGTCCTTCAGGAAATATCCTTCAGTCTGGCTTCAGAAAGGACCTGGATTATTCACCATACTGGACTATTCAGAGAGCTTAAAAATAATATTATTTAACATTTCCTTGGGATCCAATTGTCCATGGCCAAATGATATTTTAGTCACTTTTCTACTAGTAAGAAGTCCCTAATCTCTGATTCAATTAAAAGACAAAACCTTATAGCAAAACATCTTGCTGTGACATTTTACTATGTTTCTTTGATTTATAATTCAGTCCCTGCACCCAAATATTTGAGCCAAATAATAAAGGATTGCAAGGATCTTCCAAACAGGTAAGTATACACATGCATACACACACAAAGGTTCCTTTTGCAAACTCTCTTTATTAAAAAGCTCCCCTTTTAGTTCCTGTAAGGTGAATTTATTGTCCAAAAAGTTTTCTTTCCTTTGATGAAACATTAGTTTGTCTGCCTCCCCAAAATCTTGTGGCAATGCGAAGTGGTATAGGCCATAATACTAATGATATGCCCAGTGCTGCTGTTAAGAGATCTCATGCCTGGAATGTAAGTGTATCAAGTCACCCAGCTGAGTGCTAATACGAGTTATGCCGTCTCCCAGGAAATCCAGCAATGCTGTTTTGTGCATAAGCCCTGGAATAAGCAAGACAAAAGGAAACTCTAACCTGAAGCCTTCCTAGAATCAATTTTTCTTCCTTATGTTTGAAATCATCCTTCTCCAAATTACTCTTTGCTTTCATCCTTGATGCTTTATTTTAATCCCAAGCTTCACACATTTTTTTCTCAGAAAGGAAAGCTGTGACAGTTCTTTAATAAATTATGAGTTTTCTTTTCCCTTTCAGCTTCCATGGACAAGAACAGAAAATGTTGGAACTTCATTACAGAAGTTAAAAACTGAAGCGGTCAGTGAATACAGATTAATTAGTCTAGTCTAGCCCATTAGTCTAGTATTTCCTGAGTTACTTAATAAGTAAGATAAATGGCACACAAGCTAGGTCCAAGTGGCCTGTGAAATCTTTTATCAGCTTTTGATTCTCCAAAGTGCAAAAGTCAGTTCTAAATTGGGTCAGCAATAGTAATTATTTTGCCAGCCAGACCTCAAGCACGAAAGATATGGGCTGCATGTTATTCACAAGCCCATATGATCTGACCTGATAACAAGAGCATTACTTTGAAATCTGTGGAAGAAATACAGTGCCTTCTCTGATAGTCTCTTCTTTTAAAAAAATTCTTTATGAGAAATGGCTAAATGCAAGTTTCTAGTTCTTTTGCACTATTATAAACTAGCTCTATTTCCAGGGTTAAACCTAAATAAAGTATGCTGCCAAATTCATTTTCCAAATTCATTTTAAAATTAGTATTAAATACTTTGTTTCCACGTGCATGCTCATTTACTCTTTCTCTCTCTCTCTCTGATGCCCTCCAACTAGAGAACCATCCCCAGGCCATTTGCTGCTTGTCTCCCTCTGATCTTACACCTGACATTGTTCTTGGCCACCTGACATCAACAAACAAAAGGCCTTTAAATAGATATGTGAAAGCACCAAATAGCACCACAAAAGAACAATGAGCACGAAACATTTTTAAATTACTACCACACATGTTGCCCTGACTGAAGTATAAATATTTGGTTTATCAGAACAGTCTGATTAAAACCTGTTGGTTTAAAAGACTTGGTTTTAAAAAAACAGCTGATTCTAGCATTGTTGTGAAATATATCATAGCAATACAGTTGATGATTCTTTCATAATACTCAGTCTATGAATGAACTGTATCTGGTTTGGCTCTGAGGAAGATGCTGTTAACTTCTAACATGCATTTAACCAGCTTTTAAAATAACTCAGATCTCCCAGCCCCAAAGTGTTCTGTAAGAAAAATAATTCTGCAAAGAAGCCTCATGTTGCTGTTAGCTTCAGTACCATTTTAAATCAAATTATGACAATAATAAATACAGAGAGTGAAAGTTTAATAATTAGTGACTAGTTTGAGGATCCCTGCATTACTGGATGCAATTAGGAAACTGAGTAATATTTCATGGTGTTCTCTATCAATGAAATTTATAAATCATGTTTTAAAATGTTCTGGAACACATAGTTTGTAATTTGCTGTTTCTGTCAAGTTCTGACTCTTTGGAGTTGCTTCATCTTTGTTTTTTCCATTTTTTTTCCACAAAAAGAGCAGTAATGGAACAAGGCACTTTATGGCAAATCTAGCTTAGCAGAAAAACACTTGTTCCTATCTGTGGATTAGTGTTTGAGTGTGTCATGCGACACTTTCCCATAAAATCCCTGTGTGCTCTCATTCCTGTTAGTTTATCACCTTTTTTTATATTGGAAAATGTAAGCTTCTTTGACGTCTACCTATCATGAATTTTTGAAAGCCGTGAATCATCTGGGTTCAATTCTCTTGGTGAAAATGTTTTCTGATGAACAATGAAGATATAAAAGATGAAAAAGATACAAGCATATTCTTAATCAAACTTATTTGGGATTACCAGAAGATCTTGAAGAAAATAACCAAAGTAGTTTGTGGTGAATTTATTGAATATGTCGTAACGAACTAGTTAGGTGGTGTGAAGTAGTGAACTCCACAGGCAGTTCAGTGTACAGGCAGTCCCTATACAGAGGCCTGGTTTGGAGAGTTGTTGCTTTTGTGCCATTCAAAGAGGGATAAAGGAAACTGTTGGGGTTTTTGTTATTGTTTTTGCTTTTATATCTGTAATTACCTCAAAGTGCTTAAACTCCCTCCTCTTGATGGGGAAATAACTTCAGTTTCAGTATTTCAAGTCCTAGTATCTAATACGTGATTTTCTTTACTGAAAGCTTTAATAAATTTTGCTTTCCTGATCCACACATCTCAATTTGAATTATGGCTTTAACATTAGTTGCCATTCGGCCCAGCTATATGTATCCTTTGTATTAGGAAGTGTTGTATAAAACATGTAAAGTCTTTCCTGGCGCACACTGAGCAGCAGCCCTACTGCTGCTGTGGCTGGAAGAGGTTGAAAAATATCGTTTTAATTTTCTCCATTTGTATCTCAGAACTCATAAAGCTTGTTCACTTCCCAGCCTTCAAGCTACTGACACACCTTTCCATAATGAGGGAGGATGTTAATAGTCCCATTAATATATCAAAAACTGGTATTAGAAAGGCTGACATTTCCATACTTTTTTTGGTCAGTGATTAAAGTAATGAAAGGTGCCAGTTAGTCATTTGAGAACCACAAGATACATCAAAAACTGAAAGGTCAGGTAAATTAAGGGGAAATGTAGGGCTGGCTCAGAACGCTGTGAGGCTGGGCATTAATTGCAGCTAGTTTCCTGGTAATGATTACCCAGATTGTGAGTGCTCATTTGTGGGCCAGAAGGCAGCTAAATCTCTTTGCAGGCCATTTGTCTCCTCTTGTTTCTTAATTAATATAACAGGTTTGAAAACTTGTGATAATGAAATTGGCCTGTTAATTAGACTAGTCTTTAGCAGTAAGGTTTTGATATCTTTTTTTTTCTTTTTCCAGTGCAGTTAACCACAGTTTTGTTAAAATGATGTCTGCTTTCCTTTGCAAAGTTGTCCATAATTGAAATAATTATACTGATGTGAGGAATAAACACATTTTCGGTTTGGGAACTATTTTAGTGTTAGGTTTAAGAGAAAAGCACTGATTTTAAAATCTCAGTTTCTCATTGGCCATCTTTACATTACTGCTTTTTACAATTATATCACTCTTTTTTAATATCATACATGGTAAAAAGTTGGGAGAATATTTTCTTTATTTGGAACATCTAACAATATTTTATTTGATGCAAAATATTCTATTGCAATGTTTTGATGTAACTTTCCTTGGTACAGTCAGTTTTCTCTAATGATTGTACAGGTATTTTTCAGAACAACCAAACAGATGTTTTCTTTATTTTTAAAAGTAAGAAAATCTTTAGGTAAATTATGAGAAGATGAAAGTACAGAAGAAATATATAGTTAGACTTCTTACTGAGCTACTTCATGCTGATGCTGTTCCCTTTGGTGTAAATTAATTTTCTGATTTGATTTTTACTTGCAATTTTAAGAGAGTATATACATTTTTTTCATTTCTGATGGATTGCAGCTTCATGTTAAAAGGTAAATAATACACATCTCCTCAATATTTCCATGTTAAATCATGAAGTAATTATCAATAGAAATCAATAATGAAATCCCATCTGTGTTGACATCTCACTGTGTCCTGCATGAAACCCTTGCAGTTCACAGGTCTACTCACAAAAGCTTTCATAACCTACTTATATTTTTATCATTTAGGTCACTCAGATGAGTACTGCTTTATTACAGCACATCGTTATCAGAGTGAAATATACTTACATTGAATAGATGAGAAAGAAGTGCAAAAGTCAGAAAACAAGCATGGACTTGTTAGGAGGGTAAGTGATCCCTCCTTACAATTAACATCAGGAGATATGACATGTTTTCATATCATGAAATATAATTGCTCATTTCAGATCTCCCCTGAAGATGGATGTGGGGAGGTGCAGTAAGCAGAAGTGTTTGTATACACACACAAGAAAATTATCTTTGAAATGAATACTTACATTGTCCCAGTTTTTCCTCTGGGTTCTACTATGATTTTCCTTTAGGAAAGGAAATACTTTTCTACTCATTTAGGAAATATTCAAGATACTATGTTGTTTTATGGTAATCAAAAGAGGTAGAAAATAATGTTGGAACCTGAACACCTTCTAAATAAATTAAACAAAGGGGTCTGTTAGAAAACTCTTCCATGTGTTTTGTGAATAATTTATCGCAGCATATGACCTTATACATCCCAAAAGGTAAATCTTACATATGTCAGCTAGAGCCATGAAATAAGCTACTTATTCTTTTCTTCAACAACTAAAGAATAGGTTGATGTGCTTTGCTCATATTTTCCCCAAAACTTTGTAAGTAAATAAGAAGAAAGACTGAAAATATCAGCTCTCACAAACCTGAGATTTAAATTGTTTTAAAACCATTATAGTAGAAATTGCACACTAGTTTTAACGACAATGATATCTACTGTATGTATCTACTGTATGTTTTACATAACTTTTTCCATGTGTTGAAACCAAACAGTAGAAATCAGAAAACTTTAATAACATCTTATACTTGGTTGCTGAAGTAACTCTGCTAATTGAAAATTTCATCTCAGTGCATTTCTCTTGCCATTTTTAATAAATCTTGGCAGATATCACAGTTCCTGCCTTTGCTTCACTATTTTTTCCTCAGGGTTTTCTGAAGATGTTCTTTCCCTTTTCAAACTGACTATAATATAACAGGGCTGTTGGATAAATCCAGCAAATCAATCTCTTGTGGCCCACACCACATGAGTTCGTATTTCCCAGACCAACGAAGTGAAGCAAATATCTCAAAGCAGAAAAGTCCGGGAGGAATTAGTGTCTAGGTCTGCATCCTGTTAAGGGCAGTTCCATTTTCTGAGCTGACAGGGTAAAATGGGGCAAGATTAAGAAAAATGGAAGAAACTTACTTAGTCACCATGTGCTGTCCTTTGTATAATCAATAGTCCTGTGATATAATCTCTTTCATAAGCTAATTAAGTCTCACCTACCATTTATTACAGATCATATGATTATATGATCCATAGCATTGTTTTATTTTGCAATACCACATTGGATTTTGTGATCCTCATACCACAAAAACATTTGCAGTTGTAAATTCAGGATTTGCTGGAGAACATGACAGACTTCTCTTGACATCAAACATTCTGTATAATCTTAAGAAAACCCTTTATCTATCTTGCCTCTTCTCTCTCTCTCTCTCTCTCTCTCTCTCTACCTATCAGCATTGTAGCTGCCTTTCTTATGTAGAGACTTTCCCCTAAGATTGCTACTTTATAAAAAGTCAGGACACCATCTCATCTAGCATAGGAAAAGAGTAAGGATGGTTTTGAACTACTTCTCTTATGCTAAGAATTTCTATTTTCAGAGAAGAACCAACAAAACAACACCTGTAACAACTGAATCCCCGTTTTTTCCAGTAAGCAATTGGTCACACCATGAGAAAAGCACCCGTAACGGCTGCATGTCCTTCTTGTTTTTGTATTTAGCTGCACAGAGGGTCCATAGATAGATCTAATACAGTTTTAGCAGATTGGGAGTTATTATGTAGTTTTACAGACTGTTATAGTGTTATATTGCTGTAAAGTAAAGCACTTCTATATTCAAAGGTATCCATAAAAAATAGGAAAAATGAAATTTCTTTAGCACTTTCCATATGGAGTTAGAATTGTTAATTAAAAGCAGTATCTTTGCTTGAATTGCACCAAATACATAACTTTTCTTCTTTCCCCCAGTTTTTAGCCTACTTTCACACTAAAAATATGGAAAGTTATGGCTCATCATTTTGGGTGTGAAAAATGAAAAACAAGTGGAATTGTCAAGTTAAAACATAGTATAAGTGATCTTTTGGTGTGTGTTGAGGAAATATTAAATATACTGTTCTCTGTCCTGAGGTTCACAGGCAATGTGCTGCCTACAAGACTTTCCAGTTTTGCTTGCAGGCATAAGAAATTAAAAACATAAAAATGAAACTTAGACTTTCAGAGAAAGAAAAATATGATGGTACCTACAGCACATTATGTGTCAGTACTGTTGCCTATGGTCAAATATGATTGGGACCAATGTTTTGAGCTATACCTCAAAGTGATGTTGTGATTCATCTAGCACAGTCTAGGTTTCAGCTCTATCTCTGACCTCATTGAAAAAAGGGGAAATGTAGAAAACAAGAATAGTTTTCCCTACTATTTCACCATTTTTTCATCAAAATGACTGTTTCACATTGATTTGAGGCAGTATTTGTAGCAGTTCAGTGGTCCAGTATGGGTAGCTCATACAACATTTTTTAAATGCGGTATTTGTTATAGGTGCATCTTTGTATGCTGGTGAGAAGTAGGCTCTGCAGATAGACACAGCTAGTCAGAATACTATTCAGAGAGCATTTAAATTTTTCATGACAAATAAAAAGACTAAACATTTTCCAACAAAACGAGCATTTTTACCTGAAATCAGACTATTTTAACTCAGAAGTGCTGCTGCAGCATTTCACAGCAGTTATAGTTCAGCCTCATGTCTCTAATTCTCTTTTCTGATCCAGAAATCTGTGATCTGACTACATTTCCCACAGTGAACTGTGTTCTCCATTCTTGCTGAACCACTGTGGAGTTATGATCTGTAGTGTGCTGAAAGGAATATGAGCAAGAAACAGGTAAATTATAGTTCCCCTTAACATGAATATAGTATTTGAGAATCCTTTCTTTTCCACTCCAAGCACAAAGCTCTTAGTTGTGGGGGGCTGATTGTGTTTCATTGTATAAATTACGCCTAAGATGTCAGTAACAGCAGGTATTTTTCACTCCCCAAGAGCAGTGAACAGAGATGAAAATAATTTTAGCAAAATAATTTTAGAAAAATAATTTTGACAGCAGCACATCTGAGCAGTTCTGTAGTTTGATCTAGTTTTAGGTTTCTCAACTTCAACCTATTTTTACCCAAACTGCTAGATAAAGATGAAGTATTAAACAGTCTATTTATTTAAGTTCTATTGACCAGCATCAGCTTATAGATGTAGAACTAGGTACAGAGAATCACTATTGCTGGAACAGAGCCCAGCCATTAGGAAGTCATTTTTACCACTGGCCAAGAACTCACAGACTGCATTTTAAAATGTCCTTTTTCAAATGCAGTAAATGGCACCATTCCCAATGCTGACACTAGAAAAAAAATCTTTAAAAATGTACGCACAACCTGTCGTCCATCCACACACACATATACTGCCAAGACACTAATATAGCGGCATTGTGTTAAAACTCTTTGTTTGGTGGGGTGAGGGGTTTGATGCAAGAATAAGATGTGATAAGGATTTTAGCAGCATTTTCTACTATATAGTGCCACTTCACAGGAAATGAAGGCAGTGCTTGTGCACTACTGTCATCGGGAAAGGTCTGAAGTGCATTAGGAAGGTGTGAGGTGTGTACTGTGCACAATCAGATGTCAGCCAGATAAGACTGGCTTAGCGTCAGGAAGAGTATATTCTGCGCTCTGAAGGGATGCAGAAGAGACAAGAATTGTAGGAAATCCTAAGGCTTCCTTTTTTTTCCCCCAACATACAGTTCATCTGAAGAAAACCATCAAGTAGCAAGAGGGAGCCAAATACCCCAAATAATTTCAGTGTTTTGATTTGGAGGGTTTTTTTTCCCCCCTTTCTAGATTAACTGAATGAAAATGGTGATGGTACTGTCTGCTTTTTCCCAGTGACCGGCATTAGAGCATTTAGCCATGATGTGGGAGAGACTGGTTCACTTTCGAAGCAGCTAGTGCACAGATAGCACTGACTAAGGCACCGGGGGTGTCTGCAGCAAGGCAAAACCTGAGAAGAAATACCTGAAAATTAGTGACATTTACTAGTCACAGCTGCTAGTGCAGAGGCTCTGAGCAAAAAAACCCATAGAGTCAATGTGAGACAAGTTGTTCTAGGCAAATTAGTCTGGGAACTGATGGCATAGGGACTTCACTTTCCCAATGTTACTGCTGAGGAGACACTCCTGTGCTATCTTTTTATGTTTTAGGCCTGCTCTGGACAGGATGTATTTGATTAAGTTCTAACATTTTCTCTCCCAAAGTGAACTTAATTTTTTTTTCCCTTTTACCCAAACTGAAATATTTCCTGTGCAGTGGAATGACTTCAAAAGGAAAACATCTCACAGAAGAGTGTGTAGCCTGCTCTCAAGGGAATTTTCTTAAAATGCAAGACAGTTGTGATTTAACTCCCTCCTCTTGCTCAAAAGAAGGGTATCAACCTGGGTTTCACACAGCCCGGCTAAGTGACCTAAAGATTTGGTCTAAATGGGAAAGGATTCTTATTTATGCTCACCTTTATATCTGTTATTTTATTTTTGTTAAAAATCTGCCTGAACTAAAACATTCTGTGTTAAAGTGAAATAATTATCTGATCTGAAACTATTATTTATTTTTTCATTTTGATGGGGAAAACAGATAAGGAAACAATTATGTCTATACAAAACAAACCTAAAAAATGCTTCAAAGCAACATCAAATAATAATAATGGTCCTTTTTTAACGATTCTTAAAACCATAATGCTTTTTAACAACAAAGAGTATTTTCATCTCTATTATGTCCTGCGAGAGACCTTTGCTTCGGCATGTGGTCCTGAATATGATCCTGCGTAGTCATCCTGCAACAATACCCCCCAGTCTGTTCTGTAGCTTTAATCACTAAATTTCCCAGAAAGATAATATTATTCATTTATATTAATGTAGCACTTTGGAATCTCTGTTTTGGAGCCCAGACTCCCTCTTGTGCTAAGCAAAATAAAGATGTAGTTTCTTTCTCCAAAGTGCTTAAAATCCAATTTTAACCTGTTGTAGCCATTTTCATACCAAAGTTATTCTCTCCAGCTTTTTAGTATATTCCTATTTTAAGAATAATTTTGCTGTTCAAAATGAAAAAAGAGAAGGAGAATTATTTTCAAGAGTTTTTTTAATTTATTTTCCCTAAATGAAAATTGACAATGAAGGTCTCTCTTAAATACCTGACTCCACATTTTCTATAAAAAGTTAATAAAAGTCATCAGAGTTTCCACATTTAAGCTGTTTATATAGGTTTTTAATGGATGTTGCAACTAAACAGCTGTTATTGATGGAAGGTTAATAGTGTCTTGTAATCTGCCCTATGTTTTCTCTGAACAGTGTCCCAATACCTTTGGACACAAGCATAGCCTTAAATTTGTATGTGACTTTTCTGGTAAGGAGATGCTATATACAGAACTGAGACATAAGAATATGGTTTAGAAAGGGGAAGGTATTTGTACTTGCTTGTTTCTAAATTAGGCACAGTTTGCAGCTGTAATCAAACCATATGTACAACAGGCACACGTAAATAGAAAGTGGATTATCTGGGAAAAAATTAAGTTGCTCTTTTCCTGTAAATCAGGCCTGAACCAGTCAGTGTTTGGCATGATGCCAGGAGACACAGTGCTGCTAAAGCTGCCATCTTTTAAAAATCTAGCTTTGGCCATTTGTAGTCATTAAAGATACTCTGGCACAGTTAGTTGGTGTAAAAGTAGAGCACTCTGGTTCCTAAATCTGCATCCACCACAGTGCTTCAATATGATGAGGTATTTTTTAACGACATTAAATAAAAATGCTGTGTTCCTACCCAAGAGATTCATGAAATAATCCTAATACAGATGTTCCAGTTACTTGCTGGGTTATATTTTAGTAACAATACCTATAAAGAATCTGAAAGCACTAATTAAAAAGGCAGCTATTAAATACAAACCATTGTTGCTTTCTTACTTCAGAGAATTTATACCCACTCGCAGAAAATATTCCAGGCTTTAACATACACAAATGCTATGTAACAACATTCACAGGAAGCTGCCCTCTTTGTAGAAGCAGATACATACACAGTATTTCTGAAGAAAAGAATTGCTGCTGCAGTGGACTGCTTGCTTTAGTATGCTTTGAAAAGGATATATTAGATGTCAAGCATCCTAGACTTTGAGCAGCCATTTAGTGGTCTGGCAACAGTGGATTATGTTGTGGCATACCTGCACTATATGTCAGAGGAAGGTGGTCTTGTGTATTATTCAGTCAGTAAGGTCTGTCTCCGAGGGAGCAGAGGATGAGGGTACTGTCTTTCCACTCTCATGAATGGGAGAGAGAGAAGACTGTAGGAGATCACATCTTTCATTCTTGTTATAGATTAAGTGCCACCGGTCAAATGCCTTGCAGGCTCCTTTCTCAAGCTCAGTTCAACAATTGTTTTCTTCTTTGCTAGCTATATCATACCCTTTCACAACTGTAGCACTAAATAAGCAGATAAGGATGCTAACTGCATTTAGTACCTCATTTGCAAAAGGGGAGCAAGCCAAAAGGGAAGGCAGAAAGATTTTCCACATTGCTCCTGAATATCCATATGGGATAATGAATTAAAAAAGAGGAAAGTAGACAGGGTATGAGAAAGAAGACTAATGAAGTTGCTGCAACATAGTTTTACCTTTTGAATAAACAGATATGACTAGGCCTCAACTGCCTCCTCATGAGAACAAGAGAATCTTTCATACTTTGACAGCTCCTGTGAAACATAGCCTTCCCTTACAGTTAATATGAGTTTTATCAAATATTCACATCATTATGCGATTATATTTTTAAAAGAAGGTGAGGGTTGTTGCAATAGCACTGTGCTAACTATATGGGTCATTTGTCTTAAGTAGCTAAGAGTCAGGAGCTATATTTTTCTTAGGCTCTAGATGTGAAGAACTCAGAAATGCCTATACTTATCAGTTAAAATCTATAGAAAAGCAAGGGTAGGATGGAGATATCAATGGTGTTTAATTAAACAGAGATCTTACAAACTTGGAGGAAATGTTTACTTTACCTCAGTTTGGAAAAGGGTGTCCAGTACGCATGGTACTGTGCTTACCACATCTCAACAAACATATTGGCAAGGGGAAGCTAATGCCATTTACTAGAAATGTGGGGGAAAGGAAGCCAATTAGTGGTTTCTCATTAATCATAAGTTAATAACACTGCAGTCCCAAAGTTCCAAATCTTGAATTCCCTTTGCTCCATGTTCAGGCTTGTTTATATGTAATATAAATTTACACTTGTGAACATGTATATATAAAGTGTTTCTGATCCCATGGGAGTGGTTCACACAGTAGTACGAAGAGCACACTTTAGGTCAGGTTCTCTCTGTAAATGATCACAGCTCTAGAAGGTGAGCTTTCAAACTCCCTGCGAACCAGCTACAGCATCTTACACCTACCGTGGAAATCCTGGGCTCATAAAATTTGTGAATTAGTTCAGCTCACCTAACTACATGCTGCTACCCACACCAATAGTGAAACAAAAGTAGCTAGTATGCCACCGTCTAGCTTATTTTGGAGCACTTGCCCTAAAATAGGCATGTAGTCCAAGTCCTTCAGCTTTTGCTAAATGATGCATTAGCTCCGTCAAGAAACATTTCTCTGTGTTCAACAACTTTGTCTTGAGACTGAGTTATTAAGTAGTCCTAAGGCTCAGCTCTCTTTTCCTGAATATCAGTTTCCTGTTGAGCCACTACAAACCAACACAGAAGTAAATGTGCTATTAGGCATTAGTGGATTACTGATGAATTTTTGTTATCGTGATCTGGCATTTTTCAGTTAATTTCTTAGCTGCAAAGATATATTAAAGAGGATGAGTGCAGTCTGTATTCTACAGTACTAAGCTTACTCACCAGCTCTTGTTAAAGAAATCTGACTTCCTAGGGATGGCTTTATGTTAAAGAAATCAAAGCCATTATAAACATTAAGATCTTTGGTTCCTACAGAACAGTTTCTGTGAATGTCTTGGTTTCTGGAACCTTTTCTATTGCAAGTGACCAAACTAAACACTGTGGCAGCCTAGGTCTGTGTAAAAACTTTTTGTATTCCTCCCAGAGAAATGAAGGGTTGAAGAAAGAGGAATTGGCATAGTTGAAAGGGCTCTGAATATTGTTCTTCCTATTCTCCCTCCTGTCCTCCATCTCTTCTAGATATTGTGAGGACATGGCAGGCATCTGTCATACATGATATTTACTCCTGTGATGGAGGTAATGATTTTCTGTCAAATGTTTTATATGGAGTCTCAGTTTGAACTAGAAGTAGTAGAAGACTATGAGATTATTCCAGACTTTCGACAGACTTTTTCCAGACCCAGCAGAATAAAGTCCTGAGCAAGCTGATCTGATCTCATAGCTGATCCTGGTTGGAGCAGGAGGTTGGACTACAAACCCCATACGGTCCCTTCCAATCTGAATTATCCTGTGATCCTATGACTAATCTGATATTAGGGTTTCTCTTTTTGCAGTGTGGTTAATAAACTTTGTAAGTTGTACTCCTGTGCGGCTTCATATTGTCCCTGCCTTTTCAATAATTTGGAGCTAGGGAACAGTATTAATTACCAAGTTTAGGTGGATGCCTTCTGCAGATCCATTTTTACCAGCTGGACTTTCTGGAGACTCTGTTGTGCAAGTTTTTCTGTATCATGTGGGAATGGATCCATCTGTGGTTTTAAGCTTCTCTTGCTAGGCTAAAAATGCTCCCAGGAAAAAGAAAAAGAAAGAAAGCTAGCTGAGGCCTGCAAGATTTCTCTTACAGCAATCTGAAATTATAGGAAAATCGTCTCCCAGTGGTATAGACATATATATGTGAAGCCTTTTTTCATTTCTTTTGATTAAAGCTTCAAATCAATTTCTTGGTTTGTGGGTTGGTTTGTCTCTCAGCAATTGAGAATGAAATGTGTTCTTCAGTATTTCATTAGGCCAGTTCTCACAAAATTGTAACAGCCCAGCTGCTACACTTTCAGTTGTGACTGAGCAGGCGGAAATGATGCAGGATAATGTGCAAGTGTCTGGAGCCAACAGTTATTATGCAAAAACTCTTCTTGGGCCCAAGGACTAAAATCTTTCCACTAAAAAAAACGAGTAACAATGTGGCATCAGACCTTCCTGCTTCTCACAAACTGACATGCCACCTTAACAAGGCCATCTTCATAGCTGGATGTCAAGAGTCACTTGTTAGTCAGACCACGGTAAACTGCTTGTGTCATTCCCTCAAAATGGCATGAAACAGTTGGTCCATAACCCTTTATCCTAACAACTACAGTTCACCAGAAACAAACCTCAGTAAGGACATCCCCCCAAACATATCTAGGTTTGACTGTGGCTTCCACATGAGTCGGTTCCCGGTGGCCATTGAGGTGGTGCTGTCCTGTTCCCCTGGACATCCTAGTTCTGCTGATTTTTTCAAAAGCAGAAAATACTCCAGATACCCTAAACAGTAGTGGTCTTAATCTTTCTGAGCTACTCTTGCTTCTGTAAAATGGGGACAATAATGCCTCTTCATCTCACAGGGAAGGTGTGGAGGCAAATTTAGAGACTGTTCCACCCCAAGCAATAACCTGTAAAATTAAGCAGATCATTTGCAATGAAGATTTAGGATTATGCATTGAATAACAGAGGTAAAAAGAAATAGCTAATAATTAAGCAAATAGTTGTTATAATTACCAGCAATTCTAAAAGAAAAAAAAACTGCAACAACAACGTGTTCTTGAAACTAAAGCCTCTATCAAATTGTAAATGCACAAAGGAGCCAAGTTAAGACTTCATGATGACTTTAATTCTTGCACTTAATAACTTTTGAGTGCTTTATTTTGTGAAATTCACATGTTTTCTTTGGGCTTCCATAGAGGAGTTTGCTAAAATGACTTCGCAAATTAGTTTTCTCACCAGTGAAAATCAGAAGGAACTAATCTCTTTTTTAAAAATAACACCAATAAATAATACACTTTGATATTTTGGGGCTTATGAAGCATAAATGAGATTTGTAGGAGCAATTGTTATTTAAAAAAAATCACAGCAATTTATTGTTGCTAATTACTCTCTTGGCACCTCATGAATTTAAGATTAATTGGAATGTCTGTACTCAGTAATGAGGTCCCATGTAGTTTACACTGACTGACAACATCTTCCTTTATCTGGAAAATTACCATACTGGAAAATTTGTAAACAAGTGGTAGCTCTTGGCTATCAAATTTGGAAAGTTCTACATGGTACTGTAGCTACTGTGTTACAATAAAATGATCAGACAGGTCCAGTGAAGTTAACAATAAAAACGATCCACTGGAATTTTGTCATGAAGGTGTAACTTGTACACACAGAAATGGATGTTTGACTCCTAAGTAGTCAGACTTAGCATTCAGACAGGAACCTCATTTCTCATTATGATACAGCATCATGAATTAAGAACTGAGCCATTTCTCAAAGATATATTTTTATCACTACTTTGCTACTGTAAATTTAGTCATCTAAGGATGGATATCGGAAGAGCAATCTTTTCATCTCCATCCTGAAAAGCTGTGAATAAATAATAGCAGGTGTTGATGACATAGAGGATAAGGTGTGCCACAGGATTTTTTTCTGAAATGCTTTGTTTGTGTATACATGTATGTGCATGTTTGTGCATTTAAATAGCTCTTTGTCAGCTCGCCTATTTCTGTAGCCCACTTAAAAATGGGAACTTTGTGTCATTCTTTCTTGGATGCATTTATCAGGTGGGGCTGATAAAGAAACACACTTTGCTGCTGGTGATAGAATTTATTATTAATGGAACTGAAAACTTGGTATTCCCAACTACAGGCACATTTTTGATATTGGAGACAAACTAATAAAAAATAAAATAAAACTAAACCCATAACCACGTTCACTCCTGCATCACAAAGTTGCTTCCACACTGAGCAACCCTGTCATAAAAATGACTGTTTTTTGTGAGCTCCTAATCTTCATATAAAATTACTGAAGTATCAAAGAGGTCTTTTTGCAGAAGCTGTAGTGCTGAAAATTTTCCAACAGGCTTTGGAAAATTCATATATCAACTATTTATTCTGAGCATTTTCCATTTCCAAATATTGCATATTGCAAATATTGTGTAAGATTTCAGTTAGAAATGTCCAATCAATTGGAATTGTCTTGAGCATTTCTTAGGTGGGCTGTCAGAGGAAGAGGAAGACAGCAAAGTTGTAACATTAACTACAAACAGAGAAAATGCTTTGTTGTCTGCATCTTTTTTTTTTCAATGTTTAACTTTATAATTTGTCATAGGCTGACTTCTGCTCAATAGGTGATGAGATGAATTGTTAGTATGAAAGTTGTAGCAAAACTAGCAGATATACTGCAAATTGTATCTGCTTAGAGCACTGTGTATTATTTATACAATACCAAGTATTATTTCTGATGCTTGAATTAATTTGGAATTGCTTTTTAAATGGGAAAAGCACAGATATCTACACTGGTGTTTAACGGGACTGAATTAGTCTCAGCGTACAATACTTTTGTATTGCTTTTTTTAAGGGAATGAGGAAGAGATGAGGTCTTGACTCTTCTGGTGATTAGTTACGCATCTTCAAAGCATTTCTTGACTAAATTGTGCGTAGAGCAATCTGTGCTGGTATGCATTAATTCTGAGTGGTTCTGCCCAAAAGAGATAACAGCACGCATGCTCCTTTTCAGCTGGCCAATGCTCCAACATCAGTCTGGAGCATGCTGAAATCACAGTTCTCATTTCCAGGGCACTTCTAGGGGAATCTGAACCTCAGGGGTTGGTAGAAGGAAGAGTCTTTTCCTTCCCCAAAGCTTGTCTTTGTCCAGAGGGTTCAAAAAGAGCAAAACTCCTCATAAGCTTGTTTATAGCCCTGCGCATCTGGACAAGGACCAGGGAAAGTGTATTTCTTGATTAACAGCACTGATTATTATATGCTAAAAGTTTCTTTTCTCATTGGTAGCAATGCTCTGACCTTGTTAAGTGACTCATAAAGAATGAAACCAGAGGGGCTTTGTGACTTTGTGCACAGTGACTAGGCATGGTCAGGTGCTTCTCCATGCTGGCAGCTCCCATTATGGGCAGCTGGAGGAACCGATGAGAGGAACAGCTTCCAAATATGTCAGTCCTGTCGCTGATTTTGTCACCATGTAATCTCAAAAGCTGGTTGCAGCCACCAGAGCTGCAGAAGACCAAGATCTTTCTATATCCATGTTTTAATCTTGCATATAGATTTTTAAAACAATAAAAATACAGTGGCAAAAATGGAGATAATAACTAGATGAAAACACTACTTGATCCTTCTATATTTCCACTAAGGGATCTAGGTGAAAGTTGGCACCACATTCCTTTTTAGCTGTATATATCTCCTGCAGGCTTTTGCAGTGACTGTTGAGTGCTCCACAGGACTGTTGCAGACCCTGAAATACTTCATTTAAAATGAGCTATTCAAACTCAGAGATTTCACTCCAGGAGAAATTTGGAAATGCCTGGTTCCTTAGCCCAGGGGTCTTTTAGGGATTTGGCTCAGTAGCCAGAAATTTTGAAAGCTCACACTGCCCAGTGGCTTGTGATGAAAATTGTCAGAAAACCCCAAAAGTTCTTAGCAGAGACATCTGTGTTTTACCAAAACAAGTACGTTATGGTAAGTAATATCTTTTGTTTCAACCATTTTGTAAGGTAATTTCTGACCAGGTTCACACTGCTGTTATGTAATGTGAAACAACTGTGGAGCTGTGAAACAAGTGGAGTCTGGCAATGCTGTCATCATTTTATATTGCAAAAAGGACCGAACGATTTTTAGAGAGCAGCAATTTGTTTAGATCTTTTTTGTATACATTTGAAAAGAATTGAGTCCAGCACTATCTCAGAATTATTGGTAAATTCAATTATTGTTAACCCAGACAATCAAAAATAATGAATCAAGGCCAGAAAAATAATGAGATTTCAAAATAAAAGAATGATTATTTTTAATTTGCCTTCAGATGTCTCAGATCTCTACAGTATTTTCAAAATGTCCTCCATAATAATAAAGGCTAAAACCTTGCATTTTGAAGAAGGTTCAATTCAATAATCACTCTTCTGCTGGAATGGTAGCTTAGCATATTAACTTAATAAATGTTGCAAATCAATCTTGATATAAAATTGTGGTAAATGGCTACAGAGTGGGTTAAAATAAGCAGAGCTATGGAAGCTAAAAGCAAGAAGAGATTCAAGTTATCTAGGAGAGAGTATGTTATGACTGCTCAATCCCAAGGTGCGTGGGAAGTGAGTCAGGTGATGTCTCATATCTAACTTGGCAGTAGAGCTCTGTCTACATTAAGCATTGACAGAGACAGATCACCAGGGAAAGGCCATAGATCAGCCATTAAACATTTTTACCCCACAGATAGCTCAAAGTCTCCAATGATCTGTAACACAGCACTAAATTTAAAGGTATACAGGCATTCCTGTCAACTATGAAATCTATATGAAACTCTCTAGCTACAGAAGCCTTCTTTGTAAATGCCAAAATCTATTAACAGAGCTGCCTGCCAGGCCATTTTAGTATAGAAGGTGTTCTCAGATTAATAGATGAGCAATATCAGGTTTATTGAAGTTGCAATAAGGAAGTTTCTGGTTGGTAGTAATGAAATAAATGCATCATTAACTTAGGTGTGCATGCTTCCAGTGAGAGATATTAGAAAACCATTGGCAAGCTGCACTTCTTGAGCCTTAAATTTTAGAATTCCTTGTCAACTTCTTGATTTTAATATCACCTCACAGAAATGTCCAGTTTTTAACTCAGACGAAAATCAAAGCAAGTGTAGCAACATCTTTAAGGGGAACTAATAACACAGCATGTGCTTAATCCTGCATCCTTTGAGATATATAGATTACCTCCTAGTGGCTTTTAGTAATAGGATTTGAAAAAAAAAAACCACAATAGAAATGTCTGGTTTTCAGGCCCAAACTCATGCCAGTGATTCATGTTTTATTAATCCTTAATTCTTTTTGCTTCTTTCCCAGTCTCTAATCTCTTGATTAGATTTTTAACTACATTTGCATTTGATTGATATGTTGTGTGCTTGTGTATTCAAAATTATCAAATCAAGAGAACTGAATTTTTGAATTAATTTCGCAACATAGAGAAATCTGTGGCTGGTTTACACTCTTGAATGAACATCATCTTAATCGCTTATTAGCCCCTTTGAAAGTTTTCAGCCAAAAATTTTCCCACTGTAGGTTGACAGCTTCATTAGTACGAGTCCCCAAACCAATCAAGTTGAGCTAGGTTACTCCAAAATAATGAGATTGTCTCTTTATTTATCTGAAGTATTCTTTTTCCTTTCCATGTTATATTAGTCTTTCCTACAATTAGCACCTCTTTTTATGCAGGTTGATTTTGAAAGCTGAAAAGGTAATATTATTAACATTTTTTAAAGGAGATTCAGATTTGGGCATTTGATGTAAAATGATGGTGCTTCACCCATTGTTGCCTCCTTGAGGTCTCCCAGTAGTTTAATTTAACCCATGGAGGATAATTTGAATCATGTGAAACTCTATATGTGACTACATTATAAAAGAAGATAATGTTGCCCTTTCAGACATTTCTTTTGAGAACTCCTTAAAAATGAGGAAATCACTGAAAGATGTGTTCATTACTATTATGATCTTAAATGAACAAGTTTACTGTTTTTATAGGCCAGAAAAGTAAATAAAGTGATGTTTGATAAATATGTCTGTGGCTGCTCAGTTGCTTGTTTTCTTTATATTTTATATTCCCTCAGCCTTGTAGAAGTGTTTTGAGGTAAATCCAAATAGGAATGAAAATACCAGCTATATGCCATAAATAGACTTCTCTTATAACTCAATCTCTTTTTGACCATCACAGATTAGCAGGTCCCATAGCTGCTTATTAAAAAGCTGCAGTTATGAGAAAGAGTGGATGCCTTAATATCGGGGGCTGCCGGGGGGGGGGGGGGAACGATGACAATTTTTTAGTCTAAAGGAATGGATGCTTTGTTGCTATTCCATGAACATCTTGTAGAAATCAGGAGGATTCTTTTTCCTGTATTTTGATTTAAAAATAAAAACAAAACAAAGCAAGCATCCCCAGAAGACCATTTGCTTCTTAAAGCAATTTCTGCTCTGTCTCTCCAAACGTTTGAAATAAAATAGGTAGCCTGGCAGCAGTTCTACCTTTTTATGCCTCTAAAACAGATTTCACACCATTTGCAGCTCTTGCGCTTGTATTAATAGTGTCTTATTCCTTACATTTTGTCTGACCATTTTGTTCTGTAGTGGGACTAGTAGCTGTAAAATGCATCAATTCATCTGATGTAGGTTGGGTGCTCTCTTGGTGAGGCAGCCAGTTGTGTAAATGAAAGCTGCAGCTTGTTCACATCTCTGTGCCTGTGTTCAGTCACCCCATTCCTCATAATTCACTTGGGGATGTGGATTCCACTGTTATGCTTTTCTTTTATAAATTTGTTATGGTGTTTGCACCTTTGTTCTCTGGAACCAAATAAAGTGCCTCTGAAGTGAGACATTGTTAATGCTACGGGGACCTCCTGTTTCAGGAAACATTTGTCTTTTAATTTTTTGTTTAACACACAAGTTGCAAATTAAGCTGGAAAGCCTTCTGTAAAAATGGCTTGAAGACCATTTATCTGTATATTTGCCATGAGAATGAAGAACAGTCTTTGTGTACAGACATAACAGTTCAGAAGCATCTATACATAAGCTTTAGGATTAGAAGGGAACTTTACCTCATATACCCTATCATACAATGAGGTAAGTGTAATTGCAAATCTTTTAGTCTCTATAATTTCAAATGCAGGCTACTTTTGGAAACAGGAGGATACTGGAACTGACAGTACATACCCAGACCTTGTATATCAGATCTTCCATACCTCATAATGCAGAAGGTGGCAAGAGCTCAGTGACATGATCCATCAGGTGATCATCCTCGGATGATCCATCTACCACAGTTTAATAAATTACTGTACATCCTCTGAGCTGCAGTAACTGACTGTTTAGCTACTCTTACTTATCTGTCTTGCAGATTAGGTAAACTGTGTTAGTTCAAGTCACCTGCCTTCCCAGTTTTTGTGGAAATTTAATTTTATTTCCGGTGGAAAACTGAAAAGAAATACCAGCTAGGCTTCTTTTAATGAACAAGACTCAAAATTTTTGAAGTTGCTAAACTTGCTTATGTTTTTTTTTTTAATTGGTGAACGACACCAAAGAGTATACCACACACATTGAGCAGAAGCTCACAACTGGATTACACTTGTACCTTAATTTATTCTTTCTTCTTGAAATAAGGCATCAACATTTCCATTTTAACATTCTATTTTTATATATTAATATGAATTTCTTCAAGAAAATCTGTTTTAATTCTTATTTTCCCCCAGTTAAATTGCTAAAGAGTTCATTCAGTGATCATTAAAGTATCCATTTAAAGAATCAGAAAGAGAGATTCCATGACGAAGCTAAAATTCACGTTTCTCATCCCCTTAAACATGTTTTATAGTGAGTTTTATATGGGTAACTAGTACCTGTATGTAGATTCCACTGCCATGCTTTTCTTTTCTAAATTTGTTATGGTATTTGCACCTTCGTTCTCTGGAACCAAATTCTACTGTACGTGTAGTCCATTTTGACTCTCTGCTAAGAAATTAGAAAGCTATCCACACAGACAAAATTTTTGTTCCTACATCTTCAGTGTTATTATCTGGCGTGTGAATTGCATTGTGGCAAAAGAAGGGCAAAGCATAGGAATGTATGTGTGAATGTCACTTTGCCAACTCTTGTATGGTAAATATTTATGCCAGAACTGGTGCACTAGTGCATCTCTGCAGAGGAAAAGAAATCCAGATATTTAATGCCATGGGTCACCTCAGCTGAAACTCATGGCCTAGCGTTGCTAGTTTCAATACTTTGTTGAATCTGACTGCCATGTAAATGGCAATGTAAGTATCAAGTTGGATACTGGATGCAGTAAACCAGAAAATAGGTGTAAGGGCAGATATTTTATTATTTCTCACAGTACAAACCTTCCTTCAGCCAGATGCTTAAATGTATTTCTGACTTTGAGTTATTCCCTGTAAAACCCAGCATAAACTTAAATGCCTTAATGAATGTTGACCTGAGGAATGCAGAGTGCCAGAATACATCACAAGCAAGTAAAATGACAAAGCACTTGACCCACAGGGGTATATCCTAAAGTAATGGTCCTTAACTTTTGCTGACCCATAACTAGTAAGACTAGTAACGTACTGCAGCAAGCATCATGTTTTCCTCTTTCTGTGGGACTCGGTTTTCATTTTTTAATCTCCTCGCTCATGAAATACATCAGAGGGTTTCCCAGGCAACATACTCTGTGCAATCCCTAAGCTGAGAACCACCACCAGAAGGCTTATTTTTACTGGAAAGATAATACTTGCCACTGACTCAATGAGTGAATATAATTCCACTCTTACTGTAGATCAGGACAAACAGTGTTCACTTACAATCTTTTTTTCACTAGTGCCAAATACTGCTTTTCTTTATCTACTGCAAGTAAGTTCTGAGCTTTGCCAGTTTAGCTATAACTGTTGCTGGGGCCTGTTTTTGGCAGCAGTCATTTTCATTCCAAGATAAGCACTTATTCCTCCTGGCATTTACAATTTTATATATACATGCACAGGCAGTGTAGCCTCGAGGTCATTGAATTTTACTGAGTGTATTGTTTCACTCCTCCTGTTCTTGCAGAAGTGGTAATTATCACATACTATTCCACCATAGCAGGAGGCCTCCAAGTCATGAAGCACAGGTGAGCACAGCCAGTTTACATTAAACCTAGGTCTGAGCAATTAAAAATTACCCAGTCTTTCCTCCCTAGTTGAAAACACACTGTAGGAGTGCTGATGGAGTGTATTAAACCAATGTATTAAAGTAAGTCCAAATATCTCCACTCTAGGATAGCTCTACTTTTCACAGACACCACACTGAGTGTTTCACAGGCATTTTTATATAATCTACCTACTAAAACACAAGCTATTCATCATCACAGGGATGGATGCACTAGCTATGCTCCATAACAAGTTCAGTAATGCAAATTTTTATTTTAAAGCCCAAAAGCAAGGTATAAAATCTTTTTGGCTGTTTCTAATTTATGGTGATGTCCAGGATGCATCTACGATTCGAGGGTGTTATCAGGAACAAGTTATCATAACAGTAAAAAGTAAAGGTTAAAGTAATAGTAATAGTAAGTGAAAGGAATTCAAGTATAAATTAAAGCATTCTGCAGAAATGCTAGAAGTCCATAAATGATGTAGCAAACAAGCCAACAATGATAACTGATAAAACCTTTAAAGAGAGAAAGCAGTGAGTTTAATTCTCTGCTCACATTTGTCACTCCTGGTGTCTTCTTTTAGATATTCCTTATAGACCTCTCTGAAAAAATTTTACATGTAACAGTCACTAAAGTATTTGCTTTTTCAGCAAATACTCCTGTTTTTTTGCAATGAGCTAGCACTTTTTGTCATTAATGTAGCATTTGGGTTGTATGCATAACACCGTATTTTGACTCCCGTATACATACATGCACATATAGATATGTATGTGCACACGCATATATCTATAAAAACATATACATGTGTGTACATATGTATATACTTGTATATACATTTATAAGCATACACCATTAAGTCTGTGAACAGAAGAAGAAGAAAAGGAAAGCATCTACCCTAATTCAGGTACCCTCAAAATGTACAGAGAAGCTACTTTGCAGGTTCAGAAGCTTAAATATGGAAGCTGCAGCGATGAGTACTACTGAAAAACAGATCAGTCAGGAGCTACAGATGGCCATTCAAAAGCCAGTATTTAAGATATGTGGCACTCATATCTGTGTTTCTTGTTTTTCCAGTTCACATAAAGTATGGCTTAATATATCTAACCTCTATGAATTATTTTTGCTACACTTAGTAATAACGACTGGACTTTGTGGAAGAAAGATGGTCAGTCTTGCTAGTGGTAATGGTGTTGATAAATGAAAAAAAATGTTTAAAATTGTTCGTGCAAGTAAAATATTTTTTTCCATAATTCTCCAGTTATTCTTAATTCAAATCAGCGAATAAGAACTGACAATTGGAGAATCTAAATCAGTTGAAAAATATTTTAGTCAGATATAGTTCAGCAGAAAATAAATCTTCAAACAGAGTAACAACTGTGCCTGAATGGAGAGCAATGACATTGCTCCTTAATTAATCTATTCTAGTGCCCAAGCAAATAGCACATCAAACAAATCTCATAACTGCATAAACAGTGACACTAATAGAAAAACAACTTGCTCCAGGAGAAAAGTCATAAAAACAAATATTTTAAGAACAATAATAAACAAAACACATCAGAGTGATAAACATGGATGAAAACAGAAGTAAAATTATAAATACATCATTCTTATAATTCTTTTCCCAGGATAAATCAGTTTAAGCATCATCTAATGTAAGAGCTAAAAATATAAATACAATTGAAAGAAATAAATTCAATACATTTAATACTGGAGATACAGCGTAGAGTCTCAGAAGACTTGACTTTCGATTACATTAGCTTGTCTTATGTTTTTTGTCAGCACAAGAGAGACCTTGGGAAGCGAATGGAAATTTTAATGACATTCCAGTGCGCTAGCTAAAAGGATACTCAGGGCGGCATTTGTTTCAGCGCAGTGCAGGAGATCACTAAGTGCTCCCTCAGGCTGGACCTCCTGCCACAGCTTCACTGTAAAGGCAGCACACCCTCTACTATAGGTCACCACGGCGTAGGGAAATATGCTAGTGAACGTCACTGCTCGGTGCTCTTGCACCGTTCAGCTCTGCTTAGTGACAGCAAATGAGGAGAGCTCAGCTCAGCACTCCCTGAGCATTTTCCTCATGGTCAAATTTTAAATTTCCCAAAGAAAACCAGGGCCCTCATTACCAGCTCATATACCACATTTCAGGGGCTTCTGTTTCAGGAAGGTTTGGATAAAGAGCAGTCTCCTAGATGGAGATGGTGGCTGAAAGGCACTGGAGAATGGGAGCACTGTTGTTGAATGGGTAGAGTTGCTCTCATTCCTTTATTTGATAGAAAAGGGTTTTTATCTTTGGGGATTTTTTTTTTACAAGGGAATTGCTATGGCATTCATTATCCTGACTGACAGGAGGCCATACCCTCTACTGTCCCCTGCCGTCCTTTGCTCTTTTATGGGTATGGCATTACTTTGAGTAAATCCACTGCCTAGTAACTGCCTTAACACAAACACTTACAGGATGCTGAGGGCACCGGTGTAAGCGCTGTGCTCTGGGATGTGCCAGAATAGGTGGTTGAAGAGTGAGGATGCTTTGGGAGAGGTGACTTCCGGATATGATCACCACACAGGCTCGATTTGTCTGACAGTCGCTCTTCCAGGAGAGGCTGCGTCTGCGCTCAGCCAGCAGAGCTGCAGCAGCTGAGCGCAGTGGAAGCGCTAGGGAGCTTGTGCACCTGACTGATCCAAGGTGGGCTCCAGCGAGACAGCAGAGATACAGGCAGTGATCACGGCAAAAGGGTGCGGATGGGGAGAAAGTGCCTTGTCCGTATTATTTCATGAGTTCTTACTTGTTTCAGGATTTTTTTTTTTTTTTAATAGAATGGTTGATGCCTTGCCTCCTGCCCTCTCCTGCCCAGTACCATGCATTCTCAGTGAAGAAAACAAATAATCTGGTATTACTGTGACTGATCTTTTCTGGATAGTCACCAATGCTTGTAATCACTTGATGCCAGAATTTTAGTGATTTTTCATATCTAGGGCAGTAGTTTGAGTGGCAGGTTTGCAGGATATATATATATAAATATTGGATGTGCAATGTGTGTCCAGAACATGTTGATGATTATTTCTGTCTCTGTGTATGCTTGTTTCTTCATCATTCATCGAAGAGTGTTTGAAATTAAAGATTTCTCTGGCTTAGCTATAGGAATGATATCAGCTGTACTAGACCTCTTTTAAAATAACAATCTTTACTCTCCAAAGAAAGAAAAGGCTTCTATTAGAAGAGCCTCTTCTTAGACTCTTCTCTTTGTCTTAATTGACACTGCAGTCAGTAAAAGCTCACAGTAAATACGGTATCCAATCAGATGTATATTTTTAAATTAATCTACATTTGAATACCTTCCCTGATTTCCCACCAGCACCTGCAAATGAAAAAAAAAAAGGGGGAGGGGAAGAAAAATTTTTGAAAGAAAGGGAATACATTTGCAAGTTTAATTTCCCTAGGGAGAAGCGGCTTTTCAGAGCAACTTTGATATGTTTCTTTCTTCTTTGTGTAACCTGTAGTTTAATTTTTATTCACATTTTTGCATTCATATTTGCATGATAAAAGAGGCTGCACTTTTTTTTTAAGACTATTGTGGAAAGTCAAAATTATTCGTAAGAGAAAACTAAGAATAAAATAAAAATTGTAAAATTGTCTCCCTTTTCAGTAATTTGTATAATCCTCTAAGATTTAACATGCTTTATCTGATAGCAACAGACTGCTGTGTTTTTCAGAAGGGTGCATGAAATATTGTCTTACTCTTTTCATGGTGATTCTGTAACTTGAGACCACATTTTTTAATGGAATGAATTACCCTAAAGATGGAATTTTTGGTTTTCAGTGTTGAAGGGATTTTCAGCAAATTTTCTCCAGACCCAAGCAGATGTTTGGACTGCTTAGCATCCCTTCTAAAAGGCTCTTTCATGCCATCCATCCTGCAGCTGAGGTGACTGTGAAGCTGGGAGTAAAAATTTCTGAAAGGATATAGAAAGTCTTTGAAGCAGAGCAGGAAATTTCTCCTATCTGTATTTTGTTAAGGAAAGAGCTGGACAGTTCAGGCTTATTTCCTTTTCAGGCATGTTTTTATGCAGGGATTTCATAATTTGCTCTTGACCAATGAAGAAGCAAAAGCAGCACTACATAGTAGCATATACATATGAGTTGTTTGTTGATCATTCCCGATTTGCATTTCACTTTCCTATGGTATACCTGCCATGTAGCGGTAAGTTTAACTTAGTCTGGGGGCGTCTGCTTTAATCTTGTCTTTTCATGTGATATCTACCCCCCTGCTAGGTTCCTCAACCTTTTCAGGTGCAACAGAATTGTCAGGCAGGCAGCATAACAAGCTATGAAGCAAAAAATACAGTTTATATTATAGCTCAGGAAGCAACAGCACAAAGAAATGCAAAAAACACAGTTTATACCATACCTCAGGGAGCAGCAGCACAAAGAAACACAGCTGTTCAGAGCTAGAAATCCAACATTTACTGATTAAATCTTCTCTGTACAGCATATATTCCAATGCATTACATAACTATCCTCAAAACATAGTTACATACTTCATGTGCACAGATATGCACATACGTATGCATGTCTTCTGCCCCTGAATTTGGCCTGCGTGTTCCTGCCACTTTTGGAGTAGCTCCAGCTTGCAAGTGACCTTTTGAAGAAGGTGGCATATATATGGATATTTGCAGGCCCAGCTCCATCTGAAATATGGGCCCCCTGTGTCCTTTAGCCTGTCAGCACAAGTATTAGCCAGCATTATTCAGCATTATGCAGCCCCACACTGGGTCGTGCAGTAGCTGCCAGCTTCTATCCTAATTATCAACTAAAACGTTACAGTTATCCAAACCTATATTTTTGTTAACATCCTCATCTACAATAATATGATTTTTATAGAGCATAATTATTTGCATGTTACCTGTCAGGATGGTGATGCAAATAATCTGAATCCTATCTGTTTAGATTCTTATGTGGTATAAAAACAAGACGGTACCCAGGCAGCTCATGGATATTTCATGAGTAATAAATGGAGACGCCTTTTTCTCTTTCCTTTCTCAGTCTGGCTGAAAGAGAAATAACTTGGATAATACAGACATTTTGCTTGCTTATACTTTTTAATGAGTAAAGGTAGAGGGAGAGGTGAGTGTGTGTGTGTGTGTGTGTGCGTGCGCGTGCCTGTGTGTGTAGAACCTGTCCAGGGAGAACTGTGAAAGCGGCAAGTTCTGCAAATGTTCTTATTTTTGGAGCTGTCTCGTTTCCTGCTTGGTCCAGATCATACGCAGGTTTTAGGCTTTCCCTTTAGAGTTTGGGGGGGGGGGTTGTTTTTTTTTTACTCCCCAAGTTTAAACTTTTAAGCTACTTTTCAGTTTAACAATTTCTAAGTGTACATCACAATTGACTGTGGATATCATCAGAGAGATCTTGATCAGGGGACAGGGTAAAGGGTAGATTCAAAGTGACTGGCTATATTCAGCAGAGAATCTAATGTGTTTACTGTCTGATGGTGCTAATGTAATTCATATGTTTTTTTACCTGTAGCAGTCAAGGCCAGATGTCACATGTGCAAGAATCTTTGTTTCTGCTCTGTATCTAATTGTATCACGTGAATTCTTCTCTTTATTTTCTTCTTGTTTTGGACATTCAAAAACATTGGCTACTTGACATTCAGAAGCAGCTCACAGGGGTCTCAGTGCTTCAAACACATGTAGATGGAGGTCCTGTCCCTGGTGGAGGATGTTATAAAGAAATTGCACTCTTCAAAGAACTTTTTTGTTTCAGGCAACCCCTCACTTCAGTGTTTTGCTAAAAACCAATATCCCTTCAGGAGTTTTCTTTGGTCATAAAGAAAACTAAGAGATATGTAGTTTGTTTTTATATAAAAGAGTCCTGAAGTGTGGTGGGTTTTTTTTCCCAGTTTTACAAACCAACCTGTGTTATCTCAGAGTACCTTGACAACTGCATGAAATAACAGAGGAAAAAGATGATCCGTTTGGCTCTTGCAGAAAAGGGTTTGATGTAGACAAAAAATTGACAGTAGGGATTCAGTTTGAGTGATGTGAGCCATTTAAAGGTTGTTCTTAAACATCTTTGCAGCTTCTTCAAGAGAGGACAGATATACTTGGTGTCTGTCAGTAGTTAATAACAGAGTTCTGGAGACTAACATGAATATAGTTTCCTTGCTGGTCTGTAACACAGTATTTGGATCAAGCCTTAAAAATGACCAAGAAAATGAAATGCTAATATACACTCCTAGTTTGCAGATAAGCTTGAGGGTAAAACAGAGAACATACACTGCATGAGAATTATGACATTGCTTGAGGCATGAGACTTTTGCAGCCCCTGTTAACAAGGACCCCAAATGTTTTCTCTTTGAGAAGGTCAGGGTCTGAGCTGCAGGTGACAGCCTCGATTGCATCAAATGCTACTACCGTGCTTCTTTGAAAGAAGACTTTTTTTTTTTTGGTCATGTTTTGGATGGGGGGAGGGTTGTTTTTGTTTTGTTTCATTTTTTTCCTGATGGCTGTTAGGCCATTAAGAATGATGATTTTGTGTTGCTCTTCAATTGCTCCTTTTGTGCTACTATAGCATGTGACAGCAACTTACCTTGGGCCAAGAACCTTGCTTCTTTTTCAGTAGGCTTTGTACTTAAACAGCATTGATCACAATCACTTTTCCCACTGTAAATTTCCAGACTTCCTGCAGACAATGAATCTTACAGGTTTACACCAGATATGCACAAAATTTTTAAATGCGGAAAATGTATAAACTTTTTTATGGTCTAGTGTATCCCTGGAAGAAGAAGATTTTTGCATTAAATTCCACCCTTAAGTCTCATATCCTATTTTATTAAATCAATGGTTCTGTCCACTCTGAAAGTTAGATTGAAGGTCTATTTTTTGTTCAAGAAGTTGAAAAATAAAATATTTATTGTTCACATATTTCTTGGCTTTCTGTTTGTTGGATGGTTGTTTCCATTAGGTCCTCATTAGTTATAAATTTTAGAATGTCAGGATTTTCAGCATATTTATATTATCCCATATTTTAAATTCAGAAGTTACTGCATGAATAACTGTTACAAAATAGCAGACGGACCAGGATGTGAGAAAAGGTGATCTGGGATAGAAACCCTCATACATAACTTTAAATCATTTTTCTTGCTGCTATTTTTTTCTTAATTTTCTTACTGATATATGTACATTTGCCCTCAGAACCAAAACCAAGGCTTCATAATAGGATCAAGAAACATCTCTTTTCATAAGAAACAATTTGTATATTTTGATATGATCTTCAATATTTACCTTCTTTTAAATTATTCTTCTACCTAAAGCCTTTCTCTTCATTCATTACTATAATAAATACACTAAATACACTTATTCCACTTTTTCTACCCACAGCTCTTCAAATGCCAGAAGGAATTGAGGTCAGGTCAGCTGCAATCATTCCCTATTTCCTTTTATTTTTCCAGTTTCCATTTTGAAAGTATTGTCCACTTTACCTTAATAAATGAGAAGGTTCAAATATTTATTTAAATCCAAATATCATTCAGTTTGGTGATTTAGTTTAGTATAATTAATAATAGGAAAATGGCCTGTGACTTTTCCCATATCTGACAATATATCATGACCTTTCTTCCATCTACCCTCCTTTTAAACTAGATCTCACTTTTTTTTTAATAAAGTACTTTTCCACCAGATAAGGAAACTATGTACTATTGATGCAATAGTGAATACTGAAGCAAGAGATGTTTATATGAATAATAAAACTATCCTGTTCCAGAACAGATTAACAAAAATGCTTTTGCAGGAAGTTTAAGTATGACGCTTCAATTTGTAAAATAATTTGCACGTAGTGGGACTAGGATTAAATTCTAATTGATGGCGGTTTATTGTCTAATAAGGGGCCTGTTGCAATTTCACACACCTTCCTTTGTAGTTCCGTTTCTTACCAGTGTTATAGGAAAAAAGAATGCGATAGGTTAGTTCTTTTGGTTTCATGGTGCTATGCTTGGTAAGAAAGAAGAGCAAATTGGTCTGTGCTCTCAGCCAGCAAAGGCTGCAAGTTCCAGGTGCATCCTGTCAAAGAGGAGATACAGAAAGAAAAACATAGTTTTAGGTAGAAATCCAAGCCAAAATGGGGTGGGGACAAAACACAAGCAAACTAAAAGAGGCAAGTACCATAGTGATATCTTCAATATTAAATGTTTCTTCTTTGGGGATCTTTTCTCCCAACAGAAACACATCCCACTTACCATGAAAACAGACTGAAGTGTTCACAGAATTTTTTTTTTCTCTGTTAAAATTAAGTTTGAAAAGAAATTTATGTTTGGCTGTAATAAATTTGCTGAAACATTAGAAGCAAAGTACATTACTTGGGTATAAGAAGAAATGAAAGTTAACTAGTGACATTAAGGACTGCTGGCATTATGTAGCCATTCTCTGATGATTATGTGCAAGGGAACTTGCTGAGGGCGAGGTTTTCCTGCATTTTGTTCTCTTAACAGGTGGGTGATTGGGTTAATTTGACTAAATGATCCATTACAACACAGATTTCTTTCCTTGCACTCATAAACAGCTTCACTATATGAAAGGGATATTGTGGTATGGTCTGCTGGACAAAATGAGGAATGGTGCCTTCCTGAAGCCATCACAAATGATTTATTTGATGCTTAGTACTTTTTGATCCAGATTTAACGGTATGTTTTGATCATGTATAGGTAGGATTCTTTCTGGTTGAATAAGTGAAAGTTTTTGTGCTTAGGTGCATTCAAGCAAAAGTCTATGTGCTTTCACTGAGTGATTGCACTGTGTGCAAAAACTCCTTGTCTGTCCATGGGGTGTGATTGGAAAATGTCAGTTCAAGGCAGCAAAGGCTTAATGCATAAGTTAACATTTGGCTAAGGGTTTTTAAATGACTGAAAATACCAGTTATGTGACAGCATGGAAACGTGTTAATGGTAATTGGTTTCAAGGTGTAGATCATTCCAGTCCAGCCTGGGAAAGCAACTCATTAGTCCCACTAAAACTGAATTTAGTACATTTGCGCCCTTTGTCTGTTGTTCACAGTCATTTTAAATAAAAGTGCTATTTTTTTATGCTATTTATGCTGATCATTTCCAGACCTGATGTTTGAATTATCTTTAATTTGAATTATTTCTGAAAAGTTCTAGCTAAGTGATTCAGACACAAATAAAGGTGTTTAAGAAATATAAGCTGTTTTGGAATATTGAAAAAGCCTTCTTAAGAACTTTTTAAGTTCTTTGGAGAAAGAAACATAAAACTGGATGTGGGCTGTGGAAAGAGAGAGACAGTATGGTCATTTCTACGTTAGAAATGTTTCTTTTGCTCTACTGATGAACTCTTTTTTTAAAAAAACAAAAAACAAAGATCTAAGATTTCCCCCCCCCCCCCAAAAAAAAAGGTTATTTTTCACTTATTTAGTAGAAACTTGTTTGAGTTGGTTAGGTATTTATGTGAAAGATTCTGCTCTGCTAAGTGTGCTTTATCTCAGGGTTTTTGCAAATTGTCCATTCTGTCACTGCTAAATACAAGAACTGAGTTCAGAGAGTTTTTGTAATCTGTATATTTTCCTCCTACTGGCACTTGGAGAATATAGGAGAAAAGACTACCTGCCTGCATTTAAAAAGGACTTTCAGGGTGAAAACACTAAAATGGGTTAAGGAGCCTATACCAGGATAATCTGACTAAATGGTGAAGGAGATTAAAGCTGCAAGGAAACTGAGACAGGAATTAGTGGAAGCATGCAAATGTGGACTGACTCAGGAGCTGGGGAAATGACAAGAGATGATGGCTGGTCTGTGGTGGTGAGACTGTGAAGAGAAAACGAGCTGGACTGAAGGTTTGGTAAGAAAAAATGAAGTCGGGCTTCAGACAAAAAGCTCAGAGGAGGAAACGAGGACCACTGTGGGTAGAGGAAGGATGAGGATCACGCTGAGTGCAGATGGACACAGTGAAAGGAGGGGATTGGGATGCAGGGCCTGGGAGGCGGTGTCCCACTAAGCAGAGAAATCAGGGAGAAACATCAGGCTGCAGGAAAGGCAGGCAGGGTGGGATAAGGGAAAAAACTTTGTTTTCTCCAGAGTTTGCAAAGGAACTTAAAAAGACTTTCCCCTTCTTGCAATCTCCTGCCCCGTTCCTTATCGACCTCCAATAGCTACAGCAAATAACATGAGATACCTCCAGGGCTTCCATAGGAGCAGGTGGAGAAATATCGTGAGAAATATTCATCCATAATTCAGAACCAGAATTGACTGGAGCTCCTTCTTTACTCCACTACTTTGATTTTCCGCTCAGTGAGGCTGTAACATAGGCCCAGATTTGAGCAGGTCTGAAGGAAATTTCAGTTATGAGCAAAATTATTCAAATAAAATGTTAAGTCATCTTAGGTCAAAAGCCATTAGGGCAAGTTATACAGTTTTCTTACTAATCTCCCAATTCTTTGTTTGGAAGAAATTTTAAGCGGTATGGAGAACACTTAAGTACTTTCAAGGAAAAGAATAGTGTTTAGAACATGCTAATTTATATAGAAATTATTTTTCTCAAGTGCATTTCTAATATCAAGAGTTGAATGAACCAAACTGTGTTGTTGGAACATGGTGTGGGGAGTGAAAAGGGAAAGAGGGAGACGACACAACTGTACAATCTCTCTTGTAGAAGGTGCAGCTAATGTGGCTCTCATGCCTCCAGTCCATCTTGTCCTATTGTCATTTCCACCTTCACCTTTCAATTTTGAAAGCCAAGCTTTCCTCATAAACCCTGCTTCACATGCCTCTGAAAGAATATCTGAGCTAACCTCATGAAAACAAGATCATTTTGTTATGTTACTTCTCTCCATGATTATTCCAGCCCAGTCCAGTAAAGCGTTTATGTATATGCTTAAATTTTCAGAGTAAATAGTTCTAGAATACACTTGTGCTCTTTGTCTATCATACATGAAGAAACCTAAGGTTTTTTCCACCACAAAAGGAACAAGTCAGCACTGACTTTCAAAAATGTTTAAGTTTCTCTAACTGAGCTATCCACTGTAAAAATGTTCTCTGAATCAAAACAAATAGGTAAGTAAAGGGTATGCAGGAGGCAGGCAGGTCTCATTCTGCCTGTGCCTTTGTCAAGATCCAAAGTTTTAAGCCCTCTGAACAGGCTCTCTGGAAGAAAACAATGTGAAAACTGAATGATTAATGGGATCAAGTTGATCAATCTGCAGCCTTAAGAGAGGCTTCAAGCCTGTCCCACCTGGTTGGAGAAAACAGCACGCATGTGAATCAGATTGTTCAAGAAAGGAAGGCAGAATGAATGCAAACTCTTTATTTTTACCTATATTTTAGTGAAAAGATACTTTAGTATCCTTTATTATTTGCTTGTGTATGCATATGCTTGCACACCAAACCAATCTGTCATTGAAGCAGTCAGTAGAATCTTTTGTTAGAAAAACACCCAGGAATTTCTGATTGTGGTGAAATATAAGCAGGCTCTGCTAATACAAAATTGCTGGGTTTGTCTGTGTAGTTCTATATACTTAAACTGAACCAATATATGGTATTGACTTTCTAGGCATTTTCATAGATCTTGAACTCTAACTGTTGTTCCTAACAACAATTAGTTAGCTATAAAATAGCTAAGGGAAGAATAGTGTTAATAACAGCATAAAGCTGAAACTGAGTAATACTGTTGTGATTATCCTCCCCTGAGTACCACGCAGCAAAGGTAGAAGTGCTGTAGTGGCACATTTAATTTTAGTGCAAAATAGATTCTGCAGATGCTAACCTTCCACTTTGTTCACTCATTTTATTCATTTGTAAGTTGTGTTAATTTATTATCTAAACCTGAAGATATATTGATTTAGTCTGAGCCCTGCCTTCAAGCTGATCATTGTTTTGCTCTGTTTTAATGAATATATCAATATTACAGTGAATGTGCTCATTATACACATGTTAATATGTGTATTTGCTTGCTAAGACTTTTAAATAGAATTCATTAAAAGTACACACAGCTAGTGTATTCCATTATCTTTAATATAGCATATGATCTCAAAAGCCACAGGTGACATCAGATTATAACTTTACAAGTTACATTCCTATGCTTCTAGATATATATTCAAGTCCTTCACAGGGGCCACGTGCCCTGGTTGCATAAAACTTCTGCATGTTTTCTACAAAATGGATCTTTAACACGACAAAGTTCTGTCCTGCTTTTTCTGAGACCTCATAGAAGATTATGTTCCCTGGCTCTCTCCAGCAGTAATTCTACCACGTTTCTCCTGTATCCTATCTGAACTAAAGTGAACTTCCTCATTTTCTTTGCTTTCATGAATGGTAACTAGCTCTAATGCTTTACTTCTATGCTTGCTTTTTTAAAGATTTCTGAAAAGCAATGGAAATGTTTTCTTTAGGGTCAAATGAAAAAATCAAAATATTTTTATTGTTACTTTAAGATATAAAACTGTAAAAAAAAAAAAAAAAAAAAGATTTTGGCTTGACCTGATTTATTTTTTTCTTCTAGGTCGTCTACTGAACAAACAAATAAAAAAATTATGCACACAGCCCTCTGCATCCAACTGCTGGGCCAGATACCAAAATCTAGCTGCTTGTATTCATTTAGTTTTCTGTCAGTCCTGCTTAACCCTATTTTCTTTATTGTTATCTCTTTTTGGATGAGAAAGCCTTAGTATGCCCTGCAATGCAATGTTCACCTTAATGTCTCTACTATAGAAATAAAAATTGCAAGAATAGAAAATAAATTAACTGGAAGCAGAATGAGAAAGAGAAAGATTTCCAAGAAATGCCAGAGCATCCAGAGATTTTATATTATGCTTTCACTGTCTTCTTCAATTTGACTGCTTAGAGCAACCATTATTTTGCATCCATTTGGTTGGTACAGTTATATGGAAGGAGTGATGCTATGATGGATGGAGCTGTCTTAAATCCTGCCAAGCTGGGTATTTAACTATTGGGCCAGTACATTACATTTGCTAACCATTGTGCTGTGGGAAGTCATGGCTGCCCTCCCCTCCTGTTTTCAAGTTAAGAAAATAGAATATAGGGGAAAAACCTATATAGATTTGAAAGTAATTTAAGAGGGTACTTTTTGCTCCTGTCCAGGCTAAACGCATCAGACAGATGATTTCACAAAGGTTCTGTCCTCAGATTTTCACTCAAAAATGAATAGTACCCTTCTAACCTAAACACAGATTGAAGATGCATCCATGACAGTATCACATATTTATTGGATGAAACTTAGAGACCAAGTCTTAATATTGTGAGTACTTTAATAGAAAGAGAAAAGGAGTGTCATGAAAGGACAAAACAATAATACTTTCTGTTTTATGGATTCTCTCCTACTTCTTCCTTCTAAATCATATCACTATGACATTTCAAATTAAAATACTAGGTGCTTTACCTTTAGATAATTTCTCTCAGTCTTTCATTGTTTCTATATTCAGGGAAAGCTGCAATTGCATATTCCATAAGTCTTCTGAGTGAAATATTTTAACTTTATTTGAAATACCACGAGTATTTCTTCCATAATGAAGAGCAGGAATTTCTGTAGATTTGTTACTGGAACCAATTGCCTTCAGGAGATTCATATTGCCCATCTACCTACCTCCAGAATGACTTTTAAATCCTATTATTCAAAATATGTAGATCACTAAAATAATCACTTTTAATTTAGAATTAAGCAATTAGAAATAAAAAATAATAACCTACCCTTCTTTCACTGATCTTCTTATAGTCTTTGGAACCTGGGTTGTGCATTATTTACAAACAAGTCTTCAAAGCTTCATTCAGTCATAATGGCCTCATTCTATTGATGGTGAGGATTAAAATTATTTTCCTATAACTGGCTGTTTGAGGAAGGCACAAAAGAAGTGATCTGATTGCCAGAGATGCTGAATACACACAGCTTGCAATTATTCCAGTGAGCTTCATGTGCATCTCCCATAGATTCTAGATTTTTGGCTTCTGATCCTAATGAATATTAACAAAAGGCCACACATAACTGGTTGGTGTCAAAGATGGGAATGGGTTCCTGCTCGTATGATTCCAGGACTAATCAGAGTCCTGATTAACACACAAAGCTTCTCTACATTTATTTCTCTACATTTATTTAAAAGAGACGAAATCAAGGAAGGTCTGCATCTGGTTTAGGAAATTTTAAGCAGACTTAGTAGAAACACAGGAGGAAGAAGAGGAGGAACTTCCTTGCTCATTGGTAGTGCATCTGGCGTCAAATTCCTTTTAAAATGAGTTTTGTTCTGTTGCCCCCCTCGCTCCCAGTTATGGCCCTTTATGAATTGTATAGTCTAATGATTAGTATGCAGTTGTTAAATGTTTTCAAGCCAGGTTGTATCCATTGGTATGCTTCCCAGGTGTCAGGGCCCTGAGTGCCCCACCAGGCTCTGCAGCCCCCTGTCTCCTTCTAGGGGTCCAGCTGCCCAATGCAAGGGCAGCTCTGGCACTGCAGGGCTCCTCTCGCTATATAGTTCCACTGAGCAGCCCTGCAAATCTTCTTTGCATCTGTTCTAGCTTTGGTCTGTGTTTTCTGAACTCAGGTGATCTGAACTGCACATAGGTTAGTTGATCCAGCAGAGGTCTCACCAGGGCTTTGTGAAGAAACCTTATTTCTCCAGGACCTACCTCTTGTGGATCACATTTGCCTTTTCTTTTGTTGCAGTGGCATTGCTGAGTCATTCCAAGATATTCTAGCATGTCTAAACTCAACCATTCCTAACTGATCATTTTATAGTATTTTATCAATCTTTCAGTGAAAGACCTTTGGACTATTGAATTTCATCTGCTAGTAACTCTTCAAATTCAGTTGGTAAATACCATTTATTATTATTCTGATTCTCTCTCTCTCCTTTTTTTTTAATTGGTGATACCTTCTACTTTTTGTGTGTCCAAAAGAGTAAATTTTACTAGAGCTATCCTACTTTTTCTACCAGATTTCTATGTATCCATAAACACCTATTAATACTGTGACACTTGTTTTCGTAAACTTTGCTATCCTGGTTATGCTTCTATATGATGTTATTTTATAGCAACAGCATAAAAATTTTACATACAAAAAGGTCACTAGAAAGAGTATACTCTTTCATGATATTTTCACTTCATGAAACAGAAATGAATTATGGGAACCTTCTTGAGTCTTACCCATACCTGGTAAAGAGGAAGGTTAGGTAATTTCTTGGCATCCACTTTGAATGTTGTGTGCTGTAGGACTAGTCCTACATCAAGATTGCATATATCACTCCAGCCCTACCATTCATGTCTTCTGGCTGTCACCATTGAAATGTGCCAAGTCAGCTGTTCGGGGCATGCACTGATACTAACCAGAAAGCATTAACACCAGCTGAAAACTTTTTAGCCAGAATCCATAGACTCCAGAGGTCAAGTACTCACCTATTGTTTCTTTAAACTTGTCCTTTTGTTTCCATTATGATTTAGTGATCAGCATATCAGTGAAAATAGTGCTAACTGCCTTGTTCTTTATCAATAGCTATTTTACACCCAACTTTTGCTTTTTTTTTTTTTTTTTTTTTTTTGATTTTTGCTAAATCAAATATCTGCCTGGGAATCAGCTTCCTGCGTTCTTGTGGTAAGGATGATTTTTATGAAGTCCCTTCCTTTTTCTGAGAACAAATCTTGGGAGGCAGGCTTGTATGAGTCAATATCTAAAGTGATATTAACTGTCCAAACTTTCAAAGTTATGCAAGTTTCACCTACAGAAAAACCAGGAACTCCCAAGAAAGTAAGTTGTCTACATGTGTATATGCATTTGTGTGCATGTGTGTATGTATATGCTCATACAAATGCATAATCTTCATGTGTAAATTTGCCTAGAGATGAATGCATGTATGTCAGTAGTTGATGACAGTCAAAAAGCAGAGCTTTTAAACACCTCTGCATTAAATAATGTGCAGCTGACACAACCAAGGCTTAAAGAAACAGTGTAAGCAATAGTCCTCAAAATATCATCCAATATAGATATTATTTTGTCTGCAATTGTAGTTTATTACTTTTGAAACTTTTAGTTTAAGAGAAGATCTTATTTCCCTTGGATCCAATTAATCTCTGTTCCCCGAATAAGAAACAAGAATTGGATCTCTGAAACAATTGATATTGTGGCAGCCACAAATTACATTGTGGTGCTGCTAATTCCTTGCGGAATACAGTGCATTTGCAGGCTCCTTCTTTTTATTGATTCTTTTTGTTAGTCTGCACTGAGTCCTACCATAGAGCTACAAAATTTCCAATATAATATCCAGCAGTATTATCATTATTAGTATTATTATTACTATTTTAATAGACTTTATTCTGTGACATTTGAAGATGCAGTATTGACAGATGAAAGTGAAATAATTATATTTTTCAGCTATCAGTAATGCTCTGTTTTCCTCAATTATTTTTCCGTGAGGTTTAAAGCAGCAATCAGTGACCAAACAATTCCCAGTGTTCTCTCCACCTTTGTTCTGAGGGCCTTTAGTTTCCATATGATTTAAACTATTGTTTTGCATGCCCTTCTGCCATCTTTGGTCCTATGGAAGGAATATGGTTCTTGGCCATAGAGTTATGGAAGAACAAAATATGTGAAATTACAAAGCTTACAATGAAAAAGTCAAGCCCTAATTTGTAAATGATCATCAACATTTAGACCCACAGGTCTTCCTGAATCAACATTTATACCACAAAAGCTCCCATGTGCATGTAGATAGGTGCATAGCAGTGAAATAGATTGCTTCCTTCCAATTTTTAACCTGCAAATGAAATTTCTACATAAACTTTTTTTTTTTTTTAATATAGACTGTGGACCCCAAGTTGCAGGAGTATGAAGTCACAAAAATTATACAAGGAGTAAAGAAGTCTATTAGCAAAAGCTACTTTAGTCCTCTTAGTCCATCTTAGTCTTTAACAGTGTATTTCCTAGTGCTTTGTCCTCTTCTTTTATAAGTTATCTTAAGCAACAGAGGTTTCTCAGTTTTCCTTAAGAATCTGCAAGGCTTTTTACAAGAAGCATTTCACTCCTTTACTTCTGTTTTACTCCTTTTTCTCACTCAGTCATTGTATAAATATTTTTAAGGTCTGTAAATTATTATCATCTCTCCGTGCACATAGACTGTGTATGTGCACATGGGAAGAGAAACTCTTTCGCTTCAAATTTTTATAAGATAATAAATCTTATTATACATATCTGATATTTGCTTTCTGCTTTTTTTTTCACTTTCTCTCCTTTCTATACTATATAACACAGTTTTCTTTTAATAATTATTTTCCAGAGATTTTTATAGTACATTTTTCTCCATTTTCATGTCTGTGGTGGTGTTTTTCTCTAGTCTCTTCCTTTTTTGTGGAGGAATTCTTGTTCGCAGTTTTCTATTCAGCTTCTTTCCCCCACACACACTTTTGACTTTCACATGGGAGATTGTTTCCTTTTTTTTGAGGTATTTAGTCCTGTATTTCTTTTCTTACCTCTCTATTATATTCCTCCCTTTACTGTTAGGTCTTTGTCCTTATCTTTTTCTTCCCCTTCCTTTTTTTTTTTTTTTTTTTACTACTACTCTAGCAGATAGAGTAAAGGAAACTGCTAGAAATTGTCACCAAGCTCCAGCAGGTGACAGTGGAACAATGGTGGACACTGTCTTCTGGCTTTCTTTCTTTTGGAGATTGGCTGTCGGAGGACGCAGGAGTGGGAGGCGGACCCGGATTAACGACGGAGTCTCAGTATGAGTATGATCATTCTCCTTTATTCTAGCTTTTACAGAGTATATATAGACAAGCAACAAGCAGGTGTCAGCAATAGTTACATGATTGGCCTACAGCTTCTGTCCACGCGCATAAAGCGGATACATGATTGGTGCAAGGTTGCTGTCCACGGGGAGGGGTCCGCTTTCATATATGGATCCTGGTTCCGTCTAGACTTGTTTACCAGTTTCGTGAATACCTTCTTTTGTAGTGCTCAAGGCCGCTATAAGGCCGCTTTCAGCAGGCTCGCTTGCCTTGGCCTAGATTCCTTCCTCTACCCTGAAGACGGGATTGCTCAGCCCAATCAAAGCATGCCCTCTCTCGCTTAACCATTCCCCTAACCATTCCTCCATCAATTGGCTTCTCGTGATGTTACGTGGACTTTTTGCCTAGTGCTTGGGCTCAAGGAGGAGAGGGAGAAGGGCTGGCTTACACCTCCAGGAGGTGAGCAGATGCTCTCTGTCAGCCTGGACCAGAAATGGCACTAATTGGAGACTAGCTCTGAGGCACAAGTGGGAAGCAAGGAAACCAAATTAGGTTTTGTTTGTTTGTTTGTTTTTACTTTCTCCTCTTAACTGTGGGTAGTGTGGAGTGGGAAGCAGGGTGTTGATTTAATACTGAATGTATTTATGTTTATTTTATTACATGATGGGTCGCACAGTGCAAAGGCTGCAGTGAGGACCCCCTGCAGTTACAAGGGTGAAGGGGGCAACTGAACGGTCATTTTATTGCCACGTCATCAGGACTGGGAGGAGACCACAGTCTCTTTGCTCTCACTGCTGAACAGTAGATCCCACTCTGGCACTGTCAGCATGAAATGGCAATCTCCACACTACTCAAGTACAGCTCCCCCCCCCCCAAAAAAAAAGAAAAAGAAGAAAACAAAACAAAAACAAAAACATCCTGACAAATTGGAATGGTGTCTGCCGCATGCAACCTGCTCTGTAACTGCAAAGGGCTTCTTTATGGGAACCACCACGACTGCCCTGTTTCCCCCTCGACCCGGGTCTGGACACCCAAGGGAGCAGCTTGGCAATGCATCCGAACTGTGCAGCTGACTAACAGCTGGCCAAAAATTTCTGACAAAGCACTTTTCTACCAGAAAATATTTAATCCAAAGAACTAAATTTCAGGAGTGTATGATTTTCAATTTTCATTTTAGTGAGATTCTTCTAAAACATTTTATTTTGGTTCAATCAGGAAGTCTCATTTCTACTTTACTGTTTCAGGCTTTATATTACTCTTATATGACACTGTTTTGCATAAATAAAGAAATGGAAAGAAATGCTTAAAGCTAATCCAGGTCATTTTGAGGTTACTAAATGCAAAATATTTAAAATGTCATTATATGTTTTGAAATGTAGGTTATTGTTTGTTCTACTTGAGACAAAAGGAAATTTTGAGGTGCCAATTTTTTTAATAAAACAGAAAATAGAAATTTTATATTTGGTTAATGGGTTTTGTTGAATTTCTGAGGCACAGTTTTGTGTGTGTAATAATATTAACATGTGGGTCATTACTTAGACTGGAGCTTTCAGATCCATGCCATAGACCCTTGTCACTGCCACTAATAGAACATGACTAGAAAAAGTGGTTTGTCATCTTGGTGAATCAAAGTAGGGTGGGACTTTGCCCATGCGTTTTGTGGGGGAATAGCAGATTTTGGACTCTGTTCCTAGTCAAAGAGATGAATGTGCTTCAGGAAGCACAGAGCTTTGGGGAGTTGAAGTGCTAACCGCTTTCTGCTCTGTCCTCCCCAACCCGTGTCAGTCTCTTCTCCCTGCTCCTTTTTGATCCCTGCTCCTCGCTTGTAAGTCCCACTCCACCACTCTGGAACATTATCTTCCACTTTGTATTCCTCACTCTAAACACCTTTTCTGATGCCTCTGTCTTTTCCTGCTTCCTTTCTTCTTTCCTGCTTCCTGAATTTCTATCAAGACTGACAGTCCCACCTCCCTTTTAGGATGTTTTTACCAGTGTTCCCTTTTCACTCTCCCTCCCATCTATTGTACCCTTCCCAGCTACTCCCAGCCCTCCAGTTGCACATTCATGCATTTCCTGCACTGCTATTTGAAACATCTTCTAGTGTGACATCTTACAAGAACATTATTGTTGTTAACAAACTCTCCCTTCCAGATCATCAGTGAACACACAAAATATTACAGAGACAGATTATATTACATATGTTTGGCAAGAAAGGTATTTTGAGGGTTTTTCATTTTATTATATGCTTCTTGGCTTTTGAAGATCTGGAAAAAAATAAAATTAAATATAATTTTACAATATCTCAGCAGTGAGTCAAGAATATAGTGTTAAAAGCTCAAGTTTGGATCAATCAGACCTTAACAATTGCACTTTCATGTTATTTCCAAAAATACTAAGAAGTGAACAGCATTCAAAATTTTTCTGGGCATTGGCAAATAAAGATTTGCACAAAATGTCTCAGAAGAGTCTGCAGCACAGTAAGGAAATGGAGAGGATAGAACAGAGGTGAAAGAAATGAATGTGCTAGCAAATGAATTTTAAGTACCTTTTTGCTAATGGCTCATCTAAGTAATGTAATGTTGTAAAGAGGTGTGCATGCATCAGAGAACACAGAAAAGTGATTCTGTGGTTGGCAGGAAGCACGGTTGTCAAGGTCTGTGTGGCTTCAAGGGGGGATGTTTTTCATCAGTCTGTAAGTGAGCTTTTTTATAATTGGACCTGCTTTCCCAGATCTATTTTCACCTGCAGTGTTCTCTCTCCTTTGTTCACCTCTTTCTGTCTTCAAATACCTTTTATCTTTTTCTGTCTTTTGGGTTTTTTTCTGTTCTTTTCTGCTACTACTACTTTCTTATATTTGTTAGTCCCCTTTCTTTCTACTCTGGTCTTCTTTCTGTCCTTTCCTCCCCTGTATCTGAATTTCCTTCTTCTCCCTCAGTATTTTACCTCATTTATTTCACTCCAAATCTAATCTGATTCTGTTACTATGCAGAGTCAGAAAACAAGTGAGAGGAGGAGAGACAGACATTGCTGTTCTTCTCCTTCACAGTTAACTCTTCCCCTTCCTCCTCTCTTTCTTTCTGACTTAGATGTGCTTTTAGAACAGCTTTAGCTTTCTTTATTGGAGCTATTAAAAACATTTTTTTTCCACACCCAGCACCAAACGTTAGTGATGTCTATCTGTTATTCCATCTATCTTTTATAGTGCATGCAGAGAAGACCTTAGGATTTGGAGGAAGGCCAGGGAGAGAAGCCTTTGTAATACTCCCAAATTAGTTGACTCAGTTCACATGAAAGGGAATTGGAATGTCTTCATGCTGTTCCCAAAGGAGAATTATGCTGAGATCCACAGTTGTCTCAATGAGGTAAAGAAACAATTTCAGATCTTGATACTTCTTCAGCAAACATGAATGGCTAAAAGAGGAAAGTGAAAATAATCTCTTCCCTTGTTCTACTAAGCTTCTGAAAGAGTGGCATTTCAGGAAGGGTCAGAGCCAGGGGAACAAGTATGTGACCATGACATTTGGCAGGTATAAATATATATAAATGAGATAAAGCTGAGACACCCAAAATCTTTCCCAGCTGAGGTTCACACTGTCAGCCTGCCAGGAGCCCAGCTGGGAGATCATTATATATAAAATAAAATAGATTGCCCTTGGCCTTGTAGTTTATCCTTCCCAAATGGAGTCCTACGTACTGGATTTGAGACCTCAGCTATGTTTTAGAGATGGGAGGCATGGCAGAGAGACAGCTTTGATCCCTTCTTTGCTGGTACAAACCTAGATGCAGTTTTCCCCAAAGAAGTGTAAGAAAATAAATAGGAACAAACTGAGTTGGAACAATGTTGACTGTGTCATCTATTGCACCATAAAGGATGCTTTGCTAACGCAGTACTGGCTTAGATGGAGGGGGAAAAAAAAAAAAACTTCTAGAAAAAAAGAGCATCAGATGGCATTGTAGAACTCCTAATTTTGATTTAAGAAACCCTCCATGAAAGCGGAAGATATAGAGTTCTGAACACAAGCAAACATCTTGAAGTAGATCTATACGATCAATTGCTTTGGTGTCATGATGAACTTAGAGTGACTAAGTTAACTTTTTTGCAGTTTTTGATATTTTGTGCTGCAGGTCTTAGAAGGGTGTGAGAAGGGTTTTATGGACAGATATGGACATAGGTGGAATGATTATTCTGTGGACTTTTCTGAACTAAAAAACTACTACGTAGCTGCCAGTGGTTGTAGAGAACTGATCTTGACAGCTCCGGTGCCCCCTCCAAAATTCCTTTCTGGGTTCTCTTGGAAGTGGAGCACAAGATGAAACAGTTTTTGAAGCTCTCCTCTGATTTTTCCTATATGGAACATGCACATCATCATCTTGACTGTGGTAGCAATTTCTGTAACTAAAATTGCTAAAGTAACTCTTTGCTCATATTAAAAGGGATTTTCCTGAGAATATTTTTTGGCAAACCTGTAGCATCTCTTTGTAATTCAGAGGGCTGGTTTGGGACATTTTTTAGAATATTGATTATGGCTCTTTTTTTAGTTTGTAAAGAACATCAGAGATATAGGGAGGAGATTCAAATGACTTAAAACAGTTCTTTCTTCAGCTGATCAGGCAAACATATTAGTGTTTCAGAATGTGAAACACAGAGTTATTTAGTCCATAGAGAGAGTTAGTGGTGAAAACCTGTGAAAAATTTTTAAAAGCCATGGAAACAATCATGATTAAGGTTTGTTTTGCTAGAAACTGAAAACTAGCTTGACAAATTCAAAAAGAACATTCCCGTCCAACCTATTTCCTTGTATCTATAAGGCACTTCACATATTGCTTCATCATAATATTCCTAGGTGGTCACAATGATAGTAAAAGTCATAGCCTGGCAGTAACATCTGAATCTGATTTCTCTCATGTTGCATAAATCATTTTTCCTGTTAGCAATAGCGCTGTGGGAGCGCATTCCTTACTTGCTCTTTGTGGGAGATTAAATGATTCACTCTTTGGCCTTACATCTGACGTCACCACTGAGGTGATGTTCTAATTATGCAGTCTCACTGTCTGTCAACTCTTATTTTTCTATACAATAATGTAACTTCTTTGTAATTATACTGTAAAAACTAATGACACAGTACCTTGAGTAGTTCATAACTTTATATATATATATATTTTTTTTGATAATTGATCACTAAAGAACTGGTTTATTTCAAATGTGGTTGACATGTTCTGTAGAAACAGTTAATTATTTAGGATGTACATAGCATTTCTCACAAAATTATTACAGTTTTCATTTTATGTTTAGCATGCTTTAAAAAAATAAATCAGAAAAGGAAAATACCTTCAAATGTTTTAAATTACAGCCATAATTTCTCTGAAATTTATTTCAGTAGTTACTTATTGCGATATTCCATATAGAAACTGAAGTAACATAAATGTCATCTTTGCCAATGTAGATTATACAAAGATATTCTGTAAACTCCAAAGTATGCCTGACAGTTTTGAAGATAATATCCTCCATCACGTTACATTTATGGATATAAGAACACAAATCTGCTGTCAGAACTTTACAGGTAGAGTACACTTACAGTCCTTTATCGTCCCCAAGGAAGAGACCATTACTTATATGGAGAAAAAGGACATGTCAGTTGAGGTTTGATGTTGAGTTTCTTTTTCCTTATATGAAAATTTCTGTTGGTGCAAGAAAAGTTGTACAAAATCATTTGTTAAAAATAGCCATTTTCATTTTCCAGCTAATTAGCAATAATCGTTCTGTTTTCATCTGCAAGGCAAGGAGACAATGTTCTTTATGGATTTTGTACAAAGTTAAATGTGATGCCAGGCAACAGAGGAAGTTTTCCAGATTTTTTAAAATGTAGCCAGTTGGTCAAATTCTCACCCTAAGCATAGTCATAGAAAAACTCCAGCCAGACTTCCTCAAAGAGGATTTCCTGTTCTGTTTTTTGCTTCACCTACAGTCAGTCAAAAAAGAGATAATATATAAGAGCACCTAAAGTACAACTTACTGTTTTTCTATTTTCACCATAAATGCGCTGAAGAATTTAGTTTTCATAGAGCTACTAGGTTGGTTAGTGCTTCTTTATGAAACATAACATGGGGTGAACACAAGACACTGCTCCCAGGAAAGGCCAGTTACTTAGAATGTATTATACACAGCAGACTAGAGTGTGTGATATGTCTACTATTATGAACCAGGAATGCTTTTTTATTTTTATTTAAAAAATAAATAAACTGGCAAAATTGTTAGGATTTTGATGTGTTTAAATTAATTCTAGGAGGAAGGCACCAAATTTGCTTCTGCTTTTGTCCTGTGTCTGGATCCCAGTGTAGTACAGAAATCAAATACACTGTTGCTCTGTGCCTATGTCATTTAATCTCAGCAATTTCATAGCTATTGCATTTCAATTTCATACCCATGAGCTGGATTCAATAGATTAAACATAAGCTGACATCACACTTTTCTCTTCAGATATGCATAAGTGTGAGAACTTTTTTCAGAACTTTCTTGAAACTTGTATCTTTGAAAGAATAATTCAGTTACCTTAGTGTAACTAATTTCTTTTAACATTTACTCTCCTTTGGCAACCATTTCCATCAGGAAAAATGTTGGTTGTAGCCTCTTTGTTTTAGGAGAAAGTGGCTACATACTGCAAGAGAGGAGCCATTCTGCCAGATTCATGTCTGTATCTTTTCCTATGCAGATAAGGCTGGATGCTGTTCAGAGAACACTGAAACAAGTTTGACTTGGTTTTTCAGATATTTGAGTATTTCTAAATCCACTAGTGTCCATGTTTGATTATTGGACAACCTAGCTTTGCTAAACCATTTTGTTTTTAAATTACATTGGGTGGAAAGAATTACTTTTCTCTAAAAAAATTATTTTCCTTGCTTATATTTGACTTTAGAAATCTTAAATGAGAAATGGATGAAGAGTTAGTGAAAAAATGTAGTGGATTATTGAATCATTTACTTTCTTGCTATTTTTAAAGGAGTATTTGATTTTATTTTTTTTCTGTCATGTACTCATCTCTTGTGGCTAATACTGTGAAGTCAAATTTCTCTGTGGACTTGAAGTAAACAGTCATTGATATTCCTTACCTGAACTCTGTTCACTAAGAAAATTTCTGGCACTTAGATATAGCATATTACTTGGGTTTGGATCTTCATATTTAACACAATTCTATAACCAGCACTAAGTACAGAATTCAGCCACTGAACTTGTTGCAAGAGTAACTGCAGCTATTAAAAAAGACCCACTGACAAAGTATTGTCTGGTGGAAACTTTAATTCTTTTCACTCTTATGGAGATTAACGGTATGATTTTTGTGCCTGGAAACCAAACAACAAGGAAATGTAGGAAATAACTTCTTCAAAGTGGTCAGATTGTTTTTCTGGAGAAAATTGGAAAGCAATATCGTTGCAGATTTGGCTTAAACCCTACATATTGTGGTCTGTAGAATTTTACACAGAGGTAAGGTTACAGCTATATCTAGTTCATTATAATGCAAGGAGCAGAGAGGATTAGGTACCCCTGAGGAAAGGATCTTTTCAGTTTGATAAATGCAGTGCAAGTTATTCACTACAAAATGCCAAGTCATTCTAACACTATAGCAATTTTTGTGCTCTTGTCTACTTTAAAAGTGCAAATTACTTAGAAGATATCAGTGGGGTTTTTTTTTGAAGAAATCAAATAATTATGAAATGGATATTTCATAGATATTGATAAATTGTGATTACACAAAATCTGCTTTTTTTCCCTCAAGTGTAGTGCATATATAAATGTATGAAGTAATGAAGAAAGTATTCGGCCATTCCCAGAAAGTCTTTCTGGGAAGAGTGGAAATTGTGTATTATAAAATGTCTCTTACATCAGGAAAAGTAAAGCATATGCCTAAAGTAACAGACATCAGGTTAGACAGAAGAGGAGCGACAGTCTGATGGAGCAGTCTGAAAGCAATGGGAGTTTTACTGTTGGACCAAATCTAATCTGCAAGCCAGAGATTTGTGTAAAATCCACACAGAAGGAAGACACAGACGCAATACCATATATTTTAGGACCTCCAAGTCTTAATTGCCCTTTCTGTGCAAGCATGGATTATAAAGTTTGTTTTAGAAAGGAGGCCTGAAGGACAAGACACTTGCATATTTATTTCAGATTTTACTCCCTTGGGAATGAGATAATCCCATGACCAGGGATTACTGTTCAGAGCAATGTGGCTAGAGTGGCTTCAGCCTTTGGGGGCTGCAAGCGGGCTATCCTTAGCCATGCTCCCAGACATCCCCTGGCAGTCTTCCTAGGACTCCATTATACTCTTGTAAAATGTTCAAAACCAGTTTATTCACTTGAAGATATTGTCCTGGTTCAGAGTTCATCCTGCAGTCCCATCCCAAGCTCTTCCCCACTCCCCTCCTCTGCCTCATGGAGCCGCAGCGGCTGCTTCCCAGAGAAGGGCAGTTGCACAGCGGAGACCCTGGTGAGGGTTGTCTGTTCGTGTTGGGGGGGGAAAGTGAAAAGGTTTGCCTGGAAGAGAGGACAGCGAGGAGCAATTATGTGTTGGGAGTAAGGAAAGGGGTATTGCTGTGCATTGCAGTATGCAGTCGGTGCCCACCCAGGGGGCTCAGGAGGGGTGGCCACCAGCATGGCCCTCCAAGAGGTCTGGAGCTCGCGGGGTGGTGGAGAGAGGTGGTGTGGGAGGGAGGAAGTGCATCTATTCTAAACTTTATCCAGCCTCATTATTCAGCAGCTGTAATCCTTTCTCAGACTGAACCAAGAAGAGGAAAATACATATTTTTTCTTAGTAATTCTCCGGACAGTTTTCTCTCTCACTGGCGTTTACACCTTTCAACATACTTATAGATGGTTATGATATCTTTCCTGTAGTCATTGTCTGGCAAAGTTAAAGATAATTAATCCTGTTAACTTTTCCTCATAAATCAGCCTTTTCAGTTCCGTAATCATTTTATTTCACTTCTGCTTTAGCCCTTATTTGTCAACATCTTTCAAAAACCGAGAAGCTCAGAACAATGTTATTTATAGCCGGAAATTGGATTAGGTTTTCATCACTGAAATAAAAAGATAGAAATGTCAGTCTGGAACTGAGTATTTTATTCAAGGAAAAACTTATTACTAATAATTACTAATATAATTTATTAGTATGATTACTCCATTTAAAGAAAACTAAGCTGCTGTCTGATAAGTTACATGTGCTCTGAATACAAAATGCTCCACAGAAAGAAACAACATTGCATTTAAAGTATTTTTTAAAGATAAATAATTCCTGAAAAAACCATTGGGTTTAAGGGTAATAGTAATATAAATACTATTTGCTAATGCTTTGTTTATAGAAAACAAGTTAATTTTTTAATTTTTTCTCTCTTAAATTAGTATATTTTAACAATTATGTGTGCTATTTAAAAAATGTGAAGTAGTCACATGATTATATATCATCTTCCAGGATTTGAAATTAACTTACACATATAAATGTATTAGCCTCATCAGTACCTCTAAATGATGAAAAATATCATTTATTAAGTAAATGCATCTAGCAGGGATCTTGCCTGCTAGATTTAAAGTCTTGATTTACACTTTGAAAATGCTCTTGGAGAATTAATCATCTCAGACTAGTTTAGGCTGGTTATGTGGACTCCCTCTTTCCTCAGTGGAAAAAGGGAGAGATCTCTCAGAGGCATCTTGCCCATTTTAGATACCTATTGTAGGAACAGTTGCCCATTATAGGTCCATCTTTCTTTCTATTGACTAGAAGGAGGGATAGACAATTAGGTAAAGATGAGGTACTTAACTTTTAGACTTTTCAGACCTACTGAAGACAGATAAGATTGATCACCTCTCTTGAGATTCCTATCATTAGTTTCCTTTTGATATGTTGAAAAGAATTCCTAGCAAATGCCATTGAAATACTTCCGTGTGGTCCTATAAATTAGATTCATGTAATGAGTAGTAAGAATTGGTAAAATTAGACATAAGCTTTAACTAATTAAATCATAAAGAGAGCTAGAACTCTCTTTTTATCATTCTTGTCTCTTAGATTCCGAAGATTCTTTCTTTGTCTCTCTCCTTACTATTGACACAGAAATTGTTATCCTCCATATAAATCTCCCTCTGTTTTTCTTATTTGAAGAAAAAGGTTATTATCAAGGGAAAATATTGGAAAACTGTATCAGTTCACCCTTCCACTTAAGTATTAATTAGGTTCTTTAAAAATGGCTATTTGTTTGATACATGGTAATTGGAGAGTCAAAGTTTCAGTCAGAGTTGGACTGTTAAAGAGTAATCCTACCTATCACTTCCCTGCTGTCATCAGATTTGGTACCCTGAGGAGGCCTTCTAGTTGGAGAAGGCTAACTTATTGTACCAGCTGATTATTTTTGTGACAAGTCATATTAGGAACAGTGCACACCTTATTCCCAGGTCATTGACTCAAATAGCACTTTCTGTTTTATTCATTTTCATTATATTTACAGTCCTCTGAACTAAGTGAAACAGCTTTAACAATCAGTAATTTTTTTCCTCGGGTCCGCTGCCATAATCTGATCTTTGACAGTTAACAAACAGTAATCTTTTAGTCCCAGCCAATATCACCAATCCTTTTTTTTCCTTCAGATAAGTGAGTTAAAGGATGCTGATTTTTTTTTTCCTTTCTTGGCCTTTCAACTAATGGCAGCTTTTCTTATCTTTAGTTTTGTCTTTGCTTTTTGCTTTTTGTCTTTTGCTTATGAAGAATGGATTTTATTTGTATTTATGGTCACATAGATATTCAAGCCTCTTCTGTAAGCTTTTAATGAAATGATAGTGGAAATTATGAAAAATAACAGCTGACTGAGGGGCCACAGGAACCACAAAACTAGCATAAGAGAAAGATCTCAAATGTATAAGAAAAAATATGTGCATGCAATGTATGTGCATGCTGGACCTTTGCCAGGACAAAAGGTACATGAATAAAGAGACTGAATGCCCTTGGGCTATCTTGAATAGCCTTGTTAGTACACCTGAGCCTAAGAAGATTGTCTAGAGATGTACTCTGGTCCTTGGGGAACATACATTTTGATGCTTTAAGAGGACTGCAGAACAAATGAGATTTCTTTGCAGATATGTAGCTCTTATTTAGTTCATAGGGTTAATAGGCATGAAATGAAAATGAGGCCTCACATCGTTATTTAGAAACTATTTTAGGGTTTTGAACTGGAGCTGCTGGGGCCTTCATGAAAACGATTATTTTGGGGGAAAGGGAAAGGACAAAGGACTTGAAGGGTTGTCCTGCGGGGGTAGTCCCCCCATTAGCCATACAAAGGAAAGACAGCACACTCTCACACCGTGTGTTATGGTTGTTCAATTAGTGTTCCTCACACAGTAGTATAAACAGCCATTTTCAAAACAAACAAACAAAATCCTTATAGAGTGAGCATGGTGCTTTCTTTCTTAAATCTATTCCATGGTATAAAACAAATACAAGTTTTCTAAGCAATTATGTCTTTTTTTTTTCTTTCTTGCTATGATTTTTCTTTATCTCATTCTCCTCACAAGGAAAAGACAGAGAGTTGTTGTTAGGGGGAAGAATAGACTGCGAGTGTTGGAACCTCTGGCTGAGACTGTGCTGCTTTCAAACTTGCCTAGTTTACTGCCATAAGAATATAGCAAAATAATGGCCAGTCAGTCTGTGTAGTGTGTACCATTCTACTGTTGGACATCTTGGACAAAACACTGGAAGATTTGTTTTGATTGGTTTTGCATGAACTCCTTCATGCATGTCGTTTTCACTGTTTGGTAACACTGTGAAAAAACACACTGATTTCCATGAAGTCATGCAACTATTTATTTTAGCATTTATTTTTTAACATTATGTGGCTATCAACCATGTATAATAGGAATGGATATACTACTAAAATTAAATTCTGTGGGAGATAAAAGACTGCATCTGGGAAACTGAGTCCGGTATTTGTCCTAAAGAACAATTATCCAAAGCATTAACTTTGGGACTGTATCATTTGTATCGTAATCATCAATACCATTTCCATATTACAACTGTGGACAGAAACACAGGAGACAAACTGTAAATATCACAATGAAACATCAAAAAGAGCATCTTAATATGTTAAGATTTCTCTCTGTCACATAGCTCTCTTTCTCTACTTTTTTTACTCTTGGTGTTGCAACTGGCATGTTGGGAACTGGAAGGTGACTTACCTGTGGCCTTTATAGAGCAAATTGTTCTTGATTGTACTAACTAGCCAGATCCATTGAAAGGATGAGCAGCAGGTGCAGTATCTCAAATTAAGAGAGGGAAAGTAGCTCACAGTGGGTACACTGTGAGCCTGTATAGCTGTTCTCACTGTATCTCTGGTGAGACTTGTTTTCTGAAGTGCAGGCTCTTATGCCAGGGCAGTTGTGTGATATGGGAAATTTTCCAGAGAAATCATTAAAAAATGAGGTTTTCAACATTAGCTGTTCTGTTTACCTATTTTTCTTTCTCAAACTGTCACTAGCAACACTGAAGACTACACTGGGTGATGGACTGAGCATAATTCACACACAGAGGAGCACTGAGGCAACCACCATGTTTTACAGTACAGTTAAACTCTTCCTTAACAATCTGCAGGCAGTTTCTGAAAATAAAAGAGCTCTTTCACTGATATTGCAGCATTAGCCACATTCTGGAATGCTAAAAGTTCAAACTTTTCCTATGGCATCTAAGTGATGCAGCAGGAGCAATACACTTGATTGCTGATGGTATCGATGGTATCTGCCTGCCTGTTATTGCTTCACCAATCTATCTTACAGTGTCTTATGCTTCAGGGAAAAAAATCATGACTAAACTGAGGAGGAAATTGTTAATGATGACATAGCCTCCAGCATTTGGTTTATGACAACATGCTACTGGTGATCCGGTCATTACAGATGATGTATCCAGTTTCACTTTTAGATATTTCTGATGAACTGGAGGAGGAACAGACAGAGGGTGGGACAGACACCACCCTGCATGGTACTCCTTTGGAAAACTCTTGAAAAGAAAATGCAAAGAATTCTGCTTTAAATAAGTGGATGTGAATTTCCTTCAAGGTTAGAGACTCTTTTATCATACACCTATATCACCTGTTTGCAACACTGAACGTGTAGAAAAAAAATAATTGAGAGGAAACACATTATGTACAGTGGATCCCATTGACACGGATCATTTTAGCTGGTGCAATATGGAGGAACAAAAATGCTGTTCTGATTTAGCCTGAAGCCAAGACTTAGCAGAGGCATAGAGGTGACTTGGAGCTACTTTTGCCCTTTGTTAGGGAGCCAAGGGTGCAGGTAAAAACTGAGCATAATGAAATTCATAATAAGAAGGCCTGCAAGGACCTTGGACTAACTAATCAACATTCTGAAGGAAGTACAATGCCAGCTTTGATACTCTATGCAATTTATAAAATTAAGTATTGAAAGAGAAAAAATACTTGAGATATTTGCAATTTCATAATTTCAACTAATTTTAAGTGCAAATATTAGTGAAAATACTTCTCTAAATCCACCCCAAATATCTTAAAAGCAAGAAAATATAGGAAAACAGACTACCGTGAAAAATGACAGGAATGAAGTACTAACAAGATAGATAATGTTAGCACTGCAGTATCTTTCCAGTCAGAACCCTGGTATTATTCAAGGGAATAGACAACGCTATAAAATATGATGATGGTAGTTATATCATTGTAAGTCTGATGTGCAACAATAAACCTCAGTCACAGGAGGTTTTAAAACCTTTAATAATTACTCTATGGCTATAAATGATGATGGCATTAATATCTAGAATGTTGCTGTTGCAGAAAGCCTAATTACCCAAGTAATGCTGTCAGTATTCAGAACTGCTGGTGTTTCTTATTCTCTTAATATGGGCTTTTCCATGCTAGAATCTAATGCCTAATTTCTGTTCCCCCCTGACTACCATGTTCCTAAGGCTAAATTCTTTAGGAGGCTATGTATTCTTAGCTGCATTGGCTTTAGTGCAGGTACACCAATGCGCTTCATTACCCATTTTCATCTGTGGAGAATCTTAACTTTGGCTGGAAAGACAGGAAATATTCTATAGAGTCGACCTCTTTTTTTTTTTCTTTCTTTTTTTATTTCCTGAAGCATAGCATTAGTTTTGAATTATCTTTTATCTTACACTCCAGTAATCCTTTGTTGTTTATATAATATGTAAGGGGCTCATAACTCTTCACAGCATTCAAAAAGAGCCAAACATTGCAGATGAGTACACATATATTATAAAAGGTACTATTCCATAGTGCTACAGCCTTGTGTCATGTCACATGACTATATATTTTGTTTGTCAGTTGTCCTGTGGAATAAAAATACTTTCCCTGATTTGTTTATGGAAGAACATTTTAAAAATTCTGTGAATTGCAGTAGATGGTAGTCATTTATATGCTTTAGGCATTAAAAATGCACAGAAAATGCATCTATTCTTTGGCAAAATTGAAAGGACCAAAGACCACTGTGATAGGAGCAGCAATCAGTGTAGTGGCTGAGTTGGAGATCTCATAGGGTCTGGAAGACAGAGACAAGTTTCAACATAGAATGTGGAAACAGAAGCAAGGAAAGGAACTAGAAGTTACACAGCTAGAGGGAAATTTTAGCTCTGAGAGTAAAACTGAGAATTGCCTTCTGTTGACTAGCCTACCTCATACTGGGGGGGTGTTTGCTGTTATGTAAAGTTCAGTGAGATCAATCCCAAGGACTTTCATTTCCATGTATGTTTTCTCTTTCTTGCTCGTCGATTCCCAATGGTCACATCAGACCAGAAATATGGTGGAATATTTTTCAGACTTTTTTTCCCTAGGTAAGATTTTGTCTTATAACTCCATATTTCTTTTATTTCCCTACTTATGAAATGTTTTTACTTTGTCATCTCAAATTTAAGTCATATATTCTTTAGGTTAGCAACCATTGTTTACTGGTTTTGAAGAGAGGCTCTGGCTACTTACCTTCCCCACCTCATTTCAGTTTTGTGAGGAGTTGCAGTCAACTTATCTCAGTTTTCTATTCTCTCTTCCTTAGATCACCAGTTTCTATCTGGTTGCTTATTTATCACCTTTGTTTCTTCTGTTTTTAAAGCATGTTTCCGCCAAAACCACAGGTTGGACAGTTGTTTCTCCCACATCTCTTTAGGGATTAATAAGGGAATTAGAAACAACCCATCTGACACCTCTTTTCTTTAAAAAAGAAAACCCCTTATCTTTTTTTCAAGAAACCTTCCTTCACTCTTTTTGGGAGCCTTCCTCAACCTAGTCTTCAAACATGCTTCTCAGCCAATAAAACTCAATGACAACAGGCTCTTTTGCTGCTTGTCCTTATTTCAACAACCAAGACTGGCCAAGAGGGCAGACTTCCTTTCATGGCCTTCAGCCAATCTATAGCCATTTCTAGGCTTTTAAACCTCTAGCCTCATGGGAGATGGCTGTCTTGTTTCCACTTAAGTACCTCTTCCAGGAACTTCTAGTAAGCCCAGCACCCTTGAACTTCCTGTCTGAATATAGCAGTCAAGAAAAAATCAGTCTTTGCCTCTTTTTTATTTTTTTGGACAGGTACCAAACATATCTTTGAAAATAGGTCACAATTTCTGATGGCCATTTTTCCAAAAATGTAGAAATTTCTTTGCTAACAACTTTCAGGCATAGCATTACTGAAACACTAGTAAATATGCCCTATAGAATTAGCTAGTTCTATGAGCAGTAGAAGTAATGAAGCCTCTTTTTCTATTTGTGTTATGACATTGATCTCCCTTATGGATTCTCGGATTTCAAAAAAGACAATCATTCCTGAGGGTCCTTCTCCTATTCCTGATTTCTTTTTTTAATGAAATCCTTAGGAGCGTTAATATCCTTGAGACCTTTCCTCATTTGCAAATGTGTTAAAATGTGCTGAGGGGATTGAGAGACAGACACATATACAGGCTGAGGTGCTATTAGCTTCCTTTCTTTAGGAAACCAGCTAAAATCAGACATCATCAGGCTAAAAAAGTTATCTGATTAATTATACACCTGTGAACACTGGCCATTCAAGACTAATAGGTCCAACATTTCTCACCGGAAGTGCTGCAAACGCTCAACTGAACTACACACACGCAGCAAGGCAGACGCTCTGTACGAGTTGCTGCATGCATGAACTGTGCTCATTTGTTCAGGATTTCCAGAAGCTTGGTAGAACACTATCAAAATTTAGTAGATTAACACTCAAAGCAATAGTTTATCCATCCATATTGGTGAAGTTGTTAGGTACAGGCCAAATCACAGAATCACAGAATCACAGAATCGCTGAGGTTGGAAGGGACCTCTGGAGATCATCTAGTCCAACCCCCCTGCTCATGCAGGATCACCTAGAGCACATTGCACAGGATTGCATCCAGGCGCGTTTTGAATATCTCCAGAGAAGGAGACTCCACCACCTCTCTGGGCAACCTGTTCCAGTGCTCTGTCACCCTCACAGTGAAAAAGTTTTTCCTCATGTTCAGATGGAAGTGTCTGTGTTTCAGTTTGTGCCCGTTGCCTCGCGTCCTGTCGCTGGGCACCACTGAAAAGAGTCTGGTCCCATCCTCTCGACACCCTCCCTTCAGATACTTGTACACATTGATAAGATCTCCTCTCAGCCTTCTCTTCTCCAAGCTAAACAGGCCAAGCTCTCTCAGCCTTTCCTCATAAGAGAGATGCTCCAGTCCCCTAATCATCTTTGTAGCCCTTCGCTGGACTTGCTCCAGTAGGGCCACATCCCTCTTGTACTGGGGAGCCCAGAACTGGACGCAGTACTCTAGATGTGGCCTCCCCAGGGCTGAGTAGAGGGGGAGGATCACCTCCCTCAACCTGCTGGCAACACTCTTCCTGATGCACCCCAGGATACCATTGGCCTTCTTGGCCACAAGGGCACATTGCTGCCTCATGCTTAACTTGGTGTCCACCAGCACTCCCAGGTCCTTCTCAGCAGAGCTGCTTTCCAGCAGGTCAACCCCCAACCTGTACTGGTGCATGGGGTTATTCCTCCCCAGGTGCAGGACCCTGCACTTGCCTTTGTTGAACTTCATGAGGTTCCTCTCTGCCCACCTCTCCAGCCTGTCCAGGTCTCTCTGAATGGCAGCACAGCCCTCTGGCGTATCAGCCACTCCTCCCAGTTTTGTATCATCAGCAAACTTGCTGAGGGTGCACTCTGTCCCTTCATCCAGGTCATTGATGAAGAAGTTGAACAAGACTGGACCCAGTACTGACCCCTGGGGGACACCGCTAGCTACAGGCCTCCAACTAGACTCTGCGCCACTGATCACAACCCTCTGAGCTCTGCCATTCAGCCAGTTCTCAATCCACCTCACTGTCCACTCATCTAACCCACACTTCCTGAGCTTCCCTATGAGGATGTTATGGGAGACAGTGTCAAAAGCCTTGCTGAAGTCAAGGTAGATAACATCCACTGCTCTCCCCTCATCTACCCAGCCAGTCATTCCATCATAGAAGGCTATCAGATTGGTTAGGCATGATTTCCCCTTGGTGAAGCCATGCTGACTACTCCTGATCACCTTCTTTTCCTCCACATGCTTGGAGATGGCTTCCAGGATGAGCTGCTCCATCACCTTTCCAGGGATGGAGGTGAGGCTGACTGGCCTGTAGTTCCCTGGGTCCTCCTTCTCGCCCTTTTTGAAGACTGGGGTGACACTGGCTTTCTTCCAGTCCACAGGCACCTCTCCTGTCCTCCATGACCTTTCAAAGATGATGGAGAGTGGCTTAGCCAATGTCCTTGACATCTCTCGCCAGATTTAATTCCAAACAGGCCTTAGCCTTCCTCGTCGCATCCCTGCATACTCTCACAACATTCCTATATTCCTCCCAAGTGGCCTGTCCCCCTTTCCACTTTCTGTATACTTCCTTCTTCTACTTGAGTTTTGCCAGGAGCTCCTTGCTCATCCATGCAGGTCTCCTGCCTCCTTTGCTTGACTTCCTACTCATAGGGATGCACCGCTCTTGAGCCTGGAGGAAGTGATGTTTGAATATTAACCAGCTCTCTTGAACGCCCCTTCCTTCTAGGGCCCTAATCCATGGGATTCCTCCAAGTAGGTCCCTGAAGAGGCCAAAGTTTGCTCTCCTGAAGTCCAGGGTTGCGATCCTACTTGGTGCCCTGCTGCCTCCTCGCAGGATACTGAACTCCACAATTTCATGGTCACTGCAGCCAAGGCTGCCCCTGACCTTCACATCTTCCACCAGTCCTTCTTTGTTTGTTAGTATAAGGTCCAGCAGCACACCTCTCTTTGTTGGCTCCTCCACTGTCGGAGTGGGAGACGGACCCGGAGTAACGATGAGTCTCAATGTGAGTATGATCGTTCTCCCTTTATTCAAGTTCTTACAGAGTATATATAGACAGGCAATAAGCATGTGCTAGCGATAGCTATATGATTGGTTTACAGCCTCTGTTCACGCGCCTAAAGCAGATATACGATTGGTGCAGGATTTCTGTCCATGCGGAGAAGTCTGTCGACTTGTTTACCTCCTTGTAGCTTCTTTCTTTTGTGCTGTTCAAGGACAGCTCGCATAGCTGTGGGATCCTCCCTCCATCGTGAAGACAGGATTGCTCACTTCTAAGAGATCAGGCCCCTTTTCACTTAACCATTTTTCCACATTCCACCACCTGTGTCAAGAAGTTGTCACCAATGCTCTGCAGGAACCTCCAGGACTGTTTGTGCCTAGCTGTGTTGTCTTTCCAGCAGATATCGGGGTGGTTGAAGTCCCCCATGAGAACCAGGGCCTGGGATCGTGAGGCTACTTCCAGCTGTCTGTAGAAGGCCTCATCGACTTCCTCATCCTGATCAGGTGGCCTGTAGTAAACACCCACAACAGTGTCACCCATGCTAGCCTGCCCTTTGATCCTTACCCATAAGCTCTCGACTCGCTCTTCATCCACCCCTAGGCACAGCTCAATACATTCCAAATAGGCTTTCTCCATTCCTGAAAAGTGTCTCTAAGGGCCTTACACAAGAACATTCTTCTGTGGATTTTGAGTCACACCAGCAGGGAATGGCCAGTTGCCAATTGTAATTTTATTAGGGCCCTTTATAGGACATTTTCACGGTAATTTACTTCTCTATAGACCATTTTACAGTTTAAAGGAAGTAGAGGCTAAACAGCAATAATACTACAGGAGTTAAGGGTGAAATTTTAGTTTTAATTAAATTATTAAAATGGTATAGTCACCACTGTGGTCATTGTTATGCTTTCTATTATAAAGGTGCCCTATACCATTAGTTTATTCTCCATCCTGTACCACAATAAGATATACTGTTAAAATGCCATTATAACATTATAATTGTTTTTATGGTGTGGTAGAAGTCATGCCAATTTAATTATATCAGTTTAGTTGAAATAGAACCACTCTGTGATGAGGCTTTGGATATGGCAATCTGTGTGATTTCCTTCTGTCTGATTTATTCATGCTATGTTAATACAGATTTTTTTTGTTTTGTAGGGGATTGATTTGGGTTTTTTGTTTGTTTGTTTTGGCTTTTTGTTTCCTGGGTTAGCACAGTCTACATAAGTACAGTTCTTAAAAATTAAAGGATGTCCAAAAAGTCTGCTCATTTCAAGTTAGCAGGAACAAATCTACTTTATTTTAGGGAATGATTTTCTCTGTCTTTCTTTAGTAAGAGGATTTCAAAGAAGGCATTCTACAGAGAGGATTCATGTATAAATTTTGTCTTTTTTTAATTTTTATTTCAAATGAAATATAAATGTTTGCTTTTGTAGAAATCAGGTGCTTTATAGAAGGCTGTCTTTTTTTCTTTTTTCTCACTTTCTTTGCAGGTCTTTGAGATGTACACCTTGGAATTCAAAATATTGTGAGAAGGATTGTACTTGAATTGAATCTAAATTATATATGGGAGGTGCTTGTTCTACTTCTAAAAGTAATTTCCGCAGAGGTAATCAATTAAGATGGCCATAGCTACATGCTTTTGCTGACAAGTCCATTTGTATTACCTTCCAATGTAATCATAATAACTTTATTATTTTATCACAGTATTATGGATTTAGACTGACAGGTCAGCCTAACACAAATTTTGAAGAACATAGATATTTTGCAATAATCATAAGAAGTGAATTTTAATGAAGCCATGCACTAATATAGTAAGAGAAAGATAGTGTTATACCTCCACAAATCATAATGCCAGCATTAACTGTTGCCCTCAGTTGTACCAGTATTTCCAATATTCTCCTCTCATTGTATAGTATCATCAGAATTTGCTCCACTCTGAAAAAATATTTGAGGATATTTATGCCTCTTTCTGGGTCATATGGGGGTATTGTTCCATGACAGCGCCTTTCAGGTTAATGGCTTCCTTTCTGCCAGACATTACTTAAAATTATTTAAGTAAAAAAATACTTGTTGACACCATAATCTGTTTGTATCATTCTTCAGACATTGTTTTCTACTTCTGTCATCTCTTGCCATATATTTTTTAAAGTTGAATCCAGAATAGTCACCTACATTTTTAAGAATAGTTAGTTCAAATGACTATGAAGTCTCACTTTTGACTTAGGAAGTTAATGGAGACCTTAGAAGATAGTTCTGACTCACAGTGACTTCTGTTGTTCCACATTCTGCTATCAAAAAGGAAGGATAGTGCTGCCCTATATGCTTATACAAAATGTGTTTATGGGAACTTAAGTCAGCAGAATTATTTCAGTTTATGCCAACAAAACATAAAATCAGCTATGTTTCTGAAGAGGAAAGCTGAGCTAGGTGGTTGATTATGGGATTAGGATTTTTTTTTCCACAGATTTATTTGTTTAGTAACTTCTAGCACTCAGCAGCCCACAATATCTTCTACAGAGATTATTTGTTGGAAAACAATGGGCAGCTGCAAAGTTACAGATCTGTACTGCCTCCCATAGCTTTTACCTCTCTAAATACAGAATAGCCAGGTTAGCATGATTTTACAAGACTCACCCTTTCTGAATTATACCAGTAAAAATAATTAAAACTCTTTTTTTTTTCTCCCATATAAAAGCTGAATTTTATAAAGTATAACAAGTTGATTGTAAAGTTTTTGGAATATCCTGAAGACCAGTAGCTTTTGTTGATAAGTTTTTTTAAAAAAAAGAAACTATAACTAAACAACCAACTTTAGTTTAGAGAGTTCAGTAAAATTATGTGAAGAGGCATTCCTGAAGGTGACATCTTGAACATTTCATTTTGTTTCAAATTTGCATCCATTTGAGTTTAACATTACAATCATGAAATAATTGTCATCTATCTGTTGTTCTCTAAGAAACAGACCAGTAGCAGAATTATACAGTAGCATATTCTAGATGATGTTTAAAGCTGTGGAATTAGATCAGATATCTCATTAGAAATCCTCATTTTCATGAGTTTTGAACTAGGCCATATTCTTTATTCATAGATAAACCTTGAGACATATGGTCTTTTTATTACTGTTTTTTAGAACTCTTAGTATGGAAGTGTTTTCAGCTGAAAAATTGCTTATTTTCCAATACATTTAAAATGAAACATTCAGAATGTGAACATTCAGATTTTTTTCCCTATTAGGATATTTTAAAGGACCATATTTGGGTCATGTCTTTACTGTGAAATATTCACTTTTCCTGTTGACAAGAGAAAAAAATTTCAGAAAAAGTAATTTCTGTTTTAAAAAGGATTTCTAGCTTCAGATTACTGCAAATGTTCACATTATTTTCTAACCTGCAAAATTAAGTACTCCAGTACATCCACTTAATGTTAAATCCACACACTCTGTGCAAAATATATATCTGATTACATCATTTAATGTCCCATTTGCATTTCCATGAGTAATTATATTTTAAAAGACAAAATATCAAGTGGGCAAAATCTATTTTGATTCCAAATGGGAAAGCAAAGTTCAGTGGAGAGCACTGAAGGCATATCTATCTTCCTAAGTATGCGTGTCCATGTATCCTTATAGCTATTCATCTATAGCCATCCTGTCATCTCAAATTCTTCTATTTTAGAAAGATCTGGTATGTGCTTCTCTGTCCTAGAGTTAGGTTTGAAGGGATCTAGTTCAAAGCTGATTAAAGTTCATGAGTGCCTTTCTACTGCCAATGGCCTTTAGGTCATATCCCTATTAGACAACTTAGATTTAAAACTGAACCAATGAACATGTAGATGTTAAGACTTGCAAAGCTGCACGTGTAAAGACATAAGAATTATCTAGAAATACTTAGGGCAGCGTTTGATGAGATTTTTCACACCATGTTTCCTGGTCCATAGTCCTATTGGGTAACATCCAAATGCACTATACTGAGGTAGGACACACACTTTCCTAGGCAGGGCTAGTTCCTGTTCTTCTTCACCATCATTGCTGTCACCTAAGTTAATGCTGCTTTGATGACCACAGAAATGCATCCTGGGCCCAAGCAGCAAGCAAAGCTGAACCATCTCATCCAGCCACCTCTCAGCAGTGTTTTAAGAAGCAAAGTTGTCATTCAGTCTCTGATACTGAGTGCCAGTTACTGAAACAACAGGAGTCGGGAATCCTGCCAAGGCCAGTGGAAGAAGTTTCCTTTCATCCTGCTTAACATCTCCACATCTGAAAATTTCCCTGCTTTATCCTATCTACCCTCTCCCATAGATATGCTTAACTCTGATTGTGTCCATGTCTTTACTAATTAGCACACAGGCATTAACTGACTGCAAGTGACATTGACATCCACTATAGTTATCTGTGGACTGTTTCCACAGGGTTAACTAGAATTTTAGAGCAAAATTTGCCACGTGCTTGTTCAAGGAAGTCTTCTTCTTTATGCATCTTTGTCCCTCAGAAATCTGTTTAAAATATGCCAAAAATAAATTCTATATTACCTCCAAGACATATACAATTTGGCCAGTAAAAATATAGTCGTATGTTCTTATCTTTCTCACCCTTTCCTCTCATATCTTTCTCATTCCCTGTTTCTTCTTTTTTTCCTGTAGACAGTAATCCAGCAAATGTATGTAGATCCCTAATGCCAATGGGATGCTTGTTGAAATTAACTAACATACATACATATTTGTCAGATCAATAGCTTTGCAGGCTTTTCAGACTTTCGGCTGCGTTCTGAAGTCACACTGACATTTTCATACCTATGATTTTAAATATAGTGATAAAAATAACAATACTCACAAAGTGAAATGATAGTGGTAATAAAGATGAATGATCTCTAAAGGGTACTGGAATTTGTAGTTACTTAGCAGTTTGCAGCAACAGACCTCCTACTGGCAATGTCATCTTTCTCAGACAAACTGAAAATTCCTTTTCTATCTCTTAGGTATAAGGAGGCTGTTTACATAATAGTCTTGATTTTCTACTTTCAGTAAATATGCAAAGCAATGTTAATACTAGTTGTCCTTTTACAGTTGGATCATGATGCCATACACAACTCCCCTCTCTGCCTATCTAATGTCTCATTATTGTTCTTCCCTTTGTTAATATTATTTCAGGCTTGACAGTGAAATGAAACTATCATTTCAAACATCAGTATGCTCTTATATCTTTGCAGTAGTTTCATTTCATTTTTATTTATTAGACCAGGGTATATTAAAAATGCCCTGATAATGCATTACAGATAAGTTTGTGACGTTAGAGAGTGTATGCATCATTAGGCTTCTCTGCAGCTTTATTGCTTTGTTAAAGTGACCAGATTTATATAACATCTGTTAACAGGACCATTAAGTAATCAGCCTAGATTTGAAATTCATAATAGAGCTTTATATATTTCCTTCTTGGACTGAAAATATTAAAAATGCATTCCTGGAGAACATATTAGACCACATTTTATTAGAACCTTTGTGAGAAATTTCTTTGCAATGAAAAAAATAAAAGTAAAAAAGCACTTCACTGATCATCTTTGGTGTGACAATCATGAAATTACCCAAAAGTTACTGGACACCACAAGATCTTCCAGATTAATCTCATGAAATGAACTTTTGAAGGTTTGATTATGAATGTAAACCTGCTGTAGAGGGCAAATGTTAGAGCAAAAGGGGTATTTGCTCCTGAAATAATCTGCTGAAAATCTGAAAATGACTAAAGAGCACAAACAAAAACTGTCTTCTGTATGAATGTCTGTGAGAGTTACTGAGATTTGGGAGTGGATTAGGCTGTAAACTGGAGTCCTCTGACCGAGGCCAGGGTACAATGCATTGTAGAAGGAGATTGTTAATGCTGCCTTCTTTGACCACAGTTGCCAGATCTTCTCTGGCATTGGTGGGTCATTAATTTATGGAGGTAAGTGTAAATATATGTATATTAATATACATAAATTTATATATTTACATAAGTATATAAAATGTTTCAAGGAACCTAAATCTTGGACTGGCTTATAGTCAATTTGAAATTAATAATTATGTAAAGCATATTAACTGAGCTCTGCTACAGAAGATTCTATTATTTTCCATAATCATTGTCAGTGCTTCACTTCATCTGTTGGCAAAAAGAGGACTTTAGATTTGATCCTCTGCACTTAAAGTTCCCATAGGGACTCTCTTTGCTTTTTAAAAAATATGTATCAAATTCATTTCAGAGATTGTCATTGCTGCAGTAGAAGTGGAGACCTCTAATAAAAGGATTGCTGTATTAAAGCCAAGGTCACTGGCAAGTATCACTGCAAGACTTGGGAGACTAGTAAAAGTATGATAGGCTAATATCACAGACAAAAACCAGAAAAGTGTCGTGAGGACACTCACAGGTATGTTTCCTAGAGCAGAAGAAAGCATTACATCTTATGCTTCATTTAAATAAAAATAATAAGAAAACAGACTCCCAGTAGTTCAGTGTGTTTCTGCTGCTTATTTCTTATCTCATTTTGTATCTTGACTCTTTGGGAGACCTTCAGCTGTACAGGTGATCACCTCTTGAGAATCTGTTAGTGGCAGACAGTTTTATTCAATGAGTGGTGTAGGAGTCTACTCAAAAGATACAGTGAATTAATACATCTTCTGGTTGCCCTTTTCATGCACCCTAAAATAAAAAGTAGGCATCTGTGAAGCAGAAAGCAGCCCTATACATCTGATAAACATGTTTCAGACTGCTTGGAATTATGAGAATGGCTTAAAAATAATGATTTCTTTTTCTTTTTCTTTTTTTTTAATGGCCTTTTGCTTCTTAACTATTAGGATTCTGATCAAGTATTCCAGCATCCTGACTGAAGTTTCAATAAATCATGCAGTTTGATTAAAATATGAATAAAATTGGATGGTTTTTATGACTTTTTACTTTTAAGCTTTTGGGTACTTAAGTCACCTCCACTCGAGTCTTTCTCTTTAATCAAGCAGTAAAAAACAGTTGGTTCCTCTCCTGTACGGCAAAGGAGAAGGGACTCCATGGTTGTCCAAGGTGGGGGACTATAGCGCATGGTGCCCTAGATAGCGGTGATCTGAAATGAGTGATGCAGTCTTTCACATTTAGATTCCAGGAGCTAGACTTTAAGAAAAGCAGCAAATACTCACAGCTATGGCACAGACTCCAAGTGCCTTAGCAGTAGGGCTCATGGTTTTTGAAGCTTTTACTCATATACTCACTTTCTTATAACAAGCCAAACCTCTTATGTAATCTCATGTCCTTATGAATGGAGGCGTTAACGTAAATGCTGAACATAACCAGACTTGCCATAAAATAACAAGAGTTGGCAATATCATGAGCAATTGCATTGCTTCGAGCAAGCTATGCAGAGAACACAACAGCAGTTGCTTAAACTGGCCTATTAATCTTCAGAAGTGTTCCTGGATGCAGGTAGGAACATTCTGGTTAGTCTCAAAAGAGGGAAATATTTTTCTACTCAGAAATTTTAACATTCAAGCTGATTTTTCAAAAGTCTTTTTACGGTGCTTCCTCACTTCACTGGGTTCTGATGCAGACCCTTAAAATTAAGACCCACTCTCTCATGCATTTATTTCCTGCTTAGCATTTATCTCCTATATAGCAGAGGAAGTTATGGTATTTTGAACAGAGAGAGAGAGAGAGAGAGCACAGAACCCACCAGAAATGAAGGAAATTATTAAAATTAACTGTACTATTATTACAACATTGTATTCTTAATCACGCCTTTATCATCATGCTTTGTCTTTGTTCACAACCACTCTGCACAAAACACAGTTATTTAGATAACAAAGTTGAATCCCATTTTGGTTAGAGGCTAGATTACATCTGTTTGTTATATTGAATTACACAGGGTTTTGGCACAAATTGTGTCTCCTGTTTGCACACATTTCCTAATAACTACCATCCCATTAAAAGGGTCAGTTTTGCTTGGTTTGTCACACTAGGATGTCCATGGTACGAAAGACAGACAACTACAGGACAGCAAGCAATTTTCGCATAATGAAGCATCGTCAGACCTGTCTGTACTAAGCCCAGAAATCCAATTCCCATTAACATTGCAAGAGTCCTCTCAATACATATGTACTTCCTTAACTAAACAATGTCTTCGTAGAATGTTTAGAGACTGTGGTGAAGTACTCAGGCACATGAGTCCGATCCCTTCTGCTGTGTTATCAATAAATAATATGTTGCCAAACAATGTGGGAACAGCCTTTTTATAGTAATTTGAGGCAGTTTATCTTTCAAGGAAGGTATGATGGTTATAAATTTTAATTTTATGATAATAGAAATGTATGTATATAAATCCACAGAGATCTCAGCAATTTTGTTTAAAGAACACACCAAAAAAAAAAAAAAAAGATGGATTACAGTGTTCTTGCCAAGACTGAAAATTGCTTTGTATTACCAACTCCATTTTCAAATGTACAAAACTTAATGAACCTTTTGGCCTGAAAAATTTTATGGCCATTAATTGGAATTTTATCACTTATTTTTTGTATACCAACACTTTTTCGAGCCTTCTTGTACTTTTCCTGGCCATCTGCCCTGAGAACTTTTCCTATCAGCATTGTGTATAAGGCCTGCCACTGCTGTCCCCAGTTCTGCACTATTACAGATTTCAGTCTCTTCCTGAGAGTCTGTTTTGGTCAGAATCACATACAGCTTGACTGAGGGACACACCAGTCTGCTTTGACTTTGCACAAGCCTTCATCCTATTTCCAATTTTTGAAACAGAAAGCCATGCTTACAGTTTGCCACCACTCCAAAGCTGTTTTGTCTCATAGCTCTATCTGGATCATCAGTCATCAGAGGGAATAGGCGAGAGCAATTTTCAGACTAAGTGCTCAGCTTAATCACACGCTGGGTAGCCCACGGGAGCACAACGGCTTTCCTGGGCCATCGTGACTTCTGCGTGCTCATTTTGAGCTTTGGACGACAAGTGATGAGTAGGGCTCGTATTGATCCAGTCACCCTGTCTCCTGCCCTTTTTTCATTTGTCTTGGAGCTTATTTCTCTGATACTGTATTACATCTCTGTGCTGTTTATCAGACACGGAGACTGCCAACGAAGTGAGGTAGACCTGAGAAAAAGCATTAGCCATAAAGCTGAACGTGGATCTGAATATTGCCAAAGATCAAAACACATCTGTAAGGGCAAAAAGCTTCAGAAAACAAGCCATTGTTACTCATTCTTGTGACTAATACTAACAGTACATGAAAAAGAGACAGCAGTCTGCTTTTCTTGTTAAGTTCTTGCCCTCTGGCTTTCTAAAGACACTCCACCTGGCTATTAAGTTTTGTAAAATCTAATTTTAAAATTGCTTGTTTTGCAAGGCAGGAAACAGATTCCTGAGCATATGGCAAATTAAACAACACAAAGGAACCATTTTTATCATTTTCATAGATCATGTGTCTGTTTTTCGAATAAGTCTCCAAAAGTTTTTTTGCTTACTTAAAAAAAAAAAAAAAAAAAAGACAACACTGTATGTAACCCAAGGAATAAGGGAACGAAAACATAGTATTGCCTAACTCTTTGGCCTTCCCCTTCCACCCCCTGCCCCTTCTCCTCTGGGCATAGAGTCAATTGGTTAAAAAGTGTAAAAAGTGTAAAAAGTGTAAATTTTTACCCTAGATTGATTTAAAAAAAAAAAACAGATAAAAATCTGTGTAACTTTCTAACAGTGGTTATGCTTGATGTAGAAAACCTTTACTTTAGCCATAGTCTGGTGTCACAGAGTTTGCCCTGTCCATGAACCTCTGATCTCGGTGAGTGAGAACCATGGACCTCTAATCCACCCTCCAAAGGTGACTTTACCTCTTAACCCCTCTTCACCATTCTCAGCCCGTGGTGCTGGGGTTTCCTCGCGGGCTGTGTTCTCTGAAGATCTTGATACCACGACTCTTCTCTTTGAGCAGTAATTAGTTGTTTGATACAGTGAATCAAAGCAGACCTTCTTAAAAGGTTTCTCAGTAGGAGTAAGGAAGAGTATAAGAAAAGATGTTTCTGAAACTCTGAATGCTCTGTGTGTATGCTTATTCTACCTGGAAGCCTAGAAGACGTAATGTTTACAAAGCCCAACTGAATGTCTGCGTATGTGTTAGACCCGCCAAATGGTAGTCTGATAACTGCACCTACCTTTTCAGAAAGTTTTCTTTCCTAACTGTTTAAGATTCACTTGGCCCTCAAAAGACAAAACAAGGTCTGTAATGCAACTAGTGTCAGCAAAAACATCTTTATTACCTTTAAGGCATAACATGCCTCTCACGCTGTTATTTATTTTTGTTTTTTAACTGTGGCATAACAAGGCCGGCTTAAAACTAAACCAAACTAAAGCATAGTCCTGAGTAAATGTTCAGCTACATTGTGACATGGCTCCTAATGCAGCCACAGAGCATTATCATGAATTATTATATGTGAAATGTGAAAAGGAGGCTAAATAGAGGCTAAATAGCTCCCACAAAGAGCTGAAGTTTCTGGGTTCAATCTATCAGTCAGTTCAAATAGCTGAATAGTCCCAATTGGGTCAATCAATGTGTTTGAATTTAAGAGGGTTCTTTATGTAATCCCTTGGCCAGAGTGTTCAGGATGAACTCTTCAGTTTGAAGTTGAAAGGTGAGAATAAGATATTGACTCTATTATATTTTCAGCAGCTGCCTCACCCTAGAAAGCTTGCCCTAAAGCTGCATGGTTCGTCATTTCATTGCAGTAACAGGAACATCCCAATAATTTTATGGGCTATGTTCTATCTCTAGCTCACAAGCAAGTAAAACTATCTGTGTAACACAGAAGTAAAAGTTTAGATTAAAAATAAACATAAAAGACTAAGTCAATATACAAAAATGATCATCCATAGAAAGCATCACTGCTAATGCACAATCAAGACAGTGTGGGTGCTAGTGACAGAAGTTCCCCCTATTTTTCAAGTGACTTTTTCAATGTTATCTGCCCTGGGTTTCCAAATTACTCTGTTCAGCAGTAGTGAGGAGAGATAGAGAGCAAATGGGCAAACACAGAGTGAGCTGGGTTCAAACCTGTGGTTTCAGGAAGGAACCAAGTAGAAAACTAAGGTCACGCTGCTAATTGGGGAACCTCAGCTTAGAGGCAATGCTCATCCTCCAGATTAGTCCTACAGATAGAGCAGGTTTCATTAACAATGCAAGACCTCATTTGCATCTAATGAGGATTAATGACTCCTTGAAATTAGGTACTAGAGAACATGTGTGCTCCTTGTCCATTGCAACACTATTGCATCATAACGACACGCTTAATTGAGTGTAGGGAATTACAAGGAAATGTGTTTTCCTAGAATTATATGTATTATCTTTTATTACGTATTGATCAGGTGTTTGAAAGAAAATCTTTTCTCCTCCCTGGTAAGAACAGAAGCTGGGTAGCAAGTCAAAACTGGAGCATCTTTGTTCCTTTTAGAAAATGTGAGGGAAACATTTATTGCTTCAGCCTAATTAATGTTCATTTATAATAAGCATTATTGTGTGTATCAACAAAACAGAAAAATCAGCAGGAAGGGCTAGGCACTGTACAGGCAAAAATGAAGGCAAGATCTCTACTGTATTGCTTTGCCAGCTCCATGCTCTTGCATCTTTCTGTGAAGTTTCAAGTGCTGACTGCTGCCTTTTGAAGGAAGAATTGCTTCTCCTCCATCCTAATGCTAATGTCTTTGTTACAGTTTTCCCAAGAGCATATTTTCAGATGTTAACAAGAAATGAAAGAAGTCTAAAATAGCATGTAATAAAGCAAAAGCATGTGGTGAAGAAGATTTCTGCAATGCCTAATCATGTCGCAGCATAGAATTTGCATATTATACAAGGCAGCTATATTATTTTTTTTCTGGAGTTTTTATATCTTTTTCTCTTGACCTCTGATTACTTTAATCATACATACTTGATGCTTTTTTGCTATAAGCACCATACCTAAAGTATACACAAATAAATGCAAGGAACATAACAATTATTATTACTATTTACCTTTAAACTAAACCGTGTTACATTATTATCTGTTAACATTTATTTAGAATTACTACCTAAAAATAGGAAATATCCACTTAAAACCACATGTAGAACTGCATAGACATAATGAAATTAAATCTAATCTCCAAACACTTAAACAGTATTATTGAGACATTAAGAGATTACATTTCACCTAAAAGAAAGTACCTGCCGTTGCAATGATTTCCAATAATAATCAAAATTAATCCCTGGGTTGACAGCCAACACAAATCCTATGCCTAGTTTAACAGCTTAAAAAAAGGTGTATAAAGCTAATTGGGACACCCCATCAGCAGAAGCATGGATATTCTGCTGATCCTGTGCTAAGGGGAAAACTTCATACCACTGGCATGTTGTAACAGTACTAACTGCAAAGAAGAGGAGTATGATGTAGGAATTCCCAAGATTTTCCTGGAAGTACTATTATCCATGTTGTGCCTTCTCTTACTTTACGGTATACGTCTAACAGGTTAATTAAGGTGAATTAAGGTCAAGTTATGTGTTAGGAATCTGAAGCTCAAAAAGACAGCAATTTTCAGTCAGTGCTTGAAATTTCAATTGTTAAATTTGTGGCTTCATCAAAGAGACTACCTGATGTCTGTAGTATGTAAAGCCTGAAACGCATTCATATAGTGAGCACTCACTCACTACAAAACAGCAGCATTCTTCTACAAGAAAAAAGCATTTTTATTACATCAGCTGCTGAAGATTAAGCATTTTACAGGTATTTGCTTAATGATTGCTTGCAACATTGGAAAATAGTATGTATTATCTATTGAAAGATTTCAAGCACCTGCCTATAGTTTCTGAAAGAACTCTTTAACTTTTATTAAACATGAGATTAAGAGCAAGCCACCTGGGCAGCAGCTTTTCCACCCATACACAGGGTTTCCAAACATCTCTCTGCTGAAACACTCTAAGAATTACACTGATACTTATACATCCAAGCAATCAGTTTTTGAATTTTATATATTTCTGTAAATGGCAGTAAAGATATAGGTTAATTTTTTTAAAGCCTGGCTCATCTGCCTCACTTTATGGATTAAGAATCTCCAAGAAATTAGAGAGGAGCATGCTTTGGCTGCATGATTGATTTTTTCAGTCTTTCATTTATTGATTGACAGCTTAACATTTATCAGCTCAAACAGCTTACCATTGCCATTTTGTGAAATGGTATTTTAGAGGTCAAGCTAATGTGCCAGGTGGTTCTGTTTGCATTTAGAAAACTGATCTTTGCTGGGCCGTCATTATCCTCTTTTACTTGCTTTGAGGACTCGGGCTACAATACACACTGCGAAAAGTAATTATGAAAAGCTCTTCTCGCAGCCTTTGTCCATCATTCCTGAATAATAATAAAAAAATAACAAGTGTTGTGATGACATCTCTTTTGTTGTTGAATCAGACAAAAAAACCGCCACCTATATTGCTGTTTCTTCTCTCACTGCATCATTGGCATATAAAATATGAAAAAATCCATGGACATCTCATTTTCAGCAGTTTCTTAGTAAACAAATTCTGATAATGGTCAGCAAACTCAGAGGAACTTCTATAAACTTATAGACATCACTATTTTATTCCCACAGTTGTGAAGACAAAAGTATTAGTCTGCAACATTTGGTATAGACACAAGCCACATAGTAGATTCATATACCTACTCAACTTCTGCTTTCTGAAATAGATACAAGTGAGCGTGTGTGTGCGCTGCTTGACAAATGACATTTTCTTACTGCTGACAATTGTTAAAAGCACTTGAGACCACTGGCATTGCTATACGGAGAAAGCTTTGGATATTTCCTATGCTTTTTATTTATAATTACATTTTAATTAAATTGAATTGTCTCTCAAGTTCTAATTTCATAAGTCATTTTCACACTGCATCTGAAAATTTTCTAATCCAATATTAAGGAATGACATACAATGTCAAATGACAATGCCTCATCAACTTTAAATAATGATCCAATAAGCTTATATTTTAAGGGTGAAGAAATTGCGGGGAGCAAAAAAGCAAATCAACAAGAGCAGAATTCTTACTCTTTACTATCAGTAATAAAAATTAGCAAGATGCAATTCAGCTGTAATTTTTCAGGTGTGGACAGAACAAAGTTAACAGAAGAAAGCAACAAAAAGACTTCTTACATTGGAAAATAGGTTAAACCTTACTTACACTGAATTTATTGTTGGTCAGTATGAAAGTAAACTTCCACAGATGAACTTACAGGAAAGATTTTTCAGGGTGGGATGCAAAAAGTGTCACAGTGCAGTATCACAACACTTGCAACACATAAAATTGGCATGTATGCAAAACGGATATTTTGTGGTCATAGGGCAAACAATTTTATGCATATGATTAGAACTACCTCCGAGTTTGTTTGACGTGGGGAAACTTGGAAAACTAAATCAGAATTAGTTATTAAAAGTATTCATTTAACTAATCTTACATTAATATCCAGTGAGCAGGTTATTTTGGCATTAAAATGGCCTTCATTCAACTTCAGTGCATTTTACTGCAGCAGGACCTAAACACATAAATCTATTGTTAATCCAGGTGAATTTTGGACTTTGCAGGTAAGCTGTTAGAAAATATTTAATATGTTTGCCATTTTCATTGCTAAAAGTAGAAGTGAGTTAATTGAAATGCGCATTATACTGCGTGAGTTACAGTATGTAACATTATGAAAGGTTTCAGGCCTGATCAGACAAGCTGTGGCTGAGGCTGAAGCTGATCTGAGTGAAGAAGTTATTGCTTATATTTTTAACCCAGATCAGTTCACAGAAGTGGATTTTTTAGCTAAACTGAGAAGATGATAACCTTGATGAGAGGCAGGGGGGAGAGAAGAAAGCAGAGCACAGAGCGTGGAGGCAGACAACCTTCAATTTGAATCATCAGCAGCTGCAACAGTCTGCCTGACCGTGGCCCTGGTTGTAATAATAGATTATTCCACTATAGTTATTGCCTTGAATAAATATTGTGAGAGTTTGTTTCAGATTGTCTCCAGTATCATGGGATAAAACCGTCTCTGTTGTCTATTCAAAAAATTAATCCTGTAGTCATGTTTTAATCAAGTAACAATGAAATTGCTTTTCAGGCTAGAAGTCCATAGGGGCATAGGCTATACTTTTGTACAGTACCTAGTAGGATGAACCTTCTACCTGAGAGAAGCTCCTGTGCACAGTTGCAGAATAAATGATAAATGTTTGCAATTTCTTCTCTCCTTTTTAATGGTCCGTTTCACACTAAAAATACTGGGGGGGGGGGTGGGGAGAGTTATTTAGCTTGTTTTCCTTTTAATAATTGAAACTATCTTTTATGTCCCTTTTTTAACCTTACAGGATGCAGAGTTAGAGGAATTCATCCTTGTTCTCTCCCTGTCTCCTAGGAAACTGATCTCATGACCTTTAACATCTCAATGCACCGGTCTTGGTGGCGGGAGCATGGGCCTGGCTGCATACGAAGGGTGGTGCGTCCTTCTGCTCCTGGCATCCTAGATGATTACTCCTACGTCTCTGTGACAGGCTGCATAATTGATTTCCAGTACCTAGAGGTCATTCACAGCGCTATCCAAATATTGCTCTCTGTAAGTTCTGAGTTCGGGTTATGCTCAGTCTTCTGCTATTGTGTTTCTCTTTCCTAACAGGATGGTTTAAATAGTTGATTGGTAGCAGCACCAATTTTGAATTGTATTGTATTTTGAATTAGGGAGCGGTATTTGCAATATTAATTGCAATATTATTTATTCAACCCTGAATATAAATCCATTTTACATGATACCCAGCTAAGTTGCTTCCTAAAGTGAGATATGAATGTAACACTTGAAAAAGGTCAGGGAAATAATAGGAATTAGAATACTCATTTATATTTAACAGTGTTATCTCTTCTTTCCTGGGATTCTGGGGCATCAGAATATTCTACTTTAGTGAATTTTTATAGTTACTGTATTGGTTTAAATTGCAAGCATTACAAGTCATTATAAAAAGTCTGCTGTCTAATGCATGGCTCTGCAGCTGCTGGCCATTGGCATGCCTACGGGTGAGGTAGGGAAGCGCCAGAGGCTGGATGAGTTGCTTTGGGAGCAGCAGCACAGTCTTGGCCAGAGTCTTTCCTCAAACCTGATGGCTTCTCCTCCTTGTGCTCAAAGGGTTGTTTAGATTTGGCTCCGTATGTTCTTTTAGGAGCAGTAGCTCTATTTTGGTTTCCTTCCCTGCATAGCCGCGTGTGATACATAGCGACTGGCGCACCCCAAGTGGATGCAGATAGGTGTGCTCCATCCTAGAAATCTGGACCTTTTCTGAGAACACAAATGGTCATGGTTCGTGGTCCTAGCCATGTTTACCAGCGCTTGTCAGATCGTGGGAGAAGAGCTGCAGTCTGTAGTCCCCACCTGTTAGTCACATGAGCTACGGGGTCTCAGCAGCTGGAAAGGTTGGATATTCTGGATCTATTCAGTACTCCAAGCTGTTTTGCTAACTGGCCTGTCAATACTGCCAATAGCAAAGTAAAAGGGAACTGGAGGATAGGTCTCACTTGTTAGTTTAAAATTATTTTCAAATTTTAATTTTTACATTTTTGGTCAAAATACTGACATTTCTATGTTGAATGAAAAAAAACATGAGTGAACATGATTACACCTATCAACCTGTCCAACTGTCTAGAATAAAGTAGAATAAAAGTTCAAGATAAGTTCTCTGCATTACCAAATGCCTCCTGTAAGAAGCTGAGTGCTTTTTCCTTACCACTGCTTTTAATTGGAATTTGAGTATAACCTTTATCTCACAGTAGCGGTTAGTGAACTTTCCCTTGTAAGTCTAGGTCTGAATTAGTGCATTTGTTCAAAAGACTCTTGGTCAATCGGGAAAGAAAGACTTTGAATGAGGACCTTTTTCAGTGAAGACAAAATTACTTCTCTAGGGGCCCAGGCCTGCATATGTCAATATCCATGTTAAAACTACTATGAAATCAGGCCTTAAAGAAGAATTTTGTACACAGCATGAGCACAGCTTAATTGAATGCACCTTCCTTACTCATGTGAGGGCCTAATACTCAAACAAAGTCTCCTCTCCCAAGAGGAGCAAGCTTGCATCTGCAGCAAATTCCCTTCACAATTAGTACCATTCGTTTTGTTTCAGTGAGCCTATGCAAAGGAAACCAAAGTATGGTTGATTTACAAGCAGAAAACAATAACTTTTTCCAATACTTCCCTCACTTCTATAAGAAAAGAAATGTATTCTGTAAGTCAGAAATTTTTATAGAAATTTTGTGTTTAAAAACTGATTCAGAGCTCTGTGGGAAGACAGCCAGCTGAGGAAATCAGGAGCTATTTTGTTCTTTGTTTATGTAGTAAAGTTCTGATCAAAATTTACCAAATTACTAGAACAAACAGTAATATTATCATAATAGGAGGAAAAAAAATACAAACATAATATGAATATAGGAAAATACAAAAATGGTGTAATAGTTTATATGATGCTATGTAAAGCATAAGATGTCACAGATTTTCCCTTTCTTGTAGAGTGAATGATTGTTTGGAGCATTCATGAATAAATTCTGGATACAATTCATTGTAAGTTCAAAATGTTCCAGAAACTCATAAGGCTTGACTGCGAATTAACCATTGCCAGTTTTAGAACTTGCTTTTGACTGATATACACAATATTGAAATTAAAATCCCATATGCAAAGTAAGCTTTTCCTCCCATCTTATTATCTTGCTATCCCAAGACATGCCAATACATGGTGTGTTATGATCAGCACACCATGAAACTGTTCTGCAGTTTCCATTTGTAATTTGGGCTTGCTTGATTTACTGTCATGCAGGACAGAAGTCAGCATTTAGCTTATCAGACTTGTTGCAGTTTCTTCCCCTTTTCTGACTAGTGTTGACCTGGGTAAGTTTCCATTCATTTCAGATGCATAACTGCTTTCCTAATTGGGATACCAATTTCAGTTGTTAGTTAAAAGGTCATTTAAGCTGTCTTTTTACAATACTGAAAAATTGCTGAATGACTGGCCATGTAAATCGGAAGATCTTTCTTTTTTGATTTTTCCTAGTAGGAAGTCTTAAAAGTAGACTATTCCTTTCTGGAGCTTACAACCTCCTTAATTTTCATAACATTTTTATGTAGCAATAGTAGCGTAACAAAACATTTTGCAGTGTAACAAAAACTTTATTGGCATAACAAATCATTTTATCATGCTAATTCTTGTCCAAATGACTAGGAAGGTGAACACTTTCATTTGATAGGGAGTTAGAGCCTCTCTGTAAGAAGAAATCCCTCCAGGAGTAAATATACCTGCCCAGGTATATAATTCACTAGCAGCAGATCTCTGTTTTGAAAGGTGACTTCTATTTTATTTATTTTATTTTTTTAACAGGTATAAAAAATTTTATATGTGCAGAATGCTGCAGCTGTGATTGCATTAGATCCTGCTTCAGGGAATAGTCTAGAGAGTCACTTCATTAGTTCTAACGCACTAAGGCTCTTTCTGAATTTGCACTATAGTCGTCTCCAAGAAAAGTATCTTTTACAAGTGAAACACTAACTGTGTATTCGGTCCTGATTCTGAGGAGGCTATTGAAGTGAATGGGAGTTGAAGCTGTTAAGTATTTCTGTAAACTGGAGAAAACTCAGAGAAATATGAGTGGTATGCAAATAATAGTAAAAAGAAATATATTTAAACTGTGTGTTTTAAATATACTTTTATTTGATGTGTAGTTGCACAGTACATATTCTTTTGATGAATAAATCCTTCTACACAGCACCTTTAATTTTAAAATGCAAGATATGTCATCTTTGCTAAAACCTGAATTTTCAGAGAAGAAATGGATATTGCAGTCAAATTGATGACAGCTTAGCAACTTTGAGAGATGCCCTTCATACAACCTTTTTTGTCATGTGAAAATGGATAATGCATACTGAGAATGTTAAATGAAAGGTGGGCAATGGCTTTAATAGACTGAGCTTTGGATTAGACCCTGAGCCTAATATTGTAGTAAGTTTGCCCAAAGCTGCGTTGAAGCAGCGATCCCCAAACTAAGGCTCACTGAGATAGCTCAGGAATTAGAAGCAGTATAACTTCATCAATGCTGAAAAACCAAACTGATTAATTTTGGCAGAGTGACACACTGACACAACTAGACTGCTTCTGGGGACGGGAGCTACTATCCTCGCAACAGCGCATTGCACAATGTGAGGTTAACTTCCCACCAGGGTCTCGTCACTCTATAGCGCAGCCATACCTAAAATCTACATACAGCTCTGTTAAAATAAAACAAAATGATACCAGAAAAAAAAAAAGAAAAAAAAGGGGGGGGGGAGGGCGGGAAAGAGAAAAACACCTAAAGCATTCAAAGCTTTCAGGCTGTTTGGCGTATTGGTGCGGACCAAATACAGGATACTCTGAAGGAAAGCACGTTTCCTTAGCAGAGATCCATACAGTGTCTCTCATAGTGTCAGTTCATACAGCTTCTAGGTGAGGGCCAATCCTACAGATGGGGAACACTAGCAGAAAAACCTAGAGTTACCTTGTTCTCACTGCACTAGAGTAAAACCAGGCAAAGATGTGATATAGGGAACTAAAGAGCACTGAATATTTTCCATAGTGGAGATTAAAAGCAATGAACATACCTGCCTAAGGTAAATCCAGGGACTAATCAGCATATTATAACCTGTCACTAACACTATCTAGCACAAAACATAGCCAGAAAAATATATCACACTTTCTATAAAATATTGTATACAATGAAGTTGCAGTTTCACAAGTATAATAAAAAGCACTCCTGACAGCCAAAAGAAGAGTCAGATGCTGTGGTCACTGTGAGTTGAAAGATTCTCCTGAAAGACAGGCAGACTAAATCTATACAAGTAAATTAAGTGCACCCAGGAAATTGAGTGCTATGGCCAACTGGCTGAGAACAGCTCACATCTATGCTAATGATCGTAGCCTCCAAAATAGGGTGCCTGTGTTCAAGCCACTTAATGGGAGTAATCCCTGGATTGTTCTGACAGCTGAAACTCTGCCTGGGAGCTGTTGGGTGGCAGGGGGGACACTAGCTGGAACAGTCCAGTTTCGTGCCCGTGTCCCTGCATGGGTGACTGCATCCCAGTGCCTGGCCCGTTCCCAGGCATGTGGGATTTCTGCATATTGATTCAGCCATAGCGGACAAACGTCCAGCTGCAATTTGTTTCTCTGAGTGAGTCTTGGCAGGAGCTGGCAAGAAATTGTTAGATGGCCTATTTAGCTAGAAGGGTGTAGAAGTCACTGATTCATACCAAAATTATATTTTTTAAATCTCTGCCAGAGAAACTAATTGCCTACCTTTTTAACTGGGTACAGAAAGGTATGTTTTCCCATGACAACTAGTGGCTCCTGTGGCGTTTTATGACAATACACAGTATCAGGTAATCACTATTGAACTGATCTCATGAATTCTTATTCTTGTTAATATCCCTTTTTGTGGTTAGCTAATTTTACAAATGATGAAACTAGAAATGATGATGGATATTAATTCAAGGGCATTCTGTTCTCTAAAACTCTTCTACCATCCTCATCCCTAGAATGTGTGAGTATCTCCAGCTGTGCATTAAGCAACACACATCTGTCATATGTCATTTGTTCGGCCATCCTCTCCCTGGAAGGAGAGCTGTATGTGGAATTTGTAGGCTTTGTAGGATAAGGATTGTTGTTTCTGTGCCATTTCTGAATGTTGTTTTGAAAATGATGTATAGGCAGAAAGCAATGCTGAAAACACCTTGAACTTTCGGTATGAATCTGTGAGGCTTGTAATGTTCTTTATTTACTGTGGGAATTCATTTCATTTATATTTGGCCTCATTCAGGCACCTAAGAAAGGTCTGTCTCCTGTGTGAACAAGCTCAATTGCTGAAGTGAAGATAGTGTCAAAAGTAGCAGGGCTGCTGACCACAGTTTTAGTCTGAAACAGTTTCTCTGGTGCTCTAGAGACCTTTGGGGCCAAAATCATTAAACAGTCTGAAGACAAAGAAGATGGTCTTTAGTCAGTATGTCTTGCTGAGGGCAGAGAGCTGGAGCCCAAGTTCAGTCTGACACAGGGATGCATCCTGTGTGGGTACAGGAGCATGACAGCGCTGAGACAGCTTGCATCACTGTATGGTAGTGGGAGGCTGATGAATCCATATCTGGGTATATTTAACTATGGTACTGTGTAAAAGAGGTGACAAAACCACATAGAACTGATCACTGTCTTCCAGGATTTGGATTAGGCAGTAAGAGAAAATGTTGCCATTAAAATACCTGTCCTGAAAGTTTGTGTTCTCAATGCATGCTTCAATTCCTGAATTTGTAAATATTATACGCTTTTTTTCATGGACTTTCCCAATATGCAATAGTCTCCTAAAACAGCTTTCAATACAGTGTATAAGTGTTTGGTGACATGTCTCCCACTGCAACCTTTGTATGTTATGCTAAAAAAAAAAAAAAAAAGATATTTCTAGCACTTACATTGTTTTTTGTAAAATTAGTACTTACTCGCTCAAAAGATCTGACCTTTAATATTCCTAGACATGCAATCCTTACACATGCAGATTTTCCCTGTTTTAATTAACCAAATAGGATGATTTCAAATATTTTGAAATTTCATTATTGTTATGACAATTCATAGTAAAGCAATCATCCCTTCCATAAAGACAGTTGCTTTCTTTTACTTCCTTTTGTGGAATTAATTCCTTTTCTTTTTTCCCCACAATTCTCTGATGCCCTAAATGTATGTTCTTCTTCCCAGAACGTACAGCATCACTTCCATAAGAAAATGATAAACAGTGTGATCTGATTACATTATTTCTGGAAATCTATTACCAGTCAGGGCCTCATACTAACCCCATGCAGTTGCCTCACTTTGTGAATTATTTCTGCCCTGCTGTTTTCAAAGAATCTGCCAAATGTTGAGTATTTAATACTAAAATGAATTATGACATTTGGTAGAGTTAAATGCTTTTTTCTCATCAGAGAAAAATAGAATTTAATTAGCAACCATGTTTAGCATAACAGACATTAAAATGGAGGCTATGAGTCTTGCGTAAATAATTAATCAAGAGAAGCATTGTGACTATTGAGAGATTAAGAGCAAGAAAGTAAATGTTATTAGGGCAGTGCCAAAGTGACTTAGTGAAGTTCAGATCATTGACCAAGCTTTTACTACTGAGCCATAAGTTTGAATCTTTTTAGACTAATTTGGATGGCTCTCCATGTGTTCCCAATGTTAAGAAGCCTTCTCTATGCCATTTTAAAAGCTCCAGGAGCTGTTCTGAAAAAGGCTGTAAAGCAGTTTTTGCACCTCCCTTTAGGCAGCCAGAGCTGCAGTTCAGTTCTTATTCATTTAGATGTAACAAAAAGGCTAATGATATCAATATATAATGTGGTTCCTCCAGGGCACTGCAGCAGCCTCTTTTTTTCCCATTAATTATGGCCCTGTTATTTTTATAATTGGACAGAAAAGCACGCTAGGAAGCACATCATGTACACTGCTCTCCAAAGAAAATCCCTGTAGGGGCTGACACCAGTGCTCAGCCAGCTTCCTAGGTCTCTTTCCTTTTCCCCAAGTGACTTGTGATTGATAAAGAGAGCCAATCAACATAGCATGCGATAGCAAAACATGAGGTAATTTAATGTTAAGGGCTGCAGGAATGATACATGCGTAAAATATACTAGTCCTAAAGGTATTACAACTCTTCTTGAATTTTTGCTTGCAACTTTTGTCACCTTCAGTGTCCAGGAAACAGTCACCATGTCACTTTTTGGTGATAAAATTGTATAGGTAGCATAGAAAAGCAACTTCACAGTGTCTGCACAGCTGAAATTCAACATTATTCCAGAAGAGTGTACAAAAGAAATGCCTATATCTAATAATAGTAGCCAGAAAAGGTAGTGAGTTCACTGTCTTTTAGCCATGTAAATAGTTGGTTCAGGTGGGCTGTTGGTTTCTCAAAGATTCATTAGTAAGTCTAGAGTGTGCAGCAGATTATTAAAAAATCACAAAACCTTTTTCAGCCTGAGCAGTTTTGCAGAAGAGCTATAGGTCTCTGGGACAGACTGCAGATAAGACGACATGTGCCAACCTGCAGCTTTTGAAGTTACCCCTGGAGATATATAATACTTGTCTCACTGTATTTTGATTGGACTCTGCACCTTGTGCAATTCCTCCAACGTTTGTAGAATTAGATCAGCCCATTTCACCTATGCCAGGTATTAAGCCTTCAGTGTTTAAAAACAAAATCTCCCCAAAAGCAAAATTAGTGAGAAAGAGACTGTATCTGTACCTCCATGCTAGAAATGACCTTGTCCTTTGGTATTATAATTGGTTAGGTCCCATAACGCATAGTAGTACATAGGTAGGAGGAAATGTAAGTATATTTGTCTAATTACCAGTCTGGGTGAACAAAGCAACTGCATGAAACAGAATCAAGAAAATTCTGCACTTTTTCCACCTAGGTTGCCCTTCCCTGGATGGTTTTGCTTTTTCAAGTATCTCATTTAAAAGCACTGAAACCACTGATACATGTTGTTATTTGCATCCTCCTTTGTTCAATAACTGTTATGACATGAATTTGTGAAAAAGAGTTAGGTGACTTCTACAGCAGACCTGGCTAAAGGTGAGGGGATAGGGGACAACAATTTGAGTACTAGCAATATAGCAGTGCCATCACCTTGTCAGCTAATCAATATGAGAACTAAATTGTTCTAGACATTTTGCAATACTTAATATGGATCTGTTTTCCATTTTACATGAAAATTATTATGGCTTCTTCCAAAATTTTAAACACAAATTTCAATGAAATTGTGTTGCAAGTGTTATGGAATATTTTCATTTATAGGAAAAATATTTACAGTAAAAATAAGTCCATTGCTAATTTTATTTTTTAAAGTTCATAAATATTTCATTAAAAATGGCACAGAAACATTGGAGATAAATGGAATATTTGGAAAATATCAACCTTTTTTCCTTCAACTTTTGCCTTAAGTTGCCTCCCTCATAGCAGAATCAACATAATGGACTATGTATCTGCATCTTAGTCACTGTAATTCTCAGTCAGGTATTTTAATTCAGATCCATATCCAAGGAGTTTGAAGTTAAGACACTGAACTGGGAACAGCAGTGGCCAAATAAACAGTAAGCATGGTGGTCTGCTTGTTTGGATATGAGGTAGCGTCTCCTGCAGTTAAGCAGGAGATGCAGTGGAAGAGGTAAAAACATCTTAAAGAAAACTTGTATTCCTATAAGCTTTCTTTAGACAGGAGCAGAATGCTGAATTTATATTACACCAGGAATTTTGAAATTATATGGGAAAGTATTGTTCTGCACTGGAACAAAGATTAGCAATTTAAATATTTTTTAGGGGAAGTGGGAATCCAATTTTTTTCATTTAGATAAACTGAGGCAGTATTTTCTTTAGACTTTTATCGATTCTCTTGACTAGATTGACTGAAGCTCTGCTACCTGCTTGATGGGCTACCAAGAAGCCAGATATCCTGGAAATTTCTGTCTAAACCAGGACATAGCGCTCCAAAGAAAATTTGTCTTCCTGTCTCTCAAGACAGCACCAAAATTTTCAGGAACTTCTGTGGCAGTCAGTGAATGATAGTTTCTTTGGAAGGTGGAATCAAATTCCTACCTTCCTGCCAAGCTGCGGCTCAGTGCAAACAGCTCTGCTTTGTCCCAGCAGTACGTTCTAGTAGGATTGCTCCCTTTGCAAAGTTGATAAGCCATGCAAGGAAATGGAGCTCCTGCTCTGGGCTAAGAGTGTTCATGTGGTGATTGACAGCTATGGCTCAGCTGATTAAAAAACAGAAAAACAGGTTTGATTATTTTTTATCCAGAAAACTCAGCTGTGATTGATTTTTACATGTAGACAGGCTTTTAAATAATGAAAAGGTATTTTACTGAGCTGGGCCGATTCCTGAACCTGAGTCTGCACATTAGTGTAAACAGTGCAGGCAAATCATAGGCAAGCCTCATGCTACAGCCTTGTTGATCCTAACAGCAATAGATTCGTGCTCACTAATACTCATCAGAGTGATTCCTTCTGCATACTGTAGTTGATAACCACGTGACCAGACTTTCTTATGTGGGGGAAAATATCCACTGATTAAAGCCTGTCTCTGTGTGAGCTTCCACTGCCAGGACATTTTTCTTTTAATCATGTACCAAATTCACAGCCTAGCTCTTCCATTAAAATTTGTCGCCTGAGTGTGACCTGACTGCAGAAGGAATTCTTTTTTTTCTCTTGACTAACGTCCGAGATGATTTGCAACACTCTGTATTTTATCCTAGGGAAATATGAGAACATAGAGCAGGGATTTCACTAAACAAGCAGTGAAGCAGCTCCGGCACCTCAAGCTTTGATGAAACGGTTTTGTTTTCACTGAGGAAGAAAGTCTATATGCATATACACTCCTCTCAGAACAACTCACAGAAAGACAGACAAGGTTTTCTGGAAAAATGTTTTTTGATTGAGGAAGATTACAATCCAGAATAGATGTTAAAAGGCCTGTGTTCTGTAGATGCTGGCTCTGTGAGCTTTTGTAGTTAATGCTTCTGGCCCAATTCAGTAATATGTCTGTGTCCTTTGTTCACTGTCTCATATTGCAGAAACTGTTGTAAAACTTTATTTAACTATTTGTTTTATATGTCCACAAAGTGGGGCATGGAATTAGAGCAGCACATGAGAGTTGCAGTGTGGGGCGTATTTCCCAGGCACCTGCTGCCCTAGGCAGGTTGGACACAGGGCACCATGGACTCATAAGGGGCTGTTGCATTCTCCGCTACTAACGTTTGCTTATGTCAGATAAGCTCTCCCTCGAAAGGTGCTGAGCATATAAACAGCCCAGTTTGTGCAAAATTGTCTGAAACAGAGTATAGCAAAAAGAACTGAGTGGCAGTAGCAGTGCCAAAGCTGGGCTTTTGCTGCTTCATCATCTATCAAAGGGATGGCTGCCACAACACTCTTCATTCACAAATTCGGCATGTGTGTAGCTGTGTGGGGAGGAAGGCAGGAGGAGATTACAATCCACAAGGCTCATTCACAAAGGTAGAAGCCTTCGGAGTTGAATGACACTGCAAGTATAATGAGAGAATAATAAATAGTTGGTATATGAGCACAGTAACACAGGTTAACAAGTGCCTAAAAAGTACTACTTTACTATATCACAGTAGTATGTTAAGTAGGGACTCCTGATGAATTTGCCTTTAACTTGGATTCATTTCTCAGTAGTTGTCAAGCTTGTCTAAGCTTTTAATAAGCTTTTATAGAGATAAAGAAATGAGTCTCATGTCATGAAAAGAAAACTGGCAAGGTCTAGGAGAACACAGGTGAGGATGGTGTTTGAGGTTATGGCTGGGTGTGAGTATATATAAGGATTCTCATGTTCTCTGAACACTCAGAATAGATTGAGATTGAGTGAAATTGATGCCTGAGTGATTTCTTTGATGTAGTTTGATTATGATTTGGACAGTGAAGACTGCTAGTGATTTTGAAAAGGAGACTGATATGAATCACTTTCAGCTTGTAAGTTGTTGTCAGATCTCAGTAACTATTCTGAGAGAACAAGAACTGATCTATCACCCTAACGTAGAAGCCTGAACAGCAAATTTCATTTCTCCTGGCCCTTGTAGCATGTGCAGAAGACTTCAGCTGGAACAATTGCCCATGTGGAAAGGACAAAAATTATGAAGTTAATCTGAACAAAAATGATAATCTAATAAATCAGGTGCTGTGAAAAACACAGCTGTTAGATCTCTGTTTCACATCTATCTCATGCGTAAAGATTTTTCAAGAAATTATTCCCAGTGATGTGGAGCACTTCTAACTTAACTTTCCATAAACTTCTATGTAAATTCCTGCTATGTAGATTAAGTGATAATCATTGTGAATGACAGTAAAAGCGTTAGATAATTAAACAGCCTCTTAAAAGAACATTACCATTTCCATTTTTATTTGTGATTAGTTTAATTTATTTTTGTCTTGTTTATTAACTTTTAATGCATAATGTATTTACATATATGCATGTGGAGTCAATGAACAGTTAAAATATGAAGATCAATATAGAAAACTAAGGCTACATTCTGAACCCATGTAACCTGAGCGCTTACTGAAGTAAAGCACAAATTTTCAGAGTTTTCAAGAGGGAGATCTTGCATAGTGAGTATTTGAAATACCGTCTCCATCACCTGTAGGCTTGTCTTACAAATTCAATCATCTTCCTCATAGGTGTTCTTTTCATTCAATTACCGAAGATTTTCTAGAAGGAAAAATAGCTTGGTGGTTAGGACACTGATACACTCTTCAGATGACTCAGTATCAGTTCCCTGTTCTATCTCAAACTTTTTTTGGTGACCTAGAACAAAGTACTTGGTCTCTTTGTATCAAGTAACAAGATACAATCATCTATCAATATACAAGCTGGGACGTGCCCTTCCAATTGGAAAGCTTAATAGATGTAATATGATTAGCAAATTTAATGACTATCTTGAAAAATTTACCTATCACAAGCTTCTTTTTGACTGTAACTATTTAATTTTCTTGTGCAAGTTCTAAATAAATGCTGTGAAGATCTTGTTGCACCAGACAGCTTGTCTGATTTTTCTAACCATGGAAATTTTTCTAATAGGAGTTACACTATTCATATAATATTATATGGATATATTATAATGTATTATTATATGACTATTATGTTGAATACTAACAACAACAACAATTATTATTATATTTAAAATATATTATATAATATAGTATATGATATTATATGATTAATATATTTAATTATTATATATAATATATAATATAATAATTATTATTGTTATTCTCCCTAGCAGTCCTGCCTAACTACAATATGGTCCAAGTAATTAAATGCCAAGGAAAAAGCACAAAAGACTTCAGGATCTTCCAATCTCCTCATTTTTCCTTAGTCAGCTAAAGTGGGATATGAAAGGAATAATAAGGGCAATTCACTGTTCCCCTTCAATGCTCTATTTTCTGTAATTGTCCTACTTATAGATGGGACAGCCTTATGTGTCCAACATACTGTGTATCGCAGAATTTCAATAGCTTTTTCTAGACTAATAAACTGAACAGGGTCAGAAAATGGGTTTGAGCACCATCCTCTAATGATCCATGGCATGAAAATGTTAGCACGTACCTTGGCATGGTTTTGGCCATTTCGGCTACCATTACTTGGCACTTCACAAGGCAGGAACTGTGCCTGTGGGCTAGGATGGACGAATCCACCCCGTTTGGGCAGTGTAGAGAGGGAGACAGAGGAGAATTTAGCTGTCTGGTCACAAGCCGCACCAGCCACAGCATTTGCCACGGGGAGCCGGGGAATGTACCTTGGTCTATCTTATTCACTGGTGCCCATGAAAGCAAAAATGTTATGAAGTTTCTTTTCTTGTGTTTTACCCTTGCGATTCGTCAATAAGAATGTGATATTTCCACTGTGTTTGTTCCTGATGCAATAACAGAAACTGTTCAGGGTTTGGGACCATCTTGATTTTTTTCCTGCTTCCCTAAGCTAGACAATTTCTTCACTTGCACGTCCAGTTTTCGTTAGTACAGGTAGGCTGTATTGGCCAGTTACAAGGTTAGGTGCAGCTCAACATTAGCAAGAATTCATACTCCACCTCCAGGAATTCTTGAGGAAAATATACTCACTTTCACAGGAATGTGGCTGGTTGGTACTATGTAAGTTTATTATTTCATACAAGAACACTCTTCAGCTCCTATATCAAACACATGTGAGGGAGTCCAAATTATTGTTGTGACAGAGTGGTTGAAAGTGTCACGTGTTTGCTTTTGGTTTTAAACCTTTCAGAAGTTCTTCCTGTTTTACTGATTTGGGGATTTTTTCACCATCTGAAGAATGCAGGGCTCTTAAGGAGTCACAACATACCTCCAGAGGAGGTCTGTAGATAAAAGCAAAAACAACATTGAAATTTCCCAGTTGCTTTTTTTTTTCATGATGTTACCTTGGCAGATTCTTATATCTCTGGGCTAAAAACGTTTTACTGCCGCTGGCGTTTGCTCCTTTCGTTCGTTAGTTTCAGTGTACGGGCACCACTTGAAAATACCTCATTAGGGATCTCTCTTTTTCATTGGGGAGTCATTCATTTTTATTATAATATTGTAAACTAACACCACTGTAAACCAGAAATAAATTCCAGTGAAAAAAATGGAAATACACAGTTGTAAAACTGATCCGAGTGAAGAAGAAGCCCCTAGGTGATCACTGATAAAGAATTTATATAGAAAGCAATGAGAAAGGAGGTGATTGCATAGATCTTGTGGTTACCAGGAATTTCTCCTATTTCCTAGCAGCATTATTGTACCTAGGGTGCTAATGACAGTAAATGGAGTGTTGCTGGACATTCATTTCGTTGTAAGGTTTTATTGAGGGGGTAGGCAGTGTATTCCTTCTTTTGGCAGGAATGAATGAATCCACAGATTTGCTACACAGGCCTAGCTTGCTTCCAAATAGAGGACCCCTCTACTAATAGCTGCTTCATGAAAGACCAGAGGAGTAACACCAGGATATAATTTTTCAAACTACTAGCCACTACATATCAAGCCATCTGAGGGAGTAATGTTGTCTAGAAAGAGGCTTTACTGACTTAAAGCTCTCCTTGCTTGCATTTATTTTTGCATTTGAAGTGCTTTAAGCAAAAATGACGTTGAAACACTCTTCATCGATAAACCCTTCCAAACCAACTGTTTCATGTTAACGTTATCAACCTTTTTTTTTGGGGGGGGGGGGAGGGGAGCGGGGTGTAGGGGAAGACTTTCACTGGTAGATGTATACATGGAAACTGTATTTTGGGGGATCTTCTTTAGAGGTAGAACAGAGATCAGTTCCAACAGAATAGGACATGGAGAAAGCTGTCATATAAAGAAGCACCAGACTTGCTCTACTCCCTAGCTGCAGCCTGTTACCTGGGAACTTTTTATCAGTGAAGGAATTTTATCATTGCTGTTGTTTCTCCTTCTTTGGACAAGACGCTACAGGCACCACGCAGACCCACAGAGCCTGAGAGCTAGGTGATAAAAAAAAAAAATCAAGGATTTGCTCTCAGTCCCATTTTCCCAGGCTCAGGGACCAGAAGAGACAAAAATGTTTTGGGACTGGGAGTCTGACCTTGCTTTTATTGACACCTGCATTACAGCCTGAGTGACAATGACAGTCACATGCATCAGAAACAAGTGCGCTCCTTCAACAGCAGCACCTGCTCCACAGATTAGGGGCGCACTGATCTGTAGAGGAAGAATTTTTGAGCATGGTAGAGACTGATGACTTCCATCCACTGAGAAATTGAAGCACTTTACCATGTAAAATAAGGCAAACACACACACACTAAATAGAAATATCCTGCCTGAGTTAGGAGCTTCATAACTTACTTACCCTTGTTACAGACTAGCTGGATTTTTGAGGGATGTTGTACAGAAGTTTTTCAGAGAATGAAGTATGAGCTTTGATTTTGCTTTTACTTGAGCAAAATTAAAAATGCAAACAAAGCAAGTGGGATTATCTGTGCAGCTTTGAAGTAGCAGTTGGAGCACATCCATTCATATGATCCAACATATTCAAAACAATAAAGATAAAAGTAATGCTTTGCATGGAACATCATCTGTGCCTTTAGCATATGCAAAGACTTTGCCTTGAAAAGTTTTGCAAATTTCTGTGGTGAATTACACCCTTTTTTTGTTGTAATTCCTTTCATTTGAGGAAACAGACTCATGAGAATGAAAGTGTATCTGTACAGCACAGACTTACTTTCCAACTCCTTTCATCTCTCTTATTTTTTAGTTTCCACTTTGTTGCTGAAATCAGCATTTCAGTCTATGGTCAGATTATGATTTTCTGATAAAAGAGAACTCTTTCAACAGGAAATAAGTGGAATACTATGGAACAATCAGAATACATAAAGACAAGATGCGTTTAGAGTTCAACCTGAATGCTTACACCTGTCAGAAATAATAGACTTTGCCAGTTGCCCCAATTATGAATATGTAATGTCAAAAATCACATCCTACATCTGGACCCACATATATTTTCCTTTTCATTTTGAATACAAAATAAGGTAGTTAAAAGCAAATGTAGTATTCCTTTCTTGAATCTGTAGAGTTAAATCGTTTTTGTGGTTTTGCTTTAGTTGGTGGTAGAATTTCCTGCTAGGAGCAAAAATATAGGAATGTAAGTATATAATATATTGAGTTGTCCTTGCAGAATACATGCACGTGAGTATAAATTATATAGTATATCGTTTTGTCCTTGCAGAATATATGCACTTCTAATCTGTAAGACACCAAGTCCCTGGGCAATAACAGTTCTGTATTGCCAAGCTCAAATTCTAGGTGCTTCAAGGAGCTGGAGCAGAAATTTAGAAAGAAAAACCTATTTTGTAATTGCATTCTGTCAGATAGACTATATAAATACAGGAGCTGGGCTGGTTTACATCAGAATTCATTTGGTTATTCAGTACACAATGGAATGAATAATCCTATAAATATTTATGAGTAAACCACAGAGGTTTTACTCTTTCTTCCAGCACGTGGAGATTTTAAAATGTGCACCATGTTAGTTCAAAATAAAACATAAAGTTTGTTTACTCCTTAATATATTTAACAGCATGGCTCTGCATCACATATGCATACTATCTAGATGGTTATTCATAGACAATGTAATCTGGGGTAATTTGGGAGGAATTAGCCTGTGATCACCTAATTCCCCCCAAAGACTACAGGCAGCATATTTTGGGGTTAAAGGAGTAATAAGGTAGGAGCTGCTTTGCACTTTGACCTGAGGCAGCATGACTTGGGTTCTGTAGATCAGTGGCTTTAAATGAGTAGTTTAGAGTGAGCAATAATCTTAGTGGAAAAGAATGGAGACAAATAATAAAAACAGGAAAATCAAATTAGAGTTTATTGGTTGGCTTTAAGAATGCTGCTGTCAATTCGGTGATCCTCATGCTCTGAAAAGGTGCCCTTTTCCTAAAATGGGTGACTGCTTTGTTGTCTGATACTATCACATGAACGAGACTACACTCAGTTCAAATTTAACATTAGTATCTTTCAGCTGAGAGTAATTTCCATACTTCCCTCATCTACCTCTTCTATGATTCTCCTTTAGTTATAAAATAAAGTGCAATCTACTCTCTTTGTAAAGCAAGAGCTGCACTCCCTTCCCACTTTTCTCTTACCTGTCAGCTTTAGTACTTTTCTTCAGTTGTCAGTTGTTCTAAGGTAAGGTGACTTACATGACTTATGTTCTGTTTTGACATTTGTCTCTGCTCCTGATCAATCATGCTCAGTTATATTCCACTCTATAGAGCATATCAGTAGACACAGGCAAACACCAATAAGTCAAGTTTCTGTTGAAACCAGAATCAGATTCTGTTGAAATCAAAACCTCTGATTCTTAGCATGAGAGATGCCAAGGGATCCCTTGTGCAAGCAACTTGAAGATTAAGGTGTCCACAGCCCACAGGAACAGGCTAACATCTGGTGGATACACTTGCCAGAGTCCTTGCGATACTATCATTAGTACTGATAAGGTGCATATATATTAGTGTTTCAGTTCAGATGAGAGTGCACTTTTCTAGCACCTCTCTTAGCCATGCCAACTTTCTGTGCTGTGGTTCTCATCATGGAGAGATCTTCAAACACATGTACTAGAGACCTTCTGCATGAAACTGAGCTGTGAAGAGGTTGTGACAAAAGTGGAGGAGAAATCCTCCCTTTTTAACATTATATACTCTTTAGGACAGTCTAAGCTGACTCTAAAAAGTACATTCACATCCTGTATGAAAGCACAAATGCTTTATTTCTTGACCTCATTTTGCTTCTCCTTTGCAGTCAGTGTTAAGCAACTTTCCATATCAGTACGTGTATTATTGTGCATGTCTAATCCAGCCTGACATTTCTGGGTTAAGTAATATCTATAGTTATTAGTGTGTCTGAACACAAGTGAAAGAGCATTACTAATTAAGTACCAACTTCGAAAAACCCTGGTTCTCTTAACTTTATTCTTCTGTTCATTTATGTAGACAGTAATTGACACTGGGTTATTTCACACCTGCTCTTACTAGGACTAATTGCTGTATACTCCTTTTCAAGAGAAAAAGGATATAAAGGCTCAGAAGAATTCCTAGTTACTACTCAGACAATGTGTAGCATAAAGTCTAAGAGAAATTATACTCCTATCTTCATCGTTCTTTTTTTTTTTTTTTTTCCTTAGTAGTGTTTATAGTAGCTTTTCCATCTTATCTCTCCGACCCTGAAAAATTGCTGGGCATTTTCAGAAGGTGCTGTGCACCTCACAGATTCAAACCCTTTAATGTAATTGTCTTGGCTTAGCGATTCTGTTTGTACTTGTCCACACAGGTAGACGCAATGCCAGTGCTTAGCAAACAGAAACACCATCATCTGCCATGGAGTAAAAGAAGGCAGTCCAGGAAGAAGGGTGCTCTGTAGAGCAGTCATCAGCCCCTGGTATGCACTACACATGCGATACCATAGGGTTGTTATTCTCATTGTTTTCTATCTATCTCCTTCTCTGTGGTTAGCGATTGCTTGGAAGTTATACTTAGATTTTATCTAGTGATATGTATCTGAAAACAATCTTTTTAAGAGATAGTGGGTCTTAAGGTCATCAGTTTGTTCAGCTGACTTTAGGCTACTGTCATACAGGCACAAAAATTTGTCATATTCAGAAAATTTCCAGAACTTCTTGAGGATAATTTAACCACCCCCCCCAAAAAAAAAAAGCTGTTTCACACAGAAATAGAACAATTTGTTTTAGAAGTTGCAACCCTGAATCAACAGGAACACATTGCATCATACTGTCATTCACTAATTGCCATTTTGAGTTTCTCAGAACATCCATTCACTCAGGTTTTAACAGTGTCTTGTCTGTGAATTATGATTTGCAGCGATCCACAGGGAGACATATGGGACTAAACAGTCCAAACACTGATGCCTGTCGCATAGGCATGTACTGCTCTTTTTAAGTACAAGGCAAAGATTTAAATGAGCAAGAAGCCTTTAAAGAAAGCACCAATTTCAATAAGCAGTAAAAAACAAAACAAAACAAAACAAAACAGTCACTAACACTGTTTCAAGTGAGCAGAGATACTCAATGAATTGTTGAAGATTTTGAGACTGGACAAGTACAAAACATCAAGGGAATGCTGAGACCTTGTAGGAATTCCTCACAACCCTTTGTTGGGAAGCACATCTCGAAAAGAGAGGACAACAGCTAGAGAAGAAAACTGTCTAGTTCTTTCCCATCATTAAACATGTGCTTATACAGTCAGCCTGGGTTTCTTAATTTTGACAGAATATTGAGAGGGGCAAGCTGCTAGCAGCAAATAATTATGAATATATTTTTTTCGTACATTCATTCATGAATTTTATGTGAATAGACTTTAATTTTTGTGGTTTTGTTACAGAAAGTTATGCATAAAATCTTCCATGCAAATAATTTTTAGGCAGTCAGTTGCCTGCACAATTTCTTGATTGTATTAATTATAAAGAATTATCATCTGGTAAAGGATCATTCAGCTGTGTGCTTTGGGTTCTGTTCTCTAGTTACATGAACATGACTGTATTAGAGAAAAGGAATAATAAGATCAAGTGGTGGAACCCTTGTTTCTCTAAGGGAGTAAATAGGAATTGTTCTTGTGGGGATGGGGATGAACTTCAGGTTTCTTATCAGTGAACTAGAACTAACATTCTTTCATAAGTGATTTTTGTATCTGCATACAGTTCGTCATCTTAGTGTACATCTTCCTTTGGAAACTGCTGGCTTACCATACTTATTAGTAAGCCTAGGTGCCTCCTCACCCTGGAACAAGTGACAAGTGAAATGTGATGACCTTGCGCTCTTACAGCATCCCACAGCCCTTGGCTGACCTACATGCACTGCCTGTGTGTGCTTTGAGGGCCCCCTAGCCAGGTAACGTCTCCCTGCTGAAATGTGGTCGTGCAGCCAAATGTAGTCTTCTGTCGTAGCTTGGAGGGTGTGCAGATACTTGTGTGTCATCTCATTTTAATTGCTCGTACCAGTCCTCTCTGGAGCCCTCCTGAATGATTAACAGTCACTTAGCAGGATAAGCTAGCAGGTCTGCAAGCAGAATAAGAAAGCTGGGACAGAAAGGAGTGACACAGGAAAACAAAGAAAGGCTAGAGCAGCGCTAGCAAAATAATAGGGCTTCTGGGAGACCTCAGGCAGTCTAAAACTTCTATGAGGAGCTATGACATGGCTGTTGGAGGCCCAAAGATGAGAGGAGACTGTATTCAGTCAGCACAGAGTGATGTTAGTGTGAATGTAGGAAAGGCTTAAAGTGTTGATTTGTGAGCACAATATTACCACCATTCGAATTTTCTTTCTGTCCTCCTCAGCTTTCAATCTCTTTCCACTCATCCTCCCACCATCTACTGCTCAAAACAGGAGAGATATTAAATAATATACTAATACTTAGATTTCCCCCTCCCTAATGTGCAATACACAACCATTGCTTTGCACTTGGTAATGTCTTCTCCACCCGCTACATAGTGTTTATTATTTTGGTTCTTCCTTGTCTCCATGTCCAAGATAGGAGCATCTCATGGGCTAACAATGATAATATTATGAGGAAACAGAGCAGCTACTGAAACAGTCAGAAAATAAAAAGTAACAAAGTCATTTTTTTTTCTTGTGATTGCATTTAAGGTCTTCATCTTGAGCTGATGTGAAATATTAAAAGATAAGTTGTCCAGCTTATTCTACTAATGTATTTCCAAAGAAGAGAGATTTTTAAGGTTTTTTGAAGAATTCACCCTTTGTTACCTGTAGAATTTTGTATTTAGTTTGAAGTACACCATGTGGTGGTTTGCAGGTGTCAAAATGAGCATGGTCTTTGCCCTATATCCTATATCCTATTCTCTGTATCCAGTGCAGACACTAGAGTGCTGTGCAGCTCTCCCTGCACTGCCACTAACATTTTTTTCTACCTTCCTCTTCTGCACCAGCTCTGGAGCAAACAGCAGCAAGACATCATTCTCTGGTTTTCTATCACCTTTCTGAAAAGAGTATTTTTCAAAGATGCCTCCAAAGAAACAACAACTTTGAGACATGCACAAGCAATTATTTGCCAGGTTTTGATCTTTTTCACAACCAACATCGACCCTTGCAGCAGCAGTTAGCAAAGGCATATAGGCAATTACTAGCACCTGCCTTATCTAACCATTTTCTTTAACACCTGCAGCCCATAAGGAATTCCTTAGTTCTTTCATCCCGTTTTCACAAGAACCACACACACACATTGCCCTTAACTTTCTAACACATGTCAATAAATTTCACAGAAAGGCTTATGTGTGAAACTCAAGTTCCCAGGACTCTGGAAAGCCTTAGGAATATCTATTTATCCAATATCTAAGAAAAAGCAAATGGTTTGGCTTTGGCTTATTATCCTTTTTCTATCTTTTTCCTATGAAAAAGAAGTCTGCATGGTTAGTTTACTGTAGACATAGCTGCTGGGGATAATACATGAGCAAACAACTGGCCTGAACACATGGTCTTGGAAAGACAAACCTGCTCTCAGTCTATCTTTTTTTTAGTCTTTAATGTTTATTAATAAGATTCAGCATTACATCTGCTTATTAAAAAAATCTACTGCTTATAATGTTTAGTTTAGTGAATATATTATGTCTTTATTAAGACATCACTGAATATCCTTTTTTTTATTCATGGTGCTGAGTTTTGCACAATTCCCATATCTGCCTAGTGTCTCTGTCGTAAAATCCATAGCGTCAGAGAAGTGGAAAGCTCCATGGGATCTCAGGTGATCATCAGTTCTCACTTTCTGCACCGAGGCAAGATCAAGTGATCCTTACCATCTTTTACAGATGTTTGCACAACCTCTCTTGCAAAGTCTGACCGCACACGCAATTACAGTATCCTTAGTTATCTATTCCCATAGTTAGAAAGTTTTCCAACCTAAATATTCTTTGCTGGAAATTAGGAGATTTTTTCTCATTTTTTATTCAGTGAATACAGAAAACAATTGATTACATTTCTTTTTAGTTTTTTTTTACATATTTGAAAACTATTATCATACATCCTGCTAATTACCATAGTCTTTTCTTCTCAAGATTATACAGTCCTAATTCTTTCAGTCATGCCTTTAGGTCATGCTTCCCAAGCCCACAGTCATGGTCATTGTTCTCTGGACTCTCTCCAATGTTTCTTGAAATGTGGTGCGCAAAATAGAACATGATACCTGGTGAAGACTTTACCCACTGATGCCATCCCATCTCAAATTTGTGCTAAATTCCCAAAAGGCATCATTGTAGAAATTACACTTCAAATGCAATATTCATAAAAAAGATTTCAGCAGAGGTCCTCATTAAGATCTGAGATAAAATGACTTTCTTTCTTCCTAGGTTGCTTTTATTCTCAAACTGTGGCCAGAGCGCCTCGCTAAGTCTGTCTTACTACTCTAAACTTTGACTGAGTGATAGGTAGCTTCACTCACACTGTAGAAGATAAGAGACATATTTAAAAGAAAAGAGAAGTTTCTTGTTCTTCTTGTTGTTGTATTTTTTTAGCAATGTCTTCTTTTTAGAGCTTGTGAAAAGGGCTTCGTTGCCAGGATTGCTCTGTGAATGCCCGGGCCAGGCACCTCCTGAGCAGTGGCAGTTCATGCTGCTTTGCAGGGAGGAACACTTGTGGCAGAGGAACGCTTCAGTGGGGAAGCAGAGACTGTAGTTCAGCTTCCATGATCATTCAGGCTCATACTTTATCGCAAGATCACCCTTTACTAGGGAAGTGGGACCAGATCTGTGCTTTAGGACTCTCATCCCCTCTGCCATTCAAACAAGTGTCCCTTTTAATAGCAGCAGGAGATAAAAGCCCAAGTTTTGTTCTCCTTAATAGGAAGGGAGCATTGTCACTGGGGTCAAAAGAAGTGGGATCAGTTCTAGAGAGACTGCTTTTAAGTCGGTAATCCTAGAAAATGCCGTTTTCCCTCATTCTACATAGCAGCCGGGGACAAAATGATTTCTGAATTACTTTTGCTGTAAATGAAATATACAGAAGGTATAGATTCTCTCTTAAGGAGTTCATTGTGGGAATAGAAACAGCTGCAAGCTGATGACAGATATGTCAATACTACTACACTAGTTATTCCATACTAAATATTTGTGCAAAATGTATTATGCTTACTGTCCAATGTAGCCTGAAATTACATTCAGGATTAGAAGCAGGAATATTGTTACTGAATGCTGCCTGCTGTTTGCCTGGTACCTTGATTATTCTGTAAGACCCTATTTTGCCACCTGAGCAGCACCTCACTTCATAGGAAAGCTCATTAAAGTCAGTAAAGTAATGGCACAACAAACATATTAACAAACGTGAGGAAAGGTAACACGCTCTCACTCACTGTTCTCTTTGGGGTTTCTCTTCTGTCACAAGACACTGCCACTGTCATAACTTCCCCAGCGCTAGGTTCTGCAGCTATTACTTTATTATTAACCGATTTAGTCCTATGACCTCTTCCTATTCGGTTTTGACAAATACTTGTCACGGAGTGTACTACAGTACTCACACTGTTAGTCGTGGCTCAGTCTCTTCTCTGGCTCAGTGCTGAATTATAGTCAATTGCAAGACTGGTAGAAATTAAAAGCAAAGCCAAATAGCAATAGGGTTGATAGTGAACAAAGGTAGGATGTGAGTCAGAGGCATCAGACTCGCAGATTTGTCTCATATAAGCTATCAGTCTCTGGTCTGGTATAATTGATGTTCCCTTTGCACACAAGTGCTTCAGAGAAACATTCAGTGATAAAAAGGCTCAGAACATAAAGGCGACCTGGAAACTTGCAGCTGGGTACAGCAGCTTGCAACCTGACAAAGCAACTTCTTATGAATAGCTAAGAGAGTTGGGAGCACGTTAAGGAAATCAAATCAAGCTGCCCATTTCTGTTATGGGAGTTAAGCGTACTGCCAGGGACATAGCACCATTGATCAACTGAGGGTGACAAAGCTGTGCTGATGTTATTGCCTAGACCACCAGCTGTTTTACTGTAGAGACTCTTCGAGGCCAAGGGTGCCTGAGAGAGGCCCATCGTAAGCTGGGTGGTGTCTCTCCTCCTTCTCCTCCTAAATTACATGATAGGGAGCAAACTGCTTCAACACTGTTTCTAGACTGGGCATGTGAGATAAGAGGTAAGTGACCCAGAGATGCTTATGAATGGGAAACCAGCAATCCCAGTTCTGGGGTCAAAATGCTTTCCATGATACATAAAAGTCTGGGAGCTCTTTTCACAGTTAGCAAGAGAGTCGCAACAGTCCTACTTCTAAGTCCTTAATGTAGCTATTACTGAAAGAAAGATGAAAGTGGGAGCCCTGCTGGTAGAGCCTTTGACACTGTTTGTTACAACAAAGCGTTGCAACAGCACAGAGTCTAAGGTAGTAGGCATTAAAATCAGTTTCATTCAGAAAATCCTGAAGAGCTACTCAGCCTCTGCTTTTGCAATCAAGCTTACTCACCATTACAACACAGCACTAAGGAGTGCTTTACAGGCTTAAGCACAGACTACCTTGTATAATTTAATAGGTTTCATAAAAATGTCCAATTGAGCACCCACATTCTTCAAATAAACCTGTGGGCACTGCTGTCTGAGGAAGACCTTCAGGTTGAAATGAGACTGGGAAATGATCCCAGTTTGAAATACTCTCATTATATTGGCACTGTCTTAAAGTGCAAGTCACACTCATGCAAGCAGTTTTCCTGCATACCTATGTCTTTTCTGCCTTATTATCTTGTTGTAAAATGCCTTTTCAAGCAGAAAAAAAAAAAACAAAAAAAAAAAACAGGAGTATTACACCTTGCTGACCTGTATCTTAGCTTCATTCTTTCCAAAATACTCATAGGACTCTACAGTCTGTGTGTGAACTGCAAGCTGATATTTATCTTCAAGAATGAAGAAACAATGTAAATAAATGAAGATCTGATAGAAGAAGCTAGTTGCATTGGAATTTTACATTCATAAATTATATCTTCCTTAGAAAAGCAGACTTGCAGGAATGTTACTGTTATAATCTGTCACCCTTTCTTACAATGTTTTTTCACTGCATAATCTAAATATGCTCCATGGGCTAACCACTTCCAAAAAATTTAAAGACAAAACTCATAATTAGATCCCAAACGTCAGTGGGATCAAACTTTGAGCACCTAGCAAAATTCTAAAAGTATTTCTTTTTAATATGCATATGTTCTCAGCAGTTCTAGTATTTCCTTTCTGCCCGTGCTTTGTTTTTAATGTTGAATTATACAGATATGGGCCTTTAGGACAATATATGTCAGTATATATGTAATTAAGTAGGAATTACAGGATTGTCAAAAAGTATTAAAAAGTGGTGTCATCATTTTCCTAAAATCAATTAAAATTGTGCTTTGCAACAGTAGAAAGTAACCACACTATTCACTACAGAGCATAATCTGGCTTTGTTGACAAACTCTTGCTCCTTTTTTTGCCCATACTAAATGTTTTGAACTGATTGTGACCTGTAGTTTTCACGTAGGGTTGGTTTGTAAAATGGAGAAAATTCTTATGTTAATAAAAATAATGTTTCTGTAATTTTATTTTCAAAGTTCTTTTATTTGTTTTAATTGATTAATGTATTAATATATATTAATAGATGAGAAATAGTTTAAAGGTTGGGGGGGTTATCAGCTTAGTTTTTGGTGATTTTTTTTTTTTAAGATCACTTTGGAAAATGGCTTTCTGGGAAAAAAAAGATATATGATAAAAATATGTTCCACTTTAACAAAAAGCAGAAATTTTTAGAGTGTATAATTCTTTTTGAATAATCACCAGATGTATTTGAAAGGATTTTGTTTTCCTTCCTCAAATTACATCAAGATACACTGCATAGTAGCAGCAGCAGCATCTGCTGCTAAATTTTGCTCAGTTTGGTAAAAAGAAATGCTATTTTCACCTAAGAAGACAAACAAACAAACAAAAATTCTTATACCCAAGCCCTGTTTCTTTGTCATTACTGACAGAGAGCATGACAGACATTTGACAGTACATTGAAAATGGGCTGGCGTCATATCCGATTTCAACTGTATGCTTTCTCCGTCATCCCACTGCTTCCGCTAGGCTTTGCTGGCGTGCTTGGCATCTCCTCTTATGAGACTTTCCCATGCTTTGGCTTGCCATCAGATATATTCCTATGCTCACTTTTCATTTTACCCATCCTTCTGAAGGGCGGCCGCCTTCTCATGCCGAGTTCAGCCCCTCCAAGCGCTGGCAGCTCTGTGTCACTTTGCTTCACCCCCACATGACCTTCTACCAACCCCTCTCAGGGACTGGCGGCGTAATGCTGCTCTTTGCAATGTCACCTACCTGCCTCCAGCCTCCTCCCTTGTGTCCTCGAGACAAAAATAAATCCGTTGTTTTGTTTGCTTGGTATTGCTGTTTCCCTACACTGCTTCAGAAGTTAAAGGACTGTAGTCATGAGGTTGCAAAGAAAGAAAACAGGCAAGTGCCAAAGGACTCTCATTACCAAAATCTCAAAAAGCAACTCAACGGGTGCGCGGATGAATCCTGGCAGCGTATTGTGGTGAAATTTTAGAGGTCACTGCCTAAAATAAATTGGCAAAGAAATTACCTGGAGGAACTTTTTGGGAAGAGGCCCACGTAAACACCATGGAGACAAAGGCAGAAAGATACTCCCTAAGTATTGATCTGCATCTTTATGCTCATCTGTATTCTTACAACACTGCTCTCACTTTAATAAGACATCTTTTCTGTAAGATCTTTCATGTATTTCTCACAAGACTTCTTTTTCCCAGTTGAACATCTTTTTTAGAAACAAAGCAATCAAAAGTATCAAATTCAAAATGTGATGGCCTTGAACTGTATTTAGCAAAACCTTTGAAGTGACCTTTGCTTCAGGCTTTTTTAGGGGTAGGTCTCTGATCAGTTAATTAGTTTGCCTCAAAAGTCATTACTACAAACAAAACCTCCAGAAGGGGTCGAGGAAGAAATGAAATACCTGTTCTTTTCATTACAAATCTGCTCTTATTTCTTCCAGATATTAAGCAGTATGATCTTTTTTTTGCAATTATCCAAGACTCAGAAATATTTATATAAGATAGGTAGTTTCTAGACATTGCACGAATTTTTGCCATTAATATTAAATTCTGTATATGCTAGATTTTAATCAGGCACTTTTTTCCCAGCAATTTTGATTGGTGAACTTTGCCCAGTTGTCTTTTTTTTTTTTTTTTTTAAATATGAAAAAGAAGCAACCATAAAGAACCAGGTCATAGTTTGCAAATATTTTCTACATTGCCCTAATGAATCCAATGCATTGTTCTTAAGTCAAACAGTTGGTTAAAAACATCTGACGTTTTGCTTAGGACAAGACTGTAAACTGTAGCAAATCTCACAGCTTTAGCAAAAAGAGATGTTTTAGGAAACAAGAGAACTCACTGACTCACTTTCCTTTAGAATGACTGATCAGAGGAAATTTAAACTATCAGAAAATACTAGGCAACCTTAATTTCTCTGTGTGACCTTACTGATTTTAAGGCAGAAAATGGTGATTGTGCCCAACATGTAGCCCTACCTCTGGCACTGAGCGGTTGCACAGAGCCTGCGTTGACTCTCCTTCCTGCACTCTTTCTGTCAAGGCTCTGTTTTCTTCTAAAAAAGGTAAAAATCAACAAATCCATTTAAATCACAGATGGGGTAATAAGTTGGGCACAAACCACCTTCTACAAATGTTTTCTATAAAATAAAATTCACTGTCTTCTTGTTAAGTTGTACTTTTTTTTTCTGTAAAGCTCAAAATTTGATTCCTGGAATTTTATTAAGATAAAATTTAATTTTACTTTTATTTTACTTTTATTAAGATTGACATTCAACTTATTACTCAATATCTCCCCTGGGTCTGTCCCAACATTATGGCTTTCCATAAAAGTTGTATTTTAGATTATTATTTCCAGAATGCTCTGACCTGATTTGTTGCCACTTTGAATCTCCAGTTCCTATTTCAAGGCACATTGCTACTTTGTTCCTTTTTACCCTAATTTCTCTGTTCGTGGCTTTTCCTAATTTAGCATAATATGTATATTTGGGAAATTATATATCTATTTTTCCACATCACTGATAAAGCTGTGTAAATTAATGCAATCTTTCCTCTGAATAAAATGTTAGCCACAGCACAGATTGACCTGGGTGGCTGCTGCTCTGGGGAGTTCTTTGAGCGTTACTCTAATTTTCTTCCCATATTTGAACCAACAGAGTAAAAGTAAAATTATCACTACATATAAGAGTAGACCATTTTAATAAATAGGTCTCAGGCTTGTGGCTTGATTAATTGAACTTCTGAGCATGCAAAACTACTCATCTCCCTCCCCTTCCCTTAAGGCTGTTTAGAAGAGTGAACCAAGGTTAATTTACTTATTATGATATGATTAATTTATGGAATTGTGCCGTAAGTGTGGATTAATTCTTCTGCTAGTTGAGACATGTGAATAAAATAATTAACTAATACATATATACATTTATTTTACTAATTAATGTATTTATTATATGCATTCGCCCTGTTGTATGTATTTTACTTCACAATACCAGGCATATTTTGAATAGAAGTTTTTAGTTTAGAAAATATAAATCAATGATATTGTGATGTGCAAAGGACTATAAATAATCTTATAGGCAGTTGTAACATGATGTTGAAATATTAATGAATTCATATTAATTAATTCATAACCTTGCTCAATTAATCTTAAGTGACATAATGCTAACAGGTTCACAAGGATAAAGTCTGCATAGATACTGCCAAAAGAATAAATAAAGAGAAGTGCACATTCCATCTGTTTAACTGTATAACTGAAAGCTCCCTCTGGACAGGAGGGAATAAAAGGTTTAATTTTCTGCCACTAAAAGGCATTTTTCTCTTCATAGAGAGCTGAAGAATCTACCAGTCTCTATTCATCACCTCTTCAAGACTTAGTTAATATCTATTTTCCGAGGATGTCCCAGCTAATAGTAAAAGGCTTAGACTGTATTAGAACCATATTAGAAACACTGCATGTAAGGAATTAGCATGCATCTTTAATGAGCGTGGTCTTGTTTCATTCTTGTGTAAGATCTGTGACAGATCTCAGTCTCATATGAGCATGCATTGCCCTTTCAGATGCTGGCCTCCAGTTGTGAGGCTATAAATAGTCGTAAGTTCAGTTTTGAAAGCTAAAAAGTCCAGGAAGGCTTAAAAAAAAAAAAAAAAAGAGGATGATTTGTTGATCTGATAAAACAGAAGGAAAAAAGAAAGCTATAGACATATGGTTTTAGACAACAGTGGAGGACAACAGAGGATTTCAGAACAGTTATAAAGGGAGGAATATAGTTTGTGTGCTAGAAAACTGGTATGAACATAAAGAGAAGGCAAGGGAAGCTAATCAAAACCAACTTCAATATTTATATCAAAAAACTGAAATAATACAGTGTTTGAAAAAGCGAACAGAAAAAAGTTTGTGAAGAAGGGGTGCAGCAGTTTTGCTTTTGAAAGTATTGGAACATTTGTGAAAGGAAGGGAGGGAGGTATAAAATAACATGAGCTGCATGATGGCTGAAGAGATGCATTTGAGAGTCATCAGCATAGACAGTGCACAAGACACTACAGGAGCTGAGGAAGATGAGTAATGAAACGAAAAATATAGGGACTAGGAAAGACCTTGCAACCATCGAGAGGAGGAGCAAGGTGGCAGCAGAGTGGGTAACAGCAAGACGCTGAAATGGGCACCAAGAAGCCGGCAACGTCGGGAGCGCAGGGTTGGTGACACGAGCAGTGGCTAAGCACAGAGCAGAGAACAGAGGGAGAACATGTTTTTAGAGGAAAGAAGATGGATAGCCTTATGAGAGGTGAAGGGACAAAGACAAGAAAAGGTGTCCTGCCTCTGTTTTAGAAACTCGCCAGAAACTCACTAGCAATTCACCGTATGACTAAACTATTGAGAAATGTGAGTAGGTTTGCAGCAGTAGGTTATGTGAAGTCGGCTTCACAAGAATAGGGTGAAAAAGTGGTGTGAAACAATAGCCTGTGATGTTTAGAGTCCCCACCACTAAGCAGAGAAATACAGTATTCATTTTATTGTAGCCAGTAGTGTCTATGATGTTTCTCTGGAGACACTCTCTTTATTTCTGTCCTGTATTTTAGCTGAGTAACAAGCCAGATGCTTCTTGGTTCTCCAAAATGTTTGCTGGAAGCGTCACCGCTGCTTTTGTCTTCTACTTCTTTACCCAGAGAAATCCAGGTTCAGGAATGTATTTGGATTTAAAGGCTATTTCCAGAGAAAGAAAGGAAGCCTCTTGCCTCTGAAGAGTGACATTTTAAACTCTCTTACTTTAGCAATACTGTACTGTGGCAACCTCATTGTAATCATTTAGATAGAAACTGTATTGCAGAATTCCTCTGAGAGTTAAATAGTCCATGACTGCAGAGAAAGAAATGATGAAAAATAAACTTTTTGGCACTGGCTTGGGATATGCATTAGGCACATACAAACTCAGGCTTTCTCAAAATAAGTCTAATTACAATGGAAGATATGAGATAGAACTGAGGAGCTGGATGCTCAATCCTAGTAACTTTTGCGCATGTAAATAATCCTTACCTACTTTCAGAGACTTAGCAGCTTCAAATATCTGGCTCTAGTTACTAGGGAAATATTCATAAGAGAAAAAAACAAAGTGGGGGTTAGAAATCTTAAAACTATATCTGGACAACTAAATCTACCAGTGTGAGAATGGAGATTATGTCCAGCTGTAGTCCTGAAACTGATTTGGGATGAGTGCAGTTATTTTTTTCTTTTTACATGCTTACATTCTTCCTTTGGGCTTTTAAATGGAGAACTCACATTAAAGGAGTTCCCTAGGAATTCCAAAAGGCGTACTGAATGCTTAACTACTGAACACACAGAGTTGTAATATTCTCCTTAGAAATGGTCAGTTAGACTTGAGAAATATTTAGCCATACTCAATGGTAATGGTGATCTATATCCACTGATGTAAATTATTAGCATCTTCTAAAAGCTCTTGATAAAAATTGACAAGCTAGAATCCTGCTTAAGCCATAAGATATAGAGCTAGGTGTAGGATAGCTGCAAAATGATTTAAAATATCATAAATAGAGAATGAGGATGCAGACAGAAAGAGAATCATTTTACTTGCCTTTTTCAGTAAGTATTGCTGAACCCCTTTCCTTTCCCTCATTATTCAGTACAGTGGTTGTGAAAAATCTGGCCCTTTTATTACATGCATATTTAAAGGACATGATTTTGAAAAATCAGCCTGTATTTCTGTCTGTGTGGTTTCATGCTCATGGTTAATTGGGGATATGTTTTTCTCCTGCAAGCAAAGCGACATGTTCAGAATTAAACACAGGTTTGATTTTATTTTCAGCACAGGCTTTGCTTATTTAATTCAAATGCGGACAATCAATATAAATGTATTTTAGCACAACAAAAGCAAAAAGCAGAGACATGGAGAACCACAAGCATTAAATATATACATTACAAGGGTGAGGAGCTGACAGAAACATCTTCTAAACTTAGTTGTCTATGCAGTCTAGTCCACTCCAGTTAACATATTCTGTTCATGATAGGTAGTAATACTTTCATAAAAGAAACTTGAAGTAAAAGAAAATTTGGAACAGGTGTGTGAAGATTTCAAGCCATTATCATGTTGAGAGCCATGACTATGAAAAATGGTCCAACAATCACAGCTGAAGAAACAAGAAGACAGGAACTGTTTAAACAAGAATTGATTAACACCATGAGGATATGAAGGATGGTGAAGTCCACGGCTAGCAGATGAAACAAGTATTGCAAGTATTAATTGTTTCTGCTCAGCCCTTCTCCCTTCATACATCAAGATAAATACACTGTAAGTTGTTTGATTAGAAAAAAAGAGCATCAATAAAATTCAGAGTTTGAATGAATACTTGAAATTGCTATTTAGCAATTCATACTTTCTAGTTACCATAAGAATAAATGTAACATGCAATGCCTCTTGCTGACTTCTGGAAGCTTTGTATTTTTTCCAGTGTAAGAGAGTACTACAAGTTCACCTTTCTCTATATGTGTTGGACATCTGCAAAATAATCACAGGAAATTTCAGGCTAAGATGTTGATGACTCATAAGACTTCAGTAACACACATTGAAAATAGCATGAAAATACAGCTCTTTTAATGTTTGTGTACACTCAATTTGAACATTGGTATCTGGAGGTGCCATAGAACAGAAACAATAAATTGCAATATGTCCCTACCTACAGCATTGTTAATGTTTCATTTCAAAGCAAGTTATAATTTATAATTAATAAGAAGTGAAAGTCAGGAATGCCAATTTAATGTTGCATAGTTCACTATTAAAAATGGAGTACACATTGGCAGCACAGGGAAGCAAAGATATCTGAACTTAATCAGTAGGATTCTGCTAAATCCTAGGCAAACTCTTTTTTTCTTGTAAATCAGTCATTAAAAATACAGGGATGGATTTATCAAAAGGAGAATGGGTACTGTGCAAGGTTTTCTTTTTTATTATTATTATTACTATTATTATATGGCAGAAAGGAATCTTTTTACATGATATTCAGACACAATGGCTAATGGTCATATTTTGATATTTCCAGAAAACAGAGGCATGTGAGTATACAGAACAGTTCAAATCAATGCATCTTTAAAGTACTAGAAATGGCATTCTTAAAACAAAACCCTGATATATGTTCTTTGCTCTATTTTTCTCATATACTACTCTTGCTATCTCCTTTTTTAGCTAAGTACATTTGAAAATAATATAATAGTCTTTTTATAAAATGTCATCCTTTGTCATTAAATACTATTGTCCATCTTTTCTCTCATGAAAAATACTTATCTCTATGACTCTTTATGCACTCATTTATTTATGGTGTAGGGAAACTCTTACTCCCTAGATCATGACTGAACACATTATTTGTGACTCTCCGTTTGACTTGTTTCTGGAGCACCATATTCAGGTTTTCTTGATTCTTTTTTGTTTATTTTTTAAAGAAATGAACCACAATGAGAGGAATGGCTAAAAGGAAGCAAAAAGATGATCTGATTGCCTTCTTTTTCATTTCCTCTTTCTATCCTTTGGCTGGCTTTTACTGCTAAATGTCTAGCCAGTGAATTCTCACCTTTTCTTCAAGAACATTGAATAGTCAAAAAAAAAGAGTACACTGTACTCTTACATTGCACTCTCTCTTCCAGTGCACTCTGGCTTCTGACACATATTTGTAAGTGTCCTTAAGATTCATTGCTGCTAACGCTAACTGACCTGAATTTCTTATAAGCCTAACTGACCAGAGTAAAGTAAAACTGAATGAAGCCTTAGTGGAATGTGGGCTATAGTAGTCTGTTATGCTTGTTTTCTTTATCAAAGAAATAGTCTGAAGTAAAATGTTCAGCTTAATGTGTCATCTTGTGCAGCCATAAATATCTTGTCCTGCTGACTGCAGTATTTTAATCTTGAAACATTTTTCTGGTCAGTTTTTGTTTCTGTTCTGTATACTTCCAAGATTTTTCCTTGGTTATATAAGGAATGTGCTAGCATTCAAAGAAAAGCTATTGAATGTCTGTCAGCAGCAACTGAATATTTCCTCTGGCTATAAAGGTATCAGAGAGACAGCTATCTGTATCTTTTGGAGTGGTTCCAAGTTGCTGGCTTTCTAAGCCACTGCAAGTAACTCTGTAAGTGACATAGTTAATGAAAATAGCAATTATCCTTTACTATGTCTTTCAAGAGTATATAGCAAACCAATCCTTACTCTAAACTGTCATTCTGCATTAGTATGAGTTGCTTTATTGTGTGCCAGGCAATACACTTTGTGCCCTTGGCAGACACCCTGTCTTCACTTCTGAGAGAACAGTACATACTACATTTTGGAAGAAAAAAAGCTATGCCAAAAGGAGAGTCCGGTCTTAATTCTCATTTCACACTTATTTTACACTGTTTTATTTCCACTGCTGTTAGTTGAGCAGCCTTTGATTTACAGTAGCTTAAGCAAGATTAAAACCAAGCTTTCTATATCAACTGTTGGCTTTATGTACCTTTTTGTTACTTGTACAGAAATTAAAACCCATAGAACTGGATCGTTTTGACATAGAACTCCTTGTTGTGGCCAAATTAAGGGGCTGTATAATTAGTATCCCAATGTAATTTGTTTACCTTGTAGCTACATATGAATTACCTTTCTTAAAACTGTTTGCCTTATTTTCTCTAAATTATATATGTATATATATATAAGCATATATAATAAACTGAGATTAGTTAAGTCAGTCAAAAAAATAAAGATGTGAATGACTTATGTCATGATCTACCTGATTAATACAATCATCTGGTATATTTTAGTGCATTCTGATTTTATAGATAAATCCTATTTCCACCCATACAGTGTATTTTATGATATTTGTCTTGGACAAAACTGTAATAGATATATTTTCTAGCTTTAAGTCTATCATACATTTGCAACCTTGTGAAGAGTAAATCTGATTTTTTATGGAACTTAGGCAATTCTGAGCTTTCTTACATTTGCTATTAACAACAGAAAAATATGTAAATGCATGCAGGAATAAAATAGCATCGATCTGTAAAGATGTGAAATAAAGAAGCTGATATAAAAGGTCTTTTATCTAGTGTAATGCAGCACTTGTGAAACAAATTGAGCCTTTTAGTCGCCATATGGCACTTTTAGAGCTCTATTATTGTCCTTGTATCCTAGACCTCCTCTCTAACCAACCAAATTTCACCTCTCATAGTGCCTTATTTACTTCATTATGTGCCATTCACATTTCCATTTGACCAGTAGTTCTGATTGGAAGAAAGAAATTGATTCATCCCATAAGAACAAATGAGAATGTTAGCGGAGACAAGCACAGTAAAACTAAGCAGCTGTCTGCTGCTTTTTTTTTTTTTTTGACTGAAAAAAATTCCAAACCACTTTTATCCTAAAGATAAAACTAGAAAGAAGAAAAATCTGCTTCCTTTCAGAGGCACCATGTTCATTCTAAGTGTATGCCACCTGAGTTAGTAAGAAGTAAGTATTAACATAAATGTGCTGGATTAAAACTAGTCATAATCATAATATAAGTACACTATAGAATACATAGTTAGAGACTGAAGACCATGGAGGCCAAATAATGCCTGATCCAGGGAACTTTTAAATAAATATGAGTCTTTCCATCTACTTGAAAATAGACTTTCAATCAAAGCTATAAGGATATGACTTTTGAAAGCATTTTCATTACCTGAATATCTATTGGAAAACACTGTCATTTATTTCCTGGGAAAATTTCACACTCATTCAGAATCATGATGAAAGAGCATCAGAGGAAAATGCAATTCTGATCCATATTTTAATAAATAAAAAGAGAGAGAAAGAAACTCTGAAGACAGAAGACAATCTGAGATCTTAGGTCATTTATTTATAAGGAAAGTTCTATTAAGTTAAATAGAATAGATAAAGTACCCTTTATATAAGGCCTCTTATAAAGGCCTTTTAAAGGTTCTGTGTTCCTTCTGCAAGTTATTGCCTCAAAGTAAAGATACTTAGACTTCTATATCCCATAGGATATTTTCTCAACACATTAATGATGTGGTTTCAACACATCACTTTTTTTTTCAAAAGCTCGATCTGGTTTACAACCTATGTGTACAAATGGTGTCAGCAGTGTAACTGAAAGAACTGCAGGGGTAGGAGCAAACAGGCAATGCAAAGCAAAAGTCAGGGGGAGGAATCCACTTCACTGAATGAAAATGCCTGTGTAACTTCAACCTCAGTTACCTAAGATCCTGGCAAATGCAAAATGCATAGCAGGAATCTGACACAAGTTAGGACTGTGGATGAAATCCTGGCAATCAATTCCTGTTGCAATCAGTCACACAGGTTCCACTGATTTAAACAGAAATGGGATGTTTTTTCCTTTGCATACAGATTTTACCATATATACAAAATATATTCCTCAATGTCATTCAAAAATGAAAAATTGATGAGAATTTATGTACTAACTGTAGATTAGATTAGCTGTAATAGCAACCGTGAAAAGGAAATAGCACACCAACCACCCTCCTGTAAATTTTCATGTACCTTTTCCTTACAACAATAATAATAGCCATAATAATAACAAAAGGGAGAGAAGCTCTTCACTGAGCACATCTTGCTGCAGGGAGCATGGCAATCTTTACAGAATACCATATTCTACTAGCTTTCAACCTAATTTGTCTGTCTCCTGGAGTTTCTTGTGTTATTCCCATAACACAAAGTACTTTCCATCCTTTTGTACATGTTCTTTGGCTGTCGTTCCTCCTACCACAGCCAACTTCACCGAGGCCACTCAAAGTCTGAAAACAAGTTTTGGCACCATATGGACTGTAGAAGCTTCTCATCAGAGAAGGTAATGTTTATTAAATGGATTTTCAGACTCTATACAATACACATAAATCCTTTTAAATATATAAATAATTATTTGCTCAATTTGTCCTTCCTCTCCAACTATTTAAGGACATTTGCCAAAATCCCTGGGTAGAGATGAGTTGCCAGTCCAAATCAATGTTGAAACATAACAAGACAAAATAATTCAGAAAAGTGGTCAGAAACCCCCCTTAAATTTTGACTTTCTGTATTCCCAGATATGAGGCTTGAATACTTTGTTCCAGATTTCCCTGGCTAAGTTTGCATGTGAAATAACATATTGTTTAATCCTGTTGCGGTGAAGCTGTGAGGAGTGAAAATATGAAAGCAGGCTTTATTATAGGAAACTAGTTTCAATCTTTAAAGTTAGAAACTAATCCCTTCACACAAACACAGTATTTAACAGTATTCTGAAAACCTAATCACTAATTCAGTAAACATTTATGAGATAGTCCTTAGAAAAACATATTTAAAAGAAAGAGAGAGTGTTAAAAACCACAGTGATGCCTGGGCTAAAAAAGGAAAGTGTTGTTGAAAGTCTGGGAATTTTGAAGAAAAGCCTAGGTTTGCCTAGTATCGAGTTTTGAAGCTTTCAATCATTTACAAATGCTACGTAAAAACTGTTACTTTTACATATTTCTCTATTGTGAATCCTTCTTGGATCATCATCTCAGAGTAAGGAGGGTGGAAACCAGGGAAATAACAGATGGACATAGGAGAGGAAAGGAAGGAGAATTGTGTGGCTGGCTAAGTGGTTAATGACAAAGCAGCTTTGGGAGGCTTTTTGTGTTACTCTGAATTATGATTTAGGGTTTCTAAATGCAGAGGCAGTCAACAGTGCATCTGTACATTAGCATTTGTGCAGTAATTTGTTTTACAAAGGGGATATTGATTTCTTAGAAGAACATAGCATACACCTTCAGAAATTGCCACTGTGTGAAAAGATCTTTGGCTCTTTGCTCTTCTACCCCTTAAAAAAGGTTCTACAACTTGAAATAGCCTCTCTGGCTACAGAATTTATTACAGCATAGCTCTCCTGTTCTCTTACCTTTTAATTTGACCTTTATAGATGTACTCCAATAATTTTCTGTCCTAAAACATTAATTAAGACTTGAACATTTCCACCTGTTAAGTCAGTAAAGCATGTGCTTTAGGGTTTTTTTTTTTGTTGTGCTTGATTTTTTTTTGCTAGAACATATAAATAATGTCATTAATTGAGATAATAATTGTCAAGACATGCAGTCCCTCATTTTGTATTGAATGAGATTTACCTGTGAGAGCAATAGGCTATGACCTGACATGGGAGATGTAGACTCCAGTAATGAGGGAACTTGTTATTAATCACCCCGCAAGGCAGGGGAGAGCCACAGCAGAAACAATTAGCTGCACACAGGAGAGGTTTTGCAAGGCTGTGTCACCTGTAACACTACTATTAGGGACTTTGGTACAACCAGCCAGTTCATCTGGCTGATATTGCCCGTGTGACACATCCTTTCCTGCAGAGGAATACAGCGTTGCAGTAGCCTGCACCCCAGCGCTGAGTGGCTTTTCCTCTGCAGAGCCAGGCATGGCTGGGTAGGTGGTAAGGTAGTGCGGAAGAGCCTCGGATCATCCTCCAGAAATCCACAGAAATGCTATTAGAGACTTTGGGTGCAATTGCTTTTTTGACACACTTTTCAGAACAGCATGAGCCTGAACCAAATTGCACTTCTGGGAGCAGCTGGGAGATATAGCGCTTTTGAAAGCCTTGTGTAACGGGTTGCCACGTCCCTAAGGAAGAGGTGCATACTTCCACTCTGTTTCACAGATGCGACAGGTGAAATACAGAGGGCACTATGGACTCAGCAGGATGATTTAACAGATCTGGGAGAAGCCAGATTGCTTTAATGTCAGATCTGCTTCTTATTCACAATACCACAGTGCCTCTCAGACATACTGCTTAAAGTGTGTTTATTGGTCATGGGATTTGATTCTCTTCTGCCCTGCCTTGGAAAAATTCTTTGCAAAGTACTATCAGAAGTATTTTGTAGATAATAAATAGAGATAAGGATGGGTTATAGACCTGATTTGCATGCTTTAGCACCAGTGGCGGTTTTGCCTATCATGTTTATATTATTCAGAAATTTTATCTATTGGCTAGTATACATAACACAAGATCAGGATTTAGGTTTCCCTTCATCTGCAAGGCTTGAGTTAAACTCCAGTGTCTAACCTTTTTTTTTTTTTTTTTTTTTTGTATAATCTTAAATTTGCTCTTCTTCATCCTTAGTCATAGAAGCTGTAAAATATGTCCACAGGCATGTATCTTATCAGGCAGCTAAAAAGCCTTATAAGATCAAGCTGGAAAGCATCTATATCAGAGTTATCATTTGACTTGATACCTTTAAGAAATGAGACTAACAAAGTCTAAGTGGTTTGCTGATGGAAATCTGTAAGCTGATAGGCCCTGGTCTTTATTCTTCTGTGGGATGGTGGGGAAAAAAAAAACAAACCTATAAATAACCCTGTTTCCATACCATTAAATGAAAATACTAATATGTAGCTATCTACCCCATATAAGGACTAATTGGCAATGTTTGTACTCGTGTAGGTAAGTGTAATTTTTGTGTTTCAGGGGAGCGGATAGTATCTATTCTGTACTCATTCTAGGTTGAATAGGTTCTGTATATTGCAAAACAGGAACAGTCATTTGTCAGATTCTGTCAGTAGTGCAATGCTAGAAATAACAATTAGTGTGATCTTTCTGTATAGACAGGACCTGAACTAAGTGAGAAAATACCTGCATGCTAATCCTTTACATATTAGCCTTTCTTTTAAAGATTTTTAAGTCTCCACTACATTTCTTCAGTAAGGATGTTAAAATCAAAAGCAGTTTCCTCTGGTAGAAGTGCCTCATTCCTGGATACAGTTACATTGCTTTAATATGCTCTCTGTTACCTTCTGCCTGGATTCAATGCACTCAAGCATTCTCTTGATGTTCATAACTGCTGCTGCCACTATTCAGATATCTTCATCAATCTCTTCATGATTGTTCCTAAGGATTTTTTCTTCAGAGGATCCAGCCTGTTCAAAGCCTATCAGTGTGTTAAAAGTCTGATTAAACTTTCAGTACGTCTGACAGGCCCAGCTGTGGGGATTCCAGATTAACCATCTGGAATCATTTGATCTTAAACAGTATTAAAATAATGTTTCAACAAAACCATGTTTGAATGCTACCATGTTTATAATCCAATAAGTGCTATCTCAGTATCAGCTTTTATTCATATGAATTCTTTCTGAGCAGCCTCAGCTGCAATATCTGGTCAATTTTTAAAGTTTTTTTTAAAGATTTTACATGCTTAGATATCTTCTCTATAAAATAGTGTGTCGTGTATTTATTAGTTGAGTGTTTGCTTAAAATGTGCTATGAAACTACTTTGACATTTCAAACAGGTTACCCTAAGGACTTGTAACCTCTCTACAGAGCTATATTTTAGGAAAAGAAAAGTTTTTCCTGTACCACATCAAAAAAGATTCTACAGCAGTATATTCTATTGTTAATTAATTAATTATTAGGGCAGTCTGACTGGATTCAGGTGAAATCAGTTGTTCCCCGCCAGGGACAAAGTGGTCCCGACTATGCCCTTCCTAAGATTTACCAAACTGACGTACAGCTAGAGTCAGATCTAGAGGTGTCTTTATAATGTAGAGAAACTGCTTTCCAGAAGCACTTTTGTTTGAATTTAGTTGAGCTTTGACTGCAGGAAGGCTTTAGATATACAGATCCTAAGACCTGAGTTCTCTCTTCTTTTCTTGATCTTGACTTGCTGCTCTGAATACAAGTTAACTTCAGGAAAGCCAGGAATAGCCAGGAACAGAAAACAGTGAAGCACCTCAGTGAGTGTTCTTAAACTCTGCAACTGGAGAGACATAACCGTAATATCCAAAGCATGCAATCTATATGCAATACAAATAAGTAACTTCCAGTTAAATAAATTGCAGTAGATCCTCCTCTGAAGGGGAAAATAGGCAAGGCAATAGCAATGAAAAGAACAGTTAGTCTGAAATCCCAGCTGAACTGTAGATTATGTATAGCTATTTCCATAGCCTTTTGTGGAGTCAGCTGGCCAACTGTAAACAAGCAATGATAAAATATACCCTTAAGGAAGGACTTTGTTCTAGTTCAGCTAGTCCTCTTCTTTCCTATGCAACCTCTAGTTCACTTTTAATATCTGTCCTTCTTGCTCTTAACTCTACTTTCTGTCAATTTTTATCATGTACATAGAAACATTAGGAAGCAAGGTAAGATAAGCCTATCTAATCCTATCCTATCCTAAAATGAGATAGCCTTTAATGCTAATTGTTAATGTCTGTTGTATATTATTCATGCTAAACTAGCATGTAAGGCAGAAGACAAATATAAACCTGCAGTCACTTGTCTAGGAGAAGATAACATACTTATATATTGCACTAAGTGAAATTCTTTATGCTTGCTAGTCCATCACATCAAAAAAGACAAACATTTTAAATAGATGAAGCTGGCTGGGTCTATAAAGCACTTTTTCTGGACAAAAATACATTCTACAGATAAGATGTTATAGAAAATATGGAAAATGCATGGTAGAGGAGTTGTTTACGCAACTGTCTACTGATGTATCTGTCAATAACTTTTTTCCCTTGACTCTAACTAAGTACTTAAAAAGTCATTAACACATTAAATCTTTGTTTGAATGAATTAGTTTCCACAAGTAGCAATTCTTGTGCAAGTAGCAATACAGTAGAATGTAATTTTTATATACCACAATTTAATTTTTTCTTTCTGAATAACTCTTCTAAGGAAATTTTGCCAGATTAAGTAAACATTTTTAGAAAGTATTTGGGATGTATTTAATACTACAACTAACAGTAAAAGAAACTAGAAATTCCAGTCAAAATATCTAATTTCCCAGGGTTCCATATGGACAAATAAGGAGAGAAAATTCTTCCAGCCCAGATTATTCACTTTCTGTAATGCAGATAAGACATGACATAGGTACAGAGTAGATATGATAGGCACGTATTGAAAAGTAACAAATAAGAAAATGAGCAATGAATGAAGCTAATGAAGCTATTAAGGTTAAATCCTGTCTTTGACTTATTAACTAGCCTTTTGTTGTATAACTCTTCTTTTCCAACTCTACAATCAATAAGCACTGAGAATCTTACACTTCTTGCAAACAAAGTAATTGCAAAGTTATTGGTTGCATACAGCCAGGCACTTCTGCTTTCCTTTCAGTTTCCTTTACCTCCTTCTCCTGAAATCTGGCAACTCTTGGTCTGCCCTCGTGCTACTTTTTGTGGATGATGTTGGGAAAGAAGATACATAGAAAACAGGAAAGGGTGTAAAAATGGTCTCCTGCCACTCCAGACCAAAAAGAAACATACTGCCTGAGTGCTATTGTCATTTTTCTAAACTTAAGGCATAAACCAAAATATAATAACTGTCCTATTCCTAAATGTATTATCTTGAAATCAAGTAGAAAAGGAAATTAGTTGCTCCTGATTTTTCGAATGGATTATTTGCCTTCTTAACTAGTTAAACATCTATGTAGGTACAGGCAGGAGAGGGAAAACTTCCAGTTCAGTCTTTGGCTTAACATGTTATTTTCTCAGAGTTCAGAGGGCCATTCTCCATAGACTGCAGAATATTTTTAGTACATTTCATAATGTTTACCCCTTCCACTTAGTTTCATCTGAGATTTGTAAGCATTTCTTGGTCTCTTTTTGACACAAACCCACATCTTTTGAAAGAAAATTCTTTTTTTGTGTGCTGTGGACTGCAGTTCTAGGTTCCTGGGTTTCTCTGGCTCCTCTAGGAAGAAAACTTTGATCCAGGTACCATGATGCCCAACCTGCATCTGATTCAATTTCTCTTTATAAGTTCAAGCTGTATTACATACACAAAAAGAACATCACAGAAATATTTTGTACGGTATAACTGTATAAAATGTAACTACATTTGGGTCAATCTAAGTTAGCTAAAATCTCACAGTGAAGGAAAACTTTCTAGAAGACCATTTTCTATTCTTCCCACTTTGGGAGATACTTGGTCTTCTGAAAGTAAGTGTTTGGTGTCACTGTCGGCACATTGACTATCCCACCAAGTTTCTAGCTGACCGTTTTAGATGCCTAAGCATATTCAAGACATTGGAATATGGTGGGTAGGTGTGATGTAGGACCTACAAGGTATCCACGCCTGGAGTGGCAGCAGAAAACTTGGGAGAGTACTGTATGGTGCCTAAAATGACTTTAGATACCTATGTTTGCACACCTATTCTTCTTTTGACTGTCAGCCTGTATGGCCATCTCCTTCTGGCTGGCAATGTCTCAAAGGTGCTCCCTAGAGAGAGCTATGGAGTTATTCTCATGTATGGCCCAGGGTCCAGCAGTAGCTTATAGTTTGTTTAATCTTGAAAATGTTTATTATTTCATGGTGATGATTAGTTTAGCATATCAGGAAGATAATATCTGGTCTTGAATAGGGTCTCTTCACCATCAGAGAATAATATCCTCCTCCCCCTTGGTTCTCTTTTCAGCTTTGGATAGATTTCCTATGTGTCATATTTCTTACATAATAATGGAATCTTGCCTGTACAATAGCCAGCCCAAAAGCCTTAAATAATTAGATTCTGCTTTGCATATCATCTGTTCTTGTTATAGATATTAGGCAAAGTTATACCCTGCTTACATTTATAACTACTTTAGTGATCTTTTTCATGTATTGGCCTTTAAAAAAGATACTTTGCCTTCCTTAAGATTTCCCTCTTACGATAGGGATTCCACAAGAAGTATGCATCATTACTGACACACACAAAAAAATCTGTCATGCTGTCCTAAACTACTAATATGAAAATCCTTGAGTCTTTTGATATTAGTAGTTGTTTCATGCTGTAATTGAAGCTGAAAAGTTCTGTTAAGATTTTTATCCTCTGACAGCAATTTATTCTTTTTTTTTAATAAAATTGCTTGATATGTAATTTAGATGGTAGCAGTCTGAAGAAGCCCTTTTTCATTGCGCTTAAACTTTATATGAATGATGTGAGTTAACCACATAGCATACATACACAGTCTCACAGAGCCAGAAGTTTTAAAGTGTGTAATTTAGTATTACGAGCTTTCCTCAGAGGTCATGTTTTTTAGATGTTGGATCACCTGTATCATTCTCATCTGAACTTTCACCACCTCGTTCACATCTTTCTTGAAGGGAAATCTCCAAAATATGCATGGTCTGTCAGCTGGCGTCATATTGGTGCTGAGTACTAGGGTATTGCTGATTCACCTTGAAGTTCAGTTTTGCTTTCCAGTATGACATCTGAATATTCCACAACTGTATGACATTCTCAAGTTGTGGTTGGGGTGTGATTCATTATTTCTTTGGAACTGCTGTGTAGCCTGTTGCTCACCCTATTCTGTCTTTGAGTACTTTGTTATTACTACTTAAGTATAGTAATCTGCACTTGGCCTTACTGAATTGTGTTCTGTTTTTTCCAGACCATTTATCGGTTCATCAAGGTTGTTTGAATTCTAATCTTGTCCTCCACAGGGCTTGCAACCCCTGCCAGCTTGCTTCCATCTGGAAATGTAAAAGACATAATATCTATTCAAATAACCAAGTCATTAATGAAAATACTGAATAATACTGGACCAGGATGGAATTCTACAGAGCCCAATTGATTATCGTCTTTTAATATGACAGCAAACAATGGGTAGCCATTTTTGAGTGCAATTTTCTAGCCAGTTGTTCAATCTATATAACAGTAGTTGGGTCTAAACAATATTTTCATAGTTTGCTTGTAAGAATGTCAAGCAGTGCAAAATGCTTACTAAAATCAAGATATATCACATCTGTTGCTTCTTCCCTAACCACAGAACCCGTTACCTCTCCTAAAAAGTTTGGTTTAACATGATTCAGTTTCTGACAAATCTATGCTGACTATTAGTTATCACTTTGCCTTCTTACCAGTATGTTTTTTTTGTTTTGTTTTTTACAAATAAATAATTTGATTCTTTATTTCAATAAGTTTTTTGGTAATTGGAGTTAGAAATATAATTCTGTGGATTCTGCTTCCCTTTCCTTTTCCTATCTCTGTTTAAAGATAGTGACAATCTTTGGCTTTCTGATCTTCTTGAGCCTCTCCTGTTTTAAACAAATTCTCATGAAAATGTTCTGACATATTTGAGATTTCATCCATCAGTCCCTTACATACTTTGAGGCAAATTTCATTAGGGCCAGTAAATCAGAATTTCTTCAGATTTCTAATTTGTATAAATGATGTCTAACATGTTCTTTCCTTATTCTCACTTGAGTCTGTCATACCTTGTGTCAGCTGCATTATTTGTTTGACCACAGTTAATCTTTCTACTGAAGATGGAAATAAAAAAAAAAGACATTTAATTCTTCAGCCGTCTCAAGGCCATATTCATTCCCTTGATGGCAATGTTATTTAACACAGGCCCAGCTTTATTCCCAACTGCTCACACCCACACCTCTGGTAGGCTGAAACAACTGTTGGCGCAGCTGCAGTGCGCTGGCAAGCTGATGGGTGACCTGGCCATTCTGGAAAATAATCACTGCTGCCACATGTACTTACAGCCTCAGGGTCACATCACTGAGGACTGTGACAACTCATTGCTTTAGCTCGATCTTTGTTAGTAGTATGTCACTGAGTATGTTTTTGTGCTCTATCCTCTTCTTAGCTGTATCTCATTTTGTGCTGTGACCTTTCTGAATTTGTCCCTACACACTTTTGTTTTATATTTGTCTGTACTAATCTGTATGTGGGTCATCCAAGAGACCATCACTGAGTCAAGTCAATCACTTTCTATTCTTCTGACTGGAGAAGTTTGTGCTTGTTCTCTTTCAGTCAGTCTGCCAGCTTTCTTGATCTCCTCTTTCTGATAGACCTGTTTGCTCCTAGAAGTTACTTGCTGTCTCAGGTCACTGAGATCTGGTTCCTGGATGTTCACTGTCTGTGTTTCACTGTTCCCATTCTTCTCATAGAATCATAATCTCTAATAGCTCAAAATTTCTGTAATCCAAGATGTTTTCCTGTTCAATGTTATTTATTATTTCTTTCCAAAGGAAATCTAATTCCTTTCATAGGAATTTCTGCATGAAAGCGAACGAGATCATATAGATTTTTTAATTTTCTTGGTATCAGTTCTTACCTATAAAGCAATATAAGGAATACCTAAATTTCTTTTTTCACAGTGATGATACAAACTTTTAGAGAAATCATATAGAAGCCAAAATGACTGTTGTTTTAAAACAAATGCTAGTATTTATCTGAGAATATTAGAAGTTTATAAAAAATATGAACAATGATGAGGTTTTCATTGGGTGCCCAAAACTGATTAGAGCTAAATAAGGGTTCCACAAGCCCTATGCTAAAATTGTGTATGTTCCTTTTCCATATAGAATGATAATTGCCTACTCCCTGAAAATGAATAATAGCTGTTTAGACAGTATTTGTAAGTTATGGTATTATGCCAACTTATTTATACTGGTTTGTAATGACTCACTTTCTATCTTTAAAAGTAGTCAGTCAGAAATATTTTCAAATATAAAAGAGATTAATGACATTTTAGCATTATGCTTTAGAATAATTTATAATCTATCAACAGGTGTGATATACAGTTTCTTCTTACCTTAAATTAATACATCAAAGATCTGAAAATAAAGTTATTGAACATTTGTATTTAAAATTTTTCTCAAGGTAAAATGCATTAGCTCTATTTGTCTTAAAAGGAATATCTGAAAATGATTTATTTCTTCAGAATAATTTGGGGAATTGTACTGCACTGTTTTCTTTAATGCACCGTTAATCCATTCTGAAATATTCCTGTTAAGGTATCACTTTGAACACAGAGCCAAGTGGCTTGTAAGTGTTTTTGTTAACTGTGCTGTGTTCATGATTCATGTTGCAATCTGAGAGGACAGCTTGTTCTATAAAGTTGTTATGGATTTTGTTAAAACATTTAGCAAACAAATATATACTTAAACAAGGACATCATTAAGATAATCTACTACAATTCAGCTAATAGAAAGGACAGAACATATGATCAAATCAAAATTACAAATAAGATTGAGTCAATGAACCAGTGAGTTAAGTTTCTCACTCCATCCAGCTATTATACTGCTAGATAATCAGATTGAATGATAGTATCACCACTGGAAGGAATTGCTTGGTATTTCTTTAAAAAGACATTTTCTTTCCTGCTTAGCACTATACTGGTGATCAATACAGTCTTAGCCTAAGTATGTGAAAGACATAAGGAGCCATAGGTCACAGTTATGTAAGACTTAAGTATTGGTGCTTTGACTATTGAGCTTTGGCTATTAGGTATTTCCCAGTACAGAGGAGTCCCTTGGCTCTGTCACAGTGAACCTACTATTTTACCATTTCTCTCTTAAATCTAATTGTTACCAAATATTTTGGCTTACTGTTCTGTTTCTTCTTTTGTGTAATAGCATAAAATCTTTCTACTAAATTAAAAGAGATAATGATCATGGTCAACTTAATAGCTGTTTCTGGGTGATAATTATTTTTAACTCTAAATATTTAATGCACATATAAGTTACAGGCCTTAAGTCTTTGATGTTTAATGCTGTGGACCTGTGGGATTGTCATTCTGTAACCACAAACATTTTCACATGCACATGTGTAAAGTATTATCCATATCCCTAAGAAAAGCAGAGAAAAATTAAGAAAGAACGAGTCCTACTGAAGTTTAAATCACACAATTGTGAATATCTCTAAACAGACGATAGGAATATACCTAATGAAAAGGAAAATTTTCAGGTTTTAGCAAACTTACCAATTTTTTCCTTGAGAACCTATATGGAGAAAAGAAGGAATTGCATTCTGCAGGCCAATCTGTCAGAAAATAAGTGAGATAACAAAAGAACAGTTTTTTTCTAAGTACCTGCATTCGAGGATGGTTTTCTCAGGTAAATTCTCAAGACCAAACAGATGATATTCTGAATAATGCATAGAGATCACTTCTCTCACACTGCACAATCTTTAATCCTTTAGTCAAAGAAGAAATTTGCTCCTGTGCATAACTTTTTATTTCAGCATAGCTGCTACATTGACTGTGGATGAAGTAATTTTCCAAAAATTTGAAAAATACAAACGGGTCATAGGTATGGTCTTTACCTGGAGACTGATGTCAGTTTTTGGCATAAGGCAATGAATATGAGTCCCACAGTCAGCAGAAATAATGTTTTAGAAATGCAGTGATTAATCTAACACATCCTTTCTTTCATTTAGGAGGCTTTTTTTTTTTTCCTGACAGCTGTTTAAATCCTTAAGTATTAATGATCATTTACCAACAAAGATTGGTGGACTAGTGTGAGTCTGTGATTTTTTAATGACTTTAGAACCAAATCCATAAAGAATTTTGACTTTTTTTGTAGCCTATTTACTCATAACTAAACAATACAAGTGTTTCTGGCTCCAACTTAGATTGTAATACATGTTCCTCATGATGAATAAGCCACAAGGAAATCCTGGATTATAAACTGCTGAAAGTAATCCTAGTAAACAAGCATGATATCAGAGACATCACTGATATCTGTTCTCAATATTTTATCTGTAACTACCTAACATTTTGTCTTCTATTTCATCTGGAATAACTAACACACCTAACTGGATCATTTCATATAAATTCCAAAACGAGAATGGGGCCAATATTCAACTAATACATTTTAATCCAACAAGTATTATGTTGAAAATATAGCACGTACATTAAGCCTAGAGCTAAATTTTTCAGCTCTTTCCCACAATGGAAGTCAGAGTTCCATTCTTCTATATTTTCCAGCTATGTGACTAACAGTTTAATTTATCAAATATAAATAATATTTTATTATTTAATAGTGTTTAATGTGGGAAACGTGGGCACTTAACAGCTTCTGGAAATATTAAAGGCATGCAGAATTCCTGGGACAAGTCTGTTGTAGCTGCAGTCTTGTTTTTCAAAGCCTTTGAGGAACATTTTTCCCCAAATGTTTCTAATTGGCTTTTGATCCGTTTATACTTCTCACCTCTCCATCATCCTGTAGCACTGAGTTCACAGTTAAATTATGATTTGTGTGGAAAATGTACTTCTTTTAACCTGTGTTGAAAAGTACTCCGTTTAGTCTGTGATCTGATTGTCACGCTGTCATGCTATGAAGGTTCGATAGCAACGACTGAGACAGTAATATAATAATAATAAAAAAGATGTTTATTTCCTCGCACAAGTTCTTGGATTAGTAACATCCATTAAAATAATGCGATTACTAATTTAGGAAGGATAACCTGAAACCGTCGATTACTGCGTTATTAATGGGAAGGACTGCTTATCCCTACTTGAAAGCTTTCTTGTTCACTCTCCTAGTGAGAGGGCTCTCAACCTCGAGGAGTTACCTTAACCCAGCGTCCCAGGAAAAGGGGAGGGGGGGGATACTCACGGTCCAGCCGGAGAGGATGATCAGGTCACGTTCCCGTCCCTGCTCAAACTCTCCTAGCTCCCAAGTCTCTTTTTATACGGCTGGGGCTCTGGGCAAACACTGCTTTTGCTGACTTTTGCGAGTTTCACAATCGCAGGACTGTCTGTTTGTCTGCTTGGGGGGACCCTGCTAGCGAGGCAAGACCACAACACCTCCGTATTGCTTCTTCCCTCCCTGGGGGTCCGTGCAGATTCCAGGTGGCAGACCTCTTCAGTCTTGTTAATGCTGCCATTCCGCAGCCTTGCGCATATCAATCCTTGCGCATATCGGTTGGTAGACGACTTTAGTCCTGTTAAGTCCTCTGTTCAGCAGCTTTGTGCACGTCAGCTCTTGTGCTATCAGTTCTTCTGCGTATCAATTGACAAACTTCAGTCCTGTTAACTCTTCACTCGCCCGTCACTGATACTTTATTTTTATTTTCCATTCTTCTTATACAATGAGAAGTGGATTAATGATTTTGTATTCATCTTTTCCAAGCCATTCATGATTTTTTATACTTCCGGCATCAGTCATCTCGTTTCCAGGGTGAAGGCTGAATTTGTTCAATCTCTCTTTATTCTGAAGCTATCCATATCTTTGATTATCTATGACACCTTTCTGTGTACTTTTTCTGATTCAACTACATGCTTTCCGAGATGAGTAGGAACAAGAATTTTATGTAGCACTGAAGATGCATGGCGCAAGGGATTTATACAGTGGCATAATGATGTAATCTACTTCTCTATTGCTCTCCTACTATTCGATTCTCCTTTCTGACTGCCACTGAGCTCTGAGCTGATGTTTTCAATGAGCTGTTCACCGGTTCTCTGAGAGGTAATAACAAATTTAGAGCCTATTGCTGTATATGTGTAGTTATGGTTGTTTTTCCCCCTGTGCGTTACTTTGAATTTATTGACACTGAATTTCAACTCTAACTTTATCATCCAGTCACTCAGTGTCATGAGATCCATCTGCAATAGTTCACAGTCAACTTTCATTTTTACTGCCCTAAGTAATTTTGCATTGTCATCAAAGTTTATTGACTTCCTCACCCCAGTTTCTAGATCATTCATGAGTACTTTGAAATGCATAGGGCTGAGCATGATTCCTTACAGGGCACTACAGATAATTTCCATCATTATGCATCATGGCATAAAAGGAATTAACCTGTTAATCTCATAGATTGGTAAATAGCCAAAATATAGTAATATATGAACAATGTAGGAGCTGATCAGCATCTACATAACAGTGTGTAATTCTTAAGAAGCCCTTGTTAGGTATCTGGTCAACAACTTTTTGGAAATCCAAATACACTATATCAGAAGGATCATTTATTCCTCCAAAAGGCTTTTATATGGAACAAAGCTTTCCCCTTCTGCAAAGGCACTCTTCAGATAATACCTGCTTATAGTCAAGGCATATTCTCAGGGCAACAATTTCCGGTTTGACTCCTTTTGCAATTGCTCCTGCCAGGAGTGCATTCCCTTGCTGCATTTGCATTACTGTATAGCAGTATCTTCAAGGTGGGAGTTGAGGCCAAATTTGCCTCCTGTTTGCTGAAGCATCCTGAAGGTTGACTCTGGGGCAATTCAGCAGCTGCCATTGGTAGGCCCAACAAAGGGGCCTACATAGGGATGCTCATATCTGTTTTTGTACTGATATTTGGAGACAAGGTCCTTTCTAGAATGGTTCCAGTGCTGCTTGTTGCAAAGTGAGAATGTAAACTGCCTGATTGCAGCCTGAGCTTAGACTCCTTGGAAAAGTATTGTGGATTCTGGGTGCACCCTGGGCTTCAGGCTCCAGAAGCAGACCAAGATAAAGATAAAGATCAACGGTGCAGTGGGATGCAGTATCAACTGCGAGTCGTTGGTAGGGAACAGGAGAGAAAAGGGCATGAAGCCACAACTCGCGTAAGGGACCCATATACTGCAAGTGTATCAATTGTGCCAGGAAGAGGTGGTATAAGCGATCCCACCAGGTCAGATATGACTGGAGAAGCAGCTTCTGAAATTCTTTAGGCAGAGCAGCCTGATAGAAAGCAGGGCTTCACTGCAATTCTTGATAGCTTTTCTGCCCAGTGGGAATCCAGCGCAAAAGCCTTTTAACACACAGTTTAACTGGGAATACCTGAGCAAACTGATAACATTTATGTTTTTATGGTAGTCTTGCTTCTCATATCTCGCAGCAGGCCACTTCACAAATCATTATAGGCACCTATGTGTATGTGTGTGTGTGTGTGTGTACCTCCAACTGCACATTTGGGTAGCAGCTGGAAGGAATTAAACAATATCATTCATACTGAGAAAAACTACAATGGGTAGGATGGCCATAAAAGAAAACAAACTATCATACAAGAGTTTTTCAAAATTACCTGGATTACAACTGTAAAATACTTGTGTTGCACAATTTTAGATGTTACAGCTGAGTGAAGAGGCTGCTATGCCACCTGCCAAGCACATGATTCCAGCCACATTTTTGATGATAATATTGTTTCTTTCAAAGGGCAAAACCAGCCCCAACTGTGGCTCAAAATAGAATCATTTGTTCTATGTTTTGAATATGGCAGATTCTCATCTGATAAACATCCCATCAGATGTTATTTGATTAGAAAAATCAGAATGATAAACTAGAAGGAGTTTCTTATCTTTACCTATCTTTTATGTGGTATACTACTGTTCATAAGTCCCCTAGAGACTTTGCTATTGTTTTGCTATTAAAAACTTGTGCTCATTCATGCTGCCTTATATGAGTTTCTACACTCTTGTGAATTTAACCCAAATATTGGTTATTATTCAAGCCTATTTTTTATGTGATTTAATTAGTGCCAGGTCTAAGCTGGTGCGAATCTTTAAGGACCTTACTTTTGAAGTACATTTCCGTGTCTACAGCACCTGAAAATCCTATCTGAGTGTTCTTCAGGGGGCAGGGGGAGGGAGTGAATAAGAGCTGCCTGGTAAACGCAGAGATTAAATCTTACTATGCAGTTCATTATATCATAGAACATTTCCTAACATGAGCTAGTAAGTTGGCTTGGGTTTTATCTGTGAGTTGCTTTCTGTTGTTCTTTTTTTCCCTGAGGTATACTCTGACATAACTGTTGGTCAGGAAAGCTTTTCATATTTTTCGTATAAATTTCAAGCCATGTTTGTGGATTAACATGAGCTAGAATAGTAATGTCTTTACTCTTAGCTAATCCTAGCTAGGTATTTAAGACGTATCTGTAAAGAAGGTTAGAGAATAGTAGGAATCAGGGTGTAACAATTCTATTCTTACCGTTACAATCACCTCACTGAGAACTTAAACTAGTCACTTGTATTCCCATGCCATAGTTTGCTTGTCTTTAAATAGGTACTACCTTACGGTGCTGTGGGCATTACCTTGTGGTGGTGTAGTAAGTTCATCCAGGTATTGTTTATCTTGTACATGAAGAGTATGAAAAGATTCAGTGGAAAATAAATAATTCTTATAGATTACAATGCCTCATTAGAATTAAAATGCATTCTTTGTGCCTATTGCCACAAATAAGTGGAAATAATGCTATCATTATGCATGTTTTAATCTCATAAGGAGGGGAAAAATTACCTTTCAGTGTCCTATCAGCAACTGACATCTTCCATAATTGCAGTATAAGCAATGGAAAATTTTTAAAATTAGTGTTCAGATAAAACATATCCAAGATTTGCAGTAGGCTGCAGCTCTGAAAGGAGTATACTTTGGTATCTCCTACATGCATAATCAGTTTCCCCGGGATTCAGAAATCTTCCCCAGCAGCTTGTCACATGCTAAAGAGATTTCATTAGCTCTACTCATTGGCAGACTTTTCTTTCATCCTTTCTTCTAATTTCATTATCAGCTTCCAAAGTGGCACATGCAACATAATGGAGAAGTCTTTACCCTATTGATACCTTCAAGAAATACTCTGGGTTACAAGACACCATCAAACATGAATTTGAATTTGCTTTATTGAAAGATGTGAAATTCCTTGTCATCTGCAAGTAACTGAAAATATCCTTAAACTGACAAGTTAAGGTAAAAATAAATAAAAGTACATATTTATAAAATATAAAAACAAATAACACAAAGTCAGATTCACAGAAATAAAAGAAGTCAGTTATCTCTATCTGCTTGTTGTAAGATCAAATATAAAGGGTTTTCTCAGTCCCTGTTATTCAGCTGACAAGTGGGTAAATCAAAATATGAGACCTTTAACCCCATTCTTAAGAGAATTTTTGTGTTCTTTAATCACTGCAAAACTAGATCTAGAGAGTTTTGCTTTTATATCCAACTCTGGTTTTTTTCTTAGATTTTTTTACTTAGATGTAGTTCTCCCTCCTCTCCTTTTTTACCACCCTCATCCTCTCCCTCTCCCTCATTCTGTTCTTGAAATTTTAGTTAAGAGGTTGCCTCTATTTTACACTATTGACTTCCACAGTGCTCACTTAAATCACTAAAAAGTGATTAATATATTGCAAGGCACACTGTATTCTAGCCAGCATGTTTAAATACTGTGTTCAGCCTTTTTACATGTTGAGACTTCCATTTCATTCAAAACATAGAACCTACCCATCACACAATAGACAATCAAATAAATAGGATTAATACATGGGACTTTTTTCTTGCTTTTGTGTGAGTGAAGGACAACAGTAATTGAGCCCTTCTGAGGAAGTAACTCATCGGATTACCTGTCCCCCAACCTAGTCTGTGAGGGATGGATGCTCTGACAATCACCTTGTTGTGCTGCTAGAGTATGTAGTTGAAATTCTGTGACCTGTGCTATAGAGGAGGCTGGATTAAACAGTTTAAGCCAAAGCTTTAAGTTCTAAGAACATATGATATTTTTTCCTAAAGGTCCTGAAACAAAAACAAAGTAGGGAGAATAAGTGGTAACTAAGCTTTGCACATGAGAGGGGGAGAGAGAATATGCAATGTCCTCACCTCTTTTTCTCAGCCCTAACCAAGCTGGGACGCATCTTGGTATCATAAAACTGCATTCCTCCCTCTTAACTGGTAGGAAACAGGGAGATGTATCATGGGAAAGTCCATTTAGCTGGCTGGGCCCTAAGATCTTCCTAAAGAACAGCTATATGTTTGTGCTATTGGAGAAATAAATTTCCAGACCAAGCACAGGTAACAGTGGTTCTGCTCTTGGCTTGGGAAAATTAGATTGTCAAATACAACTTTTAATGTAAAGAGGAAGGGACACTGCTGAAAGCAGGACTTGAAAAAGCAGACAAAAGGCAGAACTTTAAAAAACACAATGCCTCACTGGTGCAGTCTTTTTCAACATGTTGTTCTCACCTCCCAGCACTAGGTAGACAGTGTTCAAGAGGAATTATCTCCTGCAGTATTGGCCAACAGCAACCTCTCTGTATATTTTAAGATTATAATTTTATTTTAGTATCTGTGCTCACTTGCTTCTCCCCTACCAATATAAAACAAAAGTGCCCATAAGTTCCTGTCACTGCTTTTAGAGTACTCGCTCCTTAATCCACTTCAAGGCCTGAGTTGTAGCCCATGGGAAGCTCTTTACTACAGCTCTCAATGGCATGGCTAGACCAGACTGACTCTGGGTCATGCTGCTGAAATAGGTAGACAGTGGCCCTAAAGCCTGACTTTAATTCAAGTCAAATCCAATAGATTTTAGGAAGACGAAGGAAAGAAAAAATATTTCAACAACATAATGTACTTGAGAAGTTGCTGCTACCGTATCCTGCTACATTTTCTTGACAGTTTTTCTAGTCATTCATGTGCTTTTATGTTTTTAGATTGCTAAACACTTCAAGGCTGGGGCTTCTGCTGCTACCACTGTAAAATTTTGTGAATTTCATCATTTAGTTCTAGAAAATGATCACATACTTTTGACATTATCTCTTCATTCCTTTTAATTCAAAAATCACATTCTGCTTTGAAATTGTATATAACGATATACAGTTTTATAATATTTTTCTAATATAATGTGTCATGCAGCCATAGTACATAATTATTTACAGTTACTCTTGATACTGTGTCCTTCTCTACAGATTGAATTTTTGTTTACCTGTTGTCATTATCTTGAAATATGTGTAGTTATAATTTCTTCTTGCCTGATAATCTTAGTCATAGTTCTGTTTTGTTGACTCATTAATTAATACATATTTACACAGAGATCCTAGGATAATATCCTATTTCTCTTATATATCCCATTATTCTGGTTTACTTTAAGGTTTTAATAGCCTTTAAATGAAGAAAAAGGCTTTACAATTCTCTTTGCAGAACATTAAAAATGTTAGTAGCAAATAGGTTTCTAGGAAGATGAATTAGTCAAGTTCTGTTCTTTCCTCAGAATTTGTTAGCTCTCCTGATAACACTAGTCAGGAGATAGTGAGGATGATTTGTAATTTAATGCATTTTTACCTTTTTACTACAGTAAATTAACTCTTGCTACATATTTTCATTGTAGAAGTTTCATTAAAGAAGTCTTGCCAGGCTGTGAACCTTACACCCTGTTTACATATAAGCATCCTATTTTAAAAGTTTCTTCTCCTTTCTTACTTTCTTAAGCTTTGTACGAAATTTTACAATAGTGAAGTATTTCACAGAAAACAAGAGTTGTGTTTTCCAGGTTGCACTTCTCAAGTGCCACAGATATAGATGAGAAATAAATATTCGTCAGCTGTCATCAGCAAAAAAAGAAGTCAAGGAAAACCCATATCCAATGAGAGTGCAAACTGGGTGGACTGGTGCTGTACAAGAACATGAAGCATAGTCAGTCATATCTTTTTGATTTGAGGAATCTTGCAAATCTAGCTTTACTATAACATTGCATACTTGCTCTGACAGACAAGCCTGCTGAGAGTTTTAGTTTATTTGGACAGTTCTGTGTTCTTGTAATGATACCTACAAAACTCTGTGTAGTAGCTTAACTCTGTGTAGTAGCTAAGTGTCCTATTGTACACCTGATCTTGAAGGTTAACCCAATAGCCTAGGACACAGTTTTGTGTAATCTTAAATACCCAGTACACACTGACATATCTCCTTTGAACCAGCTTCATGCATTAAAGTACATGAAGCGGATAGGAGAGCAATCATATACTGTAAGAAAGAAATTTAAGGCCTTAGATGATGATGATAAAGCCAAGTTAACTGAATTAAATCAAAATGATTTAAATCATCAATTTCAATCAAAAATATTTCAGTCTGCAGACAATAACCTTGATTTAAATAATCATTTTTAATTTATTTTGCATTGGTCCTTATTTTTCTAAGAAAAGGTTAATCCATGTTATCTGGTAACAATTAAAATACATTAATTTGCAAGTAAATATACATTTTGTACTCAGATTGGTTCTTTTTTTTAATAGAATAGATTATAGCGGTATTCATTTATAAAGCAATCATGCAGCAGAACATATATTTGCTCAGATGATTAGCTTTTTTAATTTCTTACAAGTTTTCATAGTTTCTAACCATTTAATGATGGACAATTATATAATCTAATTTCACTTCTATTAAACTAGGCATTTATATTTCATGCAGATGTCCATATCTTAAGCCTAGAGATTTTAGTTAGGCTAAAGCATTTAGCTCCTCTAGAGACTATTCTGTCTGCACAGGGAGAAAATAACAGAGCCTAAAATTTCTCCTCTACCTAAGGCTATCAGCAGAAAATAGATTATGCAGCAAGTCTTGATAATAACTTGACATAAATGTACCCATGTCCCACTAATAAGAAATTCCTTGTACAGTCCACATCAAAGGCCCTACCAGTTTGATCTAGGTGATAATAGTTTCCCAAACCCTGAGCCTGCTAATCAGTGTGATTTGGGGAATGTGAGCAATGTTTATCAGCTAGTCATCTAAAAAACAAGATTTGTGGTGCCAAAACACTGGTTGTTCCCCAGGAACGCTCAGTATCTTGTTTCCAGCCATGGCCAATGTTTGATGCTTCTGAGGTTTATTCCATTTTCTTGGCTAAGTCTGTTTCACTTCCCTTTCCCTGGACTAGAAAGATTAATCAGAGGGTCTCCTGAAAGGGGAACACTGTTCTTGTTGTGACAAATATTTGAGTATTTTATATATTATTTATTCACCCCAGAGCAGGATGTGTACTGTACCACTGTGCAGCTGGACAAAAGCGGGGGACACCAGCGTCTTCCCACCTCTTCCCACCTCATTTCCTTCAGAATAGCAGAGAAGTGTCTTCTGAGGAAGTTTACTAGACTGGATTCTGCAGACAAGACAGGCAGTCCCATGGACAGTGGAGGTATTCCAGAAGGCTTTTATGTCTTGAAACTCAACATTGTCAAGACAAGCCCACTTTGGCATGTGAATTCTTCTCTGGATCAAGCCAAAGGTTCCCATCTGCTCCATTAGGTGCTGGAGACCCCCTGATGTCCCGGACATCCTGTTCTAACCAGTTCAATAGTCCCTCTGAATGCTTATTGAAAACCAAGATGAACAAATTAAATATCTTTCAGGTCATTGTCTCATGTTTTCTTTAGTTATCAGGGAACAACAGATTTCAGTCTATCACTTGGTGCCAGGCCAATAGCCAACATTTCCAATATCAAGAAACCAGGCAGTGCACATCAACCAGCTCACTGCAAATTGGCAATTAACATGATGGCTGGATGGGTTCGCAAGAGCATAACATTATTAATTAAACAGCAGCTGTGTTAATCAAGATAGCAAAAGTAATTTGTTGAAATAAATATTTTATTAGTGTGTCCATCAATAAAGCAAAAGAAGAAGTTTTAATTAATTCATTTATATAATTATTCACACTGTGGTGACTGTAACTCTGTTTAAAAATCTGGAGACAAGTCTAGTCTGCAGAAGGGTGTATTCCTGCGGAAGTTATTAACCGAAGCACGGCTCTGTCCTAACTGTGGTTATTCAGTGCCTGTTTCAGAGTTGGTATGCATTCAGCTAGCTCAGAGCATCGGTACAGTGAAATTATGTCCACCTGAAAAAGACTATGCAATGTTATTTGAAAAAAAATGCCAAGGAAGCTGCCGATACTTCAGCCAGCTGAAGAGAAGGGAAAGTTAGATTAAACTCACAAGCTCACTTTCTGAAAACATGAGTGAGGTGGATATCCACGAGAGGAAGTTGTGGCAGGACTGTGCCACAGCAGCGTGACAGCTCTCATTTACAAATAACTTGGCTTTAGTGTACTGTAGCTTAATTCTACATGGGGAAGATTAATCCCTTGGAGGAGGATTAAGCTACAGTGAACTAAGGCCACTTTATTTCTGAATGGAAAAGGACACATAGGGATTTAATATACTTTATCTTACGTGCATTGATTTTACAGCTTTAGTTAATTCATCTTAACTTCCCCGAATTCCCTTGTGTAGACAAGCTTTTTGTCTGTAGAGAGGCTCTTGGAAAGCTCCTGGCGTAGCCGAGCGAGAAAGCAGTCTGGAATGATCTCTGCACCTCCAAAGGAGCTTACACCTGTCTAGATACTATTAAATCACCTCTTTCTCAGATGGCTGATCTGTGACACTCTTAAAAGAACTATTTTAATTAGATTTTTTGAATGGACCTAACCAAAAGGATTAAAAAAAAAAAAAAAACTAATCTCCAGGTTATTTTAGAAATCTCTCATGAAAATCTTTTCAAGGCTTTCAGATAACGTGAATTGAGTACAGCTGCACAAACAGTATTTTCTCAAGCATGGATATGTCTAGGCAGTGCAGTTTAATAGGTTTTCCTTGCCCAATGGAATTTTCTCCTTCTTGGTGACAATCATAAGGAAACATTTTATCTACATGGAAAACAAATGAGCAAAATTTCCATTCCCCTTTCCAGAGAATCTTAATCCCTTCCTCTCAGTGGCACAAGCCACAAGAAACAGGTTGAGGAGGATCTTTTTCTGGGAGCTGCTGTTAAAATACTGGCATGATATTTCTGATATTGTCCTTTGGGGAAATGAGTCTGTTCATTTCTTTCATAGTGAATGTGATTTACTGATAGGCCTTGCTGATAAGGTGTTTCCTGCTTTACATGCTTTAAAGTTTAGCTGCATCATGACATTTCACATACTAAATTAAACTTTTGCCATGCAGTTTTACACAGAGACACTTTATATAACATGAATTGACACTCTTGTGAATTCTGTAATAACTTGACTATGACTTAATTCCTTAACAGTCAATAAATATTTTAACTTTTTAATATGTAAGTTAGGTGTTTAGGAGGCTAGCATTCACATGGATAAAATCATGTGAGCACAAGAGGTCCTGAACAAACAAAGGAATGTAAATAATAGCTCAACATCAAGATCCAAGTGTCTTCAAACAGTATTACTCAAAATACTATGTATGTTCTCAGTAGGTCTGGAAAAGAGGAAAAGATTTTAGAATATAATGCAGCATGAGCAAATGACAGTCTGTTTAGTTTTGCTTTTTGTGATCATATGCACTGAAATTTACATATAAATTCAGAAAATGGAAGCAAATCTTTGCTAAATACAGTTGTGACACCTGTATTTATGTAGCATTGTAGCAGAAGCTTAATGAGTGTTCAAAGTATTCTAATGATTGCTTTTCCTCTTCTTTCATGCAGCTGATTGGATTTGTGTATGCCTGCTACGTGATCAGTATTTTCATGGAGGAAGAGGACAGCTGTAAGTACTGATACACACCTATCCGTCTCTGGAGCCACATTATCTGGGGTGAGACTTAGTCTTGTGTTAACTACCAAGATGAAGAACAAAATACGAAAAACTGGAGGATGTGGCATTCATGTACACAACTAATTTTTTTCAAACACATGTTTATTTAGGTACTGCAGACATCAGGATCGTACTTATAAAACCTATTGATAGGGCTCTGTGAACTGCTTGCATGAGTCAGAGTCATACTGCTCAAAAGCATGGTGCATAGATGTAAATTTTTATGTATGTACATTTAAATTTGAATCAACGTTCATGAAGACGGTTTTGTGGGGGTTTTTTAATGATCATTTTATCAACAGTAAAGTTAATGCAGATGAAAGGTCTAACCATCTACAGTGTTCAGTGCCACTCTCATTGACAGTTAGATAGACATGTTCAACACTTAGAATTAACTAGACTGTGTGTCTGAACTGCTGACCCCATGTTCTCAAACCGTCTTTATCAAGAAAACCCTTATATATATGTGTATATATATATATATATACTTCCATTTTTGAAAACATTTGAAAGTGTGAACACCTTTAAAAAAGTATTTATTGAAAGTCCTCAAATGAACATTTCAAAAACCTGAATGTGTTGAATTTTTAAGTAGGCTGCTGTGTGCAAGAAGATTATGGTGACTGCCTAACAAACTCGCCATACCCACAGGACAGTCATAGGGAATTGTAAGCAGAACTGAGATTAGAATGATACTGGCTGAGCAAAGAGGAGCAAATGTGAAAACAAGCCTGTTTAAAAAAGGGAGAATGGGTGATCATGTCAATTACTCCCTCTCATATATATGTAGTTATGCAGTATACCTATCTCTAGGGAAAAAAATGGAACAGCTGACAAGAGGAAAATTCCTTTTACAGCTATAGGATAAGTAATATAAAATAAAATATTTATTCATAAACATTTATTCATAAAACTTAACATAGTTGTTTGTTTCTTCATTGAATTAGCACTAGTGGGTGAAATGAAAGAAATTAAATTAAATTAAATTACTTCAGATCTGAGGAAAGCATTTGGTAATACCTTGAAAATCTTATTGAAAGTATAATTCAAGTAATCCATGGCTCTGAAGGAAAAACAGACTTTTTGACTGAAAACGGTGTGAAGAATCATAAACAAAATATTTTTTCCAGTGTTGCAAACTATGCTATGTTCAGCTCTCCATCATAATGCAATAGACATTATTGTCCAATGTGTTTTAACACTTTCATTTAGGTTTCTATTAGGAAGAAAATAGATCAAAGAAATTCTCAGATAATACTGACTGGGAAGGAGTCATAAGTATTCTGTGCACATAGTATAGTAAGAAACAGTCCAAGAAACCTGGGTGAAAACTGGTGCAGTACATGAAAACCATGAACAATTGGAGGAGCAACCTGAAATGCAGGTCTTAAGGTGGAGGAAAAGCCTAAACATCACTTCCACAGAAAGCTAGGCTCACTGATTAGTCAGGAACTGGTGACACAGGGTAACAGCGTAGGATAGGGTGGAAGCAAAACAGCAGTCTAGTTTGAGATGTATAACAGGGTCTTTTGTTAGTGAAATCAAGAGTCAACTGCCCTTTTCATCTGGCTCTGGCAAGTCAGGGCTTCATATTGATATCTGGAAACTTAATTTATGAGACAATTGCTAACAAAATTCATGGAGCACTGGGGCATCATGAAGTGATTAGGAACACTGGAAGATTCATTAGGAAGACAAAGATTTCACTATGTTTAATTAGTAGAATAATAATTTGTGGGCATGCGCATACACATGCAGATACTGATTTGTGTGTACCTGGGAAGTCAGACACTTTACTTTCTATATAAGTGTGTCTATATTACTGTTGTTTTTGTTTAGTTCTTAATGGTGTGCTTCACACATCAGTGTTTTAGGTGTGTGTGAAAGAAATAGAAAAATCCCACCAAAGAGTATAACACATTCTTGGCAAATACAGTCACCTGCTAGAGAGTACATGCAGTTTATGTTCAAGCTCTCACAAGAGGGTTATTGTCAAGTTAATGGCCTTGTTCACACAGAATATGTGTGTACTTCAGAAGAGTCAGGGCAAGGTCCGTCTTTGACATCCAAGGCCCTATCCACTTTCCTCTGACTGCTTGCCAATCTTACCATCTTTTGAGAGTTTCATCCTGTATGATACCAATGGAAATTTAATTCACTGTGAATGGAGCACAGTTGACATATTTACTAAACAATGAAATACATCAAGTGCTAGGGTGATCCACTACCCAGCATCAACCCAGCACTCATTCTCTGTAGCAAATATCTACATTTAATTTCTGCTTGTCTCCGTTAACTACCAATGGCAAGCCTGAGTACAGTATTTTGTTACATATGTGTGAAAATCATTTTACTTATCTCGAAAAGTACAGTCTAATCCTCTCTGTATATTCTTCATTATGATTGGACCACTTTAGCATTTTCACTTGTACCTTTGCATATAATCTTCCAGATTCCTGTGGGAACTGATTTTTTTGGTTACCAGAGGATCATGTGGCACAGGGGGCCAGAGTGGGGTGCTGGAAGGGGAGCAAAGAAGCAGCATGGATCCACCTAGCAGGTTTTACAACCAGTAGGGGGAAATAACTTCTCATTTGTTCCCCTCCCTTTTTTTTTTTTTTATGTAAGATCCTGAAATCAATCAATCAAAAGCAACTAATAGCCCTTCAGCGTCTCACTTTGTGCTAATTTGTATCGTAATCCCTATTTATGCATTAGTATCCTGGTGTATGTTACAATGTTCTATCATCGATATCAATGCCATAGATATGTTTTAAATGAAGAAACATTCATGTAAGATGGGGGGGAGGGGGGGATGATTTGGTTTAGTAATTAGCTGAGAAAAGGAGTTATTCTGGAAAAATCCACATTGTTAACTTGCAACATAATGAACTAAACAATTTAAGAGAGAAGTACAGTGGTGCTTCAGAACAGTCAAGTTAAAAGTAGACAGTGATTATATTAGGATAAAAGTTGGAGAATCTGCAATGAAAGACCAATTGTGTGCATTTTAATATGATGGAGCAGATTTTTTTCATAGGTAAAGGCAACTATTCTATAATAGTGTTGTAGTGTTTTGCACAGAATAAATCTTCAGCCATCTGAGAGTCACACAGTCTCCCCAATTAAATACATTCTGCAATATTCAGTGCATCAAGTTAACCCTAGTTCTTGGTCTGAAACCTGTCAGGCAGGCTTAAAAATTAATAATAATTGCCTGTTTAGCCTCTGTGCAGTGCTTAAATGGATTCTGAGGCTGACATTTCAGCTGATGGACACTTTTCTGAACGGTAATAATGCTTGAGGAAACATTTATTTCCAGCTATTGCTCACCTTACTTATGTTTCAGACTGTAGTTAACTTTTACTTAGAAGGAAGATGATAGCAGGTCAAAAGGAATAAAGAAGAAGACATGTAAAAGGCACACTGCTGTAGTGGGGTTAATACCTTCCATCATTCATCCTAATGAAAAAGTCTATTTATATCTCTTCCTTTCATTTTTTCATTTCTTTCTTTGTAGATCTATCAATCTATATAAGCCCTTTTGAAGGAACAGAATATGTGAGATCTGTAATCATAAAAGCCTGTCACTATCCTGTTTGTGAATCATTTTCTCCTAAAAATGAACTCAGAAACTTGTTACCACCTTGTCAGTGTTACTGAATGGTTTTAATAAAGTGGAGTCTGGAGACTAGGCAAAATATATTGTTATACATTATTAATACATTATTAAATTTTATAAATATTTTCTGACTTACTTTGAGAAACGATTGATAGCACTATTACTATTAAATACTGGATTATAAACATGACATTGGCACATGTCAAAAGTGATAGTTCTGTATTGTATGTGAATCTGTGAAGTGAAAGCTGAGTTGCATACAAATTGTATAAGGAAGAAGAAGTGAAAACAGAGGAAAGGAAACAAGCATACAATTGTGATTTCAGGATTTATTATAAGGACAAGATTGAAACACCAAATGGTCATCCCAAGGAAGCTCAAACCTCTTTTGTGCATGAGCAAGAATAAAGGAAAGAGCTTTCATTCATCATAAAGGGAAAGCTCTATCCAGCAAAAGACATAGCAAAAGCAAAATTAATAAACAAGAAATGGAAATTTTTTGTCTCTCCCCTATGCTAGTTGTATTCAGAGCTCAGGGATTTTCAGAGCAGAGAGAAAGATGAATCTTCTTTTTAAAAAAGGAAGAGTTCTCCTCTACTGTGATATCTTAGGAGACAACCACTTGCTATTATTAGACAAATATTCCTTAAAATATACTATTTCTCAAGTTGAAAAACTACTGCATTGTTTTATCTGATACACAGCATTACATTTATACACACCACTGAGCATCTGTTGTCACCAGTCAAAGGAGAGAGATAGAATTTTCATTCACATTTAATTTAATTTAATATTTGCAGTTACATGTGAGATCCAGCAGTGATAAACTTTTTATAAATATACTATGCTTTTTGCAGTAGGAATGAGAACTAGCAATAGCAGATATTAACAACAGACCAATATAGGTCTATGACTATATGACTATTTATATATATATGTGACTATATATATGACTATATCTATGACTGTATTTTTATATATAATAAATATGTGTTTAAGTAAGCAGTTCTTGGGATCCTGCTATTTAATATCTTTACATCAACAGCAATTTCCCATATGGTTGAGCCCATTTACCTCTTAGAAAAGAGAATTTTTGACATAAAATAGTTAATACAAAAAAATGACCCAGGAGGAAGATACTGCACTAAACTTGTGTAGGGCATTACAAGAATCAAACATCCTCACACAGTGACTACCCTGAATGATCTAACTGAAAATTAAGACTTCTGAAACTTTCCAAACAGTAGCCAGTAGCACAGCTAATCCCTGGGCTTTTGCACTCACTCTGAGGCTGCAATGACTGCAGACACTGAAACACAATGTGCTGTTAATGACTAGTGCTTGAATATGCTTGACACAGACTTTTAAAATGATAATAAGTTTTACTGCCTGGCATGGAAACAGCACTATAGCTGCCAGGTTCGCAGTATTCTCCTGGCTTTGGCATCTCTATAAAATGGCAGTGACTATCAGTATCTTTGGAGGGCTTGAAAAGAAATTTGCATCTTTCTGTTCGTCTGGAACAGCACAACCCCAAAACCCAGAATTTTGATAAACCAGTTTTGATAAAACAACAGAATCAGTGTATCGCTAGGCACAGAATTGAAATGGCTCCACAACCAAGATGTATTCTATGTGTCCATTAAAGTAAACAGTTTTCTGGAAATGAGCAAATGTGGACTCTTACAGAGATGAAGGCTCTAATGCAGCTGGCCTCAGATGTGGTCCATGATGCCTGGGAGCCTGGGGAGCCCAGGAAGTGTTATAGCATATCTGGCCGATGACAGAGGGTCCCTCCTCCTCCTTGTAGCAAGGTGCTGCGCTGTGTTTTGGGGGTTAATAACACCCAGGGAGCATCAGTGTTCCCTGTTAGCACCAGCTGTCATCGCCTTGCAGACACACACTATGAACCAGAGGAGAGGTTGGAGTACTATCAGAAATGTCAGAAATATAAAGGGTAAACCTGTTAGTGTAATGACATTGTATGGTCTTGCAATCCCATTGGTCCTCTCCTACTTATCGTTAGCCTTAACGTGTAAATTAACAGAAAATGCTAGACCATTCCTACACTAAACTGACAGAATGAATTCTGAAGTATTTAATGAAGGAACAAATACAGCAGGGACGCTATACTCTTTAAATTACCTCTACATATTATTTCTTTCCTTTATTTATTTATTTATTTTTACATTAAAATATACAATTGTCTGGACAAGCATTTGTCCTAGTTCCTATGGAAACAGATGAACAGATATAATTCGAACAACCAAGGGTAAAACCTCCGCCGTGATATAAAAAGAAAGTAGTTAAACAATATAAATACTAAAGACCAGAAGAAATCTTGATCCAGGTTTGTTAAATCAATGGCAAAAAAAATTGCAGTAGAGGCATGATTCCCCCCTTCTTTTTTTCTGCTTAAAACCATAGACAAATAATCAGTCACAGGAAAACAACTAAGAAGAAAATACTCATTCCACTCTCTGCTTTGACCTTTCCCAGACAAAATATACAAGATAGTCTTCATTTCCAGTTTTAATCCCCATGGACAGTTAAAGAACACCTGGTTCTGGCTGAGCACTTGTCTTTAAATAATAGATAGTTTCCACTATTTCAAAGGGAAATCTTGACTCTGGAATATTTCTACCAGCAGAAGAAATTACCTGCCTGAAAATACCATACATTTAATGCAGAATGTAACATTTATTTTGTATCCATTTAGAATGTGAACAAAGTGCAAGTGAATAGCATCATCTAAAAGACCAACGTATGCTAATTCCGGTTTCTTGTTGACAGAGCATAGCCTACAGCAAAGTGTGAATCAAATAACTTGAAGAAATTCACCCTGAATATCTGGGCCACTTGAGTAAAATATCTGCGTGTACCTTCAGTAAGAACTAATTTCTTGCTATAGAGTTGCCTCAGATTTCTTCTTCCTGTATCAAGCTTAATTATGCTTTAAACCCAAACTAACTTGCCTGGCCATAGGTATGGAGTTAATAGTCTTGGTACCATTTTCATGCAAGCTAGTAGGTCTTTTATTTTCTGTTAAGGAACAGAGTAAATTACTCAGATTATAAGAGTTCTCCAGTGCTTTCCCACAGTTCTTCCAATAAGAAGAGGACAGAGGATTTTTCCTGAAATACAGTGGGAAAGAATTACAGATTACTTCAGTTACTTTAGCACAAAGACTTACTGGATATTCCCCAGAACTTCTAGTAGATGGCAGCAGTAGCAGTGAGCACACAGGATGGCTTTGAAATGTTCTCATGTGAGTGCAACAAGCCAGGTACCCAAATCCAGCTGCCTGGCACTACAGATAGCTCTGTAGGAAAGATATAACTGTATTTCGATCAAGTCGGAGTTATCTGCTCATTCTTTTTTTAAAAAATTTGAGGATGTTACAAAAAAAAATGTAGCATATAACATTTTTTAATTATGTGTGAACTTTTAGATATAGAATGATACAAAATTACAATCACTAGCTTCCATCCACAGTCACAGAATCTGACTGTAGAAGTATGCACATATATATAGTGGTTTAAATGAGACTCCAGGAGTGCAGGTCAAAAAATTAAAAATATCTGCTTGGAAAAAAAAATATTGTCATTGTATTATTTGCAGAAGCTACCAAAATATTTGTCCCGTGGTTCAGAACAGTATTATGTCATATATTGGACATTTCTTACCTATTCAGATAAATAGATAAATACACACATACATACATGCATACATACACATATATATATTATTACAAATGTAGGCATATACAGAGTCTCCTTAGATTTAATTTGATTAACTAGAAAGGAGAGATTAAAGGCTAGTTCATTACTACCTCATAAATTCATGTTTTGCAAATTTAATTCATGTTAGGCTTTTCTGCTATTGATTCTATATATTATATGCTATAGTTCATATATATATATATAAAGGAAAATTCACTTAAGATAGAAATATAATTATAATTATAATTGTATAATTATTCTTAAACTGGAGGTCATACCTTCTATAATAAATATTATCTTGCTAACATGAAAGTGTCATTTTAAATAGAGGCAATTTATTGTTTATCGAGAGTTCCTTGACATTTGTTAAGCCCATGCATTGTTTCCATGCTCCCAAATACTCCCAGTATGCTTTTTTTTTTTTTTTCCTTAACTGGCTGATTTGATTAAAGCTTCTACTTAGCTAATTTAATACTGATTTTATTCTAGTCTCCACCTTCCACCTCCTTGGCCTTTCTGTTTAAATTAAAACTGCTTTTAAATGGATGCTTTTCCAACCCCCAGTTGCCAGCACCTTAGCCTTTTCACTTAAATTGCATCTATTGTTAAATCAATCTTACTCCAGCATCCAGCTTCCCTCTCCTGAGCTTTCCACTTGACATCACATACAGGCCTAAGTGGTGCCTGTTCCTGTCCCTAGCTTTCACCCAGCTTCTCCATTAAAATTAAGTCCCCTTTCAAATCCATTTTCCACTTCCATTCCCAATCTTCTTACTTTTTTATTTCTAAATGGCAACAGCTTTGTGCCTGTTTTAATTTGTGGAGCTTGAAAAGAAACTTATCAGACTCTCAGTGTTCTATTTAATACTGTCTCCCCCAAGTCTTAAGTCTTATGCAGATGGCTTCTTCTCATTTCTGGACTCCAGTTTAAATAACATCTATTTCACTGTTATTGTTGCTTGAGTGATAATTTCCATCATCCCAGTTAGCGCATCAAACTTAAGAGCTTAATCTTATAATAACTTCCAGTGCTGCTTTTGGTGTGGGACACATGAGCCTGGACTGAACAGTGAGTCCATGTTGTGAGACGGCGTGCTGAGCTGAAGAGGGCCATTAACCGAGAATTAATCAGGTTCTACACCTGCAGTGAGCTGACCATAAATTATCTTGATTATATGCTGGTAAGGAATCTTGGGATTCAGTGAGCTGAATGGTTGCAATTGAGACAAATATTCCCACTGTTTCCTGTTATAAATATCTCAGCATGTTTGACACACTCAAAAGACTTATGCATGAATTAGTGATCTGAGCTCTCAGTGCCTTTTGCTTTATGGCCCTGTCCTGTGTGAGAAAGCAAGAACATTAGAGCAAATCTAAGGTTTCATTTTATAAGAAAGAAGTCCCTTGCCTTTTTCATTATAGAAAATAACCTCAAGAATAAAAATGGATCTATACAGATGAGCTGAGCTGAGACTTTCATTGAGTTTTCCTGAAGCTAAGGTTTATTCACAGTTCCTTTCTACCAATACTAACCTTTGAGATACAGTAGTAAGAAAGCCAAAGCTTCTGATTTCTTGTTTTAAAAGAATATCCTAGAGAAAAATCATACATTATAGGTCCCAAAGCCTTCCAAATAACTGAACTACTTTGCAAAGCAGCTAATGCATAAATTCAAGCAGAGATGGCTAAGCAGCACAAGAGTCACTGAACCAAGCTATGAATTTCAGGTCACTCTAAGGTAATTTTGGAAGATTATTTTATTTAGTAATTTTGCAAGATGGTTGTTTTTGGTAAGGTACCCTGTCAAAATGTAGCAAAATCAAATATCCTAAGTGAAAATTTATTTTCCTTATTTTTAGCCAACCTTGAAAATCTCAGCTCTAAATTTCATAAATCTAAAGGGAGGCAACATGTTCCAAAAGTAGTCAGCTTGGTTTGGAAAAAGAAGAGAGAACAATATTGGTTATTTATGAAATCAAAACAAGAGAAAGATTTGCACAAAGGAGATATCACAAGATGTTGTTAGAAGAGCCACAATCAATGGACAAGAGAAAGGACATTTAAATATTAAAAATAATTTAAGTTTTTTGATAACGCCTTTTCTTTATCCAGTTGACTTTTTCCCATAATCATTTCTTTGCTTCTCTACTGTGTCTCTGATATCCTCATACCTTCAAGCCATCATAAAATAGTCTTTCTAAATTCCTCCTATTTGTAAACCTGCTATTGCTATCTATATGTTGTACTTTTCAGATTTTCTGATTATAGTCTTTTAATAGCCCTAATGGTTTCAACATATAAGAGAAGGAAGTTTTACAGAAAAGGTGTAATCTCTTATTAAATCAGTTGATCTAGCTGATACAGTTTTCTAGCTGGGTCAGTTGGTCAAATGAAATATATTACCTCTTCCTAGAAACTTATATTTCAAAGATTTTACATTTTATTTATTGTATCTAGTCTGTGTTGCTTATCTGCTTTGTTAGCTCTTTATCATGAGAAGTCCTTCTCTTACCATTGCTCTGTGACCTAGGTCATAGCTGGACTCTCCTTAGACTTCATTTTACATCCTTATGCTTTATTGAATCAATAAATATATTGTTGGTTTTGCAAGCAGAAGTTTAATCTCAGTACATGTATGTGGGGGGGTGGTTTTGTTTTCTCTCTGAACTCTTTTACAGTTCAGATCTTTAGGTGCAGCTAAGCTAAGCCAAGTAATACTGTGTGACTTTCACCATTCATATGATGACTCTTATTCTTTGGCTTTGGTTTCCACAGATTTTCTTTTCCTCCTTAATCATTCTGTTAATTAGGACAATGTGTTATTTTGAAGGACTGTAATTCAAAAGTTCAAACAAAGTTTTCATAAAAATGTATTTTTTACTTCATCTTTCTTCAGAAGAGTATTTTATATCGATGAGGTCAGTATTGCATTATCTTTATCATTAACAGATTGATTCACTGATGGCTTCAAAACGGCTACTAATTCTGTTACAGACTTTATTCCCCTTTTGCATATTCATCTTTCTCCTAATATAAAACAATATAGACTTTCTAGCAATGAGAAAAAACATTTTCCTAGCCATCGTATTTGTTGACACATGTTTTTCACTCCCTCATATATGAGAAGACTACTGGCCATTATAAGCTCCAAATTTTATATGTTCTAAGTTTTTAGCTCCATTTCCATAGCTGAGATAGTCATATTATATTTTGGGTTATTGAAGGCTTATTTGAGCTGGTGAGGAAGATGGCAGTGCCAAAAGAAATATTAAGAGATCAACTAGTCAATTTGAAGGTGAAGATGGAGCAGGACAGAATCAATAACAGTATGAGGTGCAGTAGGTTTCCCCATTAACAGAGAAGCACTCACAGAGAAAAACTAGTACTCACTGCTGCACTTGGGTGTGATTAATTAGTGGACTTACTGGATGTATCTGCAAAGGCTCTGAAATACTGGATGATCAGATGTCCTGGGGAAGACTGAGGCCACGACAGAGGGACTGACAGTGAATTTGCTGGGGCTAGGGAAGGCTGACATGACAGTGATCAGCAGATGGGTTATTTTAATGGCTTCTCCATCTTTAAAAAACGATAGGCAAGAACAAACGGAAGATTGGAGCTTGCTGGTTTGTGCTAGTCCAGAAAGACAGAATTTGAAAGATGACTGAGAATCTGTAGATCACAGAAGGAGTTTATCTGCTTATATTTCTGATCTGTACACCTGAATTCAAAGAAGGTACAGTAAGACCTTGCAGCTTACCTGTTGATAATCAAAGAAGAGAACCACTGGCCAGAGGGAGAGTCTGGGAGTTCCTGCTGGGATGAACAGAGGAAGGCTCCAGCAAAGGAGGCAGCATGGTCTGCCTAGCAGAGGGAAAAAGGATAGTTTGGAGTTTAGAGGTGTTGAAACCCTGGAAAGCCAGTTCTCCAAGGACTGAGGCAGGCCACCACGAATTATGGTGTAGCTGTCAGCAGGAACTGCAGAAGAAGGGAAATGCATACAATGCCCCATGATGAGGAGCAATGTTATGTGATGAAGCAGAACCTCTGCACAGGATTTCAGTGATGGTTATGGGGCAAAGGCAGGATAATAAATGAGGAGGATTTGGAAATAGAAATTGTCTCATCTGAAGTGGAAAACAATGTTAAAAGCATGATGTTCTTGGTATCAGAAAGTGGAGGGAGAATGATATCACTAGATCAGAAACCTCCTGGAAAAGCTGGATCATGACATCTCAGGCTTTTGAAAGTAAATCTTTTAGCATGTATGTCAAGTTAAAGATGGTAGTCTATACCTGCACCCTAGCAAAGTCAGCTACTAATAAAGGAAGGAAGGGCCATGGAGGAATAAGTCTCAAAATGACTGACATCAGAAGGACAGAGACTTTAAGCAGATTTTAAAGCAAAGAATCAAAAGTAGGGACATAAAAGAAAGACAAGAAAAATTGCAACACAGGCCGAATGTGACAGAACTTAAGTCAGCCAGTGCTTTGAAGTGGATATGCATAGACCTTTTTATAGTGAAGTCCCAAAGAAAACCACAACACTGAACTCAAAAAAGTCAGAATTTATTGGATTATAAACTCATGCGTTTCTTAAACAGAAGACTCAAAGTTATGGATCATAGAAAATAGAAATGAGGGGCTTGTAACATTTCCTCCCATGTCTGTATCTGAGCGGTAGGAGAACCACGCTTCCCTTCTGAGTTTCGGCCAACTTGTTGGCTTTTTGCATTGCAACAAACTGCTCAGTCTCTCCGGTCCTTAGCAGTGCTCTCTTTCCTTGCCGTGAAGGCCTGTGGTGCCAGTGGGTTGTTCTTCCCCTCAGCAGCCCCTGCCTGACTGTGAGCTGCCAGTACTTTGCGGTGTCTTTCTCCCTTGTGTCCTGCGCCATTGCCCACACACAGAAACACTCCCTCCCTGAACATGCTTGGTTAATTCCTAGGGCAGGAGCGGGCTTGCTCTCATTCCAGATCTGTTTACTCTTTGTAAAAGAACTAGAGATACAAACACATGAAGCAAATATCATGTCACAGCGGATATTAGCAGCACGGTTCAGGGGTAGTCTTCATCCCTGGGAAGGTGAGAACAAAAAACACAGAATCACTCAGTGATACAAAGGGTCCTTCAAGTGCCATGTCCCATATTTTTAAAATGGCGTTTATGTTCTGCTGTGGTTGGAAGACATGAACTTTCTTCTTTGTATTGAAATCCTTTACTCTGAATGGCACAAGTGTTCTGAAAGACATGGCTTTATCTCATGTATTTGGTCCTGTAAATGTATTGCTCAAGGAAGTTTATGTTCAATTATTCTATAGAGCTGAACAGGGTCTGCATTATATAAGGGGAAATTAATTTCACCTAATGAGGCATCCATATGATGTAGTTAAGGTAAGAAACAACAGTTGAGATATCCTTGGATATATAATAAGGAGATAGATAGAGAGACTTAAAAGTTGTCTTAAAAATAAATAATTGTATCATACTGACAAATAACTGAAGCAAAAGTATTGTTATGGATACAAAGAACAAAAGGCCAAAAATAGAGCCCTGCGGGATTCATCTGACAGGAGAAAAAAAACAATCTGAAGGAACAAAATAGCTAACTTGCAAATTAGCAATGACCTGTAAGTGGGAAAGATCAATTCCAGTTGGTCCTAGCATCTACACTAAACATTTTTAAAAGAACACTATAGTTTATGGCATCAAACTCAGCAGAAATAAAAAGGCACACTAATTCATAACACATATCCCTGAATCAGGCTACAAAAAAAGATGAAAGTATACCTTCAAAAAGCTGATTCAGAGTTCTGCCTCTTCCGAAGCCGGCGTGGACACATTTATCGTGAAGATCATTTATTTTGAGGCGTGACTGAGGCCTTTATGTACTATAATAGTCTTTGTTCCTGACTACCTGGACTGCCATTTTAGTGGATTGGCTGGACATGTGTTGCAAGAGTTCAATGGCGTTGTTTCTTCCTTGGTAGGAAATGTAGTCAATAGATGTCATTTCTGGGTGTTAAACATCTTGTACCCACAGACGATTTTTCCTGTACTAACTTATTTTGTGCATAGGCAGTAACTTAATGATAAGAAAAAGAAGGAGTCACAGAGCATTCTACACCAAAGGGGATTAGAAGGGGAAGGAAACTAGAGAGGAGAAAAATCAATAATTAGGAAAACAAAGTGAGCTAAAATTTTTCACTTTTCTAATTTTCTTATTGGATAAAAATGACCTAAGAAGATGTATTTGGGCCCATTTCTAATTCATTTTGGTCACAGGCACAAAGCAGCCTACCATTCATTTCATTTCAAACAATCTTGTTTTAGAACTAGTAATAGCACCTTTAAATACAAGCCTTGGGAAAAAAAAAAAAAAAAAGCTTTCTTTATTTGAAGTGATTATAAACATAATTTCCATATGCTTTTTTTCCATAAATAAATGACAAGTCCTTTAGTTATGAGTAACTAGGCAAGTGTTTTAGTCATCAAGATGAAAATTGAGGGGAAAAAATGGTAGCATTATCATTAAAATGAGGGAGGAAATAGTTACCTGTGTAGGAAGAAAATACACAGTCAGAAATATTTTGTTATGACAACGTTGCAGATGAATAACATAAGTCAGAGCCAATCATGCTGGCTCTGGTATCCCTGGTAAGGGATGTTGATGCCCAGCCTGAGCTGCTATGCTAAAAAGACTAGGCTCTGAAATGTTTTTAGAGAGAGTGTGATATATTCTAAACCTGTTCTCATCAATTTAAACTTTGAATATGGGGTTTGCAGACAGCAGAGTGTCAAGAAAAATGGATATTTGCCTAAACTTAAAGAAAAGAATTCCTGTATATTTACAACTTAAAGTATATTCTTTCCTGATCCTAAATTAATGATAATAAATTTCTGATAGGTGTATTTTTCTATAGACTTCATGTGCGATGATCATACTCTGCTAGGGACTTTACGAGGTAAGGTCTAGGAGACCTTAATGGCTTGAAAGTGAATGAGAATACTTCCTTTAAAATAATAAAAATTGTAATTGGGCAGCCTGTCTTTTAGCTTTGGTAAAGGAATGGCATAGTTGTCAACAGCTTTCTAAGACATGGCATAGAGAACATTTTGGAAAGATGTTTTCAGATTCAGAATGGCCAGATGGATCTGCTATGAGAAGGTCTGAGCCACTTCCACTTCCCAACACCTTTGATATTCCTCACACCTCTTTCATCTTACTGGACAGCAATATCCTTAGAGAATAAAAACCTCTGCATACTTGACGCTAATATCTTGGACATCAGAGCACTGACAAAATGAGGAGAGAGTTCAGCAGCAAAGACCATCAGTTAAAATATCCATGTCTGTGCCATTTTAGGGCAATTTGAGAATTCTTCAGAATTCTACGCTTCTTTCAGCGTAGTCCTGCAAAAAAGTGTGGTGATGAGAATAGTACTCACATGTTACAATGTGGGGCGGTTTTTTAAATAAGAATCTATCTCACTAGGTGAAGAATAAAGAGAAAATGCAATGCCAAATCAGATAAAATTACTGTGGAACCCTGAAATATTCCCCTTCCAGCCTCTAGTAATAAAAGTTCATGTAAATGGTTATCTTCTAGTAATTTTCTGTCACTTTTTCCTGGCTTTACCTGATTGCTGTCAGCTAGTGCTTTATAGAAACAGAAAAAATCACAGTGTCACATATTATTACTGGTGTCACTTCTTCCTTTCTTAATTGTCTCGCATGCATCTTCCCTCCTGTAGTCATCTACATATATAAGAAGGTATTTTGGGGACCCTGCAAAGAAATGTAGGGTTCTTTTGCTACATGATTTGAGGTTCAGATGCTCAGACTTCGTATGAAGAGGGAAGAATAGATAGTATTGGCTCCTGACAGCTGGATGGTTCTGTCTAGTTCAGTGAAGGATATAAGAGCAGTGTGTCTCTTGAGAATGGAAGACAACAGAAAAAAAAAAGAGATCCTGGAAATGAATTATGCTTATCTGAAAGTTTATATAAGCTACAAGTTCAAACACTTGAAAGTCCAAAGTAAGTTTGGACTTTATACACAGCATCTAATACTGACTTATCAGTTCTCCATTTTTGCTTTCTCTTTCTTGTTGACTTTGGCTCCTTTTCATACTGCCTGTCACTTACTTTAACTGGCTGCACCCTCCACCACTCACCAATTTTTTCTTTGAAAGTAATTGCATTATATTATATTGTTGCTGTTCAAAAAAAATCTCATCAGAGTAGGAATAGTACAATGCAAAATAGTATTTGGAACCCCATAGTTTAAGAAAAACTACTGTACAGAAAAGCACCCAAGCAAGCAGCTGCTAGCCTGTCCTCTCTGTTGGAAAAAGGCCAGCTGGAGGTGCTATCCATTCAAGCCACCAGTTTGGGGACTTACCCTCACATATAAAAAGGAGAGGCAAGCATAAGGAAGATCTGAGGTATACCAGGCCAAGAGATTTTTCAAAGGCTGCTCTTGCAGGATTTACTAAGAACTGTGTTGTCCTCATACCACTGTTCTGTTCACATATGGCACCTCCAGACATGCTTAGACTTTGCCCACTTTGAAAGGAGAAATTAGTAATATACCAATGGGCTGACAAGCTCTTGCAGCTGTGTGCACAGGGCCTGCCAACAGGTCAGTGGGATATTGCCAGAGAAGCTGAATTTCAGATGAAAGGGTGGGGAAGGAAAAATGATTTTTTTCAGATCTCTGATTCTTCTGTGCAACCTTCAAAGGAAAGGAAATTTTAACCGGCATATGGGTGAATGCATTGTATTAATAATAATAAGGCATACCTAAATGTCAGCTGTCTAAAAAAGAATAACCCCCAAAATTGCTGATGACAGCGGATACACCTTCTTCAGCCAGCAGTGTTTTGCGCTTTTCTCACTCAGGCAGATTATGACAACTGTTCCTCTGATATGACCCATGAGTGAATGAACATCATTTTAATGGACTACCCGCAGTGGACAGCCAGAGCAGATTTGCACTTCTAAGCCCAGCAGGTAGTGAACTCTGAAAGAACATTTCACACTGGCCATTAAGCATCCAGCATGACCACAGAACTGAGGTGACACAAGGAGGGAGCAATTCCCTGGGAATATGGATCATGTTTTGCAGCCAGCTGCAGATAAAATAACTAGTTTTTGCTGTAACCTGCTATTATCTGTAGGGTGCTAAGAAAATCCTCTCCCTAGGAGTTTAAGTTTCTCTCTGCATGGCTGTAGTTAATGACTGGACTCCATGGGGTGTTCCTTTTCTAGTGACTGAATATTCCTGCTGCTAATGCCTTTTTTTTTTTGGGGGGGGGTGGTTTTTTTAAATTAAAGAATAGAATTATAGAACTGTATAGGAAATGGTTTTTTTTATATATAGAACTTTCTTCCAGGCATATGCAGCTTTCTAAAGTTAATTGTTATAGTCCTATGAATTTATGGCAAGTATTATACATAATCCACTAACCAGGCCAGAAATAAACAAAATCAATTGCTCAGTATCACCCTTAAACTAATGTTTTCCCCTTGGAAACCTATACAAATGTTACAACTGTTTACTCTTGCCCTTTTAAACAGAGCAATGTATGTATGCATCCTAAAGTTCACTAAATGTAAAGTTTTATTTGATTAAAGTTGGATGTCTCAGATATCTGTTTGAACTGAAAGGTATATAGTAATGTCTCCACACAGAATGAGAATAAAAATTCAAATCTCAATATTTAATGGCTGCCATTCCTTTGTGGTCTCGGTACTGGGAGTCTAGTAGATATAAGTGGGGAAAACATCAGGTAAAATTAGTTTGAATTTTTTAAATGAAAACTAATTTGAAATTTAAATAACTGACAATGAATTTTCATATTAAAGATTTATCAGCTATCTCTCCCTAAAATACAATGTATAACAGAAAATGGCATATCCTATTGTCTTGTGTGATAGAGCTGCTTCTTGCCTTCAGAATTGTCTTAACATGAAGTCTAAGTCAACCTTCAGCTTTAGCTGAATAGAGCACATATCTTGGAAAGCAAAAGAGGAAGCCCCATCTACATGGATGTGAGTGCCTGACCTCTAAACGTTTTTGATGGTGTTAATAAATATATTTTCTTTGTCAGACAAAAACATGTCTATGTTGCCAATCATTAATACATATTAACTTCACTTGTTTCTCCAAAAGATTTGGTGGTAGCAGCACTAGTTACTTTGAACTCTCCTCCTGATTACAGAAGCAGGAAGACTGTGCTTATTATTAGTGAGAGAGGAATTATGAGTGGTTCTGAAGTGGTGAATTATCTCAAAAATGTGCTTGCTAATTCCTTCTATCACATGCCCTCAGTAAAAAAACAATCCTATTCAGAGAGCAGAGAAAACTACAGTCATAACCACACAACCAGATTCTATTACTATGGACATGATTTCTTCTGAAAAATGAATCAATAGCTATGTACCATATTAGACAACCAGATATTTGAAAAGTTAGCTTTTCTAAAAATATATCTGCAAATATATGTCTTTTTAAGGGTTGGGTCCCACTAGTGCTTATGTCAGTTTTCATGTACAGTGTTTTATTTTGTTACAGTTCTGTGAAAGAGGTTGCAACATGAAAGAGAGTGTTATAGAGGTGCATATTGGCTAGGGCTGACAGTCAAGTTGTTCAGCGTTGTGTCCTGCTCACAGAGTTTTAAGTCCTTGCAGCTAAGGTGATGGTCCATAATTGAAATGCATTGAATTCAGTTTTCAGCTAACCTAGCCCTTTTTGAATTCAAGAGGAAATGTGATTAAACACAACAGGTGCATTTCCATTTCAGAGGGATTTCAGAGGGTATTTCATCAGTTTTTCGATCTCTAAGCCTCATTTCTCCATCCCCTCATCCTGGACAAGCACTCCTTCTTCCTTTGTTTACCTAGTAAGTACATTGTTTGGGAAGGAGTAGTTTCTTATTAAGTGCTTATATAGTGATTAGCACAATAAGGAACTAATTTTATTTAGGACCTAAATATAATCTTGCAATGCAAATAACAGCAATTGCTTTCCATGTGACAAAAGATTCCTAATATGCTGTAAATTTGTCAGAACTATATTGGGACTGTAAAAGCCCTTCTAAATCAACATGACCATAGAAGGAACTAAAAATTTCTCAAAAGCACGTATCTCCACATTATTTCTGATATAGGAATCTTAAGACAAAGTGGGAAAGGATTCTGAAAATATTTCCTGTCCCTAAAAGTTCATTCACAGAAGATTCTGCTGCTTTTTCATATACAGTCTTCACAAGTTTATTCTCAGCTCAGTGGACACCCCTTTGGTTTTCATTGCCTTGTTACATTGCCGTGACTCCATCGATTTGTAAAACTCGAGGTGAAACTGGTTCACAGAGACTAAGTTCTCTATTGTTTCCACAGGCTAAATTTCTAAATGCTTCAAAGGAATTGGATCTGAATTAAATATACTGAATTAAATATGAAATATATACTGAGGCTACCCTAAAAAGAAGAAGCTACATTATCTCATAGTGATTACTATTTACATACGCTGCAGATTTGTAAATGTTCCTTTTGCAAGCACACTAAGAGCAGCATGCCTATCTGGTCAGTCAGTTGATAGACTATCCTGCCAGGCACAGTGCTAAATAGACGCCAAAGAAGACAGAGCATAGAGTCCCCTGTAAGCCTGTTTCACAGTATTTTTACTTAGTTGTTTATTTCTGGTATGCAAACCTGTGCATGTGCTTAATATTTTTCTTTTTTTGAATATATTTTGTCCATATTTATTTTTAAGTTGACATATTTTCATTTCCATTTGTTCATTTCTGGAACTGTTGTATTTTCAGTTGATTTCATAGGTGGACTTGACACATACTCCTACCGACAACCCCCCCAGGAACATGTTGAATTAAAGCCTGTAAAGCCCATAGGTAAGGTTCTGGTCCAATGGACCGTGTTAATCCTTCTAACTGGACTGAAACCTAACCCTCTCCTGAAATAATTTTGGCATGAGGTTACTAATAATTTAATTATATTTTAATTATAACCTAATTAAAAATTAAACCACATAAAACATGTTAATAAGTACAATTTGTCTTTGGTGGCATATCTGCTAAAGCAAGGATTAGTAGATATCACCATGTCCACCATGTTGTGCCTCAGCTTAATGCAAGGAGAGGCTGTCAGTGAAGGATGGAACTGCTTCCCTGCTGACTTCTTAGCAAGAACAGAGGTGGTTTATGGCTGTTACTGCATAAGTCCTAATGAGATTAACCCACTTATGGAAAAGCAGAAGCTCTTATGTTTATCTAGCTACTGAAAGAAAAATGTTTGCTGAAAAACTATTAGTCAGCTTAAAATCTATCTGTAGATTTTCACTGGAACTTCATTATCTCTTTTCCTCGGTTATTTGCTCCCACAGTTAAAGCAAAGTTTTCATAGTCTCTGCATACAAAGTGTTCTCTACTACCTAACAGAACATTTTAGATGCATAACATTTCACTTTATTTGGAATAAATTAAAGTACAGGAATATATTAGCAGTACATATATTTTGGCAGAAGCTCAGATAACTTCAAATAGATGATACTTCAAAGGACATTGGTGAAATGGAAGATGTTCATTGGGAAATGTTAACAATGTCTTGTTAGGTGCTTGTAAGTTGTTGGCCTGATGCTTTCTGTCTTCAGATTTACCTTTGGGCCTTTCACGCATCTTAAATGTAACATGAAACCCAAGTGTAGCTGACTGACTGAACTTGATGTAATAACTTACTGTGTTTTACTTATCAGCCAAGAGAATTAAAATGGGACTGAAGGTTCTTTCCTGGTGTATGCATGTGCATACATGCTGGGAGTTTTAACTTAAAGAGCACAACAGTTGCTAAAAAAATATTTAGGGCTTGACACCTTGCTTGGGACTTTATTACTTTTTTGCATGTTTTTTAAATACATTTTACTCATGCTGCAGCTTCCAGTTTGTAGAAATAAATGTGGACAAAACGTTGCTCAATTTTAGTAAGTAAATATTGTGGGATTACAAAAGCCTGAAAAGAAAAAAACCCTATCTCAATATAACAATGTACATTATAGCAGGAAGAAATATCACATTCAGACACTAAAATAAACAATAACGAATGGTTTGACATGGCGTTAACTACACTGGAAGTAGTAGCTTCCCTATACTGGAATCTGTATCTAATGAATGGTTCATGAAATGCTGTTTTTGCTGCATTCTGTGTGGGAAAGATGACAGTAGAACGGAGTTTTGACCATTCTAAATGAGATGCTGGAGACTAAAGTGAAATAAGTATCCAGGAGAAAAGAAAGCCACAGCTACAGCATTTATGCCTCTCCATAAAAGATTTTAATCTCTAGAGCTGCACTGAGGTTAATTTTTAGGCATTAGGTGAAAGTATTAGGTGAATAAATGTTTAGTGCTTTCTTAATAGGCTCATTATTACTAAAGGAGAGAAAACATTTATATTTTCAGAAAAGATTTTTAAATATATATCTGTTTCTGCAAAATCTGTTCATTTGTTTTACAGTACAGAACTTGTTCTTTGATAGTTAAGTAGCTCAAAGGGGAAAAAGAATGTCCATGATCTAAGTCTTAATTAAAAGCCAAATTACAGAAATGCTTTCAATAGTCAGTGGATTGTGCTAGCCACCAATTTGCAGATGCTTATCTGTCTGCAGCACATCGGCCTGCTTGACTTCTTTCAATAAGCAAATTGCTATCAGTACCAATTATATACAGTCTGAGAATCCAGAAGGTCTCCCTAAGAAATTTGACTTCTAGCATCCAGGCTGTTAAAAACTCCATTTCTATTCATTTGGAGGTGAATATGAAAAATGCTCATTAAATACATTAAGTGTCTTAATAAATATTACAAATCTTTTGCCATCTTCACCACTCTACTCATGGGAAAAAAATTAGCATGATGCTTTTTATAGATGATAGCTTGGCTGTATATCCATTTTTCTCATCTTATTCATTTCTCTTATTTCATTCATAAATTAACTAAACATAGCACATCGAAAATACAAGGTTCTGTGGCCTCATCAAACTATGCAGAAGACATTCACAGTGTTTACTGAATACTCATATTCAGTATAATATCTGCTTAGTGCTGCCATAATTATTAATGATTAGCAAGTCTAAGAATAGTTGTTCTTTTCACCCATGGGAAGAGGTTAAACTTGAACATGTTCTCACAGGGAACATTTCTTAATGCAAATATGAATGATCATAGCTTGTCGGATTGCTGTTGGTTCTTCCTGTAACTTCATTAGGCTACAGGACAAGCAAAAGCAGAATCACTGCCCTGAACTGTGTGGTTTAAATTAAGATGTGGGGAAGGGAGTACACAAGAGAGGGAGTGGAAAAAAAATTATCCTGTTCCCTTTGGGACTAAAGCACATGGACTATAAGGAAGACTATTGTGTCTTCAAGCACAACATCAACAGCCAGGTCACTTGATGGTAGTGAGAATTGCTTCCATGTGCTGCTTGTTGGAAGAGAGAAACAAGGGGATTAGAAGAATTGCATTTTGGTTTACATTGTCTTTTTTTAAAATTTATTATTTATTTATTTATTTATTTTAACGGCTTCCAGAGGTTAAAATTTCTGTGCCTGCCATTCACTTTTGAATGACTAGATCTGATCCACTGTTACTACAGCCTTGGGCAATCCTGTCTGGAGAGACACTGAATCCCTAATTCCACAGGAGAAATAGCATTTCTAAGGACAATACTAGCTTCTGCTCATGGAACCAACACAGCGTCTGAGAAACTCTGCCGGTGGAGCGGTTACCACCCTGCAATGGGTTGGTGTGATCCTGTCCTGTTTATATGTTCTCCTACACTCTACCACTATGAAATCGCTATGAAAGAACATCACAGTTTTTTTCTAGATTACACAAGGAAACATGCTTTTCAGTCAGATATGTGAGCAGACATAGATTTTGTGGGCATGTGATTGTGGTGAGGACTATAAATAGTGTGAATCCTGTTCAGATGTATGTGTTTGTAACCAGGTCATGTGAGAATATTATAACCTGGTGAACAGAAACTTTTTACTGTTAAAATACATTATGCTGAAAAAGATCTATTATTACATGAACTTCAAGCATGGTTTACCACCTGCAGTATTTTTCTTCAAATGTATTTTTGCTTTTGTGGTGCACCTGATATTAAACCAAACCAAAATACAAAGCTACCACTTCATATCCAGCCATTTATTCTTGACCTTATTTGTGTCTCTTACAGCCGAGGAAGTTAATGTCCAGATGTTTTTATATCTGCTTGTTCATTCGTTACTAACCTGTCGGTTGGTGTGAATTTACATCTCACAAAGTAAATGTACATAAGATAGAATAGAAGGTATGGAAATTTTCATTCATAAGTAATTCATATATTCTGCTTTTTAGGTCGAAATAAGTAATCAACATTTACTGAAGACTTCTGCTGTTGCTGAAGAAACAGATATTAGAAGAAAAGACTAACTTTGTGACTCATCATTCTGGAAGAAACACATCATCCGTTCCTCACGGCATGTGGATTATTCTTCCCACAGGCTCAGTGTCATTATCAGCATTGTTATTTGGTAGCTCCTTGTAGATGATCTTGAATTTTTGAATAATTTACTTATATGGACACTTGTAAATTGTAAATTTTTCTTTTTTAATTTCAAGATTTTTACAATGTTTAGTGTTAAGGCATGAAAACAAAGCAACGCGTGAAAACTACGAGAGGATATGTCTTTCTCAAGGAAGTCAGTATTTCTTGATTGATGGAATCATACTGTGCCTGGTCAAGACTGTGTCAGCAAAACGTAATTTTGACGTAAAAATATGCGTCTGGAATCAAATACTAACAGTGTAAAAGAGGTCATTTTCAATGCTATATGTATAATTTACCATGTCCACTCCTTGCATTGTTTGAACTACTGTATGCAGTAGGAATTGATCTATGACTGTTCTCGGCCAGATGTTCCAGCACTAAAATACTCATCTAATTATTTCAATTCATATATGGCTCCTTCTCCATCTTTAATCTCTTGCCCTGAGCCCACCAATAGTAGTTTTCTGTGATCTGAAGGTAATTTAAATGGCAATTCTCTATGGATGCCAATATCTAGGAACCCTTAAATGCAGAGCTCTTTAGAGGTCTGTGATTTGTACATTTTTAAACTCTTTTCCTCCCTTTTCCAAGGAAGAAGCCACACATGAATGTAAAGTATAGGCACCAGCTGCAGCCTTAGGAACCTCTGGGGATTTTTTTTTAATTTTGCTCTTAATTTAAAAGTAAACAAGAAAACCTAGAAATGTGTATAAAAGTTTGTAAAGTTGTTTGTAAATACTTCTAGACAAAAAACATGTATGTAACTCTGCGGTATTTTCTGTCACCACTAGTATAAAGTGATACACAAAAGCTATTTTCTTTGGAGAACTGGCAGTCTTTTTAACATAACTTCTTCTTTCTCTCTTCTTAATTAGTATTTAAAATACTGTGCACGGTCATATACCCACAGAGCCTACATGCCTCAGCATTCAACGGGAATTTCATTAGGGCTTTGGGCCTGTTTCCCTCTTTGTTTCTTCTCAGTTTGTGGCTTTTTTGGCGGGACTGTCAGGAAGAACATTTCTTCTGATATGTATATCTCACCTCCCCACTAGAAGCTGAACAGAGGTGCACAAAGTTCCTTCATAAATATCCTGAGCAGTCTTTGGCTGGTAATGATTTCAGGTCCATCAACATTCAGAACACAAATTTGTTGTCTTCTGTTGAAGCATGCCTCACTTGTATTTTTAAATTTGTGCAAATTTGACCTAGAGGAAAGCTTGTCTTGATTCTTTCCCTTTTAAAGTTTATTTGTGTTATTTATCAATGAAAATGATAACAAATATAATGAAGGCAGAGTCTGTCATTTTTAGGAGATAATGCAAAGCCTTGTGCATACAGTCTGAACATAGGTTAACCTTCCCTGAAGCCAAATACGAAGCAAGTGTTAAGACAAAGTCAACAGAAATGACAACTGAATGAAGCCTTTTATTAGTATTCCTAGGATTAGATATACCTCAGACAGTATGTATTTTTTGTGTGAAGTCAGACTGTGCAAAAAAGAGGGATGCTTTATATGAAGATAATGTCCTTGTGTATTTGTGCATTCACTCATACACTATCTCCTCCCATATTCTAGAATACTGCAAAGAAACTGGTTTCTCCCATCTTGAAGTCCTCATCTGAATGCTAAGATAGTAGATAGTCACAAAAATTAATATCAATAATACCATTTTTGAGGCATCATGAAGATCACAGTGTGAATTGCTTTATATCTGTAATATTTGAGTAAGGTGATAACATTCCTATCTACTCCTGTAATATTTTACTTGCCCTTAGCACGAATGATGATTTTGTTTCTTTACATGATGCCTTACACAGTGATGATGTCTATCGAGCCATTGCCTGCAGCCTTCTGTGTGTACGATGGCTCCAGAATTTCAGAGACCAGGATATCTGACTGCTGCTCAGAGTCTAACAGTTTGCAGAAGATGACCTGTCTCAACTCTCTCGGTTACAGACAAAGCCCTGGATGTGAGCATTTAGCACAGATTCCTATGATCAACACAATTTTATTCTGAGCTTTCCATTTCAGCGTTAATGTCCTGGCTTTAATTATTATAGCTGGCAGATTAAAGGCTGGGGGCCTTGAACCCTAGTACTGCACTCAGGATCAGAGACAAGGAAAAGGAAGGGGTGCTACATCCCTTTCAGTTGCACAGATTCCCCTCCAGAACTGAATACACTATGCTCTGGCAGAGCTTTGGAAGCGTATATTTAATTTTCTGCAAAGACAAACACACGTCTGCTGGACCATGTTTTACAAATTTGTCTGAATGTATCTATTCGCTGCCTTTCTGTGGAACCTTCAGATTTTCAGCTTACTAATAGAGAGCTGTGTATATACCACAAAAATTCTGTAAAGACAGAGTCTGACATGTCTGCCATGTGAAATATTGATCATTTTTTAGCTGGGAAACACAAACTAGTATACCCTAAATAAGCTTAGAATCCCAGAATCCTTACCAATATGGCAAGGCTGCCATCTGTCTCACTTAATGAACAAAACGCTCCTGATTGAGAGGAATTTGTCTTCATTAGAGCAAGCTAAAATGCACACTGCAATACTGAGGAAAACTGTCATTCTTTTCTAAATTGAGACATAAAAAATAGTACCAATCAATCTGTACATGTTGGGACAGAAATCTTAAGAATAATAAATGGATTTGAATGTTAATTGCTGTGTCCTCCAGTACAGCAGAATATATTGGCTAACATTTTAATGGGAAGCCTTGAGCAATAATTCCTTTATTTTTGCAACACATACTTTCAGTAATGTGTTAGGTGAGTCACATATCAGCCAGCTACACAGGAAGTAACTGTTGGCTTTCTAAATAAACTAGGATAGTTTTGTTAAGGTTAACTGTAACACGCAGTTTCAGGAAATGACTAGGTTTATACTGCAAAACAGAATTTGCTGACAATCCTAAAATCTCAGAGCAGGTTATCGGTTGGTATAAACTGTCCTGGGCTGCATTAATAAGTAATGCTGCAACAATTTATAGGAGCTGAAGATCTCTCCTTCAGACTTTTAAATCTTTTCCCTTCCCCAAGTTTCTGCTTAATTCAAGTTTTACAGAGAATCAGATTTGCAACAGTACTTTGACTGATTGATAGCGAATGGGAACTGACTGATAGATGTGACAGCAGAAATATGTCAATATACATTCACTAAGGACTGTGCCAGGTACCACTAGTTCCATAAAAGAGCAGGTGACATTTTCAAGACCTGAAAACAGGAGATTGAGAAGTGTTTATGTTTTTGCATGGTACAATGACATACAGTGATCATATATTAAAATTTCTGATGTTGCAGGAGGTATTATTGGTTGGGCTGATGTCCCTTGCTCTCTCTTATCCATGGAGATTTTTGACACAAAAAATTGAAATAATTAAATGCTTTGAAATTCAATTATGAGCCTGAAGAACTCTATAAAGTGGAACAGCTCATAGCCTGGATTTAGTAAAGGGTCTTTTTAGTGCTAGGATACAACATTTACTACTATAAATAATTTTCAGTAGAGCTATATAAGTTAAAACCATGGGAATTTTGCCTGCTAGCTTCTTTTCTAACACCTGCCTTCTTTCAGTGATGCAGTAGACACTATTAAGAAGATGTTATTTACCATATATTAATAAGAGTATTAAAGTTTGAAGCTAGGGAAATAGGAACTCATTAACATGTGATACGTCTAACTTTTCCTGTCTAAAGCCTGTGACCACAAAATTGAGTCACTCCAAAGGATATAGTCCTGCCCCAAGAAAGACAGATATTACCCCAAACAAATGGTGGCTCTTGTCTCTTTCAAACACCTTTTAATGAACTGTTTCTTTGTATGCAGCTGTCACACAGTGATTTACTCCATGTTTCGATCTTGGGTTTTGCTTCTCCATCCAGTTGTCCACAGCTCAGACGTAGTGAAACCTCAAAGCCCTGTGTTGGCAGGTGCTGCCTTTTTCTTTAATGGCAACTGCTGTGTGCTTCTCTGCACCAGGCTCTCTGCCTGTCTTTCATGTAAGGATTATCTCATTAGAAAAGCCAGCTAGCAATCTATCAAGTTCCTTTAACAGACTTTGACAGTGGCAAACAAAAATTGACATCCCAAACTAATTGGCTTGTCTCCTTCTAGAATCGGCCTCATCTAGTTTAATTATAACAAATTACAACCTGGGAGCTGTTTCAAACACTGAAAAAGTTTTCTTTCAAGGTGGTAAGATGTTCCTTCCATATACAGCTCTCATGTCTGCAGGCCGTTTCTTACAAACAAATGCAGCTCCTTACCCACTATGCTAAACATTTTGACAGAAACGTGTTCCTTATTCCAGATTGTCATTATTTAGCTGGGGCCTGCTCTCGAGGCCTGCTCTCTCAAACTCAGGTCAATGGGGCGAAGACGCATTCCAGGATCAGACCCTGACTCATCCTCTTCGCGATTTCCCTCATTCCCATGTATTTTGTTTCTGTTTCCCCTGCCAACAGCCTCTGCCCCGATCCAGTCGCTCACCGGCCCCGGGCCAAGCAGCTCGCCCTGCTCAGGGCTCCTGGAGAGGGGCCTGGCCACTTTGACGCTCACAGCAATACTCAGTCCCTTATTCCTAAAGCACAGTCATTTCTTTTGGTGGCATTTCAGTCTAAAGTACCTGCAATAGTGATTGGACCATGTCACTCTCTGCCAGAATAGTGCTTTTATGGCTGGGTTACACCCTCAGGTCGTGTCGGAGGCTTGGTGGGTTAGTGCTGTATAGGGTGAAGGGTGAGATTAGTTAATTTGCAGCAAAATAGAGTTCAAAAGCAAACTAATATATGCATTATGGAGAATCAGGGGATTCAGATCTGTGAAAATGGGCACATAGAAAAGATATTTCATACCGAGATTACTGTTGTAGGATTTGCTCCTTAGAGCTATGCCTGCCTGGTGGTGTGTTCACAGCGTGCCAGAGCATCCCTGATCACCCTGGGCTACCAGTACCAGTGTGCTTCGCTGTAAGGGGGCACAAGGCTGTCCAGCAGCCTAAATACTCACTTGGCAGGCAAGGACACAGATCTAGCCGGTACTGCTAGTTATTTGACAACTATGTGTAAGATGTGCTTTTTTCCCTGAGTTGAGAGACAACTGCTGATAAACTATGGGTTTTTTTTTGCCATAACTTCAATTTCCTTCATATAGGTCATAATTTGAGTGTTTTTCTTTGATTTAAATAAGTTAAACATCTGGATTTAATTCCTGCCTCCACTTGAGTCCCCGCTGGTCAGTCCCACTACACAGTCCTTCTGTGCATGACAGCTCTGTGGAATAATTGCTATTGCATGGTCTGTTGCCTTTCAAAACCAGCAACAGACCTGGAAGATCATCTCACTAAGCAACAGCCATGCATATAAATACTACTGGGAAGGCAAAAAAGCTTCTCCTTGTTTTGCTTATTCCCCTAGGACCTAATGCCACATCTTTAAGCCTTCTGTCCCAGTTCCCTATTTATCTCACACCAGTCATGTGCAGCCACGCTTTCAAAACATGCTGATGTAAGTCAGTGCCAAGCAGATTCACTGAAGCTGAATTATAAATTGGCTGAATGTGATTCCAAGAGTAATCTAATTTTTTTTTTCCACAAGATTACGTACCTGCTCAATTAGTAGAGCATCATGCACAAGGAAGGGTTACAGCATTTGCTAGAGTGTGACATATTTGAAATGAAAAGTGTGCTACACATGAGCAAACAAATCAGCTCCCCAAGTTTGCCCATATTATTCAATAAAATGTCACTACAGTGTACTTACCCTGCTTTATCTATGTTGCCAGAACCAGAATGGCAAGCAGGTATTCAGTCCCATGCACTGGAACAAATGAAAGCCAACAAGTTGTTTAAACAACCTTGCTCTGATATTAATAACTAACACTGCAATATGTTGCTTTTTCTCAAAAAGTAAAGCTGCCTGGCTTCTAGGTTGCAGCCAGATCTTCAGGTGTGTGATAACTGATATTTCTCAGAGGTGGAGGCTTAAGTTCTGCAATGCCACTGTTACACACATATATTCACGCTCGTGTTTCAGTTTATAAGGGCCTCTAAGATAAATAAGTCTGAAGTTTAGACTAGTGACTGAATCTAGAATGCTGTAGGGAGCGTTCCTGGGAGTGCTTTTGAGACCAGAGTAACTCCTGCGGAGACCACTGTCAGCTCTTAGGAGCATCCTCGTGACCTGACTTAGTGTCAGCAACTGCTGCAGTCCTGGAGGAAGCCCCCAGGAGCCCGGTGCTCAGAGATTGGAGAGGAGCAGGGTGCTCCCCACAGCCCCCGTGGGGCCCAGCTGGTCCATACCCACCTGCACTGATAACGCCAGGCAGACTCAGCAACATCAGACAGGGCTTCCCCGAACACCTTCCTAGAGCAACTGAAATCCTTGGCCTTGACAGCAGAGTGGATTTGCCAGCAGCCTGATCTCAGCCTGTCGGTGTGCCCACACCTGGTCATGGACCTCAACTGCTGCAACGTCCCAGCCCGACCCTGGACCTGCCTCGTCACTACAGACTTGCCTGATGATCTCTGGAACGCAGCTGACCCTGGCTGCTGTCCCCGGCCTGGCCCTGCTCGCCTCGTTGGGGCACCAGGGGACAGCGCCCAGGGGTGTGGGCACTGCCCAACTGGCCAGCCCCTTGGCCCCGGCTTGCCTCCTCATGGCGGCAGCCCCCTCCGCTGCTCCCAGATGGACACTCTGTGCGCTGGCCCCGTCTTTCCCATCCTAAGAATGGTTCCTCTCACTGTGGGCTAGGAAGGCAAGGCTCGGGACTTTTCCTGTATAAAGTATCCTGTATAAAGTATTCACAGATAGAATAACTTCCTTTTTGCATCTCTTTGCTGTAAGGTGCCCCAGTGATCAAAATGGGACAGATTTAATAGAGGCTGAAGTTTCCTAGTGGGTTTACTAGAGAAGGAAGACCAGTGACATGTAGTCCATTTGCTGATTGAAGGCTTGTCAGGGAGTTTTCCAAATTTGCCAGAAGTCCTTGAGTGCTAGATTTTATTTGGGATTAGAGAAGCTTAAGTCTTCTTTACTCAAGCAAATAGGAAAAGCTGCTCAAGAAATATAAGTTTCTGATGCCTTTCTGATGATGAAGTATTAAATTCATGCTCTCTGATAAAGATGTTCCTATCTGAATTAAGACTCCAGCTGGCTAAGGTGAACTGTGTGTTTCGGAAAGTATTAGACTTACATATTAGATGTGTTATTTACATTCTATCTGATCTAAACGATACACTTACAAACCTGTCTGGTTAGTAAAAAATTAAACTTGTTGGTGTTCACATCCCATCAAATGGTTTATTATATTACAGATTACAAGAAAAAAGCAAAAGCAAAAGGAAGCCTTAAGAGGCTGGCCCTATGAAGGAAGAGAGACTCAGGGAAAGAGATAAACCAGACTCACAAAAGGCAGCATGTTAAGAGCAAAACCAGATAGTGGAAGTCAAACTGCAAAAGAAAAAGGGGAAATAATTGCAATCATTTATAACATCATCGGGTAGTAGTGTGCTCGAAATGACTGTTTGTTAGAATGAAAAGCACTAAAACATACATGCACAAAGATATGTATCTTTGCCATCACTTTTGTCAGTGTACAATTTCTAAAACCTTGAATTGCAAAACCTAATAGCTAGTCTTTCACCATTAAAATATAATGTGCAAAGGAATAGTAAAAGGAAGGTTTGATTGCTGTTCTGCTATGCAAACTATGCCATCTCATGGTTCATGGCAGAAATACCACACTTAGTGTGCTGTTTCAAAAATGTAGTAGAGGAGGAAAAAGAATAGCATATCTCATTTATTTGTACATGTTATTGAAATGTCACAAGTCAGATTGGGATCAATCAATGTAGAGCGTTAAGATCAAATCTTTGAATTTGTGTCATCAATTTAAGTAAGAAACACATCAAAACATACCCCCTTTAAAAGGGGGCCTTGCTCAGTTGCTCAGTAAAGTAAAACTTGCTCAGTTTTACTGCAAATATATTGCTAATGCAACATATAATCCAAATCTGAATTGGTACTGTCCTATAAACAGCTCCTTCTGTGGAGTAACATTCCCATGTTTACCTTGCTTTGGTAGGTTACACTTAACTGAAAGTACACAGTATTATCAGTTCCAGGAAGTATCATTTCTTTGCTTCTTTCACTTCAGTAACAGGAAATACAGTTGCATAACTAAGACGAAATTCCTATCCTGGGTGTGTATATGTACCTAATTATCAGACTTGAATTTTAAAGTGACCTAAAAGTTAGTTAAGGTTAAAAGGTTAAAAAAATGCAAAAACTCAGGAGAATATCAACTTCACTGTGAATGCTGGACTACACTAATTAATCTCTTGATACCATACTCCTCTATGAAATGAGGATAGTACTAGCTATGAAGCACTTGCCCACAGAAACAGGTTTTTACTCATATTTGTCATCTTCTTTTTAGTGTAGCAGCTAATGCAAAATATTATGTTTGCATGGCACCCATACTAGTAGTTTCCTGTGCAGCTTCTAAGGTTCAATTGCCATTTACTCTAGATGAGAAAATCATGTGTGCAGTTGCACTGACAAAATTGTTGGCAAAGGACCAAGACTGTTCCTCCTTCAGGAAGCAACCTGTGCTCTCCACCTACCCAGCACTGACCTCCTTCTCCCTTCCCCGCTGCCCACCCTGAGTCTAGTCTGGTGGGAAGGGGCCAGGAGTCTGCCCACTGCTATGTTCAGGTCTAAGGTTAGGGCACAGCAGCTGCTCAGGGATGTATGGGCTGGTGAACCAAAGCAGAATGGGACCTTGGGCTCCAACCCTTGACCTCACAGCATCCTCTGAGCTCCGATTCCTGCAGCCTGGATGGAGAGGACATGTGGGGATACTCTGTGCATGGAGGCAATTTTTAGGTCTTGGCTACAGTTGAGGTCAGTGCGGGTGGAAAGCTCACAGGCCATAAGGTCTATCGTGCCTTCTCTTGAGCACTTTATTCTCTTCACTTTATAGATGTGGACATCAGGGGAAGGAATAGAATAAAGTGGGAGATGGGGCGTGAGGAAAGGAGCTCCTAGCATGGGCACATTTACAAAGAAAAGAAGTAGGGAAAGCAAGGCCAAAACCATGCTGTGAATCATTCCATCTAATTGAAGAGTTATAAAAGCTCCATTTCTTTTAAATGAAGACCAAGGTAAGGACAAAAAAGGAGGGAATGATATAGAATTGGACACAAATAAAGGAAAAGAATACAAAAGACATGGATTTTGAAAGGTGTGTCAAAAAAGAGTATTTCAAACATAAGAAGGAATAGTCTTCAGTGGGAAGAAGTAATTTGAAAAAATCACAGAGATGAACGTCAAGGGCTGTGTGAGGAGCAAAAGACAACAGAAGAGAAAGAGCTATGCAGAGAACAGAGAGGGTGGGATTCTTGCATGACACTTAGGTTTCTGACGCCTTTTTTCAAGGAATGTTATGAGGGTCTGCAGTTTAACAGGGAGGTTGCCTACTTTTCTTCTATAAAAAAAGAGGAAAATATTTTTCCTTTTAATAAATGTGAGGATATAAAGGGTTTGTTCCACTTTCTTCACACATAAATTTAATGGGCGTTCTTTAAAGATAAATCAAAGGACTTGGGCTATCAGAAGCTATACATTTGAGGATGTTATGGTGGGGTGGGTAATTTTTTTTATTATTATTCAGATGGATAAATGAATTAAACATGGTTAAGTTCAAAAACTAAAAATAAATGGTTGTCCTTTACAGGACTTTTTTTTTTTTTTTCTGTGTCTCTTTTTCCCTCAGGTGAAGAGTGAGAGAAGTTTAAAAAAACCTCTGTGGAATAGGTGAAGAGATGTGAATAGAAATACATTATTTTTCACTTGTAGGTGAAAGTGCTACTGAACACTGCAAGCAGTTTAGAAACACAGTCACAAAATCCAACATGGTCTCCAGATACTGCTTCCACTTTGGCACTCAGTTAGAAAGTGAGTGAGTAATGTACTCAATGTACCTGCTGGTGTTAGTGCTACATAAGCTCCCCTTGCCCTCTCCAAAACTCAGTGCTATGTTGATTTGCCATTGCTATTTTTGCAAAACCAAACAAATCCACAAAGACATTATTAAACAATTTGCTAAAGCAGACAAAAAGCACTGAACTAAAACTGCATTAAAATAAAGAGCTATAGTAAAAATATATAATAGAAGGGCTAATATAGTACAACAGAATTAGACTGATGGGGATCCTTTGTGTAGGGCTAAAATGTGGCCAGTTTTCATGGATGCGTCTGTTCTCCCTGTCCAGAAATCATATCTGTTTGGCATCATTTGGGATCATCATCTGAGGGCTATAGATATTTCCTAGATTTCTAGTAGTCCTATAACCTTTTTGGTGGTTTGGCTTGTAGCGAGCAATAGCTTTGATCTGGCTGTAATCAAACAACCCTTGGTTTGCTCAGTATGCATACACAGACTGCTAATACAGTAAATCCAGTGCCTTCAAGGCACATCATGTGTGCACCTTGGACATGTTGCATTTATGTCATATGGCACCTGGGCGATCCTGCAGACAACTATAGGAAGTTCTCTGTCTTTGAAACTGACCTCAGGGACAGTAATAAAGATCATTACCAATGATCATAGCCACAGTAGGAGCTGAGTTTAATGCTCACTGAAGTGACAGGCAACCTATCACTTCAGTATACTCAAAGAACTTGTCATGGGTTGCACTGAATTAAATCTCTGTCCAGTCCTGGAAGAGACCATCATAAACTGAAGTGCTTATTTGCTCATATGCCAGACACTCTATACATGCAGTCCTCTTGGTTTAATATCTGCATTCTGCATATTAAGTGCATAAGCTAGGGCCATAATGATTTGCCATTTTATTCTTCTTCATTTCTTCTTTTCATGCTCTGCTGCATAGGAGATTAAAGGGTCATTAGTAGCAAAGAGACATAAAATAAAATGAAATACACTGAACCTACTCTTTCTCCTGCTGACACTTCTTACTTAGTTTGTAGTGGGGCTGTGAAACTGTGCAGTGCACATCAGTCTGTGCAGTCAAATACTGGCACTCAAAGGAAAGAGGCAGTTGTGCAATCAATATCATATGTAGCTTTTTAACCTCATTACGCACTTGTGCAGGATGTACAATGGGAAGGAAGACAAGGTGGAGAAAGGGTTTTACAAAACACAGATGGCAAAAGGGAGAAGTATGAGGAAGATATAAGTACATAAAATATACCTAGACCCAGCAAGACACTTGTTTCCACAGCTGTTCGTTTGCATCCATCAGCTTCTACAACTGCTCACCCACCTCTTCAAATGTGTCTAGCTGACTCCAGTCTACACCACTACATTGAGTTTTGCCTACTCTTCTTATCTGAATGGGAAATGTTGGTGAAGCTATAGGTAAAGAGCAGCTATGTCATGTAGGGATTGACCTGAAAATTGTTTGCATGTTTCACAACTGAAAAAATCCATGTTTCAATCTCACTTTTTTTCCAGAGGGAGATTAAATCTTCGCTATGTGGCACCAGTGACTTCTCTTCAGTGGCAGTTGTGTGACTGATAGAGCGGGGGCTGTACAGTACCATGCTCACATGCTTGTGTGTGTAGAGTCAGCTACCACCTTCAAATACATCCATGCTGTGCAATGAGTCCTGGCACAGCAAAACAGCGTCTCAGTGGTTAGAGTGGTAGCTTCCCCCACAGTTTTCCCCCTCAGAGGACCTGAAGAGGCCCACAGAATTGCCACCAGGTAGCAGGCTCCCTGCAGTATGGATGTGAGGGACTATTCCTCCTGTGCCCATCTTTCTCATGGCATTTTGCTGGTAGAAGCTGATTATCAGAATTGATGGGCAAATGGCACATGCCTCCTGAGTTACTGGGATTTCATCCCTGTTCTATTTGTAAGGCTGAGAAGAAATCATCAATAAGGATTTAAATTTTTTAGATGCTGCATCTGGCAAGCAGTCAAATGATTGAAACCAACAGGTATTTGTTCAAATCAACAAAAATAAGTCAGCCAGTAAGTCAAAAGCCTGAAATAACTCACTGTGTTAACTGACTGCAACTGTCAGGTCTTGCTTCAGCTTGCATCCAGTACCTAAAGGCTAGTTTCTTTTCTGGCACTGATGTATTTCTTTTCATTTCCATATGTTTGCTGAATTAAAGCAGCTGCCTAGCAAATCCCAGCATGCTTGTTACTGTACAAATGTATAACAGCTTCCAGTAGACAGAAGGCAAAGTAGGTAGAAAGGCAAACAGAGGCAGAGCAAGGAGAAGCAGCTCACTAGCAGCCATGTGGCAGATGAGTGGATCTGGCCTGATCCAAGCTGGGATTCTCCTGACTTAACCTTACAACTGCGCTTCTGCACAACTTGCTGTGGGCGCTCCTTACCACAAAGAAAGAAAGGGGAAGTGCTAAGGTATGGTTCAGCTATTTGATTTTAGATGTCTACTTCAGCATGTGAGAGCGTATAAAGTAAGGTGTGAGGATGACTAGCTCAGGTGGTTGCTCAGATGAATCCCTCCCTGGGTTGCCTGATTTCCAAGTCAGCAGACACTGCTGTTCCTCCATCTCAAGCTCTCAGCATGTTGTCATGCTCTCCCACCTACCATGGCAATGTTAGAAGATGATGTACACCACACAGCTCTTTAGGCTCCAAGCTGCTCTACAGTTTACCAGTTGAGCAAGGACCCCATCTCTAGGTGGAGATTTCTGCAATGCATTGAGAAAGTAAGTGTTAAGTGGCCCAAACATGCAGAGGAGAATCTGGCCTTGTTGCTGAGACTAGACCAACGTTATTTATCAGACCACAGCAGTCTGGAACTTAAATACAATGATCAAAATAGAGCTGCTGCAGATGAAAGAGAAAAGAAGATTGGGCCATAATCAGAAATGTCTAGAAAGCATGAGCTTATTCTACTAGAAAATTTCACGAGCAAATTTCCATAGTTAATGGCATTAAATGAAAATGCTTTGCAGATGCATAATATAGCAAGGCTCAGTGAATCTGCGAACAACAGATGGCTTATATATATCTGAGGAGTTTTTTAATATTAAACAAATAAAGGAAGATTGGAGAGGAGTGTCACTCACGCATCTTGTTGGATGTTTAATCAGGCAGATGAGACATCCCAAATTTTAATTACCTCCATTTTTTAGTACTCCAATCTAATTTCAAATTGCCTAAATGAAGCTCTTTAATTTTTCTTGTTGGGTTTGAAGTCTTGGTATCTAGATTATAATTTATCAATAAGTTCTACAAGACACAGAGAATAAGACAACCACCAAAAATCCTGATACTCATTAAACTATGAGAGCATGTTTCATTTTAATTACTTCTCATATAATTAATCATCCATCTGTCTGGATTATATTCTTCAATATTATAGTCATAAGTTAAAAAACATGCAATGAATTCACAGCAATTTGAGCAGGAGATAAGCTATGATAGAAGAACAAAAATTGTTTGTTAGTGATTTAGAGGCTTCAGGAAAGTCCATAAGAAAAATGTCAGTTTACCCCTTCATTTACCATACGGGGTCATCTGTCTTGTACCTTCGTGCTGAATAAAACCATCAAGTTCTGTTCTGAAGACTACTTTTTTTCCAGGATTTTTTTTCTCATGGTAAGCCCTAGCCCTTATAGCATTGTATAAACATGCTCTCACACTTCAGCCTGGGGACAATTGATCCCAGGAGGGGTCTGCTTAGTGCCATACACAGCACCAAATAGGCAGATATCTGGGAATTCAAAATGTACACAGGCTTTGTTAGCAACGCCACTTCATGGATGAATATTCACTTTCAGTGAAATGCACAGAAGGTTTGTTGTTATCACTGTCATCCTTCTTTGAACATATAGTTGTAGCACAGCAGTAACACAACACAGGCACTCCTGCTATGGAGAGTCACATAGGAAAGGATGAGCCTGATGTCACACTTCAAGACTGGCTGTTTGCTTCTTTACAGATCATGAGAACATGGGCAGCAAACTGGAAAGGGGAGTAGGAAGAGGCCAAGAGCTCTGGAAAAGGTCAGCTTCCCTGACAAAGTCCCAGGCTGCAGGAGAGAGGGAAAAAAAAAATCCATTTGTCTGGACAAGGTATAATTCCTGATTAGAAATCAATTAATTTTGCTACATATCTGTTATCTTCTATGAAAACAGAAGGGAGACAGGACATTATTTGGCACTTTATGACCTTTCTGAATATCACTTTAAGTCCTTTGTGAATGACAGAGAAATACATGGCATGTTCTGTGCACTCCTCTGTACATACTGGTATAGGACTGTAGGACACAAGTAGGCCAGCTGGGCTTGGTGTGCTCTGTTTTTAGGAAAATGAAATTCTCTTAAAATTGTTTAAGCACGAACGATACTTGATGGATGAGGTTTGATTTGTGAAACCCTGACTGGTCATTTGTATTTTTCACCCATCTAATTCTGTGGTCACAAACAACCAAATGACAGAATTAAGCATCACTGGATTTATCACAATTACTGTCCAGCCACGTAGAGCATTATACTCATTTTTTGGTCCCCGAGACTGTCAGAGTGGTGTCACTAGTCTGCTCCATAAAAGGGAGCCAGGCTCATCTTTCCCAGAGCACAGGCAGTTACAGACGCTATTGTTTGCAAAGGAAGTTATAACCTTTCACTGCAGAACTGTCTCTCTCAGGATGTAAATGCACACTATTATTATAGTAGTTACTCAGGTCTTGCAAGAAAAACAAAATCCTTGCACATGGGTAATTCCCGGCAGTAAGTGGAACTGATCCAAGAAAACACATGCATGAAGCATAGAAAGAGTTCAAAGTAGTCCAGGGAAAAAAAGGTTAAACTGGATACCTTCTTTGTATTTCAAAAAGGAACAATTAAAAGTTATAGAGAATATATAGAGTAGAAATGAAATTCCCAGCAGATCTGAAATAGCTGACAATAACTTGTTGAAGGTTCCTTTTTCCTTGTCTCTTGCCCTTGCCAGTTAATTCAAATCTACAAAGATGATGTTGAGATAAGAAAAAAATTAGGCTGAACAGCTGGCAACATTTCCTAGCTCCGCAGTTGAGAAAATTGTGAGATAATCTCACAAAGGTGATCACAGAAGACACATTGCTTCAGTTATTTAAAATAGGATTTGACTGCACACTTTAATACACTATTCTGGCACTGCATTTGCCTGTATTTAGGAAAATGGTTACCAAATATGAAGCCAGTAGATGGAATCCGGTCTCAATTTTCTAAATGCAAAAGAATAAATCGGTTTGTTGTCTGTGCTGCAAATCCTCTCCTTTGCCAGTTACACCACCCTGCAGACCACGGTGACACCTGCCTGCCAGTAACTCGGTGTGACCTACACAGCCTGGTGGGAATTTTGAGCTCAGTTGCTGCTGTTTTACAGGCCACCTCCTTCAGCTAGGAGTGGCTGATGCTCTAACCTCTACAAGAAGGGTTTAGTTACTAAATGTTCAAGTTTTTGATTTGCCTTCTCTTCAAGAAATGGTATGGAAAAACAAGACATGGGCAAAACTGCTTCTCTCCTTTGAACCTAGAGCATTAAAAATGGAGCCATGGGGGGGGGGGGTGCTCCCACCTCTCCTCCTGCATGCAGGGCAGAAGGCAGCCTTTGCCCCATGCCCCAGCTGTGTGCAGACCGGGGAAGGACAGCGTCCACTGCTGCTTAGAGCTACAGGAGGTACCGGGTACTGCAGGGCAGCAGGGAGATCTCTGGGGAAAAGGAGTCCTCAGCAATTATAACTTTGTCCTATCTTGCTTTTCAAAGACTGATAAGGATCGGTTCCTTCATTTTTTGCTGATCAGACCCACTGAGCAAACTAGTTTTAGAAACATAAAAGAAACCAGTGAGGGCCAAAACCAAACCTTATCCTCAACCCCCATAAATGGTCTGTCATAAACTAAAAAATACCTCTGGTCATCAATAGCTGGACTTTGCATTTGAACTATATAGTGCTTTGTGCAGGTGGCACGTGCTCAGTGATATCCCCGCTACCATGGACTGGGCCCTTGGCACAGAGGTCTGGCAGGTGGTGAGGGCCAGCCCTTGCGGTCGCACTGTAGCCAAGTGGCTGAGGTGCCCAAGCACTGCATGGAGTGAGGAGAAGGCCCCCCAGGTGACTCGCACCATTTATGCCGAGCCTTTGTAGAAATGGTTTCTAACAGGGTGAAGGCTTATAAACTAGCCTGAACTCCCTTATCAAAATTCTCAAGTGAGAAATTTATAAAAACAAAAGATTCCCAATAAGCCCTGCTGTTTGAAGAGGTGTTATTTTCTGGACTGGTATCCCCTGAGCTGATGTTATGAGATTCAGTTTCTTTCCAAAGTATCTTTATGCATAAAGATACACCTTCCTTTCATCTGTACTATAACTTTTCACCTCTCACTGCACTTAGTGCAGTGAGGCTAAAAGCAACAGTATACCCATAGTGCAAGTTTCAATTCTCTTTCAGCTAAAACACACTAATTTCCAACAGGAAATTAGTCTAGATTCAGTCCTTTCACATGTCTCAGGCCCCTTGGGTCGGGAAAACAAATAGAGCTCATCATAAAGAGGAACTAGCTGACTGATTCTGAATGCGTTTCTTAAGGGAGCCTTACAAATGAACCTAAAGGAGAGAAAGATGTTGACAGTTAGGAATAAAAGGCCATCAGTGAAATTTATGTTAAACCATACCACAGGTTATGATGGCTTGAGTTACAGCTCCAGCTGGTACAGGCTGCTGCTTCTGCTGCTTGCTCCTTCCTTTCCAGACTAGTCACCCAGTACAGTGCTGTAGGCTGAGCTCCAGCTGACATATCCAGTAGCACTTCTGGCAAGAAGGTGTAGGGCCTACGTAAGCATTTAGTGTATTCATGCACACAGTTCTCTAGCTTGCAAGCATTCGAAGTGGAATGGTCTGTCTTGCATTACTTTAAAGCTTTCTCTGCATAGAAGTAATTTGGGAAGATTATGGTAGCAGTTGCTGAAAGGAGGAGTGACTTTGCTGGCTGGAAGTTATGGTTCAGTAACTAGACTGCCTAAGTAGCTGCAAAGTAGCATGGGCAGCAAGACTCCAAATGGGAAAAACTACAAGCATGAGTTTGAACATAAAGGAAGGATGAGAAACCTGGAGTAAAGCTTCAGAGCCTAGGCATGAAGGCCGAACCAGCTTCTCTTTCTAGTAACAGGATAACAGTGCTCTTTTCAATTTGGTTGCATTAGGTGCATGCCCATTTTGTTTGCTTGTTTGTTTTTTCTCTAGGATCTAACTCCAGAGACAAAAGGTTTACTTTTACTCTTGGTTGAATGGGTGGACTGAGATGCTTCTTGTAAATGTTAATGAGAAATAATTAGCACAAATTCTGAATATTCAAGTAAAGCAGATAATGAGGTGGTTCAAGTTTCTCTTTTTCAGTGGAAGTGCAGGATATCCTAGTTAGATTTGCTTTAGGGGGCTGCGAATGGCTCCAAAATCCATCAGTGGTTCAGAGGTATAAACCCTAGTGATGAATTTGGGAGCTTAGAAGGATTGCAAGGATTAGCTCCATTCAAGATCAGAATGGGTCTGGCCAAAGTCTTTGAGCACTTTCATTCTGCTGGGGACTCTTTGGAGAATCCGAGAGATTGTCTGTATACTATGCTTTTACTTTGTCTCTTCCATAACACTTCCGCTCTGAGTAAGTCCCAGTATCTTCTGAAAAAGTAAGCCCTTAGGGGTTAGCATAGAGTCATAGCTGCTGAGTTAATCCCAACGAACTATAGGATTGTGAAATTTAAATTTCCCTGTCTGAAGTTGAATTCTAGGGCTGAAGAAGGTGACTACAGAGGGAGGCCATAGGGAGGAACTAATTTCCTAATGTGGTCCTAGCTAGAAAATTGTAATTTTAAGTTTTGTATTGTTGTTGCTGATCTTCTCTTTAGGAAAGTGGTAAGCAATTGCACATGCACACACATGTATGTACATAACATCAGCTCTATACTATAACTGCAAAAATACAATGATATATTGTACAGTCTAGACCATCAAAAGAAGCTTTCTATTATTCTTGGGAGTTACATATTCCAGTACTCAATCCAATTGCTTTTAATGATCTAAAGCTACAATTCCTAGAATTTACTCTGTTTAACCTTTTGCTTGGTTTGCTTTCTGCTTTTCATTCACAGAAAGCTTGGTTCAGAGAAGTGTTTGTTGACTATATTTCTGAAAATCTCAAATAAGGGAATTTGGGCTTTTTTGCTCAAGTTTGGATCAAATGCCTGGTTCAGAGAGCTCTCTGAAATAGCGACAACTATTTTCAGACAATTCGTGAAACTTTTCGGATGAAAGGTTTTGGAAATTTTTGATTATATAAGAACTTACAAAGAAAATTGGCTTTTAAAACATACTGCCTATATTATGAAACAGGTGCAAACATTATAAGGAAGTAGAGAAAGTTATGATAGTATCCTGATCAACAGATGGCAGGATATTCTCTGCTATTTGACCAATAAACAAGCGCTGGCGGAGGGAAAAGGCCTACCCTTGAGGAAAGACGTTAGGCCAACAATGAATGAGCACTCCATATTGTGTTTGCAAATTATACTAACATCCACTACATTTGCAGATGCAATCAGCTACGCAAGCTGGAGGGATGCTAACCAATCTCCTCATAGTACTTATCCATCTGTCTTCCATGCAAGTACTCAAACCAAAATAATTTGGACAGGCATTTAGAAACCTTGAATGCTACCCAACTCGCATAGGTACTTTTGATAGCTGCACCCACCACATACATGTAAGTGAATTCCACAGAAAAAAGCACACATGAAATATATATATGAAAAAAAAAAGTTAATTACCAAGATAAAGATGACTAAAATCATCTTGTGTATACCCTCTCTCCTCAAAGGGTATACACACTCTTGAGTATAAACTAGTATATAGTCTTGAATTGTGAGATCACATGCTATTTCTCTCCCCTCAGGTGTCCTGTCTCACAAAGGCAATTCAGGGATAACATGCAGTTAATTGAGAAGGGAACTCAAATAAATTCTCAAGTTAACTGAGAATTATTGATCTTTCCGGTTGTTCAAAAAGACTCCATACTTTCCTCACTGTTCTGAGAAAAGAACAACCACATCCCTATTCGGCAACTAATATCTCTTTGCTGAGTGACATCCACAGCAATGAATAAGGCTGCAAGGACAAAGTGAGAAAGGTAGCCTAAAAATAAGATCCACAAGCTAGTCAGCATTAGAGTGGGAACAGTCACGATCTGCTCCTCCAGGGACTTGGACACTAATTTCTGCTTTGAATTCGCCATCTTGCTAGGAAATTTGGCATATCTGGTCAACCCAAAAGGGTTTTTTCCACAAAGCAGCTTGTGGTTTAGGCTCTTCTTTTTACTGTGTATCTCAATATTTAGGGCACTTACTTAGGATGTAATTCTTGTAATTTCTTCCTTGCCTGAAGAGATTCAAACTGGTCTTTCCTACATCCCAGGCAAAGGTTTTCTGAGCTCAGGTTCTCAGTCCTTCCTGTCTAAGCTTTCCTATTTTGCATGAACTAATTTCATATTCATAGAAAAAGGAACCAAGACAGATTTTCTAGCTGTAGGGTAGGAACAATCACCTGAAATTAGGGACCCCATTCCAGTCACCTCCAATTAATGCTCAAATGTTTCAAATATTCACTGGATTCATGAGTTGATCCCAACTTGGTTAATTCTACTCTTGTTCCCACACTCTCAATTTCTCTCCTGCTGTCCTGCCAATCTGGCCAGATGTGCCAGTAAGACTTCACAGTTTTGGTCTGTGTCCTCCCTTCTTGCCTCACAGCCCCAATGTCCTGGTGCATGTTAAATATCACAGTACAATAAATATCCTGTTCAACTTGACACAACACTAAACTTTCGATACAACAATAAAGCACACTAAGAAATTGCGAATGCAAAACTGGTTGTTGTAGGCCATCTAGTGGTAAAAATAGAATAGTACAAAGAGAAAATTATTTCAAACTTTTTCTTCTGAAAGGTGTCTTAATATAACCTGCAGAACACACACAGTTACTTTACTGGTCAGTGGATCTTTTCCCCCAGAGATTAGCAAGCTAGGTGATTAGGCTCTTCAGCTGTACTCTGAATAAGCTGAGAGTTCGGCCATAGGCTCCTTTCCTTCTCTCTCCAGCATTAATTCTGAAAACTACCAGTTACATATATAAATTGTGAGTTCTATCTTACCCAAGCAATGAAAAACCATGTTGTAAATCACTCAGGGTGGACAGGAGGTCTTTTATTGAAGCTTCTTAAAAATAATTTTTTTAACTCATTTCTGAGTGAGCTCTCACCAACTCTGGGTTCCTATGGATAATGTTTCTGACTGGAGCAAAACTTGATGGAAGACGTCAAGTATTACAAGGAATGGACAGAAGTTCTCATTTCCCTGAACACCACAGACAGCAGTTGTATTGCTTACAGCTGTAGAGCGTCAGGGCCCTGAGCGCACCACCAGGCTCTGCAGCCCCCTCCCTCCTTCCTAGAGGTCTGGCTGCCTGTGTGCAGGGGCAGGTCTGGCACCACACAGCTTCACGACCTGGAGCCAGACTGCTGGGAGAAGAGCTGTATGAGAAAGAGCTGTGAGCAGCCTTGCTCAGGAGCTACATTAAGTTCAGGCCCTGGGCCTTGGCCCTTGTCTGAGCTGCACTGTCAGTACGCCCGTGCCTGACCATGGACCTCTGACCCTGACTCACTGACTCGACCCTGACCTGCCTCATCACTACAGACTTGTCTGGCTACCTCTGGACTGTGCCTGGCCCTTGTTACTGTCACTGAATCTGTTCCGCTTTTCTTACTCAGGTCCTGGGGGACTGCTCCCCTCGTAAGGCCATGGTCCTGCCGGCCAGGCTGTCACCCTCGGCTCCTGGCTCACCTTCCCTTGTAGAGCAGCCCCATTCCTGCCGCTCCCCAACAGAGCTCCTAAAGCAACGATCTCCAACAAAAGCTCTTAGCTCTGTCTTAGATCACAGGCACAACTGCCTGTGCCTTACCCTACTTCTGACAGACACCAACCCTCACAAACCTATTTCAATCACTTGCGTTTCCCCTCAAACCTCACGGCTCATCCTGCTATATCAGCCTTTCTTTGTTTGACTCTAACCTGGCTACCATCCAGTTACCACTAAACTAAAGTGCAATCCATTGGACTGAGAGCTAGCCATCACACTCGCCAGCTTTGTGACTGTCTATAGATTAGTTTCAGCTTACGGCATATGAGCATTAGAACTAAAACGACTTTGAAAATTAAGTAGGTAAGTAGGCAAATGTTCTGATCCTGTGTTCTACCTACAGTGCTGAGTGCCAAAACAGAACAGAGACTGATAACTGCATCCCTTCTTGGACTAAGTCAGCATAGACAGCTCCCTCGCTTTCCCCATCAGGACAGAGCAATGGTTCCCAACACCATACCAAGCAGATGCAGATTACTGCAGCCTCCTGATTTGAGTGTTACAGTTGCAGGGGGGGGGAAGCAAGTTAATATTTTATCCATGGAATCTAAAAGAGAAGAAAAATACATGTATGTTTGAATAAATTTTATTTCAAGTATCATAGAAAATCACCAATACCATCAAATAAGGCTTTATAAAATAAAGGAAAGGAAAGGAAGGAAAGACGCATACAAATTCACAATAAATGTACTAGCACTTATAAGCACTGGTCTCTCATCACATTACACACCTCACAGTTACACACTTGTGAACTGATTGCTACCACTGCAGTTAGCAGACAGTTCACTTCCAATATTGGTCCCTGTTATTAAGGTTAATTCCTGCACTCCTTACTCAGGCAAAATCTTCAGAGCTATTCTGAGGAACTTAACCTGAGTAAGAAATGGAAGACTGGCCTTGGTTCATAAGTATCTTAGCTGCTATATCTATATGCAACTGGAGACCATGATCCTCTTTTTACACTGGTTCTATTCAGGAACCAGCTAACATACAGTAAAGTCACTTATATTAAAAAGAGAGTTCCATTTACTGAATTTGGCTTACCAGGCAAATGCAGAAATTTGTACTATCACATGTCTAAGTTTGCTATCACCCAACTGTGTCTTTTCAGTAGTCACAGTTATTTTTCCTTATACTATTTGATACTTACGCTATTTTAATTAATGCATTTCACATTCTCTTTGTCTTTGTAGTTGTTTGGTTATGAAGAATAAGTTAGAGAATCCTTTACTTAAATAACCTGAGAAATGTACCAGCTTTATTCAGATGTGGTACTTCAGAGTGCAAGGTACTGCCAAACAGAGAGCTGAGGTACAAACTGAATTCTTCATAAACTCAAAATTCCCACTGATGTTAACAGAGTTTGGAAGCTGTGCAATACAGGAAAATTATATTCGATTGTCTCATCTTAGTTCCCTTTTGGGCCCCACGCAAAACCACTGAACAAAACTGTCACTAAGCGTGTAGCAGAGCAAAAAAAAAAAAAGGGCACCACAGTGTAGTGAACGTAACTGCTATTATCACATTATGTCAGCATTAACAGATTTTTCAGATACATTCATCTGCTGTTTGAACTCCAGCTGCATTAAACTGTATGATGAAAGAGAAAGAAACTATCAGCTCCACTAAGTCAATGGCAAACTCCCCCTGACTCAACCAAAGTGAGAATTCTGTCCAGTAACTACAGGAAAAGTTAGAGTACAGATTATGACACAGTTAAAAGTTAGGTTGACATTCTTTTAAGTACAAACAAATGGAGGTCTTCATCTCATATCTGTCTGCTGACTCCAGCTACTCTCAAACAGATTCTTGGAAGATTCATGAAATTGAATTTGAGAAGAGTAGAAAGTAGAATCAGCACTTAATTATGCCTTCCAAATTTATTTTATCTGGTATTTGCAATGCGTAATTTACGCTGCATTCTCGTGCTCATGTAGACCTCACAAAATATAAGCTCTCCAAAAATAGATGCTGAATGTACAGTGTTCGCTATAATGCTTCCTTGTCATTTTATCATTTTTTCAAATGACAAACTAGTCCTTGTCAAGACTTGGTTACATACATATTTACAACAAGCCCAAGATCAGAAGTCTCTTACACTAAATCATTTTAAGAGAACAGAACAGTACTAAACAGTATATCTAAACCACTAGAGCTATCATAGTCCACAACACTTTAGAGAGATAAACCCCATATTTTGAAATACACGAATAGAATGTTTTTCCTTTTACTAAACCTGGTTATTTTCCAATTTATATTAGAAAGCATATATAAGCATAATCAAAATGCCTTCCCTGGAGAGAAAAAAAAAAATCATTTTTCTGTGGCTTGTATCTAAGTGTGATCCAGGACAATTATTATCTTACCGAATGTAAATTTTTAGATTAATGACCCAATAATACAGAAGAAACACAGGATAAATCACTGTAAGCTGCAGTGTACTGTATTATCTGCAGTGTACTATATTAGCTTAATTATGAAATCCCAGCAAACAATTTATTTTTAAAATAGCAATGCTGCACCTTTGAACAGATATTCAATCAAAAAAATAGATTTGTTGAAATGAAGAAAATGGTCCTGTGTAAGTCGGAGTATAATTATAAATCAACTCTTTTGTTTCCTCATCTTTAGTGGGAAAGCTGTGCAGGTTCTTCCGGGCTGTAAAATATTTTGAAAATACAGATCACTTTTCTGTTATCATCCTTGATAATTTCTTTCTTGGCAAAGTAAGTTATGCTGTATAGCATAAGAGCAAACAGAATTACAGTAACTATTATGTGGAGAACTGGGAAGACAGACCTTCAGAAATTTGGTTACAGCAATATTTTATTACCGGAGATGGAGAAATTTTAATATTAATTTAAAGTCAAGACTATACAAAAGGACTTATTTGCGAGGTACTGGCAGCTCTCACAGTACCATAAGAAATGCATCAGAATACTAGTCTCCTGAAAGCTGCACTGTTGGCACAGACTGATTTGATGAAAACACCAAAAACTGAAATCCTGGTTTGGTTTGTAATGTGTGAAACCCTACACAAGTTAAAATTAACATCAGATGGATATGGGAATGCTATTTCAACAGAATGGTTTAGTTAGTAAATGATCATAGATACTGAGTATATCTCTGTCAGCTGAAACCAGTTTGTGTTTCCTCACCCTGCAGTTTATTTTCAATCCTAAGGAAGGCATTCTGCCTTACATCAGCTAAAAAAAGGAAAAAAATCCATCACTTATTGCAACATTATATTAGTCAGTAGGATTACCTGTCCACTGGTTGGGGAGGGGAATAGCTAACAAAGAATACCTTGTGAATTGGCATATGAGATGGGGGATATACACACATAAGCTGACTGACATAGCTTTACTCTACTACAATTCAAGGACAACAGATGCAAAAGCTGGTGACCACATCCACGGGGTATTAAGCACAAGCTCATTATGTGTGTTTGCGCGTGTATGTGTAATTTTTTTTAACTATATACATAGGCACAAATTCATATATATACACTATGTCTCAACATGACTTACCAGCACAGAGTTGGCACTTGTTTTGACACATTGATTTACTTGGATAATGGCCAGAACAAGCTTACTTCTGCCTGCAGTGAACAGCGCAGACAGACCCTAGAGAACATACTGCATCCTAGTATTACTCTCCAGAAGAGAACACAGACTAATTTTACACGTTCTCCAGTTTTCTTCTTTGTCTCCCCTAAGTACCCTATCAAAATTTAAAAAACACAGGAAGTTTACGGATACTGACAACAAGGAATTTTACCCGATTTTGCTACCTCTTTGCAAAGCAGAGCAAGACTGCAGCACACAAAAAAAGAGCCTTGAACTTGTATAAAGCACAGCCTTTATTTCTACACTCTCTCTGACCAGGTCAGCACAAGTTGCACTGCTTTAAACCGCTGTTTTCTCTAACTATGTTATTCTTTTGATTACAGATAAATCTATAGATCAAACTCAATTAGGTTATTGATTACGGACTTTATAGTCTTATTCAATTAGTTAAGACAATTTTAAAGATAGTCAGTTTAAAAGATTGTAGTGACTGGAATAAAATAAGTTGATTACTTCAGACACTTTTGTATTTATACTTATTTATAGTACTTATTTCTAGCAAATGGACAAAGTTTTCAAAAACTATCAAAATTTTACAGACTAGTTGCTCCCAGCTTCTTAGGGTATGAGCAAATAACTTAGAAGCTCAGCAAAACTCAAAAACATCTTGTGCTGCCCAGCAGCTACATACTGTGGACACTATTTGGCACCCCTTTGACATATCTCTGTACTTAGCCCAAGCAGCATCTATAATCTTGGTGCTATGGTTTTGTAAGCAAAGCTAAGAATATATTTAATGCCTGAAACTCAATTCAGAAGCTCTGGAAACTACGAATGGGGCATTTTTTCTCATTTCACTGTCTTTGTGCAAGGCAGACTAAGATGCTACAAAGATCCTTCAAAATGATAGACAGTCATGGCACAGACGAGGCTTTTACTCCTACTGAAACAAGTTTGCCTGTTTCCACTGGAATGCCTGGCCTTTCGAAGTCACTTTTACTAAGCCATTCTATTTCTAGGATCCCTTGTTTTTTATAAGCCTATAACACTTGTAGAGTAAGCTTCTCACAAAGCAATAAGAGGTAATGAACTTTGACAGCAGAAAAACAAGTCTTTTTTCTTCAAGGATTTTTTACTAATGTTTCACTCAAGAAACTGACATTTATAGATCATGAAGTTTTTACCTTCGTTAACGAAGAAGTCAGCCATGTAATATGCTGCTCTTATAGCCAATGGGGAATGTGGAATGCCTGATGAGTTCTTCCATTCATAAGCACTTTTCTCTGGATGCCACTGGACACCATAAACTGGGTATTTGTACGCTGCAACAAACACACTTAACATCAAAGCACATAAGCAAGATCTATGCCTTAAGAGTGATATGCTTAATCTTATTGCAAAAAGAATTCAAAGCATAAGTTACAGAAACACCACATTTATAATCAGTAGCTTCACAAAAACTTAAACAGCAAATTGAAACTCTTACAAAGTCACAGTAAAACTGAACCAAAAAATGGACATTATAATATGAGAGTTTCACTCCATGCAAAAAGATTTTTGTGGATCAGTTACTTTGATTACTCGAGTTGCATAATTAAAAAGAATTCCACATCCAAGTCTTGAGATCTCCCTCAAGGCCCAGTCAATCCAGTGGCAGCTCCCATCTGCTCTGTGCCTGGCCTCATACACAGAGGGGGAAGCCAGTCCTTAACTCTCTTACAGAGGATAGCAGCACAGCAGCCCATGACTGCTCTGTGATAAACCACTTGCAGGAAAAGGAGGTGCCTGTTAGGCATTAGGCTAATCAGGTTTTCTGATCAAACAGCTATTCTCCTCTTCTGGAGGACAGCCAACATGCCATACAGAAGACTCCCATGGGCTGGCAGCTGAACCTTACTGTAGAGCTGCTAGCAGTACACTAATTAAAACCCACATTCCCTAACAAACGGACACATTTCTTGAGTTGAGCAAGCCTGGTGCAGGTATATGTAATGCAAAAGGCTTTTAGAGGAGGGCAATTAGCAGTATTGCTGCCAAAATAATGAGGGAAATTGTTGTTATCTCAGTACCATGAATTATTCTCTTTGTACAACAAACGAGATATCAAGCATCATAGGAGAGCCAGCATCAGCAAACAGACAGCAAGATGCAACAGAGGCACATTGCACTGTGGAGTGATTAAACCACAAAAAGAGGAGTACTGTACATCTCCTTTGTGGCACTGAAATACTCCAGTGCTGAAGTGCAACAGTGTATCTGGGAGGGGAACAACAGGTAAGAGAAGTAAGTTATTATGCTCACAGGTGTGTACTCTAAAGATAAACTACCTCTGCAAACACTGTATGTTCCTCACAGCCAGAGTGCAGACAGGGCCAGGATTCACCCGTGCTATGTTAAAAGTAAGCTTGCATTACAAATTAGTATCACTGCCACCACACCTCTATAGAAGAACTGCTTTGCTACAGTCACACTTTACATAAGAAATTCATTTTCTTACCTTCCATGGTAGAAATAAACTCCAGTTTGTCAGCTGTGTTAGTGGTCAGAACATTATAGAAATTACGTAGCTTCTCATTCTGTGTGAAATTCTGTGATAAGGAGGAAATAAAGGATGTGTTATTTGCTCATTCATTTCTAGTTTTAACAGAGCAAATGTATTTGTGTTCATGAAATAAAACAATCAAATACCTGCATGGAGAGGCTCCACACATGAAAGTTTGATGTCAACGGCTCAGTAGCAAATGCATGTAATATATCATCAGGGAAATTCTTGAATAACCTACTGTTTTTTGCAGCTTTTACAAAGAAAAAAGAAAAAAGGATATTCTCAATTACCCAGCCTGCTAACAGACGGACTGCTACTGAACAGGAGACAAATTTACTAAAACACTGCATTGTTTCTATAACATAACATCATGATTTAACATGCTGCAAGGAAGATCAGTGAAATAACTCCAATGGGTTTCTTATCACTGTCCTCCAGTCCTGATCCAAAGAGGACCCAACTTTGCCACCTAGGTTCTCACTGAGCATTGTTTTTTGTCACTCATTTCAGTGACCTGTCCATTCACTATGGCAACAAATAGCAGAATTTGCGAACACTACATGGTCCACTGACTGATTACTCACAAATTCAAGGATAAAGCTGTAGAAAATATCAGTAGAGGTCACATTCTGCCAGTGTTGCTGAGTGGTACTCCTCCCTCTGTAAGCAATATCTCTGATTTCAATACTTGATGCTGTGCAACCAGGGAGCAGTGCTAATATCCACTCTTAGGTAAGATGCAAGTTGGAAAATTAAAATTCAGTTGCTCTCTGAGTTTGACAGGTTTTGTACCTGGGTATTTTGTTCAGTTCACTAAGGAAAAGGGACCTAAACCCACATTATTTATATAAATTCAAATTATCATATAGCTTAAAGAGCCACAGCTATGGCTTGTGCTGACTGCTAATTCAGACATGACATGCAATGGAATTCTTCACCTGAGGTAAAGTTCAGGGGGAATGCAAAACCATCTGTGTTGGTATTAACAAGTAAAATTTCGCCACTTGTGAGATATGTCAGCTCTTCGTGTCCAAGACATGTTCCCCATACTGGAAAATAATCTCCTTTATCATTAGCCTTCAAAATAAAAAGCAACAAAATAAACACAGTATTGAAGATTTACAGAAAGACGACTGAATAGAACTTGCTACTGCTTTTTTCTTTCTCTGGTGTAGTTGAGAAGTAAAACTACTACAGATAAAGGAATTGTAACAGTTCAAGAACAATTACAACTGAAATAAACATATTGACTCCCTTAGTTTTTCTTTGAATAAATATGCAAGCTAGAGGATATACAGGTGTCCCCCCAAAACAGTAATCTGGGCCTATGTCAGTATTAATTCAACTGTTCTATTCTGTAAGTAAGTAATGTTGAAAGCAGTCTAAACAGAAACCACAAAATGGAAACATTTCTGTAAAAGAAGAGAAGGGACACAGAACAATCTGTCATCAAGTTGAGGGAGAGCCTATTCATTACCATTCATAGTTTTATATGAAGCATTATGACTTCATAGCAAAGGTCCTCTGCAATGCCTGTGCCCATCCATCTGTATTAAGAAAATGTAAATTTGATTATTATCATGGCTGTGATCTTAGTGTCATGTCACGACACTAAGTGCTTGTTTAACTAGCCATTTTGGACCTGTGTTCCAGGAAGATAAACTGTGAGTTTAAACAACATGAAATAAAAAGTGATAGTCATTTTAAAAAGAAAAAAAATTGGAAGGTAAGTGCAAAAACTGCTGAAGAAAGGAAAAAGGAGAGAAGGGAAGCAAGAAGAGAATACAACTAGCTTTCTATCACATACATGTGATGCTGCACACACACAGTGGAAATCCGCATTTTTGTACTGTTTATTCCTGAGAGTAGCACACTTTAGAAGGTGGGATGTTTCAGATCTCATGTGTTTCTGTGAAATTTGAGTAGTCTTTTTTAATTTTTTTCTAAAATTTGTTTTAGTTATGACCCCTTTGAAGAGCTGCAGCTCAAGAAACATTTTAGAAAAGCTGAAATTACAGGCTTAAAATAAAAATGTCTTCTGACTGCATTACTGATAGGGTGGTAATAAAAGCCCACATAATTACTGCTTCTTAGAGCAAAACATGGAAGAATTTACAGAAGGAAGGTTAGTAGTATTGTAGAATCTTCATGACCATTTGTCATATATGGCCTGAGATACAGAACTTGCTACCCTATGGAGTTTCTTTCATGTAAGCGAGGAATAAAACCACTAAAGAAAAAAGCAAAAACAAACAGCAACAACAACAACAAACTAGACTACAGTTAAAGAACAATTACAACTGAACCACGAACATTTTGGGTCTCTTGGTTTCTCTTTGAATAAAAACCAGCTTGGAGCCTAAACATGTTAAAAACACCAAAGACACCATATTTTAAAAACGAATTTAAAAGCTGGAAAAAAAAAATTCAGTTAAGCTTTTGCCTAACAGAAGACAATAGTAAAATTCTATTGGCTTGAATGATGTAAGCATTCCACATCATCCATTCATGTTAAAACAGAGCCAGATCAAATATTTTCTCATTGTGAACATTGGAAAACAAAGAGAAAAAGAGCATTCGTACACATAAAATTCAGTTAACTGTGTACCTGCTAATATACTTGTGACTTTTGCAACTCACCTTACATTAGTAAATCTACCCATAATTTATAGTGGTAATTAAATCTCAAAAGATTAAAATCAAAACTCACAATTATTAAGAATAGGAATTAGCAGTTATCAGGAATAGAAAAGAAATACGTGTTAGTAAGGTTACCTCTGATGAACTGAAAACTATTTTTCACCTTTCAGTCATCTTAAGGACACATACCATTTCTAATGAGCCTGCCTTTCCGGTTATAAAATTATGACATATGTAATTTACTTAATCATTGTGAAACGTCAATAGAATTTCATAATAAGTACTGCAAACGCTAACGGTAAAACCGCAAGAAACCCTTGCCCCAATACTGAATACCAATACACGTGCAGTGTACACATGCACTTCACACAGTGAGTAGGTTCGTAGAGACACATGAGATTACGTGCCTTACACAAAGGCGAGCTAGTCTTTGCAAGATTCAGGTTTAAGGTAACAGACTAACAATCACAATGAACAAAGACGGAGACAGCTATATATGTATAACAACATTAGTGCCATGGGCATTGAACATTAGGAAACGTAAGCAACGGACTACAGCAGCTGCCTAAGTTTTCCTTGCCTGCTACAGGGAAATCTGCAGCAAGAGATGGCAGGAATTCTTCACTGCCACCCAATGCCTCCTGTTGTGATAGTAGTTTAAGAACTACTCCTAACCGGCACTAGAATTGTGCAAAATTTCCAAACTATTATTTCTGTGGCACCATTTTTAATAAACTTCAGCTGAAAATAAAGCAGGTAAGGGAGGAAAAAGGGAAGAAAATTCTCATTTTTATTCAACCCGGACACAGAAAGCCCTTAACAAATCATAGAGATTGTGTAAAAAGCTCAGTGAAAATCCATTCCTTTCCGCAAGGCATTTCCAAGATAAAATTTTACTTCGGAATTGATAGATCAATATCTGAAAAAAATCTCTTATCCTTGGAGAAAGAGGATTAAATCTTCAGTAAGGATTCAGAGCCTTCCTGATGTTCTTTGAAAGAAACAGCTTTTCCACAAAACCAATCTTATTAATAATGCTAATAATTAAATCATAACAAATGATTGCCCGCACCCCCATTTGTGTTATAAATTAAGCTAGTGTTTACTCTAAAAATCTGCTATGTTTACAGTTACCAATTGAATGCAATTATGTAAAATGGTGTAACTTATGCAAAGGTAGATCCTTCATTTGCACCTCCAAAGATATATTTAAATCTATTTACAGATAAGTAAGAATAAAGATGTTTCAGTGGCTGCAATGTACATGTTAAGGAAGGCCATAACATTATATTATTTAAACTGATTATCTGAGAATCTTTCTCTAGAATTCCTCCTGAGGAATTCAAATTTTACATTTAGACGGAGACTTTTACATTTATTATATGTCTGTGTGTTTTCATTCAACATTTAATGTCAATGGACACCCAGTACTTTCGGAAGGCACAACTGTTATTTTATTGCAAGTTCCAAACAGAGACAAAGCCCCAGGTATAACAAACGAATGAGACTGTTCCCACCCCAAGAACTTGGCGTTTAAGACAATGACAACATATAATGAGAGAAGGTTTTGGGAGTCTTAAACTACTAATGATTTCTTTATGCAGAAGCCAGCAATGAGTTACTTATTGACAGGTTTACAGTTAACACATTGGACTCCCGTAGGAAATTGGGAAAATATGAGCCACCTGGCATTTCATCTCTGACCAGTGACAATAACAAGAACTGTTCCTTAGTAATTACCTCTAACGCCTTCTGGTAAAAGATCTTAGCAACCCTGGCATATTTTGAAGTCCTAAGATCCACACCACCTCCTGGAAAAAGTACCCTGCAAGGCAACATCGAAGAATCCGATTAGCAACAACGAATAACTGATCAACCAAACTAAAACCTGGGCAATGTATACAGAAGGAGCTGGTTGTGGTTTTAAGGTTATGATGCGGTTCTAGACACCCACATTTCAGAAGTCTATAGATAGACATCTAGGCTCCCATTATAGACAACAGAGATTTAGTCAGAAAAGTCAAAGGAATCTAGAATATACAGCCTAAAGCAGCAGACAGCTAACTGGTTGGTTGGCTGAACAGCGCTGTAGGCTGCACTGGCTCTATTGACTAGCTCTCCATTGATTATGGGAGTTTAGACCGCACTCATGCAGACAGACAAATTCAGGTATCTTAATCTTGAACTAAATCCTATCTTAAATCTTAATGTTCTTTTACTGAGAAAGGTTTATTAACACAAAGTAGTGACCAAGCCTAGTGCAGCGTAAGGAAGAGGTGAAGAGACACAAACACACATAACATAAAGACTTCAGCTGGTAAACCCAAGGGTTGCTTGCTATGAGTCTGTCAAATCTCACTCTAAAGTGGTAGGGAGAGCCACCTAGAAGTTAAAGTCCTGGCCCCAATCTTCACTCCTCCTGCTCAATTTCAGTAAAAAATAATTGCGGCCGTGGCAGAACCACCTTCTTAGGACAAAACAGATCAAAAAGTTCATGTAAAAAGGGTAAAAAAAAGTACTCTTGGCTGTAACTTTTGATTGCAGAGGATCTAATATAGCCAAAAGAAACAAAGCAACCTCAGAGACAGAACTGACGAAATATTGCACAATGGTTTTCCATCACCAAAATGATTTCAACAATGGCAGTGCTTGGTGTGGCTACCCAAAACCAAACACCAAAAAACCCCCAAACAAATAAACAAAAACACTCAGTACAGTCTAGCAGAGATTTCACATGTACAAATGATGATATGGAAAGTAATCAAGTACTACTATGACAGTCAATAACATAAAATAATGAAAGTCTCTTCTGGCTGTAACTGGAACAGCACTGGTAGAACTCAATGTGTGAGCTCTCCCTAACCGCCTCCAGGGGGACTTCAACAAGATTTACTCAAGCCACCTTTATCAGCTGCTGACTTTTTACCAAAAAGGCTGAAGGATTTCCTCTACCTTTCTGTGCACTGGAAACGGTAACCTGTACCAGCGAGATGCTAACAAGCAGCTAAGGATAAGCAACATTCTCAAATCATTGCAAGCATCTGCAAAGTGAGCATCTGTTTAAACACTCGGGCTTAGGTTTATTTTAACGTTTACACGTTGGCTATGCAAAGGCATAGGGCTATGCACAGGGCTATGCAAAAGCCACCAAAAATCTGGTGGAAAAGTAGAGCACTATTCACAAACATACGAATCGGATTACTCTCCAGTGCTAATATAGAAAATGATTACACCTGAAGGTATTCTTAAAATAGGCCAAATTATAGTTTTCTAAATACACAAATAAGATAATCAGACATAAGAGAAATAAGAGAATTAGACAAATAAGGTGATCTTTATCTAGAAGTGGTGAAAATTTCAATTCATCTGGTCCTTTCATTCAAACTGTCATGAATTGGCCAACATTAATTAGGAGAAAAAAACTGTCTCATTTCTTCAGGTGGAAAAAGGAAGCAACCCACTAAGTAATGATGATAATGGCTTGACAGTGTGATAAGCAGATTGAAATACAACTACATGTATTCCAAAATCTCTAGCTGATTAGTGCTGATGAATGGGTTCATTGTGAATTTCAAAGGTAATTTCAGAAGTACATGGCTATATTCATAAAATTACTGTCTTCACAGTAGTACATTCAAGGTTTTAAGAAGCCATTTTATAACAAATAAAGATAATTTTGGACCGTAAAGAACCTGGAGCTGAAGTCTTACAACATGAAAGATCAATATATATCTTGTTTATCCTAAATTTCCATAGCATGGAAAGACCTTCCCTACAGAGGTCTTATTTGCTATTTACATATATAGATATATTGTGAAAGCCATTAGCTGACAGCAGAGGGCAACAAGAGGAAATGTACAGCATCCTTATCCACCTATATAGCACAGACCCAACTCTTAAGTCACAGGACAGACCGGAATAATGGACCTGGTTCCCTACTACCCTCCTCCGCATGCAAGCAGGTGGGAAGGCAGAAAGAATGGGAGATTCCACTGGATACAGTCCTTGTAACCAAGGCCAGATTTTCAGTCATGAAAAAAGGATGAAATAACTCATTCCGTCTCCAACATTAGACTCCTCACAGGGGAGAAAATGTCACTTTCTTAACACTGCAAAGCTGTAGAGACTTACATCGTAGTGCACAAGGCATGCTTTAAAGCATAAAAGACAATTCTTTCCCCAGGCAGCCACAGTTCTAAATCTGCAAGTTTTACTCATGTGGATTAACATACTGGTATATGAATACACTAAATGAAAATATTCACAGTGTAAGATGCTCATCTCATGACTACAAGTAGCCCAATCACATGCTAAGGGCTCACACAATCAAGCCTCTGAAGGGTAGTATCAGCTGATTTAATTCTTCTTTATTTTTAGCACAAGGCAAGTGTAAAAGGTTTTGACTTTGCTTAGTCCACAGTTAAAGTGTGTTAAATTAGATCATATCATCTCATATTTAAAAGAACATAAAAACAAAGAGCATATGGGTATACTTAGAACATATGGGTGGACTGTTGCCATAGGTCAGCTGACAAGTTAAGAGTGTTTGTCTAACAAAGCCCTAAGCCACAGAATCACAGTAGGCAAGACAGGCAATGCAAGAAGCAAGAAAGAGCACAAAGAGAAAAAGAGTAGAAACAAAAACAGAGACTGGAAATCAGAAACCTTTGTGATAGAGGAAATATGGAGAGGACTGGGGGAGAATGGAAGAAAAGGCTACGAAAGGAGGGTAGGAGCAGGGAAACCTAAGAGTGGTGATGCACCCAGCAAGTGCTATTAAACATGAAAATGAAGGCTATCGCTCATATGAGGAAGAGAAAATAAACTAACAATGAGGAAATGGGCTATTTCACTTGTAAAGTATAAGCCAATTGTTGTCCACTACAATGCCAGTTCTATTTGCCTGCAGACAAGCATAAGGGAATGCCAAGACGAGTCTTGGCATTGGTGCAGATTATCTGATGTGCTCTTAAAGAAAGGAACGGGAATGGACTCACATAGAACGAAATGGTGATCTCTCTGTCTTAGAACAGGTTTATATGTGTACTGTGCTCAGCACAGCCATTCAAGAGAGTAGAAGGAGAGTGGCCCTGAGAACATGGCAGAGCTCAAATCCATAACTATAATACATTCCAATAGAAAGCCAATGCTCAAAACTTACCCATTAATAGAGCGGAATAGTTTATCATACTCTTCATCTGAAAGATTTAATCTGAAACACCAAGAAAACAGTTACAGGACAGGTCTGAAATACATATATTTTACCATAAAAGTATCACAGTTGTTGAGCAGAAACAAAGGGCACAGAAAATATGTAGAAAGAATGTATTAAACATTTAGAAGAAAATAGTCCCAAACCATTACAAGAACTGTTCTGAAGCTTTTACACTACTACTTCATTCTTTGGTGGTCTCACTGGACCAGTATATTCACCCAAGAGTTGCACATGGCTAGGATCCTCTCAGTGAAGACCTCACTCTTCTCATGGAAAGGGCTCAGCCGCCTTTCTGACTAATTCCCCACCTGTGATGCTTAAAGAACTGGGGAACAGTGGACAAACTCTCCAAATCACTGTGAGTCAAGCTAGCTCCCAAATCACCATCAGCATACCTTTGCCAGTAAAGCACTCACTGTACCGCTCCCAGGCCAAAGCCAGAATCATCACATAGTGCTGTTGCTTCAATGCCATGCTGGCCTACCAGGTTTCCTGCAGCTGGGCTGAGGACCTCTCTGTTCGACAATATAAACACATCAGCAAAGCCACTGAGGCTTTTGGAGCAATCTGTCACCCCATGATAGAAACATCCTATGAATCTACCCTGCAATCTAACACAGCAGCAACAGCAGCCATCACGCCTGAGCTGCTACAGAGACAAAGGTTGCCATGTAGACAGCCTCGCCTTCCCAAGAGTCTGACAGGATCTTGGCCTATCTGATTTTGAATAAGGGGCCTTCACAAATTCCCACAGACAGATGGAGGCAAATGCCTGAAAGAAAATCCTCATCTGATACATTGTCCCTCACTTTCCAAAATGAGAGAAAGGTCTGGTCACTCATTTCAAGACAAAAAGCTTATGAAATAGTAACCAATATAAATAAGGACACAAGTAAGTGTTTTAACAGTTACCACCAATAGATCTGCCTTCTTTGTAACTCCATTGCAGAGTATATGGCTGGCAACACTTTAAACACAGAAAACATGAATACATTCTCACAGTAATTTTACACAGGAAAACTTTACTGACCTGAGTGAAAGTCAGTCAGGATTTCCTGATTTATACCTAGGTACACAAATCGGGTTTCTTTCAAAAAATACTGTTTCACCAGACTTGAAGTATTTCACTTGAAACAGCTCAGCGGAGACTGAGGATTCACAGGACTGAAAATAGGACCCCAGCAGGTACAGTTCAGGATTTGGTGCCCCGAGACCCCTCTGCAGCTACTTATTAAATATAACACTTAAATGAATGGTATGGCTATTATTTCCTGCAGACTGGCAACTCCGGTTTCTGGTTGACTCCAGAAAGGGCAGAGCTGCAAACAGTGGGTCACACCCATCCTTCAGCAAAGATCTAGCTGTGAGGTGGAAAGATGAGAAAGACCTCAGCATCAGCAAAACATCAGCAAACTATTGACTATGACAGCTAAACTAGTGCAGGATTGAGGCACTGGGCATATTCAAAGTATCCAGCTCTGCTACATCCAATTGAGTTGTCAGAATTAGATGCTTTCGTTTCATCAGTGAAACTTCTAGTCAACAAACATCTGAAAGCCTCACCAGCTACATGAGGAACGCTGGCTTTGAATTCAGGCATTTCACTGGTGCCTTTATGGGACCTCTTGCGATTTTCTGCAGCAGTATTAGTATCATTTTAATTTCTTACAATAGTGCATTTAGCATTTTATGGCTCCCTGTTGGCTATGAAGTATCCTTAGTTCTGTTATTCACTCTGCTACGTACTACCCAACAGTCAAAATATTACCAAATATGGAGTTGGTGGCCCACAGTATGGGCAGAACTGGATTTTGGTTTCTTCAAGGACTACTGATAGTCTTCCTCCATTACTTGAATTCTAGGACTACGGATTATGACAAAAGATATTATCTATCTAGATATGCATGCTTGTGGGGCAATATACATTAGACTCACTACAGATAACTTCAAAAACAACAGATTAAAATTACCTTATATAGTTTTAAGTTAAAAAAGAAACATTAAATATGCTGAAAATCATAGTAAAGATTATTATAAAAAGAAATATTAAACATGGCATGTTCCAGCCTGCTTTGACTCTGGTCTCTACAAAGAGCTTGCAAGTCACAGCATCTTCTAGTAGCCTGTGAGAGGTTCAAAACTCTCAGAAAACCAGCACAGCTGCTTTCTGTGCCTCTAAGATGAGACCCTTCTGCTAAACAATAAATATCCTTTTGTAAGTGTATAAAAATCTACCTTATTGGCACAACTCGGGCACCAGCAGATTCTAAAAACTTAACATAAGAAGCAGCAATATATGAACTTCCAAACTTGTGGAACTTCTTAAAGTGGCATTCCTGTGACAAAATACCTAGAAGGGCCAAGAAAGAAAATCAGTATTACACAAATAGCAAGTGTTACACTCTGGAAGAAGAATTAAACTGCAATTTCCTATATGTCATGTTAGAACATGCTATTTAGTGCCTAAAAGTATTATTAAACCCCAAGAAAATTGAGATAAGTCAGTTGTGATGCCTACCCGCAAGGTACGAAATAAACATATATCAGATTAAGACTCAACTTCCCTGCTTTATTTAACTACTTATTCAAGAGAAGCTGCAGTACTAAATGATCTCCATTTTAAGTATTTTAAAAAAAATGTTATTTAAAATAGCTTCACTGTGGATGGGTCTCAGTAGCAAAGACTTTATCATTTAATGTTCTGATCATATAATCTAATCTACGTTTGGGGAGATCTTTCATTCCACATAGAAATCAACAAGTTTTCATGCCAGTTTTAGAAGTCATCTCAAGAAGATCAAAACACACAAGTATTATATGCATGCTTATAGGTATGCTTATCCAAACTGATGAAAAGGCAACGCTGAGCCAGTCTAATGAGCTTTTCTGTGACGACAATAACCATTTTGCAGTTCTTGCAAACTGGGCGAGGGAGAGAGGAGTGGGGGGAGAGAGGAGTGGGGGGAGAGAGGAGTGGGGGGAGAGAGGAGTGGGGGGAGAGAGGAGTGGGGGGAGAGAGGGGAGGGGGGAGAGAGGGGAGGGGGGAGAGAGGGGAGGGGGGAGAGAGGGGAGGGGGGAGAGAGGGGAGGGGGGAGAGAGGGGAGGGGGGAGAGAGGGGAGGGGGGAGGGGGAGAGAGGAATGGGGGGGGAGAGGGAGGGGGGAGAGGGAGGGGGGAGAGGGAGGGGGGAGAGGGAGGGGGGAGAGGGGGAGGGGAGAGGGGGGGAGGGGGGGAGAGGGGGGGAGGGGGGGAGGGGGGGAGAGGGGGGGAGAGGGGGAGAGGGGGAGAGGGGGAGAGAGGGGGGGAGAGGGGGGGAGAGGGGGGAGAGGGGGGGAGAGGGGGGAGAGGGGGGAGAGGGGGGAGAGGGGGGAGAGGGGGGAGAGGGGGGAGAGGGGGGAGAGGGGGGAGAGGGGGGGAGAGGGGGGAGAGGGGGGAGAGGGGGGAGAGGGGGGAGAGGGGGGGGAGGGGGGGGAGGGGGGGAGGAGGAGAGAGGAGGGGGGAGGGAGAGGGGGAGGTAGAGGGGGAAGGGGAGGGGGAGGGGGAAAGAAGCCAGTAGTGTCTGGCCAAAACTCAGGCTATTTCTCTTTCAGCCCCACTCCTTCGCACGCCTCCCGGTCAGCACAAGTCTACTTGTCCCTTCCGCCACGGCGACCTTCGCGCCGTGACAGTGGCCCCGAAGCGCAGCCGTCCGCGCGGGGGCCGCGGAGCCGCGCTATTCCCCCGTCACCGGCTCCGCTCCGGGCCGCGGCGGCGCAGCCCCCCGCCCGCCCGCCCGCCGCTCCTCACCGATGATGGGTCTCTCGTTGCCCCCCTTCAGGCTGCCGCGCAACGCGGCCGAGGCGACGGCCCCGCAGCAGAGGAGCAGGAGGAGGGCGGCCCCCAGGAAGGGAGAGACCCCCGCGCGGCGCCGCATGGCCTCGCTGCCCCTCGCAGCCAGCCGAGCCGAGCCGAGCCGAGCCGAGCCGAGCCGAGCCCGGCCCCCACAGCGCCCCGCCCTCGGCCGCACCCCCCGCGCCACCTCCCGCGCGCCGCGGGGCACGCTGGGAAATGTAGTTACAGAACCAAACCAGGTCTCCGTCCCCAGGGCGCTCGGGAGGGCACCAACCGTCAAGGGACGGTCAGCAAGAGCCCCTTCGGCCTACGAAGCATGTCAGCAGGCAGCCCGAGGCCTTTTTCACTGTAAAAATGAAGTATTAATGTATGCCTGAAGCCAAGGAAGGAAGTTAAGGTGGCTGCAGGCTCCGCACCAACAAAATCCCCCTCCGAGGCCTGCTGCGGCTTGGCCCCGCCCCGCCCAGGCCTGTTCCCCCCCGCCGAGCTGCCCAGCCGACCTCACCTACCTCTGCTTTCCTCCTGCTTTTCTGTCCACTTTGGCTCTGACGGCTTCACATTTGCTCCCCCTGTTATCCTACCTTTGATAATATTCCCCATTCAACAACATTATACTCCATAACCAGTTAGAAAAAGATAGACATAAGGGAATATCTGCTCTTTATTTAATTGTTTTGTTTTTAAACATGCAGATGAAAATCATTGAAGCTGCTCTAGAAGGTTTGATGGAGGGTCACTGAAGAGGCAGACCACCTCTGGCACCACGTCCCCAAGCTGGAAGTCACTGGAGACTTGGAAGTGCCCCAGCAAGACAAGACACCTCAGCTGTGGCTGCTGGTGCTCTTCTCCTGGCACGCAGGCTGCTCTTTATGCAGGGTGCTTGGGGGATGGCCTCTGAAACAGGACAGCCATTCTAGGAACTATGGCTTGCTTCCAAACTACAACAATCAGCGGTCTTTATTATTAATCATTAAATTAATCCTAATAAAGCCTAATCCTTAGCAGTTCTTACACTCATTATGTTTTTCCTAAGACAGAGGTAAAAAATTGCCGTAGATTTTACTGAAGTCCCTCTGGTCCAATCTGCTGTCTCTGAGAATGCAAATATTGGCTTCTTTCATTATGCTTTTTGAGGATATGGGAGGCAAACAGCCTACAAGTCAAAGATGAAAATACTTCCAATACTAAATAGCTTTCCAACTGCCTTTTTCCTAAGAGCTATACAAAGCAACACACTTCTGTGGCTAATATTGCAAGCAAGGGTTAGGAAGAGGTAACACTTAGAAAAAGTAATGCTTATGTTATATATATTATATAAAATAATTCTGAGCTCTTAAAGACAGACAAGACTTGCTGGTTCATCTAGAAAAGGTTTATTATTATAATGATGTTAATATGTATAAAATTATAAAACATAGTGCATTACAGTGTACTTATAGTCAGTAGTAAATTATATTTGCATCAGTATTTAACAGCAAGTTTCTTTTTTAAAGGCACTCCTGGTCTTATTATGAAAGAATAATGCACTTGCAGATTTTTGTTTTGTTTGTTTACCCTACAGTTCAAAGCTAACATATCTCCACCCATAATCCACCTCTTCTACTCGTTATGCAATATATCCCGATTATCTTGTGTCCTTATTATTAGCAGCAACTAATGTTGGTCCTTATATACAGAACCCCTAGTTTCTATATTAACGTGTAAACATTAAAAGCTAATTAAGAGTTCATGAAAAAAAATTGCACTAAGTACTCTAACTGAAGTAGTCTAACTGAAGTAGTTTGTATTTTGTGTCTTCTAGGTAAAACAGCTACAATTAAGAGTCTTGTTTCATAAGAAAAGGTTGAATTTTCCTGTGAATTGAAACATGATTCATTCCTTTTATGTGGTACATATTCAAGGATTAAAACTGAACGAGCATAAAATTAAGACAATATCTTCCAGTTCTCCAGTTTTAAATAATTTGGAACTTGAGTTAGATACTTGCAGAATTGACAGATGCCTGACTACTTAGTCTATTTTCTTATAAAGAAGAATTTATAAATTCAAGACTGAGTTGTTACCAAACTGAGATAAATAATGGGATAAATGTACTCTAGAACTTGATGTACTAACAAATTTTAACAGAAAGCAGAGTGGAAAGTAAATTAACCTTTTAGATTATTAAATCTTGAGGAATGTAAGATGATATTGCTATGTAATGTGAATGACAGCTTTTACACATACTGTGTTTGTATTTGAATTGTGCCCTTTGGGAAAAAAATCTGTTTTCAATAAGTATAGACAGATTTTTTTCTCCGTTACCATTACAGAAAAAGAGAAGATGGCTCTACCGAAAATAAAAAAAACAATTCTTCCAGTGCCCAACAAAAGATATAGGTTGGCAAGTTGCCAATTACCTTTCTAAAAATAAAATGAAGATACTCAGCACCTCCTAGGCTGAGGTCCAAAGTGACCTACAAAGCATCATTAAACCACACAATCCATTTCTAAAGTTCAGGTCCACAATGGATAATCTACTTCACCCTCCAAAACAGACAAACTGATACTGCAAACAGCTCTCTTGACCTCTATAGTGCTCCACAGTAGAAATTAAAGGTGTTCATAATCTGAGCTGCTTATAGCTTTTCCATAGAGAGCATCTCTTCGAAGAAACAAAGTCAGAATTTTCAAAGTTGTGTTCCTCCTGATTCATACTGTCTTTTAAAGAATGTGTACACTGTGTTTTCCCTACCTTCCTCTAAAAAATTGGCAGATTGTGTTAATTAATGCAGCTTCCCTTTTTGTACTAAGCAGCAGAAAGATAACATAAATGTCTCACTATTGCTGACTAATCTTCAGTTTGACTGTGCAATCTCAGCAGTGCAAACTAACACAACGGCCATTTCCCTGAGAATTAGTCCAAAAAGCAGCTGCTTTTCACTCCTTGTACAATTACGCCTGTAATAATACTTCCACAACAAACTAATCTACCCCATTCACATTCTGCACTTCTCTTAAATCATTTGGCTTTGTATCCTGTCATCTTGACAAGCCAAGATACAAGAGATAAGCATAAGGTTCTGTACTGCATTATTACAGGCTAGTAGTGTCCAAAGACTTAACAGGAGCAATATCAATCTCTGATATCCAGCACATAGGACTATTCAGCTTTTTGGTACACAACTTAATCACAAACAGTATTGCAAATATACGGAATTCATTAACCCCTTCCGATATACATACTTATATACTCTAGTTAGTACAAAAGTGCAGTTAACATGATACTCTGTACCCTGCAAAGACATACTGGTTTTATTTGAAATAATTTCAAGTTTATGTGAAAGATTTCAGATTAAACTTTGTTCCACTTCCAGTCACCAGAAATTGATATAACACTGTAGTATGGTTATTACTGGGCAACCAGAGAAATACTCCGAAGATAATCTGCAGATGCCATTATGAAGTTAGTCCATTCTTCAGCAAGCACGTCAATGGAAACTTCCTCCCCGCCATATTCTTGTGGAAGAATGCTGACTGGGAAGTGTTCAGTCAAACTCTGCATGTAGTTATTTCCATGCATATACACCTAAAACAAAATATGGAAAGCATTTACTTCAGTATGAATGATAGACTCTCGGGTGAAAATAGACAGCAAAGAAACTCAATGCAAGAGCTGAAGCCCTAGCTTGGTTCCACTAAACAAAACATTACCATGTACTTGTTCATAATGAGCTCCTTAAATGAGGGAGAGAGTACTATGTAAGTAAGTTTCTTGTAGGCACTCAAACTCTGTCCTGCTCAGTATTTGCAATTTGAGTGAGCATGGACTACAACCTGAGCGCTGCATTTTACAGAGCTACAGGCACAGGAACCAAGACTAACTCTATACACTTGCTTTGGATTGGTTTAGCTCTGCTAATCAGGGTGCACACTGTGTTCACACAGCTAAAGTGATCCAAACCATGGGAAAAACTTTGGCCTTTGGCCTTGTCATGCAAGATACCATATATTTGCTTTCAGTCATTTCAATGAAATGAAAAGTTTGGCACCTGGCCATTACTATCTGGTCCTTCTAAATATTTAAGAACATTAGGTACTATGTATGTAGCTTCAGACAGTGCCAAGGATGATATTCAGAAGAACCTGGATCTCATTCCTACATTTCAGTCCTTATTTTTCAGCTTTAACTGAAATTAGATCCAGAACTGCTCCCCCACTTTAACCCTTCTAATAAGGTAGTTTTGGTTGTTCTCCTATTGCATTATTATAGGTGTTTTGAAGCTTTGTTCATTACTTCCAAACAAAAACTTTTCTAGGCTACTTATTAACACTTGACAACGATTTTCTGCAATTAATTAATATATGACACAAAGACTTCAAAAATATTCACTGAAAAGGCAGTTAGCTGCCTTTTGTCCAATGCATCCTCTTCAGAACCTCAGATAATTAGAGAATAGCAATTATTTCTAGGAAGATAAGGGGAACTGGTCCTGCTATTTTTTTCTTGTGCTCATACCTAGACCTCTAACCCCAGGGGACAAGCCAGTCTACCTCCGTTCCATTCCATGAACTGTGATATTTGGTCTGTCTCTTCCAATGGGCCTTTACTGCCCACCTGCCCTCTCTCCTGCTTTTTGAGTTCTGTCTAGTCCATGGGACTCTCTGAGCTAGATCAGGCAGCGAGGGTTGTAGGGGCTTCTTACACAGGCCTTACTATGACAGAGGAAAGGCCATGGCATTAGGCTGTTGCAGCATTTTTTTTTTTTTTTTAAATTATCTTTTGAGAGTTAGGAACTGCACAAGGCTGGTAGGAACAATCTAACCTCTGTCCTACATTGAATCACACATGCCAGGAAAAGCAGACTGGCAAATCACAGATCACTGTGACCAGCAAAATCTGGGTAAGCTGTCCTGGAGCAAAGTGGCTACTGCGAGTGCACGAGGTCTATGGCCTCAGACAAGGAAGCTTCCAAGTGGGAGTAAGAACAAAGAGGGCTGCTTCTTTTGCACCGTAGTCCTGATGTTAACATTTCACAGTATCCCCTCTTCTGCCAGCTGATACCTCCAAAATTCCTCCTATACTACAATGAATGCTTTCAGAATCCTTGGTGTGCATTTGCATCCAAATACAAACAGGGTTTTCAGGTTTAAAACTACAAATTAATATAAAACAACTAATAAGCTATTTGGAAAGCAAGTTGGAACTTTAGCCTGGCCTATTTAGCTATGCATAAATGCCTCTGCATATTCTTCGGAGCTAGAAAATTGTCTTCTACTGTCTTTGTATGGCTTGGAGCATAACAACGTTGTTCAGTGACAATTTCTCACTATCATTTACAGGCAGTGTGTAGCGAGATCTGACACCTATTCCTTTCTAGTTCTGTGGAAGATTTTCTGTGTGACCTTAAACAAATTATTTAACCTCTCTGTGTAACAGTGATTTTTATCTTTAGAGTGGTGGTAATAGCAATCACTTGCAACTCTCACATTACTGATGCCTACAAATGCTTTGCAATTAGATTCCTGCGGCCTGTACAGTAATAAAACATAAAAATGATTTATTCTTTTCAGTACTCAGAAGTAACAGATCCTAAGGAAAGTGCTAGAGATTGTCACATAGGGGTACTGTGACAGAAAGAAATATTTTGTATGCACTCACCCGTTCTTTTATTTTTTCAGTGAGAAAAGGCTTAATTAGAGCGAAGACTGGGTGGAAGAATAAAGGCTCATTAATCAAGTGGATACCTCGAACTTTCAGTGGAAAGGAATCCTGATAACATATATGAAAAACAGCATGAGAAAAAGAAATTATTAAAATGACTCTATTGTTAAAGACAAGTCTCTGAAAACTAGCTAGTCCATAGGTTACAGCACTCCCCTTGACTTTGCTAATTCCTGCACTTTGGAGTGCACCTAGTTTACACTGTCCTGCACAAAGCTTTGAAAAACATGTCTTATTCCTCCCATTAGAAGGAAGGCATTTCAGTATAAGTAATGTACACAAAGCTTGTGTTCAGCCTTTTCTCAGAAGTCCAGTTCTTCACAGCGGAGATCTTGCTGCTAGCTTACCAAAAAAGCCAGCTAGCCATGTGCTTTTATTGGCAACTGCACAGCATGAAAGAGGGTATGTACAAAGAGACTCTGTTGGTATTGAACCAAAGATTTGCCAAGAAATAATGAAGCCTGCTAGCTGTTTATTTTAAATAAATAATACACCATGTTACAAATTATATTTTTAAGGTTATTTGGGGAAAAATATTAAGATATAGGAAAATATTTTATAGTCAAATATAAAGCATTAAACCTACTAATTTTAAGTTAAATGAATGATATTTATAATTTAGAGACAAGATCTGAAATTAGTGGGAATTTTGCCCAAGCCAGAAGTTCAGTTTTACAGCAAGATCATTTTTCTTTACCGCTGTAATGAAAATAAAAATATATCTGTTATATAGCCTTTATAATATGAAATATTACTAGTTAGTAGATTCAGAATTTATTTAAAAGTGCCCAGCTTCAAAAGAAAATATGGCAATATTCAAAGACAGCATTAAGCGCGGGGGAAAGAATAGCTTCCATTTATATTCCGCCTAACTGATACTACCTCTGTAACCAGAGTTTTACTAATAGAAACTGTACTTCTCACAAACAGTTCTCCCCCCCACCCCAGTAGCCCTCTTCACATTATTTTATTTTTTTTCCTTACCCATAGAAGAATGCATGAAATACACAGTTTCCTAAGTGCAAACTTCTTTTAGATTTTAATGTAGGATAAAGACTTTAAAACTATTAGATTATATGTTTACTGCATGTTATTATGTATTATTATATGTTTAAATTCTGCTATCATGTTTTTAACAAAATAATGTGATTTTGCCTGGGGTAACAGATTTTTCAAGATGATATTACTTATCGATATTACTTTTTGATGTTACTTTGCTTTTCATTTCTTATTGTACATTTCCTTTCTATATACTTCTATTTCTCTACATAAGATAATGATTTGCAAGAAAGACAACATTCTTAAGAGGAAAAAATAGGGCTGAAACTAAGGTTCCTAAATTTTTGCAACAATAGAACAATTTCTGGGTGAAATATATAAACCCAATTTAAATGATGATAGGAATCTGAAAAAAAGAATCAAGCTTATTTCGCTTTTAAGAAAACACTGGAAACAGTCTTTTTTCTCCCATTTTCAATAGCTATAACAAACATTTAGAAGCTTGAAAAACATGGAAAAAATTGGAAATAGGTCAAGACAGAAACATCACATTCAAAGAATTTCCTGGTTGCAGGTACAGATTGAAACCTTCAGATTTAATTGTGAATCCTCTTCTTCCTCCTTTCCTCTCACTATTTGAAAGTTATAAAATTACTAGCAACTTGTACACTGCCTCAGAAAGCAGCTAACACACTCTCACAGCAACTCATGAGATCTGGCCCAAGATCAAGATTTCTCTTATTCTAGATGGGAAAAGTTGGAAATGTCTGCTGGTTTCATTGAAATTTCACAGTAGATATCAAAAAGGAAGAACAACTGAAGTTTCTATGCTATTAGTCCAATGACTCAACCTCAGATATGAGCCTTACCAAATCAGAGCAAGAGATTATCTCCCTGGGTCATTGCTACGTCACAGGTCAACAGTTTTATTATTACTGATTTTCAGCCTAACTTCTGAAGAAAAAAAGGCTTATTGGACTACACCATAGCTCACCTGTCAATTCTCTGTCCTTCTCTCTTTTTTTTTTTCCCAAGTAACCTTTGAATCTATTGACAAATTTCAGCCGAATTCGACAGAAAGAAAAATATCTTAAAGACAGTCAGTCCCTATAAGTTTTGTGAAAATGAGAGGTGAGGTAGCAGTGAGTTGCACAAAACAATGCTCACGTCAGGGGGAAAAGCAAGCAGAACATAAGCATTATACATTCTGCTGGTAGCAGATGGATGGTCACTTAACATCATCCATACTGGCCAACAAGTTAGTACAGTCTTGCTCTTGACTGCTCTTAGCATATGCTATCTTCTCTGGGTGTCGGGGGGGGGAAAAAAAAAAAAAAAAGGTCTTTGAAAGGTCTTTGAATGTAGCGTTAATGCTCAAAAGAATGGAACAGAGGAAGTGAAACGGGATAACTAACACAGATCCTTACAAAATCAGGCTTCATCTGTTCTTACGCTCATGGAATTCTTATGCTGTAACAGATGGGTGGAGTTCAAACAAAACATCAGTGGTTATAGGGCATTTGCTGCTATACAAGAACATACTTTAAGTCACATCAAGCATAACTTATACCTAAGTTATCTGACTTTGAACAGATTTAAGATTTTGTTCTTTCAAGCTGCATGACCTCTACAAAGACCTAAGGAACGCAAGCTTGCCATAAGTTTGAACAGAAAAATTTTGAGGGATAGCAGTGAAGTAGCTCAAAGCAATATGTCATACTTACTGTGAGCACAGCAGCAATTTTATTGGCCACTGCTGGACTGATTTGAAATGCATGAGCGAATTGCCACCCTTGCAGATCAAAGATAGCCTTGACTCCATTTCGCTGAGTTTCGATCTCCTTTACAATGAGTTCAGATGTGATAAGACTTACCCGAAACACATCATATGCTGTAAATAATTTGGGATCCCATTGTCCTGAAGAATAACAGATTGCACTGTATTACCACAAGGATACCACATACACCTCTACTTCCGCTTGCTACTGCTTCTAATGTGCTTCTCAGGAACGAGAAGTAACCAGCAATATCAAAGGTTTTGAAATAACTTCTCTACTGGCAAATCTGTTTATTTTCTGTGCCTGCTTTGCCACTCATTTTTCACATCGTATTTTGTGGCTGATACCAGAGAGGCTACCTACTATAGTATTTTCCACCTACAGCTGTGGCCTCCAATACCAGAGTTTGATAGGAAGAGCTTAAGCCAGGTTAGCAGAAACCAAACGGAAGCATGGCATAGCTCAAAGGGGATAATCACTGGCCACAGGCTTCAGCAACTCCTGAAGGAAGCCACAGATCATAAATTCATAGCCTATGCATTTTTCTTCAGTACAGTAATTCTGCCAATATTCAGTGAATCCCATTTTTTTCTGAGGCCTGAGCAAAGAATTGCATGGGAGGAGTCTTAACCCTAGCTGTGATCTTCAGAGAGCACAACTTTGTAGGGAGATGTAATACCTTCTATCAGACCAGCTGGTATTAAAAAAAAATTCTTTGAGAGCTGGCAAAATCATTTCTCTGTTCAAAACAAAGAAACAGGCTAATGTGTAATCATTTAGTCACAACATTTTTTTAAAAGACTGTTGAGATTGCATCAAACAAACCAAGGATCTTCAGACTGTTGCTTATACAGGGCACTTTGGATACATCTGAACAGTGGAAATCAAGTGAACTTCTCACCTCAGGCCTAGACTGAAAGTTGGTACATAACCACGTGTGCACCCCTTCTGCTATTCTCTTTTTCCCCTCTATGCCACATCTGCACCTGTATCACAGTCTCAGCATATGGCTTTAAAAATCCTCATGGAAACCAATTACTGCATGGACCCTCAGGCCCAAATAATTACATATACTTAAAAGTTGTAAACATTTAACCTCATTACTTTTTTGATTTAGACATAAATACCACTGAAAAGGAAACCATTTCTTCATAAAAGATTGTACAGCTTTAGCCATACTAGTATATAGGACAAATGATATAACTCCTTTTCACCTCAGTAAACCCTTTATATTAATGTTAAGGTGTTTCTAAAAATACATGCATATTACAAAAGGGAACAGAAATATGTTATCCTTCTAGTTAAGACATTCTGACATAATTTTCAATTTTACCAACCCCTGGGGTTGTACCCATAAAAGAATTTTTCCACTTAAATTGTAATAGTTAAAAAATATATAATATATGTCAGCACACGAGCCAAGTGTGAAACAGGTCCGGGAAGTTTTGTCACTCACCAATTCTGTATATTAGAACTTTGCTTCCATGTGGGTCCCTTGATCTCAGGACTCCATGGTAGCCAGCTTGCAAAAGACCAAGAATGGAAGACGGTCGTAAATCTGCACTTATTTCTGGGCATTCAGTTCTCCACTTCTGGTAATTCTTCAATAACTGAGGGGAGAGAAAAAAAAGAAAAAAGTGCAGAGGTCAGATGAGGATGAGGTAAGTGAGATGAAAAGCACAGTTCAAAAAAATGTGTTTTCAACATGTGGCACAGTCACAGGTTTAATTTATTAAATTGACTAATGTTTCAATGTGTATTTTAAGCAAATCACTCCTAGAAGCAGAAAGTTGATATACTGGATCACATAAGTGAGCGGTCTCAAGTTCTGTGCATCCTACTTTTATTCAAAGTACGTTTTTTTCCTTTGGTTTCCACTGGACACTGAGCAGAAATTTATATTTGGTAAACCATAATATTGAGATATTTTACCACCTGGAGTTGTTATGATGAACTTAGAACTCTGTCAATTTGTTAACAGACTGCAACCATCCTGTTGTGCCAGAAGAGAAACCTGGAGTATGTAGAAAATGCTAGTAGTTTCTACATAAAATACAGGGGAAAAAAAGATAGGCTTTTTACTTGGGACATATTTAGGATTATTCAGTTTGATACTTCATCAGATTCATTCAGGGCTTGTAGAAGAGATATACAAAATCTTACAGAAGGAACATCTCCCACCCCGCAAAGTATGGTCCCATTTAGTCATACAAAGACACATTACAAAGTCATTAATACTTGCGGTTTACTATTTGAAACAGATATGGTAATCAGCATATCTACAGCACATTTTCAAAGATAAGTCCCTCCCACCCCTCCGAAACAGCATAAAATAATGCAGTTGATCCATCTCTTTCATTACCCACTAGACAATTTTTCATCTCCCAGAGAGGAAATAATGAGAACCTGTTTGCTAAAACAGAGATACTGCCTATTGTCAGCAACATGATGACCCTTGTTCATAAGGCAGCATCATACGCTCATACTTCTGAGGGATAGGATGGGCTGTGTGTTGAAGGGTAACGGTTAATTCTAAAGAAGAAGAATCGGCTAAAGGCATTCCTTTCTGAGGTAACATCTATATAGAGGAATTACAGATAATACTATGAAAAGTTATCTTAAGAGATTGATCTTGAAAAATTAAGTTGGTGATGCAGTAATTCTAATTTCCAGTCTAATTACATTTTCCCCATTAAAATAAAGAAATGAGGTGGTGGTGGAGAAACTAAAGTTTACTTCTGACATTTTAAATAGGTAAGTAGGAATGCAAGACTATCTTCTATAAAGCTTAGTCTCAGTTCATCAACTAAAATCTGCCTCTGCTGCATCTCCCACACTAAGTTCCCTGGCACGGAATTTGGAGAGCTGAAGTATAGCCCAGGCAAATGATTTAAACTTTGTATTAAATTTTCCTAAATAGCTACAGTTTAGGCTTCTACCCTGAGATTTTCAAAGGCGTTAAGGCAATCAGGAATTTTCAGTACCTCGTTTCACAAACTGAAACATAGGTTTAAATCTTAAAGATAGCATGCACAGGCTAGCCTGTCAAATTGTTAGTGTTTTTGCTGGTTTGATGAAATAAAATACAATCTGATCCTCAGCACAGTTTCACATAATAAATATGTTCACCACAATGAAAGTATCAACCAACATTCTCTGAAGTCTCTTAAACTGTATTTATTAGTTTCTAAATTACCCCACATTTCAAAACAAAAGCAATAGAGTTAAAAGAATTGTCAGCTCCAACCAGTAAAACACAATCTTAAATAAATTACAAATTTCTCATACCCATGCAATGATCCCCCGAGACAATCATTTTCTTTGCCTTCCTCCTAGAAAGGATGGCTGGAAGGAACCTCAGTGGAAACTGAATTCATCCCTTGGAACATCACAGCATCAACCATGCCAAACCTAATCCTCACCACCTTGTACCTCATAGTCTGCTTACGTTAGATAATTAGTCCTAACAGTGATTTCTTACTATTCCCTCTACTTTCAAGTTTCTTGTATCATATTATACACACACATTATTTTTTGTCATCTTAAAGCTCTTCTTTTCAGATGAAGATCCTGAATTGTCTTGAAGGTCTCTCAAATGGATTGTCACGAGGAAGCTGTTTAATGGGCATTAGTGTTTGTCATCAGAATTCACTTACGAATAGATGAGATACAGATCAGCAATTATAGATATGCTTCATGGAAATATTACTTATAAATATGTATTGAGCGACGAAGAAGCTCTTCAGTCACACTAGAATCCCATTTGATTTGATATTGAGGAAGTCTATGAAAGCTAGATCCTAAACCATACATTGTAAATGGAAGAGTTGAACTGTTGGAAGAATTTTACTACAGAAGTTTGACCAGTTTTTGCATTCAAACAGTTCTAGTCTAGTAGTCTAGGCTAACTGGTGGAAAGAAAAGGTTAAAAAAAAAAAAAAGAGAGAGAGAAAGGTGGGGTGGCAGGGGGGAAGAAGTTAATTAATAGAATGAAGTAAATAGAAGTCCACTGTGATTGCAAAAACAGGCCAGATTAGATACTATGATTATCTCACTCTGTTACTGCTTGACTCCTTACAAAGGGCACTGTTTGAGCAATCCTGACCACTTTGTGCCAGCCAGACAGCACTGTAGACATATTATTCTCTTTTGTCCCTCCAATACAGACACTTAAATAACAGCAAAAAATACAAAAATACCCTCAAAATACTATCCAAACATCTATAGCTTCAATATTCCTTTCTTTTCTCCTAAAATCAGTTGTATCCACAATTTAACGAACATAATTAACCATTACATAATTATTTTAAACAGCTCTTTGAAAGAGCTGCTTGCCAAAACCAAGATGAGAACAGAAGTAATTCATTCGTTCAATCCTCTAAGTAATCCTATCCCATCAGTACAGTTAGTTTCTCACTTTCATGAATATTAACATTTTCCAAGAAGTTCTGAGGATAGGGAGAAGGGGAATGGGGTACATAGTTTATGACACACTAAAGATCCTTATGAAAGGCATGAGTTACTTACTGGAAAGTACCTTAGCAGTTTTTATTAAATTAATTGATTCTTAGCAGCTGGATATACTAAAGTCACATAGAGCTATGTACATGAGTAATCCTTGAACATATAACTGTGAATTCAGAAACTAGCAGTGGGCACGTACAATTTTCTTTCATTTTATTTTGAAAATTTGTAGTTTAACATTGTTTAAATATTCAAATAGATTTTTTTTTTTAATTAGCAAAACACTTCTTCCAGTAAAGAGAACAAGGAAATAAAATATTAGATATAATAATCAGTCTGCATGTAGAAGATTAAGCAACCTAAAACAATCAGGGAAAACAGGAGTGTTTATTACATTTTATAAAAAATGGCTCATGCACTTACAATGCAAGGACAACAACTCAATGTACTTAGCATCTGAAAATATATGCAAGATAACTTGATAAATGGGGAAAGCTGGATGAAAAGCTTCAGTTTCTGGAGTTAGGTATTTAATTAAGAGAGTTTTCTGAGGTCTGTTGGGGATAGTTCCAGATTTCTGAAATCAGAGATGATAACGTTACTGATTAATCCAAGATTCATGTGCTACAAAGCAAAAAACATGAACTTAGTACTTTACCTAGAAATAAAAGAAAACAACGTGTTTGCTACAGAAACCAATGTGTTTTTATATAAAAATAGATTATTGCTTCTTGTTTAATAACTACTTGTTCATATTAACAAAGGTGCTATATAGAATTCGGCCTCTACTGTGCCAGCTGTTGTACCAGTATATACAATTTTTAGGAAAAAAAAAGTTTTCTATTGACATTCTTTGGAGGAGAAACCAACATTTCAAAATCTAGAATATGTGTGTGTGTGTGCGCGCACGCATGCGTGTATGTCTACCTATATACAGAATGCAAACATATGACATCTATAGAGATACAGACTATAAGAATATTTTTATATAGACATCAAATTTCCCTAATTGCACACTTATTACCTCTTTGCCTGTTGGGAGAAGACTGGTGTACACATAAGTTTAGGCATTTAGCTTAGCACAAAAGGAAGACCAGCTGACTAATTTATGTTTCGTCAATAGTCAGTTTGGAGAGCCTAATAGGGGCTCTTCCACCTTTCTGAGGAATCTCTCTGTATTGATCATTGAGGGAGGGTAAGAAAAGCAGCCAATTATCTGATTTAAGCCTGGTGTTTGAATTTGGATGGTGTGAAGATCCTCAGCAATAATGCCTGAAAGTCAGCGGTACCCTGGACACTGTGCAAAACAAGTTTTCTTTCGTATAATAGTTATTCTAAGCAATTATTTGCAGTACGACATACTAGAAGGTCTTGATTCCTCCACAAGTCAAATACTTTGCACAGAGAGTCTAGTTATACCTTTGTATCAAACAGAACTTCTAAAAGGGTCCTAGATATTTAGATGGCTTTGAGCCCCATAAAAACAACGCTTACAAAAGTAAGTAGCATGTTATGAAAACATCTCTTGATGTGCATTTTTACTAATGTAAATGCTTTTCAATGTTGCATTGTTACTCAATGTAAAGACTTTCATTCTTTTCCCCAGAGAATAATTTATTTCAGGTACACAAAGGCAGTATCCTCAAGCCACTGAGAATTATCCTGATACTCTCTTCTGTCATGGGATGCAATGCAAAGGACATAATAAAACGCACTAGGGAAAAAGAGTTATGGAGGGAAGCAGGTGCCAGTTCTCCAGATTTCACTGAAGCTTTTTGACGTACCATTACCAAATCCAGGTGATAGTGTTTTTGATCACAATACAGTCAAACATATGCAATGTAGCTGTGTACAGGAAAAAAAAAAAAAAGGATGTAAATCCATTGCTAATGGAGACCCATGGGCCTTGCTTCTCAATTTGAAACATATATAGTAGGTAGGTCTATCTGTACAAATTAATGAGAAAACAACATGCTTAGCTCTTATATTCCAGACTGAAATTAATCCCCATGGCAGCATTAACATCTGATCTGTACCTGTACCTCCCACAGGGATTACAAAGGCACAGCTAAAAATCCAGTTACAATATAACACAGTTCCTTCTAAGTGTTATTTTTTTTGTTGGTAAGTACTGCCCAGAACTTTCACAGGACAAGGAAATTTCTTATTTGCATGTTTGAGGTTTGTTGTGTTGTTTGTCAGTTATAGTTACCCTGTGTCAAAGGACTTCTCTGTTTATTCTAGGAGACAAATCTCTGCCAGCATTCCACGTAGACCGACTTAACTCTTTCTTACCAATAACATTCATATATTTAAAATCCTTTACGGGAAGCTATTTGCTTCTTCTGTATTCAAGTGGTCAGGGTTTATGCCTGCTTCTCCAGTCACTTTCTAAGGTAAGGCATTTGGCCAAATTTAATTCTTCCCATGATTCAAAACGCAAGAAAAATAATTCCCCCTTTTAATTTGAGAATAAACTGTTATTGAACTTAATCAAATATATCATTGGCTATAAAAAAAAAAAAAAGACATTTTGGTTCTTAGAGTTCTTCAGATTCCGCTACCTATTTCAGTGGTGGATTTTCTTCTAACATGAAATATATCAACAGACCAGCACTTGAAAGCAAGTCTGGAATTGCCAGTGGAAAAATGTAAAAGTAATATCTGATTTAGGATTCCTGCTCCAATGAGTTATCACAAGTGATTTAGACACAGAATGTCTTGCCACAGTCTACCTGATTACTCTTTTCTGAAACATTTCCAAATGTTGATAAACTGAAGTTTCTGATAGGTCAAGAATCAAATTCATTTGTGACAAATACCAGCCAGGGATGAATCAATAATCAGTCTTGTCAGTGGCCTCTTATTCCTTATTTAAGACTAAGTATAAGCCAATACTAAGAAAGATGCTGGGCAACAGCTTGAAGGCCTTTGGTCATTAGCATTGACATAGCCACAGACTTTGACCATTCCTCAGCTGCTCTCCAAGTACTGTGGAGCTAATATGCAGAAGCCCAGTGGGTGAAATGGGCTGGATCCCTCTGACATGTAATCTGAGAGGGTACATCTAACCAGGAGTGTAGGGCGCACCCACTGTCTAGACTAATGACAGCAGGGCTCTGTCTAGGGTGAAATACAAACATAAGGTCTGCATGAGATCAGATTTGGACTAGCCGAAGATACACCTTATGACCACCATGGATCTTTGCACAATAATTCTCTAAGGCTTTTTAAGAAAAAAGTGGTTGCAGATAAGCACGTTCCATTTTATTTATTCTTGTTACGTGCTTTTTGCCTTCCTCCTATGCTGTTTCCAAAGAGAAGCAATCTAGAAATCAGTGTTGGCTGGTAGACTAAGTAAAAGTAGCTACAGCATTTGGAGACCTGGAGTGCTAGATGGAAAGATTAAACTCTGGTGGTTTTTTGAACATCAGAGTCTCTTAGTTCAAAGAAGGATTCAGACAAGAAATTTAAAACTTAGCACCCTACAGACCCAGAAATTCTAAAAAGATTCTGTAAAGAATCTTCCAAAGTAAGTCCCCAGCCCTAGAGAGGTGAGGGGTCTGGAAGGATAGTAAAGGATGTTAGAGACATTAGACAGTAAAGAATGTTAGTGGGTCGCAGACAAAAAGGGGGTTAACTCTTAAGAAGGGCATAGGAAATTTTCTACTTTGTAGACTCCATTCTCAATCTAGCTTAGATTCCACATTCTTCAAGATTAGCGCTGCCTACAATATTTTCTCATGATTAATTACAAGAAAGCGCAGAAACCTATGGGTCAAATTCTGGAATGCCACTGCCCTGTCTACAGAATTATCAGCTTCCAATATTACAACATATGTAGGAGTGCATATTTAGGAGTGCATGTTATCTTCATTAAGTGCTACTTTTTGAACCAAGTAATATATGAAGAATATTTGGCTTTTGGGGGGAAAGAAAAAGAAGACAGTCTTCACAGTTACAGTTCCTAGTGCACATGTCTGATAATGAGCAATCTCAGGGCTTTCAAGCAAAGGTAAGATACATAAAATAATCAAAGGAATGTGACTTGACTTGCTAGTTCTTCTGCTAAGGAGAAAAATTTGAAGCTGTGACCAAAATCTTATGAGCCAAATGAAAAGAACACAAAATACAATTTTTAAAGCTACTGATGATTAAGGACTTAATTCAGTTTCCGATATGTTTGTTTAGCGATCCTGAGCTTGCAATATACCCATATTTGAACAATCTTCTGTTATGATGGCACTAAATTTGGAAAATCTACAGCATATAGAAGTCAGAAAATAAAGGTGAGGTTTGTTGGGCAATTCTGCGTCACCCACATCAAATTCTATTAAGACACAGTCTCTGTTTGATACAAGTGAATTAATGGTTTGCCTTGAGAAAATTCAGAAATACTTTCTGTTCAAAATAGTTAGTGGTTATCAATCCACCCATATAAAAAAGAAACCATTACTAATAATTCCTGTCTTAGGATATTTAAAATACACACTCACTGTCAGTATGGCAAAGAGCCATACAAACAGCCAAGAAAGTAACAAATCTTATCAAAGCCTGAAAGAAGTGCTATGAATGAACGGACTCCAACATAAAGGAAATTATTTACTGATATCTTTGAGTCAGGGCAGCTCTAAAAGAAATATGTAAAAAAAAAAAAAAAAAAAAAGTAGTAACAAAGAACAAAGCATGATAAGGATGTTCTTTAAAGTGTATTGCATCCTGATGGGAGTTGTGACCTTAGCACATTTACTGTAACCTTTAATTAGGCGGGTGAGATTACACGAAGCTACTTAGAGTAACGCACACTGCTATGGCACCACTCCAGAGAGGCGCATCCCCAGCAATTAGTTACACTCCGAAACTCCCTGCTTGGCCTAGTCACAGGCGGGTTTACCCACCCAAACGCCTACTCTAGCCCTGTGCCTAGCCCTAGTGAGGGCAGCGCACCTCCCCGCCCCCCCTCCGTTTCTGAATCGATCAGCCTTCCCCGCACCTCCGCCCCCCCCGGGCCGCCTGCGGGCACCCGAGCCCCGCGGCTGGGGGCTCGGGCACGACGCCCCGCGGGAGCCTCCCCGCGCCCCTCCGCGCCGGCCGGCAGCCAGGGCTCCCGCCGCCCTCCCAGGCCGGGACGCACGGCCCCCCCTCCCCATCCTGCTGCTCCTCCTGCTCGCCCCTCGGGACTCCGACGCTCCGCACCCCTCTTACCCTCCAGGCCGGCTCCAGGTCGAAATCTCGGGCTCGCAAGAACCGCAGCAGGAAGGAGTCGACGAGGGGCTGCGGCCAGCGCTGCCTGTGCTCCGCCTGCGCGCGGCGCCGCAGCTCGGCCAGGGCGCTGCGCCCCCGCGGCGACTGCTCGGGCAGCTCGCCGGGGCACCTGCCGCCCGCCGCCCCCTGCGACATAGCGCAGCGCGGCCGCCGCTCCGCTCCGCTCCGCTCCCCTGCCCGCGGGACGCCGGCCGGGCCGAGCCGAGCCGCGCCGCGCCGGGGAGCGGCCGCGCGGCCTCCGCCCCCGGCGGCGCTTAACCCCCTCGGCGCCCTCCGGCTGCTGCGCGCCCCCGCCGCGGAGCGGCCGGTGCCCCCGGCGGCACTGCCCTCCGAAACAGGCTGGAGGTACCGCGCCTTCCTCAGCGTCCCCGCCCGAACCGACTTCTTCGCCTTCACACGTTATTTCCGCCCCCCCCCCCCCATTTAAGGAATTGGCCAGGTTTCACGCGTTCTATGCGTTAAGCCGGTTTGTCTCCTGGGGCTGCGTGGGGTTTGTCCCACTCCCTGCGGCGGCAGCGGGGCTGGCCCCGCTGCGGGGAGGCTTTCTCCTTGCCTTCTCTCATGGTGTTGATGGGGGCCAGAAGGTGCCTGAACCAGCCGTCTGAAGCTGATACATCCTGGAACTTTGAAAAGCACTAAGAAAAGTAGCCTGCCTTTTAGGGGAAAAAATCTTCAGATATTAAATGGCAAAAAGCAACAATCTCATTGCACGTGCAGCTGGGAACCTCTATATTAATGGGATCCCAGTGTTGGTAGAAAACTGTCTTGGAGCACCTAATCATTAACATGAATATGCAGTAATAGAAATATATCTAGTCTGCCTGGGAGGGAGATAGGATGATGAAATTAAAATCAACTTTAGTCCAACTTTGTGGCCCAGCAGTAAGTTCCAATTATCTAAGGTGAAGAGTTCACTGCTTCTATTAGTATTTTTATTATAACCATTTCCTTTGATTAGGCTTCCTTTGATATCTCTCTCTGGGCTACTTAGGCTAAAAGCCTTACGTCATTTAATGTACAATTTATAAGTCATACTTAGGCCTACTAAAAGGTTTAGAAAAGTTTGTTCCAGATAATCTTCCCCCTTTCTGGCTTTCTTTATGTATCTCTATATATCTTACTAGTTGCTCTTAGGGTTAGTAGCAAACAGTCTTACTATTCTGCATTTGTAGACTGCCTCACCATGTCCATGTGGCTCCTGCATACTTCTCACATGTCCACATTGGTGTTAAGGAGTTTTACTCCCAATTTTGGTGACACCCTCAGTTTTATAAATGTAAAAGAAGCTATCTAACTGAATGCAGATAGGTAAAGTAAGGGAGAAATGTGAATAACATTGTCACACTAGAGCAGAAACTCAAGGGATAGGGAGGATAAGCCTGCAGGGGCCAGTGTTAAGGCAGTAAAGGATAAAAGTTACAAAAAGGGTGAGGATCAAGACTGTGGTGGACATGCACAATGGCAGGGAAAGTGGAAGGTGGAAGGGAATATGGAGCTGCCACAGATCAAAAAGAAAAAGAAATCTGGAAAGAAAAGAAGAACCAAGGAGAGCAGAATGAAGAGAGGACAATACCAGAGGATTGTAGCAAACTCTTTGTTTCTGTATACAACTGGACTTCATGGGAAAAATTGTATGCAAACATATAATCAAGCCATCAACAGTAGCGCAAACACAAAGGGATATCACACCAAGGTAATACAATGCATTTAAATGCCACTTCCTAATTTTTGAGCACTTAATATTGCCATTTCAGTGTTCTTACAACTTACAACTCGAACAGCCCTTGTCTGTACAACATTAAGGGGGAGAATGTATAGATAATCATGCATCATCTTTTATTACACCCTTCAGCTGAGCATCTCACAGCTTTAAGCTAGCTTTTCCTCAAAACTCAGATTGCAGTTTTGGCTTCATGTTTGACCAGTGAGACTTTAATAGCAGTTTCAGTGATTTCCCTCAAGACCGAGTTACAAAAATGTCTTTAAAAATCTGTGAATGAGACTGAATTTGTAATGCAAATTAGAGCTCATATCTCTGACACTGCAGATGTGATATCATCAGGGCTTCACAGAGAGAAGCTCTGGGTCCCTGTAATAACCCTGAAACCTTTCCAAAATGTCAAACACTTGACCCTCTACCTGCATAATTAAGACCTGTTGCAAGGCAAGGTTTGTAGGTGAAATTTTTGTTTTGTTTAATTACAAAGAGAACTCAAGTGTGTGAAAGCTCTTTCCAAATAAAATATGCCTGTTTTAAAACCTTGCCTTGTCTGTGTCCTTGGATCATCATGATTACAGTGCTACAGCAAAGACTTGGAACTGTAGCAATCCCGCTTAGATGTTCTATTTTGATGTATTCCTATGACAGACTCTTCTGAGATAGCTGCAACATGTACTCCTTGAGAAGCATTATTTTGGTGTAAAACCCACATTATAATTTTAACATGTCTTCTGTGGCAAGTGTTGTGTAGGCAATTATCTTTGATTGTAAAGAGTGTGTGTGTGTGTGTGTGTGTATACACACACACACACACACACACACATATATACATACACATATAAAGGTGACAGGTGACAGGACCTCGATGGAGTTTAAAGAATTCACCTCTGTCTGACCTTAAGCTGTTTTTCTTTAGCTGTCTTCACAAGTGAAGACTTCTGGTGTGTCCTCCAAACATCTATCCGCTTGCCAATTTCACAAAAGATCCCTCAACTCCTTTTGCAAAATGAGCAGAACAGCTTTCGATATATAGCATAAGTGAGTACTTGGTCCAGAAATTAAGCCATAGATTGATGTAGCAGGCTGCTTTCAGGTGTTTGCAGTGGTTCCATGAACATTACTCGAAAGGTATTCTTCTAGTCAAAGGCATGGTAAAAGAATTTTCATATATTGTATCACTAATAAATAATTATTTCAGCGGGGGAACTAGCTACTTTAAAAACTTTTAAAGATTACAGGGAGGTGAGACTTAACAGATACCTTACGACATATGTATTGTCAAATGTCAATTACTTTTTTGAATTACACCATCTGAGATTGGTTCTTCCTTCCAATTCAGTAATCCCCCTCCCCTTGCACTATATATAACAAGAATATATGTAGTATTACAAAGTTCATGCTATTATATTATGTGACGATTCTAAGATTGTAAAATGGATCTGTAAGCTAAAAATAAGTCCTTTTGTTAAGTAAACTGAGAATGGGGAACAGGTTCCGAAGAGTCCAGCCTCACAATATGCTGTCTGTAGGTGAAATCCTGACAGTATTCAAAGGAATTCACTGTGCATTTCCATAGTACTTAGTGCAAAGGAATCCTAATAATTACACTGGCTAAAGTTCAGAGAGGTCAGGGAGCAGGAGCTGTGAAAGTTAGTGGTACATTCAGAGCAAAGCTTCTGAAGCCAGCAAGAAAGGAAAGTTCAACACTTAGATCTTCTCCATAAGAAGCATGAGTCCATGCTCCTTTTTTTTACAGGATGCTATAAAAATCTTAAAATGGTTTTTGAGTTTTACCCATACAGCGGTAGTTTTATGTTCTTTCTTTGGTTAAATAGAAGAATAGGAAAATGTAAGGCCTTGTCGTTCACATGCTTGCATTTAAGCTGCACACATATAGCACACAAATTTCAGTTGGATTGAGATTAAGTGTTTAACTTTCATAGATGCTGAACACTTAATCTTGAATTTCTAGTTCTAGTTAACTTGCTTAAACTCGTGTAGACAAACCATCATGGAATGTTTAATTTTCAGATCTCTGATTTCTTACTGAGAATTCACATATTTCAAAGTATGAGTCCAGAGGTCTGAGTCAGGAAATCAGGACAAAAATTGGGAGAGCTGGAGAGTGACAGATGGCTTGCTTTTTCCCCTTGTCTTTCTCTTCAAATAAATATACACAGCTAAAACAAAATAACGCTCCCCTCCCCTAAAATCTAAGTTTCAATTTTCTGTTCTTAAAGTTATCACATCTTCCAAGATGGAGAGGCATTTGGTAAAAATTATGTCACCATTTATCCACTAGAGATAAATGAAACTGTATGTTACATGGAAAAATATTATTTATCACCCTGTATTTATTACATATAGTTAAAACACCAGTCCTGTACAAGGAAAGTCCCGTACAAATGCAAGCAGCCAGTGAAATCCTGAGCAGACAGTCAAATCAGTGGGATACCCAGTTTGTCACATGAGTCTGTCCACAAAAAGCACTTTGGAATATTGCTGTTCAAATAAGGAACGAAGAAATAAGTTTTTCAAGCTAAGCAAAACTGAGTTAAGAACTCATTAGTATGTTTGAAGGCTCACCATTTCATACAGTAAAAATGTATATAATAGATGTCATCCTTCTCTGAATCAATACTGTAGTAATGTTTCATTAAGGGACACGGTGCTGAAGATGTCAGCCTTTCAATGCAACTTAAATTCTAGGATTTAACAGCTCTAGTTGTTGCAGTAAATATTTTCTGATATTTATCTGAATTTCTCCATGATCCATCCTTCTTCTTGTCTGTCTACTCATCAGAGCTGGTAGCATTATTCAAAACTTTGGCAAACCTTTTCCTATTGTACCAGACCATAAAGCTTAGAGTAGGAGGTGGTAGGTGACTCAACAACTTGGCAATAGCCTTTAATAATCTCATTCTGTGATGTAACTGGGCAATCTTAGCTGACAGTGGATGGTAGGTGGCAGAGAATTTGTCACTGATTTTACACCACAAAAGATTACTTGCAAAACCATCTTGATATAAAAGTACAAAAAATGTACTATAAGCACAGCCCAAGCCTCTAGTTAAATTAAATCTAGTTTAATGGTCCTGCTTTTTAGGACACTGCAATCCTTGGAGTGTGAAGAGATCATGAAGAACATTCATGGCATGGTAACCCAAGAACAGTGATGAAGGGGAAAGACTTTGATCCTCCTGTCTTGCAAGAGTATGAATCATCAACAGCAAACCATTTGCAGAACTGATGTTCTCCATCAGTTTATTTTTCCTGCAGATCTGCTGGCACTTCCATTCCCTCAAGGTCTGAGCATGCTAATGAGGCAATAAGGGCCAAACCACATGGCTGGGAGAATATGCACTACACTGTAGTGTTTAAAGAGAGAGGAAAGGCCTTTGTAGGTTCCCTTCACCCTTTTGGCTGTTCCCTCCTTTCAAGTTAATTTGCTTATACATGTGGGAAAGGATTTACCCATCAGCTATGTACATAATTAAAGACTTCAGGCTTTAATTTCACCTTTCACAGTTTTCCACCTATCACTCATTTTGGTTGAGATTTATCTAATTAGTTTCACTGTGTTTTCATTGAAGAGCTTCTGTAATGGGTGGTGAGGAAGAGCTCCCCTGAAAAGAAAAGAAAAGGAAAAGGAAAAGGAAAAGCAAAAGCAAAAAGGAAAGGAAAGGAAAGGAAAGGAAAGGAAAGGAAAGGAAAGGAAAGGAAAGGAAAGGAAAGGAAAGGAAAGAAAAGAGAAGGCCAAACACAGCAGCTCTTCAGCAAATGTCTCATTATTCCCTGCATCTGAGTGTTTCACAACTTCTGTTTATGGCCAGGTGTTTGGTCTGGCTGTCCTTAGTGTCCCTCCCCAGGACCTATGCTCAGGATTCTCTGCTGCTTTTGCAGCTTGTCACGATATCCACTAAATAAGCATACAAGTGATAAAAGATGCTAACTCAGGTTTATCAGGCCTGGCAACCATTAAAAAAACAAGAGCAAAATAAACAACAATGAAACCCAGAATCAATAGGGGGAATATTTGTGTATTCACAGGCCTTGTCTTTCTTCCTCCATGCATTTTAGGCATATAGTCATTGCCTTCAGTATAGCTGCAGCAACAGCAGTCTATGGGTTATGATTTGCTGTAGCAAGTTCCACTTTAATTTATCTTTAATGCCAAGTACTCAATAAAACATGCTGTTTCAAGGTGTGGTTCTTTGCTGCCTTGTACTCTACATTGTTTGCACTTGATTGCACTCTGCATTGTGTAGACTACAGGACTTCTGTCCTGTAGACTTTTCAGTCCTGTATGGAGCACAATAGACAGGGTAATAAATATGCGTCCTGGCACAGAAGTAGTATCCAGTCTCTTAACAAATTAGTGCTGGGAAGAGTTAGGTTCTTATAAATGGAATATTATTAGCCAGGGAGTTACTGAAGATTGTCAGTAAAACATACTGAAGAGAAGGATGAGCCAGCCATAAGACCTAGAAATGAGTGGCATTTAGGTGCCTGCCTCTGAGTTGTCAAGAGGTGCCCATCTCTATGTGAAACTCACAGCCTGGAGTCCTGTGCAGGAATTCTGCAAGAAAATATGTCAAAAAAAAAAAAAAAAGAGAGAGAGAGAGAGAGAAAGACACAGAAATCAATTTCTATCATTAAAACATAGTCACCACAGGAGATGGTGAAGGTGTTGTTTCATATTAATGCACGTGTAATGGTTAGAACAGTTCCCAGGGCTGTGAAAATCTCAGGTTTGATTCTCCCCTCTCCCTGCAAATCCTTATCTCCATAAAACATGTTTTAAATGCTAACAAAAATGCTGTAAGAACACTCAGTCTCTTAGCTACAATGCGGATCTTTTATTAGAAACCTTTAGGTCCTACTACATGAGAAGATGAACCTGACAAGGTAGCATAGCAATCAGGGTACTAAATAGTATATAAAAGTAGGGACTTTGGTTCAGAATAGTGCTCCAAGAACTGTTTATATATTTTACAAGAAATATATAGACACATCCAGAAGAAGGGACTGCAGAGCAGTTCCCATGTTATTGAATAAATATTGCCACTGACTAGTAAGCTGTTACGGTAGTCAAGTAAGCCTGAATTAGGCATAGAATTTTCAAAGGCATAGAAAAATGTTGTTATTTAAGTCTTTTAGAAATATTTGGATATTTAGAAATATTTGGGGATATTTGGAGAAAAATAAAACATTTACAGTAGTTATTTGAAGTAATTGTTGGCAAAATATTACTTTAGGAATAAGAAACATATTAAATGTAATTTAACACAGAAAGTAATATGAGATGTATGTAGTAAATAAGTAGAAAGCATTCACTTTTGAATAATGAAACTGAATTCTATCTAGAGACAGAACTGTACCTCTCATGAAGGTACTTGCATCTATTTTTGTCTCTGAATGGATCTCTAAAATAGGAAGAAAATAAAAATAAGAGATCATCAATGCTGTTGACAGTAAACACAGATGGAGGTTACAACCAATGAAGCTCAGCAGTGATTTATAACTAGAGATGCAGTGTAATAATACAGATACTGAATAAACTTAAGTTATTCTAGTTCTAGGTAAACTTTTTCTAGAGCAAAAGCTTAGAAAATGAGCACAATCTCTATATTTTAGAAGCAGCCTCAATGAGTTATATAAACACAGAGGATGAGGATATATAGGCCTACAATACGCAAGAACTCAAATTGCCTAAAATCACAGGATTCTAAATATTGTAACTTCAACTAAAATGCTCATTAGTTATAGAAATCATTTTGAGAATTTAAATTAAACTATAATTTTAATATATTAAACTATAATTTTAAGTTACTATTCATTTTTCTACTGTTCATTCTGAGAGAAAATGTTTCACATAAAAGCTTCTAGAATTTTCACCTTTTCTAAACCAGACCTTATAAAGAATGAAAAATAAATGAAAAAAAAAAACCAACACAAAGGTTGCCCCAGAAGTTTCTGGGGTTTCCTTTTCTTTTGTTTTCTCTCCAGACCCCCTTCCAGATCAGACTCCTCACAAAAAGCAGGTTTTTGAACCAGTTTATGGACCCAAGAGGGGGTTATATGTGAGGTATATACTGATTTACTCAGAGCAGTTCCTACATGGGGCTACAAGGAGCAGCTATTGGGATATAAATACCTAGTATCCACATAATTCTTATCTAAGGCACTTGATGTCCTTTACTGATGTGGTCCTGAAATATTGCACTTGCACATAATTGTCAAATAGTAGGGTTTAATTCTGCTCACACTGAGTCAACTGGGACAGGAAACAAGTCAACTTGATGAACATTGCACTCTTTGCCATTCACCAGCTTTGAAATGTTCATAATCAGAATTTTATTTTCCTCATCTTGTCAACACAAACCCACCCTCTGTTGCGCACATTGCTAAATGGGTAAAGCATCCAGGGTATATTCCAGATAAAGAGGGGAACTGGGAGATGAGGAGTGATGGGATTCCAGGAATGGAAAAAGTTGAGAACCACTGCTCTAGAAATTTAAACCTTAAAATAGAAATCAACCTCAGTGTTATTCAGTTCAATGACCCCAACAAAACTAATGTTTAATTCTATATTCCCAGCTCAACATGTCTGCATTTTTCCTGGTGATCAGTGAATACTGCTGATTACCAGTGCTTTGGAGATAAGGTTGACATTGATGAGATTTTCATTGATATGACGTATTTGTAAACTAGATGAGTCAGTGAAAAAATAATGTTATTTGGCAAGTAAGATGGCACTGCAAAGATTACTAACAGCATTTTCCAGGGAAATAATTAGTACATGGTAAACTTTGTTCAGTGGAGGTTGTGAAGTTCTGAAGACATTCACTTCCTTCAGAAATCTGTGATGTTTAAAGATTCTGGGCAAAACAGACAGCCAGACCTACTGGGTGTTTTTCACTTGATTATATATACTATCGATTCTGTGAGACTGGAAAAACCATTTACATGGTGAAGCCTGAGAATAAAAGCTGAACAAAGAAAAAGGCACCTGCAAATACTGTGAAAATTTTTCCAGGTGCACCATGAAGACATCTGTGCATGCAGAAATACAAAAGATAAGCATGCATGGTAACCTCTGATTTCCCTATCAGATAATCTGAACCATTTTCCTATCTTTCAGTTGTATTATAAAGCTATGCTATTGCTATTATAATGCTGTGTAGCTCAGCAAATTAAATGAAAACTCTTGTTTAGGTCTGGTATTTTATTAGGTTTTAGGTTTTTATTTGTCCTATGCTTTAAATAAACCATGTCTCCTGATGAATTTATGCAGCTGTCATTCTGATTCTAAATGGGAGACAATCCAGTTTAACATATTGTAAATGATTTACAGAAACACACAATGCAATCATTCTTCCTAAGCATATGTGTGAGAGAGAGAGAGAGGAAAGAAGAAGGTACTAGTAAAATCTGTTTTATAATACATGCTAAGTAAGACTGACCTGAAATTGAGGGTTTAACAGTTTCTCAGAGAGATGCTGCATACTGCTTGTTCTTATTTTTACCTAGTTATCACAGAGATGAACTGAGGAACCTGCACGCCTGGACTTAATTTCATATTGCCAATTGCCATATTATTTTTCTTAGGTTATTATTGGAAAACACTGAGATATGTATTAAACTATGGTCTGCTGCTACTGACATTGTTGGAGTTTTATACAAGAATATTCCTATACAGATCTTTTCTGATAACAAACAGATGCTGTGACCATCTAAAATTATAACTATTCCTTTTATAACACAGAAGGTGCAGTACTGCAACTTGTAAAATAAGTTTAAAGGATTTTCTCCTGTGAAACCCAGATTTATTTATTTATTTATCATGGTGTTAATGGATTCTATTAACAGATATTTTAGACAAGCAGTTCTAAGATATGTCAGGTCAATTAGATGTTACTAAAGTACCACCCTATTTGGAGCAATTGGCATCTTCTTACCTAGACAAGCTTTGTGCTGCCAAAACATATGCACAATGAGCAGGATTAGGCCATTATAACAAACTGCTATGTAGAATCTATGCATTGTTTACCTCATGCCTGGAAATAACAAGTATTTCCCAGTCCTCATCCTTACTGCTAAACAGGTTTGTGAGGTAGAAAGGAATATATTGCATCATTGCCTTTTACTCTAGGTAAGCAGAAATAACTTTTCTCATGTAAATTTACCTTGTAATGATTTAGATACTTAGATAAAAATCAGGCATCGATACATGCTGTACCTTTTCTGGAACAGAAAGGGGTTAACTCCAAATAGGTATAGCATTGTTTTCAACTCTATAAATACTCTATCAAGTAGGCGAGAGAAAAAGCTACTCCTCTACCCTATTTATCCTTCCAGTCACTGGATTAAAAACTGGTCTATGCTGTCTCCAACTGATACTGTTTTAACACAAAGCAAGAAATCTTTCAGATGAGCAATTGATAGTCCCATCTCATTTAACACCAGGTTCTCTTTTGTCAGCTGAAGGTCAGTCACATCTACTAGGTTTTGTAAAGCACTTTGGTTATGAATATAATAACATTGTTCACTGCCTTCTTAACATAAAGCTACATGTGCCTGGGCATTATTATTTTGTTTACAGAAGAGCCTGAGTGCCAAGTTAGAGCCAAGACCAGTGGATTCCTTCTTCCTGGTATGGTACCTGCCCTGCTGGCTGATAAGGTGAGATCAGGATGATGCATGTAAACCTGGAGGCTGAGAAATATTATCCAGTGTGAACTAGGACTAGGTGACAATGCACTTTCTGTTGGTGACACGTCACAGAAGCACATGGGACACCTGGTACAGGATAGTCACTGAAGTCAACTTTTCAGTACAGTTGCTGCCACAGGTACATGTGATTATTTTCTCTTTGTAGGAAAGCAAGCCTGGGCAGGTCCAGAGAATAACTGGTTGTAAAGAAATTCTGTTGATGCAATTTCAGAGGAAATGTGCAGTTTTCAAGAGTATTTTTCAGAAACCATATTGAGAAGCTGCTTTTCAGTATTGGCTATGGGAAGTTAGTAAGGGTCAAGCTTGTCTCACAGTCTGACTGCTGAATACTCTAAAAGGTGCGAGATTACATGACAATTTATAACTTTAATCGGCTCATTTCCTTAGACTTCTCACTGCTCTTGAATCAAGTTTCTAAATTTGTAGTTTGTACTGGAATTACTGTTTTTAGATTAGTGAAACTAATGAAGTCTGTGGATTTGTGTTTTAAGTTCCTACACCATCCTCAGCAGAACAGGACTAGCTCCCATAGAGGTCGTACCTCCAGTCTGGCAGAGACAGTGGTGCTGTGGTGATTTTGAGCTACACATGTGCTGACTGGTTACCTGAGCAGACAAAAGAGAACTGAAAATAGCTGAGCTCACCCTGCAGCCCTCGAGGGGAGGGAAAATGTGGTCTCTGTTCTGTCTCCAATTCTTATGCTTTGTAAGAACTTGATACCTTTGGGCCCTTACCTTAGGTCAAATGTCAACATCAGCTCTCAGGTTCAGAAGTAATGAGGGAGAGAGACTGGTCAGAGGCTGACTGATTGATAGCTAGATGGGCAGGCAATGTGATCACATAAAGCTCATTTATTTCCGTGGGAAATCAGATCTAAAAGTCATATGTGAGAATGTGAGTTGTATGTTGGTGGGTGGGTTTTTTAAAAGCTCCTAAGACCCAGAGCTACAAATTTGATTTATGCATCTCATCTTAACTCAGAAAAAAGGAGAATTAGATACCTAAGTAATTTTAAAAATGCTGTCATAAATGACTTTTAATAGGATTTGCTATATCACTCGCGTAGTCTTAATCTCATTTGCTGTGTTTGAAATGGTAGACAATAGTTTTGCCACCAACTTAAAAGAGTCTATCATTTTATAAAGCTTACATAAAAGCAATGATAATGCTTGCAAAGCTAGAAAATTTTTCACATCAGATATCTTAATTCACAAGCATTGTCTTAATGGTATAATATCCAGAAAACAGAGGCTTAGATTAATGCCAAATGTTCAACACTGAAGCAATGTTCCTACAAGTTTTTACTTTGATCCAAACAAATAATAAAAATATATGATAAGAGACCTCCCATTTTCTATGGCCAGTTAAAATATAGTGGATGGTAGAGAAGATGATCAGTGAAATGTTGCAAAGGCACAGTTAAGGCAAATCTTTATTTGGTTCACAATACTTCTACATGTGAGAGAGTTCAACAAAAAAACATATGCAATTATAGAGAGGCTGTCAAAACCTGTGAGCAAACTCAGACTAATAATAATGTTGCAAAAAAGGTTGCAGAAGAAAGTGGGCAGAGTGACTACAAGTGTAGATCTGATTCCCATGTCTGCTGGGGCATCTTGAAAATCAAAATGGTATGCACTAGTATAACAATTAATTTCTAGTCAAACAGAAAGCAGATTCCATCAATAGGACCAACATTTCATCCTCAACATTTAAAATTTTTCAGTTAAGTTGCTTAAAGACCTAAGTAGTTTTAAATTATTATTTTTTAAACTGAAAACAAGGGCTTGTTTATATGCTTCTTAAATAACCAACTTGATAGGATTGTAAATAAATCTTTCATGAGGACATCCATCCATTTACTGCATTCTGAGATTACAAAATTTACTTTCATTTTATACTGTAAAAAAAAAAAAAACCAAACTGCGTGAGATGGGATTATGTCAAAATATTTGGGTTTGGTTTTAAAGTGTCGGATTCATATGAAGATATCACCCTCGATGAGACAGACAGTCAACATCGGACATTCCAGGAAAAAAAGTCAGTCCAAACTGGTAGATCTCTGTGAAAACAAAAGCCTTTGAGTTTAAATAAAGAATATCTTCTGCAAGGAAACGGTTCTGTTTAGTTTTATTATAAAACCTAAACAAATGGCCTGATTTTCAGAAGTGCTTAAAGTGGCACCAAGTGTCAAATGCAAATAAAGCACTTTTGAAAATTAGAATGTTTATTGAGAAGCTTATCTTTAGGATGTTATTAAAAAGTTGTTGAAAGTGTTGTGTTAATTTACCTTTAAATGCATTTTGAATTACTCTTCTACTGAAACACAGAAAACAATTTATTGCAGAACAGCTGTTTGCTTGCAGACGTAAATTGACTTCATGTTTTGGAGTTCATTAGATTCTAGCAGTGGTTATTACATCATTTGTTTTTAGTAGATCATCAGGAAACAAATCAATCAACCTTAGCAATCCCTCATGGCTAATATCACTGGACAGAGACTAGGCACTGCAAATAGTTTGACCTATTTAAATTTTTAGCATGTTTATGTATTGTATTTGCCCATCTTCCAAACAGTAAAACTAAAGCTAATAAATAACCACATTGCATCACCTTCCCCTATTACCTTAAGAGAAATTCTATTTACTTAGACCCTTGCCTGCCAAGTGAAACAATATTTGATTTCATGAATGACACACAAATTTTAATCCAAGTAGGCAATCACTGGGTATTTAAATGCTGACCTGAGTTAATAAAATTAGACATTTTTATTCTTGATTTTCTTTACCATTCCTTCAATGAATTCAACTTAAAAAAGAAGAATGATGATGCTTATAATAATCACTTTCAGGGTTTTTATAGTAGCACCGGTCCAGGAGACAGGTTAAATCACCAAATATTTTATTTCCGTTTCTATCTTCTACCAATATTTTACTTTCTTTTAGTGTGGGAAGGTAGCCAGAGGACAGAACTACCCTTACTACCCTACTGAAATAATCCTTCCCGGTGATGTCCTCTCTGCTGTCCAAGAAGGGGAACTTGGTATGAGATCAGTGAAATAAAATGAAAGACATGAATACAAAAGAAAAGAGAAGGTCACTTTATAAAGTGTTTGAGCCAAAAAAGTGTTTGTGATTCTAATAACTATGTAAGATGAATAACATTACGTCTGCATTGGTGGTATTATTGCTATTATTGATGTTCCTGTATTATCCTATTCTTCTAGGTTCTGTGCACACATAGAACATAAAGATGGTCTCTGCCTCAGACAGCCTGCATCTGCATATAAAAAAGAGACAAAAAGGCAGAAGTAGACAGAGGATAAGAAAACAGTGAGACTACCCTGGTCAAAACAATAGGCCAGAATTATTGCATGTCAGCTGCCTAGTTCTTGAGAAGCCTGGAAATGTCCTACACAGGATTTTTAAGAAGGGACTGAAAGGAGAAAACTGTGGTCATTTATGCTTACATAGAGGTTTTGCTGAGAGCAAGGACACCAAGGGGCCTGCACAAAATCCTAACTCATTGGTAAAGGAAAACTGGTACTGTAGGTTAGAGAGTAACAGTAGAAAGTTCTTTGATGTGAAGGTAAGCAACTTAGGTTTGATGTGACAGAAATGGGAGTATAAGGATGCACACAGAGAGATAACACTTTCAGAGATGAACAGAAAATAATCTTTACAGGAGCATTGTGGATAGGTGTGAGTAGGGCAAGGCGGAATTTGACAAGACCAGAAAAAGATCTCAGTACATGAGATGACCAGAAAATGAATGAGAACTTCAGCTTTGTGAACAGACATTAATAATTCTATCTTAGACATATTGTGCAGCGAAAATTAATAAAACAAAGGTAAGAATTAGGTATGAAGACACAGAGAGGAGTCTGATAGACGTTCAGGTATAGCCAAAATGACAAGCAGAGTGATGGCATTGTCTAACATGGCATTGAAGAGGAGGCAGGGAAGGGGGTGCAATTGCTGGCTAATCATCCATGAGAGGAAACCAGGAAGACAAATTTATATTTTAGTTCCCAGTGAGAAAGGTTTGGGGGAAAGAAGTGCATGTGACAATGCTAACAGTGGGTGTAAGCAATTGCATGGAAATGGTATTTGTGATATATCTGAGAAGCCAATATAACCACAAAACAGACACATACTGTACTATATCTTAAAATAGTTATTAATCAACTCTGTCATGTTGCAAAGGGGTAAGGTATCGTGTCTTGGACTTCTGACAGAGTTCTTTCCATCTCATATAAGCCTATTTTTAGAGTAAGTGGGTAAAAGGTTTTGCTTCCAAACAAAAATAATATGGTCTTAATGCAGATCCCTGGGATGGCCTGTTCCTAACCTCCTTCTATTCGGAGAAGCAGCCATTCCCTCCAGCCTTTTTCTTTATATCACATACTCAGTGTTTAATTCATAGCAAGACCCATGATTATTCATCCTCCTTAATCATCTTCATTGTGCGAGAAAGCCTGTTGAAAAGCTACAGTAACTATGATTTTATGTCATCTTTACTCACTATTTCATTGCCTTTTCAAAAGTCTGGAAGAAAAGCACTTTTTTTTTCTTAACAAAGCTTGTGTTGGTCTGGCTTTCTATCAAGTTCTGCAGTTCTGTCTTCAGACTGACTGCTCTTCAAAGTTTCCAGTTCCTGTTTTTCAGATCTCCCCAGAAAATGTTTCTAAAAAACTAATATTGCTCAGTGGTGTGGAGTGAATGAATAAATTTGGCCTAGTTTAAAACTAATAGCAATTCCAGTACATGTCAAGGGGAAAAAAATCATTAATTAACCTAAACAATTTACTAATTAGATTGTATTGGAAAATTCACAAACTGAAGAAAACATCTCTTGTCCTACCTTAGCATTAAGTACTAAAAAAGACATATTTTCATCTTTTGATCTTGAACCTTGTTTATTTCTCTTAGTTCATTTACCGAATTCACATTCACAACTAAACCACTTGTTTAAACAATGAAAAATTACCTAGAGTTATATCTTTGAAATATAAATTAACTTCTTTCGTGTTGCCTAGCTGAGGTCCTACTAAGGCAAATACGATCTGTTCAGGGCTTTTTCAGCTCTTGGACTTGAATTCTCTCTCTTCAAATGATATTACAGCTGATAACAATAAGTGTCATGTTAAAGCACAGAGATCAGAGGAAGTTTCTTCCTAATCTGGATTTGGAGAAGCCTGGCCCAGAAAGTAGCTCCCTCCCTTTTTGGATCCATAGATCCAAGGGCTTCTTCTCTGGCTCTCCACTGAAATGACCGCCTACAGTTCTGGCCCTGCCTGTGAGACAGACTCACATCTTCAGCAGGTGGTTCTTCTGGTGCCAATGACATAATCTGAACAAATATTTTTCCTCCTTAGTCATGAAAATGAAATAGAAGCTGTAAAAGAAGAATTAGGTCATTAACTAAACTAATCAATAAATACTTAAAATAATTAAACAGTAAACTAAAATAAACTAACCCCATCAAGCCCAAAGGTGATTTTTGGTTAAAAAGACTTTAACTTTGGCAGTATACAGAGTATTGAAAAATGAAGATACTCAGATATAAAATTAAAACTGGTATTAAATTTTGGCAGCAACAGCACACACTAGGGAAAGATAATAGTATATCTAAAACTTCTATATTCATCAGAGAAGCACAATAAAAAAGAAAAATAAAAGGAGGAACAGAAGACTTTGAACTATTAACTTAACATAATTGCAGATAGCCTTAACACTTTTCTAACCTGGATATCAGCATTATTCCAAGAGGCATTACAGATAATAATTGAGCCTGTCTGTTTTTCCCGCCTTATAAATTACCTTTGCACACAATGTCATCTGAGTTTACGATTAATTTCTTCTCTGCGTCTTTCCAATCTTGTTTTTTTCTTTTTTTTGAGTGAGATCAATATTCTTAGGCCAATCCTTCACAGGAGATGTTTTAAATATGAAAAATATCCTATACGATGTAAGCATTCTAAGAGTGAAAGATTAGTTTCTCATGTACATAACCCTAATTTATACATCTTATGCTGCTTTCAAACCTTATGAAAAGAGTCTTTGTGCTTTGGCCATGAACAAAACAGACTTTTCATTATACCTAAATGGCACATTCTGTTTGATCACAATGCACTTATCAATAAATAAATCTAAATTGTCTGTGTTCATATATGCATCCTTTATAGAGTTTTATAATAGACTCTCTAGAGTATTTTCCACTGGCAATTCACAAATGCTTTTCCTTCATGCCCTGTCTCAACATCAATTTTAAACATTTTTTTTTCTCTGAATAGCTGAAGCCTGGCTTATGATAGATATGTCTTGTATCTCTTAAAACCACTCCACTATGGTAACTTCCAATTTCTTTCACACTATATCCTCAGGGTTGCTAGTGATTCCTCCTCAGTCCTCAGTATTACCTCAGTTTCCCATGGGCTCCCCCACTTTAGCTCTCCAGCTCCCTCACCCCAAACTGAAGCCCTCTCAGGCCTGCCCTGGCCATCAGAGCCCTCTCAGGGCTCCGACCTTTGCTGGTCTACTTCTTGCACAACAGCGTGGGCTGTGTGAGCACCAGTACGACATGGGTACTGACTTGGCAGCTGCCCTCTGCCACTCATCTGCCACCTCAGCCCAACAAAAGCATAGCAACACGTTTGGCTTGTTTCCTCCCTCTCCTTCTCTTTCTATCCCCCACTCTCTATGGGCTAGAGATGTTTGTTCTCCTGGAGTCTGCAAAGAACTGAGAAATGTCTTTTGAGAAGCATTTCTTTCAAAATCATATGCAGAGTGAAAGCTTGAATTTCCAGAATTTCACCTTTAGTTTCCTGAAGGAAATCTGGGAGGAAATTGAAGTGGCTCAAGCACTGAAGGTGTTGACAGCTTCTCCTGGCAGCTGGAGGAGCTCTGGAGTGTCCACTGGGGCACTGAACAGATATTTGACAGAACCAAAACCCTCTTTGGTAGAGAAGCTATGTCAGGAGCTTTTACTGTCAGATTGAAAGGTAGGGGAATTATCAAACAACTGAGCAGTGCATAGCAAATAGGGATGTCTGTAGTGGCTGTGATTTTTGCAAACCTCTGAAGAAGTTAGTTTACATTGCGAAGAGTGATTGCACAGCAAATGCCTAAGAATTATGTAAGAAAACAAGCCTTGGTCTCCACAAGGAATTTGGCACAGTGTCCTTAATTCACAGCTGCATAATTTGCCCTGCATGTCTTCCTGCCTCTCCCCGCTAGCCTTGCACAGTAACATCACAACAAACACCTTTCATTTCTTTTCTGGAAGTTAAAGTTGTTTCAGGGCTGATGAAGCACTATGATATTTGTCAAGCTTCATTTTTATGTATTTTTCTTAAAAAAAGTTCTTGAAACTTCTTCAAATGTAAGAAATACTAAGGGGAAATAATCTGTTTTGAGGGTACTACAGGTAAAGACAACACTGACATTTATAATCGAGACTAGTATATCTCCGTAACCATCAACAACTTCACTTTTGAAATAGAAAACATGTTTATGGAAAAAAAAAGAACTCAAGCTCTTAGAGAGAAAACTTATTCCTGTTGCCAGTTATACTCCTGTTGGAGCTTTGACTAATGAATTATAGTATAATATTTCATAGTCACAATAATATCCAGTTGTCCCTAGATTTCTGAGATGGGCCTGGCGGCAATGCTAAGCAGGTCCCACTGGGGTAGCTTATTTCAAGCACCACCTAGTAGATCTATTTAAAAAAAAAAAAAAAGCTATTAGCAAAATATCATGTTAGCTTCTGAATGTAGGAATAGCAGCTGTCAGTTTCCCATCTCTAAATGTTGCTATTTGATTGCTCTTGTTAATAGTTAATTACGACTATCATGATCAACTGAACAACACACTAAATTAATAAAGGTGAAAAAAACCCACTAGAATTTGTTGAGATGCTCCATGCACCAAATTTGGCTCTTATTGGGCCTCAAAATAAGACATTTTCTTCCCAACTCATTAGGCCCAAAACATTAAGAGAGATATGTCATTTAATGATAAGAATTCCTGAAGTAAAAGAGAAATAAAGTTCTGCTTTTGAAATTAAAGTGAGTGAGAGAGAAAGACTGAGATGTTATGATTTTAAGAATGGAAAATAGAAAGAAGGTACTTTTAAACCTGTGTACTGGCCAGTAATAAGTAAAATGTGGTTATATGGCATGAGTAGAGGAACTTGATAGGCTTACAATTTCAACAATTTCCTAGCAATATAATATATAAATACAATATACAATATAAAAATAATATAACATCAATCAATGCAATAGGTTTATTGATATTTTTATTGGATTTATTGGTTTACTTATGGAAGGATGGTTACTTATTTTAATTTTTGTGTTTCATCTGAACATTGCCTCATAAAGTATATCATTCATATATTGAATATTACATATCAAGGGCATTTTTAAGCAAGGCTTCAGAGTTACTGTGGCTAGTAACCAAGATTTGATTAAAAATGTTTAAATACTGAGAAGTTTAAAGAGATGGGTTGACAACCTAAAGTAAACTGAGTTTGTCCTGACTCAGAGCACTGAGACCAAACCTTGTACACCTAAGTACTTGTGTCTTGTCTAATTAGGCACTAGCCAGTATAGACATTGTAACTAAGATCAAGGAATGGAGGTGGCCATGATCAGGCAAATAAAATAGAAAACAAAAAGAATATTGTGGAGTGTCACTCGAAAATAATACAGAAAGTGCTATAATGCCAGAATCAGTGTAACTATTCATAAAATGTAAGTTAGTGATGGTTGAAACATAAAACAGTGGCAAACAGAAATTAGTGAAAGAACTTAGAGGAGAAACCAATGTTGCGAAAAAATAACCCCAAGCTCTCCACTCTGGAGAAATTGTTGAGTGGATCAGAATTAATGGTCTTGATCCATCAGCTGATCAGACATTTAATTATAGAGGTTAATGAAAAGCCTCAAAAAACTGGACAGCATCTCTGTCTGGAATGAAATATAGGGATGATAGAAATCCTTTTGATGAGGCTATAAAATTGGGTTACAAATAAAACTGAATTGTATAATAGCCAATGAGTTATGTGTTCCAGCATGCAATGAGTTGAGTCATCTGTATTTGATATTTATTTATTCAGTTAGCCTATATTTAAAAGAAAATTAGTTTTTGGTTCTAATTTTTATGTTATGTATTTTTTGCCCATCTTACACTAAAACCATAGTCTGGAGATGAATTACTATTTTACAGTAAGGCATGACTGAAAATAGATCAATTTTTTTGTAAGGAATACAGAGGTACAAGTAGTGATAAAGAAAAGCTATGTCATTAATGGAGAAACAAATAGTGACTTTTACTTGAAGGAAGGAGAATGACTGTTACTATGTATCAATACTATTACTATGGTACCATTACTATGCACCAAAAGACTCCAATTTTATCTTTATTTTGAGATAACGGAAGCTATTTTGGTCTGTATGTGGTACATTACAAGACATCTTTGCTTTAAAACAGAATTTAAGTTGCATTCTTCCCACAAGTAACAATCAGGAAATCATGCTTTGGTGCCTATTTGCTCATGGTATTCTTCTGCAAATATGTAGATATCAAAAATATAACTAATATTTATTTATTTAGTGCCTACTAATATGAATATCTTCATATTGGGGATGCTGTGTGGCTGGGCTGGCAAGAAGATATGTGTAAGACTTACATATTTCCAAAGAAAACAAAACTTTTACCTTCCCTAAATTAAATGTTTTAAAGTGACGCAAATACAAAATATCAAATGTTCTGATTTATAGGTCTTTCTCCCACATACTTTGGTCAAAGAAATAGTCAAACAGAGAAATTAAATAAATTCTATTAGCCCTTGGTGATTAATCCTTTTCATTATCATATTGAGAAAACAGTGGGTGGGTGGATTTTATGCCTGCAATGGTGAAACATAATGATGGTTTAGTGATGCAGAACTAATATCTAATATAAATCATAAAGCTTCACTCTGAAGCTTCTACAATTTAAGGATCAAATTCAGCTTGGTGTCAATGAGCACAATCCCACTGACACTGTCCACTGATACCAGGGGTGAATGTAACCTCTCGTATTGCCCAGGGAGAGTGTATGTACATCTCTTTCCTATTTTAAAGGAAAGCAATCTTTTTATTCAGTTATTTTGTTCAATGAGAGGTCGTGGCACCCAAACCACTCGAAGAAAAACACCAGCCTTTCTGCTTAGTAAGAGTTGTGCTTCCAAGGACTCAGAAACTCTGGCTTTTATCCAGATCAGGATTTATTAACAAGACTTCAGCATCCTAGAGAGTAGATGTTTTTAAGTGGATATGTCCAATATGACATCCAAGGACAAAGAAATTTACTGTAGTCCATTGTAAAAAAGTTTGGTGATTATTGGCATTAAAGTGTTTCTTAATTAAACAAGGGTGATTGTATAGTCCACATTATAATTGTCACGCTATGAAGGTTTGATAGTCAATAATGTATAAGGTGATGGTAGAAATATAAAATCAGTGTATATCCTTACATAGCAGAGGAACATGATAAAGATGCAAAAAGGATATGTAGTTGTGGATATTTTTATGTAAAATGTCCTTCAAGAACACAATTTGTCACTCACATTGCGTTTGATGGGTTTTGTCCACTTTCTGGGAAAAAAAAGTAGCTAAATAACCCAAAATATAAAAGTATCACTGAAAAGTACTGCTTCTGGTAGTGAATATATATTATTTTTAAATTTCAGTAAATTTTATGAATCTCAGTGAAGATGTACATAGATGTTGTAGCTATTAAACACTTACTTAAATAATGAATTTTAACAACATAAGTCTTAGTTCTATATAAATGTTAGAGCTAGTTATATAAAAGTGGTTTAAGAACATTAACAGAGCACCCATTTTGAATATGTACCAGTATAAATAGGAGGGTCTAGATACTGGGTATGGTTTGGGGAGAGGGATTACTATAACTTCCTAAGGATCAGTCAGAACAAGCAAACTTATAGCTAGCATTGGATATATCCTTCCAGTTCCTTTTATTCTGGTTAGCAGCTAACTATTTTACATGACACATCTCATACGATGTTATGCTATTTGACCTTTCAATCTGACCACTAACAAACTACCTAGCAAAAAATACCTGGGAAAAATGGAAGCTTCACTGACAGTGGGATTTTATAAAGTGTTATAAGGTTATAAAACTGATAAAAGTTTTCCAAGTTTAGAATCAGCTTAATGGAATGGGATGTGGAATGGATGTTGGGAATAGAGCCAAAACCATAATTCTACCAAAGAGCAAAATTGCAGGACTTCAAGGGCAGGGATGGAAAATGCATCCAGTGAAAAAGATACTTGCTTCCCACATTTCTGAAAATAATTAACAAAATTTTAGGGAGGAGGAAGGAAAATGGGGTTACCCCATGACATGACAACCAAGCAGTAAAAATACTTCATTTATCTAATGAGAGAATCAAAGACTGTGGAAGACAGAATGCTGCTTTCACATTCATAACATGACTTATGAAATGTTTATAGTGAAAAATGTTAATAAGGTGGTAGAATAATGTATCCCTTCCCTAATGCTTTTAATCCTTTTTTTCCAAAATAAGCACCAAAGTAAACTTTTGGAATGGATGACTGTCTCAGCAAATGCCCATTATGTCTGCTTTGATACAGTAAACTTTGTTTAAACCATAAGGATATTCCTGAATCTAAGGTCAGAGATGGGGAATTGCATAGTTTGCCTTTGAAATAATCATGGAATCCAGTTCATAACAATTTTTCTTACATATCAGGAAAATCATAAACTTAATTTAAAATTCATTATGAGCAAAGAATAGCATCTCAGTACCTATTCTTAGGGTTACCATGTATGGCTTATCACCTAAAATGAAAGGTTCTGCCTAAAATGCCTAAAATAATAGGTTTGTCTATATTTATTTATTTGTCTATATTGTTCACCAAAGCCAAATCTTGATACAGGAATGAAACCGTAATCAGCTGTGCAATAGTACAAATATCACAGGCTAACTGGAACTAGAGAAGCATTTCTTAATACAAGTCACCTAAAAACATTTGGATAAACAGTAAGGTATCTAAGCAATGTCTATCCAATAGTTTCACTTTTTTTCTGGTCTGGCATATAAAATGACTTAAAACAGTGTGGGAACAGGACATTGCCTTCTGTCTACATTGCCTTTTTGAAAAGAGGGTTGCTACTTGCAGGGGTGTGTGTGGGGGGGTTGTTTTAAAGTCACATGCATGAGTTTTTGCCCCCTCCCCCAAATGCTGATTTTCCCACATTATATACTTTGCTGATGAGTTGGTGGAGGTGTAGTCTTGAAAGTACTAAGGTGTGGGCCAGAAGTACACCACCTATGTACACTACACTGCTATGGCTACTGTTAGCCTCCTCTACCCCAGTGTTTGCTGGTTACCATAGCTTCTAGGCTGTAGAGTCAGAAATAATCTCATAGGAAAGCTGCAAATATGCAGTTTTGGTGAGCAACATTTTATACCAAAAGAGAGAGAGCTCTCTGTTATTAGGAACAAAAAGAGCAAGAAACATTTTATACAAATGTGAGAGAGACTTAGATACAAAAATAGACTGATGGACAGAGAGGGATTCAGACAGGGAGAAACTGTAAGAAACAGAAGTGAATTTTTTAAATTAAAAAAAAAAAAAAAGACTGTCTTCCATAAGGAGAACTACTAAGAGAAGCAGGATCTGTCAGCAACTAATCACTGTCTTGAACTCACTTTACTGTGATGTGGGACAACATGCTCACTCATTTCAAACGGCACACTGTCAGCATACAAACAAACTAATGCTTTACATTAGTATGTATCTGGAAAAAAACTTGTCAATGTAAAAAGCTCCTATCTTACCTTGTGCTCCTACATAATGGAGCTCCCCAAAAATAACACACTGGATAACAAAGGAAATATAAAATCGAAGTATTTAGGACACATTCAAACACATTCAAACACTAGAATCTCTTTTTAAAGTCAGGATACTTTAACTTAGCTGCAAATCTCTGTCATAGTATTAGATATTAGCTACTAGCCATTAAATTCTATTTAATTGTCCATCTATTAAAATTTTATTTGTACTATATATTTGCAGTCCTTTCAATACTTTCTTCCAAACTCTTTCATAAGTGCAAGATTATATGTCCTCATTCCTAAGTACATCAACAAGAATACTAAACTTCCTGGCATGTTTTTCCTGTTAGTTTTAAGTTTCATTGACATATTTTACAACATTAACACTCTTCTATGATCAGCATGTTTTCTAGAATGCCTGTTCCACATTTTGAAATCCGCCTTTCCATGCATGCTTAATGTACTATTCAAACCTTGGAAAACAGTGCTTGGTGGAATCTGGCTTTCAGCATAGTAAAGAATTTCATAAAGGGAACAGAGCATGTAGTTGTTTAGTTACCACTCCCTCTTTTTCAATAAATGGTACATGATAAATTCTTTGTAGACTGGTATTTTTAACAGCTCATAACTATCAAGTCTCATGCACAGAAGAAAATGCTTTAATTATCTGTAGCTAAGATCTGTTTTCCACTTGCAGCAGTATTATGAGAACTTTTGCCTACACTATGATCCTCCTTGCCAGATGAAGACCATGGACCCAAGAGCAGAGCTGCAATGCCAAGGTGGAGCTGGAGGTGCACCGTGACTAGGAAACTCTGGAAGGCATGTTCCTCAGCAGTGACCTACACCTGAGCTTTGGCTTGGTTACAAGCACTGTCCATAGACTTTCTCAGTCACACAGAATCATAGAAATGTTGGTTGGTAGGGATAGCTGGAGTTCACCTGTCCAGCCTACTGCTTGAAAGAGTCTTTACCAACACTAGATAATAATCCACTGATATTTTTTTTTTTCATATTTTGAGGCAGAAGAAACAGAAAAACACTGGTTGTCTCTATTTTCTGGTTATTTTATGAGCATTTTCATAATCTTTTTGTGATGCTAGGCTACACTGAGAAACACAGGCATCATGCTATTTACAGATTGTCTGTTGTCTATTACTAGTTTGCAAGATTCTTTGCGCCACTATCTGTAGCCAAGACTTTATATAGCACCTGTTTTATAATCCAGTGGCAGCCTCTGAGAAGTATTAGAAAATAATGATTATTTGGACTTGGTCTTTTTTTAAATTTGGCTGGCTAAGAAAAGAATCTTTGCTACATTTTCTAAGAACTTAAGAATTTATGTCTTAAATCTCACTCATTTTCAAAGAAGGCATCGCCATCAAGTTTTACTCATTTTTGAAATATATTCTTCTCCTGGTTTTGCCCAGTAAAGCTGAAGATAAAAATGTACTTCAAAAGGGTAAACTCATCCTTTTGCCCTTTAAGTTTGCCATTAAGTTGGCGTAAGAACTACTCTGAATGCAGTAATGGAAAAATTCAAAAGATTTTGTTGAGTCACAGGGAAGACTTTGACAAGGACCTACTGATTTCACAGTTAAACAAAGAGAACTGTCCCTCTTCTGAGCTCCTTAGTAGTCTAGAGCTACATTTCTAGAAGGTCACGAGACCTTTTGGGGGTCATAAGCACATATCTGTTTGGTATACATGTCAGAAAACTATGGGGAATCAGAGTCCTGAAGTGACTGTTACTGTTGGTTGGCATTCCCTGTCCAATTAAGTTAGAGAATTGTCTGTATAGTGGCTTATCTGCACCAACTTTGCAAGTCCTATATATGCATTATGTAAAACTTAGATATGATAATCTAACGGCAAGAAGTGTTGGAATCAAACTGTCATAGTTCATACCATAAGTGATTTTCCTAAACATAATAATTAGAAGATGGAAAGTTAGAGCAAAAAAAGAGGCCTAAAAGCATTTTGAAAAATGAACCATATATATTTCCAAAGTCTCCAGAGCCACGTAATGCCAGAACTTGAACTATACTATTACAGAACTAATTGCCACAGAGCATTCCAGTTGGTCCTCAGAGGCTTGTATTATTCCCCATCCAAAAGGATCATTTGAGCCTAAGACTTTGTAAAGCCTGCAATGCAGACTGGAATCCTGCTGAACTTCCACTCTTTTAAAGGATATTTTTCACTCTACCATATTCCTAATGGTATAGAAAAGGAGGAACAACAAAGAAACACTTCCCAGTCCAGATAGTGGCCTTATCAAAATTGAAAATATTTGCAACACATTTGATTTTTGTCAAACAAATCACAACAACCATTATAAATTAAATTCAAAATTCCTGTTTTTATTTATTCCACTATTACATTGCATCTTCGACTGAACAGACACTATTAAGTCACTAGGGGCCAACACTTTCTCAAATGCAATACATTATTTGTGTAAGAGGAGCAATTTTTAAAACCTCACACATTCAAAAACAGCCATCAGCCCCACAAAATTAATGACATTGGGTCACAAATAATGAAATCTTAAAAAAAGAATTGTTGAGCTCTTCTTTCCTGCCACCTGTTTTTGAAGTTCTTGGCTGCTTCTTTTCAAGACTCTTTCCTTTATCAAGAGGGCTAAAACCATTTTAAAAACTGACATTTAAATGTAATTTTATTTTAATTTTTAATTTAATTTAAATTTTTTTAATTTAATTTTTATGATTCCAAAGATTGATGTTTAAGAAAACACACTTCCCAAGTCTCAGGATAAAATCATAAGAATTGGCAAGGTGCTGTGAACCAGATGGTTCAAAACTTGTTGTTTCAATGGCACAGATTCCCTAATGGACTTATGTGGCAGATTCATATCTAGTATACCTCATGTCAAATTTAGGTCTCTAAGATCAAAATAGGAATTTTCAATGCCATGTCCAACATCTAATTTTGCAGGATTCACCCATGGTCAATAGTCCCTGTGACCTAAGAAATGGTGAGATCTGAATTCTCTCCTCAGTGTGAAGAGATGAGAACCCACACTTCTAATCACCATGTCAAAAAGTTTTCTGGGGTTCAAGTTATTTGACTGCAGTTAAATGAAGATAGATGATGCCAGGAAAAAAAAAGCAAAACTAAAAGTGAATCTCTAGCCTACTAGTAAAGAGACTATCTAACAGATGAGAAATCCCTATGTCTGAGTCCTATTCCATCCCTCTTCCATTTGTTTATTAGTCCACTGAGCAGGGATCGAAATACAGAATATCACTTTCTACCAAAGTAACTTACGCTCTGTTGTTTGAGTTACTCTTGTTTTTCCTCTTTCTATTGAATCTTTATTTCTTGTATGTAAGCTAGAATAACTTCACCAAGAAATGTGAGTCATCTCATGCCAGAGCAGCCCATGGAGTAGGAAACCAGGAAGAAAAGGAAATAGATATGCTTTTAAATACTGAAGGGTCCCACTTTCTTTTTAACCATGGAGCTGCAGAGTTAGGGCTGTCTTTTACAGTTGATGCTGAACTTGCTTACACTGATTAAGGCCTCCATGCTTTATTGATGATAGAGGTGAAAGTAGCTACATATGTGTGGATATATACACACAAATGGTTTTGACTAAGTGAAGTGAGAAACCACTTTGGTCATTCACACACCAAACCTGTAGCAAAGCACAAACTTTCTATTATAGGCTAGTTCAAATTTCATTAGAGTTGCATGCAAAAAGATTACGAGCACATAACATCTCCATTCACAAGCACACCCCGGCGGCGGCTGTAGGTACTCCAGTCTTGAGCAGAGTACAGCAGCAGCAATTTCCACTAGGTCCTCGCGTGCAACCCAAAGAACGGTGCCGCCGGCGGGATAACTGCACAGCCGCGGCCAGCTGGACGAAGGCGATGTCCCCCCGTGTGCAGGCCACGGCCGTGGAGGCGGGCACAGCAGGACGGACGGGAGAGCGGAAACAAGAGCCCTGCCAGGGCCAGGCCCACGCCGCGCCCGCAGGCGCGGCCCCACCACAGGCACTAACGGCCACTAACGGCAGCCGGGCAGGGGCCACCCGCAGCGCTGGCGGGACCGGCCGCCGGGCAGCCGGCGCTTCCGCCCAGCAGCAGTGCGTGGATTAACAGGTTTCAAGGCCACCTCCCTCCGCAGGAGCCTAAGGAAGCGCCCTGGGAAGAGCGCGGCTCGGAAACAAGCGCCTCCGCTGCCCTGCATGGCGCCTCGGCAGCGGCAATGACCCCAACACAAGGAGCCCAGCCCCACCGACACGGCAGCCAGAGGCGGCGCGCGCATGCGCACCCGCGACGCACCCCGCCGCTACTACCCAGCGCATGCGCGGTGAACGTTATGCCCCCCGAGCGTTCGTCAGCCGTCCCCTATGAGCATGCGCACTCTTTGTTCGCCGAGGGGGGGGATAGAGCCTGCCGGCCCCTTCCGCCTGAACGGAGTCGCGCGCATGCGCAATCGCCTCCGGCGCCCCCCCTCCCCGCCTCTATTTGAGTTCCTGGCAGCGGGCGCGCGCGGGGTTGTTTCTGTCCCCACGTGACATGGAGGCGGGGACGGGAAGGGAAAGGTCAGTGGCGACGCCGGCGGAGGGGGAGCGGAAGGTCAGGGCGCCGCGGAGCGGAAGTGGGAGCCGGAGCCCGTCCGCCATTGTGGGGAAGCGGAGCCCGGAGCAGGGGGGGAAGCGGCGCTGCGTCCGGCCGGCCGGCTCCTTCCAGCGGGACCCCGATCGGCGGCGGCGGCGGCGGCGAGCCCAGGCGGCGGCGACAATCAGGCGGCGGGGAGGAGGCGGAGGCGAGCGGCGCGGCGGGCGGGCGAGCGAGCGGTCCCTGTGTGCGGAATCACTCGAGGCCCGAGCGGAGCGAGGGGATCGCGTTTCCCCGTGAAGAATGTCAGCCACCAGCGTCGACCAGGTACCGGCGGGGCAGGCCAGGCGCCCGCCGCGTTCCCCGCCCTTCCCTCCTCCCTGGCCCGCCGCTAGCCCCGGCGGGGGGAGGGGGGCGCCGTGGCGGTGGCCACCTGCACCTTCTCTCGCCACCGGGGCGGCGCAGCTCCGCGGTCTCCTCCCTGGCGCCGTGGGGAGCGGCGAGCAGCCGGAGCCGGCGACGCCCGGGATGGCGGGCTCCCTTCCCAGGCCCGGCAGCCCCTATTTATAACCGCTGGTCCGCGCCAAAGCCGCTCCGCCTCCCCGCCCGCAGGGCCCGGCGTGGCCCAGCTCCGCGCGCCCTCGCCTCCCGGCCCGCGGCTCCTGGCGGCTCGGCCCCGCGGCGGGCGCCTTTGTGTCCCGTCGCCCCGCAAGGGAGCCCTCCGCGGCCGAGTCCTCTGGGGCTCCGCGTTCCCCGCTCCGGGAGCGGTTCCGTGCCGGGGTCCCGCGGTCCCCTGCTGCTAATCCCTTCTCCCTTGAGTGCCCTTATTTTTTTCTGGCTCTTTATTTCTCTTTTTGTCTTCACGCCCTTCTCTCGCCCCTATGTCCCTTTTCTCCCTTTGGGTCTCTCGTTTCTGTTCCTTGCCCTTCCCTGCGGCCTTCACTTCTCCAGCTGTCATCCTGTGTTTCTTTCCATGATCTGGGCTGCACACAGAGCAGCGTTCACCCAGGGCTTAGGGTTTTTTTAGTCTTGGCTGGGTTTCTGTTGTCTTTCTTTTCTTGCCGGATGCTATTCTGTCTTGGTTTTTTGCTTCCTCGTTGGGCCTCTGCCACTCCCCAAAAGTTTTGCCCCTGCAGCCTCCTTCCCCCTTCTATTTTCCACTCTGTGCCTTTAATGTTTTGTTTCTTTTGTCTCTGTGCATACTCTCCAGTTTCCTTTTAGGCACTTATTTCTAGTTCAGTGATCTCTGCTTTTCATTGCTTTTCTGTCTTCCATAGGGGCTTCTTTTTCCCAACTTTCCCTGTTTCATGTTTCTTGTTGGTCTTTGCATGCTTTTGTGTCTGGATGAGATGTATCTCAAGAGATGAGGTGGTAGGGTTTTTTAAGGTTATGGAGGGTTTTTTTTTTCTGTTTTGGGGGGAGGGAGGTGACTAACCAATGCAGCTTTAGATGGAGATGTATTAAACCAAACACATGATAACCCTGAGACAGATGCATGTAAAAACAAGATGGTGGTGGATGTTTCTTACCTACCCTAAACTTTCAAATCACTGAATACAGAGTTTTTGGACTAAAAACTGTTAGTGATGGAGCCACTCGTGGTGGCTCCATGGAGACCCACTCATGCTTAGTCAATTGTATGTGAGAAGATGGGTTTGATTCTCATGGACTAGCAGTTGTTTATTTCTTTTTCTAAGCTATTTTATTTTGCTATAGAGAACTTAGGAAACTTGTACTGTTGCAATATTTCTTAGTGCATGGCAAATTAGCAGTGTTTTGTAATGACTAATTCTAAAAAAAAAAAAATCCTCCTTAAGGTATTATTTCCCTGTGTGAAAGCTTCAGAGACTATATCATTTTCTCAATATAATCACCTAGATGAGGAATGCATAACTCATAGTTCAGCTTGCAATATTACTGTATGTTCCTTTATATATCTGAAAAGCAAGGCATTTTGGGTTATTCTGTGATAAGTACCCCTCAGTCAGTTTAAAAGATGATGTATGATAATAAAGTTCTAGCATTGACAATAATCTTAAGCTACTAAACTTTCTTTGTTCAGTTACTTTATGCTGTGTTTATTGCTTATATTTCTCAAGGGGGGACAATCAAAATTCACTTGTTGTTCAGGCTTTCACCAACAGTTAAGGCTTGCATACTGTAAAATACTGTAGATTATTTAAAAGGTTTTCAGTGAAGTTGATTGAATTTTGAAATAATTCTGCTGGATTTGTACATAAGCATGGTTTTATAATATTTTAAATCGATACTTAGGTTGAAAAGAACGGAACTGGCAAATGAGTGGAACTATCCTGAAGTAAGCATTAGAGAGTTCTAACTGTACTTTTCTGTTTTGCTTTTTTCACTTTCCTATATACAGAGACCTAAAGGACAGGGAAATAAAGGTAAGTTAATTCCTTGTATTTTGTATAAATCCCTGATCCTGCCATTTATGGAGGTTAATGTGTCCTCAGACAATTGTGTGAAGGAAATGTAGTTATAGGGTGTCTTTTCTTTCAGAGCAAGATGACAGGAAGTTGTGTGCCAGATTATTATTTTCCAGCCTTTTTACTATGGCACAATGCTTTATTTTGAAGGTTAAAATTAATGTCGTGAGTGATCAAGTGAGAAGATAACATAGCTATTTCTTTTCATCTGGCTTTCGGTGAAATGTTTGCATGATGTGTTTTTAAGTATACCTTGAGCCTTTCTGTACCATGAATAGGATCAGTGTACTAGAATCATCAGGAAGAATCTTTAGAACAGCTTCCTTAGCTTGAAAGACAACAACCACATGACTGTTTAGTTACTCGTATTTGTGAGCAGAACACATCACCCTCTTTATTCTCAGAAATTTTGTTGGCTTTTCTGTTCATGTTAGCTTTGATATAGAACATCTCTTAGTCTTTTAGGCCCTTTGCTTTTCTTTTTCACTTTTCTGTCAACACCTTTCTTAGTTTTTAAATACTGTACTTATTGGTTTCTTCTCTCCCACAGCAACATTGAACAAATTAATATTCTTCCCTCTAAAATACTTGGCAAATCTGATCTAAATAGCATCTCAGATTATATCTTGCAATTTATGTCTGGAATTTATTTCTTGTATAAAAAATAACATTTTATTGGGGAATTCCTTTTGCCCACTCAGTACACTTGTGGCCATTTATTTTCTAGGTGCTCAGCAAGCTGAGCTATAAAGTAGCATACACACAGCTACCTGCATTTTGTGTTCAATATGCTGCTTATTTCTTCATGCAAATAAGAAAGATCTTTGTTATTTGGAATTTATGTACTCTTTGCACCACTTGTTCACTATCTGAATTAATCTAACTGTTCTTTGTGAACTGGCACTAATTTTATTGACAGCTTACTTATTCTGTTGCTCTGTGCAGGTTATCTGCTTCTAATTACATATATCACTTATATCATGGTATATGATTCCTAAATCTTGCTGGATTCAGCCTGTTTCTTTGTCATTCCAGCAGGCATTTAGAGAAAAATGTACTTGTGTTTACTTCCTCAAGCCCTCTCTGCTTGGTCATTCTTTCTTGAATACTCATTCTTTCATCTTTTAATACTTCTACTATATTTTTCTCAAACTGAAATTTTTAACTATTTCTTTGTGCCTTTAAGATTGCTTGTGTTTATATCTTCCATGTTGCTCTTAAATGAGAACAAAAAATCACATCCATTTAAGTGATTTGTGGCTTCTCATTCTTTGTATTTTATAATTTTCAAGATTTTAGTGATGTTATTGAGCTGTACCTACTTGGGAATCATAGAAGTTGCTTTTGAACTGTTCGAAGTAGAACAGAAGTATTAAATTTTTATTCAGGCATTGTGTTGTGGTTTGTTTAACAATGAAAATGCATTAGTCAGCTTTACTTTTAACTTATTTATGTTAGCATATTTTTTGTGTGCTATAATTTGTAAATACTGCAGAATGTTTGAATTGAAACACAGCTCTTAGGGTTTACTTAGTAAAGAGTTTTCTGCATTACTGAACTTGGATTTTCATGGAGTACATCCTGTTAAATAATGGATATTTACTAGGATACTAGGTAGAGTAGGACCTCGAAAGAAACTGCAATGAAACAATATAATTATCAGCTCAATTCTGCTGAAATAGACATTATATCAAATATTTCATTAAATTAACTTATGATTTAGTGTTAGATTAAAGGAGACTGAAGATTGTAACACTATTGCATTTAGTATAAATAGTTGGCTTTGGGTCGGATACTTGTTCAAGAGTATAAATTAAGTCAGTATCAGCAATCCTTACTGCCCATGTGTTAGCAGATAGTAATCTTTTTCGGGCATCATGATATCGTCCTAGCTTAAAAGGGCTTTGAGGGAAGATGTGATACTGAGTTGACAGGCTAATCTGAGAAGTTCATTCTGTGCGTAAGGGTGATAATGTGTAAGAGAATGGTAAAAGGGTTACTGTTCACATGTCTGACAGAGCGTATGAGCGAATGTGAATGAACAGTATAAGGGCTGTAGGCAAGGAAGGGCAGTATTTTTCGTGTTGGAACAAGTACATGAAATGTGCAAATGGTGAGGTGAATTGTATTGTCTAGTACAACATTTTTGGTGCTTTATTCCAATTATAAATTGCTGTAAAATGTTGTTTTCCCTGACCAAAATTTGTGGTATTGAAGTTTTAGGATGTAGAACAGTACTGTAATTCTGTTGTGCCAGATATTAATTTCAGTATTTCAGGGACTTGAATGAGTAAATTATCCCATCTTGAAGGTTTTCTTATTCTAACTGTTAACTCCTATACAGTTGACATAAGATGTCAGAACTGGTATCAATCAAAATGATGTCTTGTGGTGAAAAAATGGCATCCTCAAGCTCCTCCCTGCCCCCACCTTCTTTAGTTTGGTGCGTGCATGTCATATGTATGATAGGAAAGTGCTGACTTGTTTATGTCTTTCATTCATATATATATATGTGTGTGTGTGTGTGTGAAAAGAAAAATTTTTATACTATATATATATAATTTTTTTATTGCTTTTCTTTTTGTAGGTGGTTTAAATGTAAGCATTAGGTTTAAAATGAGAATGAGATATTATGGGTTTCTTTTAGTGCTTATTTTCCAAATTAATCAAGATGTAATGGCATCTTTTAATGAAAATTTTATTCTTTTGCCTTTGGCCATCATTTGTGCATTTTGCAAGTGATTATTCAAAGGATAGTAGCTATTAAAAGAACGTAAGCTGTAAGCTCCTGTATTTGATGATTTGTCTTCCCAATATCTAATTACATTGTATGTTTTCAAAGTATTTACAGAAGTGTACAGTATTTTCAGGATTGGATTGATACAGATATTTTTAGTAACTGTAGATTAGTTTTAATTAGTATTCTTCATCACTGCCCTGTTCAACTGGAACACTTAATGTGAGATTTTGGGGAATGAGGCATGCATCTTAATCTGTTTGCTCTTGTTAAGTGTGTGAGTGGGCTACATTCTTCATTATTAACACATTAGGTAAAGTTAGGATGAAAACCCAAAGCAACATGCTTTCCGTGATGCTATTTTCACTCAAATATGCCTTCACTAGGAAAGATATGGCAGTGTAGAACTACTTTGGTGTCACTGACAGATCTGAATACAGAGTGAATAAGAAAGCAAACAAATTTACGAAAATATTCTGTGTTAGTTGTGATGGCTGACCAAAAATAATTTTGTTTTAAGTGATTTGATTTAACCTTTAGATGCCTCTGAAACAAACATTGCAGATGCACATTTTATGAATATTAGTTGTCAGTATGAAGAGATTAATTTTGATAGTGTTCTAGTCTTTACATGCAGCTGTTTATTCCTTTATTTGTGGTTGCATGCTTTTAAGGAACCTGTGTTCATTCATATACTTTTTTCATTATAACAATTGCATCTGAGGATTTTTCTGTCTATACTATTTGGTTAAGTCCAAGTGGTATATTTTTAAGTGGCATGGACAACAGACTTTGTGGATCACCCCCCTGTGTGACTGAGCCAAACATAAAAAGGAATGTAGCATTTTAGCTCATTAAAATGTTCCCATTGTGTGCAAATTTAAAACCATTAATGATCATAACTGCAATATCTTATTTATGGGGAAGAAAACTAATAGTCATTTCAATTTATTATTTAATTTAAAAGTATTTTGATGTCAAGTTTTAAAACTTGTTGCCTTTACCATTTTCTTCTGATTGTATTTGGCTGCAGCTAATAACACAAATACGCTGTGCCTGTATATAAAAGTTGAAGTTTCAAGTGTTCTGACCTTCAAAACCACAGAAAGATGTATAAAATACAAGTTGCTTTCCTCCTCCCCAGATATTTATTTTGGAATGAATCTTCTCTTGTTCTGTGTTAAATTATGAATTTTCAGCTCTTCTTACTGTTGTCTGAAATTAATTTTTCTTTTCCAGAACGTTGGTTATTTCTTCTGATTATATCTACTCCTTTGTCATTTTTTTCAATTAGCTGCATTCCCTGAAGACAGATTGTTCTAGAATTGTTTAAAATCAAATTGTGAATAAATTTTGGTCTAGGCACCAGCTAGTTTGCAGTATGAACTTTGTGTGTTTAAAAAAAAAAAAAAACAAAGCAAACAAACTCTTAAACACTAACTCTAACAAAGATGAATATTTAGTTACATGGTTGTATATAATTTTCAGAAGTTTTTGCCAAAAAAGGGAAAACAGTCAACTCTTAGCTCAAAGCAGCTCTAGCTGTCAGAAAAACTACTGTTTTGCTGGAACTTCCGCTTTCTTGGTTTCTTAGTACATCTTATTTATCACTCTAAAACATGTTCTTTCAGCCAATCTACTGATAAATAACCAAAAAAATGTATTCTGAAAAGCGGTCATTTATTTTTGAGAAGCAAAGCTCTCTATCTTTCAGTTGTAAAATTTCAAATCACCTGCCTGCTAATTTAAGTCCTGCTTCTGCTTTCCCCATGGGAAACAATGGAGCTTAGTGGAAATTTGTGCAATTTGTCTTTGAGTAATAGTTGGGTGGGGGTGGGAAGATACTTCAAGTAATTTGGGCAGCCGGAAAACCCAAGGTAGGTGTAATGCCTTAGATGAAATTAAAGGTAATAGGTAGGAAGAGATTCCAATGTATAATGGCATATATGTGGAGAAAGGAGTGTATTCACCCTTGGGGACTTGAGCTCTTGGTTTTGCCTTGCTCTGTCCCCTCTGAGCTTCAAAGATGTCACTAATGCAGTGCAATGTAATAATTATGTAGGAAATAGGGAATGAAGATAGCCAGAATAGTGGTGCCCATGGGCTATTTTGGTGAATACCTGACTTCCCTCTGTCAGGGGAAAGCTGTGTGTTGCAACTTTCCCTGAACCTATTGAATGTGTATGATCTGGTTGGTCTGCACACTTGTACTTAGTCTGGTACTTCTGGAAACGCTGGATATACTGCCCCTCCAAAGAAGGTGTGCCTGTAGCTTTTATCCATCTGTTGAGTCTGGGAAAGAATAGTCAGGAATAGTGTCCTCCATCTGCCATCTTTCCAGATCTCTCCTGAGATCTAATTGGGGGACCTACAGATAGGATGAGCTATTTTCTTTAAATTTAACAAGGTGATGGTTAGCAGTAAGATGTTCAGTCTCAACAAAGCACAAGTATTTCAATGTAAAGTGATTAGAAACTGTGAGCTAGATTGAAACTATGCCATAGGGATTCCAGATAGTATACCTAATACAGATTTACTTTTAGTTTCAGTACAAAACGGTTCGATTCATCAAAAGGATGCAGTAAATGATGATGATTTTGAGCCATATCTAAGTAGTCAGACAAACCAGGTAAGTGAACATTCTTTACTATCTCAAAGTTAATTTCAGAGTTCAGTTAACTTCTAGACTTCTTTCATTTTTGGATGATCTTTTAGTGTTGTTTATTTGCCTGAATACTCATTGAAATATAATTCAGTTAGAATATCGTATTTTAAACAGGTAAAGACTTTTTGTTAATGATTTTAGAAAAGGTTCAGTTAAAAAGCATGGTGATATGTCTGCTGCTCTTGTGTTTGTGCTCTGATGTCAGAAAGATTTAATTACAAGAAGCTTTTTTAGGAGGGGGAAAAAAAAACCCAAAAACAAAATGACCAAAACCAAAAATACACATCTTAAATTTACAATGAATTCATTACGTGTTGGATGCAGTTAAAAACAACAGTTTCATCGGCTCTGAGAAAATATTAACTTCATGGACATGATTTCCTTTGAAGTTGGTAGGAGTAGCTTACAGTAGATGGCATAATAGATTGAAGCTTAATATTGCTAAAGCTTAGTATAACTCTTCTGCCAGAAAGTTAATGACATCTTCAGAGCTGTGAATTGTCTCTATAGTCAGAAGTTAATATTCTTTAAGTTTGTAAGATATACTGGTCTTGAGAGAGGAAGAAAGTACAAATTACTGAAAGGCTTTGAGAATTTTTCCTGTCTTCCCATTTACTCTAGTACAACATTAGGGAGGCATGAGCAGGAGGATGATAATGTGCAATATTTTTTCAAAAGAACAGCAGAAGTCATATGTGGGTAGCCTTTCAAGTGTCTTGGAGCTTTATCTTCTAAAGAAGTAAATGCTGTGCTTTCCCAGGAGTCTTAGGAGTGGAAAATGAATTTAGCAAGCAGATTTTGTACTACTAGACCACAGATTGTACTTAATGTCCCTTCTTGAATAGTATGAAAGTGTTAGGGTTTAAGTGTTTTTCTTCTGAAACAAATAGACATCCTTGTGTCATCTTTGCCAAAATCTTCTGGTAGTTGTCTGCTGTTACGAATGAGAGACTTGATGAAAACCAAGAATACCAAATCTAAAATCACAGTTGCAGCTATGTTTCTATACTTACAAAACTACAGTAATAGTGATTAAAAAAAAAAAAAAAAAGCATGGTATTTTCTTTGTACTGTTGATGGGGATACGTTTTAAACCTAGTTGACTAACTGAATATAAAAGTAATTTATTAAAAGATTGGAGCTCTTTGGTGCTTTCAGAAGGTCCCTCAAGAAATAATTTCTGCATCTAAGAGATACTTTGTTCATCTTTGTTATCTTGGGAAGAGTAGTGGAACTTAAAATTCACTCATCTAATCCTCGAAAAAGTTTTGGGCCATGTTGCAAAATTGCTGTCCTGAGCGGATTTATTTTTTATAGTGCTGATTTTTGTTTTATTTTCTTGCAGAGTAACAGCTATCCACCAATGTCAGACCCATACATGCCTAGTTATTATGCTCCATCCATTGGATTTCCGTACTCTTTAGGCGAAGCAGCATGGTCAACTGCAGGTGACCCTCCAATGCCATACTTGACAACTTATGGACAGATGAGTAATGGTGAACACCATTACATACCTGATGGTGTATTTAGTCAACCTGGGGCATTAGGAAATACCCCTCCATTTCTTGGGCAGCATGGATTTAATTTTTTTCCTGGGAATGCAGACTTCTCTACATGGGGGACAAGTGGATCTCAGGGACAATCAACACAAAGTTCTGCTTACAGCAGCAGCTACGGCTATCCACCTAGTTCTCTTGGGAGAGCCATAGCAGATGGACAGGCTGGATTTGGCAGTGATACTCTGAGCAAGGTGCCTGGGATTAGCAGCATTGAGCAAGGCATGACTGGACTGAAAATTGGTGGAGATATGACAGCTGCTGTAACAAAAACTGTAGGTTCAGCTCTGACCAGTACAGGTATGACAAGCATTGCAGCGAACAGCGTGCCCGCAGTTAGCAGTTCAGCACCCAAACCAACCTCATGGGCTGCCATTGCAAGGAAGCCTGCTAAACCTCAGCCGAAACTCAAGCCTAAAGGTAATGTGGGCATTGGGGGCCCTGCTGTACCACCACCACCTATAAAACACAACATGAATATTGGAACTTGGGATGACAAAGGGTCAGTGGTAAAAGCACCCCCAGCCCAACCAGTACTGCCTCCTCAGACTATAATCCAGCAGCCTCAGCCATTAATTCAACCACCACCACTGGTGCAAAGCCAACTGCCTCAACAGCAGCCTCAGCCACAGCAACCACAGCAGCAACAAGGACCTCAGCAGCAGGCCCAGCCTCACCAGCTGCAGCAGCAACAGCTGCAAAACCGCTGGGTAGCTCCTCGTAATAGGGGTGTGGGCTTCAGCCAGAACAATGGAGCTGGTAGTGAAAACTTTGGTTTAGGTGTTGTATCTGTCAGCTCCTCACCTTCTGGTGTGGAAGTGCACCCAGTGCTGGAGAAACTAAAGGCCATAAACAACTACAATCCCAAAGACTTCGATTGGAATCTGAAGAATGGGCGTGTGTTTATAATCAAAAGCTATTCAGAGGACGATATTCATCGCTCCATTAAGTACTCTATCTGGTGTAGTACTGAACATGGTAATAAACGCTTGGATGCTGCTTACCGTTCGCTGAATGGAAAAGGCCCACTCTATTTACTCTTCAGTGTGAATGGCAGTGGACACTTTTGTGGAGTGGCTGAGATGAAGTCTGTTGTGGACTACAATGCGTATGCTGGAGTCTGGTCTCAGGATAAGTGGAAGGGGAAGTTTGATGTCAAATGGATCTTTGTCAAAGACGTTCCCAATAACCAACTGCGGCACATTCGCTTGGAAAACAATGACAACAAACCGGTTACCAATTCGAGGGACACTCAAGAGGTACCCCTAGAAAAAGCCAAGCAAGTGCTTAAAATAATTGCTACTTTCAAGCATACCACCTCAATCTTCGATGACTTTGCACATTATGAAAAGCGTCAAGAGGAGGAGGAAGCCATGCGTAGGGTAAGGAATCAATATCATTATAGTAGCTTTCCTTCTGTTTTTCTGGTTTTGTTAACCTTGTTTCATACAGCAATCTTTGGTATGTAAATGTTGAATCAAAAACTCATGCCTTTTCCCCCAAAGTGTCTGTGCTTGATATAACTGGCTCTTAATGAAAAGATTTAAGTTCTTGTGACTGTTTTGTTAACACAGATGTATGTTTAACCACAATAATAACATAGGCATGTGTAAGCTGACTTCTGAAATCTTTTACTTTAAAGAGTAAACAAAAACTGAATTGAGTGTATTATCCATAACTGAAGTCATTTAGTTTAGATTTTTAGTTTCTGAATGTCACGGAAAAAGGCATGAAATTACAAGAGAAATAGGCATTATTTAAAATAATGTCTCAGATCAAATCAGTGGGTGTGTAGTACCTTTTGAATGTCTTTTTTTCCCTCCTTTTTAAAAAACTTAATGTGCCCTCAGTACTGTTACTTTCATGCCATCGTGATGATGGTGGGGGGCACATTCTTAACTGATATTTAGTGTAAGGGGAAAAATCTGACATTTTCAGGCTTTTAGTACAACTTCATTGTTTTTTTTGGTAATCTTTCAGAAGGAATAAGATTACCATATTTCTCTGTAGTCTTCGTGTTTTTCAGAACCCTTTTCATTTTCAGGGCTTTAAGACACTTGTAACTTGCTTACTTCCAAAACTGATGCTTTTGTGAAAACTTATCAAAGGAATCAACTCAAACATAGACTAGTAACTCGGGGGAATAGAGTTTCATGGTTTTGTTCCCTCTGTAGTAGGAGAAAACTGTAAAATATAATAGGGGGAGCATGGATTGTTTGTGTTTATGCATGGTAAACTTAAAATCCAAAGCACTAAATTCAGCATTTAATGTAGGACTCCATGTGCATGATTAATTATGCATATTCTGTGTAATAAAGGAATGTTGCTATTGCCTTTAATATCCTCAGGGAATAATAGAGTATCCATGACTCAAGTACTGAAATCCGCATTTCTCTTATTTAAGAGTTACCTTTCTCAATACTGCTGAGAGATAGCTTATTTGTTATGATACTTATGTAGTATGCATTGATTCTTCTACAGCACTGTACAAATGGGTTTTGTGACAAATTGTAAAACATCAGTGTAGAGCTGCATATCTAGGTATGAGGGCTTTTTGTTGTAGGTGGAGTTGAGATGTGCCTTAAGCAATTTAATATGTTCTTAAAATATAGGAAGTCCAAATTAAACTGTAATGACAACTACTGAGAGATCATCTTTATCATTCTTGTATGCTTGAATGTTGATTTTAAATCTGTAGGTTTCATCTTGTTCTGTTGTCACACAGCATAAGAATAATTTATCTTTAAACTGTAAATGTACAGTAGTTAACTCCTTTATGATTTAAGAGTAGTTTGGAATGCAATAATTAGTATTGTAAACTCTAGTTTGTTGTTAACTGGGTAATCCCTTATTACCTAGTGCCAGGTAGGCTTTTATGGAGTTGTGTTTAAATTGGTACACTACTTTCTGCCAGTAGAACCATGTATTCTACGTAAATTAAGTTCATGCCTGTTGTCTGTGGCAGCTGTGGTGATCCCTTTGCTTCCAATGTTTGTCATGAAAAATGTGGTTATTGCTGTTAATAAAATATTAAATATATCAAATGGCAGTAATCACTTACATGTTCCTTAAAGTTCAATTAGTATTTTGTTGTTGAATAGGTGATAACAAACTTTCTTAAAGCCAATGGTCTAAACATAGCAAACAGCATGTGATTTATGGATTTAATTTACTTTATAACTGTTTATCATTCCAAATAACTTATTTTAAAATAATTCATTGTAAAAGTTTAATCTTAACAATGCAGGATGATCAATAATTAATTTCCAATATGACTTAGCATTATGTTTTATTTAAAATAGGGCTAAATACTTGTAAAAGTGCAGTGAGTAGGCTGTGATTAACATGAAACTTCAGTAACTTGTGCCTTTTTATAAAGGTTAGTTGCAAATTACTGTTAATAGTCTTTTCAAGCATGAATACTAGAACTTTTATGTCTACCATTATTTGATGTTATGGGTAAGGTATGTAAAGTTAGTTTTGGAAAGAAATTTGTGCAGTAATCATTCATGCTTTTCTTAGGTCTCAAGTTCCAGTGTCCTGTTTTAAAATGTGCGAGAGCTGTAGGCTTTCATCAATGGAGCAAAGAAATCAGCCGTGTTTTTCATGTTCTGTAAGCAGTATGTTGAAGTAATCTGAAATTGAAATAGTCTTTAGTTTGAACTACTACTTAGCGTTAATGGGCATAATTGTATGCAGATTATTTAAGTGTTGAATAGTCTTTCAACAGAAAGTATTAGCAATGAGATCTACACAAATGGAACAGAAATCTTAAAACATGACCTTTAAGAACACTTAATTACATTAGGAAAAGAAAGGAGGTTATAAATCTTGTGGATTAGCAGTTATGTACATGGTCTTCAGTAAATATATTGGTCAAAATGAAATGCAACTTTAATAAAAGCACGGTAACTAGAATCTCGTAAAAGTGTCTTCTGCTTACTTTAAAGATAATCATACTCAAATTTGGTGAACTCAATTTCAGAATTAGCTGGTATACTGTGCATTTGATTTCTCCACCACTAGGCAGTGGCTTGTTAGTTTGTGGTCATCTATTTTGTTCGGACCTTCTTGGCGCCTTCTAGTGCAGAATTCTACTTTTTTTTTTTGTACCATACAATGGAGAAAAGATAATGGTTCCAAGTAACTGTAGAATGTTAAAATATTAACAATAGCAGTAGAATGAAATAGTTCACAAAAATAATTACTTTCCTTCTGTAGGGGAAGTCAGAAAAAAAATCAACATATATTTGTGTTTATCTGATTTGGAGTTTGTACTTTTTCAAGAAGTCTTTAAATGGCAGGTAAATGACTGCTTAAAATGTTAGCTTCCTCTTGTTGTACTATATTTCTTGTAATAAAGCTTCAACTATATAAGAATGCCTAATTCTCAAAAGGAGAAATTTAATTTTTTTCCTCAGACTGACATTAATGTAATTTCAGTTTCTCTGATAATCAGGTAACATCAGACTGCAGTATTAAACAATACAACTTCTTTCCATTCCAGGACATTTCTGTCTTGATGCTAGATTTGCTACCTATTATAAATATCTTAAAGGAGAGAGAAGTGAGAAAACACCTTTTAAGAGAGAACTGAGGACTGTTTTTTCCTTTTTTCCTCTTTCCCTTCTTCCCCAAACCTTGCAACTACTATGTTACTGTGTCAGTCAGATACAGACGCGTTCACAGCACCTAAAGGCAAGTCAAGCCAGGTCGCTGACCAGCATTTTTCAAGTAGCTAAATGCTATTTATGTCAGACAGCTTTTCAAGGTTGGGTAGTTATGTCTTAAAGAGGTTCAAAACAGTAAATAAAACAGGTTAGCTAATATCTTTTAAGAAACTTGTGCATTACATATATGCTTTTGATGGGGTTTCAAGGGCCATTATTTTTTAACTTGCTTGAACTTGACATAAGTATCTTCATTTTTCTATATGAAAGTGATATTACAGGTGTCTCTTCTTTTTTAAGAAAAAACAATACAGTCAGAGACTAGAACCAGAAAACACATTTTGGCTCCCTTGATGTTCATAGGATGAATATGTGCCCCTGGTCTTGGGAGGAGAGAATTGGACAAAGTACTTTTAGACATTGATCCAGAATTTTCATTCTGTGACGGCATGCTTAGTTACCATATCTTCATTTGCTAATATATGCTCCTTAGTTATTTGGAAATGCCTAATAATTATCTGCATGTTCCTTTGCTATATACATGCATGTTTTCTGTGCATTTGGCTTGAGACAACTGTTTCTGTTCAGAAAAAAAATATATTGAAGGATGGGGATAGTGTGGAGAGTTCTGGGTATTAAAAGGAGTTGACAGTATCATATTGAGTCATTACATAAGGACTTGAGAAGTGGTGGTAACTTGCTTTCTCTAGTGAGGAAAAAATGCTGCAGAAGTCCAGCATTGGATGGCTGAATGAGAGAAGTGGAATATAGTTGAACTCATAGGTGGTCTTAGTAGTTTAGAAAGATTTGCTTGGCTCTTGTTGCACTTTTAAAAGAAAAGTAGCCATAACTAATTGTTCTCTCTTTGGTTTGAACTTCTTGCCTGAAGAATCAAGACAACAAACACTTAGAGTCCTTTTTACTGAGTGGAATTAAATTCTCTTTTATGTCAATCTGAGATTAGAATGATCAATTTGTCCTGTAAAATAGGGACCCCTAATGGAAAAATTAGGAATATCACCCAAATGGTTTAACTTAATGCTCAGAGGCTGGTTATTGGAATCTAATTCTTGAGCGTTCTTAAACATGAAGGTTGGTCCCTAAAACAAGACATGATGCTTGAATTGATCAGGATCTTTGATAGCTGCACCTTTTCTAAATGTTGCATCTTTAAGTTGTAGTTTTTAAGGTAAAGGAGCAATTCTAGATCTCTTTTATAGAGCAGTAGCAGAACCCTGAATATACATGAATCACATGGCAATATTAGTATGCTTTTTCCTTCCTGCTACATGTCCTCAGATAATAGTACTCTATTAAGAACAAATAGACTAGAACGCTAGTGCTTTTCCTGCAGTTTGTAGGAAGTGGGAAGAAATTTGTCTGCATGGGGAATTGACAGCCTATATGACTTTCTTCAGTCTGTACTCAGACTTGCTTCAAACTAATGTAGTTCAAATGATGTATTACAAAGATTCTTATCAGATGATGAACTGAATTCTTTCAGCCCAGCTCTGTGTTGACCCTCTTCAGAGGTCTGGTCATGTACTTTATTTTATAATTGCACATCAGTATTATTGTTGTGTTTCTGTATTTAGGGTTATAGTCTGCTGTGAGAATGTAAACATAAACTTTCTGGTTATTCTGCTTTCTTATGGAATATAACAAGAAATCAAGGTAAAATACATTCATGTTTCTTCATGGCAGATTGTAATTTGAATTCAAATTGCAACAAATGTAAGTGGTGAGGTTTAAATTGTCTGAGACTCTCTTCCCCAGCATATTTTGTTGGCCCTGCAAGGAATATTATTCACTGTCAAGGCTACTCTAGATTCCGTAGCAGAGCAATTAAAGATTTTGTTGTTTTGCCCTTAGGCTTATGAGTAGAAGTTACAAAGGTGTCAGTCATCTTTCTGCTCCTTTTGCTGTGACAGTGACCATCAGTGAAGGCAGTTATAAGCTGTCTGTTGTCAATCTTTTTAAAAGCCAGTGTTGTATTGTTAATGTTTGGGAAGTTGACAGCAATGATGAGGAACTAGAAGCTTGATTTCCTCCCTGCCCCCCCCCCCCCAATCAACTTACTGAATTGGCTGACTTGTATCTGTAATGTGTAACGGTGTACAGCACTGCAGGGAAATACTGCTTTTGGTTAGAATTGGTCAATCTGTCACTGAAAGTATCCATTTAGGAACATAAGACTGGAATAACTTTTTCTGGATCATGGAGTTCAGTTCTTTGTTTCCACAGAGCCTTGCTGTTTGAGAGGTGTTTCATCACACAATATCTTTAAACTAGTTATGTTTCCTTCCCCACCTATGCCTTCTGAATGTTCATAGCCTGTTACTTAGCTGTGAAAATTCAGAAGTGAGTTAAGTTCTTATTGTCTTTAACATTATCATAATAAAATGATACAGTCTATGTTCCACCAACAATGCATATATCTGCTCAAACTTAAATTTGTTTACCGTTTTTACTGTAATTTGTTTACTGTTGTTATTAAGTATGTTTCAGAGGTTGTAACAAGTAAAATGTCACCAAAATTAATATGAAGAAATAAATTAGTCTAGGTCTTGTAGTTTTTCAGACTTTATTTATATGCTAGAAAGCCGTATGTACTATCTAGATTTCAAATGATCTGCAACAGCAGGTTCTCTGAGTATTAATTCACAAGGCTTGCCAGGAGAAGGAACTGCCTGGAGTTGTAAGACCTCTTGCTAAGCTTCCTATGTTTAATTTGTTGATTCTTAATCTGTGTCTTTTAACTTTCATCTCAAGATAAGGAATGGAAGAATAATAAATGTTTAAGGAGGAGATGGCATCTGCCACAGGAAAAGTTTCCCAGATCTGTGCAAGGCTTCTAGAGATCCTTTCCATCTATTGTCTTCCCAGAATTCACCAGAGCTGCTACTCAGAAAAATGTATTTGAATATTTTTATTTGGCTTTGAAGTAATCAGTGTCTTCAGCAGGAAATTTACCCTCTGTTTTGGAATTTGAGTGCAAAATTAAAAAGGACCCTTACTTTATACGATTTTAAAATTTCAGTAATATACTCTAGGTTAACAGCCAATGAGATTCTTGCCATGGAGTAAATTATCTCTAGTATTTTTCAATTTTCTCAATCTGTTCTTCATTGTGGTTCTCCAGTACTAAGGTCAGTGTTTATGCTGTCATGTATAACGATACACGGGGGCGCAATAAACTGCGGATTATGGCTGATGTCATTAGAAAATGAGATTTCATGAACTTTGCTGTGGTTTCTTCTCACCACCTCTACAGCTGTCTGTTCTGCTTCTGCCAGGTGTTTCTGCCCACACAGCAGAGTTGGCAGAGGAGATGTGTGCCTGCGCCTCACTTCACTGAATGCAGTCTGACATGTTAGCTTACACTGCAGATGAACATGGCTTTTAAAATGAAGATTAAATCCAGGTCTGCACTGAAGCAACTAAGATAATGCTATATATTTGCTTCTGAAGCTGCTGTAAGAATGTTACCTCTTGGTAGAGGGGCAAAGCAGACAGCTTCAGGCATGAATATTTTAAACATTGCAGCAAGATGCAAAAATTTGGCAAAATTCTATTTTTTGCACTTATAGCTCATTTTGCTGGAGATGGTTGTGGGGAAACTATCTGCAATTTGCTTGTGTAAGTTAGCGATGCTAGATAGCCTTCAAAATAGACATCTTGAAATGCTTGCACTTCCAACTGTTATTAAAAAAAAAAAGTCCTAACGTCCTCCTTACAGTTTCTACAGCTCCACCTACCCCCCGAGATCTGGTTTGTGGGATTTTGAGGGGAAAAAAATACAGCTGAGGACTGCAGTAGCTTTTTTTTGGTAGGCCACCAATCTAATGTAAATACACTTTTGCTACTAAAAATCATCCTTTTTCATTTCCCCTTTTGGCAAAAAATTACAGAAAATATTGTGTTATCTCAGTGCCTTATTTCAAAATGGATCAAATGATGTTTTTGTTATCTTTAGTTTTGAAATCTTGTTGTGTAGAGATTTTGTTAATTTAGAGGATAAATTATATCATAGCTACTTTTCAGCATGGGATCACTCAGTTAATGCTTTGAATTTAGAGAACAAACTTTGAAGTCAGTCAATCTGAGAATTCAGACCAAGTTGTTATATTGTTAGTTCCATATCTTTGTTTATTCTAGATTGATACATGCTTCCAAAGCCCAAGTGTTTTTAGTTTCTCCTTCATTTGATTTTGTTAGTTTGTGTAGAAAGTTGTTGGCATGTGTGAAATCTGCTCACCACATGGTGTATAGTTAGCAGTTACTGTTAACCAGCTGTTACATTCCCACATAGCTGTAAGTCAAATGCTAATTACTTTCTATGTTCTGGTCATAAACTCCCCCTAAAGCTGGGAAACCTCACTCTTCCTGGCAAATTCTGAAGTGAAGCAGGCCGCACTGGCCTTTGGCAGAGAACTTGAATTGACTGAAGACAATTTTTAGCCTAGAGTGTTGGAAGACATTTGGTAAAGATTTTGCTCATCTGAATGTAAGAAGTAAATAAGAGATGTTGGGTGAAAGGGAAATGTGATAGAATCCAGATAGTACCCTGTCACTGATCTGCGCTCTGGTGGAAAGGGACCTGGCACAAATGTGTTCTGTCCTGTCTCAGAACCAAAATGCTCTGTGTTCCCCTTTTGGTTGCCCCATACTTTTTGAGACAGGAAAATACAGTGGTGGTGAGGCCTGACTTCAGGCTGTGGGTGGTTTTTGTTTGCTTTCAAGCATAATATTGCTTCTTGCATTTTGAGGAAATTGAGTTTTATCTCTGTCCATCTTGCTGTACAGAATGGCAAATGTCACAGATACCAATGTATCTGAAGAACATATTGTTTGCTCCTTTTGAAAGATGTCAGATTTATGTCTGATTTAAGTATTTAAATATGCATGTAGTAATGCACAACTTTGAAAAGACAGGAAGGGGGTCTTCCCCCCCTGCCCCCTTTGCCTTTTTCCGTCTAGAATTCAAAATGGACTTGAAGTCCTCCTTTATTTCATCTACAGGGAACAGGCAGTCAGGATATCATTCCCTTTCTACTTTGAGTTTTTATGAACTTAAATGCATTTTGAGTTTGGGGACTACACAAAACACAGGGCTGGTTACTGTTTACTGTGCTGCGGTGTGCGATGCAGAGAAAGGCTTTGCAGATAGCTTCTCTACAGGAACCAATGATATTACTAATATGTAGATAGTATTTAAAAGTGGTTAAAATATGGTATTTCATTATTTAAGATAGCGGTTTCGTAGTCTTCCACTTAATAGTACAATAATGTGCTTCAGTATTTTATGCAGTTCTTTCAGTTGAAGTCTGCTAATAGACAGCAATAAGCTAAGATGTGTCCAAGCAGGCTATTTTTGCATGCCTTACATGCATAGTGAGGCATGAGGCCAGTGATCATGTGTTTTCAGCTTAGGGCTGTGCTATTAATGTATCAGTTGTATTAATGACTAATAGTATCAGTTGCACATTACTAAAACATTATCTTACTATGCAAGTATTGGTCCCCTATCTTTGCACTAGGAAAAATTGATTTCTAGTGGAGTAGTGCAAGTATTGCTCTCACTTTGAACATATTGAAGTTCTGCCCTAGAGAATGTACAGTCTTAGTTGTACAGTTTCCAGGACAGTGAGATTATTATAATGAACAAGAACTCTGTGCAAGCCTTACTTTTTTGATGTTAGTCTTGAAGCCGGTCAAAGGTGTATCTGGGAGATGAGACCATCAGCTGTATTCTAATAATGAGTAGAAATGTTATATATGCTCTTCTTTCATTGTAGTGTCTTTTTGGCAGAATTTATACGGGGTCATATGCTAATTTGTAACTTTTCTGAGTAATTTCTAGACAAAGTTTTCTGAAAGATATCAGATAGAGGGGTTTTGGAATCATTCTTCAAATGCCTCCTGGTTTATTTTGGTTTCCTTTGCTATGCATATGTTCCATTTATAGCATACTGTGTAATGTAATAATAAAAAGTACTGGAAATGAGTCTTGTTTTAAGTAGGGAAGGGAACCTACCTTTCCCAAGAAGGTATTTTAATACATTTATACAACAGGTGTACATATTTTAAGAAAGGAAATTGTCAAAGAGTTTCTTCATTTCTTAGTCAGACCTCAGTGTTGTCTTGCAATCTAATTAGAAGATATGTAATGAAAATGAGAAGAGAGTTTATTGGTCTGTTTTTTTTTGGGGGGGGGGGGGTTGTTTTTTTCCCCTCCCCTAGAGGTAGTCTTAATGTTGTAACTGCATGTTTATCTGTAACAAAGAGAAAACAGCACTGGAAAAACACTGTTAAAGCACTGGAAAAGTTATTTCTTTGTTAGTCTTGTAATACAGAAGAAGAGTTTGTTAGTCTGTAGTAGAGATGCAGTGCATTTAGTAATTCAGCCCCTAAACTCTGAGGAATATTTTCCCAGTTTTATTTTTTGTTCTGTTCTTTAGGTCATGTGCAAATATGTTTCAGTGTTTGTATTAAACAGATGAAGTTTGTGCATTTTTTTTCCTTTACATTACATGCAAGTCTCACAATGCTGTAAAAGCTTTGTAATGAATATAAGCTTGACTGCAGTTCAGGCTTACACTCGGGCATGTTTTTGGAGTTTTGTTTTTCCTCCCTGATGTTCCTACCTCACTGTTTTTGCATTTTCTTCGTAAAAATAACTTCTAAAATGTATGGATGGCTTTTATTCTGTAGTTTTTGCCTGCCATTTGAGATGTGTTCGTATGGAGGAGGTACTGGCCCAACTTGCTCCTTCACCTTTTGATCACACTAAAAACACTAATACATTTGGTATTTGAACAAGATACCTGGGAATATGTTCCTTACTTGTTCAGGTATCTAATGGGTAGAGAGCAAAGTGTTTAAATTTATGTAGAACATATTTTTTATTGAAAAGTTAAACAAAAGTTTTAGGTTCCTTGGTCTCCTTACTCAGTTCATTTTGTGCAATGTATTTTATTGAAAGTGATTTAAAAGTAATGGCAGAAAATTTTCTTCTGATAGCCGGTTGTCATTTGAACATATTTGCCTTTTAATACCTTTACCTTTGAATGCTATTTTAATGCCTATACCATTAATACCTATACTTTTGTGTTTCTTGGTTATATCATTTTTAAAAAGTTGGCTTGAACTTGGCTTGATAGTTCACATTCCTGAAAAGACTGTTGAAGTTGTTTCTTTGAAAGCTCGCTGCTTGCTTTAGAGAAAGGCATGCCTAATTACAAGCAATGTTACTGTCTATTTACAAGCAATGTTACTGCTCTAAGGGAAAGAAGATAATATTTAACTGTGTGTATTAACATGATCTCCCTTTTTGTTTTTGTTTTTTTTTTCCAGGAGAGAAATAGAAACAAACAATAACTATATGGAGATGTCCTGCTAGAATTACAACACTAATGATGTAGACTCTGGAAATGCCTAATATGTCTAAGAAGACGTTATTAAAGCTTTTTTTCTGCTTAAGGTGACATCTTTGAACACTTTAACACAAAATTGACTCTTCTTGTAATGGTTCTCATCGGTGCATCTGCCCTTATTACTCTCTCACCAAACACACTTGAGAACTGTACCTTCGTCAAGCACTTTCTGTCCTGAAGCTTTTACCAGTATCTGCTGTCTTTTGTATTTATGCATCCTAGCTAAGGCACGGGAGACCGAACGAATGCAAGGATTCATTAACTCTTTGAATTTGTTAAATACTAACAATTAACCATTAGAAGTGGTTCAATGATGTGAGATTCACATTGCTTCAACTTATTTTTTTCTTTGTTGTAGTTTTTTTTAATTGTCAGTTTTTAGCTATTCAACAGATTAAAAGCAAATCATGCCATATTTAGTCCTGGAGTAAAACTCAAGTCTAAATGTTCATGTGAAAATTATTGTAGTAATCTTTTAATATGGCAAAGCAACTTTAAGCTGCAGTTTAGCCAAATGAAACGTAACATGAAATTATATTAGAATGACATTTCCCTTGTTTCAAACTGTTTGGTGTAAGAGAATATTAATATGCAGCTTGGTGGATACCACCAGTTAATGCACATTTCTTTATTTTTTTTCTGTAACATGTATACTGAAAAAAGTGCGTTTGTCTGAGGAACTGTTTGTTTGCTACCACTCAATGAATCTCAGTTTTGAGTAAATGTACCTCAGTCTAAATCAGACTTTTTATGACCTTTATAACTACATTTAAAATAATCTTTAATTCCTATTTCTGGGTGTTTGCAAGCCTGACAAGATTGCTATCATGGAAGTGAAAATTTACTCCTCTAGGTGATTCACTAGCTAAATAAACATAATTCTTGTTTAGCAAGCATATACTCTGGTTCTCAAATTTTTTTTGTTTCCCTGTCCCATATTCAGGCGTTTTTTCCCTATTCAAAATATTTCCAGGAAAGTACTTTGATCCATTGACATGACATAGCCATGTGTGCAAGTTTTTGATTAGAACCACGCAACAAGGATTTTAGGATGCGTATTAAACTAGGTAATTATATACTAGTTTTTAACTTGCAAAAAATATATCTTTTCAGTTTTATATAGCAACACACATTCTATCTGCTGGAAGAGAATATTAAAAAATGTCAAGCAGGTGTATTGACTACACAAAATACTGAACAGCCTGTACCAAACTCCAGGGATAGCTTTCTCTTTTTAGAACGGCAATGTAGAAGGCAGATATCTTATAGCTTAAAATAGCAATACCGCATATTATTTGAATGTGTTTCATGTCTTACTGTCCAACACAGATGTTTACATTGTGTTTGGAGTCTTTCATTTACAGAGTCCAGCAATCAGAGTTCTGAAGCTTAAGTATTGGCATAGCTTTATTTCAAATATAGACTATTTTGCTATATTTTACTTTCTCCCTTAAGCCCCTTGCATACACAAAATGTTCTATACACACTGTTTTTTACCCATTATTTAAAATATGGCTTGTGAGAAAAGAGTAGCAAATATGAATCTTAATTTTACTGCTGATTTTCTAGAAGTTCAAAAGGGAAGTGACTTCCATATTTTGGAGAAAAGAAGCAATCTTGCTTAAATGCAGATGGGTAACATATAGTGCAGAGGAGCAGGGACTGGGTGGGGTAATGTAGAGATACTGTAAGTATGTATAGTATGAGGAGGCACTAGGAGAGAAAGATTTCAAGCTCCAAGTGTACTTTCCTCTGAAACTTGGCTTGAGCCCAAAGATGCCTGCTTCCATATGCTTCTCTGGTTTTGTAGCTGTTTGTTTCCCTCTGTTGGCTGGCCTGTGGATTACTGCCTGTTAACTGTGACTGTCACTGATCAGCTGAAGGGGCAAAGATCAATGCTGTGAGTCCAAAGACTGCAGTCTTACTGATGATTCTGCAGGGGATCAGAATGCTTCTAACTTCTTTGCTTCTACAAGGTATAAGCAAATATGCAGATGTTTCCAGCTGAAAGAAAGCTAATGCTAGAGTCAAGCATTCAGGAATTCACTGAATATGCAACCTTAGTTTGATTCCATCGCAGTATGCATATTTTGGAGAGTTTATTAACATGTTTCCTATGTAACCCCCTTGCCTCTTCTACTGTACAGCATGAGCATTGCCCTGTGATTGAATCAGATTTAGTATGAAATGGGTGCCTCATTTGCTGCAGACCTTGGAAGCCTGGAAAATTAGACCGGATTGTAAGAGGAGGTGATCACATTTAGAGAGCTGTTGACAGTTTTTATGCTGTTCCCAGATTGTTAGCGAATCTACAAATGGAAGAGTTTCATTGCTGATGGTGTTAGCCATGTTTTGACTGATTTGGAGAGTTTAGCAGGTGAAGCTGAAATTAAGGTGTTTTATGTGCATAAAAAGTGCTGTGAAAATAGTATATACATTGTAAAATCAGTTACGACATGCTTTACCAGTTAATGGACATGTGACAGTTCCAGCCTTCAGCTTCCTTATACATGAGTTCTTTTCCTACAGAAAGAAATAGTGGTACTTAATATCTCAGATAACTGTAGAAATACTTGTTGATCGTTTGATTCTCAGTAAAGTGAAGTGGATGTAATGGCTGCTAATTAATGAAGGGGTTGGGGGTACTCCTGCTGGTGTCCCTGTTGCCTCCTCCTTTGTGTCAGCATTTGTTCTCCTCTGAACCATACTGAGCCAGTTCAAGAAGTTTTCTGCTGGTTTATCTGCCAGGGCAGCTCTCTGAGGTTAAGATGGCAGAGGGGAAGGAAGGAGGCTTGTCCTCTCAGCAGCAGATAACCACGGTTAAGTAGGCTGAGCTGCACTATAAAACTATACCTTTATGAGTTGGTGAACTGCAGTATGGTGAAAACTGGGGAAGATTCCACAAGGGCAAAAATTTAATTCTGTTTTCAGTTTAAGTTTGGGATAGTGTGCAGTAAATAAGATGCTATTGCACACATTCAGTGATGGCAGCAGGAGAGAAAATACTGAGTATTTTTTGAGTACTTTCTCCACTTTGAACAGACTTGAAGCTGAAAGGCTTATTCTAACCCACACAAGTGGGACAAATTAAAGTTATATGAGCATTTGCTAACCTTTCAGTGTATCTTGACTTTGTAACATCATCATCTTTAACAGGAGGGTTTTTTGGTATGTGATGAGAAGTCTTGTCAGTTGAATGCTCAAATTGCTGGCTTAAGCAAAACATGGGTGCTACTTTACATAGAGGGACTTGGTTTGGGAAGAACTCAGTATTCACAACTAGACCAATTTCACGGCTTTGTCTTCTGTTTTCCTAGGTTCAATTTATCAAATATTTGCTTCTGTACAAGCCTGCTCTTTTTACAGTAGTGTTTTTCTTCCTTTTGGATACACAGTCACTTTCATAACATCAGTGTCTGCAATATTTAGATGCAAAAGCCCGCTGCCAAAATAATTCTCATCCCAGACAAATCTGTGGCAACAAACAGCAGATCACGTTGATTTCTTGGTCAAGTGCAAATAACTAGATATTAAAGGAGATGTCTTAAATATTTTTCATCTTTCAGTCAAAGTTCCCTTTCGAAGCTGCTTTCTTTTTAGTAAGAGAGTTTTCATACTTGATATAAAAAAAAAAGTGCAGATGCTAGTACATTTTTCCTAGCTGAAACTGATTTGGAGTAAGTGTTTGGAATTTTATAAGTAACAGTAACCTTATTTTTGGCCCTCCCACAGATAAGCTTTCAAAATTATTGGTAAATTATTTGGTATTTCAAAATTATTTTCACCAGAAAGATTTAAATAATTCTCCAGATGCTTCTAGCACTGTGTGAAAAAATCTAGTGTGGATTGTCTTTAATGAGTTTTCTGCAGCACGGATTTTTAAATGAATACTTTGAGGCATTCATATACAAACCACTGTTTCTGAAGGAATGGATTTTACATTGTTTCTTTTCAAAATATGTAAGTCATTTGAACTCATTTTTGCTGACATTTTTTATGTTAAGAAAATACATACCTGTTTTCGATGTCTTCTGTTTATTCTATTGCCATGTAAAGATCAGTATTTACTGATAAATTAAGGGAGATTAAGAGGAGAATTCCATTCAGTTGCAGCAAAACCTGGTTTAAATTTTGTTTGCTGTTTTATGTGAATTAGAATACAGTTAATTCGGTGTGAATTTATTTGGCATGAAAATTCACCGTTTGGTCCTTCTTAATTCTTTGGAGAGTTTCAATAAAAATAACTTCTTCACATCCTTACCTACCTGAACTTTATTAGACTTATAAAGTGTGATGTGTTCATTATGTACTCTGTTTTCAGCCTGACATGTCTATCGATGGTTAACATGGGAGACAAGAACTTTTTGTGAGTCAGAGGAATTATAAGTATATAAGTTTGGCCTCACTTAACACTACAAATTAGTGGACAGCCTACATGCTTTTATAAAAACAGCTGTTCTATACTATTTTCCTTTATATATTTTAATAAAGTGCCTTTTAATATGTTAAATATGGACCTTTCAGTTCAAGTTAAATTTGTACCCAGTTCAGGCTTTTGAGAATATTTCTGTTCCCATAATAATCCTGAAGGTTTCTTATTAATGATTTACTCAGTGCCCAGGGATATTTAAGTCAAATATTAATCATAACACTTGCCACTTAGTAACATAATGAATGCTTAATGTTTCCAATACTTGCTCTTTTTTGACTTTGTCCTTCCCCACAAATGGAAATCAAACACCAGTTGGATTTCCCTCTAACCAACTTCCATACGTACTTCACAAGAAGCTCTTGTGCTGCACTGAAAGCAGAGTGCAAACAGGCAAGTCTTTTAAGCATTTTCCTCCAGAAGTTGCCTACAAGATGGGCATCTGCTCTTAGTCAGATATTCAAGAGTGGGGATTTCTTTTACTTTCTTACTCCCATCTAAGTAAACATTTCCTCCCCCATTGCCCTTGGAAGGACTCTACTGTCATATCTTTGTCGTCTTCCTCTGGATGCCCCTGAGGGAAGCCTGGCATTGGATGCTGCTTTCATAATCCACAGAAAAGTTCCTGACTTCACTTATTTCCTTCTGTGGTTACAGGAAGTCTCCTGGCAGTTTACTTTGTCTCGGTCTGTGTCAGCCAGTTTGCCACACTGATTGGCAATACAAATAAAACAGCATTGCTTTGACTTGGTTTCAGTCTTCTACAAGGTGCACACCAATCTTTTTAACCAAACTCTGCAGTGTTTTGTTTCTGAAGGTGGGAAGGGACATCATCTCTTTGGAATTTTAAAGAGCATACAGTTATTTAAATACAAAGATCCATTCTAGCTGTTCCTCTGAATTCTAGTTGTGGTTATAACTGATGCATTAAGAGTAAGAGTTTAAGCTGTTTGCATTTCCTCTATGCATTCACACTTGTCATCTTAATATTGAATTAACTTCCTTTCCTGTAAGATTAGTTTGTAACACTGAGAAAATTTAAATTTTTAGTTTTGAATTTCTTTCAGTCAGAGATACTTTACCATTGTATCTGCCTGCAGAAGTTTACGTACATCTTGAGAAAGAAGGGGATGTTCATGTAATATGAAACAAAGTACTCTAGATTGATAACTGTATTTTAAGTTGAGCTTGTGGGCTTTCAAATGAACAAACTGTCTCTATTTGTGCCCTCATGTGAAGTATTACATTTTAATCCTGACCTATGAATGTATGCATCTTTTCTTTCATGTTCTTTAAACATCTGAAAGAACCTCAGGTGTTTAAAATAAAAATAAAAAACATCCCACCCTCATTGCTTTATGCTTAGTCCAGGAATAAAAATTTCCAAACTAAGTATATGAACAAGCTTAAAGGAGGTTTAGCATTAGTTTGAACTAAGCTATTGCATTTCAGCAAAAGGATAAAAGGTTGTAATTATCTACTGTAATTGTATATCTACTGTAAAAAAAATTATTTTGCAGACATTAACATATGCAGCTGCTGTTCAATATTATCCAAGAATCTTACAAGTATTTGCATCAATTCATAATAGCAGCTATGTAAAATAGAGGTGGAAGGATTGAGGTCTCTTCTTCCAAGGATATGGAATGTTAAATCAATTAAAATTCAGATGTTTGTGCTGTGACTGGAATACATTGAGTGTTAAATTTATCCCTCTTCTGCTAGTCCTCTGGAAAATGTTGCTACTAAATTCTTATCATTTTTTACTTAAGTTGGCTGCCAGTTTGTTTTATAACTGCTTAACTGGTTTGCAGCATGTTTCTCATAAGATGCTTCATTGGGTCTTGTGAGTGTGGTGCTTCGTTAGAAAATGTGTAAAACTGTATTTAATTTCTTCAAGTTAATGTAACTTAATTGCTATTAACTTGAGCTGTATTTCCTTCAACTTCATATTTTATAGTAATGCTTGGTCTTTCAGTTGTATTGATCTTTAATTTTGAGAATACCACATGCAGAACAATTCCAAGAAGTTTTTAGTTCTTGAAATTTATGCTTATTTTAAATGTTAATAAATAACTACCATATCTGCCTTTTGGGTTGCTAGTGAGTATTGATGATTTCTTGAAAAACTTAGTCAAAGATGGAGACAGGAATACCTGTCCTATGAAGTGGATGAAATTTCAGAATACCAAAGAGAAACAAAAGCTATATGAGATGTTAGAACCAAACTATTATTTTGAGGTTGGTCCCTCACTCACACTTCAATATTGCTTTTCAGATGCTGGAAAAATCTTTTGAGCAAAAAATTAAAATAAGGATGTGTGGATAGAGTAACTTATTCCAGCTGAACTCCCTATTTGACCTGCTTGCTTTTTTCATTTATCTTTTACATCTCTCTAACATGAGTTGACAACATTATACTGGAGAGCAAGTTAATGCTAAGGTTCCCTATTTTACATTTTCTTGAAATAAGCCATATTTTTTTTACCAAGACTTTGAAGATTCGTTATGTTCATCATAGACCATGTTCACAAAATGTAATCATTGCAATTTTCTAGACTTCCCTCAGATTTCATGGTCAGTGACTTTTCTGGTCTCAAATCTCTTGCTTATATGAAGTTGCTTACCTGAAGAAGCCGTTTGGTTGCTAGATTATTTCTATCAATAACTGTAGCCTTTAGAACAGGTTATATTGATAAGCCGCATCTTTTCTTAGCCTCATACTGATCAAATGACAAGATAATGAAATATGATTAACTTTTACGTTAGTATTATTAAAAAATACTGAAGGCTTCCCAGATAAGCTGTATTTTGAACACTTTCACTGTTTAACTCTCTTGCAAGTTTTGGTTAGCTTTCTGTGTCCCAAATATGTCTTATGTTCAGGACTTTCTCTAGCAGACTGAAAAAGTCTCTGTTTAAACACAGCCTTTCTGCACTACACCTTGATGGAATTTGTCACTTACTGTCTTTAGATCTAACAGTAAGATTGCAATTGTTTTTGAGTAACTTCAGTCATGTTCACTGAGCTTACCTGCTTTCTCTCCAACACCTTTTATTCACTTGAAAGGACACTTTGACTTTCTACCGTCTTTTTCTTTTGATGTTTTCCTCCCATTCCTTGCAATTACATTAATCATACCTATGCCATGTAAAAGAACAATGAGCTGTTGGTTTATTCTGTTGGAACCAGTGGGAGGGATAATGGGAAATCTTTCAACAAAACCAGAAACAGATGGAACTGTGTGATACTTGCAACTGTAGAGAGCAAATGCACCAACAAAGTCTCTAAGGTAGAAGGAAATTGAGGAAAAAACTGTACAGATGTAGTCTATAATGTTTCACTCTGCATTTGTAGGATGGTTCAGTATGGAGCCAAGTTGTTTATTGTTTGAAGGAGCTTACTGATCAGAAATCTACAATTCTGATGATTACACACAAGAATAGAAATCTACTGCTCAGTTGGGTGAAATTCAAAGTGTTTTTTAAATTGGAATGTGTTTCTTAATATCTATCCCCACCCCCAAATTCCCCCAGAAAAAAACTGCAAGCCATTCGGGAAAAAGTTTGTGTAACACAGACATTTGAACAAAATCGTTTTGTAGCTTAAAAGGTTAGGGGCCATTTACCTGTTCATGGAAGAATATTCAGAGAAAAGCATCAGTCTGAGATGTTGCTAGTTGGATGAAATTATGCAGCAGACTCTTCAAAATGTGTATTTAAAGAGAGACCTGAGACAGAACTTGTAGCTGTAGTCAATCTCAGATCAAATGAGGTAGTTTTTTATAATTCTGTGCTTCTTGGGGACCTATGAGACACCTAAAATGAGACAATCCTTGCTTCAGAGTATTTATCTTTCAAATGATGCATGAAAAGCAGACACAAAAATATCCTGTCCTTTGGATTGAGAATTAATGTACCTGACCTAATTGGAGTCCTTGTGCATAGCTGTTAAGAGGCAAAAATCAAAATCAGCTTCTGAGTTTCAGTTTATTACCTTACCCTTTATGCTGTTTCTCCCTGCTAGGCACCAGATTTCTTTGTGTGCTGACTGCAAAACATTCTCTTCAGTATTATGTTGTTCTTGTATCAGTGAAGATAGTTTATTAATAATTGATTGTTACCAAACAAAAGTGGGAGACTTCATTTAAGAGAGCTGAGCCTGTTCCCACCTGCCCAGGAATGTTATACTTGTCTCCTAACACAATGAGCTATAGAAGAAGGCTATATACACTAAACCAAAATTTTAGCCTATGTTTGATTTGAAAATGTCCTAGGAAAGCACTGGCATAACAGTGTGATGAGATGGACAGAGCAGAATAAATGCTTATTGTGCTTTAGTTTTAAGTCATTCAGTGTGGAGTTATTTAAATAAGCTACCTGAATTATTATTTTTTAGTCCTGATATCAATTTAAATACTGCTGGAGAAAGATAAATTGTTATTCATTTGGCATTCAAAAGCCAATCTTGAAGCTGATGTTTGAAGCATTTCTTTCTGGAAATATTAGTGTACACAAATTTCTCCTGTTTGCATTTTTACAGAAAATGGATCTTTAATTAGAATGTACAAGCGTAATGCAGCAGTTTTTGTATTTATACCTAATCAACCATCAGCATGCACTAACCCATTTATATTTAATTGATAATGTATTGATCCATTTATAATAAATCACATTTTCCATAGTAGAGTTGAAGGACAAGTAAAGGGTTGACACTAGACACTTCAGAAATGGATGTCTCTGTACTTGAAAGTCTGCAATTAAGACAGACTGAGGAATTGGATATAACTGAGAGAAAGATATGCTGGCAGCAAATATAATATAAAGCAGCTCTACTTTTTTGTGGGGTGGCAAAAGGGTTAAATAGGGATCACTAAAGGAGTATATTGGAATCGCAGAATCACAGACTGGTTGAGGTTGGAAGGGACCTCTGGAGCTCATCTAAGTCCAACCCCCCTGCTCAAGCAGGGTCACCTAGAGCACATTGCACAGGATTGCATCCAGGCGCATTTTGAATATCTTCAGAGAAGGAGACTCCACAACCTCTCTGGCCAACCAGTTCCAGTGCTCTGTCACCCTCACAGTGAAGATGCTTTTCCTCATGTTCAGAGGGAACTTCCTGTGTTTCAGTTTGTGCCCGTTGCCTCGCGTCCTGTCGCTGGGCACCACTGGGAAGAGTCTGGCTCCATCCTCTCGACACCCTCCCTTCAGATACTTGTACACATTGATAAGATCTCCTCTCAGCCTTCTCTTCTCCAGGCTAAACAGGCCCAGCTCTCTCAGCCTTTCCTCATAAGAGAGATGCTCCAGTCCCCTAATCATCTTTGTAGCCCTTCGCTGGACTTGCTCCAGTAGTGCCACATCCCTCTTGTACTGGGGAGCCCAGAACTGGACACACTACTCCAGATGTGGCCTCCCCAGGGCTGAGCAGAGGGGGAGGATCACCTCCCTCAACCTGCTGGCAACACGCTTCCTGATGCACCCCAGGATACCATTGGCCTTCTTGGCCACAAGGGCACATTGCTGCCTCATGCTTAACTTGGTGTCCACCAGCACTCCCAGGTCCTTCTCAGCAGAGCTGCTTTCCAGCAGGTCAACCCCCAACCTGTACTGGTGCCTGGGGTTATTCCTCCCCAGGTGCAGGACCCTGCACTTGCCTTTGTTGAACTTCATGAGGTTCCTCTCCGCCCACCTCTCCAGCCTGTCCAGGTCTCTCTGAATGGCAGCACAGCCTTCTGGGATGTCAGCCACTCCTCCCAGACCCACAAGGTCCATGGAATATGGAAAGGAGAAGGGTCACAGAGTACAAGAGTAACAGGTATGTGAGAAGAATTACTGGGGGAGGTATGGGGCGATCTGGAGATTGGAAGGCTGCAGAAATCAGTGCAAAGAGTTCTTGAATTAAATTTGTTAATGAGGATTTTGCAGTCCTAATATTGATTCAGCTGGGAGAAAAGAACTGTGGCTGAGGTATTTCATTATGCAGCCAGGATGTAAGTGTTGAAAGTATGGATCCCACTCCCAGGATAGCAGGTACCCTGATGGCTGAGACTCTCTGCGCAAAGGTAAGCTTGGACTGGAACCTCTTCTGGCTGAGGAGGGAAGCAAACCTGGATGTTTCCCTCTTGGTAAGTTTTTACCCACTAATCTGCTAGCAACCTCATTTCAAACAAGGATGAGTTCTGTGCAACTTTTTGAACCCAAAAACAGAAGCGCTGAGTCTTAAGGGGGATTACAGCTCTTAGTATGAAAATCTACAGAAGAGATTTTTCAGCTCTTCCCTATCATCTAGCTCTCATCCTTAATAATAAAGAGCTTGCTGTTGGCTGAGTTGGATCCAATTTTGTAATTCTCTTCATGATCTGTACTGGAAGCTCTGATATTGCAGAAAGGCTTGGGGATATGTTTTTTTTTTTTTTTTTTTTTAAAGCAAAAATCTTCGTACACTTATTTCTAGCTGAAAGTCCTTGGTCAGTAATGTCACCAATGCTAATACTCAGTACAGATCAAATAAAATGTTATCACAATGTAATCCTAATAAATCATGTGTAGGAGTGTTCTACCCCACTAACTAAAGAAATGAACCAAAATGTAGCATGCAGAAAAGACTGATTAAATTTCATTCAGCGAAATTACTTTTTTAATTTTTATTTTTTTAAAAAATCAAAGTACATTCAGTGCTTTAACTTCTCCTAGTGTCCATAACATTGTGCTCAAAAAAGATCCTAAAAGTAAATAGATGAAGTATGTAAATAAAACTGAAATTCATTATTCTATTGCCTGAACTGAGATTGAGAAAGTATGAAAAGATGCTTCTTAGTCCTAACTTTTAACAAGTTCAAGTTCAATGCAAAAATTTTTTCAAATGTCAACCCAACCCTTTTTGCAGATATTTTACAATGAAACTCTTCCCACAAATTGCCTCATGTAAGAATGGATATACCAGTTAGGTCCAGCTAATGCAAGATCCTGCCTCTGACTGAAACCAATTGTGAGTACTGAAAGAACAGCAGAAGAGCAGGGAAAACGTGATTTGGATGCTTCTTGCATGTTCTCCTAGCTTCCAGCTATTTGGGCTTTTTAAATCAGGACCCTTTCTGGATTTTTACCTCAATGAATTTGTTCAGTTGCTTTATGATTTGCAAGTTATATAAATAGTTCAATGCAACTTGAATAGATTCAGAAAGCCTTTAAAAGGAGGAAAATTCTATAGCAAAACATCATTTTTTTTATTATTAATACATCTGCAGGTAAAAACATGACTCATCTGACAGCTAAGAACAAAAGAGTCCATTGAGAACTTTCTTCAAAGAAATAAGTTAAGCATGGATTTTTTCCATTAAAAGAAATCTTAAGCAAATGTGAAAAATATCAAGATGACAAATGACATGTTATTCTACATACAAAGCAAATGCAACTTTGCAAAATGATGCTGTATATGACAGGTTTGGTGGGAAAGCTTCCATTAATAGGTGTGTCTAAAAAGACTATCCAAGACTTTCCACACTCTTTTCCCTTGGAAAAATACCTTAGAGCTTCAGAAACTAGTTACTGTTGGAGAGAATTTAGTCAAACTTTTCATATTTAAATGTGTGGTATTCCAGAAGAAGCACACTAAAGCAACCTACAGGAGAACTAAATATAGTAGTTACATGGAGGCAGGTGCTGCACTCCCACTGAATCAAGTGCTTCTGTCCTTGTACAAAGACAAAATGTGCTTGAAGTTGGATTAGTTAGTGGGTTTTTTTCTTTTTCTTCCTATTGATTTCTTCTACTGTGCTGATGTCAATGTACATGGAAATTAGCACCAGAAAACTGTTCCCAGGTGAAGGTGGATCCTTTGCTTCTAGCTGAATTGTAACTGTTGGAGGAAATGCTTTCTGAAATAAAGAAATAGTGCTTAGGAATACATATTTTCCTTCCAAGAACTTTTCTGTTTCCAGAAAAGGGGTGATTAGTAGAGCCAGATAGTGTTGGCTGTTATCTCTATACATTCTACAGACCTTTATCTCAGTATTCAGCCACCTTTACAGAGGTAGAGATTTTTTTGTAAGAGGTTGTGAATTTAAAGAGATATCTATCCCAGATTTTATACAGAACTTAGATTATTTCAATACTGGTAGAAAGATATCTTTATCCAAGTTTGTTTTTTAAGAAAGAGTGAGAACTAGCATGGAAGTCATGTTTATACATTGTGGTCATAAGTTATCATCTGCGCAAGTGCTCAGCAAGTTGTAAACTTCTTGCACACCTCTGCTGCAGGCTCACCTGCTTCCCCCAGGCCAAAAGCTGGCCTGAGGCCAGTTACCTGTTGTGCAGAAGCTGTGGAGTAGTGTTAGCACAGTTCTGGGGCAAAATAACGTGCTTTGCTGCTCAGATTGCTCTCAGTAAGACTGATTAGCTCAGCAACATTCCCACCCTACTGCACACTTATACTTCTTCTGCATCACAGCTGGATCATGTTTGGCAAGTTTAGAGCGTAGACAGTTCAAATGTCCATGTCAAATGAGTCTACCTTCACCACGTAAGCAAACAAAATAAGCACCTCATCTGTGCAGGACAGTAGGTACATCAGCAGTGTGGTGAAGTGAAAAGACTTTGTATTCTCAGTGTTCTGGCTTAATTCACTGAAGGAAAGAAATGGCTAACAGCAGCATCATTACAGAAAAGGAGAGGAGTGGGTTGTCTTTTCTGTGCCTCAGACCTTTTGTTGAACAGCAAGCATATGCTTTAATCTTCATGCCTTAGTGTCATGTCAGTAATGTGGAAACTTTTTGACCTAGCAGGAGTTTGAGAATAAATTAATCAAACTTGTGAAAACTGTATAGGTAAGTTTCACAAAATTCCATTGTTTGAGTCTTTCTCACACTCAGTTGATCCCTAATCAGCAAAATTATTTCAACTCTGCAGACGCAGTTTGGAATAGAAGGAAGAGCAGCTTTTGATGGTTATGTTCTCCCTCCTGTCTAAAAACCCTGGAAGATGGGCTTGCTAATTGCTTGCACCACCTGATCATATTCCTCTTCTACCCCTTTGCTTTCCATCATGGGTGTTGTCAAGTATGCTGAAGGTGCAGGTATAAGTGTGCCAAACTTTTTGGCATTGCAGTATCAGCTGTTTTTTTAGACAACAGCAAAATTGCTTCTTCCAACCCTGTAAGTCAAGAAAGTATAACAGTAAGCCAGAAAACATGCAGCAGTCAAACCCATCTGGAGGAAATGAAGATACAACTTCTTACAAACCTGAATATCAAATGATTTAATTGTGAGGGTAAGTAAATGTGTAGACCACTTTGTATATTTGATATGTGTTGCATGGTAGCCACTACAAGATGCCTTATGAAGAGTTTTTTAACTTCTTTGAACGTTCTAAGTTAGCTTTTTTGGCTGATGCCTTTTTGCAGTATTTACCTCTGTAAATAGGTATGTTTGTCTATGAGCTGACAAAACCATTTGTACTTGCTATTTCAGTAAATAGGACTCAAGTTTACTCAATATAGGTTTCTGTAACAAAGAACCATGATTGTAAACTGAAGGCATTCGGGAGATCAGGAAATCACTGAAAAGCCTTCCCCCCCCCTTTTTTTTAATTTTAAATGTGGAGCTATATCAAGTGAAGTATATCCAAATAATATTAAACTATTTCAAAAGTTCTTTCAGATTGTTCTTGTCAGACTAGGAAGGTCCATCCCAAGATAAAGTTGGAATATTAGAAATACCTGAATTTGGGTGAGTAGAATTTAATGCATAAACCTGGCCTTTTAAAACTAGAGCAAAGCCATTTCATACTAAGCAGTTATTAGTGCTTGCACATCTTTACAAAAAATAAACTAGATTTGCTTCCTCTGTGTGAAATAGCTTTTATATATTGATAAATCCTATCTCTATTAATCAATGATGGAATAAGGAGAAATGACTCATTCTTTTAAAGAGTAACTCAGGGCTCCAAGTAATAAAAATTGAACCATAATGGTAAAATCTAGTGGGAAAAAAACAAAAAAAAAAACAAAACAAAAAACGAATTGAAACCTAGAGGAAACTTTTGCCTTGCCAGGGATGTCAGAAGAGTGGAAACATGATTATTTTTAGCATGTTTCTTGAAGAAGGTGATTTGGAAAGATGCAGCTGGGCACAATCTTTAGGCAAAATTAGATTGTAGCTGTGCTAGTGCTACCCTAGTAATTTGGGTGGGAGTGAGAGGGAGAGCCACCAGTTTAAATGCATACTAAATAAAAAGTGAAATAACTACAATGAGGAACATGCAGTGATCTTAATTTCACTGAGTGAGATGTCATGTGACTATTTAAATGTGTACATCTAAGTATTATTTATGCAAATGCACCAGGAATTCTAATGTTAAATCTTAATACAGAACGTTCATACTTGATTTTGGGCATGACAGAAGGTGCTTAATTTAGAACCATGAGACCCTCAAATGTTGCAGCGTGCAAGGGGTAAATATAGGTTCCACATTTGGAGGTATCAGATTCTGAGTGAAAGGAAGACAGAAGTAACTGAGGCAAATTCTATGACTACTATGGAAATGTTCACTATAGTCATTCTGCCAACCTCATGAACCAAATATATTTTAGAGAAGCATTAACAGCACGTGTCACTTGGTAACATATTCCTGTAGGGATGTCAAGGTCATGAGAGCACAGCTTGTGCAAGATGTGCTGTGTTCTCTAGATGAGTCCTTTCTCTACTGTCTCTAGATGTACATAACACGCCTGGGAGAGTTCTCAGAGGCAGTCTTATAAGTGAAGTACTCAAGCATTTTGATATCCTCTTAATCTTGCACTTCCATGTTTTGACTAAGCATTGCAGAAAATTTGTTTTATCATCATTTTTTGTAAGTTGCTGGAAATAAACAGTATCTTTTAGCACTCTTTAAGAATTCTTTATCCTTTTCTTTTAAAGGTGAAGGGCAGATTTGGGGTGTCATTCTGGTTCTTTTGAGAGACCTACTGACTTTTGTGGGTTGGAGTTAGGTGCCCAATGTTGTATTTGCTTCTAAGCTTCTTACAATGATGCTGAAAGGCAGAGAAGTCATTGTAAGCTGTTTTGCAAGACACCTTGATATTGTTACTTTACTCACCTGTGTGATGTATTTTTAATCACTTGTCATTTGTCTCCTGGATTTGGAAAAGAGTGAGATAAAATGCTTGCCGGATTTATTGTAGCTCTGCAGCTTATTTAGTTGGTTGTGGACTTCCGTTTGAGGATAATTATGTTCTATCTTTAGGACTGTTCCTTTAGCTTGGAAATATTTTAGTTACTCTTTGGAGCTACTCTTTGGCTTATGCAAAGCAGTCTGGCTTCATTAGTGACAAAATCATACCTGTGTCAGCAGTTAAGTCCAGGTTAGCCCCAAAGCTGATGACAAACTATTCATAAACATTGTTTCCTGGTGTACCGGTGCTACCCATAACTACTGTGCAAGCATAAAGGAAGGTACTGTTCCAGCCTTGAGGAGCAGACATTTACCTGCACTTTGAGGAGGTTAGGGTTGGATAAGGTGTCTTTGACCCTCCAGAGCTGGAGCACTGAATGACGCGTGAAAATGCCAGATATTCGCTGACTGGAAAAAGTTTTACAAACATAATGAAACTACTAAGACATGACAGCAGAGGGAGCCATTGAGATTTGGTTTGTTTGCTTTTCCTCTTCTATAGAGAGAGGGGAAAAAAAAAAAAAAAGAGATTTCAAGTTTCAGAGCAGGTTTTTTTTTCCTGTCACATTTAACTGAGGAGACAGGTGAGAGTATAGAAAACAAATTCATGGTAATCCTAATGCATTTTACACTAGTGTCACTTGTGATATTGAGATGTTTCAGGTATTTGATTATGTGAGTGCTCTGGTCTCCTTTCTAAATAAATACTGAGAATTTTGTGGAGCAATCGATATTAATTCATTACATGCATGCACTCTCTACTGGAATGTATAATGTTTTTTAAAAAACCGTTCTATAAACCCATGTTATTTTTAACCTCCATTAATTAGTGGCTTTGTTTTTATATTTACCAATGTTTCTTTTTCCTGTTTTCTGTCTACTGCATTCCATACTTTCCCATAGGTTTGCACAATGCCTGGAGCTGTGTGGGCTTTGCAAGAATAACAACAGAAGTTTCCAAAAGCAAGCTGCACATGCACAAAAGCAACACACTTTTCCATGTTTTCAAAAACTTTTTAACAGAAAGGCTATGGCAAATGGGTAAGAAGAAAAAGGCATTTAAATTCTTATTATTACCTCTTATTATTTACCTACTAGAAACCACAACTAAAAGTGTCAGCTCATAGTGCTACGCACTGTATCCACAAACATACTGAGGCAGATGCTCCTTGAATCAGGAGAAAGTGGAGCTGGAAAGATAAAGTTAGCAGTCCAGAGCAGATCAATGCCTGTTGAGATTTTACTCCAGAAATATTAATTCCTATAAACTAGAAATAGATTACAATGTAGAGTTTTGCATGTTTATTGCATTTCTTTTACATCAGAACTCCCTTATTACAGAATACCTATTCTCTAGCTTGGAATAGTAGTAATAAGTGTATCATGTACATTCTTCATGATGATTCCTGTTTACTTATACCCTGAATACATATCAGTCTCAAAAAGCAGGTATTTTTCTCAGTTCCCAGCAGGTTGTTTTTTTTTTTCTGAAAACACCTAAGATACAATGCCAATTTGATGTTCCAACACTAAACATGTCTTTGAGGGTGGGACTTTCATTTCATGTTTTTCTTGCCATCTTCACCTTACATCGTTACAATTTTTCTTGTCCAGCTTCTGGAGCTACCAAATGATTGTTGACTACAATTTCCATTGGATTTTGGGAGGGACTTTGACAACTTCTTTTTCTTCTTGACTACTCATTTTCTAATTCTCAGAAATCTATATAGACCTGTCATATCTTTGAAATCAGTCTAGAGTTCAGGAGGTTCCTGCAGAGTATTGATGATAACTTTTTGACACAGGTGGTGGAGGAACCAGCAAGGAGAGGTGTGCTGCTGGACCTTGTACTAACAAAGGACTGGTTGGAGATGTGAAGGTTGGGGGCAGCCTTGGCTACAGTGACCATGAGATGGTGGAATTCAGGATCCTGTGAGGAGGAAGCAGGGCAATAAGTAGGATCGCAACCCTGGACTTCAGGAGAGCAAACTTTGGCCTCTTCAGGGACCTACTTGGAGGAATCCCATGGGTGAGGGCCCTAGAAGGAAGGGGCGTTCAAGAGAGCTGGTTAATATTCAAACATCACTTCCTCCAGGCTCAAGAGTGGTGCATCCCTATGAGTAAGAAGTCAAGCAAAGGGGGCAGGAGACCTGCATGGATGAGCAAGGAGCTCCTAGCAAAGCTCAACCAGAAGAAAGAAGCATACAGAATGTGGAAAAAGAGACAGACCACTTGGGAAGATTATAGGAACATTGTCAGAGTATACAGGGATGTGACTAGGAAGGCCAAGGCCCATTTGGAATTAAATCTGGCAAGGGATGTCAAGGACAACAAGAAGGGCTTCTTCAAATACCTCAGTAGCAAGAGGAAGACTAGGGAAAATGTGGGCCCTTTGCTGAATGGGGTGGGTGCCCTGGTGACGAAGGATGCAGAGAAGGCAGAGTTACTGAATGCCTTCTTTGCTTCAGTCTTTACTGCTCAGGCCAGCCCTCAGGAACCCCAGACCCTGGAGGCAAGAGAGAAAGTCTGGAGAAAGGAAGACTTCCCCTTGGTGGAGGAGGAGTGGGTTAGAGATCATTTAAGCAAATTTGACACCCACAAATCCATGGGCCCTGATGGGATGCACCCACGAGTGCTGAGGGAGCTGGCGGATGTCATTGCTAAGTCACTCTCCATCATCTTTGAAAGGTCATGGAGGACAGGAGAGGTGCCTGAAGACTGGAAGAAAGCCAATGTCACCCCAGTCTTCAAAAAGGGCAAGAAGGAGGACCCAGGGAACTACAGGCCAGTCAGCCTCACCTCCATCCTGGGAAAGGTGATGGAACAGCTCATCCTGGAAGCCATCTCCAAGCATGTGGAGGAAAAGAAGGTGATCAGGAGTAGTCAGCATGGCTTCACCAAGGGGAAATCATGCCTAACCAATCTGATAGCCTTCTATGATGGAATGACTGGCTGGGTAGATGAGGGGAGAGCAGTGGATGTTGTCTACCTTGACTTCAGCAAGGCTTTTGACACTGTCTCCCATAACATCCTCATAAGGAAGCTCAGGAAGTGTGGGCTAGATGAGTGGACAGTGAGGTGGATTGAGAACTGGCTGAATGGCAGAGCTCAGAGGGTTGTGATCAGTGGCGCAGAGTCTAGTTGGAGGCCTGTAGCTAGCGGTGTCCCCCAGGGGTCAGTACTGGGTCCAGTCTTGTTCAACTTCTTCATCAATGACCTGGATGAAGGGACAGAGTGCACCCTCAGCAAGTTTGCTGATGATACAAAACTGGGAGGAGTGGCTGATACACCAGAGGGCTGTGCTGCCATTCAGAGAGACCTGGACAGGCTGGAGAGGTGGGCGGAGAGGAACCTCATGAAGTTCAACAAAGGCAAGTGCAGGGTCCTGCACCTGGGGAGGAATAACCCCAGGCACCAGTACAGGTTGGGGGTTGACCTGCTGGAGAGCAGCTCTGCCGAGAAGGACCTGGGAGTGCTGGTGGACACCGAGTTAAGCATGAGGCAGCAATGTGCCCTTGTGGCCAAGAAGGCCAATGGTATCCTGGGGTGCATCAGGAAGCGTGTTGCCAGCAGGTTGAGGGAGGTGATCCTCCCCCTCTGCTCAGCCCTGGGGAGGCCACATCTGGAGTAGTGTGTCCAGTTCTGGGCTCCCCAGTACAAGAGGGATGTGGCACTACTGGAGCAAGTCCAGCGAAGGGCTACAAAGATGATTAGGGGACTGGAGCATCTCTCTTATGAGGAAAGACTGAGAGAGCTTGGCCTGTTTAGCCTGGAGAAGAGAAGGCTGAGAGGAGATCTTATCAATGTGTACAAGTATCTGAAGGGAGGGTGTCGAGAGGATGGAGCCAGACTCTTCCCAGTGGTGCCCAGCGACAGGACGCGAGGCAACGGGCACAAACTGAAACACAGACAGTTCCCTCTGAACATGAGAAAAAGCGTCTTCACTGTGAGGGTGACAGAGCCCTGGAACAGGTTGCCCAGAGAGGTTGTGGAGTCTCCTTCTCTGGAGATATTCAAAACATGCCTGGATGCAATCCTGTGCAATGTGCTCTAGGTGACCCTGCTTGAGCAGGGGGGTTAGACTTAGATGATCTCCAGAGGTCCCTTCCAACCTCAACCAGTCTGTGATTCTGTGAAAATTATTAAATATTTCTTTATTATTAAAAGGTTTGAATACATAAGATACCAAACACACTCTAGATTAATGTCTGTGTTTTGAGTTTGGCACGTGTGTATAATTTGTGCTTATGTCTATACACATGCACACACACATTCAAAGATAAGAGCCCAGAATTTAAACGCATATGGAAGTGAGACTCCATGCACACACACACAGCCCTGATCACAGCCTGACTAGGACAGTTCAGTATTTTTATGCTAGGATTCCTACTCCTGCTGATACACAACCTAGAGGGCAGATCCTCTCAGTTCTGAGTAGCGGTCAACTTGTATGTCAGCTCTGGCAGTGGTTTTAAGGTGTAGAAAGTTAGAGAGGAAACAAAGCTGTCAAAGTGAGCTTCTTGGAAAGCATCGTATTTGCTGTCTGCTGCTTTCAGATCTACGGAAAAACTTTGTGCAGTAGACGAGACATGGTGTGTGTGTCTTCAAGTGTTGCAGCACAGAGGCAGTGCAGAAAGGGGAGACAAGTTTTTAAATAGTCTTTCTGTTATATTAATCCTCTTCTGCTTTCTGGTATCTGAGTTTCCTGAGGCAGACCTTGTACCTGGGCTCCTCTTATAAGTAACCTGTGTGGGACTGTGGGGCTGTGATGTGTTGAGTTCATATCTGTGAGAAGTCAGTCCTGTGCTGCTTATGCCAGTTCCTGAACTGCTACAAACCTCCCAGCCAGCAGTAAGAAGATTATCTTTTCTGACTGCTGCTTTGGCCCTAATTAAGGTAATCAGACTTATTTTAACCAACAGGTCTGCATCCTCTGTAAACTTTGAATACTGTTAACCATGGAATAAACTGTTACTGAAAGAGCAGCTCCTTGAGCCCTTTTGGCTCTAGGATAGAATTTGTTGAAAATTTCCTTATAATATGAACACCAAAAAAAAATTGTAAAAGGATGGGAAAATATTGAGAGGGATGAAGACAAACACCAGGTACTGTTACATTAGAGAACTGTGATTTTTCTGTCCCATCTGAGAGTGATCTTTACTAAATTTTAAACAAGCAGTCATGAGATCATAGGGTTGTCTTTGTTTAGCTGTATAGCACCATATTTGGAAGAAGCAGAACAAGAGATTTCTGAAGGTTTAATGTAAGCATTAATGTACGGTGATGAAGGAAGAGATCAAGATGGTTTCTAGCTATAAATGATAAGCAACACAGTTTCATAGCACTGATAGCTGGTAGGGCTGGTCGCTGCTCAGACCAAAAAAACTGAAAAGACAGGCTGATGTCCTACGGAACTGGTAATGGTGAAAGTCTGCTTATAGAAGATCTGCATGTAGAAAATCACGACGGGAAGCTGAGTGCTTTATTTGATCCTGACATCTGGAATGTCTCAACTAAGAAGCCCAAATATGATCTTCCATGTTGTAGCATCTGCTGTATTGAGTGCCTCTAAATTAACTTCACAAATTCTCATATGAAGAGATTCTAAAGTGGATATCAGTCATGTGCAGTGAAAATAACCCAGAAGTGCAGCTCTGACATCTATGTTAAGAAATCACTAGGGAAGGAAAGAAATCCATACTTCCCAATAGTATTCCAATACAATTAATGAAATGTGTGTTATGAGATGTCTTGCATATTTGTGTACCCACAAATATCAAAACATGAATGATAAAAATTCTTCTGATTTTGATACCAGCCTATTAGGCTTTGTTCTGTGATGCTTCTAGGAAGAAATCTGCATACACAGAGCTCTGTAAAGAAAAGGCAGGCCAATAAAATCAAGATTCTAGGCATTCATAGTCTTAGGTCAGTATAAATATCCACACAGACGTCAAAATAAAAGCTAAATATTAGGCTTTGCCTGGATTTGAGTATTAGGAGATTTGTTCATATTCCAAGCACCAAAATCAGACTTGTTCTTGCTTTTGAATTTTTTGAAAGATTGAATTAACATCTAGTCTCTTAAGATTTAGGTTTATCAAAATTTAGAGATGAGGAAAATGCGTGTCCTGTTCATTCTTTAATGCAAAAGCTCTGCCACAGCTGTAATATGATGGAACTTTGTGTAGAGCAGCAAGAAAGGAGCAAGAGAGGTGCTTCTGTCCTTTAAAAGACTGTTCCTTCTGAACTCTAATGACAACAATTTATCTGCCTTAACAGATTTTTCCACTGCTGTCCATTCAAAAAGATGTACAGAGGTCTCAAGATTTTAGTTTTCAGGCCAAAAATACCATTTTTTTTTAAACCCTGATCTAAGCTCCCCGTTTGAATCAAAATTAAAATGTACATTCTGTATAGTAATTACATTTCAAAGCATGCTATACCAGCTAATGCTTTCATTGAGGTTATTGATGTTTTACTTATTTAAAGGTATGATGCCTGATGTCAGAGTATCATTTAGGAAGTGTATTTTATCTTTCAGAGCATAGCCAAGACCTTTTACAAGTCAAGTTGCAGATACTCACAACCTCCTTGACGTGTTTATTTTGAATTTTACTAGTGTTAATAAAGTGAGGTCTGCAGAAGAAGAGACATCTTATTTTTTTTATCTTCTTATGATCATGTATATGTTTACAGCATGAGTGAGTGCTCTCAAGAAAAACAAGTTATTTTTCACACCTTCTTTGCAGTTTATTTTTAGTCTGGCTCCCACTCAGACATTCATTCAAGTTACCCATTTGCTGGTGATTGGTTGGCTGTGTTGTCATTTTTCACTCCTTAGTTGAAAATGCGGAAGTCCAATGACCTTCTAAGAGCTTGCAATTAATTTTAAACCATATAATTTAAAAAAGTTTCCAGGTAATCATAAATGAGGAGAATTGGAGGTTGAACCATAAGGAATTTTGATGGTTTTTTAAAGCAACACATGGGTTAATAATTGCATTAATTTATCACAGATTTACAGTATATAACATTAGAATTAACCTTGGATTTGACTTCAGTTTTGTTACTATTATTCTTTTGTTTCCACAAACTAATCATGCCATTCTTAATTCCTAGACTGAGCACCAAATGACAGCTGGAACACTCTGGCATGTCTGTCCATTGTAATTACTTTTTTAAGATTTTTTTTTTTTGGGGGGGTGACAGGTTGACCTTGTTAGGTTCCAGCTGTCATGTAGTAATATACACTGCAATGACCTTGATCTTCCCATGTATTATCGTCCTTCCTGGATATTTTTCAGTTACTGTTTTTAAAATTATGAAGTTGATGCTGAAACTCTGTCACTTCTTGCAAATGTAATGTCTGACCTTCATAGCTGTATTGTGCCATTGGGGCCCCATGATAAACAACTCATCCTGATGGCATTTTTATTCCAGTGGACAGATGTACACTTATGAGATCATCAGGTTGGAAGGTGCTCTATGAGCTTTAACAGTTTAGCTGCTTATTAGCAAGGCATTAAAACAAAACAAAACAGAAACAAAAAAATCCCCAACCCCAACTTCTTGCTGTATTCAAATTAGTATTGACTGATGTTAAGCACTAGAAAAGTGTCAGTCCACTCTGAGGTCTGGCCCCTCATGGAAGTTGTCTATACATGAAGGTTCCCTACTATAGAAACTGGGCTGGTGTTTACTGTTAGTTGTTTCAGCAAGATCTTCATGTCTTACACGGCTGAATGCTTCCTCAGTTCCAGATGTGATGTTATATGAAGTTTGGGTCTGTGTACCTCTCCAAGAGGCTGTTACTAGTTTTGGTATTATTGAAATGTTTGGTTATAGTCAAGCTTGTCCAGTAGTTTTGTTTGATCAGCATTTGGCAAAGGTTTCTGTCTTCAGAGGATTCTGGGTTCTTAGAAACTGGATAATTTTATGACCAGTAATAATACTTGTAGGTATGGAAACAATGTCTAGGAGTAATGTTTTCATCTACATTAGGAAGAGGATTTTACAATCAGCCAAGCATAGTATTAGACTTTTTGCCTCCAGAAATTACTTTGCTTTCTCTGTTTAACTTCAAATGACGGGTCTAAACCAGTTGTTATCTTGGAGTTTATCATGCATCTGATGTTACTTGTTGCTATCATACTTGTAATAGAAACCTTATGTTACTTACTTAAAAAAATGATACACATAATATACAGCTGGAATGTCTGCTTTCTAAATATTTGATACCGGGGTCTTTCAGTGGAATAATAAAGCACTACTTTTGAAAAGCGGGATGAAAGAGCTGCAGTCAGTTGAATTGCACTGGATGGCAGGTTCTGTGGTCCAGTGGACAGAGTGGAAACTGAAGACTCAGGAGATGCAGTTTTCTACATTAGATTTGCCATTGTGTTACTACTTAACCTTTTTAGCTCTTAGCTTAGCCACTCTTTCAGTGGGAAGGGCAATGCTTCACAGTTTGGGGAGTGAGCTAATGCCTCTGAATGAACAGTCCTAGAAATAATCAACCAAAAATCCAAATTTGCTCTGACACTGATAAGGGAATTAAGAAAAGAAGACTAAGTCTAAATAAGCATTTATTACACTTTCAAAAGGTTGTAAAACTACAGGGTGTAGTTTTGTACTTGCACTATTGGGCATAGAGCTGAGGGGCATGAATGGATAAGTCAGATGCAGTATTTTCCATTACATCCAAAAGAGTCCCTGAAGGTTATAAGAAGAAAAAATCTGCACAAAGGAGAAAAGATATGCATTAAAGCATTTTCAAGTTTATAATATTTGGAATGTGAAAAATGACTTCTGAATTCCAAAACATGTTGTTTACCACACTCAAATTGGAACTCATGGGAACTTCTGAGGATGCAGTGTTAAAAATATTATTCAAAAGAAACTGTAATAAAAAAATTAAAGATGAAAAGTTAGTTACAAATTATCAAAAACAAGGCTTCCCCCAAAGCATTATATGCTTAAATAATTAACCATACTCATGTTTGATCTTGACATTTAATTCAAATGCAGGACAGACTCAAGACCCAAACTGAAAGGAAATGCTGATGTTTTTCCTCTCTCATTTGCAAGATCTTAGCTCAGTGCCATATTGCTTCTTTACTTCTCTATGATGCTCCATTTATCTAGTTATGTTCCATAACACATACACTTTCATATTTGATCATGGAAGCTGGGCTCCTGGGCAAAGACAAGGCTTGATCTCTCAAGACAGCATGGATCATAGGTCGAAAAACTAAGACAGATATGTTTTCTTTTGACTTAAATGGGAATTAATTCTTCAAATTTAACTTCAATATCAAGTATTTATTATAGCTGCATGTTTCCTTTTTCTGACTTTTTAGTTTGGTCAACAATCTTGTTTTGAACTTCTTATTCCCTCAAAAGATCATTTACTTAAGTCTTTAGCAAACTGTGCCCTCTGTCTTTGCTTCATTTCTTCTTTTCAGCCATCACCACATCATCTTCAGCACTGCTTATTGAATATATCTCCCCTGCTCACTCTTTGACTGTCAGTTTATCAGTTTTGATTTTCTCACCTGCTCTCTTGTGTTCTTTTCTGCCATCCCCACTTTGGCTTCTCCAAAAATTATTGCATATCCCGTCCACAATCACTCTTGTTTTTCTTTTCCAGTTCTGTGCTAGGCCATTTCCTACTCTACTCCCCTCCCTCATGCTCCTTGAAAGCAACTCTTACAATGACTTCCTAATGCCTACTTCTTAGTTCTGTTTTTAGAGGTGATAAGACTGACTTTGACAACATTTCATTTGGAAATTCAATCTGTTTTTAGCTCTTATACATATGTCCACTGCTGGTTCTCTCCCTCATTGTATCCTTTGATTTCATGTAATTATTTCTCTAATTTTTTGGTCCCTTCTCTTTCTTTATGAATGGTCTCTTAGTTGAATTGTACTTGTCAGGGATTACTGTTATTTCTACACCTGAAAGTCTATTCTCTATTGTCAAGCAACATTTTCTCTCCCTGCTCACTGCCCAAAATCTGTTCCATTTTAGTGCTACTTCTTAATGAATGTCCAACCATTAATTCAGGTTCCAAAAGGGGCTATAAATATAGTCTTTATATACATAAATTATATGTATAAAATATATATACAAATTTATAAAGCATATAATATAAAAAAGGATGACAATCCTTCCTTTCTTTTATATATTCACACATTTGCATCCCATTTGTCATCTCTGAAGGCAACTTTGCTTTCTTATTTAATTCAGACTTATAAAGGTTTATCTTTGGGTACTATCACTGTCTCTCTTCCATGTTGAAGAGAGACATGCTGACTGTTGCAGATTTTTCTCTTATTTTCAAGAGAGACGGTCTTTTCAATCCATTCACATAGCTAAGGTTCTTCTGATTTTTCTGTGACGTTTGTTGTAACGTCTGCTATCTGGCCATGGGAGTTGCAGTCTTATTCCACTCAAAGGTGCAGGAAAAAGATTTTTCTCAGGCTATCGCTTAGACTTTATCACTTCTTTAGCACACCAAATGCAATCTCCATTTCACAGTTCCTTCCCAGCCTACCCAGCTTCTCTCTTTCACTGTGAATACACCAAGCTCTTCCTCTGAACTAACCTAAAAAGCCAGTTTGTATCATTCATTTAATTTTTCAAAATATATCACTATACTTTTTCTTGCTACCAGCTTGTCTCCATACCCTCCTTCAAACCCTCCATCTTCATTATGCCTTGATAAAGGGCTGGTAGGTGCTGTGACCAGTAAGGTATGGTACTGACTCATTCCTGTCTGTGATGTGAATCAAAGACAGCTGAGATAAATTTCTTGCCATTGCTATAAAGGATGATTTGCTGGCCATTTGACTGATGAATTCTTGTGTGACTTTATTGTATTTCTTCTGGTACATTAGAAATTCATCATGGTAAGACAAGGAGAGTTTTTTTTGTTTTGTTTTGTTTTTTCCTCTCCTGTGGGTTTGTACCATGCCCTCCTGCATAAAGGAGTCCTGGTGCATGACCAAGTCTCCTGTATGCTGTCATAACACCAATAATGTAGCTGTGTCAGTTTATAGATTCAAATTGGGGGTATTTCTTGGGAAACTGTCTTATTCTATCAAAAATCCTGAAAACTTAGTAAATTACAACATCTTTTTGTACCCCAAAAGAAAGCCCCAAAGTCTATCTTATATTTTTGATAATATTGATAACCTTTTTTTCCATTTTATCCAAAAGCTCTTTTTTTTTCTTCTGTGGAAAAAATTTAACCACTTCCAGAGCCATGAAGGATGTTGGCTGTTGGGGCGCAGGGGAGTGAGTGCTGGTAACTGGATTTTCAGAACAGAATGTTTCTTTCTCATCAGTTAATCCCAAAGAAATGCTTATAAAAGCTCACTGCCTATGCTCCAATTTGTATTGATCAGCTGCCCCACCCTTTGGCTGGGGTGTATCATAAAGTACTTTCACTGTAAACACTTTGTGTAATTTATGTAGCACTCTGACGCTCAAAAAGCTACCAGGAAATTCTGAAGATCTGTCATTTATTGCTGTGCCTCTCACAAGAGATTCCTCTGCACTTCATGGAAAGCCTAAACTGGCTAGCGCGAGAGAGAAAATATCACAGTGTACTCACTTAGCCTTGTATTTTATTTTTGTTTCCTGTTTTGATCACATAATTTCACAGTAAAAAAAAAAAAAAGGCCAACAGGTCAGTACTTTCTGAATGTCATCTGTAGCTCCCAGAACAGTCAAATGGAGTTTTCATTGTCTTTAGTGAAGGAATATTTAAGACTTTATTTGTGGGAAGGAGAATACTTTTAAAAGGGAGAAGTAATATCTCCTTGTTAGTGGTGCTGAGGGAGATGGTAGAAGCAGATGTGCCTCCGGGTTTGCCTCCGTCGGGGTGGTGAAGGCAGGACGCCTTGCTGCCGCCCTGAACCTGGCAAGCACCTCCCTTCAAGCCAGGCTGCCTTTAACAGTTTTAAAGCAGCACAGTTAAACACCACCACCATCTTTTCCAAAAACAGAACAAAACAAAAAAATCCTGTTTGCCAGCAGATGGCAGTCGTGTAGGATTTTGAACGTAACAGTTAAAAAAAAAAAAAAAGAAAAAGAAAAAAAAAAAAGACTGCTACAGCTGTTTACAGGCTGCTGTGTACTCAGTCTCTTAGAGCTGTGAAGGGATTATCAAAATATTTCTCCTTGATCTGCATAAGCTGATCCTCTCATTAGCACTTCCTGATCAATTGGTATGTTTTTTGAAAGTGTGTTTTTGGCAATTGCTCTTTCTAGTGTGTGAAATGGTACCAACTTGGGTATTAGTGAAAATGGATGCTTATACACTAGATTGGAAGTACGTTTTACATAACCTTTCCTTAGTGGCATAGGAGCATTGGGCATCTCTGAGTATTGTTTACACTTAAAAATGGCCAAGTGAAAATTTTTATATCTGTAAATTATTTTTTAATTCTGTTTGTGTCATGATGCATGACTTGAAATTGACTTTAAAAAAAAATCTTTTCTAATGGTAAATGACCCTACATTTATCAGGTGTGGCTTTATTGGAGGGGGATATAACAAGAAGCTGTTAACCCTTTGCTTGCACAAGCTGATACAGATCTCACTTCCATCTCGTGTGATGTGATCCTGACTCCCTAGCCTCTTCCCACTTCGGTCAAGGCTATCGGGTGCCTGTTTACACAACACGCTCTACTGAAGAGTCGTGCCTATCAAAACAGAGATGCCAAAAAGTAGGTAATTCAGTCTCAGATGGAAACTTCCTACTCAGCTGCTCTCTAAACCTGAAGATACCTGTGCTCTAAGATTTTCTTGATTTTTTTGCATGTTATTTAAAATAATAAAATTGCATTCAGTGCAAGGCCAGAATTGTCTTATTCTTGGACACGCTAAGCATCCCAGTACCTTGCTTGTACCTGATCCTGTTTGGAATTCAGAAAATCAAGTGTTTCTCTGCTTGTGTCCCTTGAAGTTCTTGACCCAATAGGTGAGATGTGAGACTAACTAGCAGACACTGACAGAATAAGATACCTCACAAACTCAGTTGTGGCTTCTGCTTTTCTTTTAAGCGCAGCAAAAGGCCGATGTTGTGATGACCCTCTTTATATAACAGCCTGTTTGTTAAATGCACCAGACATTTCTCAAAAGTTCTTGAAGACATCAGCTCAGCTTTATCACACCTGTGTCAGAAGCTTGCTTCCTGGTCAATGGAGGAAAACAGAAATAGGTTGTCTCTAGAAAATGATTTGGGTCTTAGGAATGATGAAATGTCTCCTGGAGGATCTTTCATTTCTGTGGTCTAGAGAAACCTAAAACAACTAGGCTCTAGCCTACTGCATCTAGGCTCTCACTGTAGGCTTTCTGGTTACCTTTTGGAGGTAACTTGGAAAGAGCTGATTTTGGAAGGGAGACCACCTGGTAAAGTAAAGACTGAGTGTGATCAAAAATTTGCACGAAGGATGATTTTTAGTAACTGGAAAAAATGATTGCGTGTTCTGGGAGTGAAGTAGTGAGTGATGTTATCAAGGCAGTCAGGTAGGAGGGGGCTGTATAGCTACCGATAACTAGTATTCTCTTTCCTATCTGTAGTAGGTGACATAGGTGATACATTCTTCCTTCACATACCCAGAAAATACTTGAGTCTTTATTTGCAAGGAAAAAGGTGCTTGAAAAATTTCATGCCACATATTGCAGATGCACATTTTTTTCCTGTAATAAATCCAACGATATCCCTGTTTTGACTGAACTGTAGTAAGTTTATAAATATAATACACTTATTGTAATTAAATGTGAGACAAAACGCTTTTGAGAGACTTCACATTACACATGACACACCTAACTTTACTGTCTTTTCATTATCCCCTAAGTTTGTTTCTCATGACAATACACGTGGTACTGCCATGTGGCCACAAGATCTAAGCTGAAGGCAACCCACAAAAGCAGTATATTGAATTACGGGTCACTGCCCCTACTGGTTACCGGCATCTGAAACTTGAGTAGCGATGGTTACTTCTGTGTTTTTTGGTTTTGTTTGTTTGTTTGTTTTTTTAAAGCTTCTATCATGTTCAGAGAGGCAGTGATTAGTACCAACTGCTGCAAAAAATGTTTCAGACTTAAATTCAGATCTTTGGGGGAATAGAATTTCCTTTAAAATTTCTGTATTCATTTTCCTGGGAGCAAGAGGAACAGCACCAAACAGTCTTGTTGCTGACTTTCTCTTATTAGCTAAGGCAAAGCATATTATTGTTCATGTGTTGTGAAACACATATAAGCTACTGGCCTTTCCAAAATATGAAATAATTTGAAGAGCCTAGCTATTGAAATATTTCACATAGGAGCTGTATGAAGGAATTCTGACTTCCATTTGGTAGCCTGCGGGTCATTTTGCACTTCAAAATAATTGAAAATATGTAGCAAAATGAAGAGTTGTCCAAGATTAAATCAGTTCTTAAAGGGAAAACATGCTCAAATGCAGACCATTATCTGGTGATGTTTGTACAGCACTGAGCACACCCGGGTTCTGGGCTAGAGATATGGAATATTATTGCAGTACAAATAAAGATTGCTCACAATTTAATGATTTAACATAGTGCTCACAGGGCCAGGGACTATATCAGTCAATGCTTTCTGTAATTCACATGAACAGTTTTCAGTATTTATCAGCATGATTATGTAGCTCCAATATTGTTTGCTTTGTTCTGTGCCTTTTAATTTTTGATGGCACTGCCATTTTGAGATGGAATTTATGTAGTGTATTACAGAGAAGGAGGTACATTGTACTTATGGTGAAAATGTGTTTACTGCATGCAGGGAAAAATAAAAAATATGAGCATCATTTCTCATTCATCAGTTTTGCTCATTAACATAGGTTTTAATGGCAAATAAGAAAAAAGGAGGTATAAGTTTTCCCATAGAAACACATCTGTGCACCTCACAAATCTGCAGATATTCTTACCCTCTATTCCAATCAACAGAATAATGAGAGAAAAACACATAATTTTGCTTTCAGAGTCTTGTTAGATTAAAATGATACGTAAAATTCAAATCCAAATGAGGACAGGAGTAACATGGCCAGAACAGGAGGATAGGACAAGGAGGAGTAGCAAAGTATCTGTCTGGTTTCATGGGTGCTGCATCTCCTGCCTTTGAGACCTGGTCAGGTCTTGGTCCAACACGGTGAAGAGACTGAGGGGCAGGAGACAGCTGGTGCTGTGTGAGCACAGGGGCTGGGACAGGGAAGCAGTAAGAGAGAAAAATCTTTGAAGTTGATAAAAGCATTAGCAGCCTGTCTGTCAAAAGCACTGTAAAAAGGACTGAGTGACATCCCAAATGAAGACAGATGTGCTCACAGCAGCAGTCAACTGTTTCTATGAAAAGAAATACCATTACACCAGGAGAACAGGAGTGACACTATGAGCTGTACAGGGCCAACATGGTACACAATGACCATCTGAAAGAGGTGCCAATTTCATTTCAAGGTGTTATGTAAACATAAAATATCTTCAGATAACAGTTGAAATTGTGTACTTGTAATTCTGTTACATTGGTTGTCTAGCTTTTTCCTCTCCTTCACAATTTGTGAGTGAAGCTAAGTAGATAAAGCATGTTGCTACACACTTTGTATCATGTTGATAGAAACCAGGGTTTTTTTATGAATCCAGTGCTGTTTTGGAATGTAGTAAACTCTACTAGAATATGTTCTTTATCATTACCAAAAATGCCATAACGTTTCAAGTTACTAGCTTCTGAAGATAGATTTATGTGATTGAAAAATCCTTGAGGAGAGCAGATGTGAACACTGAAATCAAATGAGAGGATGTATTTCTCACATCTGTCCTTTAATTTTCTATGTCTCTTTAACTCTATCTGGAATCTTGGGATGCTATATTTGTCATATGCCAACAGATGGCAACATTATAAGTTCATTTTTAAAGATGGTTAGAAACAACCAACCTCTCAGTTCCTCCAAATTTAGTCAAGAAAAAAAATGAAGAAAATTAATTGCGTGTTTCCTTGGATAAGTACTTGGGATGTAAGATGTTTTTGTGTGCCAGTGAAACACATACAGTCCCAGGTACAATTATTTGCTCCTTCTTTCTCTTTCAATAATTCTTCTGACACTTCCTGTATTTCTTTCTCTTACACACTTCACATTAAATTTAATATTCAGTATTGTTTGACCTGGTTTTATTATGTTGCCCTTTCACTGATACATGTGAAACAATGTTCAGTGATGTTTCCTAAACCTTCTGAGATCCCAGAAGTAACAAAGCTTTAACATAGACAGACATCTTAGGAGTTTTCTATTGGTTTCCTTAATGTGTTTGTATAACATTTTTATCAGAAGCAACAACAGCAACACAGAAGTCACTGGCTGAATTTCCATTGTTTCACATTATACAGAAATCAGATTATACAAACCATTGATCCTGCTAGCTTAAACTATGATACTTCATAATAATCCTGAAAAGAATTTAGACCAAGCTTTTACAATTTGTGAATAAAGCAATTTGCTTGGCTTGCCACAGCTCACTCATATCACTGGGCCGTTGCTGTGCATGGTGCATTGCCTGGATGGGAGGCTCAGGCAACTTCTCTGGCCTGCTCAGCAGTTTAGCAAGTGACTCCAGGGGGCAGATCAGCAATGTTGGGTGATGAAATGGGGTGTAAAGTGAAGATTTTTCAGGAGGGACACCTAGAAGTATTGACGTAGAACTGCAGCCTAACTGGGCAAAATCTTTAGAAGCTCATCATCTCACTTGAAATAATGTCTCTGCTTCAGAGTTTACTGGGTTTTGTTTCTGTTTTTTTCCTGCATGTTTATAGTTTATATATGTACTTTGCATACCCAAAAGACCTTCTTTTTAGGGCAAACAACTTATTCTAATTTAAATATGAGATATGAATCTTTACTGAAATAAGATCTTTTTATGTATATAGCCTTCACCTACTTTCTGGAATTTCTGTTCCTTGGAAATAAATCTGTGAGCAATCCATCTTCAGGGATAACCCACACAAAATCAGAAGCAAGGGCATTCAGAGATGGGAGACCAGGAATAGGCTATGGGGGATCAGAAGTAGAAGCGTTGTTGGTGGATAGGTGGTAGCCTCCAGGCTATGCTTCCTTGTGCGTTACCCTGGGTGAGATGCCTTTGTCTTCAGATGGTATATGCATAAGAGAGGCTTGCAGGTTTGAAGTCAAATTTTACAAAGTGATTTTGAATATTTAAGGATGAAAAATTCTTTATAAATATAGGGTGATTATTGATATCATTGTGTCTACCATTACTGTGTGCGTAGGTGTCAGCACCCTCTTGCAGTCCTACAGTACAGTATGACTGAACTGAAGAGTTCAGAGAATGTAATCCAGGCAGGACTCTTCATTTGGTTATGAAGCAGAACCTAATGACACCACTGTAATTTGGCTTTAGGCCAAAACCTATTGCCTTTCACAATGGCTTGTTAGCTTGTGAAGAAGAATGCACATAGGTTGTCAAGTCAATCTTAGAAGCAGGTCACATGGTGTAACTCAAGGGTCTACTCTTGAACTCTGTCACTAGCAGACAAGTTAGTGCAAGAAGTACTGAGTTTTTTGATTATTACAGAGTCTGAGACAGCAGCTCCCTTACTTCCCTCTGAATCTGAAATCCAGTTTGCTTTAAATATGAATCATTGATAGAGATACTGCCCAAAGGGTGTAGAAGGCTGTAAATTTTATTACACCTAATAATTGAGTGGTTCACCCACAGTACCTGTGTATGAGCTGTGGGAAGAAGCTCTCTGTGGTGTGCCCTACACTCCTTCTGGGGTCTACATTCCTGCCATGTCCCAACAGTTAAGGCTGGTGTGGTCCTCTCCTGCTCTACTGCTGCAGTCCAGGTCTTTCCCACTGGAGGAACCACTGGAGCATACTGCATACTGCATCCTCTCCCTTGCATCTGGATTACCTTTAAAAAACAAAACAAAATGGATGTGAGACCATATGGTCCTCTGACCATATGCTTGAGGACCAAGATGGGGACGGCTCCACAGACTGCTTTGCTAGTCCGAACCCAGGAAACTGGGATCCCCAGCTTCATGCAGATTGTCCTGCATGCACCCATTCCTGTGCGTTGGCTTATGTTTCTAGCAGTTGGGGAAAAGTTGCTGCATTTCACAAAAACACTCACTCCTTCCCTTGTGTATATCATGAGCTGAGCACCGGGTTTTGTTTAGAAGTGTCAAGTCAGGGTATAGGCTACACTGTTACCAAGGCTTAAAGCCACTGTGCTCCCCTCAGGATCTAGTGGTGGCTGTTGAGCAGCAGCAGGGCAACTTCTGCTGGGCAGCATGAGAGCTGTTAAGCTAGAGCCTAAAGAAGCAACCGTCCCCTCAAAAAACCCTCAGAGGCTGCAGCTGCTCATATGCTTATTGGCCTCAGTCCTATGCGACCAGTTGTTCAACTTGTTAAGAAAACTGCTTCTGAATTATTTCTGGGTGCAATGCATGGTGTGTATTTTGGTCTGCAAAACCCTCTGGAATTTGGCCTTTTTAGAAAATATCTTGAGCTGCTACTGTCACGTGGGACTAGGTGTGGGTAAGCTAGCAATCTGTGAGATGTATAGGACTGAAGGGCTTTGGTTTATCCTGATAGATCTCAAGTATGAAATCTATTATCCATGGCATCCTCCAAAAGGCTGAGACTCTCTGATGTCTGGGAGATAGTGTGGCAGTTAGAAAGGCTGCCTAAGACTGAGTGAGCTGGGGCTGAGAGCTGAGCTCTGTGGCATTTCACTTGGAAACTGCAACACCTGGTAATCTATCCTGTTCTGTGTATTAGAGGATGTTTTACTAATATATTTTATCTGGCAGTTTTGGTGGCTTTCTGGGCCCAAATACTGTGTGAAATGGATGATGGAGATATGCAGCCGGATATCTGCTGCTGTGTCCTGTCGCACAGTACTTGCACATGGGCCGTGCTATGAATGAGCTACTGGTAAATCCGTGATGAATCTGCACGTGATGTTTCAGTTGCAGCATAGACTGTTTCAGAACAGCCCGAGGCAGTTATCTGACCTTTTGATCAAGGCACTTTTTCTCACTAACTTTTTTAGTTTCTACTTCCTAGCCCTTCACCGTTGACAGAAGAACTGTGTCTTATCTCATCAAGGTGTGTATATGTGTGTGTGTATGTATATGTATGTGTATATATATATATAAAATATATATAGAGATAAATATATAGATAATACTGAAGAGCACCAATAGCCACATGAAAAGACCTGTAAGCCATGATAGCAATGTCACCTCAACTTGCCGGATACAGACTGTAGATTTATGCAAGTATTTAATAGTGGCTTGCCAAGAGAATCGGTACTCTTTTCAAAAGGAATCTTTCTTTGTGTCCTTTGATATTTAAAGAGCTGTAATTACAATGGCAAAGCTTTGAATTCTTTTTTTTTTTTCTGTCCTCTTTTACACATTAATTTATGGACCAATCCAACATTACAGACAAGCTAATGAAAGAACCACACACTCCCTTTATAATTTTTTCTTCTTTTTACAGTTTCACTTGTGTGGATGAATGCAAAGTAGTTAATGCTATAAATAAGTTTAATGATGTATCTCTTCTCTCAATTGCTGGTTGTTGATGCTGCAGTCCTGCATAATAGGAAAAGAAAAGAATTGAATTTAAATCTTTGTCTCTCTCTTTCACTCTCGTGCTCCGAAAGGTTCCTCTAGCTACTGAATACAAGTATTGCTCTCTTAGTTCTATTCTATATATTTAAAGCTCTCAACATGATTCCCTCACCACCTCCCTTCCCCTCCCTTTTTGTATTTTTAGCTTTGCAAAAAGATCAAAATTACATAAGCCAATTGCAGTAGCTTCAGCAAAATCAGCAAAATTTGGCAACCTCCTATGAAATAGTCTTTTCCTTCAGCTGGTCAGGGTTGTTGGTGAAAAGCAGCAGGTATAAAAAGAGGGGAAATTCCTGCTATGAAATTCTTGCTGCTGCCTTATGCAACATCCCGTGATATGTCTGACAACATGTGGGAAGCCTAAGACTTGCACTCTTCAGAACTGATAGTGATATTCAACCTTGAATAGCAAAGCTCAGGGATCTTACTAGCAATCTGGTTGCAACGTACATGGGGAGGTCTGCATGGTTATTTACAAGTCTCTTACAGAGCTTATTAGTCTGGGTGCAATTCCCTGCTAACATGACTACACAGCTTTCAGTTTTTGGATTTAGTCGGGTTTGAGCACAGACAGAACAAGCCAAAGCCTGTTTTGAAACAGAACAAATAAGACTTCCCCAGTTTCCAAGCAGTAATATGGAAAGCTATAAATTAGTTTCATAAAACATAAGTTGGCAACACTAACTTGTAGTGGTGTTGATGAAATGTGTTGTGCTGTCTTCGCAGGGAATGAAACACCTTATTCTGAAAGCATGCAAGGCTAACAAAGCAGTTGATCTCATCCATCTCACATTTTTGCCACAGGTTTGGGAAGTTTCTGTCTCTGAAGGCTATCATGTGAGTGGGAGATAATTTCCGCATAAGGGTCATCTACAAAGTGAAGGGTCTAATTGTGTCCCTTTATCTAGGAAGGCATCGATAACATAAAATATATCCCAGGATATCTTTGAGAGCACTTAGCTCTTTTCACAGAGGACTTTATTGAAAGGATTGTACAGATACAGACTGATACAGGTTTCCCAGGGAACCACCTGCCTGTACTGCTGATGCAGTGGTGAGACAATCTGTATCCTGGAAGGTGCAGGAAGAGTATGAGCTTTGGGGATGGGGCTACAAGATGCTATGGGACCAGTACTTTGCCTCATGGCAAGTGCAAAATAGTCCTTCATCATTGCAGTTGGGAGCACAGAAGCTGGGTATGACAGAAATGGTCTGTGTCCCTCAGAATGGGATCACATCCAGTTTCCTTGAGATACAAATGGCAAGTTCTTACTAATCTCTTCAGAAAAATCTCAGGGAGCTTTGATTAGAGAAAATCTTCCTTCTGAAGACTGAATAAAATGTTTAAACAAGAACAGTGAGTGAAACTCAAAACTCCTTCCCTTGGAGAGGGGAATGTGTCCTGAAGACTATTCCACATGGTTGGCCTTACTCTCTTTTCCTCATTCCATTACTGTTCAATTCTTCCTTTTATAGCATACTGTAGCTTTGATGGCAAGGATGAAGAACACCTCAGCCTGCGTTGGCTGGGATGGTGACAGCATGACTTTAACACCTAACCTTGAGGAATGAATAGAACTAAGCGTCATTGAATTACTGAGCTATTCCATAAAAGATGGGATGTCTTCTTTCCTGCTTTTTCATAGTACAATGCCTTAGAAGTAGAGGAGAGCTCTGCTCTCTAAGACAGAAAAGGGTGTAGATGCTTACTGCCAAAAGTGAATCCTGGACTGCTGCTCTTGGGTGAGGGGGGATACCAAAGGTCAAGTGATGGGTGATGTTAATAAAGACCTAGTGGTTGAGTCCTGAACCAATGCCATAAGAAATCCCAGAGTCCTTGATTTTCTTTGCATTTTTGTTCAGGTCCAGAATTCTAAATGTCCTTAGAGGAAAAATATCCTACTGTGTTGTTTGAGCCCTGCTGATTTTGATGAAACTATAACAGAAAGCTGAAATATCTCCTGAACTAAGACGTTATTAAAACAACCTGTCTCCCTTTTTTATGTGAAAAGGCATATGAATTTACAAAATTCTTATGAGATGCAGTTCTTGTAGATTTTTTTGCAGGTATTTTATTATTTTCTGTTTATTATTGCAATTGTAATACTTAAATCTTCTTATATGTCATAAATATTTTGCAATTAATGAAAATATTTAAACACCCTTTCTACTGAAAGAGCAACTTATGGTTTATTTGTATGAGACTTTTCATACAAAATATAAACTGGGGAAAGTTTTCATTTCTTCTGCATAACCCTTACGTTAAATTGCACATTAATTTTTACTTGGTAGTGTTCAAAATACTGCTGCAGCCAGGAAACAATGGGAGAGCAGACAATTAAACACCTGCAGATTTTCATAGATTTTAATGGAAAAGTGTGTAGTCTGGTAGCTAATGTGTCTCTTAAGTTGCGTAAGTAGAATATTTGAAGTACTGTTAAAGCAGTACTTTTATTGACATTTTGAACACTTTTTCTGTCAATGCCATTACAGATTAATTATTTTCAATTTTCTTAAGTGCCAGCTCACATGTTGGAAAAAATAAAGCTCTGAACATCTATACTCCTAGAAAGGTATATTAAGATAATCATTAAATATCTAATCTTACCTGATCTTAAATGTATTTAAAGTTATCTGTCAATTTTTCATTAGTTGGTCAGAATTTTCAATCAAAAATGTGAAAACTGATGGATAGATATTCATCTAAACAATTTTTTCACGAATCATTTTCAATAAAATTGCCTTTCTATTTCCTTAGGTTTTTATTTTTTGAATTTCATCTTTTGTATGTGGTGAAAGAAGGTATACATTTCAGAGAACTTTCTGAAATAAAAGGGGATTAGTTTGGAAATTTTTCATAGCAATTCTTTTCTACTTAAGCAGCTCTAATATTTAATCTTAAGGTCTGGAATCTTCTACATTTCTAAGGGAACTAAGTGCCAAAATTCTATTGAAATTCAATTACGTTTGGGAGCTTCATCCCTCTCTAATCACTTTAACATATCAGTCAAAATTAAATTGATCAATTGCGATAGCTGGTATGATAATTCAGGAGAATTTGCTACCTGTATGTGCTATTTTAGGATCTGTCATCAAGTTAAAAAAAAGGGGGGGGGGAGAAGAAAAAAATATTCAGAATATTCAGAAAAAAAACTCAAAAAAATTTAGAGGTACATAAAAATGTGTCTATACAGCCCAGATCTTGTTTTTTTGTATATCAGAGCAGGATTTGAAGAAAGTATGGTGTTGAATAGCATGTGCATCATGATTTTTTAAGAGCCTGTAATAGAAGAAACTTTTGTTTGCTTTTTTTTCCTGTACCAGTTGTTAGTCAGTAATACAAAGCTGCTTGGGCTGGAGAGTAGAATAACGCTGTTAGACTCTGTGTATTTAGTGGCTAAGATGAAATTAACTCTCAGTCCAGTAAAGTTTCGAGTGGATAGAGATATATATATGTACTTAAAACCTCAGCCAAGCCTAAAGTGGTGCCTTGAAGACAGAAGTCACTGTGAAGTCACAAGGTTTCCTACTCTCCCCCTTTTTATTCTTGTGCACTTCTGTGCTTGTGTTAGTAATTTCAGCAAGGAGGTTTCACATGACCTGCAAAAGTCTTGTTTTGAATGTTGCCAGACCAGCCCAAACCAGGAGGCACTGGAAACTGCAGTGAATGATATGGCCTCCAGCCAGTTTGACAGACTTGCTGCTTTGGATGATGGTCTGAGAACGCGCAGATCTTAGGCTGACCTAAACCACTTGTTTGTGTCTCATGAATGTCTTGGTGACAAACTCCCCACCTATGATCAACATCCCTTTCTGCACCCGCCCAAGTTTTAAAGAAACTTGAATTTGTCTTTGGCTTGGAATCTTATTTTCTACCTTGACTGCTGTCTCTAATCCTTGTGACACCAGGTTGTGGCAAACTACAGGGCAGGTAAGACCTCTCTGAGTTTGCAGTGAAAGTGCCCTGGGTCTCAGTATGCAAAACTTACATGCTGCTGCTTAAAGCCTGCAGAGAGGTGGGCAAACTTTCAAAACCCAGGCTTCAAGTTGGTACCTTGCACTAGAAGTAAACCTGAGCTGATCTTCACCTATTTGAGAGCTCGTATGCATGAGTGAGGGGATTTGATTGGAGCAGAAAGCCTTTTTTTGTTAAGAGAAATGCCAGAATTTGGGAAGAGAAGCAATGAATGATATCCTATTGCTGGTTTTCTTTTCTCTCTTTTGTTGTGATGTGCCACTAGAGTCTGAGCAGTGCTTGGCAGTAGAGAATTTCTGGGTGGAACAACTTACAAAATTCATGTCAGCTGTAGGCTTCAGCAGACCCTGGGATGCAGCAGCCTCTCCCACATTTATAGCTGCTTGCTTTGAGCGATGGGCATATGGCCCTGCTACCTTTTCACCCTCCTCAGGGTTTGCTGCCTTCTTCCTGCGAGCACTCGGCAATGGCTAAATTAATGAGAACCTGGCTCTTCTGTGCTGCTCTCTCCTCTTTACATTTCCTCTCAAATTCCAGGTATTTGTTGTTTCATTAGCAAAGTGCTCAGAAAGAGTTAAATAAATTGGGCTGCGTGCGTGTGACCGTGGAATTATGAAAAGCCCTGGCTCCTCGAACTCGGCAGCCAACAGGGGATTCGGTGGGTGTGGGGCTGCAGATGGCAGCGCGTTATTACAGCCGCAGGATTGACGAGCGTTTGCTGCGGAATTCTCCTGCCCTTGCCACAAGGATTGACCTTGAAATACTGCAGAATTCCTGGGATGGATTTTTGTATACCCATACCAAAAGCCTGAGTTTGTTGGGGATGTTTGTTTACTCTGTCCAGTGGCTGTACAGACTACCCTGTCTGCTTGTAACTGAGTTACTGAAATGGACTGCTGAAGAGTATCTGAGCACTCCCTGTTTTTCTGAGTTGTCTAAGGAATATATTTGATTGCATGGGTCCATTTTTAGCTGTGACTGTTCATACGATAGCCTTTCTTTCCTATGCTAAACGCTGCTTTTATGCTTCTGATATCTGTTCCTTAACCCACTAAAAATGCAGGATGTCTAAGAGGGTTAGCAAAGAAAGAGAGAGAATGAGAATACTTGTTTCTATGCACTAAAATGATCCCTTATTCCACTATTTCCCTGCTCATAATCATTTCTGTTACACAATGGTTGAAAATATTAAACTTAGTTTTGATACATCATAAAAACTGAATAAGGGGTTTTTGCAAAGCAGGATTTTTTTTCTTTTTGTCCATTGTGAATGAAGCAGTAATGTTCCAGGCCAAAAAAAAAAGCCATATTTATCACTGGCAAAACATTATAACAGAGTCTTAAAAAATCAGTCAGTATTTCTTGGTGATTTATGATGCACTCCTGCTTGTGCAACCTGAAGCAACCTATGGAGGTAAGGCAAGGCGAACGTTGTCAGCTCAGAAAACTAAATGATAAGCTTTAAGAGAAAATAAGCCTCGGGAAAATGTTGCTTAAGACAGACAGTAGACCTTTAAAGAAGTTACACTGAGTCCACAAGTGATAACGAACCAGTGAAGGGTGAGGCTAGAAAGTAAAAATCCAACATGGCTAAGTCATGAGCATTTAAATGACCTTGAGCAAAAGAAGGACATATGCAGAAATGGAAACCAGATCAAGTTACTAAACATGAGGAACAACAGTAAGACTGTGCTATTCATACTATGGGTGACATCAAGATTGGAAGATCTGGAAATGTCCTGGAAGACAAAATTAGAATTTGAAATGAGCTCAAGAGAAAAAGTAGGATACAATTCAATTCTGAAAATTCTACTTTTAGGGAAGCGTAATCAACTGCTTAAATACAAGGTGAAGAACAAGTTCATCTATAGAAAAGTATCCACAGGATACAGTGGATGCAAACTTCATGAATCAACAAGGTACCTACTGTTGCAAAAAAATGTAAATGATCTGGGATGTATAAATCTGATCTGTTAGATGTGGTCTTGCAAGATGAACAATGTATTTTAATTTCGGTCACTATGTTTGAAAAGGGTGTGGACTGACAAGATGGAGCTTAAAATAGAGCAGGGAATATCTTCTCTAGAAAATGGCTATACTGATGTCAAGAAAATATACAGAGAATAATTCAGGCTTCACGTACGTCTTCATAAATTAAAAAACAGCTTCAGAAGAGGGGCTGGGGTTCCACGTGGCCCTTCATATATGAATAGGGCAAAAAGTAATGATCTTAAATTACAATAAGGAAGACTTCAATTAGGACTCAAGGAAAAAAAAAAAGGGGGTTAGTCAAACCAGAAAAAAAAATTTCTTCACACAACTTTAGAACTTGTCATAAGAGGTCTGCAAGAGATTGGAAAAATATCTGTCAGGATCAGTGTAGAAGTAGTAGGCTAAGGGATGAACCAGATAAACTGTGGAGTAAACTCTGGAGGCTCTTCCAGGACTTTTTTTCTAAGATTTTGTTTGCTGTTTGAAGGACAAAGTGTTTAGACACAAAGGCGATTCTTGGGGGCAGGTCTTCCTTTCCACAATGTACTACTACTAAGAAGTTACCCAGGCTTTTCCCAGGAACTTTTCTGTAGTTGTCTTGTTTGGTCAGAGTCTGAAGAACTGGCTCAGTTTCTTCCTGTTAATGAATATTAACAGTTTCAATAAACTCCATTAATCTTGTTTTTTTAATGAGCAGGATTCGTTAGAATGGGCCTAAACTTAGGCGCATGCTAATATCAGTGACGCAAGCCTTTAGCATCAGGGCTTTGGTGCTGATGAGATTTATAGATTTATACTTTTTTCCTGTAAAATAGGACTGAAGTTCCTCTCTCCTCACTGTGTGGCAGGTATTGATTGTTGCTTCTAATATATTTAGTATATTATAGCAGGAGTCAATAAATATCAGAGCTTCTCCTCTCTCATGCTACAGTTAGAATTTGGGAAGGGGGATGGACTAGAGATAAATCCCACACCAGGCATTTTGGTGACACTTATGAGCAGGTGAATTTTCAATTACATATCTAAAATTTTCTTAGGAATGCATTGGATCTGTGATTTTTATTAAAACAGCTTAACATCTACCATTGTTGTTGCCATGTTATCTTTAAGCAATTTATTAGAGATTGAGCCTATTAGCATGGCTCTCTTTACAGCCTAACAGGTCAGCTGTAAGATTTTGTAAAGACATTGTGGGTTAGATGTTTCTTTGCCTTTCAGTTATAAATAATAGATAATTTCTTTGAGAAGTACATTGCTTCTAATTTAATAGTATATACTTCAGTAATTGAACTGGCTCTTTGAATATTATATTGGCAGGCTTGAGAAAACCATAATAGACTATTCAGATGAAATAAGTAGAGGTACTTGTATCCTGTATGATGATTACCATTATTATTTTTATTGATACTACCACTACTCCCAAGAAATAGTACAAGAAAGATCCTTTTTGCCACAGTCTGATATGACTCCTCTCTACAGTCTTTTTCATACATTGAAGAATTGTCTTACAGAATAACAGCCGTATACACTCTAAATTAGAGTCCAGTGAAAGTGGTTATGTTGGGGAGTTCTGAGAGACAGAGGTACAGATCTCCAGAAAGATAATTAAAGAAAATCTGCATGCTGCATGTTAACACGTAAAAAATGAAGGCAAGGACTCTGTCATCTTACGTGTTTGGCTTACGTGGTAGGGCATGTGGCTGGATATCAGAGCCCTGGCTCTCCCTTCTCTTCCACGTTGCTAGTTTTTTGATATAGGTCTCCCAATTTGGGGTTTTAGATACCTGTAAGAATAGATATCACATATGGAGAAGGCTATGCCGACTGTTATTTTCAGGGGTAATCATACTAAAGGTCAGCATTCTCTCTGATCCATTGCCATGCAGATGGGCTTTTTCTGGCAGACAGAAAGGTTGGAACCGGTGATGTTAAATGCGATCTACTTTCATTTCTGTAAATATTCTGTAAACATTCTGCCAGTGCATTTTTTCTCTCCTATCTTCATTTGCATTTGATCCCCTCAGAGACTGGGAAGGGAAATGGGAGGAGAATGGTTTCTTGTTTCTGATTTTGCAAAATGCCGAGCTTCCTGCAGCGGTACTGAGATGGTCGCTAGAAGTGTCCCCCACAGGGCAATGCTCAGCAGCTCAAATAATCACCTGTTTCTAAGTATCGGTAGGAAGTATTAATAAATATTTAAATAGTGTGTTTCTTGCCTTCATATTTATCTACTGCTGTGACAGTCTTATGTCTAACTTCTATAGTGAGATATTCCTATAAAGTAAGTACACACATGCATATCCTGAAAGATTATTGCCATTTTTCTGCTTAATATGCGACCAGGAAATGCTGCAAAAAGCTACATTCTCCCTGATAATCTTTTTTTTATTGACGGTCACAAAGCAAGTTATTGAGAGGTTAGATAGTGCATGAACTCCTTGCAGGTCAGTTCCCATACGGTAAATACCCATCTGTGAGCTGTTAATCTATCTTTCACTGAGTGTAAATTACCTCATTTGGCCCAGGTGGTGAAACACGCCCATGGCCAGTGACTGAGAAATAACTGGCAGAGAGTAAGTTTGTGAACTATGTGAATGCTAACTTGTTCATAGTGTACTGTAGTACTCATAATGTAGACATTTTTTATCTCAGCAGAGCAATGACTTCCCATTAAAGGCTCACAGAAGTCAGAAGTAAAATCTATGTGCCATAGAAACACTTAGAGTATGTTTATTGTATTTCCTTCATTTCCTAATAAGATGTTAGAATGGGAGGTGATTGCACTGTATTTCTTTTTCTATTGGCACCAAAAAGGTAAATACTAATTTCTTTACTGAACCTAGTCCAACATTGCTGAGCTTCTCCACTTTTTAAGCTGGACAGATACAAAAAGCCATAGGATTTTCATATTTAATGCCTTCACAGGAGCCGGACTACGTCACTTAATTTCTCTAAAGTGGTTGAATTTTTTATGCCTTTTAAGAATAATGCCACCCCCTGTATGTACTATGTATCATGCAGATAAAGTATCATAACCCATTTCCTCAGGAACATCTATGTTGCCATATACTTTAAGTCAGAAATTCAGATAATTCAAGGAAAAGTTTGTGCGAAACTGTCACAAGTATTTCCTAGGAACCTGTTGATTGTTAAAATCAGAATTTACTTAGTTATGTGTGAAGATGGTGCTAGAGAGTATACAATAGCCTCATGGGTAAAGTAGCAGGAGGCACACGTGCAAGTCTCTCCTTGGCTTAAGTGACATTCTTTCCAAGGAAGCATCTTAAAGGAACTATTAACTGGTCTAGGTTGGGGGTTTTCTCCATTCTTTTTATTGACACCAGGCCACTGGATAGTCAAGAAAGCCAGAATTATAGACTGAGAGATGGAGATATGTGAATTGCCTGACTCTTCAGCCCAGCGACTTGGGGTTCTGGTCATGCCTCCGGGGATGGTTTTGTGGGGTATGTCCATATCGGAGAGCTTCTTCCAGCAGATGCGAGACCTATGGGGTGGATTTGCAGGCTGTGAATCTATGTTTCTCACAAGTGCCTGTCTCAGGGCTACAGGAGAGCTCCGAGGCTGGAAGGAGGCAGGCTTTACTGCTTTCTTGCCATGCAGCAATTTCCACCGCCTGTTTAGGTGTTCCTCTGCTCTGCACTCTGGCTTTTGTGAGCTCCATTCTTAGAGTTGTGAACGTAATTTCTAGGCACAGTAACTTTTAACCGTTCTAATGCTTAAATCCTTGTGTGCTATGAATTTCAAAGATTAATGTTGTGTACAAGAATATACAGGCTCCTTGAAAAACGCACGATTCTTCTTATTGTATGGTAGTGACAAAAGCGAATAATTTTAAACACCTATTTAATTTTCAGAAGAGAAGACTGCTGTCCCCATGATGATTTTAATCTCACTCCAACCCTAGCAAACTCCCAATTTAAAAAAGAATATCAAGTAAGAAATATCAAAAAAATCAAAATGATGTGTAACACAATCCCTTTTCCCCTCTAGCCTTAGAATCTGAAACCAAAAATGTATTTTAAGGGGAGCTGTCAAGGTAAAAAGCACTGTCATCTGCATTCTTCTGGGAAGATATGAATTTCTATACTAAAACTGCAAGGATCAGAGAAAATAACTGATCTTTCTTCTTTTCTTTCTTTCAGGTTTTTAGTTATATGCATCTGTCTTCATTACATATGTAATGTAATTTCATGTTTTATATCCACAAAGGCAATTTGGCCCTGATCCTGCAAAGTCCTATCATTCATACCTTTCCTGAGTGACTTTAGGATAGGAGCAATAGGAGCTCACATAGGAGCTCAGCGCTACTGACATGAGGACATTTATTTAGGAGAAGAACGCTGAATGTCTCCCGAAAATCTTGGTATTGACTCAAAGTGGGAAAGGAACGTGTCTGCATTAGGCAGATTTAGTGGGCTCAGGTTGCATTCAGTGACCTGTTTTCATGCACAAAAAGTTGGCTAGTATATTTTGCTTTAACATTTTAAAGTAGCTAACTTTTTGCTTTTGGTTAAGATAACTGAACACTAGACAATGGGAACTCAAATGTCAAGAACACTGAGAATAAGCACTGTATATCATTCTTTCTTCCTGTGTGGAATTTAATAACAAAGTATTATTTTATTTTCGTTTGGCTATTTTCCTAATTTTTTCATTACATCGTAGTCAGGACATGAATGACAACACAGCTTTTGAAATTTAATATCAAATTTAATATCCTAGCAAGACAACTGCTGAATCTAGTAATTTTCCATTTGGCTTTGAAAGAACCTTAGTGGTGGTGGTTGTTGTTTTTATTTTAATTTTCCTCAGGATTTCTGATGTTTTAAATGGTTGTTACTGAGGCTCTTTTGTGCTTGTTCATTTCAATGTTATTCCTTTCTTCGGGGAGATCTGATTATTGACACTTCCTTCTTGTTGGTCTATCAGGTAACTTGACACCAGCTATATGGTGGGACTGTCCCAAGGCATCTCCTTAAGATGTAAATCTCTAATGACACTTTAGTGACTCAAAGCAGAGAGAGGATTAATCTGGCTACAGTCTGGCCTGAGGTTTTGCAATTACTGCAGCCCTGCCTTAGGTAAAACATACAGACTATGTCACGACAATGCTTAAAACATTTTAAATCTTTATATAGAAAGTGTATTTCTTTTATATTTCTAGGGCTTTTTTAATCCAAATTAATTGTTGTTCTGTTGCATTTTCTATAATCATTGTTAACATTCTCACTAAATCACAAATTAACATGAGTTGATACTGTTTTGATAATGCGCCATTGCCATTAAGGAACTACAGGAAACTGCCAGACTCTTTCTCATACTTGGCATGGTTTATATTTTATTAAAAGACAACTCTTTGTAGTAAATCCTCATCCTGTTAAGCACTGATTAACTCGAATGGAATCAGTCTTTGTCCATTTATTACATTTTATATTAGTTAGTACTTTGAGGCCTTGTCTGAGATGGGTCTCTTTGTGCTAAACAGTCTACAAACTCGTTGTGAGAGACGGTTGTTACCTCTAAGACTTCACAGCCTGGAGAGATGAGACGAATCATGGGAGAGGCAGCAGAGGGATGCTATGCTGGGGTGGGTGGACCCACAGAAGCTCACTGCTACCACTGGGGCAGAGCCCCCATTTCCTCTTCTTTACCCCCAAGCCCCATTGACTGTGCTGCTGTTTGGCCCTGAAGTACAGGAAGTTTTCAAAACTGAAGAATGACTGTAGGCAAGGAGCTAGATGTTCAAATGACTCTGGGAAGCGCCAGCATGTTGGCAACATATTCAGTTTTGCCCAAGCCACATGTTAAAATTAGTTCTGTAGAAGATTTCTAATGATCTCTGATTATAGTCAACATTTTTATGTAAATCAATGCTCCTTTATGCTAGATACTGCCCAGAGTCTTGGAATCCCCATTTTTCATCTTAAATTTTTCCCTTGAAAAATTCATTTACCTGCTGTATTCTTCACCAGGTCTTAGATCTGGAGGCTTAAAATACTACTCAGAATTGGAACTGAGCGAAAGTTATCAATATCTGCATCCAAACATGAGAATTTCTCATAGCGTGCTGCTTTTGTTTCTCTTTGTCATTATTTTATTTGGTAATGATAGTTTTTCAAGAGCAAAGTGGTAAAATTAGGCCATGAAATGTACAGGAGAAATTGTGCCGCATGAAAAAGAGATGGAAAAAAAAATCACAAAGCCCTGGGTTTGTGAAAACTGCTCTCAATATATGTAGAAACAGTAAAAAATCTGTGATAAAATAGAGCTGACAGAAATGTGATTTTCTTTTTCCAGGTGGTCACGTGAATTTTTCTATACAGCTTTGTCATCTATTTTATCTGGTACCACCAGACTTCTTAACACTCTCAGTTCACTTGTGAGACTAAACAGTTCCTTCACTAGACAATGCTGTACTTTTTGTAAGGATCACATCATTCTCATTAATTTTAATGAGCATTTAATACATCTCAAGTGTGTTATTTTTACATCCTGAAATTTGTGACTGTTGAAGGATTAGAAGCGTGAATTTTTATTATTATTATTTGGCCTGCACTGCACTGTAGGACTTGCTGTTCCCAGCTAAGTGCTAGAGCAATACTGCATAAGGTATATCTTTATTCTTTCTGAGTGAAGAATTAAAGGTCTGGCGCATATGTGCCCTAATACAGATTAATGAAACATACCATTTTAAGGCAGTCAGAAGGCTTTTACAGTAGTGTCTTCTTTGGTTTAACGGAACATTAGAAATTCACAGGGAAACAAAGAAACTCAAGTTGTCAGGAGAGTATCATTGTCCTGTCAAAGCATCGAGTTCCATTGATGTTGTCTTTCCATTATGCAATATTTGCCTGTGTTTAGTTACTGTTATTTATTTACATTTCAGAAAGATGGGCATCTTTCTCTTATCTCATGTCAAAGAATTTTACTGACAATGTCAGTCTTTTTCCAGGCTGTTGACCACTTATTCAGAAAAAGCTACTTCTTAAATTATACAGCTGGACTTAGTACCTACATATTAGATTGTATCAACTTGATTAAATTTTGTGTTTATGTATTTATATTGGCAGAACTTTCTGTGAATAGAATAAAGATGTTTTAAATTTGCCTCCTGCTTGATCAGGACATGCTGTTCTTCTCTTGCATTTCCCATCCTTCTTTTTCTGGTTCAAACTATACCCTACCAAATTAGGAGTAGTAACAAGCCAGGCAAAACCTAAATCTAATCAGCAATGCAGATATTTAAAGTAGGGACTAATATCTATGGCGGAAAAGGAATCTTCCCTTATTGCCATTTACAGCTTAGGACTGAGGCTGAGTAATTACTACTGCAGGGTAATTTAATACTGTTTTATTAACACTGACTTATATCTCAGAAAGGAATTTGGGGATCCAGGAGGGCATTCATTTTCTGTGAATCACAGCTCCATTTAAGGAAATTAAACAGTAATCTACAACTTAATTGCAACAGCATAAGAGAATAAAGGTGGACTAGCACTTGACTGTGGAATAAAAAGTAAGAATTCATTAACCTGGGTATTTACTGTTTTTTGTCTTGTGACTGTGCTAATTGAGCTATCCTGTATTTTGGTTGGTACATGGCTTTTCTGCCATTCTTCACTTGCCTATGTACTTTGGAAGTCCCAGGCTAGTGGGATGGGTGGAGAAGAAAGTTTGCTGATGCTTTGCTGCCACTGGGATTCTGTTCTGCCAGTGGAGCTAACTATGGAAGGCCTCTAATAAAAACCCTCATCTGATGCAATGCTGTGCAACTTGTGACATGAGCAACATCCAGTAAGGCTGGAGTTCGCTAACACAAGTGTTGTTGCACTTGTGTAAGCAGTATCCGTGTTTGAGCCTTGTATCCAGGCAGTCACTCTGCTGGCAAAGCAGAACAACAAGAATATTACATGGTTCCAAATCAGTGAAATGCAAGGATGTTTTTGTACCCGACTTTTTCATTTTCCACTGATGATAATGTATCACTGGTATCAGGGTTATTTCAACGTGATAATGTTTCCCAGTCACCACACCTTGCCTATATCCACAGTAGGCAAGGTTCAAGGCTGTTTCATAGGGAATAATGAGGTGCACGGTGTTAAATGTGTGAAGTGCTGAGATTTATTGTAGTATTTATGAACCATTCACAAAGGTTTATTTAGGTTTAAATAGTTGTTTGGAAAAATTAATGGTCACAGGTGAATTCAAGGATATGTTTTTTTAGGTCATTGAGAACAATGGATTTGTCCCTCTAACACTTTTCTGTGAATGTTAATAAACAGTATACCTTTGTTTGCGAGGCTGACACTCAGGTGCAAATGACTGTATGAAAAGAGAATTCCCAGGGTCCTGAAAACAGCAGTCACAGACAAAGATTATAAGCAATCAATTGGCTGATTTAAGGTTGCAGAAAACATTTGTTGAGTCATTTCAGGTAACGAGCAGCCTTGTGAGAATCACAGTTGCTCAGCATTTGAGCAGTGGCTACATTCATTCAGCTAGGTCCAGCTGGCTTCTCCCAGAACCAGAGGATCTTTCCATATGTCTGAAACTTGATATCACCCTCTGACCTCAACTTTGATGTGGTTTGTGGGTCTGAAATAATTTCTTAGGGCTCACGTGAGTGCTGTTACTGGAGGAAAAGATCAAGATCTAAACGGCACAGTGAGCAGAAGTGGTTTTCGGAAGGCCTAGGGTCTCTGCTGTGGAGGAGGAGAACCAGAATGTGCTTCAGAAAGGAGGGAGCAGCTTTTCCCTGGGCAGCACCGCTGCCGGGAGGGGGGTGCCCGCATGTCCCCACCGGCCTCTGTGGCTGCCCTGCTTGCTGGTGCCAGCTGCATAAGTGCAGGGGTGCTGGGAGGAAGGGCAAGGGGGAGGATTGCTGTGCCTTCCTATCTCTTCCCAGCATAAGTTAGCCTCAAATTCTGGTATGAAAACAGGACCATGATCTTAAACTGTGATTATAATCATGAGACAGGAGGTCAGATTAAGGATCTACCAAGCCCAATATTCTCTATCCAGCAGTAGATGAGAGCAGAAGCTTAGGGAAGGGCACAGGAACACAAAAAACTATCCTTCCTCTGCCAAACCTGCTCAGCGGTCAGCAATTTAGGGATTATGCAGTACAGCACTCAGCTAAAGAATAAAATATCTAGGAAGATCCCACGTACTGGACACCTGCACAGTCTTTGTGGAAATGAAGTGATTACTTTTGTTCCATCAGAGGTCAGTTCAGGCAAAGCAATGGAGTTTGTCATGTTCAGGAGTAAAAGGACTTGACTGGGTAATAAATAACTCACTGCTGTTTAATATTTGCAATGCAGCAGTGTGTAGATACTTCAAGCAGAGAAAGGGGCCTGCTATTTTGGGCTGTATGTACACAGCTAATGAGAAAGCTATCCCCATTTCCAGTGTGCCCTTGTTTAATATTCACAGTGTGTACATATCAGCAGCTAATCGCTCTTCAGTCAATCGCAACAGAAGATATGGAAAATCCGAGCATGACCATTCAAAAAAGGACCCATCATAAGGCTGGCCTCTTAAGTAAAATGACAGGAGAAAGATGAAGGGGAGAGATGCTTCTAGCATTTTTGATAGTCATAACCTTCTGCAGTAGCTACGGTTCTGTGTGCTATACTTTTAAACATATAGAGAAGGTGTGGTGCAAAGCATGCTTGCAGCTTTGTAAGGTGCAATTGATATAGGATGTTATAGGAGAGGTGAGTATTTAGGTTTCTGCTCTTTTGTTCTGTTTGTACGTGCATGTGTGGAAAGTTATGTATTCTTCAGGCTTAGGGACAAATGTCTGCATTGCAGTCAATGAGAGTTAAATCCTGGTTTTATTGCAATGGTTAAATCTAGAATATAAGAAGTTGGTTTTGAAAAACAGAGCAGAAATCCAATTTGAGATTTCTTCTTGCTAACCTTGTGCAAATATAATTCTTCTATACAAAGTATCTTCATATCATGTCTAAAGCAAGAGACTACTGCAATAGTTTCCCCCAGAGCTCTGTCAGAATTTTTCATCAGCTGAATTTTATAAGTCACTGATACGTTTCTCATCTAGAATTTTTCTTCACCAGAGTCTGATAATTATGCTGACTGGTTTGGTGACAATTTCCATGGGGAGCTAATCTAAGAACACTGATATTCTTCTCACTTGCAACTGCAGTATGTTTTGAACCTATAATGGAAGTATCGGTGCATTAAACTAATACCTCTGTAGAGGGGCTAGGAGGGGGAAGCTGGACCAAGACATCAACTTTTTCCAGGTTATTTGGAGTTCAGTTTCATGAGTGAGTTGAAACACTGCCCTGAGGCTTGGGATGCCAGACAGCATATTGGAAATGATCTCATAACATCCTGCCTTGCTGAGCTAGGATAATGTTGAAGCAATATGGACTTGAAGGAGAAAAGGCTTCACTATCTGGGATGAGAGTTACCAAATGTTTGCCAGCTTCTGCTTCTGGAGAAAAGATATTGCTGTCCTGACTAACCTTCTAATGACACCTATACAGTTTGGGAAGCAGAAGAATTGGAACAGCCTTAGGAAATAGCACTGCCATGCTTGAACAAAAAATGTGAGAAAATGATTTTAATATGAAGTTTTCCTTGAAGTTTCTTGAATCTCCTTCTGAGGTTACTGCCCTTATCATCCTTATTTCAGGATTTTGTTCTTCAATATTTTGAGCTCCTTTATGACTCTGCTTTTTCAGCCAGGCATCTTATTTCTAAATAACTGAGTGTTAAGGGCTTCTAATTATTAGAAGCAGGCAGTACCACAAAACAATAGAAAATTAATTGTAAGAGAACATGAAGTAATTCAGTTAAGCATAATAGATTTAGGATGAGTGAGCACTAAAGTGTTAGTGGACATGCAATGATTCATCTGCCTGCTTTAACAGCTACCATTCAAATTGAATTTAAATACTGTAAACAAAAGTCTTTTCGTTGTATGCTTGGAACTGTAATACAGCTGCAAAGTTCCAGAGGAAAATGCTGCATTGCAGCTCTCCTTCTGCTTCGCAGCAAATCTCTGCTGGCATGTAACATGCAGAGGAGGAGCTTCAACACAAGCAGGCTGTTTTCAGCTTCATTATGCAGATCAGCCATCTCTATCATCCACATTATAAAAACATCTTTAACTTCCTTTGGGGATGGAGGAGACAGTAAGGGAGAAATGGGGGGTGGGGGGGGTGGGGAAGAGGTCAGACAGCTTACACACTGATTTCCCCTAGTATTATTGTTCCAATGTCTCCCAAAGTGCTGTATTTTTGCCTTTGTACAGATACAACAGATTTTGACATCCACATTGCTTGATTTGAACAATCGCTTATCACTAGGATTTAGTATTAGACTTTGTGGCTGTGTTTTGGGTGAGTCTGAAAGGAATATTCTGCAATGCTTTAGCCAACAGGCAGCAGCCCTTACTATACTAGATGTTGTGATTCGTGCCAGTTGCTGACACCAGAGAAAGTGAAGACCTTCTAAATAACCTTGAGAACAGAGCTGACCAGCAGCATCTCATATGATTTTAAATATGGGAGGAGAGGAAAAGAGAGGAGGTGGATTTAGGAATCCCATGTTTACAGCATGCATGTTTAGTAATGTGCCTCTCAAAGAAAATTCCCTGTCTCTCTGTGGTTTCTTAGAGACCTTTTACAAAAGAAGGGAAAGTAAATTCTGCAGAAAGCACCAGACTGCAAGGAGAACAGTCCGGAGAACAGATTTGTGTAAATGGAATGATTTAGTGCTGTGTCATATGATGTGGAAAACAGGATTTAGGGGAGAGTTCTGCATCCCTCTCAGCAGGACCAGACAAAATGTCAGGGAGAACACCAGGAACCTGCAGGACAAGAAGTGATGTGGGAACTCCCAGAGTCCCATCCTATCTAGCAGAGACTAAAGAAGATTATTCCTTCCAGCAAAAGCAGATTGAAAATGAAAACAGGAGAGCTACAATAAAGCTTTTTGCCATTGACATGCTACAGTGTAATAGAGAATATTCTGTTACCTTCCAAAAAGCTCAGAGACCTAAAAGGATGCAGAGAGGTCTTTCTCTCTGTATTTCAACAAAGCAGGGAGTGCAGAATGAAAATCTTTGGTTCTTATTGGGAATGGAAAGCTTAAAAAAACCCAAATACATGAACAACAATGTGTTATCACTATTTGCCAACAATGTTTTCAATCTCATCATGTGTCTTACCCTCCCCCAAAATCATTTCTCACATTCAAATAGAATTAGGAAGACAGTGTATCCTGAAAAGGATGGTTTTCTTGCAAAAAGGAAAATTTGCAGCAAGAAGCAGGCTTTAAAGGTGGGAGAAGGAGATTTATCATAGAGCTTTTGTTCTTGCCTGCTTTGCAACCCAGGCCTTTTGCAGGCCCATGCGAGTCCAACTCTTGCATTTGAAGCCTAATGCTGAATCCATTACAAGGCTCTGGTGAGCCTGCAATGAATTCTAGTCATTCCTAGGAGGATGCTCATGACTCAGTTAACAAGGTTGAAGTTGCCTGGCCCCAGGCTATATCTCCTGTTTTGGGGGGTAAATAATACAAAGGTTGAAATCACTTTTTTTTTCTTTGCCTGGCTCTTAACTTTTCATCAGGGATGCATCATTTTTTTTGCTCTACTATTAAAATATTTACAGAATTGTTGGAAAACAGAAGAAACATTCAGACAAAATATTCATAATCTTCCCCCATAGATTCCTCATCCAAAACTGCTTCTAACAGTGCATTAATTAATTAAAGTACCTTTCCTATTGTTTTTTAAAGTATCTGTCATTGCTGAAGTGCATCTGTTATTGAAGCAGTAGCTCTAAAAGAGAAAGCACAGTTGTATAATATACATATTGTTTTAAAATTAAAAATAGAGAAAGAAACTGAATTTCAGCACTCTTGAGAATCAGCCTGCATGCTATAATTTTGATACCCAAACTAGACAATGCCTCTTCCCGCCTAAGACAAATGAAGAACATGGGTCCATCAAGCTTTTGGCATTTAACTTGTAGAAATAATGTTTCTTATGCTTGATCGTGGATGGCACTCCTTGTGTATGAAAAAACAAAACCAATTGTTAAAATAGGATGAGAATTACAAAGTTATATGTACATTAAACACTTTCATGTGGAAACTCTGGAACCTGGAAATAACATTGTTCAGTAAGTGAATGCAAGAGGCAGCAAATATGGTTAATGGCTGACTAATGTTCAGGAAGGCAGCGTGGAAAAAAGGATATGCATTTTTCCCAGAAGTTGATGGATGTCTTTTGCTTGAGTTATTTGTTAACTGCAAATATAAGTGCAGGTGAGCTGAAACTTTTCCCAAGTTTGTGACAAGCTTTTTGAAGTCTTTTGGCCAAAAAATAAAAAAGACAATGAGAAAAAAAAATCTGGAAATTTTTTGAAAAATTTGTCACCTTTTTTAATACTTTTCCATTTTCTAAGAAAGACCTCACCATTTTTGCATAACCCAGAACAACTTATTTTTCCATTTGAAATTTACCTAGCAAGCCAAATTATCAGCTTTTTCATATTGCTTTAATTGATCCCCATCTGGTAGCACCTGATCTTTGCCAGGAGAGAAGACTGTGAAGGCTGTAAAATCTACCTCCAGTCTTCATTTTGCAATGCTCAGAGGTCACTTGTTACTTGAGACACAGTTGTTCATCCTAAAAAGCATTGGAGTTTTGAATTGTAAAAGGTAAGAACAAAGTCACTCTCATTAATTTTAATGGGAATTTTAAACATATTAAGGTTTAAAATAGATCATTTTAAGACACCTTTAACTGTTCTATGCTGAGAAAGGTTACAAATCTCTCTTCAGTATTATTCAGAGGGACAGATAGATCCAGTTCATGATGATTTGTTCCCTATCATTTTGAAAAGACTCCATGCATTGTTTAGCACTAAAAGTGCAGCAGGCGGGACTGAAGGGTGGTGCGACCGGGAATAACATCAGGGCTTTGAACAGCACTGATCTTCAAGAAGTGCTTTGCACCATGAAGCATTATTTTCTGAGGAAATGTGTATCTTAAAGTGTCACAACTTAAAGCGGTGGAAGTGACAGAAACAGAACTTAAAAGAAAAGAAAAAGATAATATGACTAGACTGAATATTTTTGTAAGTTGCTGTGGAAAAAAATAACAAGCTCCTCTTACCTGGTAAAGGGATGAGATAGACAAATAATGCCAATTTGATATGTTTTTTAGAAGATCTAGAGCTGGGAAATATTAACTCACTAAAACTATTCTGATGAAAATAACTCAGCAGGCTGGTTGTTCTTAATTGCTATTGAAAGGTTAAGAAAACTAAATATTGTATCTTATAAAGAGCTGATAATTTACCTCAGAATGGTTGTTCACATTCACATTTGTATTTAAACATATCAAGACTGTATTCTTCCTGTTTCCTACAATCTATTCCCTATTGCAATTTTTGTGGTCCATTATCTAATCACTACCAGTGTTGGAATCTGGGATCAAGCAAACAGTCGTTACCAGGCCTTGACCATAAAACTTGGCTCCTTCTGGGCACACAGGCCACCAGAGAAGCAGCTTAGTTGATAGTGGGGACTTTCAAATGTAGGCAGTCTTCGCCAGAATCTGCTCACACTGAAGTCAATGGCAGAGTTCCCAGGAAAAGTCAATGTTTGTGAGATAGACCAAAATTAAGTGCTATTTAAAATCTGTTCTCCTAAGTCCAATCCCATAATAAACTCTGAAAATAAGAGTAAAGGACAAACCAGGGGAATGCGTAGCTAGAACCAATATACATTATTTTTCTTAGCAAACTATTTACAGAAGCACGTACAACTGAAGGGTCAAGTGGTTTAGGAGTCCAGCTCTTACAGGCATTTTAGAAAGAAATGAATTTGACTTACTCAGTAAAACATTTTCATGGAGTGAGCAAAAGAAAAATTAAAGAAATGCCAACCCATCACATTTCATAACAATGTTGCCTTAGCACAGTGTAACTGTAGAACGAGACTGATCAGTCTGCAAGATTGGAGTGCAGAATCCCTAAATATATGATGCAATCGCCAAAAACTTAAAACAGATTTTAAAAATAGCAAATAAAGTAGGTCAGTAACATCTTAAAGAGATTGTTTCTTTTCATTGTATTTCTGCAAAGTATTGTGGTCTTTGAAAGTACAATTTTGGAGTTCTCTCCAATTATAGTAAATTCTCAGCTAAATTTTTTAGGGATAGAGCTTTTCTTCAGCATCCTTATATTAGACAAATAAAAATAAATGTCTTAGATGTTGGCTAAAGGATTGAGAATAATATACTTGTATTTTCATTAGCGTAGCAAGCTCCGTGCTGGTCACTGCGGAATATTAAATATTGGAAATCAACAGAGTAGCTGTATATGTATAGTAAGCTTTAAGACTAATTACTGATATCTTACTGCTCTGCATGTCTATATTCATCTAAGCAAATAATGCTGGTTTTAATATTGATAAATGTGTAATATGAAGCAGCTGGCTTAATTAAAACTGTTAGGATGGAAAGATGAATGCTATGTGGTATTTTACTCAGGATTTGGGATGGTTCTGTGCAGGCTGGCTCTCCCTCCTCGCGCCGGCAACACCCCGGGGCCTCTTTGTGGCTGGGAGTGGGCTCCCGGCTGGGCAGGGGTGCAAGGAGGCAGGTGGAAGGCTGCCCAACACGTGCTCTATGTCATTTAGGGAGGATACTCCCAGGAGAAGTCAACTGGCTGCTGCTGCTGAGGATAACTTAAGTTAAAGACGGAAAAATTCAATTTGGCCTGCACTGCTAAGCAGCTTTGGGCTTGTCCTCATTTGCCCTTGTTGTACTCGTGTCTGTTCTTTTTATGTTCCCAGTTGTCATAGCATCAAAGTGCTTCACAAGCATAAATGAATTTTCCTTTAGAGGAAAATATCTTTATTTTTAGGGAACTGAGGAATATCAGGGCATAATGGCATAGCCCACAGTAGAATTTCATTGACTTCAAACTTACAAACATTCAAGCAGATTCTGAGTCACTGTTACATCCTCATCTTGACCTAAAACACACATGAAAACTGTGATAAAGCCAGGAACTGAACCAGGATCTCCCTGAAGATATGTAATCTGGGCAAAAACACATTGCCAAAGTACCTATTGTCAAAAGAATCCATGGCCAATATACATGGTGTGAATTTTGTCAGGTATGACAATATTGGTTAGGGAAAAATAATATTACTTAACTGATTTTATTATTGTATTTCCAAAATGAAATAGTTTAATGTTTCCCTGAATAGTCCCTCTAATTTTTCATATGAAAATTTGTTTCAGTTTCATTTTTACAAACCTGTGAAGCACAACTGCAGTGAACTGCTGCCCTTATGCATCAAATGAAATATATTCTACCTAATAATGGTCAGGCTTCTAGGCACGGAATACAGAAGGAAAAAAAAAATTTTTTTTTCCTTTCTTTCTTTGCTGATAATATTTCTTCTGATTACATTTTAAAAGATTGCCTATTTAGGATGCTTCAGGCTCGTGTGTGCTTTTATTAAATTATGAAGTTCATTCTTTTTATTGGCATGAGATCAAGCACCACTCTTTTAAGTTTTGGTATTGGGACGTGAAGTATTTTTATAGTTGATCTCTGTAGACATTAATTTTGCCAGAATATAATGTATAATAAAATGGACTTCCTCTACTATGTCCTCTCAGGCTACTATTTAGAAGCCATATGCCCACTGAATCTCAATACCACTGTAAAGAAAATGTTGACCAGAAACTATCTGCCCTAGTTATGCTGAAGGAAAGGTGGTAGTGTTGTTATGGTTCAATTAGTGTGAGACCATGCAAACTGGAAAGAGCTTGCTGTTACTGCATATTAAAAGGGAAAAGGCTGACCCCTCATTGAAAAGAGTTCACTTAAATTAGCTGAAATTTTTTTTTTAAATAATTATCTGAAATAATAATAGAAAAAGAGGAAACATAGTACTTGGGGGTGCCATAGACCGGAGTGGTGTCTGAAGGCCTTTGTGTTGGGATCCTGCAGAGGTGGCATGTGCTGAGCTTGTTCTGAGCAGACACCAAACCAAGTAATGTTTGCAATAGGTTTCACTCACCTTCTGGCATTATCCATTTGATAGACACCCTAGGTGTGGTACCATTTCTGCAAATGGGTCATCAACATCCAGTTTCCCAAGATCAAGGTGCTGATTTTCTTCCAGGCAGCACCAGAGATATATAGAGTTCATCAAAATTTCTGCTATAATTTTCCTCACTAATTTTTAAAGCACTTTGGAATTAAGTAATAATTTTCTCTGGAAATTATGATCTTCTCTCTCCTTATTCTGGTCTCATCTTACAGTGGGACGCGTGTTACACTGTCATCTGATCTTTTCAATTGTTTTTAAGCTTTATCAGAGGATCAATTATTTGGTTTCTACTTAGGAGAACAATGGTCTTTACCTTGTAACCAGCTTTTGTCCAAAGCTACCTGAATTTAAATGGCTGAATTTGGCTGAATAAATGGTTGACTTTGAATGGTATCAGCATTTGTAAAAGCTTCTTCATTGCTAGCTATCTGCTAAAAACAGTATACTCTGGACACCTGCATTTTGTTTCAGCTCAACTTGAAGACTGCAAAACTAAGGTAAAAGACCAGTTGTGTATTTAAAATGTTTTTCAGGAAAAAAAAAAAAAAGAGAGAGATGAAGGTGGTACCGACATATAAGACATATACAGATATAATAAATAGTCACAGCTGACGGAGAATAGCAGTTGGATCCCTAGAGTCACTTTTGGCAACTGCTTTGTCTTTTATCTCTATGGAAGTGTCCAGTTCAAACACCATGTGCTAATATTTTTGTAAGAATTTAAGAAAAAATTAACTCCTCTGCCAGAGTTTTTCAAGGAAAAATATAAAGCACCAGGATGTACTCTGCTACAAAACAAGAGCTCCCAGGTCTGCTTCTTTCCTGAATGATCACTGCAGTATTTAAACAAAAGATTACAGTAAAATGCAGTATTTTATTGCATTATTCCATACAGCCACAAGATGGGGTTTGAAGAACATGATCTGTTTTGGAACTTTCTCCTTTCAGTTGGTGCATGATATGTTAGCTGTATTGTGAAACCAGTCATTTCATGAAATGACTGAAATTTTCAGTCATTTTGCAAAATGACTCCTCCACTCACTCATTTGGTAAAATGACAAAAAGTTTCACACGTTCTACGAAATGACTGACGTGCTGGATATTCTGCTACACTATTTGACTGTTCCACTCGGTAACAGGCATATCGTGAAAAGGGGGGCTTCTGGGTAAGGATCCTTTGCTGGTTCTGCAGTCACTGCTGGAGGTGGCTCTGAATTCTGCAAGTAGCTTCAGGAAAGAACTTCCCAAAGTATGAGAAGTGCCCAAAGTACGTGGTACTAAAGAAGAATACTGTTCAGCTATTGCTGAGATCAAAAGGGCAAGCTGAGATCCCAAACCAAAGTCAGGACATGAAAACTATCTGCTTGCAAAGTAAGTTTTAAAGAACTTTTTTGAAGAACTTTTTTTTCCTTTTTTTTTTTCCTCCTTTCTGCTCTCATCACCATTTGTCCCTTCCTTTAGATACCTAGTTGCCAGTTAGTTCTTTTACTTTTCCTCCACTGCTCATAGGTATGAAGTTCTACAGTGTGGCTACAATGAAGCTAATCGAGAAATGTCAGACTAAAGAAGCATCTCCCATATACTATGTGAGTATCGATACACACGTGAAATCCTCAGATGAGCACATATTGCTACTAACCACAGTGGTTGTGACCGTATTATAAAGCATTTATTGTCTAAATATGAAAACATCAGAAGAGAGGCTGCTGAGCTCTTCAAATCTTTCTCTCTTGACTGCCAGAACAAAAGGAAGAGGCCCATGGCTGAAAGTGTTGATGTAAAACCCATATAAAGCAATGAATTCTCATCACGAGGGAAAGCTGATCTCATTGATATGTAAACTTGATCTCAAGGCAATTTCAAGTGGATAACAGTGTACCAAGACCACCTTACCAAATTTTGTGTTCTTTGAGCCCTTACCTTAGCGAGAGCAGCAGAAGTGGCATTTCATCTTTCTGATATCTTTATCCTACTTCCTGCAAGTGACAACAAAACTGAGTTTACTGCTAAAGTCATCCAAGAACTAAAGCTTTTGTGGTCTTAGCTTAGCTTGTTGCATGGAAAAGAAAGACATCCACAAATCCAGGACTGTTCCAAGGGTGATATTAAGGATATGCTCCTACCGTGGATGGCAGACAATAATTCATGGGTCTGGACTGTGGGAATTTGCTTTGTGCTGTTGTCAAAGACCGCTAGCTGTCATTCTGGAATAAACTGCAATCCATAAGCAGCTCTGTTCAGTACTGATCCCAAATATGGGGTTCCCTCAACCTCTCTACCACCAGGGATCATCAACTACTTCCGGAGTGAGCAAGATCTGCTGTCAATGCTCAGCATTCTTTTTACTCACTCTGCTGCATCAGCTTATCCAGAAGACACACCAGTCCCCACATCTGACATGGCTTCAGATAGCCAAACTGAAACTACCACTAAAGTAAAGGATAGACCTCTTCCTATATTCCAAGCTCTGTCTGAAAGGTTTCATGCAGACCTACCAAATTCTCCATCCTCCATGACCCCAGAGCCAAGTGACTCTTCACTTACAGAGTCATCATCCCAACCAAGCCCTGCAAAATCCTGCCCCAGATGCTGCCCTCCGTCTGTATCAACATAACCTCTCTGAATAGCAGGAAGGAGCATGCACAGCATGGATTTTGCAGGCAGAGCATCCAGTAAAATGCAGTCAGCTAGAACTTCAGGTGGATGAAAAGAGAAACAGAGACAGTCTTTTTAGTTAATTTGAGTAACAAGAGGTTAGGCATGTTACATGGCGTCTCCCTACAATTTTTGCTAACTTCATTAAAGGCCTGAAACTTTGTGTTATTTTGCAAAATGACTGAATGAAACAGCCATTTTGTGAAATGGCTGAAAATTTTAATCATTTCCTCAAATGACTAGTTTCACAATATGACTAACATATATAACTCTGGAGTCACCCATTACCTTTTCAGTAACATACACTTCCCAGCAAGGCACGTGGAACAGAAATATTACCCATAGCTTCATTTTATTCATGCAGCGCTGAGAGAGAGAAAAGGAAAAGAGGCATGTGTTTTAAACCCATTAAGACATTTTGTGCTGAACCAAGTGAAAAATGTTCTCTAATGATACAATATAACATATCCTAAATTAGATTATAATATACAACCTCCTTTACAGTATACATTTAACTACAGCTTTTCTTTCTGGAAGGTACTGCCTGATTTCACTGCAGTGACATGGTTTAGAATAAAATAAATCATCCAAGTTGGAGAGTTTTTTCATGCAGTTCTGTGTCTTCTGAAAGAATAGCTTTGATGCCTGTTTTTGCTGTGCATCATAGGAGCGTAAATAACAGTTCCTTCACCTCTATTCTTTTTCCCCACATTCCCACCTTCTTGTTTTCTTGAAGCGACTCATGGGTCAGATGTGACTCTCATAGCTGCAGTCTATTCAACCTTTCCATTAACATCCCGATTCCATGCCATTTACCTTTCTTCTGTGCATTTTGTTTAGTTCTTTTGGCTTTTTATTAAATAATAATTCTGCAGTTAAGAATACTAGCAGCTCACAGCCCCATTTTATCTGGTTTTCTTTCTCCTTTTTAGAGAACTTAATTACTGCCTTTTTAACTTCCAGGTTAGAGCAGCAGGGCACAGGAGTGCAGTTCATCAAAGCAACTGTATTGATGCTGATGCATAAGCTGCCTGGCATGGGATGCCACAGAGTGACAAAGGTTCATTATTTCATTTGTATTTGACACATGACCTTGAAAAATGTAAATGTTATATCCATGGTAATTTGAGACTTCATCCTGTCATTTAATTTGCACATTCCCCCTTCTCATCCTTTTTTCTTTTTACTGTAAAATTGTTATCCCCCAGGAAAAAAAAAAACAGACTACAAGTTATCTGAATTTAATTACAGCTGAAAGATGATACCCCAAAATGTTATGCTGTGAAAATCTTATAAGCCCAGAGAACAGGTCAAAGAGAAAAGTACTGAAGTTCTGGTCATCGTGAACTAGAATTTTTAAAAATGCCTCAGGATGTTGCACACCTTAATTCTTGGCTGTCCAGCTTGAGATGTTCTCAGAGGGCCTGGTTCAGAGATATTGGGCTCTGTAAACAGGTTCTTTACAGATGTCTCTCAGGGAAACACTGAAATTGTGGTACCCAAAATAGTCACTTTTGAAATTCTTGGCCTTAGGCAAATACTTCAAAACATCTCTCCTGTCTCCATGAATATTTTCTGAGTGCATCTGTTTCAGAAGAACATTTGTGGGAAGGGAAAATGTGGCTTTGCATTAATATTTGAATAAAAATATTTGGTGGCCTTAACAATGTTAGCTGCTTAGCTGATCATAAATTTCAAGCATAGGAATGTATGAGTGACTTCTTAAATTGCTTTAATTTTGAATTTCCTGTTTTGCTGAAGATTTGTCAGGAGAGCATAATATTTTTGATAAATGTACCTGAAAGAGAGGTAAGTCATCTTATTCAAAAACCTGTATGAAGGAGAGTTATAGCTGAAAAATCAGTTTGTATATTCAACATGCTGAGTCACAAAATACCTTTAAATATCATAAAATTCAAAATATTTGCAAAATAGCATACAGCATGAAAACAGAGAGTTGTTTCTTTTTCCAGCTAGAATACTGAGCACTGAGGGATCTAGAAGATAAAGAATAATTGTCAGACTGCTTTCACTGGAGCTCATCCATTTTGAAAAGTGGGCATTGGAAAGAAAAGCATCAACGCATAGTTCTCCGTTTTTGCAGTACGTAAAATAAGCTGTTAAGGAGCCATAGCAGTGTCTATGTACCTTACTGATTTCATGTCACCACACTCACCTGTCACCTGTGAATCTTCTTTTCCAGGCTGAAACAGATGTGATATCACACTGGTTAATGTAAACAGTCTTGGACCTTTCTCTTTATTACAGATGTTTAGCACCTTAAATACCCTAACTGTTGCTTCTGCATTGTATCCACCCTTGAAAAATACTTTGTTTCATTTCAACAGACAATCATTAAGGACTTGATGAAGAGAATGTGCCAGATTAAGAATAAATTTGAAAGGATGGTAGCCAAGAGTAAAGTAACTATTGTCAACTGAGTCCAAGCAATCTAGACATCTTATGTATGACCTTGTCGTAAAGAACTAAATGGAACAGGGCTAAGGAACTGTGTGTGTGTGTGTGTGTGTGTGTGAGAGAGAGAGAGAGAGAGAGAGATTGATTGATTGATTAATTTAATCTTGCCTCTTAATTTTTGAATGGAGTCTGAGAGGTTAGTGAGCAATCCTTTAATTTCATTAACCAGCCACTTTGGACACTGGATAAAGCCAGTTTATTTACTTCTCATACCTAAAACATTTGATACTCAGATACCTGGATATTTTTCTCTGCAATAGCAATGCTTTTTTCATTACAGCTTGGTATTTTATGCCAATCATTACTTCCACATTTAAGCTTAGGTTGCAGTGCAATTTACATGTACACCCTGTAGGCTGATTTCATTTGAAGCTTGACCCTGTGACATCTTCACTAGGTAATGAGGGCATTCATAAACTAAAGTTGTTGCATCTGAAGGGATAGGACCCTCAGTTTTAATGCCATTTGTTACTTTTTTTTTCCCCAAAGCCCTAAACATTTGCAATAGTGTAGATTTAAAGGTACATCACTTGCACTTATTATTTGTAATACAGCAATGACCAGAAGTCATATGTTGCATTTTGTTGTTATTGTTGCTGTAGAAACATCTACAAGGATGTGCTAAATATCCTGAAGATCTTACTAATAGATCTAATCGGAAAATGGTGTTTTGTTCTCTGGGAAATTCTGTTTTGTCAGGAAAAAGAAAGGTTTTGTCCAGCAGGTGTTCATTGTATAATGGAAGTAAATATCTCAGGGAGAAAACAGGAATTTTTCACATAAAAATACAGCCAGGACATAACATCTTGATCGATCTCTTAAGACTTTTATCCTGTGTTTCTCATGTTCATACTAATTTTTTACAAACTGTGACCTTGTCTCTTCCCTATAAAATCATATGCATGTTTTTTTTTCCTCATTTTTGGTTAATTTTCTGTTTCAGATTGCCTTTGTTTCACTCTGTATCTATGTCCTACAAGCATTATTTCAGCTACTGTCTCTACGTTAATGATTCATAGATCTACATCTGTACTCTGTGCCTCAGTTTTTCTATCCAGGCAATTTTGCCTCATCTTGTTAGTGTCTTCTCAAGTTCACAGGGAGTAATCCTGTTCCTTCCTACTTTTGTCACTGTGGAAAATACCAAAGTCTTTCCTGTTTTGTAGGCCTGGTTTTGCACTGAGTTGAGTTCGAGTTGTTTGTTCCAGCCTTATCGCTGTATTGTAAAGATTTCTTCTGAAGAACATCTTTGTTTCTTGTCTTTCTACACAAATCATACTCTCATCCAGACTCTTACAAATTAACTACTGCAAAGTCTTTTTCCCTCAGTATCAACAGCTGCCAGCTTGGCCCTCCCATATCCTTTTAGAGCCCTGCTGCCACTTTGCTCTTCCCACCCCGTGGATGCTCTTTTTCACATCAATTATTTGCTTTTTCTTTCACTTGTAGAGGCTTTCACACCTTCTTACTTGTGCACTATCAGAATGGTTTAGGAAGAGTGAGGTCTAAAACACCGATAAAGGGATGTGTGGATGACACCTTTGGCTTTGGTCTTGAGGTCCCATCTATCTCTTTTTTTTAAAATGATTTTATGATATTGAGATGTAAGCTCCACCTCTGACCTTTCCATGATGCATCCATAATCAATAGTTCATGTTCATGCCAGCATCATTTTGTTTTTTGCCATGCTATCCCTGGCACTGGAGGAAACTCCTGCCCCTGGAAACCTTCCTGTCCCATTTATCCCATTCTGAACTGTCACAGATAAAACCCAGCGACTGCCCACATAGCACCCATTAACACTGAGGCTGTTCCCAACCATCCGGTGCTGCTCCCACTCACCTGCATTGCTGGTAGCCCACCCACAGCCCCTGATACTGCACACTGGCTGTGAGGTCTTTGAGGAGCGGTGCTTTGCCCCGCGTTCCCCAAGCCCAGCGGGAATCTCATCTGCAATTTTGAGTCCTACATGCTGCCCTACGACGAGTGACGCTGAGTGTTGAAGAGCTGCCCCACTCTGGCTGCATGCTAAGGATGGATGGTTGTCCTTGTCATGAGTCCCTTTAGACCAAGTATGTGAATTTTTCCTTGCCTGGCTCTATTTGGCCAGGTATTGGAGACTCTGATGTTTAGAGTTCCTCTCTTGAGAATAATGCATTTTCTCCCTTCACATGGAAAGTTAGTACAAACCCTGGATAACTTGCACAAACTTCAAAGGAGAGTGAAGAGAAATACTTCAAGGTCTTCTTTTAACAAGAGGAACCCCCCTACACACCTTTGCAGACAAGTGATATGTTTCCTGAAAATTCAGCTAAAAAAAGAAAAGAAAAAAGCCCTGGATCAAAATGGAGACCCTGCTGTTTCTGAAATGTAATGCTTCACCATTGTTAAATATGTCAAGTGCAGTCGGTTGGTAAGCTGATTTCCATGGGGCATGCGGAGAAAGCGCGCTACATGTTCTTTCGCATCCGAGGACCCCAAACTGAAATGTGCTAGAAAAAAGAGCCAAAGGCAGTCTTCCTGCCTAAGGGCCCTTCAATTGCAGAGGAAACACTTTAGTTCTCTTTCTTAGAAGGCTTTGTGCTCTTTCATCACAGAGCAGAGAGGAACAGGTATTATGTGAAGATGAGGTTATTGACTGTGTCTGTTTAGAGTGCAGAAACGAAGCCCTGAGTAAACTCCTCTGTGCAGCCTGTGAGACTCAGCAGGGAGGTGCCAGTGGCTTCTGGAGGGAGCACAGCTTTCTTACATGGCCTCCATGGCACAAGCAATGACTGTACATGTTAAATGCCCTTTTTCAGGACCTTGGCTTATGTTTTATTATATTTACATCTGAGACAAAGTAAAGAACAATCTAGAAAAGCTAAGCGGGGGTTGTGTTGTCTGCTGAGGGCATTTTCATTAAAGTTGCCACGGTTCCTGCCTATGGGCTGAAATAATGCATACAGTCACAGCGTTATGGAGGTTTTCAGGCTCAATTTATAGACTGTGTGTAGTACCCTGGGGATTGAACCTGCCCCATATGCTCCTAAATACTGAGGTTGTTAATCTTGCCCCATAGGTGCAGCTGATATTAGAAGACTGGTAAAAACAAGTAAGCAAAAAAACTCAGTGAAGCAAACAAACAAACAAGAAAACACACAAAACCCCCCCAAACCCCAAGTGGTGCTTGGTTAGGCTGCAGTTATACAAAAAGCTGCAACAGCACAGGAAAGGGCTGGAAACCTCTGGCAAGGAGGCAGTAATGGCTAGCTGGGGGCAGAAATTAGAAATCTCCTAAAGCAGATCTGTCACAACAGAGAAAGTTTCTGGCCTGTCAGGTTTCTAGCTTTGCATTTTCTCTCTCCCCCCTTCAGCTGTTTGTTCCTCCCCCATACCTGGTTGCATGCTACAACAATCCAGTGCGCTGCCGGCTGTCTGCTCTCGGAGGAGGCTTTCAACTCTAGTGGGAGCTCCCTCCTGCGGAAGCTCTGAGGAGAATAGCTTGTCTCCTGAGAGTCTGCTTGGTACAAATAACATGACATTCTCAGAGTAATCTAAATTATATTAGAGATGACCAGTGTAGTGCCAGATTTTAAAGTCATGGAGGCAGCTTGAGAGATGAATAATCTCCTTTCTCCTTAGAGTACAAATTCTGGTCTATGACTTCCAATATATGTCTCTACTGTTAAGCCAACTGTGGGTCCAGCCTGACTTCTGAGACCAGACAAGTTTAATTCCTATATTATTTACAAGCAAGCTGTATGCTCAGGCTAAGTTCCAGAGCTCTACCTAGTGGGACACTCCAGTGCTGTCAGCACCTCACCGTGGGCCTTAATTCTCATATATGCAATATGGATTGATAACACCAGGTGCGATGCTACTCAAAACATCAGCTGATATATACTCTGAGCTTGGACCTCCCATTCAACAGTATAAATACCTTAACCCTTGTCTGACTGCACTCTAACAGGAGTTGAAGTAGGTTGGAAACTACACAGGTCATGGAAGTCAGTGCTCATCAGTCCTCTGACAAACCCGCTCTAAGCTCAGCACATGGGTATACCCTAAGAGTGTTAGACAAGAATTAAGCTTATTTAACATTTTGAACTTCATCACAGTCCTTCTTTGGCAAAAAGACACGATGTGATGTATCTGTTTCCTAATATGAGCTGAAGTTGTAATTTGTAAATCTTACACTTTCTGTTTTTCTTGAATATAGATGCATATAATGCAGGGATTTCAAAAGACATCTACAAATGTATAATTTGTTGGAATCGTATCTATTTTTTCTTTATCTAGGCAGTTTAGACTAACTTAAATTAGTGTTTACTTCTTTTCTCCTCTCTTGACAGGTAGGAAAACAACAAGAGCTTGTGTTTTAGGCCATTTACACACTTTAGTATCTGTCATGTTTTTCTTCTTTTTCATGGCAAAGTAGGTCATATGAAGAAATGCCAGTGATTCATTATTTGTTTTTTAATAATAAATCTAGTCCAGTCCTTACAGAGGGAAATTTGAATGAATTAATAGCTATCCGGTCCAGCTGTAATTTGTCACTGAGCTGAAATTATGCAAAGTTCTCTTGGAAACTGTGGTCAGTTTTTGATCTAGAAAGCTCTTGGGAGTGCATTCATTATGGTCTGGCACAGTTTTGTGTATTTTTAATAGATATTTACAATTAAAAGAACTATTTTGATATTAGTGTTTATGTCCTTGCTTTCCCCTACTACCATGTTCATGGAAATGCTTTATGGTAGCTACAAAGCATGGTGGTACTGTTTAAGGCGTATTCTCCTTGCTCTTGCTGGTCTTGAAAAAACAGCAAGCATTTTATAGCAAACCTTCAGACTTCTGCCCAAAGAAGCTCTGTGTAACCAGAGTCCTCTGCCTATATTTCATGTTTCCTTCCAACCTGTAAAAATTAAAAAAGTAACATTTGAAAGCCAGTGTAGCCATCTGTGATTCCTGATTTTGCTGAAATGCTTAGCAGATCTTGAAATACCCTGTGCCACAACATGAGCAGAAAATCTCAGGCTAATGCCTTGGCCTGTGATGTGTCTGCTTTTTCTGGCTATTCTTTGCACTGGAGCTTTTCTGGGTGAATCTGGCTGAGATGATTTCCCATTAAGGCAAATGGCAGGCAGGGTGCCCCCACCCTCCTCCCTTCTGAATTTGGTAACAGTTTCCCTTTTTCTTCTTTGTTTGTCTCTTTAGGTGATAATCATAGAAAACCATATGATAGCCTATGACACCACAGCTGTTTGCAATTTCACTTCTTTATATTTATGCAAGTCTACTGAGACTCTGGCAAAAGGAAATTTCACAGCCATCAAAAATTTCCTTGTGTACATTTGGTTTGCAAGCTATTTCGTTTATCTTTTCACAAGCTCTTTAATCTAGGAGGGGTGGAAAGAGGAGTACAAAGTTACAGGGTTTTTTTGTAATTTATAGTTAGTTTTGAGTAATGTCGCATAAAAAAATGAAACTCCTAACATGAATGGTGTAAAGCCAAAACTCTCCATTTCTATTTGCACATAATTGATACTCTCTGTTATTAGCACCTATGGCGTCTAAGGCACTGGTCTTCAGCTGCTCACAGCTGAAAGATGCTTACATATCATGGACTTGGTTCAAATACAATTTCTCAGAAAGAGAAAGGGAAAAGAATAGGTCAAGAAAAAAAAAACTGATGGGAGGAAGAAAGTGTTATAAGGAGTAAAACACAAGTTCCAGGTAACTTTAGAGTAGAAAGGCTGATCATGCACATAACCTGGATATAAGCTGTTATTGTGTTTTATTTATTTTTTTAAGAATGTGATGTGATGGGAATATGTGCCCTTCCATTCCACCCTCACTTGAATCTTTCCTGTCTGGATTCAGGAATAATGCCTAAATCCTAGAGCTTATGATCACAAAATCCATTTTCCTCCCAAATCACTTTGATGTGCAGTGAGCACTTCAGTTCACAGTGGCTATTTTCTTGGCCAAGAGATTTTTACAGCAAAGTTATGGAGTTGTAGCTAAGCCTATTAAATGACTCTTGCTGGCTGAAAAAAATGTATGGTTATGTGTAATCTTGATGAAAAATTTCTTTACAAATGGTAGTATCTCAGCTATGATCTCCCCTGACCTGTGGATGTGTTTTGACTGAGGAATAGAGATATGCAACCATTTTTAATGTTCTGCAACAAATAAGGGGTATGACCAGTCACAGTGCATGAAAGGGTCAGCTAAGTACGTGCAACAGGTCAATTGTTCTTCCGTGGCACTGTGGGCTCTACTGCTTAAGAGCAGCAACAGGGAACACTAAGTGTTATCTTCCCTTGGATGAAGAAAATAACTCAATTTACTTGTTAGGAATGGAATTAGAATGACAGTTCAGGAGCTGAAAGCTGTCTTCCAGGGGGAGATGAATGAACATCTTGCAGTATTTTTGTGGGAAGAGAATCAGTTAAATTAATTAGAGAAAATATCTGATAACTAGACTGGGAAGGCAGTACTTGATAGAGTCCTCTGTCAAACATCTAACACCTTATGCTTCCTAAAAGCATTGATTTTTTTCCATTTAATTAAAAAAAAAAAAGTGCAAGAATTCAAGCTTAAAAATATATCACACAGGCAGTATAGTTAATTTTCTGACTGGGCCTCTGCTGTGACCTGTGTGAGTTTGTATTTATTTTTTGCTCTAGGAAGGAAATGGGTCTGAATACTCAACCACATGTCAAGCGTTCATATGCAATAATGAATGCGAGGCAAGACTTGTACAAGTAACATCTTTTACTGCAGCAACTCACATAGCTGGAAAAAATAGACAAGCCCATAAGCCCTTCTTCAGGTTTGAAATAGAAGTAGTTATCTTCAAAGCTAAACACAGGCTGAGAACAATTATTCTGAGTTTAATTAGATTGTTAATCAGTTGGGCCATCTGAGAAAAAGTAGGTAGTTGGAAGAGCAGTTCTTTATGTGAAATTTCTGATCCTTATTTCTCATTAAATTGCCAAATGTTAAATAGAAAAAAGTGGAAGTGTGATGAATTTCTGTACTGTTGTTAGGAAGGATATGCCTGACTTAATTCACCTGTTTGTTTCTGGACATTGAGCTAGACTAGAGGACCTTGACCATCCATTATTAATTCCTTCTCCAGAGCAGGCAAACAAGTGAAGAATATTGATCACAAAAGCATGTGTTAGTATAAATGAGCTATCGACATTCAAATGGAATTACATCAGAGATACCTAGGGGAGCAATGGCTGGACATTACCTTCCAACAGGTAGCTTCTAAAGGAGACTAGATATGTGAAAGCAGAGCTGTAGATAAAGAACTGTGTTGTGACCTGTGAGCTGAGCTGTGCAAGGGGCAGGGGGGCACTTGGCTTTTTGCAGGAGGAGCGGCAGTGATGCTGCCAGCACGTACAAACAACCTCGTGTTGTTTTAAATTTGTTTGGACCTGCTGGAAGAGGCAGCAGAGATAATGGGGCAGAAGGGCCTGAGAGTAGCAGAACTCTGGGGGTTTTCCCTGGGAGAAAGTGGAATTTTTGGCACAGAAAAGTGGAAATCCACAGCATGCCATGTGAAAGACCGAATAGAAACTGTGGACAGGTCTGACAGAGTTGTGACAGAACAGAAGTAAGTGTTGGTCTCTGCTAACTCAATACTGTATAGATTGAATTCCATGCAATCTTTAATGTATGTATCCTCACTTGTGTGAGGTCAGTATTATCCCCATTTTAAGGATGAAGAACTAAGAACCATGGTGAGTCTCTTCCTCGAGGCAGATTTGGTGATGTACTCATTTACTCAGAATCCCAAAATGTGTGCCGTATGCCTCTGCTGCTGGTTCCTCAATAAAGGATTTTTCTCATTCTCAGTCAACCAAAACTGAAATGGATACAGTTGGCTGAATAAAATAATGCAGAGGACTGATTACAAGGGAATGGCCTTCAGTGGGCAAAGATGGTGCCCACAATGGACAAAAATTCCATCTTGTGACGTCCAAAAAAGTAGAAAGGACAAAATATCTGTCCTTATCCTTCTGTGCATCAGTGTATAACTTCCTACACATGTGCTGTGAATACATGCTGTGCTTCTCTTTCTGTCATTGCTGCTTCTGTGAGGCTTACTGCAGCCTAGACAAAGCAATCGCTTTGTTGTGCCTCCTCAAATCCACTTTGGATTTTGCTGGATACGAAAGCATGCCAAAGCACGTCCCTAAGCCATAGTAAATGCCCTCTATTCTTTCTTGTTCTTGGCCTAAGTGCTCTCAGGACCATTTAGGAATGGGAATATAGGTCTAGTTCTCATTCTGTTATCACTGCCAGTGTGATCTGTACCAAAGAAATTACTGTATTATTTCTATGGCTTATTTTCAATGTAATTAACTTAACAAGTCATTACTATGATTATTTAATATGCAAAATCTTTTAAATTCAATATTTACAGAAATCTTGAAAAGCTAAGAAATTTCTGCATTAAAGGAAGTAGTCTCACACACTGTTGCTTTACCACTGTTGTTCATATAGTCGGTACCTGAAAACAACTTTTCCCTCTTTAAGGCTGTATCCAAGAGTCTAAATTCAACAACTTCTCCCATGTGAAGATTTAGCTTTAAGAGACAAGAAGTAAATAGTTTATTTCGTGGCATCTTAGCATCAAAGGTAAAGAAATAACTGCAATTGCCTCAAATACCATATCCTCAGGCTTTGGGGGGGGGGTACCAAAAAACCCCCAACAAAACTTGACTCCAGCATGTTTTCTATCTGGATCTGTGACCTTGGTAGACTCTATAGGTATTTGTTCTTTGAGTTTGAGGAAGGGAAATACTTGTAGTTTAGAAGCAGCAATTTTGCATTAAGCATTTTGCTATCTGGTGAGTAATGTTGGCTCTAATATGTTTTCCCTTTGTTTTGCCATTGTGTATCCTCAAAATCCACAAAGAAAATAGACTTCTGAAGGTGTCTTTAGAACAACCCCATCCTTATCTGAATAGAATGATCAACAAGAAATATGTTTGGGCAGCAAGCAGACTTACTGTTACCTCTGTCTTGTAACATAATCTAAATTCAGTTAATCAAAAATGATCATTGAGCTCTGATAAATTCTGAAGATAACTGAATTTGTTATAGTCTATTAAAATTTAAGAGAGAAAAGTGACCCACTCTTAGACTTAGATCTTGTTTGCCAAATTTCTGACCAGATCAATACCTACTGTAATTTTGTAATTTTGAAGCACATCACTATAATTAATAAATAAAATATAAACAATGCACTGAATAGTGAACAAACCTCTGTAAATAATATTTTAAAGATGGAAAAATAAAACCAATGTTGTAATTGGGCTTATCACTTAGAACACTGGAGTCACAGAAGAAAATTGGTAGCCTTTGATAAAATTGAGGAGGTTTATTGTAATTTCACTGGACCAACGATTTTACATGCAGTCTCCTTGCATCGTGGAAAGCAAAAATACTCTGTAAGGAACTTGTTTTGATCTGAGACATTTTCAGAAGGCTATTTTAATTTAATTAATGAAAAATCATAGGTTAATTGCGTTCTACTTTAATGTGAGGGTATTATGCATGCAGGCATATTTTATTTATATCTTGACTGTTTGATGTACACAATCAATTCAAAAAGGGATAATGAAGAAGTGTTCCGCCCTGTGTAGAATAGTAATTAGGGACTCTAGTGCAGGTTTTTCTTTTTCTTTTTTTTTATTAATTGTGCAGTTCTGTAAACGTTTGACATAATGCTGAGAAAAGCATTTGTCAAATTTTGCTATTTTCCTCTTATCCTCTTGCTTCTTCCTCTCCCTTCTACCCCCACTTTTTCTCCCATTTAGTTAAAATGCATGGTATGGCATTAACCCTCAGTGCCTCAGCAGCATTCTGACTTCATATGACAGATGTATAATAGTCAACAAGACATCAAGGAAAAGCTGCCCCTTGAATAGCCTGTGACATGAAAATACAAATGTCCAGAATAGAAATGTTAAGGTTTGTGGATTTTGGATGAGTTTATGAAACATGCTGAGCTATAATAAGGTGGTGTGCTTTAAAACAGCGGGGATGTATTGGGCAGAGATATCACTGTGGCAACAGGAATACCAGTTGCCTTGAGCACGTCTGTGCCATGTTCAAGTCACGAGGGTGAAAGAGATCATGCAAGTGAAAACTCTTTGTTTCTGTTTTATCAGTTTACAGTGCAGTCAACAATGGCAGAGGATGACACCACGTTGTAAACAAGAGCATCTTCTAATGTATGACATGACTCTGATCCAGTTACTGACTATATATATATATATATATATATTTTTTTTTTTTTTTAGAAAAAGGAAGAGATACCTAAATTGCACTGGGGCATTTCTGCCACTGTGTCTCCATTTCTGTTCTTTCCTTCTCTTTTCCTTCCCTTCTTGACTGTGTGTCATTTTGAATGTTCAGCAGTACCTCATTTTCTAGATAACTCAAAATTAGCATGTCCCATGGGGCATAAAGAAACTCTTTTACCTGTACATGGTACCTCTTACAGTAACAGCTCAGCGTCTCACAGAGGATAATAGTCTTAAAGAACCACCTGTGAAGTGCATCTTTGATCATTTTATTCTGGGTCATTTCATAGTGTAGGTAGAAGGTTTTGTTGCCTTCAGCTGAGACATAGGTTCTACACCTATACCCTATCCACCTCACAAGGTCTGTACATGTCTGAGGTTATCTTTACGGAGGTTACTTGCCTCAGAATTAGTTTAGAAGGGATAGCCAGGAGCTGTACCTATTCTATCTGCTCCCCAAACTACTTGCAGAGTCATTTCCCACTATAAAAGGAATCAAGGTAACACCATCAATTTGCTTTCCTGGGTGAAATTCCTTAGCTCCTGCTGTGATGAACCTATCCCTAACAGTCTTTATTCACATGGTCTGTAGAGACTGCCTAATACTCTGTGCACATGGTGGGAATAACTCCATTGGTAGAAGTATTTCCTTAGGACAATACTGACAGTAGGCAAGATGATGTCAGGAAACTTGGTTGAGTGTGTGCAGCCAGACAGGGATCATCTAGCTCTAGAGCATTACAAGTTTAAGATTGTTTTTAAGTCAAATAGCAGCCAATATTTGGTCCACAAGAATTTACCACAATTGCTCATGGCAAACCCTCTGTGGGATACTCTAAAGGTCAATTTTTCTTGCAGAAGGTAAAATTTACATTGACCAGATAAAACTGGTCACCTTATCTTAGAAGTCCTCACAGTTTTTTTTTTCTTTTTTTTCTGACGTGTTTTCAAAAGTAGGAATGTATAGACAAAATTTAATGAGAAAACACCCTCCAAGTCTCCACCTTTCCTGAATAAAGTGGTGAAGAAGGGGGCTGACCATCTGAATTCATTGCTCCCTCTGAGTGCTGGAGAATGGAAAATGGAAGGGCAAAGGGAGTTACAGTAGCACACATGCTCTAGATAACTTAAAATTAGCATGTCACATGGGTCGTAAAGAAACTCTTCTAACTGTACATGCTACCTCTTACTGTAACACACACATGTGCACACCCTTCTTTCCCTTAGTAGCTGGGAAACATGACACCAGAAATTCATGCCTGGTCTCACCAGCTCTACAGTATTCTCTTTTTAAAAGCATGTGATGGAAGCATTACTCCAAGTATCAGATCAGAATGGTACTATAGTTGGATACATGAAGAATTGAGAAATGTTAGTAAAGGTAGTCTTTACTTGGTTGGTACTGGCCTTCTCTGCTTCCCTGATATCCTTGCCATTTAAGGGCTGAGTTAATTGACATTGCTTTTAGGAAAGGTTGCCGTGAACTAGAGGCTTTTGTGGCTTTGCGGTAACTGTGTTGCTGTTACATGATGGCAAAGAAATGAAAATGTGGGTGATTCTTTCGTTGTATATATGCACATTCTTGTAGTCGCAGTCTCCTTTTCCTCATCAGGCAGGAGAAGGAACATAAATAATCTTAGGTTGTATCAGTTCCCATGCTCAATAGACCCTCTCCAGGGGGAGCAGACAGTCAAAGTATCTTATATAGAAAGGACATGGACGCTGAGATCACAAATGATTTAGAAAATGCTGTTCTTTTCCCAACAGAAAAAATATGCATTGTTTGATTCTTGCATTTTGTTTCAACACCACAGTATAATCAATTCCACATACATGATGAGCTTCTTTTAACTACTCAGATCCCAGAGGAAGATCCTCTAGTTTCATTCGGCTTTTCTTAGAATAATCTTAGTCTTCGCAATAGGATAATAAAATCTTGTTAATTCATACTTACTAGGCTATTGTATTTGAAAGATTTCAGATGCCATAAGTAAAGACTTATCTTGGATTTTTGGCTTACCTTTATAAAGAAATATCTAAAGCTTTTTACCAACAGAATTGAAGCCTGAAAATCATTTGAAATAGTGTCATTCAAGGGCAAGTCCACTGTTTTGTCCTGAGGATAAACAAATAAAACATGTTAAATAAACATTAATGGTGAGGAAATCTACGGCTCCATTAATGTTATGTTACCAACACTGATTTTTTTTCAGGATGGAACGTGATCACCTGCTATTTTCCAACTATAGTTTAACAACAAATCATGACTATATGGCTAAATCACCACATTAATCAGTAAGAGTTCATGAGTAATAAAGCTCATGGCTTCCTTCAGATAAAAAGACCAAAATGTTCATCTAAGTATATAGATAATAAAGGCACTGAATTTCTCTGTATTTATAGCTCTGTAATTCGAATCATGGGTTTCCTTAAAACCTCTACCAGTTAAATTAAAGGAGGCTTCATATCTGATGAACAATTATTTCAATAATCTAGATTTCAGCTTCTTGAATTCCTGACTGTGCAAAGTTTGCATGATCCTTGCAACCAATACCAATCACCTATTGACTGGTATTCCAGTGATGTGAATAGGAATTTCAAAGCCATCTCCTCATGTGTCTAACAATTTTGTTTAACAGCTTAGACAAATCCCTAAAATGCTGGTTCTCCATTGTTCCATCTGTAAAATTTTTGGCGTTCTAGTGAGGCACAGTACTGGACATGAAGATAGCTTAGTATCGAGTATGAAAAGTCTATCCCCAAAGGACCTAAATCATTACCTAGTCGGACATAAGATCATCTAATCTTCTAAAATTGTACCAAATTTATTTCTGATTGTACCAACCATTTCTATATCAAATGCAATAACTGCTGGTTGAGATATGGCATCTATTTTTGGAAGATTTACTATCTTGATTTAAATATGTGACAGGGAAGCCAACACAAATCTAGATAACTTGTCTCAGTGGTTGATTCCCTTTAGCTTTAAAATGATCTTACTCTGATCTTACAGCACTGCATTTGTTCAGCATAAGCACCAATCTCTGGCTTTAGATATATTTTTGTATACTTAGGTAAATAAGTTTACTAACATCTGAAATTTACAGCCTCTTTGAGTATTTACTACATCATATCTCCTCCTGAATTGTATACTAAACTGAGCATCTTTAGCCTCTCACAGTAATCAGGTTTTCTAGTCAATGAAATAATTCTTGTATCTCTCTCTCTTGACTTTCTTACATTTGATAAAACCTAGAGACAGTTATTGGTTAGAGGATTACGCTAACGATCTCACTGTGGCATAAACACCTCCCACTTTCTATCTGACATTCCCTTTATCGCTCAGTAAAAGACCATATTTGCTCTCTTAGCTGCCATGAGGCACTATGTCGCTTTTCCTGACCCCAAAGTCCTTTTCCGATCTACCTTTCTCTCTCATAAATACAGCCTATAGTCCTGAATCTTAGACTCAGTTTTATTAAAATGCATAATGCTGAAATAAGCCAGTTCTCTTTCTGGAACCGATCTATCCTTTTTAACAGGTCTATCAATTTTTATGTCATTGGCAAACTCAGCCTTCAGTGATTTAAGATATTCTTCTAGACTGTTGAAAATAGTACTGAACTAAGAAAAGACTTCTTCCTAGAAATATCCCCAGTAGATGATGTCTCCCTATTTTAAGATTTATAGATTTACCAGTTTTCAATCCATTTAATGTGTTCTAGATGGAACTGACCAGAATTTCAGAAAATAAACTGTTTAACTGAAAGTCAGAAAAAGAACTACTAATTTCATCAGAATGAAGCAACACTAAGTCAGATCCTTTGCAGAGACTAAAGTATATTTATTCATAGAGTTATCTTTGACAGCCAAACTGGTAACTCATCAAGAAAAGCTAAACTTTGTCTGACAGCATCTTTTTTCCATCACAGATATGAGTGCATCAACTAGCTGTTTTTCACACAAAGTTGTTTATCAAAGTCTTCTGCTGTTTCTGCATCTTTACTGAAAATATTACCATACTGATGTAGTATTATGCCCTCTCTGGTATTATAACACAGACCTATACAATTGCAAATCTGATAGACTCCAACCCCAACAACATGTGTATACAGGAAGGATGATTGATTTTAGTAGTTAGTGGAAAATAGGGGGAAAATATTGGTGAAGAGGGCAGGGAGACACAGATCTGCACAGAAACAGAGAAGCAGTTCAGTCTGATAAGTAGAATAAGAAGGGAGTGAGTCAAAAAAAAAAAAAAAAGAACTCCCCGGTGGGTTTATTGTTGCTGTGAAAGACAAGACAGCTATCCAGAACAAGGCCAGGAAACTTTAAAACACTGCTTTCTAGGGGCAGAGTCTAGCAAAGGAAGAGCTGAAAAAGTCCGTGAGCTTGCTGGGCTTTACTTAGAGGGCTAAGGATTGATGGGGTTGTGAACTCTTCTGAGGGGTAGGTGTTGTGAGCTGTCCCAGCTCTGGTAATTAGATAGGTTCAGCAGTCTTTATGAGTGGCTTACATTTACTGATTAATGTTCCACTTGTGCACAGATGTGATTTAGTTTTCTGCTGAATAAACACAACATGGGGATGGAAAGGTGATAACTGCCATACTCAGCAAAAAAGAAGGAGCCTATAAATATGCCAGTGGGTCAATAGAAGTGATTTCATTCTGCCTTCACAAGACTGCTGATGAAGTCTGACAGGGAGCTCTACTTCATTAATGCATCACAATGGTGAAGAAAGCCTGAAGGGCAAAAAGAGCCACCTGCAGCAGATTGGAGCCTGGGCTGCAGCTGTCAGAGAACAGCCAGGGAGAAATGAAAAGGGCTGCAGTAAGGAAATAAAGAGGATATCATAGGCGGATAGGGTATGTTTTCTCTCTTGCCTGAAATGACTGATAGGGGAGGCGCAATGCTCAGGGCACAGAGTGTAGATGAAGCTGTACTGCTGATCAGAAACAATTCTGGGAGGAAAGCCTGACTGTGTGAAGAGATGTCTTGGTTAACACACTGCACTGAGCACTAAGCGCTGAGGATGGGTAAATGCAGGCAAGTTTAATGATTCATTAAAAAATAGGAACATCTACCCAAGAAAAATTGTCCACAGTGCAAAAAAAAAAAAAAAAAAAAAAAGCACTTGGAGGAAGTACTGGGAGAATTCTTAAATAGTCTGTATATACTGGAGAAGTTCTGTTCTGTTCTGTTCTGTTTCTAAAAGCCTTCCTGTAAGCCTTCACTAATGGCTGCTTTCTCTACAAGTTTCTCAGCCTCCAGAAACTAAAATCCCTTTCTTCTTTGGGAGGAGCATATGACTGAGTAACCAAAGAAGTGTAGGGAATGAATAAAGGCAAAACAGGGATGGACGTGATGGACATGTACTAAAAATTAGCTTCCTGAAGGCCACCCATGGAGCTGCTTGCAGTTGCACAGTGGTGATCTGCCCTATTGCATAACAAATAAGGGAACAGAAAATAGCCCCCACGGTCAGTAGGAATCATTGGGATTCCTCATAGAGTCGTGGGTCAGCAGCCACAGGGAGGCTGCCGCTTTGTGGTGCCTTGGGTGGAAAATGCATAGGTGAACAGATAGGGTAGAAGTTCAGTCAAGACCTCAGCAAAAATGCCTGATCTCTGATCCTTGGACCTCACTCATTCACATCCACTCTTTTATTTTACATGGACACAAATTCTGCTCTCTGCATAACCCTAGAGAATCTTTGAAACTCGTTGGCTTTTCTGAGATCAGATTTACACCCATATTAATTCTGACTCCACACCCATCTCCCACTCTTTATAGCTTGATCCTGTCTCTAACCACTGGCTTTATCTGGATCATAAGAGAGTCACCTGTGCTCTGCCTCTTAGATGCCTGCTTTATTTATTTATTTTTTTATTTATTTCCCTACTGTGTTCCCATCCTGTATGCACAGTGGCGGGAAGGAGATGCAGCCAGATTGCTTACTGATCCTTTCATATGCTTTCAGAAAATCCCAGGATTTCTTATTCTACTTTTACCCTGCTGGGCTGTTTTTCTCCATCACTATGGTTTCTGTATAGATAATTATTACTTACAGGCAGAAGTAAATTACTTACTTTCACTAACTGAAAGATCTGAACTTTCAGAAATGTGTTTCAAAATGGTTTTGTTCTGTCTCCAGCACTTGTAACCAGACAGAGGCAAAAGCTTAATCTATTGCCTGTGGTACTTCCAATTTCCCACAGAAAAATGCCACTGTTGTTATACTAGATTTAAAATGAGATGGTCTGCCACAAAGCTGAGTTCTTGAGGTGAAAGAGAAAATCCTTAATATAAAGATATTACACTAGAGAGGAGGCCATTGAATATATTTTTGTACAAGCTACAGTTTGGGAGATTAAAATTAGAGGCACTTGGAAAAATATTCATAATCTACTGAGGGCAGAGATCAGTATTATATAGCCTTGAATCCTCCCCAGCTGACTATTCCTCTCTCGGCTATTCAGTGACTAATGACATATTCAGATGACACAGCTTGAGCTGCAAACACTTATGAGGATGGTGAAGTCAAGAAAAGGAACTTAGAAAAGCTAAAAACAGACCAAGAGCAGTCACCAGGTGTGAGGATCTGCCATTTCCTTTGTAGGAGGGAGGAATTAATTCTCTTTGCAGAAGTGTCAGTCCCTACTGCACTGTGGGGCTGGGACTTTGTAAGGAAAAGGGTTGAAATCTCCAGACTGAGCACAGACTCCTATGTAAATGAGGCTACTGCACCACTGAAGAGTTATTGTGGAAAAGTTTCCTATGATCTCCAGCCCACCAGAACAATTCACAGCAGCTCCAGTCTTGCCACTTAAGGTTCCTGAGCTCCAAAGAAGGACTGAGTCCATTCTTTGATCGATTCTTGTCCCCTGTTCTCTTTTTCTTTTGGGCTTTCACTTGGCTATGTTGATCTAGGCACGTGATAACTCCTGCAGACATGGACAGTATATGACAGGGACACCTGGTGATACAATGAGTGCACATCCCCTTATATGATGGAGAGGCAATGTGGCAAACCACATGTGAGTGATTACGGGCTCTGTAGGTTCTTCCAGATGAGCTGGCAGATCAGTGCTCAAGGGAAAGTGCCTTTTCCCGCAAAGACGCTTCTGCTTCTCTCACAGGAAAGTCCCGGAGCTGGGGTGAGTACAGCCATCCTTGGCAGCATGGATCAGCATAGTTAAGATTCATATTGACATTAATGAACTTCAGCATCTGGCTGACTGCTTCAGTCTTCTTTACTAGCCTTCAGAATAAATCTTTCAGACTGCACAGCAACTAGATGAAACAGTAGTAAACTCAGTTAAGTTAAAGAAGCCATCAATGGTCAAGTAATGTTACAAGCCTGACATCTGACTTAAGCATATGCCATACAAGAACTACTGTAACTGAGCTGAAATCTGAACAGTCGTTCTGCTCTCAGCGTGTATACAGAAACAATAACCTAAATCCTGCCTCCTACCAGCTGCTGAAGTGACCAGACTTTCCAAACAGGCAAATATCTTGTGTGCAGGGCAAGAAGCAGCATGCCTGTTACTGTGCCTCTGAGGATGAGGTATTATTCCAGCTCATAGCTTTGTGAAAAGGTTTATACCGCTGCATATCACTGACCTTGACATGCCACATCTTTTCAAGTCTCTCTCCCATTAAAAGGAGAGAATTCTACAGCCTTGCCTGGAATAAATGCAGTACACGTGTAGCATCTGGGAACTGATTTCCTAAAATACAGACTGCACCCACTGACATAAATGGCCCCTTATAAGAAAAGAAAAAAACCCAAGAGACTGATCTGGAGACTCAGTGCATTGTATCTGCATTCCCAGCAGGGATTTGAGCTCAGGGCTCCCAGGAGCATCAAGTCAATACTCTAAAGTTCTGAAGTAGGTGCATTAGAGTTAAGTGCCGTATTGGCTGCTGCTGCAAAGCCTCATATAAATATTACACCTCACTCTGCAAGGCACAAAATGTTTGGTTTCTGAGTCTATTAATATATAATGAGGATATGGTATAATTAATATTGTTTTGATTCTCCTACAAATCCACATTAATAATAAGAATGCAATGTAATTACTCAAAAAACCTTTTCAATAAATGGCAATTTTTACTGATGAAAAGTGGCATTTGTGCTTTAAGTATTATTTACTGGTTTTCTGAAATTAATAATTATTAGGTTATTGAGCTACAAGGTAATTCATAGTGTTTTTACTTAAACACACGTCAGAAGCTGCATAAGGGAGTTTAGATGTGTGCCATGTCTGATTTTTTTAATACCTTATAGAAACCCTGTATCCACTTGCAAAGTGGAAAATGAAAGGTTTTTGTTTCAGTAAAAAAAAAAAAAAAGTACCTTCCAGATGATTATTCTGTGCATTCAGGTCAGGAAACAGATACCTCTGGATTCTAAATTCTTTTGTAATCTGGAACACCATTGCAAATGTATTTTCATTCACTCAGTAGAGAATTAAAACTCGATATGTTAATAGAAAATGAAGCTAAATTTCTTGGCCAAATTTTGCATATGAATATTGATGCTAACCCAATCAGTGCTGATTTAGAACCATCTTAAAATTTTTAATTTTAGCCTTCACAAGTGTATATGTAAGTTGGTACATGACAAAGCTCCAAGTAATTTGGATGCATTCTTCATATTGCTGTATTTTTAAAGAACCAAGTTCAGTTGCTCATACCTACATTTTTGAAATTGCTTAATTAAAGACATTTTGGTCCTAAACCTGAAAGAGAAATTCTTCTTTAAGAATGAATCTTCTTAAACCTCTTACACAAGCTTTCTTCAAACTTTGAAGCAGCAGAAGGCGTCCCAGAATGATCAAGCATCAATTTGTCAGAAAGAGAGCTGTTAATTCCTTGAAGTGCATTTTGTCATTGGTGTGTGAAAAGACAGGAATATTGGATTATTTTTATTTATTATGGTATGTATCTCTTATTGGTCTACCCCAGTTTATGACAGCTTTGTGCCTGGAGCTGTGTGCATGAGGAGGTGCTTGGTGTTTGTGTCCCACATGTAGCAGCTATGCAGTATCCAGAACTTAGAGAATCTTCTCTGCAGGTCAGTTTCATCATATCTAGGAGATGAGATCTTGTACCACAAAAATCTGGTGGGTGATACAACTTCTGTAGCATGTTCCTGGAAAATTCAGAGTCCTTCACTGGCACACTTCAGTTGGAGAGGATTAATGGAATCCTATGAAAATTAGTATGTTTCAGTAGGAGGGAAGAGTGTCTTCGTGTGGAGCACTGGAAGTGCGTGAAGAAGTGATATCAGAGCTGGTCTTGCTGAATTTAAAGTCCAGCTATTAAGCTTACAGGTAAGGGAATCCTCTTTTCGTTCCCATAACCCTCAGCTCAGTGACTGCTTGATGGTGGTGCCGGTACGCTGGTGAACGTTGTTGGTCTCTGGAATCTTCCTCTTCACTTGATACTGAGGCAATGAGGTAGTTTCCCCTGACTAGAGTTAATAAATGTGTCAGCAAGAAGTTGAAGATGTTTGAGGTGAAACTGTTATTCATTTATCTATCTCTTATCTCAGAGAGTAGTCAATATGATATGATCACCTTTTCCTCATTAAGTGCTTCCTCATTTACAGCGTATCCATTTCCTATCCAATCTTGAAGCCAATCAGTATCAAATACCAAATGATCTAGAAGTTTACAACTAAGTAGAGTGAAAATGCTGGAAATGGGAAGACCCTCAATAATTCCATGGCATCAGAAAATTAAATTTCTGCAATAACAAATTACGATATAATGAGGTCACATTAGAGGAATAAGAGGCCCAGATGCCTCAATGATTTAATCTGTCTCTTCCTGTAGGCCTGCACCTAATTTTAATGAATATTTTGATAGATAACATATTTGGTTCAAAATAGGTCTTTAAAGACAGTTGTGAGAGTATTATATTTTAAAGATACTATGATAGAAATTCATTTTATTAACTGGCTGATAAGAAAAAATGACTCCGCAAACGTACCGGTATCAGACATACTATTATGACCCATCTGCTCTTATTGAGTAAAGTGACAGTAATATATCTTTATTGGTCTGTTCCTTGAATGCTGTAGAGGCTCATTTTCCTTGTCTAATGAAAAGCCAAATGACACTAATGAAACAGGTACTGTATATGCCTCAACTTCAGGAGAGGAAACAGAATATCAAGTAAAAACCTCTGTAAAGAATCATCAGGTGCATAGGTGAGTCCACAAAAGAGAAAATAAACCCCAAACCAAACCAAGAGTGTTGTTTTATATATTTATATTAATCATATACGTTTTCTGTCTAATGGCAAAGACTGTAAGAAACCCTAAAACAGAGATCTGTCACCTTTTGAGATGAGCTGGAGGAGGTAGTTCTCTGCTTGAAGGAAAAACAATCTTGTTTACAATTTATTTATTTATATCAAGGCTCTGAAGCTTCTCTCTATCCACCATACTATTACTTAAGGACCAAACACAATGAGATCTGTTCTGAATGGTCTCAGGTGAGGCATGGTAGCCCCTTTCTTCCTTAGCCTGGGTCATATGTGTTGTGTTTCATTCTTGTCTGATCTCTTTAATTCTGGTGTGTTGAGACATTGCCCATCACTCTGGTATTCAACTTGTTGCTGTGTTATGATCGTGCCATTTACAAATTCCATAATTTTTCTCATAGTGCCGATTAGCTACATACTTTCAAATGCACTTGCTTTTAACAGGAGTCGTAATGATGTAGCAGTTTTGCAGACAAACTGAATCAAGGTAGTTGTATAAAAGAGAAGTTTGCATGCCTTCCAACAGAATGCATTTCTGACTTTTCAACCATCTGCTGAGTCCTTTTTCCTATGCATATGATCATGGAATTCTTCACAAGACAATCCAGAGTATGGCCAAGGACTCCCAAAAGCAAAGACTTTTTTTAAGAACAAATTTTGGTGAAGTCTATTAAAGGCTTTGAAAATAAGCACTGAGACTTGACCTGACTTCAGAGAGCAGCTAGTGGAACAGACGGAATGGGTGTTATACTCTCTGGTCACCTTGTCTTCTTGGGACCTCATGGTCCAGTGGTTGTACTTAGCACTAAGACCTTCTAACTCATGTGTAGTAACTTGGCTATATATTCAACCTATAAGATATAAAAGACCTGAGAAGAGTACCATGAAAAAAGAAGAGCATAATATCCCAGAAAACTGTGGCTGGCCAGACTGTGTTTTCTGTAGCTGATATTTGAGAATCCAGAAAAGTTGTTCCTCTGAATGTTGCCTTAACCTGGATAATTTAGGAATTTGATTGACTGCAAAAGAATTTTAGAATTTTTAGAATTCCTTAGAACATTTTTCTTTTACTAGAGGCATATGGCTTAGTTTCAGTTCCTCACCCATGTAATGGGGATTGACAGAGCTGGCTATAGCTGTCCATGTGGAAACTTCAGAAATTTTCATGTATATACAGGTTTCTAAACAAAACAGAAAATCTTACCTGAAAGAATGATTAAGTTCCATAGCCAGGAAGCATCAGAGTTAAAATTATCTTACCATGTCTTATCTCTGAATTGTGCTTATGCATTATGATAAAGTCTTTAGTTCACATGATCCACAACAATTCTTCTTGCTCTTCTGATGAGTGGTCCCATGCATCACAATGCTTCACAACCAAAAGCTGCACTGAACACAAATGTATTCACTTTTCATGGTCTTTTTTTCTGAGTTTTATCACTGTGTCTTCATTCTTTGCAGATATTACTGAATTTATTTATACAACACACCAGTGAAGTAACAGGACGTTATCTCTATTTTTTACAAATTGGGAGCAGAGACACTGAGACTAAAGCCAAGATTGCCCTATGTCAGATCATTTTTGGAGGATAATTTACAATTCTAGTGCCTAGTTTTTCTGGGCATTTTACTGCTTTTATGCATTCAGAGCACAGTTCGTATCAAACTTTTGCAATTATGAGGGTTTGATACTCCAGCTCTTTCAGATTGGGCACCCAGAAAATGAGACAGTAGTGATCACAGAGGAAGAGTTTGCTTAAATGGTACAATCAGTACTACACAGAAACTCTATGACCTAGACAGAGAAAAAATTCAGAGCTTCAGGACAATAGGAAGCCTGCCTCTTTTCTGGAAATTTTCGTCCTTTTTCAATACATACATCCCTTTTTCAGCAACCAGCCAGACATGGGAGTCCTATGCATAACTGTCCTTTGATTCATCCTTAGGATGAAACTTTAAATTGCATGAGGCAGGACTATTACAAATAAACATGATATACCATACATATAATTTGTCATACAATTAAATACACTCTCATAATGCATATGTGCCATGGGCAGGTTGTAGGTTACCTACAGACATAGCTTGAGGCCTTTCCTAATTTTGAGTTCTTCACCTTGCAAACTTAACATCCAAGTAGTATTTTTTTTAAATAACACTGTCCCAAGTTAAAAAAAAAGAAAAGAAAAAAGAAAATGTCCTCTTAGGCAATCACATCAAGCCCATTTTTCCTTTCCCTCTCTCAGAATCAGCAGGAGCTTCAGATAACAAAGCACAATTGTCTTCAAGCATTGAACTGTCAGTGTCATTTAGTATCCCTGAACTGCTAATTTAAATGTAGACCTTCCTGTTTCTTCCTCCTTCCCCATCCTCAGCTGTAGCTGGGAGACCTCTTAATCTGATTTGGAGTCCACTAGCCACCTCTAAAATGTGTCAACCAGCAGTAGCAGATGTGAAATATAGTTGAAAGAAAGGACACAGTAGGAGGAACTTCCTTAAGGAGCTGATTTTAAGGAGCTGTTCTGACAAGAAACCTGCACCCACTTTGATCCTTGCAGCACCTTGAACAGGCGCATGATTTTGCAATTTGTAGTGGCAGCAGATGTATGGCAGCTTGTGTCAAAGACTGCAAGTCTAATTCTGTCTTTTCTCATTATCAGCTTACAAAACCTAATAAAAAATTCAATATTTGAACACTAATGGCAGCACTGAAACAAGTTTATGATCACACTCTTGTCTCCCTTTATTGCCAGTGCCTCAGACAAAATTACTGTTCATTAAGATGGAGGCTGCAGCTAGTGGCATGCTTTCACTAGTGGGAATTCCTGCTCAGCACATGAGCTTCTTGGACCCCAAACTTAAGGAAGAAAGAAATAACTTTCCTTAAAGTTGCTATTCTGGTATTTTCACACCTCTTTGGATACTGATTCCAGTGTGTACATACGTGACACTGTTCAGACACTGTTCTCATCAACATTGTTCTGATAACAAACCTTCCATCATGTTTCATATGCTCCATATTAGCAACTTAATTTACTTTGTACATACCAGCTTTGATGCTTGTGAGACTTGTCATTCATACATTAATGCTGTAAGATGAAGTTTGCAGAAGAATTGTATATGATTGGAGCATATCTGTCTGAAAGTGTGCTGTTTATTTGCCCTAATAACATGTTCTTGTTTAGTTAGTGAATTTGCCTTATCCTGCTACCTCTTTGGTATCTATTCCTTGATTCTTGCCTTTGAGATGTCTTGAGGGAAGACTCTTTCTCCTTAAACACTCTCTTGATGCCATATAATCCATTCTGGAGCTCCCAATACTTGAGTTTACTGTCCCCTCTGTTCTCCTCCTTCCTTATAGTAAATAGAAGAGCTGTATCTGATGTGTTCAATTACTCATCTGCATTTTGGTGCATATATGACTTCATTTGCAGCCTCTTGCACAGACAGTATAAGTACATTCCATTTCTTTGAACCTGAGACAGAGTATATCCCTTTAAAGACAGCGTGAAACTGCACTTCTTCTTGAGCTAGAAGAGGCATGCTTTAATCTGGTGTCTGATCATTAGCTTTTTAGCTGTATTGTTCAGAAGAGGAAGAGGCAGCAATGATATGAACAGCCAAAATACCAGTATCAGCCTAGTAATGTGTGACAGCTCATGTCTGTGATCTCTCACTGCATTGTGGGAATGGAAGTGCACATTCATCCAGTGCACATATTGTATATTAACTGAGGAGACACTTTTTGAACAAAAACAGCATTCCCGGGTATGCGTTTGCAACTCATTATACTTGGGAATGAAGCCACACATCCCATGAAAGCCACATCTGCTAAAAAACACTACAGCTTGTCAGCTTACTGGTTGCTGTAGGTACTTCAGCCTGGTGATATCCTGCCTGTGCTGGACTCAGCTTAGAGTCTCAGCCTTGTCTATTCCTCCACAGGATGAACAAAAGCTGCATAGAGATTGCCCCTCCAGCTAGGACTTCTGTGGAAATGATATTGGATTGGGAAAGAAAATGAGGCCCCCCCCCAAAAAAGACTCGTTTTAGAAGGAGAATGAGATCATTAGTGCACAAGGGGAGAATTTTCTCAGATCAGACGGATCAGAGCCCTGGCTATGGTGCACTGTGGTCCCCTCCCAGCAGAAATTAAGGCAGAGGGTCCAGGAGAGACAGGCTGGTGTGTGATCAGATCTTGACTGGGGAAGGATGGAGCATTCCCTCTCCCAAGCTGTTGCCAGAACTGGGATCCAGGAAGACCTCCTGTGTCTGCCAGATTAGACACAGCTACAATACAGCTCCAGTTCCTGTGACCTTTCCTGCCAGAAGACAGAGAATGATTCCTGACCCCACCACTGATCAATCACAGAATCACAGAGTGGTTGAGGTTGGAAGGCAACTCTGGAAATCATCTAACCCAACGCCCCTACTCAAAGCAGGGTCACCTAGAGCAGGTTGATTGCGTTGTCCAGTTGGGTTTTGAATATTTCCAAGTTGGAAACTCCACAGTCTCTCTGGACAACCTGTTCCAGTGTTTGATCACCCCACAGTAAAAAAGTTATTCATATATTTAAATGGAATTTTCTCTATTTCAGTTTGTGCCCATGGCCTCTTTTCATTTCAGTGGGTACCACTGAGAAGAGTCTGGCTCTGTCTTCTTTAATCCTCTCCATCAGGTATTTATATACATTAATAAGTTTCCCTCCAAATCTTCTCTTCTCAAGACTGAACAGTCCCAACTTTCTCAGCCTTTCCTTAAATGTCAGATGATCCAATCTCTTAATCATTTTAGTGGCCCTTCACTGGCCTATCTGCAGTAAATCCACAAAGGATTATGTAAATCTTGTACTGGGGAATGCAGAACTGGACACAGCACTCCAGACGTGTCTCACCAATGCCGAATAGAGTGGAAGAACCACTGCCCTCCACCTGCTAGCAACACTTTTTCAAATGCAGCCGAGGAGGCTGTTGGCTGCCTTTGCTGCACGGCAGCATTGCTGGCTCATGAGCAGCTTGTTGCCACCAGGACTCCCAGGTCTTTTTCTGCCAAGTTGCTTTCCAGCCAGTCAGCCCCTAGCCTCTGCTGGTGCCTGGGGTTATTCCTCCCCAGGGGCAGGACTTTGCACGCCCTTTGCTGAACTTCATGAAATTCCTCTCTGCCTGTTTCTCCAGCCCATTGATGTCCCTCTGAGAGGCATCACAACCATCTGGTGTATCAGCTACTCTTTCTGGTTTTGTATCATCTCCAGCCTTGCTGAAGGTGCAGTCTGCCCCATCAACCAGGATATTAATGAAGCTGTTAAACAGGATTGGGCCCAGTGTTGATCCCTGGAAAACACCATTAGAGACTGGTCTCTGGTGGACTTCATCCTGCTGATCACAACCCTCTGAGCCTGGCAGTTCAGCCAGTTTTCAGTTCACCTCACTGACCTTTTATCCAGTCTGTACTTCATCAGTTTGGCCAGCCTGTTGGAAAAGAAGCTTTGCTTCACTTGGTCAGGTGGATCCTATCTCTTCCTGGCAGTCCTTGATACTCAAAGAGTCCCATGGTTGTAAAAGTCGAATCCGTGTTGTCAACACTAGCTGCACAAACATTTATTGACCTGCCACTCCTCTCCAAGCCTTTCTCTCTCACTGGCAGGACTGAGGAAACACCACCTGGGTCCTCAAGCCCTTGGTCCTTGCCCCCAGAGCCACACAATCACACTTGACATGCCCCAGGTCTCCTTGGTACTTATTGTTGGTGCCCACATGGAAGAGCAGCAAGAGATAATAGTCCAAAGGCCAGATGAGCCCTGGCAGCCTATGAGCAATGTTGTGGATTTGGCAAGCAGCAAACCTCCCCAGACAGCAGGTTGGGTTGGCAGAGGGGGCCTCCGTCCCCTGCAGCAGGGAGCCTCCTGGTATCCCCCACCACTTCCTCCCGCTGCTGCCACAAGGCTTGGGCTCAGCTGGCTCCAATGCTTCATCTGACAGAGTTCCCAGCCCCATCTGCAGCCAGGGCAGTCACCCTACTCTGCTGTCACTGGTCTGCCAGCAGAGTGGGATTTCACCCACCTGCTGCCAGAAGTCACCAGCTTCCAGCCTTCGCCACCATGGGAGTCTCCCTTTCCCAGCCCCCTGAGCTGGGAGACTCATCCATGAGATTCTGCCTGCCCCTCCATGGGTGCTGCTGGGGTTTCGGGCTCTTGTCACTGCAGGACTCAGAGAAGATCTGGTTGATCTCTCTCTTGTCACCTCTGATGCTGGGAAGTCTGCTGACCTCCCACAGCTCCTTTGCATGACACAGACCCTCTGCCAGCACTCACCTGCTGCAGGCGAGGAGCCCATCTCCCCTGCCCCAGCCTTGGCCAGGTGCCTCAGGCTTTTCCTGCAGCCCCAGTTCTGGAGAGTTGCGTCCTCCCTCGGGAGCGCGGGCTGAGTTAAGAAAACTGAAGGTTGTGTCTTCATACGTCCTTACACTGGATGTATGACCCCAGCCATCTTATACATACACCATATACCTACTGGTGGTTACATCATTTAAACAAATAAAGCCCTATATTCTACAAACAGGGAGGAAAGGTGGGTGGTTTTTTATCCCTTATATGCAAGTACCAGAGGAACTCAAACAATTAGGAATATGCGATTTATCTAAACAGACAAATTTGTTTTACCTTGACAGAATTAGTGTATCAGCTAGCTTTAACTCTTGGTACGTAACACTGCAACTAATACTGTGGATTAGTGGTCTTTTCTGACAGATGTGTGTTTTTATTCAGGCTTATTTATTAGAAAGCTAACTGTTTTGATTAGTCTACTATAAAATATAACATGGAAATAATAATAAACTTTTCAAAATATTTCCACAAAGCAGGATGTTATAAAAAAACTGTTAGAAAGAGAGTTGGCATTGTACTGATTTTTGAGTGTAAGCATTTATTTTGAAGGAGATAGAATAGAGAAGGATCAGCGATACTGTTTCATTCTCGTCTGAAAACCTCCTTCCAGATTTTTAAGTCTCTCACAAAGCAATGTCATTTTGAAGATGCAAAATTGAAAAACACTAAAAATCAGCATTCTTCAAGAATGCTGCTATGCTTTATCCCCATTTGCCAATAGAAAGCATGTGTCTTGAATACCAGTTATGTATCATTTTAGGAAGGCATAGGACTTCATGAGACAGCTATGGAGCAAACTCCAATACGGTAGCATGGGATAACCTCATTGGTTCCAGAGGCTGATGTTTTTCTGTTATCTCTTGATATAACTGCAGCTGCTATTTAACCCTCAGAAGTTTTAATGGCACACAAAAGCCTTAGGAATAAGGCTCAGCTCAACAAAATTCAGTAGTTCAGTCTTAATGGTAAAACTGTCAGTACAACCCTTAGGAGCACTGAAATCCTCAGTCTCTGAATCTCAGCATGGTGAAAGCAAAGAAATACAGTCCAATCATTAAAGGAGAAATTTTGAAGCCCGTCATCTGGGTTTGAACCAATGTCCACTAAAGAAGTATTTTCACTGACTTCATAAGACTTTGATAGGATACTTAGGTGGAAAGTGCAGGAGAACAGCAGGATGGCTTCCCATGACTCACTCGAGAATGATGGCTTTCCACAATCTCTTTTTTTAAAAAAGCAACTGTTTGTGTAACTGCTCAGAAAAAAAGTGGCATGATGGCCAAGTTTTACCAAGAGACCATACTAATCCCTTAAAACTAAGGGTTGAAAATATTAATATTCCTGTGCCTACAAATAAGCAAAGAAATGCATGTCTCCTCTATTTTTAGGCCCTTTTGTATAAGCTATTAAAGAAGCAAGGAAAAGTACAGGTTCTTTAACAATCCTGTGTAAGTTCCTCTCCAAGATGATAGCTGTCTGGTTATATTGCTGAGTAATAGACTGGAGTTATGAAGGGGAAGTATCCTTCCACCTGTGAAATAGATTCACAAGGAAGTGATGGAGAGTCTTAAAGCTAGGTTATAATGAGTTAAGGTATGATTAATGAGTTGTATTTTCCTTCTTATAGCTCCTGCCTCAGATAACCCACGTGTTTTTAAAAGTACTAGGAGCTGTAGAGAAGCCATCAGGTTAACCCACACACATCACTGGCGATACCTGTGGAGTGCCAGAGGGAGCAGTGGAGCTCTGGCTCAGGATGGCATGCTGTGGGGAGAAGCCCATGAGAGGAGACTACAGGGACTCATGAGGAAGGGGAGGTGTGGAAATATCACCCACAAAACTGTGGTGTGGGTTATCCCACTGAAAAACAACTTTGTCTTATCAGGTGAAACAGAGTTTATACAGATGAAAATACGATAGATGTCTGGCAGTTGTGGGAATAGTTAAGTACACATACACATACTTCTCAGGCTGGTGTACAAAATGGTCCCATAAAAAAAGCTTCACTGAAGTGAATAGGAAGCCTGGTTAGATAAGAAATTTGGAAGCCACTTTGTGTGAGGTTAGCCTGCATCATCACACTGTTCGTCAACACATAGCAATCAATTTTCTGCATGGTAGTACTATGTGTCAGCCGAGTTTTGTTGATGTAAAGCTGCTTCTTCATTTCTTGTGCCCTTCTAGAAGGTGAAGATCAGCAAAACTCAGACCTCTGAGAGCGAGGAAGTTGGCTGCTATTTCATTACTGCCATCTTTAAGCTATACCCAATACTTGCAACATTCAGCCAGTACAGAGCACTGAGAGCACAGGTGCATTCTCCTACATGAGACAGAGCTCTTTAAAAAAAAAAAAAAAAAAGATTAGCTGGACCAAGGGAGTTGTAGCTGTCTCTACCATAGCCTCAAACAGACTGTGCTAGAAAACACCATTCTGCTGCTTTATGGTCCCTCCCTCCTCCCCTTTTCAAAATCCCCACACTGTTTTACAAAAGATGTCATTTAACACTAGACTTCCTCCCATCCATCAAAAAACCCACAGACATTCCCAGAGTCCACTTGGTACTAACAATTCCCCTGGTAAGGAGAAACAGCTGTTAATACAGCCCTGGATCTCATCAGTGAAATAAGCTTTGCTGAATGTCTTTCAGTACGTATGAAGTATGTGCACAGGGAAGAGATGCTCAGACCCCTGGCCTGTGGAGCAGTTTCTTTAACCTTATATCTCAGTTGTAGCCTTGCCAAGCTTCTCTAGCTCCCCCCACTTACCAAAGTAAATGCAGCTGGAATAAAAACAGATCATTCCCAAGGGCTATTGCCCACAGCACACAGTTAAGGTTAAACAGCTTTCATCTTAATTTGGTTTTCAAAGGCTTGATGTTTCTCAAAGTCGGCATTGTGCAAGAGCAAGATACAACACTGGACACACTCAGTGCTGGATTCATTAAATTTTTGGTGTTGAATCCTGTGATAACATCTAGTTTCTTTGGACTGAATGGTACAATTTGCAGGTCTTTATTTTTAATTTTAGTCTTTCCTCTTTGTGTCACAAATGTATAGGCTGAAGAGCATGCATATAGAATTCTTCCAGCTCAGAGGAGTGACATATGAGAAATAAGTACATGCAATTTAAAATAATTCTGCTTGTTCTCAAGCCACCTATAAGCATAATGAAAGCTTAGTGTAGATTCGTTATTTGGTTTAGTGCAGAAACAAACAAGAATATATTGAAACTTTTGTCATTACGTGGCTACACTGAAACATGTCAGGAAGATGAATCATGGAATCATGGTTTGGAAGGAGATACTCCTAAAGACAGTATGGTGGCATGCATTATTAAAGCTGGCCTTTTTGATTCTATAAATCATGTCAAATATATCCCAAAATATGTTTAATTACAGGTGACAGAAAAAACTTCATATGTTAATGCTCTGCTGGTTGACCCAACATAAATTCTTGTTAAAAAATTATAAGCCTTAGAGTCAAGTCCCTGGAGGGTCCCCAAAGCATTTCCTGGATAATAATGATGCAATAGTTTCCTATCCTATTGATGGTTGTCCCAGAGCACCTCTGAACAAATGCTCCCGTTCCCTGAGAGCCGCTCAAGTACCAGGATGCTGCTATAAATGGTTGAAATGTGATGCAGTTTCCCCTTCAACTTCCTCCAGCTCAGCCTAATGGGGATTAAGAGCCATTAAAGGCTCTTTGCAGCATATGCAGTTGCTATTGATCAGTTGTTTTAGCCAATGATCTGATTACAACCGTCTTCTCTTTTCAGGGCTTTACTGGCAGAAAGAAACATACAAACATGCAATAAAAGGTAAGGAATGAAGGTACCAGACCTTTCTGTGTGTGCTAAGATTTTGTTTAGTTGCTAAAATGAAAGACTACCATGATCTTTGTCCATGAGTAAAGGTTTCTACCCACAAGCCAAAAGTAAGTTTGAAGTAAAAACAGCTATAAGAACAGAGCTCAGAAAATTTGTTTTGCCAGAGCATGACCCAGTGATCTTGCATTCTTTGCTGAATGGTGGGACAAGTTAAATAAGATGAGCATGGTAAATGCTTTCACCACTTCATTGGTGTAAGTTCAGGAAGACTTCTGAAAGTCAGGAGTGCAAGTTCCTGTCCCCTGGGACTGACAAAGTAATTGAACTCTGCTTTTACTTTTGCTGAGTCAGCATTCAACCCACTAGGCTTTTTCACAAAGGCCAGGTACTACTTCCACATCTTCTTAAAATAACCAGCTGTAACTCTTTGCTATACTGAGCCCAATTATATACCAATTAAGTGTGCTTTGAAAATAGATACTGGATTGAGTCTCTGTGAAAGGTAGTCTGGGCAGCAGTATGTCAACCTTCTGAATCCTTCAGAACTGAGGCAGCGAGAGATGGCTTCCAGGTCCCCAGACTGAGACTGTAGAGGAATGCATAGACCTGAGGGTGGTGAATGTCAAATGTGTAGGTCTCCAGTGAGGGAAAATGTAGGTGAGCAGAGCCTTTCTGGATAACAATTTTCAGTGTAGGCACTCAGTCCTATCCAAATCCTTGTTTTGGTACTTATGTCCATATTGTGTCTTGAACACTTATCCTCAGAATGATTTTTCTGACAAGGTGAAGAAGGAAGGAGGGACACTGAAATAAGAAGACTGCTACAGGAGGCCTGAGTCAAAAGAAATTCCTGAGAGTTGTGATGGTCCTTTGTAGTCTCAGCATTTATTTCACAGTATCAGAATGGCCCTTGGGGAAAAGATTAGGCTTCATTTGCCTTACTGTGACAGTCTTTTATGAAATGGTGGTAGAGCAGGGATAGAACATAGGCTCTCCTGTTTAAAGCAACAGAATTTCTGATAATTCACTATTTCAAAGTGTGAACAGGCATTAGGTTTATGAGAATAGCTTTAACAGTTCACACCTGTGATCCCGAATGTAAAGGGTTAACTTTCTTTTTGTAGCTAGACAGGAAATACAATACAGACATTTGCTCCTTTCTCAAGGTCTAAATTTTTTTTGGAGAGCAGTCCCTTGCTAGTGAAGCCACAGATTTGCTCAGCTAGTAGCACATACCCCTACTTAGGTGGTCCTAGGAATCTTTCAAGATATTGTCCAGGTAGAAAGATACATAAGCGCTATCCAACATTATGAAAATGCAGTATGGATGGGGTGTGTAGGGTAGAAATGAGATCTCTGACTGACAGTGAAAGGAAATGTTAGGGACAGAGCTAAACTTAAGAAAAGAGACAGGAGAGAGGTGTCTTCCTATTTGACCACTGCAGTAATTTGATCTTGATTCCTAAAAAGGACAGGCCATGTTTCATATTTCTCCTCATTTCATGATGAAGTACATCCCAGAACAGTTTGGAGGTCTATAAAGGACTGAAGAATCCTCTGTGCCCAAAGAGACCTGCCACAAAGGACAACAAATTGCTTCAGAAGCATAAACATGATCAGAATTACACTTGCTCGTCTTTGGAAGTTCCAGCATTTATTGGCAGCTGAATGAGTCCCTAGAGTACTTTGTTGTTTTTAGAAAGGACAAAAACTCAGACAGGGCACAAATAAGCCATCTAGTTCAGCAGTACCCTGAGGGAGGAGATTGCAGCCCTGTTTTGAGCTCTGATAATTTGAACACATTTGTTTGCTGTAAGTATAATGTAGAAGTTCACAGAACATTTTATCGAGCCTGTATTCTTGAACATTTTTCTTTCCTTGATATAGTTTCCAGCTGAATAACTTACATATAATATAGATCATTGCTTTTGATAACTAAAAGATCACAATGCTCTAAAACCTTGACTCTGGTGGATAATGCCGGAGAGTAGGCCTACCGTGAAACAGTCTCAGAGCTCAATAGATCAGGTTGTTGATTGTCTTTCTACAGCAGGAGAATTTCTGGGTGGGCTTGTGCTGTGTCAGGTGTTCCTGCACCACTCAGAGACAGCATGGAGCATATGTGTCCTTGCACTCTGCTGCCTGGGTGGGGAGAAGTCATGTGTTATTCTGAACTTCAGGCTAGCAGTGGGCTGAGAGTCAGCAGCACCTGATGACTGAGAGGCCACCAACACAGGCAGCTGTGGTGAGAATCAGAAGGATCAGAGCAGATATGACCACACCGAGAGAAACTATGAAGAGCTGTTACAAGTACCACACCTATAGGTGTTTGGAAAGGGAGCATACTGTTGTAGGCCTCTGTGAGGGAAAGGAAATATGTAACTGTGGACTAACAGGTGGACCCATGATGAGAAGTAGGGGAAGTAAATGGAAAGATGGAATGCTTTCTACTGAGGCTTTCAGTGCAGCTCGTGGGAACCAAGACAGTTTCAGTGACATGACATATAAGAGAGAAGCCTCCAGTAAGTTCCTCCGCAAGGGAAAATGTCCAGCAGCAGCATACAATAGTCATAAAGCATAAGGCACAGCTCTTCTCCAGTCAGTTGCTGGGGCCCCTACCTTCTTTTCCACCTTCACAGCCTGGAATTCAGGTACTCCTTCACTCTCTGGATATTCAGTATTTACATCTCTGAATATTACCTATAGGACCATAATGAGCAAGTAATCTTGCCATACTGGTTTGCCTTATTGCGTGTACTTAGGTCTTATGCAGGGCTGCCTTCCCTCCAGCAATGTAGATGGAGAAACTGGATGCAGTGGAAATGCAGCCAGCAGCTATTTGCTATAAAAAGCTAATCGTCCTTTGTGGACCATGAGAGGAATGGCAGAAATACTGCTTAAATTCTGGACTGCTTACACTATACTTTGATGAAAGAGTGTCCTGACACTGGGTCAGTGAGACAAGTTCCTCCACATTGCAGTCATTGTTTGCAACAGCAGTGGGTGGGAATTTAAAACATGACTTTAAAAATCCACAATGCTGACCACTTTTGATACTGAAAATCATGTGATTTTAGTGATAGGATTATTTTACTAATCTTTTAATAGTGCCTGGCAGGATCCCTGTGCTGCTTTACTGTCTTGTCTTAGAATCCTTGGCTCAGAATGGATGCCATTTTTCATGACTTTATATGGAAATAAGTCTGAGTTAAAGATGTCTGCCATTTCCTCAGAGAGGCAACCTTAGTGAAGGGGGTTACCTGCTCCTCTTATTTTTCATTGGGAATGCAAATAGTCAAATAATGAAATGGGCTGGACAGGGAGAGTGGGATATGCAGAGCTAAAGCAAAAAGCAGAAGCAAGAAGAAAGGAGGGAAAGATTTCTAGTAACTTAAATTTGTAATAAATTTGCTGATGAATATAGGTAAAACCGTATACTTACAGGGAAAACTGTATAATTGCTGTACTGTTTCTGTTTTGGTTTTGTATAATGTAGTTTGACTCATTTGATAGGAATCTGGTTATTTAGATAATGGTTATAGTACTTCTGTTGAAGATGATGAAAAAGGTGTATTTTTAAAATATGTATTTTCTACATCTTACGAGCCTATAATTCCTGTCTTAACTTTATGCAAGCAGATTTTCAGTTCTGGAGTCTTTTGTGCTTCTAAAGGTATCAACATTTAGGTTATTAAGTCTTCTAACTTTTAGAAAGTTGGAAGTTTACCCTAGATGAAGCATCTGGGGCAGTTATGTCTCATGTAATGCTTAATGGCCCAATAGCTTGGTAGACCCATTCATAATTCATCAGGCATCTGATTAAATGTAGTTTAGTCTGACTCATGTGATAGTGTTTGAGGCTAAATTAAAGGCAGAACATTATACTTGCACAACTTGCCAATATATGCTAACCATGTAGAATGAACTCTCTCCTGATTAAAATACATGACCCACTTTATATGTTTCTGTATTCCAAGGAATATAGATTCCTTCTTCTGAGATAGCAAAACTTTCTGTTTGCATTGATAAATTGTTTCCTCTTTTTCCCTCTTTTTTCTTTATTATTATTTTTTCTTGAAAGGAGCAGGGCAGGCTTATACTGCAAATCTTTTATATCTATTGCATATGTAATGATCCACACAATAGATTCATGGGTCCAAGCCTAGGCATATAAAAGTCACTTGGGCAGCTGATAAAAATGATTCTTTGTTCTTGAATGTTATGCAAAACACAACAGAACTGCATTTTATTAGTTTTGCTTCTTTGTTTTCAAGTAAGAGAGTCTGGTATTATTTATAACTTCACTAGTTCTATGTCAGGTTCATTGTAGGTTTTACAAAACATGTTAAGTGACTGCAGTACAATACAGTGTTACCATTTATATAGTGATGATCTTTATTTAACAACGTAGCTCAGGAAAAATGTTACTCACTGTATAGCTCTTGAAAAGTCATAGAAAATGGGGTCACTGAAAATGTTGGAGCAGAGCAGCCACTATTCTCATCTTCAGGAAAAGAAATGAGTAGTTCTGGCAATTAATGGTATGAACATTTAATTGCTAAGTATAGTATAAAATGAAAATGTAATAGGTTTATATAACCTCACAAGGATAGTGGAACCATAAATAATTAAAAATGTGAATTTGTAAGGAGATAGGTCTTACAGGTAAATGTGATGTCCCGTTCATAAAAGGTTAAAGATCAGACACACTGAGGGAACTCAACAAATGTTAATAAGCAGTCATCAGATACTCTCCTTTAGTTAAGACTGAATTTTGCATTTAAAAAAGGAAATCAACTTTGTTTTGTTTGAAAATTGTTAGGTATTCTTCCTGTTTGAGTACAGAGTACTATTTCTGAGAATTCCCAAGTAAATTCACTAATTAGAGTTAAAGAACCCTTTTAAAATTCCCTTTAAGGAAAGAAATATCAAATCTTTTTTGTTGTCCTGAGGGATCTTGATAACACAGACTCTTAAACTCTCCACAGAATTAAGAGTCACTGGAATATTATGCATATGCTATATTTGAAGATTTCTTTAGGAGCGATGATCTTTCTATATTCATAAATCATTTTCTCCTACTGTAAGGTTAGCGCATAAAATATTCAGAAAAACTAGCAAGAAATTACTGTCTTTCAAATGGCTGCCATCTCCCATTGTTCATAGGCATATGGCCAGAGTCTCACCTAAACAAAGGCGACCATCTTCACCAGTCTTAAACAGCCTACTGAATCCTAACCAAGGGTAATTTGGCTTCATTCTCATTGTAAATTATGGAAAGAAGCAGTCATATTTGTTAAGGCATGCCCTCAGTGGGCCCTGAAACATATAATTTTACAACCATTATTAGAGATCATACCAGTCTATTAACACTCAGATGATGAAATTAGACTTCCCTGTTACTCTATCTTGATCTAAAGCCAAGAATTTTTCAGATTAAGTATTGAGAAATCAACAAGAAGGGATAGATGGAGGTGGGTAAGAGCTGGAGGTGGGTAAGAGGGAGATGGAAAGAGAGAGAGCTGTGTATAAACCATATATTTATGGTACTGCAGCACAAATGCTTCAGTCATCCTTAATAGCTTGACATGCACATTTATGGGGGAAATTAATGAATGGAGGCCTGTGCTAGCTGACAAGAAAGATCTATTGGGGAGAAGCTCTAGTGGGTTACTCTCATCCTTGATAAAGAGATGGGGCAGGTGGGCTATGTATTTCCACTACTCATTGGATGCCAGCAGCTGGAGCAGAAAGCATGTGTAGGACCAGACTGGGGAAAGGAGGAAAAATGTTTCACTGGTATTTTTGTGATTCCAAAGCAGAATGCATTTTCACATGTGTTTTGCCTCCCTTTCAGTACCTCTTTGAGAATATTTGTAAAACAATGGTTTGGCCATGCAGCTGTTAATGGAAAATGATTTCTGGGTGGCTAGATTTAAAAAAAAAAAAAGTATGGTTCAATGGCAACAAGACTTATTTAACGAGAACCCAGACTCCCTTGGGAGTAACTCAGGAATAGGGCACTCCCAATGAGAGAACAGAAACAGTAGCATGTGACATTGGCATCCAACACTGTAAAGGACCATCACAGTGAATTTGGGAAAACAATCCATAATCTGAAATATGCCTGTACAACATATTCTTCGTTTCCTAATACTGAACACATTTGTAAACATTTGTTGATTGTTAATTCTCTGCCAGGAGAAAAAGAACAATCTTGCTTGGACTCGCTCCTCAAATAGCATAGTTTGTCTCCTAATTGCAGTTTTTACCTTCTACCTTTTCCATGAAAATAATCTGTCAACCAGTTTCATTTCCAGCCTCCTAACCAGTGTCTTTGGAAGGCTAGCTTTGTGCTGCTGTACTTGTTTCTTTGTGTGGAAAGAAAGTGATTTGCTTTTTGTATGCTATTTATAGAGAGCTTCTTCACAGAGATGGCATCCCCTCCCCCAGATGGCTCTGAGCATCCTCATACTGCGGCTACCCGCCACCTGATGTCCTATTTTCTCATTGGCTCTAGCTGTTCCTGAACCTTGTGACTCCTGTGAGCTCAGGCCCAGCTGTACCAGCTCCGAATCTCCTGCAGTGAGACATAATCTTCACTTTCACTTCTATCATTTGTCCCTAATATGCCAAAGCATCTGAACAAGTGCTTGCATTCATTCCTAGAGTCCCTTGTCCTAGGTTCAGCCTAGAGGTCACCATGGAAATAAATGTATTCTTTCACTTGCTGAGTTGGTAAGCAGCTCTGTTACGAGATCACTGTTACTTACAGGAGGACTGTAACCCATATCATTACATGAGAGACAGATATTTTATATTCAGATGACCTCTTATTTCCTGAAATTGTAAATACTGTCTCACCCTACATCTGTTGTTCAACTGAAAGTCAGGCGACCGATTAACTTTCTCAATAGGATTTTCCTGCCATTATAAAGCCAGGTGCCTGTGACATGGACACTGAGAAAGTGTTTTGTGATTTTAAGCTTGACAGAAATCAGGCAGGAAACGCAGATGAGAGAAATGTCACACTTAGGCAATGATAACCTTAAATATCAGAGATTGAGCTCAGATATGTTTTTTCAGACCATCAGAAAGGTTCGTGAAATATGTCTGTTTGTTCATTCCTCCAGGAGACCCTTTCTGTTCTTACATCTCAGTGTGTTATGATAAATAATGCATTGCCTTCCCAATAGCCTTGATAAAACTGCTTCCTTAACCATATGAGGAGTACATTTCAGAAAGAGAACAAGCAGAGCACAGAAATGGAAATTAACCCCAGGACCGCCAGCCTCCATTAGCAGTAATGGTGTCTGACAATTCCGGGGTTAAATGAGAAGTAGGTGCCTTTTTACTGAGTTCTGCTCTTTGTTCTTGCTTTAGTGTGTGTCATTGTGGAGACTGTCATGTAAGGTTAATGACAGCCTCTCATTACCCTTGTCAAATATGTAATAATGTGGCCCAACAACAGGGCTGAATGGCTCCTGCTTGTCAGACCCCTATGTTTTGCCTAGCAGATGGTCACTGTGTTTGGAGAGGCCCTCAGATCCATCAGTGCTATCCTGAACACGTGTGTGAGGGAGGCATTTTTCCCTGATGGGACAATTCATGGACGGAATACTAATTGGGCACAGCAAGACAACTGGGGATTTATTTATTTTTATTCCTGATAGAAATATGTTGTGTTACAGGGAGGGGTGGGGGAGGGAGAGAGAGGCAAAACCCCATTTCTCCCGCTGACAACCCTTTTTTTGTTGTTTGACTCCTTAAACTGGAAAAATCTCCACGTGTTATGCCTTACACTGAAAATATGGGCTCTTCAGCTACAGCATTAATGGAGGCAGAAATACAGACTTTGGTCAACTTTTGATGCCACATTTTGAAAATCTGACTTCTGTTCTCCTACCTCTTAAAAAAGAAAACAATGATGTTGCTTATACACTACAAGCTTTGGAGAGGATCATGTTAATGTATCCCCTTGATATTACCTCCCTAGTTATTAAGATTAAATATTTATGTTGTGGTAGCTGACCCTCCTGTGTTAGGTAGTGTGCAAACAGAAAATATCTGTTCCTTCTCGAGGGAACATAACCTCCTTTAGCGTTAGGTTAGTGATGTAGAAGGCAGTAGTTTGTAATGTCAGATGTATAATTGACCTGCTCTAAACAGTTAGTGTATGTAGCCTTTGACCACACACCCACAGCTCTTAAGCAGAGAGCCCTTTGCAGCAGAACTTAGGCATCACAGAGGCTTGGACTGGGAATGCCCTGGTCACATAGAGAGTTTTAGGGTTTTTCTTTTTTTTTTCCCCCTTTATTTTAGAAATGTTTTAACTCTTTATTGTTCAAAATACTGTCTTTAAAATACAAAGCTAGTGCAAAGTGATGTAGTATCATCTTTTCCCATTTGGGAAAATTTGCACTAATGGAACTCCATTGTTCTTTGTTGAAAATGCCTAATATGAGCAGCCTGCACAGCCATAAAATAATGCTTTATCTGATGTGGTTAGGTACAATTCGTCTACATCAGGGAGTGGGATTGATGTGACTAAAATTAGGGTAGTTATAATGGTGCAAATGTTCTTAATGTAGACAATATCTCAGTCTGCAGAACATGAAAAATTTGTTCTGAAAAGAATAATCGTCAGCCCTATTTGTTTCAGAGGGATGTTAACACTCAAACTTAAATATAGCAGTGTAGAAATCAACATGGTTAACTACTTCACTGCTAAGCCTTATAATGGAGATGATCCCTATCACAAAGAGCTTTTGTTATCTTCATAAGAACTAGATTTAAATAATCTAATACAAAAATAACTGCGGGCAAGTGCACTGGTTGCAGTTGAACTTTCAGCATTTAGATTCTTAAAAACTTCTATTGCTAACTGTAATGAAGCAGCCCCGGAGATCCAGTCTGTACTCTGAAAGTTCTGCAGAATTGCAAGCTTTTGCAGCAGAAGGTCAGCTTGTTGCAGAATTCATATAACCAAGCCCATAGCAAGCTAAGAAAAAAACTAAGAGGCAGGAAAAAATATTTCGTCTAGTCTTTCCCAATGAAAAGAGATGAAAAACTCACATGGAAAATCCTAACCACTCCAAGAGTATAAGGAAAGCAGTGTATAAAAGCTACCCCCTAAGAAGGTCCACAGGTCTTTCTAGGAGGTTTAGTCTCTTCACTCTCCCATTCCTTTCAAGCCTCACTGATATTTCTAGCAGCTAAATGACTAATTTTCCATTTTTAAATGACTCTGATTAAAGCCACATCCAAAAGTGGAGGCCTAAAGGGGAGAAGCATATACCAGCTTAGGGACCTGATCTTCTGGGGCTGTGGGTGTGCATATGGGAAAGTGAGAGGGACCTTTTCCGCTGCCAGTCTGGCAGCAGTTTTCTAAAAAGATTCTGTCCCTCTGCAGTCAGGAGCCTTTGCTACTTCTTTAAAGAGATTTGCTGTGAATCTTACTCAAGTTGGCATAGTTTCCTTTTCTATCTACCCCTTCTCTTTTACTGAAACGGCAAAGAAACAGGACATTCATGGTAAATAGCTAGTTCAGTAGATACCTGCTCGTTGATACTGGTGTTTTTCCTCACAGGAGGGATCATAAGAAGAGAAGAGAAGAAATCATAGGAAGTTACTGGAGCTTCCCAAGAGAAAACAATGAGAAATAGAAAAGATGCGGTATCTGAGTCAGCTTTCTACTGTGCCCACACACATGATGATACACTATATCCTAGGGCAATGAAACACCAGGAAAAATAGTTGTTACCATGTGGTATGTCCAATATATTAAGGAGACTAGTGAAATATGTAGTGACTTGTGTAGGCCAAAGTTGCTATTAATATATGTGAAGATGCTAAAGGAACAAAATTATGTAAATAAAGATGGCAGTTAAAACCATGGACATTCTCAGTACATATCTCTGAAATTACCAGACCTGTAATAAAATCAACAGCCATCTCTGCTAGCTTTCTCAGACAGGGCTTTTTGATGGAATCCAAAACAACACCAGCACGGCAGCTAAAAACTCCACTTTTTATGTAAGTCCCTTTCTAATGCACAGGGCTGTGGATTGAGCTTGTAATTTTTTTGTCTCTATAGTCACTTTACTAATGCAGAGCAGCTCATGATTTTGTAAAATGCTCAGAGATAGACAGAACTCCCATACGATTCATATTTTAAGACAAAAGCCCTCTGACTTATGGGATACAATGCAAACCTGGCAACTTTTTGGCTGACCAGGAAAAGTAGTGAATCCAACAGCAGGTTAACAAAAGGCTGGGGAAGTAGCCTGATTTTGCTGCCTTTATTTATTAGTGAGAATTGAAGTGCAAAGACATTCTTTTCCAAAAAGCAGAGTATGGGGGGAAAAGGTGAGAAGGCAGAAGTCACTAAGTGACCCATAGACTGTAGAAAAATAAGTGTAGAGGAAAGAGCAGTAGCTCCTAAGCTCCCAAGCTGAAAGACAGGGATGGGAACAGTGTCTGATATGATCATTCCCTCAGAGAATGAGAGTGGGCCCAAAATGTAACCCCAGAGATGAAGAAATGCCTGACTTCAGTACTGAGATGCACAGCTAATGGCTTCAAGGCAATTAAAATGAATTGGCTGAATTTGTTTATTTGAAGGTAGTAAGAGTGAAAGCTCTCCTGTTCAGGAATTCAGGTAAGGCTTGCCTCTGCCTAGGGAAGTTGGGGAGACTGATTTGACTGATAGAATATATTATATCTTACTGTTTAAAGAGTATTGATACACTGGAGCAGAGATACATAACACAGAGCTACATAGCTCTTTTTCCTAAGCTGCCTGTCTTCTGGACATGACGTGGGAAAGGCATCAAGTTATCTGAGTGTCAATAAATTAGACTTCATATTTATGGGTAGTGAGCAAGTTTGAAAGTGTCAATTTCCAAACTCCTATAAAGCCCAATTCTTACAGTATTTACCATACTTAGTAATTCTCCTATTACAGATTATAACATAAACATGGAATAACTCCTCCACGGTTGCCAACTTAGGCCCAGGAAGAGAGTGAAGACCTGCAGAAGGAACAAAAAGGTCTCAGGGTAGCTGCATGGTTGGGAGACAAAGTTGAAGACAGGAGGTGAATAATGACTTTTGGAGTTGGGGGGTGTAAGCTAGCCGGGGTCAACTAATCAAATGTTGTATTCGGGTTAGAATTCATTACCTGGCAAAATTTGATATAGATATCTTTGGGACTTCTCAAGAGAGCTCCAATGGTGAGGTCATAAAATAATCCTACTTTTTAGGTGTCAGAACCTGGACAACAATGTTGCAGTTGCACACATCTAGAGACAATGGAGGAGAGCAAGAAAAAATAAAAAATGAATAAATCCAAACATGGATCAAAAACTTAGTACCTTATTTAAAAAATAAAGGTAATAGTAATTTAGAGTCCAGTTTCTTAATAAGCTTGAATTCTTGAACTGAGCAGCACTGGGAATAAAGGCACAAGTCCACAGTATCACATAAGACAGACTTTGCTGCCCAAATTATAGAGTGGGGATCAGCTTGGACTGCCTGTTCTTCAGAACTGACAATGCCTGTCTTCTTGTAGGAGCGAGATAGCTATGACAATTACTATAGATGTCTAAATAAGGTGTCACAACTTTCTCCACTGACAGCATACAGAGACAGTTTAGCAGTTCTGGACCTTGAGCAGTTTGCATAGCTGGGTGGGACCATGCTTTAGGTACAATCCACCTTTGGGAGAATATTATTGTAATGAGTATAAAATTTCACTAAAAGCTAGTCATTTACAGCAGAATTCTTATCCTTGGTTCCTTTTGATTGGTGTTCTCACTTGAGTGGCAGAGACTAAAACCAACATCTATTTTTTTTAAGAGTGTTTTGGAGTTAATAGAGTAGATGGACCATTGTATTAAATGTCAGCTTCCTCCACTCATCAAGCAGCAGTGAGCCACAAATTTGATTTCCTTAACTGAAGATTTGTACTTCCCACAAAGTTTGACATTTTTTTCTCTTAATTACTTGACTTCATGCAAAAACACCGAATAACACAAAGAATCGGACCTGGACATATTTAACTACTCTCTAAAACAAAGAGAAATGCATCTTATTTTTTTATGGACAGCCAGGATTGCTCTGTTCCTAGTTGTTTTGATGTGGCCCTCTAGTTCTTTAAAAACACCAACGAAAACATTTTCTGGATAACAAAAGCTTAAACTTAAAAAAATGAAAAGTTTTCTTCACTTCTTAGCTGTCACTTAATTATGACTGTGGAAAGCAAAGTGATTTGAAAAGGCACAGAGCATTTCTTTTTGGAGTAAGTGGCAAATAGACTCTTCTATGTAGCAGGGGAAAAAGAGCAAAGCTATCTTGTCTATTTGGAATGGCTATAATTTAATTGGCTCCTATGGATCCCTTATTAGTTAAAAAATATTGGAGACTCTTTGAAGCCTGCTTTTGCTTCCTATTTAAAAACATCTTGTCAATCTTGCCCACCAGCTGCATTATCAGAAAGGAAGTGTATGCATTTTAAGAGTGCAGTGAAAGGTCTATGTGTTTTTTCCTCCATTTTTTTTCCCAAGACTGAGAGAGCAGCCAGGAGTTGAGAAGTAGTAGTGTTTCCTAGCTTACCCATGACTTTTCTGACAGTGCAGTAGAGCAGAAGGCTTCCCTAGTGCCTATTTTTCAGTATCACACCCAAGTATTGTGTATATAACTTCCACTGGGATGATTTCACTGTATTTCACTTAAAAGGCAAAAAGATCCCTGCAGTTGCTAATGATACCCAGCTAGACACAAAATTCAAATGCACTGTTCTGTTTCCTCATGTGACCTTCATGTCAGGCTACTCCAAATGGTCACAGTCCCTAGAAAAAATGACAGCCTGTGGAAAATGGCTGACCAAAGAGCCATATCTATCGGCTGTTGGTAGGAAGAAGGCATGCAGCTCATCCCCTGCCCACGGCGCTAATGATGCACCGCAGTTTTGCTCTGAGGAAGACAGGAGAAACATTGGCAAGCCCAACTTCCTCTCCGAATTGCTTCCTGAACCAGGATGTCCTCTCTTCTGGGAGGAGCTCTGATGTGTCTCTGTGCCAACAGTCCCATTTGGCTCACACAATGATTTTGTTACCTAACTAACAGGGTAATGATAGTAGGGTCTTTTTTATTATTATTTGATTTCTTCAATATCCTTATGGATTTTTCCAAAATCTGAAGTCTGCTATCAGAGTCCCTTTTCATGAAAATACGGATAAGCAAGATATACATCTGTACAGATGGTTTTTACTCTAATTCCCCTGCTAGTGGTAAATTTGATTAGGAAAAAAGAAAAGTACTGAACAAATATTTTAAAAATCTGCCAGCCGATTAAATCACACTTTCTCCCTATCTACTTGGCATGTGAGGTCAACTTGGGCATCATTTTAAATCTTCTAGCTTAGATTACGATCTTTAAAATGACATTGAGCTTGCTTTGATGTTTCATGTGAATACAGGACAAAAGCCCAGGAATTAAATGATTGCTCATATTGCAGCATCATAATAATATAGCCTCAAACTGCAACCAGAAAGCAGCAAATCCATCTACCTCAGAAATGTTTGTGCCTCTACACTGAATAATGCCACTAGTTTTACTAAAAAGAAAGTAAAAGTGCCCAGAGCCGCAACCTAGATTTTTGACAGGATTCAGAGGGGTACCTGGGCTCAGCTTTCCTTAACAGTTTATGGCACTGTCTGTTTTAACTGTCTGCTTCAAGATATGTGGAAAGTCCTTGGTGTCAGAAGTTGGAATTGTACCTTGTTTTAGTAAGGTCCTACCATTTTGAAGTCCTGTAGGATCAGACTGCAGGTGCATACACAATTAGTGGTCCAGCTTTCCTCATAAACATTTTCGCACTGCAGCGGTTTCCTAGGTCTAGTGGAAGGTAGCTGTCGCGTGAAGTCATGATGTTCATTGGACCAGATAGAGTTGAGAACAAAACCGAATTATCAGGGTTTACTAAGTTGCTGCCCATCTGCTGAGCTGTAGTAATTTTCCATTCTCAGCCTGTTCCAGTTGTGAAATAATATGGCTTAGCACTAACCTCTTTCAATTAAGTTTAAATTGAAAGGCTTAAATTAAGTCACAGCACTAGACGCCTGGTATAGGCTAACAGTATGCCCGTAGTCATCTACTGATGGTTACAACAGCTTGGTCAAAGAGCAGTAGCCTGGTAAGCTGTTTTAACTTGGTCACACGTCAAAGCTTTCAGTTGCCCTTGGTCACTCTTATAAATGACCTTGAAGATGGTGCTTCATGTATTAAGTAAACACAGCATCCTATGTGGAGTGAGCGATAGGGACAAGCACTAGGGTAAAATGCTGCCAACAGCCAGCACTGCTGAACTTGCCCCACACAGCCTCCTGAACCAGCTGTAGGGTTGCCAAGGTCTGAATTACCTAGCCCCTGACCATTTCAGTAGCGGTCCTGGAGATCACAAAGCCCTGGCTAAATCCATCTGACAGGAGAGGACTCCTCTGATCAGCTCTATGAGCAAAACTAAGCTTTTCATGGCCTCCTATGGAGACGTCCCAGAGAATCCATACCTGTAGCTGCTCTAATTGGCTTCACTGGAGATTGTAAAACTTATAGTTCAGGCCTTACTGCTTTTCTCCACCTTAAGATAAACTTACATGAAAAATCTTATGCTTGTGGATCATTGATTGAAAGTTGATGAAACTGGCTGAATATAATCTGTAAATGACGTCTGACAGATATTTATCTTGTCTTTTTCTTTAAATACATTTTCCTATCATTTTGATAAGCTCTAGTTATTGATTCATATCTTGACTGGAAGAAATTGCTGTGGATGGGATGAAAAGTAGAACAAAATTGGTAATAGAGGAGAAGGAGTATAAGAAACTCAGACAGAGGAGAGAAGAAAGGGAGATACTTTAGGAAATCAGGATGCTTAAAGGAAGGAAGCAAATAATATATGTTTACTAGCTGTAATATTTGAATTTTCTCCAACAAAAAGTATTGTTTTCTGTTGAGTTTGTAATGCAGAAGGCTTTGCTTGAAGAGTTTTTTCCTGTTACCCAGCAGAGTATGCTTTGGGTATGACTGCAGTACTGGCTAATGGAAAGCATACCCTTTCAGTGATAAAGTCTCTTTTAAGGCATTAAAACCATTGAGAATACAATTGATAATGCCAGAATTACATCCCTTTAAGTAATGCCAACAAAAAGCAACCTATGCAAGAACTGAGCCTTTGGTGAAATCAGCCTATAGTTCCTATGTGCTCGTCCAGAGAAAGATTTCATATTGAGCCACATACTAACGCTGCTCTAAGCTATGCCATATGTAAAAATCAGCTTGCATTTCAGCTGGTGTAAATACACACAGTCCTGTTAGTTGGTTACGGTCTCTGATACCTAGAAAAAGGGAGACCATAGAAATGCCTTAACAAATGCTATCCAGGGGAGGGCAGTGGGACACGTAAACGCTGGTGTGCACATAGCTGTATAGTATGCTGCAGTTTGCTGGCTGCTTGCTTGATAACTGGCAGGGAATCCAATTCAAAACTGACAAGATTCATGTCTTCTGCAATGCTTGGACAGCAGGATCCCGTCCGTTCCTTTCCCCTGCCAAGCAGCCTGGCAAGGACAGTAGAGTGCAGATGGAATGGCACAGTTTACCTGTGTGCTTGAGTCACTGTATCTGCAGTCTTATTAAACTCTATTTTTCTCTTTGCTGGTATTTTCCCAAACTAGAAGCTGGAATTTAAAGCATTGCAGCCTGTACTTAAGTCTCCGTGACAGCATAAAATAAAAAGGGTCAACACCACTTTGCAAGTGACAATTTAATCTTATAAGAATGTGATATGAGTATTCACATATTAACAGATTTAATTTATCACAATGCTGTCCTAAGAAAAAATAATCCATTTTTTTACCAGAAACTAGTGTAAACAGTTTGCAACATCATACCTTTATAGATATTCTTTAGATTCTCTGGATCTACTTTTTCATTATTTCCTATTTCTTCCATGTCTGGGCCTGTCTGCAGTCATAAAATTATAGACTTGTGCATAGACAGATGCAAAGTTAGTGAAAGAAAGGAGCTGGCACTGGATAATTCAGGGAATTGGCAATAGAATTCAGAGCTTTTCAGTCATCAGTCTGAATCTTGCTGATGGGAGTTGTACAAATAGCTAGTGGGGATAGATGGTGTTTGATCCTCATGAAGAAGAAGGAAAACTGCAGAATGCTGAAATGTGAGGTGTTTTCTGAGGGTGAGCTGGAAGGAAGAAGAATGAATGTTTAAGAAAATAAAGGAAAGAGAGAGGTAGTTTAGCATGAGATCATCAAATATAACACAAGAAAACCATTGGAAAATAGAGGAAACCATTCAAAAATATCAGCCCAGCTTGTTTTTCCAGGCAGTGTTTCCTGTAGATTGTCTTTGTCTCACCTTCAGTGAACAAAAGATCATTTAAAATAAAAATACTGCTGTAAGTGTCCATTTTCTCAGAGTCACTGAAAGTCACAAGTCATTCTTAGCTCTGGGTGTGGTAATGGCTAAATATGAATAGTTTCTATGGAGAGTTAGAAGGTGAGAGTGTCCAGAGTCATTTGCTAAAAATCTTTGGTGAGACATAAACTCACATGCAATAGTTTTATTTAAGCGAGGAATACAAGCAACTATACTTTTCAAGTCTCAAGGCAACTTCAGTTTGCATTTGTTGCAGGCTTTGATTCAGGCCTGCAATGATCCTTTGTGATCATATTTCGTTTGTCCTTACTCTGAATATTTTGGTTATTGATTTTGGTTGTTTCACAGAATCACAGAATCGCTGAGGTTGGAAGGGACCTCTGGAGATCATCTAGTCCAACCCCCCTGCTCAAATAGGGTCACCTAGAGCACATTGCACAGGATTGCATCCAGGCGCGTTTTGAATATCTCCAGAGAAGGAGACTCCACAACCTCTCTGGGCAACCTGTTCCAGTGCACTGTCACCCTCACAGTGAAGACGCTTTTTCTCATGTTCAGAGGGAACTGTCTGTGTTTCAGTTTGTGCCCGTTGCCTCGCGTCCTGTCGCTGGGCACCACTGGGAAGAGTCTGGCTCCATCCTCTCGACACCCTCCCTTCAGATACTTGTACACATTGATAAGATCTCCTCTCAGCCTTCTCTTCTCCAGGCTAAACAGGCCCAGCTCTCTCAGCCTTTCCTCATAAGAGAGATGCTCCAGTCCCCTAATCATCTTTGTAGCCCTTCGCTGGACTTGCTCCAGTAGGGCCACATACCTCTTGTACTGGGGAGCCCAGAACTGGACGCAGTACTCCAGATGTGGCCTCACCAGGGCTGAGTAGAGGGGGAGCATCACCTCCCTCAACCTGCTGGCAACACGCTTCCTGATGCACCCCAGGATACCATTGGCCTTCTTGGCCACAAGGGCACATTGCTGCCTCATGCTTAACTCGGTGTCCACCAGCACTCCCAGGTCCTTCTCGGCAGAGCTGCTCTCCAGCAGGTCAGACCCCAGCCTGTACTGCTGCTGCATGGGGTTATTCCTCCCCAGGTGCAGGACCCTGCACTTGCCTTTGTTGAACTTCATGAGGTTCCTCTCCGCCCACCTCTCCAGCCTGTCCAGGTCTCTCTGAATGGCAGCACAGCCCTCTGGTGTATCAGCCACTCCTCCCAGTTTTGTATCATCAGCAAACTTGCTGAGGGTGCACTCTATCCCTTCATCCAGGTCATTGATGAAGAAGTTGAACAAGACTGGACCCAGTACTGACCCCTGGGGGACACCGCTAGCTACAGGCCTCCAACTAGACTCTGCGCCACTGATCACAACCCTCTGAGCTCTGCCATTCAGCCAGTTCTCAATCCACCTCACTGTCCACTCATCTAACCCACACTTCCTGAGCTTCCCTATGAGGATGTTATGGGAGACAGTGTCAAAAGCCTTGCTGAAGTCAAGGTAGACAACATCCACTGCTCTCCCCTCATCTACCCAGCCAGTCATTCCATCATAGAAGGCTATCAGATTGGTTAGGCATGATTTCCCCTTGGTGAAGCCATGCTGACTACTCCTGATCACCTTCTTTTCCTCCACATGCTTGGAGATGGCTTCCAGGATGAGCTGCTCCATCACCTTTCCAGGGATGGCGGTGAGGCTGACTGGCCTGTAGTTCCCTGGGTCCTCCTTCTTGCCCTTTTTGAAGACTGGGGTGACATTGGCTTTCTTCCAGTCCTCGGGCACCTCTCCTGTCCTCCATGACCTTTCAAAGATGATGGAGAGTGGCTTAGCAATGACATCCACCAGCTCCCTCAGCACTCGTGGGTGCATCCCATCAGGGCCCATGGATTTGTAGGTGTCAAGTTTGCCTAAATGATCTCTAACCCGATCCTCCTCAACCAAGGGGAAGTCTTCCTTTCTCCAGACTTTCTCTCTTGCCTCCAGGGTCTGGGGTTCCTGAGGGCTGGCCTGAGCAGTAAAGACTGAAGCAAAGAAGGCATTCAGTAACTCTGCCTTCTCTGCATCCTTCGTCACCAGGGCACCCACCCCATTCAGCAAAGGGCCCACATTTTCCCTAGTCTTCCTCTTGCTACTGAGGTATTTGAAGAAGCCCTTCTTGTTGTCCTTGACATCCCTTGCCAGATTTAATTCCAAATGGGCCTTGGCCTTCCTAGTCACATCCCTGCATACTCTGACAATGTTCCTATATTCCTCCCAAGTGGCCTGTCCCCCTTTCCACTTTCTGTATACTTCCTTCTTCTGGTTGAGTTTTGCCAGGAGCTCCTTGCTCATCCATGCAGGTCTCCTGCCCCCTTTGCTTGACTTCTTACTCATAGGGATGCACCACTCTTGAGCCTGGAGGAAGTGATGTTTGAATATTAACCAGTTCTCTTGAACGCCCCTTCCTTCTAGGGCCCTAACCCATGGGATTCCTCCAAGTAGGTCCCTGAAGAGGCCAAAGTTTGCTCTCCTGAAGTCCAGGGTTGCGATCCTACTTGGTGCCCTGCTTCCTCCTCGCAGGATACTGAACTCCACGATCTCATGGTCACTGCAGCCAAGGCAGCCCCCGACCTTCACATCTTCCACCAGTCCTTCTTTGTTTGTTAGTACGAGGTCCAGCAGCACACCTCTCCTTGTTGGCTCCTCCACCACCTGTGTCAAGAAGTTGTCACCAATGCTCTGCAGGAACCTCCAGGACTGTTTGTGCCTAGCTGTGTTGTCTTTCCAGCAGATATCGGGGTGGTTGAAGTCCCCCATGAGAACCAGGGCCTGGGATCATGAGACTACTTCCAGCTGTCTGTAGAAGGCCTCATTGACTTCCTCTTCCTGATCAGGTGGCCTGTAGTAAACACCCACAACAGTGTCACCCATGCTAGCCTGCCCTTTAATCCTTACCCATAAGCTCTCGACTCGCTCTTCATCCACCCCTAGGCACAGCTCAGTACATTCCAGTTGCTCTCTCACATAAAGAGCAACTCCACCACCTCACTTTCCTGGCCTGTCTTTCCTAAAAAGCACGTAGCCATCCATGACAGCACTCCAGTCATGTGAGCTATCCCACCATGTCTCTGTAATGGCAATGAGATCATGGCCCTGCGACCACACACAGATCTCTAGTTCCTGTTTATTCCCCATGCTGCGTGCGTTGGTGTACAGGCATTTCCGAGAGATGATCGAGCATGCAGGTTTCCCAGGAGGGATACAAGAGGATCCTCCATAGCCACATCCCATGCGCACTTCCCTGGCTGCATTCACCTGTTGGAGGCATCCTGACTTGAGCTGTCTTTTGCCAACTACCCTGGCACTATAACTCTCCCCTTCCCCCATCTTTCCTAGTTTAAAGCCCTCCTTACCAGGTTGGCCAACCTGTTGGCAAAGACCCGCGTGCCCCACCTCGTGAGGTGGATCCCATCTCTCGCCATCAGTTGTCGATCTTCAAACAGGGTCCCATGGTCGTAGAAACCAAAACCCTGTTGCCAACACCAGCGGCGCAGCCAGTCGTTAACCTGGAAAGTCCGTCTCCTCCTCCTCTCATCCATCCCCCTCACTGGCAGGATTGAGGAGAAGATGACCTGGGCTCCCAGACCCTTGACCACCATCCCCAGAGCTCTGAAATCCTGCTTGATGGTCTCCAGTTTGCCCTTGGTGTCATTGGCGCCCACATGGAAGAGCAGCAGTGCGTAATAGTCCGAAGAATGGACGAGCCTAGGCAGTCTTTGCATGACATCTCTCACACGAGCCCCTGGCAGGCCACAAACCTCTCTAGACATGGGGTCAGGTTGGCAGATAGATGCCTCCGTCCCCTGCAGCAGGGAGTCCCCCACAACAATCACCCGCCGATAATTTGAATTTTAGGCTTCGTGACATTCATATTGTAGCCATGTTAGGTAAGAAATTTAGAATCTGTAATCACCAATATTGTGATGTATTTTAGTGTTTTAGAGACATATAACTTCCAGAGGTTAAAGGAGAAAATAAAGATGACATTGTTTTATAATGTATATTGATCTCAAGTATGTAATAACATCTCTGGCTCTGAGGACATCACTGCTTACAGTCAAAACCGCAGTTTGCTTTTAGCGTTATTCAGATAGGCTATTAAGCTAGCAGGTGAATTGGTCATTGCCCTTCTCTTTCCTCCTCAACTCCTCAATGCAGCATATTAACTGCACAAACATGTTAAAGCAACACAGATTTCAATCTCAAGCAGTAAATGCAGCAGGCAACAATTGCCACCTTGATATTTTCTCACCTTAGCTGACTGGAAGATTCCCCAAAGTTTGGGCAGACTGGAAATAAAATTTATTTAATCTGAGACAAAAAATTAAGCATCCTTAGAGTAGACATTGCTCCAATAGCCTAGAATCATGTCTACTTCTCCTGTGCCAGTTTCTGAGGGAAATCAAAAGCATACAGTAGAGCACAAATGTGCACTGAAATTTTAAGGAGAATGTGCATTGACCTTTAAGGTACAAGCACACTGGTTAATAACCTACCTATCAAGAGGCAATTACAAAATGCTTGAGGTCTTCTGGGGATTTTTCCTGGCTGCTCCTTTCCTCTTTTGGAAGCAGCCATATTTTGCAACATGACCCTGACAGAGAAAGGCTGTAGGGAGGTTCAGAAGGGCTGAGCCAAATTGCTACTCCTGTGGTATCACAAATAAGAAATCTGCATCCCAGGTGATGTCTTGCCTGGTGCTTTGTCACCAAACTTAGTAAAGAGAATTTTCTCCAGTATTTCTCATCTCATTCTTTTTCTCTCCAGTAAAGTGTATTCACTGATGTTTTGACTCTTTTTGGATTTTTTTGACACTCTTCTGACCAGTCCTTGTGAGGTTGGCTGTATGCCTGGCCTGGGAGAGGAGAAGGTACCAGCATGCTGAAGCCACCAGATTATGCATGGAGGAAGGGAGCACTGTGAGCCTGGCTCCCCTGGCTGGCAGTATTGGGTGGAGTGATGATTGCTATGATGACTTCCTAAGAAGGAGGTGTGGGCAGTCTCTCCTGTGAGGACCTTTCTCCTCATAGATGGTGGGGTATCTTCCCAGTCTGTCCCTGTCCTTGTCCCAGTTCTTGGCACCCTCTCAGGAATGGCTGAGCAGAAGGGTCACAGCTGCTGAAGTGTGCCAGCCTTCCTTCACTCATAGGCAGGTGAGATCTGAGCACAAATCTCATCCAGGTGACTTGATCTAATCTTTCTCTTTGTTACACATCACTTTCTTTTTAGATCTTCGGACCATCACCCTTTCTGAACATTTTTGGATCCTTTCTTTTTCACTTTTTCCTGGGGTTAATACAGCCTTGCAATAGGCTTCCCATTCCCTTCCTTCTCCACATGATAGAATAATGTTATCAGTCAAATACATAGGTAAACAATTTCAGAATAATACCAGCATCTTCCTCTGTAAGGTTGTTTTTAAAAATTATTTTTCTTGTACAATACAAGTCTCAGATTATATGCTATGTTTATGTTAATTTATTTTTATTCCTGTTATTTCTTCCCTGCAAGGCTGGGCATGTGAAATTGCATTCCCTTTAATGTCATTGTTATTGCATTTCCTTACCAGTCACACCCACGTTGTACCCATCCAAACTTCTTGCCTGTGTCACTCTGGGCAAAAAAGAAGGGAAGAGATTTAACAAGGACAGCTGTAATTTTCCTAACAGGGTAAAAGTCAGCCAATTGGAAGCCCCTTCTCAGCAGACACTGACGAGACACCAAAATACTAGCTCCTCAGGTGAACGCAGCAATTGCATCCCTCACTACCACCACAGCACGTCAGTGCAGTGGAAGATGGTGAGCTGTAGGCTGCCAGCCTCTGCTATTTATAGCATCAAGAGCTTTAGGGTGTGAGGCAAGCTGTTTTTAACACAGTGGTGTTTTATTCTGTTTAATCATGGAGTAACATCATTTTTAGGAAGTCATTACTTCTGCTCAAGAGAGTTAAAAAATTATGCTTCTTTACCTAGTTAAACAAGAGGTGTTTGTGAAATAAAGAAATTCACTTTTCCAAGACTTTAAATGGTTTAAAGGCTTTATGTTGGCTGGCTAATGTAGAAAGGAAAGTCAATAAATAACATGTAAAAGAGGGGAAAAAAATGCAATGAGGTGCATCAGACAAACTCTTTTCCTCACTTTCCCTTTTTGGTCCCAGCCATTGTACTGTTGAGGAGAGTATGGAGATCCCGTGCACTAGGAAATCCACAGAAACTTGCTTAGAATGAAGTGGTGCTTACAAGACTTGATAAGCAAATTAGCTGATTGATTTGGTATAGCAAGTTTCTTTACAGTAGAAACGGACCTTTTTATTTCTGCCTTTCCTCTCAGTACTTGCTCATCTAATACCTAGATACCCAAGCACTGAGGCAGAAGTATTCCATGGTCTTGTCTGTCTGCAACAGGATTTAAATAATTCCCACTGAGTCACGTAGGTTTACAAGGATGGTCAGTATGCAAAACATACCAGAAACTTAAGTTATTAGAGAATGAGAGCAGAAAACCTTTAGTGAAGGACTACCTGTGCTTTGACAGGGGCACATTTTCTGGTGGACCCCAGAGGCCCTTGTGTACCTTCCAAAACTAGTTTATCTTTGTGTCACATAAAAAAGTGATTGGAAGCCTTTTGAAATGCAACAACCCTAATTTAACTTGAAAGGAGGCATTGGTTGGTGCACATTTTAATATACTAAGCTTTAGTATATAGAGCACCCACAGATTGTTTTAATTATTGAAATTCAATAGACATTGCAATTAAAAAAAAGAAATAACAAAAGACGTTCCTGCATCTTCTGAACAATGGAGCTGTTGGACTTGCACATTTAGAAGCATGCAATATTTTTAGGTTTTTTGCCTTCCTGCTCACAGAAAGCAGAAGAGTAAAAACAACAGAATGGAGAAAATATGAGAGATCATGGTTTGGCCTTAAAAGTACAGCAAATGTCCTCATGAATATGTAAGTGACACTAAAGGAGGAAGGAATAACACATGCAGATGTTAACATGGTTGAACTGACTGGTACTGGGTTAATGTTGCCTGTGCAGCCCCAGTCCAAGCCCAGAACCTACCTGCAGGAATCAGATCAGCTTCCAGGATGGCTGGAAAAACTGATGATGACTTTTAGAAAGGACCTGAAGTCAGTAAGAAGAGGATCAGAGGATGTGGGACTGGCAGAGGAAGCCAAAGGTCATGTGGACAACTAACTGCTGGAAGTACCATACCTGAGTTATCTGTGTTCAGGAACTGCATCAACTACAGAGTTCCCTTGTGACCTTGACCTTAGACTACATCTAATCAGCAAGACCCAAGAGGGCTCTGAGCTTTTTGGCTTAGGTGCAGGACCTGGTCATGTCCCATCCCCATATCTGGGATATCCCAGATATGCACCAACCTCCTTCCCCTCTCTCCTCAGGGAAAAAGCATGTACTCCTGCCACATCCCATTTGAAACAAGTGGGGGACAGGTCTTGCTGTGGTGTGGACTGACAGGCCACTTCAGTGCAGCCTAAATCTGCTTTTTCTCTTTGGTTGTCTGTATGCAAAATAGAAACGAAAATTTTCTACCTTGGATAGGCCAGTGCTTTTCCTTGATAGTAAAGTAATACATATATCTACTTAACAATCTCAAAGTGCTAGGATATATCATAATGAATCTGTGTAAATATGTAATAGCTAAAGGAGTCTTGAAGTCCCACTGTGCTGGGACAAAATACAGATAGTTTCTTAATTAAAAAAACTAGACGTTTATTACAGTCTACCTTCCTGCAAAGTCTACTCCTGCCTCTTGCCCGCCCTATGGAGCGCTCCATGAAGCCGGTGGTGCCTTAGGTATGTGGAACTACATGGCTGTATGCAGTTCTTTCATCAGGACTGGGGCTGCAAGATATAAATTCGTGACCGAATCATAAGAACCTTATCAAGGTTTGTTTTTTTCTTTGAATGTCTAAATTGACAAAAATTGTCTGTAAAGACTTTCTTCTTACATTTCTATAGCTCCTTACATTTTTTTAAAGAAACAACTCCCACCCCTGACATACTCTCTCCTGTATTAATGAATAAAGCAATGCGTTTTGAGGTTGCTGAGGTGACTTGGCCTTAGGGCCCATAATTATACTGTACCCAAGGCCTTAATTGTAGGACTGAACAGGGGATGATGTCCCAGATAGCTTCTGAAAGTACAGTCTAAATCCTGAACTTATCAAAGAAGAAATATTGAGTTAGGACCAAGTGTCATATTTTTGCATCATTTCCAGAAGTGCCTTGAAAAGTTTCTGAAGGGAACACTGTTATATTAGAGGTCTTATGGGTTTATACAGTGACGTGCTCACATTTCACAATAAACCAGTTGTGTAGGGCTGTTGCATGAAAAAATAAATAAAACTGAAATTTCATCCCTCAGAAATAAGAAAGACCATTTCTCTTAGGGTCTTTTACTAATGCTATCAAAGTCCAAAAAGGTCTGCCCTTGACTTCAGCTGGAGCATGATGGCATAGGCAATGACGAGCATCACGTCCTTACACCACAGGAGACATCTTGTAGCAATCTCAAATTTTACCAATAGAGGGCTCTATTGGTTTGATTTAAGTCACAAAGAAGGGGGTATTAGACTTTTTTTTTTGGGGGGGGGGGTTAGGTTGCTATAGTAAATCTTATAACCTATATAAAAATGGAGTCAGTTGAAGTGAATTGAAAGAAATGCATAAAGATAAATCATTTAAATGTTACTCTGTCTGTTTTGTTGTTGTTTTGTTTTGGTATTTTTGAATATTGATGTTAGCCGAATTGCTTCTTTCTTTTTGAAAAGGCTCAGCTTAGAACACAGTGAGTTATTTTAGGAATAGAAAGGAAGGAATAGGAAGATAAAAGCAGTGTGGTGAGTTTAAATGACCTGTATTGTTTTGAACTGACCAAAAGGAAAATGTTACATCTAGAGTCTTTAAAATAATGTGCTCCTATATCTATGCTTTGCCAAATACGTTTTTCAAGCATGTTTGTTCTTATGATATATTCATACTCATGTTGCTAAGCATAGCACACATAGATAGATGTACATGTTCATGAAAAAAAGAAAATTCATACTTATAAATATGAAAGTGACCTAAAGGAAAAATATTTGCTTTTCCAGGCAGCTGTGGTTTTTATTGTATCACAAATAAGATGGAGCATATTAGTGATTCAGCTATAGCATGCCATACAATAAACTGAAAGATAATCTAATATATTTTTTGGAGGAGGTTGACTGCTAGCCAGTGCCTGACATCTCTCACTAAATAATGTCTTCTTTTTGCTGTCACAATAGGCCATCCTATTCTACCTTTTAATTTTTGCTGTCCATTTCTCAACAACTGGAAAGACGATACTCTCATAGCATATTCATGCTTTTGCAGGTTAGCTACATTGCAGAGTATATGTCCTATAATGCACAGCAAATGAAATTCGCAGTTATTTTGACTGCAACGCACTGAAACAAATGAAGACAGTACTAACAAATGTGTTCATACCTGCACACTGGCTAACATACACATTTGCATGTAAATATTATATGTATATCTTGTTAATGGAACACTGTGATTTCTAGGTGTGCTTGTCTTCTTGAGGCACAAACTATATAGCTAACCAAACAAAAAACATCTCTGCATAAATGTGTTTAATAAAATGTACATGGGTGGTGTGTGTGTATATACGTATGTGTACATACATACATATCAAAAATATATATCCAGTGAATAATTTCAGCATGTGCACAAAAAGAGTGCATTGCAGTTCATTTTATTGGGCAAGCATAGTTCAAATTCCATTTTTATGCAATGGTGCAGTGACAGGCTTCCTGTAAAATAAATATGGGCCACAAATGAAAATACTTTAGCTTGCTGTTCTTACATTTTTCCTAGTAATGAATACAGACTTCAACTTGGGAAAATATAAAATGATCCTGCTTTCAGTATAAATGTCCCTACAAAACCAATTCCAATTTCATCTTTGTTTTAGTAAAAAAAAAAAGAACAAAAAGATCAGTATTATAAATAATGGCTACCTGTGGTTTTCATAAATAAATATCTCCAAAGCAGTGGAAGGCTGTAGAAATGCATGGATATTTTATTTTCCCTTCTCTCATCAATTTGTTGTGTTGCAGGAATGTATATAAATAGATGGCTAGATATAGCATGGATTCAGATTCAGCCATTTTTTCCACATAAAATCATGTTTCCCTACTGATGTTGGTTTTTGTCTTCTGGAATGCATTAACACATTAATAATGGAGAGACTTTAGTAATGTATGGTCTAGCTATGACATTTAAAAAAAATCTCATAAATATGAATCTATAGGTGCAAGAAAGGTATATATGCTTATGCCCATGTCGTAAATCATCCATCCTTTGTTTAAAAAAAAAGATGGGGGAGGAGGCAGCGAGAGTTTTCTCATTAGAATCTTTTCATCTTGTCTAGGGAGGATGAAGAAATATGGCCTTTGACACTTACCTAGATATTTTAACAAAGTCATGTCCCATTTATTGTTGCCCTATAGAAAAATATTTTCCTTCTCTTCCATTTTCAGAAGGGAGAATTTTGTTCTGTTTTCTAGCCTTGTAAAAAAGAAATGACTGTCTTTCTCCACCCCCAGGTTACAGCTTTAACCCATAACCCCCCACAAGGCAGTATGTAGATGATATAAATAGCTGTGATGATATGTGTAATATGAGCTGATTTGAGAGACTCTCAGATTAGTTCTTACAGTCAGGAGAAATAGATGCAGCTCTGTTTTTTTAATAACTGTACATGCATTTTTATTCTGGGGGCCATGGTATATTTATCTAGGGAAAGATAAATATATTAACCATCCTAGCATGTGCACCTCTGACTTTAGTGGAAACTGTATTAGCGCGTTAATTGCTTCTCAAGCAGGTATCATTTTTTAGAAGAAAAAAAATAATAAAGAAACACCTTAGAAACAACTAGTTTAGTTGGTGGTGCTTATCTTGAGTGTCTGGCTTCTAATAAAACCACACTGGAAATACTGGTCTACTACAGCGTTTTGCACTTCTCTTTCTTCAGGGCAGATTGGTTCAGACAGCACTTTATTCCTGAAACAATATTCATACAAAATGGATTGCTAGATTTAAATGCACTATCCAGTGCTGCTGACTAATATAATGTTATTCTGTTCCTCCCTCACCCCTCTGTAATCAACAAAGCATGCATAACAGTGAAGTGTTTCGCAGTAATTTTGGTGATGTTTTGCTTTGCTTGATTGGAAGGTATTTCTGAGGAGGATAAATAAGCTCGCCCTCAAACTCTCCCCTCTGTTTCCCATGCTGATGTTGCAGAGATGTGAAACATAAGAAATACAGTAGATTGGGATGCTTCATAGGGAACAAAATTTGCGGTTCGCTGGCTTCCTCTCCCTTCTGTATTATTAGCACCGTATAGATTTAATAATTAGGTGATTGAAGACATTTTGATGATGGAGCGGTTTCTATGATCTGCAAAAGGAAGCATCTGTTTTTCTCATGTACCAATTAATTATTTATGCAGCAGAAAATACAGTAGACTACCTTGAGGATGAGCAGGTTGGGTGTTTGTGTAATGCCAAGCAAGGCCTGGCCTAGAAATTATGTCATTCTGACCTTCAAAGTCTCTAAAACAATTATTTTTCAGCCAAGCAGTAAACAAACAATAATATCTTCTGTCTTCACTTCCACCTCACTTTTCCACCCTCCTGTCCTCACAGAGGGCCTGTCAGCTTAAACATCACCTTTCCTTTTATTTTCTATTTCCTGCCTGTATTTTATTAGCACCTTTTCTATTTTACAGTCCTACACACTGATTCGGCACCAGCTTTATTCCTAGTAAACTGTACTATTCAGACTAAGCACTGTTTTGCTTTGTGGGAAATATGCAAAAATACCCAAAACATTTTTTATGATTGTCAGGCATGGATTCATTTTGGGAAATATATGTTTCCAGAGGCTAAGACTTACTAAAGTTTGCAAATGAAAGAAAAGCAGATCCTTGGATCTCACAAAATGTGTTGCTTTGTATTGTGACAATGGTGTTCACAAGACTGACATCCTCATAATAATATTAAGCTCTTTTTTTCTAGCATTATGTACTTTATACATTTGTATAAATGTCACAGCTTGTAATCACTTCCTTTGTCATCGACGATTAATCTAAAAAAATCGAATAATTCACTGCCCCTTGCCATTTACATATCGCCTGCTACCATCTGTTCTTCTCAGCAGCAGTAAATGATGGGTAATTAACTCAGTGCCTTTGTCTTTCCCTTGCTGAATGTCTGACACATATAGATTTTCCTCTGTGTGTGCATGTGTGTGTGTGTGTGCGCGCCCATGTGTGTGTGTGTGTGCGAGTGCGCATGCGCACGCGTGCGTATGTGTATGTGTTTACAAGGAAAAAAGAGAGGGATAGGAAGAACAGAGAGCAAAAAAATGAATGAGGCTGTAAGCCCGACCTGAGAAAAAAGGTCACTACAAAATACTTGCAAGGGAGAAAGCAGGACGAAAATGCTGGGCCTGAGAAGGGAATATATCACATGGCCTTTTACTCTCTTAATATCAAAAGAAAAGGGGAATTGACCGTGGACAATGGCCGCCCTGCACATGCAAGTAGCCTTTTCTAAAGCTCTAAGGTCAAGGTCAAGATGCAGCAGCAAGAAAAAGCTTCATACACTCCTCTTGTCAGCCTGAGTGCAAAGGGGGAGCATGAAAATGAGGCCAAATGGAGGGAATACACAATGCCATTTGGCTTCTGGACTAGAAGCCAGAAGGTTCACAATGTGTCATATTGAAACGATGATATAGTGGCTCTGCACATTAGGCAAGTGAGCATGAGGCAATGTTCAGTGTAAAATTAAAAAGAGGAAAGTAATATCCAAAGACCTTTCTGCCCTTCCTGTTAAGCACTACAAGCCACCCCACCACGGACTGAGAAGTGCAGGAAGAGAAGGCATTCCCATGCCATTGTAGGAAATACGACATGATAACCTAAACTAGATATCCTGGTGTATCCCTGTGATATTGTTTATAAGGGAAGGGAGAAATAAAAACCTCACAGTAGTTCAAAATTACTTTTTAGTAAAGGTTTTTAAGATGGAGACAGCATAACAATGAGTCTCAAGTGCTATTAAATGACTGTTTATTCACATGTATTTATTATAATTTATTTGTCCTTAGGTAGCATGTAGAAGCCTCCTTCAGGGTTGAGAGCCACATTGTGCTAGGCACTGTAAAAGCATGTCATACAACATAGTATTGCCACACACAGCATCCTCGGGGGCTGGCCAATGCTATGCATGATGTGCACTGCATCTTTTAGGGGAAAAAATATGAAGAAGTTAGTTCTTTCTTTAATGTGATCCTGTTAATCTCAGGAATGTTACAGAGCCCAGGCAGAGCTTCATGCCAGCTCAGTTATTCTACTTACGTTATCTCTGCACCACACAGTACTGCGTATGAAGCTGTGTTTTCTTGAACACAGGAGAAATAACAATTGGCGATAATTCGCCTATGATTCCCAGCCTTTTTCCTCCCAGCACTGTGCCCAAAAGCACTCTTTCTCAGAGCTTTTTTCCCCTCTTTCCTTTCAAAGCTGTGCTATAGATAACATCCTTGGCTGATTTGATACAAAATTCCATTATGTCTGTACATCTCTCCAGCTTTCCCTCTATGTCACATACCCACACAACCTTCCATAAATCTGACTTTCTTTTGTCTCCCTGCTTCTTGAACTCAGTTCCCTGTGAAAGTAATGAGTTTGGGCAGTGACTTGTCATGTTTCAGGTATTTTAGTTCATGCAAGAAGTTTAATTATGTTTAACCTGAATGAAAGATGGTTATTTTATCCATCAGCTTCAAAGGGATTTTAAGATGAATGAAGCTAACTGATATGATAAGACTTAAACTGCAGTATTTGTGGGAAGTCCAAGGGGCATCTACATGGCTAATCCAGCTAGAGTTTCTGTCAGGAAAGTTTCCCTGCCCTAACCAAACACATCCACTTACATCTGTCACTACGCGAGTCCATTCCAGCTTCTCTGAGGGAAGCAGTGGTGCTGCTATTAACTCCTCTCATTAGATTTGTTTTCAGGTGGGGAGGAGAGAGCGTATCCTTTTACAACAAACTGCTGATAATTTCTTTATAATTTTCCATCTCCAGGGTTTTCTCCAGCTAAGCAAAGGGATGGTCAGGTTAGAAGGTTGACCATGTGCTAGTATGGAACAAGTTACTGTCAAATTGCCTCAAAGTGGCTGAGGGTAGTGGATGTATTGCAGTAATAAAAGTGAAAAGAGATAACTAATGAAGTTTTACTAAACACGTTATATTAGATATGAAAGTATAATCTAGGATGAGCAGAATTATCCCACTGATATCAATGGGATGAGTCTTTTTGCCTTGTATATAGTTCATGGATAAGCTGTGACTGGAACTCATGAATCAGTGTCCAAATATATGAGGCTGTGAATATTAATAATTAGCATTTCTCATTTATATTGTCACAGTGGCTAAGAGTCTTGGCCACAGACCAGGAAACCAATGGGAGAAACAACAAGAAGGTTGACCTTGCCCCAAATGCTTACTGCCTAATAGATAACAGGGGCTACAGGTTGCCAAAAGGGTGGGGGGAGCGCAGGATGACAACCCACAGCCCAGCTTTCACCATTTTTTTTTTTCTTTTGTGTAGTGGTAAAAGAGTACTTAAAGGGGTGAAATGCTGAGGTTTTTCCAGTATCTGTGGGAAGCACTTTCCAAGTGAGTGGGAAAGGGGGAGCATCAGGAAAGAAAGCATGAAAGCCTTTCAAATCTGTTATAAGTTGATGATGAAGACCATCACCATGGGTTGATCGGAAGAAGCAGTGTATCTGTTTTTACTGAATGAGAGACAACATGTGACAGGGGCATAGACTATGAAAGCCTAGAAAGTGATTTCAAGAAACTTATTAATGATGCCATAGAGAAAGGGGAGCTGGTGCAGGCATGGAAAAAAGGAGACACAGACTCTGTGTCAGTAAAGATAGGCATAGACTGAATAGCATAAGGGAATAAAATGGGAAGCGAGGATGACTTAAGGAAAGGGAAACTTCTTGCTTTCTATAATGGAAAAACTTGAGAGTGACACACATTAGGGAGTGTAATAACCTTCTGCAGCATCTGGTGGAAGGATCTTTAGCTAGACTTAAAAAAAAAAAAGAGAGAGAAAATGTGATACAGGCAATAATCTTGTATCATCTGGCAGATGGACTGGATGACTGAGATCTTTTCCACTTCTTAATATTTCTGATAGGTGTACAATCTCTGTACTTTATGGCAGTGCATTGCACTGTGAAATGTGAAAGTGCACACTGGCTTGTCAAAAGACAGAGTATCAGAGAAAGACATTTTAAAAATCTTTGCATATAAAGGGAATTTTCAAAATGTGTGTGTGTCCGTGTGTGGGTTTGTATACACACACACACGCATATATACACTTACATAAATACATATATATTAATTGAATTGCATTGCTCTATTAGAAACAATTATTTCCAGTGTATTCAAACCAAGCTTCATTTGCAATATGACATAAAACTTGAGATAAATCTAAAATCCAATAGTTTTTACATGGTGTGCCTGTAAAAGGCAATGATGGTAAAAATCATACCTGAAACCCATATTTACCGGTACCAATCTTTATGGCTGTGTACTCATCAGACTGAAGGCTCTAATCCAAAGCCTATATCAAATGGAAAGAAGTGTGTAGCATGTTTGTATTTTTAAACAAATGACACTAATGAGGGAAACATTTCTTCTTCTGTCTATACTGCAGATCCTTTATCTGCAGTGCAGATTTCTAATGCATAGCCTGTGCTCATTTCACAAGCAACAGAGATCTACTCTTTAGCTCAGAGACAGAGATTTTGCCTGAAGTCTTACAATTTGTTCAAACTTTAAGAGGGCTTACTTCCTGAGGGTGCATAAACACCTTTGATGTACATGCACTGTGTACATGCACTCCATTGAACGGATATCTGATTTTTTGGGGTGCTAAAACAGAAACTTTTTAGTCATATCACTCAAACTCTAGTGTGTCACCACACTGGGAACTCCCTCTATAATGTCTTTCTAAATCTGGTATGTTTATGGTGATGTAACATTCAATGAATGCTGTTCAAGGATATTTGTGAAAATTTTACTTTTGATCAGGAAGGGGAACCTACATTGCATTAAAGCAGACATCTTTTGAAGCTTCCCAAGATGGCAAGTGAATGGCAGAAAGAGCAACAGTTCCCTCAGAGGGAACAATATACTACACTATGCTTTGGATCACTGGGGAGAATTTTTTGATGACCTGGGAGCTTTTCATAGAAAGAAAGTGTGGATGACTGAGAGGATTAATGGATTTTAGCAAGACTGCTTAATTGCTCTGTATGTTAGTATACAACATACAGGTTGGGAGTGATATGCAAGGGGATGGAACAGGTTTTCTTACATTTAATATTATACCCAGGTTCATTTGCTAGTGACTTTTTAAAGGAATGTCTTAAAAATGCAGGGTAGAATCGAGTTTAGCAGGAGTAGAAGGTGGTTAAAAAACCAAAAAAAACAAAACCAAGACTCCAGAGAGGGGAATAAGAGCAATATCTAGTCTATATTTCCTCCCAGGTCACAAACTCTGCATGATTCTCCATGCCATCCTCCTTCCAGTAGTGGAAATACATAGCCCACCTGCCTCATCTCTTTATCAAGGATGAGAGTAACCCACTAGTGCTCCTCCCCAATAGATCTTTCTTGTCAGCCTATAAGCTTTTCATTCTGTTAGGGTCAGAAAAGTTATTTATATTTTGTTCTTGTTTGCAAGATTTTTTGGGATAGTTTTACTTAAGCATTTTACCCTCCCTGCTAAAAAAAAATTTCCTGGTTAACAGATTCATGAAGGGGCCTTCACTGTGTACTGTGCTAGCATTCTCTGGAGTACAGAGAGATGTCATCATGCCACTGGGTTTGTGTGAGTGTTTCTTAAAGTCTCTCATGAAAAAAGAAAATACAAACTATACACAGTGAAAAGGATAATGAAAGCAAATCAAACATACATAGGTTAAAGAATGGAAAGAGTACTGATGTCCTGCCACCATTTGATCAAAGCAAAGCCTTTTAGCTGATACATTCACTGTATTATTCACTTACATGGTGTTCCTTGATATTTCAAGGGTAGTTGAAGCTCAAACATTTTATGGACCAGCCCGCTCTTTTGTATTGATCCGCCTCCCTCCATGTCAATGGTGATGTGCTTTACTCCATCCTTGAAGGGAAATCTTAACTTTCTGACTGAAAAAATAAAATAAAATTAAGTAAAATGAAATTAAATCAAATCAAAATATCCTAAACATGTTGATTCCAAACTGTTGTATTTATTAGTTTAGAAAAATAGGTTAATAATGTTTTTCACAGTCTTTCTTCTGCAAACAAAATTGAAGTGAGCTGACTTAAAGTAACCTGGATCCCAGTCACAAAAACCATATGGATCCACACTGGCAAATCCAGGGATTTATGACTTCTGTTTATCTCAGCTACTCTTGTTTTTGTCAGTCTTTACTGCCTAAGCATAAGAATTCACGACACTACTAGGATCTCTGATATCTGCTTGGCCAGTATATTTGTGAAGAGGCAAATTCAGAACTTAGGAGCCCAGCTTCCAACACCCTCTAATCAGTCTTCAGAAAACTTGGCTTCTGAAGGAAAAAAAAGTTATCCTTTTTGCATTCTGTATTTCCTTTTGCTGTGGTCTTTTGTTGTGATTTTTATCTTTACTCCTGCTGCTTTGATTCCTGATGGAAATAGCGGAAAGGTGTTTCTTAAGTCTGAAAAAAAAAGAATCTCTGGAAACTCTAAAGTCCTTTAGGGCTTCCGTACCTGTGGGGAGAAGTTAAGGTATCATGATGGTGAAGGCTGTCCAGGCTCTGAACTTCAACTTTCATTCACCATCATGACAGATTGTTTGCCTCATCTTGTCTGCTTGCCAAAGACAGTGAGGGAATAATTGGTCTTAATTCTTACTATTTAATCCAGGGCCATTATGTGTATTCTCATTTAATTTAATGATCCTATCATTTGAGTTCTGCTTATGACATTGTTTAAACTTTATCTTCAATAGGACAAAAATGAATAATAACACCCCATTATCAGTTATTTATATTTTGGAAAGGCATATAGATCACCATCAAATTAAGGTGAAACATCTTCAAACAGTTGAGATGAGACAATCTGAAGCATTCCCCACAAATATTTCAAATGCTTCTACTAAATGCAGGTACAAAACTTAATCTAGGTGGACAGAAAGGGAAGTGTTTGACAAAAAGGCAGCATTATTACTCACAAGAGAAAGGAAGCTGAGACACACAGGACTTAAGTTTTACCTAAGATTACTTATTTCCACCTGTTGTCATAGTGATATTTTAAATATATGTTGAATTGTGTGTGTAGTTTATTTAATATGCAATCAGGAGTAAGAATGGAATTAGAGTACATGTACTAGCAAACAACAAAACTCTTCTAAGAAGTCAAAATAAGAATCTGAAAAAATAATGAAAAAAAAATCAGAGCACACTGCAGTGAACATTGGACCCCAATCAGTGTCAGACTGCCAACTGTTAATAAATTATGTCTTTGGTCTGTCATATTTGAGATGTTGAACTAAAATGTCAGTAAGAGTGCTCCTATGCTGCTATTTGATTCTGGAAACTCATTAATAAAGACAGGTTGTCTATTCAAAAAATTCTTCCTTTCTTGTCTTATTTCATGCTTAACCAAATGGATGTATGTCTCTATCACAATTGTCCTGGACATTAGTATGAATAAGCCAGGGTCTCTATAAACTTGGTGCATCTGCGGACAGTTGCTGGATATTATTTATGGGGAACAAGGCTCAGATGTTGTGGAAGCAACTGGAAGAACTGGTGAAACTTATATCAATGCCTACTGAAAGAATTTATTATTTTTTTACAACACACATGTAGAATCTAGCTGCACTATTAAATGCTTGGACATTCTCATGAGAATACAGAGATACAGGTACTGATTTAAATCAAAGGGCAGCATGTATGTAGGACATGATCACAAAGAATTTCTGTGCTTGTTGATGCAGAGAAAATCTTTACTTCCATAATCTTAATTGAACACATTGTTGAGAATTTTTTGCCAGGCAGGAAGTGTGGAAATAGAGAAGACAGAGATTATTATCAGTGCAGTTTTCAGCCTCACAAAGCAATAGGAGAATAGTCACGATTGAGATCAGTGCCTTAATATATCTCTGGTAGGCTTTGCATATAGCTGGCAGAGAGGGCCACAAGAAATCAGTAGTCCAAAAGGACTGACTCACAAAATTAACCTGGAATTTGAACTGTATTGAACTAGGAGATGGACCTCTAGAAGTTTTTTGGATGTCATAGTTGTTAGTGTCACTACACATGATGGTATTCCTAATATTGCTTCTGTTTCAAGTGACAAATTGTAAGCTCTCACTTTGATACTCCTCCATTTACCTTTATTCTTATACATATGCCTTTAGGAACTTGCAGAAATTAATGTACATAAGATTTAGATTGCGCCTGGCCAGAAGTCTGGAGCTAAGTCTCCTGGAGGCTTGACCTGGAACCCTTTGTGCACCGATGACTCTTTTCCTACACAAAAGAGCTTTTCCCTGTCCCTCTGTGCCTTTTAGCAGCAGTCTGGTCCACTGCCCTCAGTTTCATGCATCACCCTGTTCCTGTTAAGCATTATGTTATGTGCTGCCTAACATAACAATAATTGTTATTCTCTACCTCTAATGGGTGAATCCACCACCTGTCATGTCATGTACTTCTAGGTGAGGAAATGAACACCAGGCTATCTAAAGCATGCAGTCTATCTGCAAGGATCAAGGTCAGATTATGAAGAAAAAAGGGAGCATTTTACTAGCAAAAATATTTAAATCTAGTTTTATAAAGCCATAAGACAGCAGTTACAACATCACTGCTTTATGCCTGTAATAACAGATGGCCTAAGAAGAAAATGCATGGCACTTAAAGAAATGGTACGAAAGTTGAAGCAGGTGAGTCCCCTGATTCGGAAAAGCATTCTACAGTAAAATGAAATTTAGGAAACATTCTTATAGCGTCAGTGCCTTATGTGTGTCAGATTGCCTTATGTCTGTCCCTCAAAAGAAAGCCACTGACTTATAGGAGCTGGATTGTCTCTGGTTCCGTGGGAGTTCTTGTAGTAAAATCTGTGGTGCATCATACTTCTGCCAGCACTGACTGAATCTAAGGAGTTGTCTATCCTCCACGTTTGTATATGATGATCCATTTTGCTTGAATAGATTGACTGACCCTTATTTCCAGTTTTAAAGGATCTTGACAAGAGCTTTTTTTATTGGAGAATATTCTTTGCCAAAGTCTCTTTTGGCAAAATCACTTTTAAGAGCATGAGGACAAGTTGTTACCTATATGACCTAGAGCTCTCTTGATCCTTCTGTGGATGCCAAGATGGGGACAGGGTGAACAGAGCCTTACTTTTATGTTTGAAACTGACTTTCTTTGAAAGAAATATTGACTTTCAAGTGAGATTGTACTTTATGCTTTGTAGAGATTTCAACATTTTTCTTTGAGAATATGTTAGCACGTTTGTTAGACTTGTACCTAAAATACCAGTTAAGCCATGCAAACATACCAAGTCATAGCTTTTGTCTTGTCCTCAAATATGGGAAGATTTTTAACTGTGAATCCTCATTTTTAAATGAGGAATTTTTAAAACTTTTCTTCAATAGAATTAAAATAAATTCAGGTTTTGAGGGTAAGTACACTGAAATGAACAAATTCCATCACTCTTCAGGATACCTTTAGACTTACTTTAGTGAAATTAGGTTATCTGTATCCTTTGCAATTTATGGTTGATATTATCCATAAACCTAGAGTGTTATATTGCAAGAAACACCTTGGATCTCTTCTCATTCTGACATCACTGTCCACTTCCTTATTTTTCCAACAAACTTTCATCTTAAAAGCACTGAAAAGAAACACATCCATGTATGACAACGTCTGGTGTAAAGTACAGCAAGTTCTATGCTGATGCTGTGTCCTTAAAGACTGATCATATACTGACCCACCAGGAGATACTTGCTTACTGGGACAATAGCTTCATTTGTATGCATCCCCTTTGGCAACCCAGGAAAGGATAGCCAACTAGCTGACAGCAGTGTAGCATTTAAGTCATGGTTCTGGTGCAGAACTGAGTATAGAAGAGACAGAATGACGAGCTATTGAACATCAGTGAAGAAATGATTTGTGCTGCCTGCTGGTATATAAAAGTATATTATGCACAATAAGAGCCATTTAGTTCCCCCAGCTCTTAGGTTTACAGCTCTCCACAATGTTAGTGGGACATAATACATTGGGCAAATTTATTTTTTCTTATGGCTTGAACAATTATTTGGCATTGATTTTCTTAAAGTTTTGTCTTGCATGTTAGCTTTTTGTTGGCAAACTTTGCAGAAGAATTTGATCAAGTCAGTAAAGATGTGAGAATGTGGATGAAATCAGTGTTTGGCTCAATGCTGTCTTTTTACAAGACAGAAATATCAAAAAAAGAGTTTTCAACCCTCCTCCCCCAGCCACACACCCACAGGTGGAAGGATGAACCTGTATTTGATTTGTTTGAATTGATTTTGTTCCCTGACAAATCTCACACTTTTTAACATTTCTATCTACCTACTCTGCTTATGCTAATCAAAATGCTCTGAATTGACTTCACATGATGGGACTGCTTTCTCATTTGTATTTTTAAAGCAGTGAGACTATGCCTTGATTCATAACCAGTTGATCAGTTTTGTTGGAGTGACAAAACTGCACTGGTTATGCAGAATTAAAACAAAAAAGCATAATTATGCATCATTATATTGAGTATTTACTGGCCATTTTCAGCCATACAAAAAGAGTGTAAAGTACCGTTATTCTGATTTGGTAGCAGTTTCCATCCACTTTGTACAGGTGAGATTGAGCACATGAAGTGCAAAGCTGTGATGAATCTTAAACTACTGCCTGCTTGCTGTTTTGTTTTGTGATGATTGTAATTGGAGTCATTTGCTGGTTACCTTTTTCCCTAATGTGAAAATCCCAATAAGTGCTATTTGTGATATTATGTAGAACAAGAAGCTACTTTTGCTAAATTGGCTTAAAAAGAAAATAAAGATCATCCTCTTAATTTCTGGTTGTGTTATTTGTATGCAAGTCTTTGCTTTTGCATGCAAGTTGGAAGAATACTTCCATGGCCTTTCATGATGCTTTAAAAAGCATTTTTATGAAGTCAAAAGTCCTATAAGTGAGCATTTTATCTTCTCTTAGATATATACTGTCCTCCTTATAAGTTCAGCTTTAAAAGTAGGGTGTCTAAATTTAGGCATATGACACACAAAGCTATGTTTAATGTAGTATTTCAAGTTGGCAGAGATATAGATACCTGAATTTTAGGTACTACATTTGAAAATTCTTCCTTCTATCTATAGATACAATAGCTCCTGAGGACATTGCCAGTGCTGTATCTGGGCCTATCAAGAGAACAGCACTGCCCCTCTATATTATGCTCCAATCTTAGTTTCTCAGGTGAATTCAGAAAGCAGCAGGTTTCAGCTTGCTTTTTGTAATGAGCCTAGCGGGCAAAGTAATATGAACTGAACTCACAAGGGGCGCTCCTGACAAAGTTCAAACCTCTTATAGTGTCTTTAACAAGACTTGTCTTTTGAATCAATTGGAAATCTGAATAGACCACACAAAAGGCAGACGTTATGGTTCAGTCTGTACGTGTGTTACACCAAACAGAGGCCTTGGGAAAAGGAAAGAGAAGTTATGATGATGTGTTGCACCTACTCTCCTGGACAGAGAGTTTCAAACATTCACTCGTGAATATAGTCCATTCCTTTAACGATACTACCTCAGTGTAGAACAATTGCTCACATGAATACGACTGCAGGAATGACCCAGTTTCTTATTTTAAGATAATTGTCATAGGATGTTTGGGGCTGTGTTGCAGTAAGGGTCCTTTCAGCTGGGTCAGCCTCTGAGCTGAGGTCTGGTGTAGGTGAATGACTTGTAGAAAGACCCACTTGCAAACCAACTCCTGGGAAACTCCCAGTAGGGCAACCAGGTGAGGTGGTATCAATAGCTCACAAACCAATTGCTCGCAGTGAGGGATTGTGCAGGTGACTGCTACTTTCTAATTGCCCCTGCTTGGTCATGACCTCCATGTGAATCACCTTGTACAGATATGCCTGCCTCCTCCTGGGATTCAAGCAGGTCCTTAAATGCTTTTTTAGTGTGTGGTCTTGTGGCCCTTATCACATTAATCCACTGAGAAACTAGAGACAACCAAAAATCATTAGAATGTGACATCTTGGTCCATTAGGAATCAGATTTTGGACCAGTTTTTAGCACAGGGGCAGCCCAAGTGACACCCACATGACCTCCTTCAAGTTAATGAGTCAGAGCCATATCTCAAAGCTCAGACTACTTGATCTCCCTCTGTAGCTTATGCCAAAGTCAGGCACAAGAGGCTCATGACCCATTTACATGACATAGAAAGAGTAAACGGTATAGCAAGTTCTTTCAGAATTCAAAAACAGGACCAGAAGATGGTGACAGGTAATTGCTCCTCTTTCCCAAAGCATTTCACCCTGTGGGAATTCTGTGGATTTTTTTCTTACCTCTCTACTTTTCTATGTATATGAGATTCCTTGGAGAGGCGGTGGAGGGAAGGTACATCCTTAGAGGGATGTGCAAGATTTTGAGAGTTTTCAGAGCATAAAAAAAGTACTCAAATCCCTCTGCTTCTCAGCAGAAAACAGTTGTGTAATTCTCTTGGTAGACTTGGAAAGCCTGTCTGTCTGCTTTTAACAATAGATTCATAGCACTCAAGTGTAGATTTTCTCCTTAACAAACCTAATTTATATTGTTATCTCAGTGTTTCCAAAAAGACCAAATTCTGGTTAAAGAGTGTGATTCAAAGATCAGACTGAAATTGTATTTGTCATTAATAAATTAAGATGGGGGAGGGGGGTGGGGAGGAGGAAGCAGACAGGGGAGGGAAATAGGTTCTAGTGGTCTTCCAGAAAGCATAGCCAAGGCAAGAAATGTAAATTGTTTTAGGGCAGACTTTACAAAGCTTATGAAAGGAATTATATAACCATATATGGGAATTATTGACAATAGCAAATAAAGTTTGTGATATGAATCTTTGGATTTCCAATGTTTTAGAATATCAAAGGTTGACAGGCTCACTTTCATTCTACTTATGTTGTAGCAGACCCAGGTTTCAGAGCTTTTGCTGAATGTCTGTGGGATCCAGGAGGGAATTGTCCGACCCAGATGAACAACTAGCTTTCTGGGTTTCTCCATCTTTTTCTGAGGTATTAGATATTGGCCACAGCTGGATTCAGGAAACAGAAGGTTCAGCAGTGCTTTTAGTGATGCTAAATTCTGTTAGAAGTCTCACTGGTATATCTTGATTATTGCTGACCCAAATCTGGTGATTGGTTTAAGAGGGAATTTTTCTCCTAGGTTAGACTGGTAGACACCACTGGTGTGGGTTTTACTTGCTGTATAAAATGAGTAAGGTTTCACCTCTCATAATCTCTGAGAACTTTATTCTACAAAATTCTTTACATTAGCAAAGGGACTTGGGATGCTAGTAAAGTGTTCAATATCTTTTGCTGTCTTCCTGTAGCATCTTCTAATTGTAAATTTTATCTAATTCTACAGATCAGAAATAACTGTCTTGAAGCTGTTCTGCGGTGAGAACACTCGTTGCTCCATGACCTCTTCCAAACTAGATATCTCTTGCATGACATGTTGATTTGCTAATGAGGTAAATTGAACCCAGTGACCCATGACATCCTTTCCAGTTCTTTGTTCCTATATTATCCCCTTCCACAGAGGTTACCATTCCTCCTTTTGTAAGAATAGAAAACAAAATTCAAAACAGGAAAACTTATAAAGGAAAACCCAAAAGGCACAGCATACCTGGGTCCTAAAAGGTTCTTCATTGACACTGGCGAATTACTAGAAAAATATCAAGTGCCAGGAACATTTGCTTTCATTTTCAGACTATCTGGAGATTTGTGTATTGCTTTATGTTGAGGATCTGGACTATGCAGAGCCAGATTTCTTCTTATTTTTCTTAGAAAAGATATGGCTAAAAGTCAATCCACACAGGAGTAATGAAGAGATACATATTTTTTTTTCTCCCAGTGATCTTCATTCCTACCTTTTATTCCCTAGCAATTGCTCTGTTGTTTCTTCAGGACATCATAGATTTGTTGTTGAAGCCAGCCTATTTCCAGTGCCAGTGAAATTGCCGTGGATTTTTTGCTCACCTCTCTGTGTGTATAATCAGAGCTCATTGAACTGAGCCACACTTGTCTTTCATTACCTTGGCTTGTCTCAGGTCATTATGGGGTAAATCCAAGTTTATGACGAAACCACTGTTCTCTTCACACCAGCAAGCTGTGTGCTCGCTGTTTATACCCAATCCAGTTTTGCAGTACCTTAGTACCAAAATGGAGGCAGGTGCAGTTATTTGTGAAATATATCAAGTGATTTAATATGTACAGAGTATTAACTTGGTGGATACCACCATTAACACAGAAACAGAATCATTTTCACATTTTTGCTTTTGAATTAATAAAGAGGACATGTCAAAAAAAACCCCAATGATTATCATCTCATCCATATGCCTCGACACCAGTCTTTTATGTAATATCAAGTGACTGCAGTGATCAGCTGGGCCAATCATGGCAGCTCACTTGCTCTGGAAATGTTTCAGGCACTACTGTTTCACTGCAGCAGAATTCTCTTATGTCTCCTGAATAATACAGAGTTCAGCTGTACAGTTTAAAGGGTATGTTTACCACTGGCTCCCCTTCAAGACATTAAAAACAAACAAACTACTAAAAATTTTTTTAGTCTCTTTTTAGCCTCTTTTAGCCTCTTATGAGCTGTTTAACTAACAATTCGTCTTCTGTGTGGGACATAAATAATGGAAACATTTAGGTACACTGTGCCTGAATACCTTTTTGTGCCAACTGCTGAATCCTTTGGTACTTTCTGACCAGTCTGTAACATAGCACATTTCTGTTCTTAAATTCTCTACTCCTGGGCTTCTAGTGAAAAAGCAGAGGATAAAGCACTAGAAAAAGAGACATAGGTTGCATTTCATCCAGCTCATGGACTTTTACAGAACAATAAATTCTTGTCTCTGACGACCACTTTTTTTCTATACAAATGCATTTCATAGTGTGAGCACAGTGTCTTATTTAAATAGAGACAAAAAGCTAACAGCATTGGGATTTTGCTACGCTATCTTGCTGCGGGTGTTCTGATGTGTGACTGCACAAGCATGACACATCCATTGGGATTTAAGTCCATACACTGTTTAAACTGCACATCACCAGTGGCGAGAGCCTAATGGCTAGGACACTTTCAATGCATGATCAATTCCTGCTCAGGAGGCTCAGGTACTGCCTGGCTGTAAGGAAAAATCCACCGGCTCCGTCTCTCGCTGCCTCCGCCGCGTGTGCGAACTGCTGATTCAGAGAGCTTGCTCGTCTCTCCCACGTGTGATTTTGATGCCAGACGCAGGGAGGCAGGGTTCAGCAATGCCAGAGTGCAGGAGAGGGGAGCAGCCCACGGAAAGCGCTGCTCCGCGCCAGCCGCCTGAGAGAGGGCAAGGGAGGGTGTTTAACCTCTGCCTGCACGGAGCAGCAGCCCAATCCCCGGTTCGGTGGATGAAGCGCTTCACGTCACGGGCCGCCTGGTCACGCCGGTGCAGGGCGTGCGCATCAGCGCTTCGTGCAGCGAGAGCCTGCGGCGGTCCTCGCCGACACCTACATATCCTGGCGTCATTTCTGTCACAAGCCAAGTGTGCGCAGCCGGGGGCTCCCCAGCCGCGGGGGGGTCCCGGCGGGGCAGGGCCGGTCTCGCCGACAGGGCCCGTCCGCCCGCCCCGGGGGAGCAGGGCGCCGGGGGCGGCCGGGGCAGCCCAGGCATCGGGCACCAACCTGCCGGTACATTTACTCTTGTATTTCTGTTTGAACTTTTCTTGCTGAAGAGAATGAACAGATGATAAAATAATTTCCTTTTGTTTGCAATAACATACTCAAATGTAAGGACAGAGTAGTGGCTATGGTAATATCAGATGGACACAAGAGTAAATATATATTTTTTCTAAGAAAAAACAGTGCATTACAGACTTTTTCTTCCAAAAAAGGAATTAGAGTTATTTCTCATTTCCTTCAAGCTAATGTGACTTCTTTATTGTTCTTGCTGAGTTTTAGCCCATTATAGATTTACTCTGATTGTCCTTTGTGGTTATACTGCATTCATCCAAACTATTAATTTTACTCTTTTTAGTCAAGATAAAACAGCTTTCATGTCCTTTTGGAGTTCTTAAACTCAGTCATATTTAAGAAACATCATTATGTTGTTTTAGGAACTTGGTTTTCTACTGTTGTCCACATTCTGAGCTTCTTCTGCCAAAGTTTTCTTGGTTAGTTTCTCTCTATGAAAATATAAGACATATTAAAAACATTGCTAATGTTTTAAATACAAACAAACAAGCAGAAGCGTAAAATTTCACAACAAAGCAAAAATATAGAAAAAATCCAAGAAGAATACGGGGAAGTTTATGTATATTTTCCCCAAATCTGAGTCCTTACACATAAGCTTTTTTTTTTCACCACTTTAGTTTAAGTGACCTTGCAGCAATGAAATCATGGCATTATCAGGAGGAAATAAATAATTTCATGGTTAAGGTACAGCCTATAAGCTTTTCATTCTGTTAGGGTCAGAAAAGTTATTTATATTTTGTTCTTGTTTGCAAGATTTTTTGCTTTAATACTTTTCCTTTTTTTTTTCTTTTTTAAACAAACAAGCAATCTCTATTTCTGCTTTCATCTAAGCTAATAATCTGAAATGAATAATTTATTCCAAGAATTAAATAGCAAAGTCTTTACAAGCAGACTGCTATTTCCTTAAACTAACTTATTGCATAAATTTATTAGACTGAAGTAGTTTTGAAAGTTTTGGTTTCTGATGTCATAATGAATACTTAACATCTGATGTGTATTGCTTAACTTTTGGTGTTCAGCTCCATCTTAAAATACTACTGCTTTTCCCTGGCTGAGCATAAGAAACTATTCCAACACAAATACTTGCCTGTGCAAATTTAAAATTTAACAGAACATACATATTCTCATGTGCAGTGTTGAAATTAAGTTTCTGTGAACAGCTGTATCAGTAAAGACCTTAACTGCTTTATCAAGCAGTGCCAATAAAACTCACTGTACAAGGAGTAAATGCGCAGGAGGTGTGAAGGATGGACAGAGCAAACCACGCCACCCTTCAAATCAATATTCCTGTATAAAATTTGCATGTCATTCAGCTCTGCTTTCTCACACATGCTCAGTACAGAAGCTGGGAAATTAACTGTCATCATTTGTGCAAATTGGGCCTTGCCTGAGAAGGGGAAATATCTGAGTTGCTGAGCAAGCACTCTTTACTTTCTTGTTTAAAGTGGCCTTTAGTGAAATGCATTTTAGAAGGAAAAATCCTTACATCCCTGAATGTAATGCCTGAGAAATGTTAAGAATGCCCTTTAAAATGCTGGATTCATCACCTCAAACAATCAGAAAAGGAAATCCTGACAATGCGGGTTGGTAGGTGGGCAAGAAAGTGGGCTAAGATTTCTCTTGGCTTTGTTTAAATGGAGTCCTAAATATTCCTTTTGTCAACGAGCTGTTCATTTGTGCTTAAAATTAGAGAATAGCTACTGCTCTTTGGAAATCTAAACCCTGATTCTTTTTATCTGCAATAAATCAACTGCTGCAGGGAATGGGGACACTGTGTGCTAAGCTGAGGATAGAAACCCCTGACAGGCTGGTCTGGCTCCCAGGGAATGGAGAAGGTAGACAGAGTCCTCTTGACTTTGATGTGTTTTGGATGCAGCTGGTCATGTTTACATCTATTGAACCGAATCATTTCTTGTGGCATTGCTAATCAAATTATTGGTGATCAGTGATCAAGTTGCATCAGGTGAACTAAGGACACACTCTGGCCTGACCCATTTAGAGGAATGCCAGCACTGTTATGCAGGATTGATTCATAAAAGCAGAGAAAAATTTAAGGTCTCTTTAAAATTAAAATTGGTAAATCTTTTTCTAAATTCTTAGTAGCAAGTAGAGCAAGCAAGAGATGGTAGCGTTGCTACCATAGGATTTTTAAACATTAATAAAAGGAGCACATCACATAGTTTTGCAAAGTAGCTGAGATCGTTCAACACAAACTGTATTTTTGATTGCCAATTTAAATTGCATGTATATAAAAGAGCCAAGTAATCACTCTTATCTCCCTAGAAAAATACACGTTTGAGCAATGTGAATGTATACTTAAATTTATTTTTGCACAATCCCTAATTATGAGAGATTTGTACTTTTCCATAAAAATGGTAGAATGCATTATTTTTTCACATATATCTCTGCTTGCTCATATTTTTGCTTATTTTTCTTTGCTAATGAAAAACCTTCAATGTAAAGAGTTAAAGACTGACATGCAGGCTTTCTTGATGAAACAGATGTCAATGTCATATACATTCAGCTGCTTACCTGACTTATTTAAAATCGTATATGGAAGGTCAATAGGGTACTTGTCTTTTTCTCTTCCTCCAAATGATCTATGCAGAAAATTAATGATTTTTATGTCTTTTAAAATACTTTTTATTTTCCCCACATGTTACTGTTATTCTCTTCTTTCTGTACCAGCATTCCAACATTTATTTCTGTCCTGGAGGGATGATAATACTAATTCATAAAATTAATTAAGAAAAATAAGTGCTGTGATGTGCTAAACTGCCAAGTAAAAGGACTGTAGCATACAACAATCAAAAAGGATTTTTGAAAAACATATTGCAACTTCCTTAGAAACAAAACAAAGCTTAGGGTTATTCTCAGTATCTGGTATAACAGTTTACTGTGCAGAATACATGGTGTTTTTTTAACAATGACTGAGCAGCATAAAGACCAGTTTATTGAAACAGAAATACTGTATCTAGATCAAAACGACTTCATACCCATTACTAGCAATAGCTGTAAATAAACAAGCACATATACATGTACCTTTGCCAAATTCTCCTGTACATTTTTTGAAAGAATACTCTCTATGTTGGGCAGCTGAGTTTTGAAATGCCTTTCAAACTAAATTTAGGTATTTAAGTTATATAAATATTTCTTGTTCTTCACAATTTACATGATAATATGATTTTTTTTTTTTAATTTAGCCACATTTCAATGCTTTGTCAGCATTGCAGGGGGGTATGCTGTGGTGCTCTTTTTTGGAACGCTGAGTTCTCCACATTCGAGTTGGAGCGTCAATATTGGCAGTCTATTTTATGTGAGGCTCATTGTAGGGATTCTGCATTAACACTCCCCCCGCAACATCTAACACTGGCTCACTGCAGATACTGCTCATTTTGTGGGTTTTGTCAATGTATTAATTGAAGCGAAAAGGAAGGACAGTTGTATCCTGAATCCTGTTGCCTATTTTCTTGTTCTTAGTCTTCTCTTCTTCACACAAGAAGAAGCAAACATTGTCCTTGTCAAATGATAAATGAGGCACAATTGGTGACTTGCATGTTTGTCAACATAAGCAAGATCAAATGATTGCTCAGCAGGAAGAAGCCACAGGAAATCCAATGATTTTTGACTAATTAGCAAAATAATGATAATGTCTGCCTAATGATTACCTTGCACTGGGTTGTGGCCTTTTATCACGCAGCTGCAGACTACTGCTTTGAAGGGAACCAGTGGTTTTCTTTGAAACTGGTGTCATGGACTTAGAGGGTTTCTGACAAATCTTCCGAGACTTATTGCTCCTCTGTGTAGTTGCTATAATTGGGAAGAAAAAATGAGCTTGTTTCTAAATGTTTAAAGAGGAAAGTACCTTCTCTCCAGATTTTATTTGGAAAAATTTTTAAACTACTTGGCCTGTGTGTGTGTGTGTGTGCGTGCATGGGTGTGTATAATCATTTTCAAAAGAATGAGTGAATCTTAAGGTCATCCAAAAGCTACAAAAATGACTTATATGACTAAGTTTTCACCTACTAATAGCAATAATAAAACAGATAGGGGTTTGCCTGCAATACAATCTTACCTCAACAGAAAAGATCAGGAAAACATTGGGAGTGAAGCAAGAAAAAAGGCCAGTAATCTGGAGCTTGTGGTTTGTATTCTACATCTCCCTCTCACAGATTTTCTGAGCGAATCTCAGGAAGTTGCACATATTTGCCTGCAGAATTAATTACGAGCACAAGCCTGAGCACTGAAAATTTTAATGGGCTGATTTCAGCCTGCAATCAAGTGCAAAATACACTTCCTTCTGCAATTCAGTCAGAGCTGCAAACACCAAAGGTAGGCTGTACACTGGGAAATTTGGGCTACCATCTCTCCTTATAGTTAGTTGATTCATTGGCAAAGAAAGCATAACACTGATTTAGCTTTGTGGGGCGTACCATATTCTTACTACTCTACTTACCTTAACCATCATTAGCAATGGACATTCATTGTATACAGCAAAAGGAAAGCACTCTCTCAACGTGCCTTGAAATGAGTTGGGTTCCCTTTGAAATATGCTTTCATCACAGAGTCAGTGGAAATTAGGTCTAATTTGGCAATAAAAAAAAAAGTCAAAAAAGTCCAAAGACTGAAAGAACTGTGGTGTTTCAGGTGGTAGAGGTCAGTCCTGAGCTCTATTAACAGAGTCATATGGGCCTGGAGGCAAAAAGCCTGTTTAAATTACTGCCACCTGTTTCACTCCCAACAAATAAAAACTTTAATGCCTAAAGCTCAGGTATTAGTCCTTTTTTAGGCTTCTAAATAAAATTGCCTGATTTGAGAGGTGTTGAATAGCTGCAGCTCCCACTGAAGTCATTTGGCCTCAATAAATAATTTAAAGCTCAGAAATCTGTAAGCTGATGCTAACTGACCTGCATACTGGAACCAGAATTCATGGACAGCTCCTACACCAAGATTGACTACAGCTATGGATATCTGTCTCTCATTGTCAGGACCACTGAACTCTCTCCCCTTAGTTAAATACAGCCCTAGGGGTGAATAACAGAAAAGGTACTGTCACAGAGAGTGAATGGAAGTAGACGGGTCAGTACATTTCAGCAATAACACCAACTATTAGGTGAGTTCAACAGAGGACTTCATTGTTGAAGTTCTAAGCTGAAGGGTCCTCTGACTTCTCCTTTTTTTTTCTTGCATACCTTTTACCATTAGTTAGCCAAATCCAAGCCTTCCTTTGAAGAGGAGGACAAAGCTCTACTTCAAAGCTCTGGAAGCAGTTGTCCAGCCCCAAGGAGATAAAACCTTGTGGCATTTTCTAGAGGGGTGTCGCTTTTTGGATGGCTTTCCCTGCTTCCTCCCTTTAGGAGAACTGGGCATACACAGTGACAAGCTGTACATATCTGCTTCAATATTCAGCTCATGCCACCAGTGTTGCAGTGTTGGCAAGAGGTCTATCCCAGATGAAGAGTCTGGATTAATCTGGATCAGGTGAAAATCACAATATCATTTACCATCCATGTTATCTTCTCTCTCTTCATAGAACTAAGGCCTGTCACTAACACTGGTGAGTAGCAGGGTGGCAGGAGTAGCAAGAAGTCACTTGCTTCCATTTATGTCCTGCTAGGGCATTTTGTCTTTAGGTTTGGAGGAGGACATGACCAAATCAAGTGCCACCCATGAAGACAATGAACAACACGATATCTTTCTTAGAATCATGGTGTGCCAGACACAGTCTTTTCAGATGACTGCAGGGTAACTGATGAAAGAAAGAAACTATGTCAAAGCACACAATCCAGTAACCAGTTCCACACAGAACCGTCAACGCACAACAGAAATAGTTGTGATCGGAAATAGTTCCTGTGCCACTCTCATCCCATCCCATCCTGTAACAGGGGCACTGCATAATGTGGCCCCTGGGCCTCTCCTTCCCTCCATGACTGCCTGTTTTCCTGACTCAGTTTACTGGATAAGAGTCATTAAAGCTCTAGTGGAAAGGCAGTGTCAGGTCCCACTGCTATGCCAGTCTGAGCAGCTTCTGAATTAGTCAGATGGCTGCAAAGCTCTCTTCCATGAGAGCAAGAGCAAGATTTGGTTCATTAGCCATTTTCCGTAATTTAGTGAGAACTTTAGAGACCAAAGATTCCTTCCAGCTATGGTCACAAAGAGGAGCTTATGAGTGCAGGAAAGGTAGCTAGGATGGTGCTTCCAATATGTGCTGCCTCTTTCACCACAGCCAGTGAAACTTCTCCTCACCTACAGAGTGCAGGGGAGGTCCTGCTGGTTGGTCTGGAGCATGCAGAAACAAGACAGAAAGAGTGCCCAGTGAGCTGACACTTTGCATAGCCAGCTTTTCATATGTGTCAGATGGCTTGAAGTTTGCCTGACTACCAAACATAATGCTGCAGAGTAGTGCCCAAGGAAGCTATGCAGCTCAGAGAGAGAACAGCTTGAGTAAAAGTGATGTGCAGGACATTTTCTACTCCATAATTGTTAGAGTAAGAAGGAGACTTAAAAATTTATCTTATTGGATTCTGTTGCTTGTTGAGGTAGGTGCAAGGTCACTTCTAGTCTGAGAAAATGTACTGTGTTCACATAAGGGAAGAATAAAAGAAACTCAGTAAAATGTTGCAGTCTGCCGGGTCTTGGGTTGTTTGCTTTCTTCCTTGAATTTCTTTAATCCGATTCTGAAAGTTACAAATGTATGACTGATGTCCTGCAAATGAGCTATGACTGAGCATTAGTTATTTATTTTATTTAAAATTTTTATTAAGTTGAATAACCCTACTGAGATTGCGGTCTTGTTTCAGAGGAGAACTGGGAAAAAGCAGGATTGAAAAGTTGCACACAAATTTCCATAAATTCTAATACACACAAACATCAACATAAAAATTTAACATTTGTGTATCCACAGGCTTTTAAAAGGCTGCTAGCATTTCCCTTAAGATATTTAGGTCATGTTGCATGAATTACAGTTCTGCATCATTGCTACATACTTTTCTTCTATCAAAGATAATTTCAATCCTGCTTATTTTATGATTTCCTCTTTAAGCTGCATTTGTTTTTTTCTGATCCAGACGTGCAACCAGGTATTGAGGTATAACATGTAAAATCAGAGACTGTGCAGCTATAGGCAAGTGTTGATTTTATAAGATTCTTGGTTGCATGTGTTTGATGGGTTCTGAATTTTATAAAACACTTGATATGCATCTATTGTAGCTGCAACATCATCCTGCTGGAGTCCTGGTCTGTCCGTAACTCCTATCCTTATTGCTTAAGCACTCACCTTTTTATTATCCATAAAACTGGGCCCTTATCTGTCAAAGACGGAGGCAGGTTTGTCTTTTTCCAGTGAGACTACTCAAATCCATAAAATTAAGCACATGAATAAGTATTGAAGCTGTAAATCATAAGCTTTGCAAGGCAGAGAATTGTTATGCATTGTATTTGCACGGTAAACAGCCTACATGTTCTTTGTTGCTGACTATAATGCAATAATATGCACACATGGAATCAGAATTACAGCCTGAATTATTAACTTAAACTCTGGTTAAAGAAAGAAAGGTTCACGTTTTCAGATCTGAATGACAAGTGTGAAGGTTCTAAATCAATATTTAACCTTACCTGATCTTTTTATCTTTGCCTTAAACAGACTGAAAATTTGATGATTTTTTTCAAGCAACTGTGCAGAAAATATTTAGGCAGTATTTTTTACTGGGCTGTTTTCATCCAAAGGCTTTTACTATTGTGACTTTACCATTGCTCTGTAATATTGGCAGTTAGTGAGAACTCAGTTCACAACATCCTTAGAAAGACCTACCGTGCCTTTGAAAGTCTTTCATTTTTTTCCCAGGTGCTCATGGCAGATAGCATGGGGTTAAGGCAGGCTGGAAAAGCGCACGCCCTTGAAGAAGAAGTAGTGCCTGAGTTAGCTTTCCACTCTCCATTTCACTGCCTATTTTTGGAGGAGCTGCATTGGTTCTGACAGCATTTGTACCAGTCTGTCTGAGAACAGAGTTTGGTTCATTGCCTTGCATATTCACAGACAAAAACTGCACAGGTCCTTATATTGAATAAAATATTGACAACATTTTTGCTGCCTTCACAAGGCAGTAACAAAATGGTGGCACAAAAGAATTCCCCAGCCCAACATATTCTGTGCTTAAGATGTATTATGCAAAACCCTGGCAACCTTATGACCATGGGGCATTTTAGTTCAAGAGGGGTGCCCACGAGTGTTTAACAGAAAGATAAGATTACTGAATTTAGCTTACAGTCATGAGAAAAAATAAAATAAAATCAATACTGAATGATTTAATCCAAACCAGAATCTCTATCATTAAAGGAAATAGCTTTCTTTAAAAAGTAAAAATATTTTCTGGAAGATTAGACATGGGAAAAAGCCATTGCACATTAAGAGCATCAGCTTTTTGGATTACAGGTTTTGTCTGCTGCCTGGAAAGCTAATCTTTTAATGGAAGTTTTGGTTTCACTTTTACGATGGAAAACTTGTTAAAGAAATTAAGGTTTTATTATAGTTTAGAACTGATGGTTTCATTATAGTTTATGAGGTTAAATGGCATTTAACATTCATGGTGATGTATTATTTCATTATTGTTTATGCACTTTGATTAGCATAAGCAAAGTTTTACATTCTTGCACTGTGGGTCTCTCTCTTGAGTGTGGTAGGCCAAATGTTGACCCAAATTTAGCTCTGTCTTTCCCTCCCTGCAGAATTACAGTCTTATCTCAATAGAGCTATTTAGGGTAGAAGTCACAGCAGGCTTTTATGTTCCTGGCTTAAAAGACAAAAAGATCTTATATATTTTCTGGCCAAAACTTAAATACTCTAAAAATCTCCTGATACTGTGAATATTGTATTCTCACCAAGACCCATCTTGTGCACTGTCCTTGGAAAAGCTTCTCCTAGCAGGATCCATCTGAGGCCACAGTTGCCGCACCCCCCACACTCCCCAAAAGAAGTCTTTGGCTTGCTGATGCCATCGGTATCCTAGAAAAGGCTATAGTCTGTGATTTATAACCTATGAGCCTGTTGCCTGAAATTTGTGCCAGTGTTTAAAAATAAAGCCGTATGCTCCCCATCATTATTTAGATGGATGCAAGCAACATAACAAAGAAGAAGAAGAGATTGCAAATCTGTGGAAAGACTCACAATACCTCTACGAATCAATGAGAGTCTGTGGTGGACTCCCAATAACTCTGACTTCCTGGTACCATCTCTGTAATAATTTGTTTCCTTTAATACTGGTAACATGGATACCAGGGACCTGCAGCTGACTCAAAATACCAAACGTATGCAATGGATAAATTCCAGCTAGCAATAAGATTCATGTGGTGCTTAAAGACACCATTAATTAAACCTCACAGCATCCCAGGGAAGTAGGTGGCAGTATCTCCATCCAATACATGGTAAACAGAGCCAGCAAAAGGTTAGTGGTTCTCCACTTCACATGAGTCAACAGATGATGCTTGTATTTGAGCTTTTCTATCAGTGTCAAATTGCTAGAGTAGCAACTCTCTTAAAATGGCCTGTGTTCGCCTACCTCTTCCCTTGCTTTTGTGAACAGAGCACAAAACCTCTAATGGGAGGATATACAGTACCAGACATACGTCCACATACAGGGCCAAGTTCAGGATTGTAACTATAAATCTGGAGTCACTTTACTGATATTAATACAATTGCACCAACTCACTGTGGTGTAAATAAAAACAGTGTTCAGGACACTGTTTTTAGCATAAAAACAGTCAAAAATGGACACTGAACTTTGAAATACATTTCTTTTAAATACTGTCTGATTCTTAGTTTGCAAAGAACACAAGTACCAATTCACATTGATATAGTTTTGTACCAAAAGAAAAAGTCTTTTCAAAGAAAACTGGTTCTGCTCTCTTGTTAGTGTATAAAGGCATAACCAGACTTTTCCTTTTAAGAGTAAAAGGAATTATGCAGGCTGAATATCCCATGCACCAACATTAAAATTGCTAACTGATGAGAAGAACGATGGGTGTGCTGCAAATTTGTAACGCAAAATGAACAGAACAAAAGTCAGTGCTGTAATGCTTTCACTTACTTAAAAATGTGTATTGTTATACAAGGCAATTAAAGAGTTTCAGACTATTCTTTATGTGATCTGCTTTTCAGATGAGACCTAAAATTGAAGCATCTGATTATTAAAGTTCAAGTGGCAGTTTTCATTAGAGGTGTTAACCGTAATATGCTGTCCAAATTCTAAATCAGTTCATCATGTTCTCCCTTCCTAAATTCTTCATGGTTTTTATGTGATAAGATATTCTTCTCTTCCCTTCCTAAAACCTGTTCTAAAAGTATTACTCACACCATATGGCTACCTTGCATATCCATTTCAGTAGTGAATGAAGTGAGTAACCTTTTTATACAGCCTATAAATTATTTTAAGAAAATTGACCATTTGATCCGCATATGTTCCTCCTATCTACCTAAACAGAGAGGTATTTAGACAAGAAATGTCTTTTATCTGTATATTTTTAGGCACAGTGAAGCACTAACTTTTGATTGAGAGAAGATCTCAGCCCTTCCATAATTAATAACAATAATCATTAAAAATGTGAATACGGTTATCATAACCAGCTCAAATATGAAATTCAGCAGATGGATTCTGAAGACAGACATCTAAAAATCTCATCCAGGATTTCTTTTTTTTTCCAGACAATCTCTTAGTGAGGGAAGGGTTTTCCTCAGGTGCTCCAAAAGTCCACCACAGTCCCTTCAGACCTCACAAAACTCAGCTGCAGTGCCTCTGTGAAATTAGACAAAGCATGCAGTCCTCACGGATAGATGAGGACTCTTGGTACTTGGCAATTACTTTTAAAATTTTGTGTGTGTGCAATGATCTTGTAACAATGCTCTTTTCCAGCTTTCCATTGTATATTATTTGTATTCTTTTAAACTGTACAATTGCTGAGTTGGGAGCTGTTTTTGCATATTTGTACAGTATCTAGTATACCCAAGCAAAATCAATATTTGTAAGATAGGTGAAGAGGTTAATATAATAACAGAAACAATATCTTTTGAAGCCTCATTAGCTAATATTAGCTTCAAGGAGTTCAAAAAGTAACAGACAATTAACACATCTGCACAATATAGGTTTTAATTTGCTTCTGATTTAAAAATGAATATAGCTTGAATTACTGTGCATTATGTGATGTGTTTAAACATAATCATTGATATAGTCCTCATTAGTGGCAAAGACTGAGGTGCCTATGTTGTGTTAAAAATGTATGGAATTTAGTGTTGACTACTGACATTTGTAAAACCTCTATTTTATCTACTTTCCATGTTTACTCTTTCACTGCAATCACGAGTGACTTAGTGGCAAATGTTCTTATATATAAAGTGCAGTTGGAATAGCTTCATCAATGAACAACCTGACTGGGGGAAAAAGCATGCAGTAAACAAAAAGAAAAGTAGAATTTTAATAAACATTCATTCCCAGGAGGACATGGGTGTACTGTAAATATACCACAGTGGTATCAAAGCAACATTTCTTTTGAACTGAATAATGCAAATTAGGTTTACCTTACTTCCACATCATTTGCTGTTTTTAATCCAAATAATATATTATTTTCAAAGGAAAGCTAGATGTGTTCTGCCCTTGTTTTCTACCTGAAAACTGGGTCTTGCTAATAATTCCAAACTTCCTAGCTGTCAACATTTTTACAAGGTATGAAATGCATTTTTAAGCTTATTAACAAGTTAGGGTGGAAAAATAATCTACTGTGAATAGGATAAACTTTTGATCATTTGTGACTGATGATATTTTTCAACAGCTGTGGTGCCACATTCTGCCCTCCAATAATACATATAAGCAGTTCTCCTTGAAGTCAGTGGGGGATGTATCCAGATATCTTAGTGCTGAATTTGGCTAAGAGTTCAACATGCTTAAAGATTTGCACTGAACAGCTTAAGTAGTATTCAGGTGTCACTGTGATGGCACTATCTAAAAACCATTCAATGTCCAAACCTGCTCCCATTGACATTAGTCAGAATATTTTCATTACTGCCGATTGCTACAGAGTCAAGCCCATGGCCCATTGTCAAAAGAGAATCACATTCCTCTCCTTCCCAAGGGTCAGACTCTTATGTGCCTATATTTTATTTATTGTCACCTTGTCACCTTGGTATTTTTTCCTATATGTATTTAGCTATTACTTATGAGTATTGATCCTTTCTTCCATAGATCCTTTGTTTTTCCATTTCATCATTTTACAGTACAATGGATAATGATTACATGCAGGCAACTCATGATTATTTTTGCTCTTTTTTATTTTTTCTTTCCAATGGTTGCATAAGATGTTTATACCATAGAATAATTGTGTTCAAAGTTGGTAATTTTTCAACTTTTTACATTAAGTAAGATTTTAGGATTACTTATGCCTCTGCTCTGCAAAATTTTGGAAAGTGCAGAGCCTATCAGGGAAGATGTCATGAAAGGTAAATTTATCTGTGGTTTCAGAGAGGAAGAGCAATGGCACATCTTTGCTGTCAGTGCAAGATATGAAGCCTATGGAAGAGCTGAGGAGTAGTTCTAAAAAGACCCATAAATGTGAGGATTCGAGGGAAATTACTCTGAGCATTCACGCATATCTACTAAATCTTCAGACCAGCTTCTGGCTTCCATCACCAAAATGAAAGAAATTACTCATTTCTTTTTTGGGTAGTGATAATTCCCCTTATCTTGGCTTCACTAATGGAATGCATCTCCTGGGTGTTTGCATGCATTTGCATTTTGCCGGGGGATATGCCATGTGTAACTCCTGACACCTTCTCTTCCTATGCATCCACACACTATTTGTGAGTAGTGCTGTTCACACACCTTTGTAGCAGACAGAATGATGGTGACTATAAAGAAATACCTAGTCAAACTGTTGGGTGTTATTTACTCCCTTGCTTTTAATACACAGTATGTTAAAAAGCCGAAGACCTAATGTGGAATTCATCTCACCTCACTTTAGCCTTCTAAAAGTTAACTTAGCTCTTGTCTAGGTTCCCTCTACTGTCAGTGGAGAAAAAATAGATATGTCCAGATTACAGTTCATCAGCTGTCTCTAACAGCTATTTTGAGATGGGATGATTCATCCTCTCAAAGTGCTTCTTACTTTACATTGACTAAGAAGAAGGCTAGGTGTCTAACTCTTAGATGGCTAATGGTAGATGAGAAACACAGCACTCTTGTGAAGTATTTTGTACTTAGTACAAAAGGAGATGTGTGGTCAGATAGTCTGGTGCACAGCGACCACCTCCTAGGCCTGGCTAGAAGTCAAGAAAAAGGGTTTTGTTCTTCCCTGAATGCTGCCGTCACCTGAGCATGTCCCTTATTTGCTCTGTGTGCCATTTTCCCTTTCCGGGAAATGGGATGAAGACCTATCTTCAGGATCTTACAAGGCTACATTCATGTTGTTAAAGAGCGTAAATAGCCCTTTAATCAATGTAAAGGGAATGTACAATTTTTTAGTGGCTGTGATGGAAAGATCTTTTGTTTGAACTGCAATGTGTATCTTCTTTTGGTTGGCTGTAGTTAAAAATGTATAAAGGATCCAGGTTTCTTTTATGTTATTTTACACTGACTATGGTCTACAAGAAGCATCAGGCTTAACCTCAGCTCTTTATCTCAGGTATTTACATGGCAGGTAAGCAGGTAGTCGGAATGCAGAACTTCAGTTTTTTTTCAAAGTGATAAACAGGTAAAACTTTACAGGCATTGCTTTAAAAAGATTACCCCCAAGACAATCTCTCTGTCAACAGAGAAAACAAGTTAAAAGCTTGTGTTAAATGGTTTGTATATAATACACTGTCCTTTGGAATAACTGTGCTTGAATCCATGTGAATCAGTGATATTACCTGTCATAAGAAACTATGGTTTTCAATATCAAAGCACACAGAATAAAAGCCATTACTCTTTTTTTTTTAAATAAAAAGTGATTTCATTTATGCTTTTAGCAGCAGAAATCCTACTGTTAACTTTACATTTACTCAGCTTGCCTTTTCTGTGGATACTTCTTTGCAATACTCTTATAGTAGCTGTGGCTAAGCAGCATCTCCTATGAGATGATTCAGTAAGGCTAACGGGGAGAGTCCATGGTCAAAACATGTTTCCAACTTTGCCCCACGTGCAGCCTTCCTTTAGGTGCAAGCTTGAGACACGCCATTTTGGGGAGGGGGGGTGATTTTTGCTTTGTTTTGGCTTATTGTTTGTGTATTAATTCAAAAGAGAAGACTCTGGGAAGAAAAAAAAAAGAGTGCTTGCCAGTTTCAGTAAGTGCCAAAGAAAGTATTACTGTTAAATCAGAAGTAACTGCTGCTACTGCGTGACTGTGAGTATTTGCCTTTGTCGCCCTATGTGTTTTGGTCTGAAGCCATTAATAGCTTGGACTCCATGCAGCAGTAGCAAAGGGGAGTGTGTCAGAGCAGCAGGCCAAAATTAAATTACAGCAACCTCACGCTTTGCATTAAAATCTCCACTAAGCAATGGAGGCTTGTAATCGTCCGGATTTTCCTTAAAGACAATGGCCCTCCATGCAACTGGCTACACTCAGTTAATTCATGCTGTCAGCTTCCTTTATTGGCTGTGGGGAATGCAGTATTGATTCTTGAACTCAACAGCAGCACAAAGAGCCACTAGTGCATGGTCAAAATGCAGCAATAAAGGGCTGGCAGCTTGAGAAAAGCAGCCATTCCATTGCACAAACAAGGTCAATTAGAGGACAGTGCAGCATAATATAAATAGCATTAGCAGCCCTCTTCAACCATGATGATACCATGCTGGGAAGTTGACAATAAATAAAATAGGGTTTAATGCAGAATAAATACAAAAGCATTTAATGTAATTTAATTTAAAACCTTGTATCCTTTTAAAAGTACCATCAGTAGAAAAATACTTATGTTTAAAAACAATGGAAAGCAGTCCATGCTTATAGCTATTCTTTGCAAGTAAAGCTCTGTATAAATTAATGATGCACATATGTAGAATGAAATGGGGAGAATGTATTGTGCAAGAAATGGTTAATTTTTAAATTACAGCTGTGGGATATTATGTCTGTCTGTGTAATCTCTTACTTTTTTTTAATACAAATCTTTCAGTGTCATTTGAGTGTAATAATAGGACAAAAGCGTATCTGCATTTTTAGTTCAGAAGTTAAAAAAAGTTGCAAAGGATCTTTATGTCCTTCTTTAAGGTCTTGTAATTATTATCTTTTTATATGAGAGACTTTTCCTTATTATTATGCCAGCTCAGAATTAATTACAAATGTAATATACATCATTCTGCTAACACATAGAGTATGCTGAGCAAATTAGGTTCTCAAAATAGATAATGGGCCTTGGATAGGCAGCAGATAAACCTAGACTGTATAAGGAATCTGGCAAAGGTTTCAAAACTATTTAATTGTTTAGAGAGGAGAAAAAAAAAAATGTTTCAAAGCCTTGTTAAATAATGAATGTCCTGAAAGCTGACAGAAGTGAAGAGTTAGGTTGAGAGCTCTGATTTACCTCTGCAGTCTTAGACATTTCTGACAATATAAGCCTACTACTGGGGCCCGCCTCACTTATTTAAGCTTTTTGAAAGTACTCACATCAACTCTGAGTACACTTTAACATCCATTAAGATTGGAAGTAGTTGGACTGAGCCCTGTGGTGAAGGTTTATTGGTTGAGTATGAAGTCATCCTTGTTTGTTGTCAAATCTTACCTGTAAAGTCCAGCTGTATCTTGTATCTGCCACAGTGCAATAACAATCATATTCTGCATGTGGTATGTGTAAGACCTTTGAGGAGGGATAGAAATAACACTTTCCTTGTAAATCAAATGGGTCTTCCAAATTATTCAACAAGAAATGCCTTCCTACACTTTCAATGTAATTAGTAGGAGTGACTTGCCTCAGAGAGCAAAGGAAATACCTTCTGGACTGACTGCAGGTATTGGAACTTTATTTAGCTGTTAAATGGAGTAATGACGAGAATGCTGCTTCTATTTTTATGAGCTCGAAATATCAATAAAACTTGAAGGTAGCAAGGCAAAGAGGAACAAATTAACTTCTTATGATTCCTGCCAGCTAGGAAGCATGAGGTGAAGGACTGCATGTCTTAGTATCAATGTCCTAGGCTGGGACTTCACTTTCTTGGAAAACGCGGCTCTGCCCTTAATTTATTCTTGAATTTGCTGCTTTTTGTCACACAAGGTAAAACCAGAGGACGATAGCAACAAGACAAATGCCAGTGAAATGCAGGGAGTAAGGATGAGACAAACTACAAGGTCTAGTTCTTTGTCACGAGAAAAACTTTTTTTTCTGGACTTCTTTTCTGCCCTTTATTCTGGAGCAGGAGCAGATTACAGGGTAAAAGTTCTTATCAGGCAAATAAATGCATCCAGTGACTTGAGACCAAATGGCTCTTGTGGGTATTTTTGCTTCTGCTTAACCCCCTCCCTGTTCTAGTATGTAAGCATTTGGAGTTGTTTGGGATTTGTTTTTTTTCTGCAAGAAAAGATTGACTAATGATGTAACTAAAATAATAGTTTTAGATCAGAATATTAGTGAAGCAAATTCCTTGGAATGGCTGACTGGAACATTTGTGCATCTTTTAGAACAGAACCTTAAATGGAATTGGTGTGTTTTGAAGAGAAATCACATAATGTATATGAATGCCTCTTAAGCCAAACCAGAGCAATTATTGCAGTATTTTATTTTGAATTAAAGGTTTTTTTTTCCATTCCTTTCTTTTGGTGTTACTGAAAATTATGGAGACTAAATAAATTTTACTTGGGCAGCTCACTAATTTTGTAGAGATGATTCTTCTTTGTGCCTTGACTTTGAAGCTGTGGAAAGCTTTATCCCAAGGGAGTGGGCAAGCCGTGTGTTTCTATGAACTCCTTGGTGTGTAGGAGAAGCGTGAGGGACAATGCATGTTGCTTCCTCATACATGGACCACCGGATCTAAGTATCTCCTTTTTTGCTCATCACTTTTATCTCAATGTCCCGTCAGGGGCTATAAATAAATCATGGACTGTAATTACCTCCGCAAGTTACACTAGGTGACTACCTGTGACTTCTAGTGAAAGTGGTTTACATTGAACCTCTTTGTAAGGCTTGGCGACATAGTTGCATTTAGACTGGTGAGCAAATATCTCCACTCATAAACATAATATTAATGAAACCAATGTTTTTAAACACTTTTTCTTCTTTCCAACATCATCAAACTGCAATTCCCTTTTGGAATCAACTCTCCACCTTCTTTTGGAGGAGATGATAGAAGAGAAGATCCTGTCTCTCTGAAAAGCAGCAGGTGTGCCACTGCAGAGTTTGCCTTGAGGCCTTGTTAGCTCACTCTGCAGAGGGATAGGAACTTTTGTACTGTATTTTCAACATAGGCTTCAAGAGTCTGTTGTAAAACTATGCCTTCTCTGAAGACGGTGCATAGGAGAAGAGAGAATTGCAGAGGTCGCAAATAGAGACTTAGAAGACCACAAGTTTTGCACCTCCCTGCAGATAAGTGCAAAGGAGAACAGGATGCTGAGGAGACCATGTAAGAGCTGGGAAAGAATGTGGAGAAAGGCAAATACCAAAACAACCTGTTCCTGCAAAATTTGGAAAGCTGCAAGTTCTGACTGCAGTTCAAACCAGGGAAGACTTTTTCCAAGTTCAGTGAGGGAAACATATGATCTAACTACATATCCCAGAGAAGGTAGAGATGGGAAAATAATCTGGATGCACAGATAACAAAGCCATGCTCCTTCTTCATTCTGAATGGGTATAGAAAGTTTCTAGGAATTAGAAAAGGAGTGGGGTCATTCTAGGTCTAAGTCACTCTCCAACTATGCAGTGAGGAAATCAAGAAGCAGGGGTGTAAACGATTCTCATTCTTCTGGACTATACAAGAGAAATGAGAGTCCACATCGGACTTTTGTCAAAGACTGTAAAGGAAGAAAAAGTGGCAAGCAGAATTTGAAAAACATTGATTTTATATCTTACTGGAAGAGATCAGCCTTTGAAACATGCACAAGCATAACATCCAAAAGCACTTGGGAATGGAGGTGTCCCTTTTCAAGTACTTAGATTTCTTATGAAGCATTAGAATGTCATGGTTGAGACTAATGAGTCTGATGCTGGGAATCAGAAAAGATTTCAAGCCCAGCTCAAATAACTATATGTTTAGGAATGCAGAGGCCATCACAACTTGGAAATGAAATGTTATAATGTAAAAGTGTTTATAAGGACATTTAGAGTTGTGGGAGATTTGTACAGAAGATATTACCATGAGTCTCTAAAACTGTACACTGTGTAGGAATTAGAGAATCTTATATGTTTGCATGATAGATCTGGAGTCAAGAAACCTCATTATCAGAGCAATAGTGAGACATTTTTTGTCAGTCTTCTAACATCTTTCATCTCAACACCCTTCCTGTTTCTCCTTCTCTTCCTCATTATTTCATCATAGTCCATCTTCCTGTGTGGTAGAAGCAACCATTGGAGTCTGAGTTTACTTGTCTCTTTTAAATATCTCATCAGAGAGTCACCTAAGACATGCTCTAGTGTTATGTATTTTCGTCATGGCTGTATTCATGAGGGTGAAGGCAGAAATGAGTAAGATATGGGTAAAAAACAGCAGGTTAGTCAGTCTCATGATCCAATTAGATTATGGGAATAGAGCTTCAGATGTTCTCTCTGGAAGAATTAGTTTTGGATTCCCCTTGCAAGGCAATTATCATGCACGAAAGTAGCCCTAGGAAAGGGCAGTTCAGGAAGCATGTTTCCTCTTGATGTTTTTCTAATACTGGCTATACTCACGTCCAAGAGTGAGAGCTGTATGAAGGGAGCAGTTTAGAAACAAGAGGTTTCTTTTTTTCACAGGATGACCAAAAAGCTAGACTCATAAGTCTTAATGGGCAATGAGGCTTATAGGACAGCTGTATTGCTAGTGTGCTGGGGGCTGTTATTCAACGCAGAAGATGACCCCAAAAAACAGTTGCCACTTAAAAGGAACATAGAATTTCACAAATGGATTTTGTGCTTGTAAGGACTGGGAAAGACTTGACACTTTACAAACCAACATCTTTTCTGCTTTAGTAACCTCCTCACCCCTACAGGGCAGAAGAGTAAGAGGATTTGAAATGAGTTGTACAGAATCTATTTGTTATTGGATGTGAATCTTGGACAAGGAACATTTAAGTATCTGTTGCACATGAGTATATAGAGCCTGTCTTTTTCATTGTTTAAATATATTTTGCACCTGTCTTTTGCTCATGTATCCTGATCAGGTCTCCAGAATTACTCTTGCAAACCAACTCTTCATGAATCCTTTCTTCCTTTGGGCCCTTCCTAAAACAAATTATCTTTTTTACTAAAAACCCGTTTTCTTGTTTTCTGAGCTGCATGTATATAAACATTTAGACATCAAAAAGTCTCCAGTAGGTAAAACTCTTTCATTAATGACGACAGAAATAAATCTAGTGATAAAATATGCCTATGAGATGATGAACAAAGACATATCTTTTTTAATTTGCATACTGCCTCATTAGGAAATTTATAATACAGTTAACTCAATAATATACAAAGCAAAATCTTATGAAATGTGTTGATATCTCTTCAAAAAATGAATGAAATGAAGAAAAGATCTACTTTTTTTAGAATATTTGTTCTGAACTTATCGTATAAAGAGAATAAGAATGACAGCTCATTCCAAGTGACCGATCTTGGTACCCTCTTGTGCTTAAATGATGTGTTCTGAAAATGTACATCCTAGGAGCCTTAGCAACTCTAAGTATCCCCTCAGTGCCCTCTAAATAGCTTCTTGTTTTCTCTTTTCCCTGCTGAGAGCAATGGCTTCGTTTCTTTCCCCTGCCTGGAAATGCTGTTAGAAAAGAAAAAAAGTGGTTTATGAGAAAAAAAGAAAATAAAAAACCCACAGTCTTTTATTTTATTTGAATGTCCCCATACTCTAATCAATATTTTAAAGATATCTTACTAATAAGTACATAGACCTCTTTAGATTCAAGGTACTGTCCCAGCTCTCAAGAAAAAGAAATATGAAGACCAACTTGTCTGACATCTTTTCAGAAGCTGAAGCTCCCAGAGTTCTTTTCAAAATGAACTGTTGTGTTTCGAAGAAAATCTAGATATCTGAAATCACAGTATCTTGAAATCAGGAGTGAGTCAAGTCAATAATTTTCATGGGAGGTACTGCATTCCCATCTTAGACAGCACACCCTTCAAGATGTTATCCCTGAATGTATAGGCAACCATGTAATATATGCAGTTTATCTAAAGTTTGTCAAACAGCAGGGTATTAAAGAGGAGTATATGTTATAATTTAATATAATGACATGCCTTGGTGGTAGTTGGACAGGAAGCGGAAGAAACAGGGCTGTTAAACCCCAAAGCATATCATTATTGGACAATAATATGCAAGTGAAATGCGTTATTATGATAATAAATAGGTCATTTCTAAAGGAAACATACTAGATGCAGGGCGGAATAACAAATCATGTGTAAAAAGAAGTGACCTTTAACAGAAAAAAGAACAGTAAATAGAGTAGATTGCATGAGACTTCTTTTTCTCTGGTAAAGAAGGACTAGTTCTCGTTTGTTGTGGAGGTACTGGTGAAGTTGTGCGTCTCCTGCCTGTTGGTTGGAATGCATCCTGTTGGCTGCAATTTGTAGTGCATGCAGACTATCCGGGGTTTGTATAGGTTTGGAAGGGCAAATGAAAGGGCTGAGTATCGAACTACTGCCTCTGACCCCACTGAGACTCTGTCACTGCTGAGACTAAACAGAGAATGAAAGGGATTTAAGACAATACAAGAGAATCTAAGGCACCCCCTGCCCCATTAACAGAAATAATATGGATGATTTGAAAAAGAAGCTATGCACTTTGTCCTTCAGAGAGATGCACATCTAACTGGTTTGGGGATATTCAGCCTTAGGATGTAAGAGAAAAAATATTTTTCTCAGAGAAGGAACTTCACCTAAGTACCTAGGAACATAACCTGGGGATGTACCTCAGGATATAGCCTGAAATTTTAATGGATATCTTGTTTGTTTTCCTGCCATTCATAATCATCTTGAGTGAGAAGTCATCTCACTTAGCGATACAGAGACAGAATAATAGCTACTAATATCCTTGAGAATGAAGACCTAAAGAGTCTTGCCCTTCAATAGAGGTTTACAAAACCGTGTATTGAAAAGGTTTAAAAGAAACAGAAAGCCACAAAGTCCCAAGAGGGATTTTGAAACTGTATATAAAAATGTAGAATGGGAGTGTAGAGTAAGAATCAGAGTAGATTTATGAAGATTTATCATTTTCTTTCAAATTAGTCTTTCATTTAACATTTAGTGAGTCAGTCTATGAATGCTGCCTGGAACACTGAATTTAAACAAGAATTTGATCTTAATGCAAAAATTAGTATCATAACCAGCCACAAAATGAATGTTAACTGATCACTCCACCACTGAATACATCTTCCAAGAGGGCTTATCTGCATATGTTTTATCTCAGTAGTTGTACAAAAGACATTCTTCTCGAAATGGAGCTAGTCTGAAATCAGGACATTAAAATTTCAGTGCCATGAAGCCACTGTGAATTCTAGGCTTGGTTCTGCAATTGCAGTGCCAGTAAAGAGACCAAAAAGCTTTTGGCAAGCAAGGGTTTTCCTTTTTTGGCTCATATGCAAAAACTGCATCACATTTTCTGAGTTTAAATGTTTAGAGAAAATATTGCATTTTTCTACCGTGGAAATTCTTTAATTATTTTATAACATTTTTTTAAAACTTAATTTTTTAAAATCACATGTCTAATAATGCATTTATTGACCTATATATATTTCCTTCCGAAAGGATCAAATGGTTCATATTCCATACCTTTTTTAAATATTCCTGCCTCTGAAAAATAGCATGTTTTAATTATGGTATTAATTCAACATATTCAATTTTTATCTTCAATTTCAAATCATTATTTTAAGAAATTGTTTATGGTATTGAACTCATGAGAGTCTGGGTTGATTGTCCTGGAAACTGATGTCCACTAGATAGAAAACAACCTTTGAGTCAGTGATGATAGATCAAGGATTCTTCACACCACTCTAAAAATATTCTTTAGCCACATTGTGAGTATTTGCGGTTTATACCTACCCCAGGTTGTGACCAACAAAAAAGATGCCAATGTTATTATTTTGTTTTGAGCTGTTGATGTTACTGTAGTGAAAACACCTGTTTATATGAACCACTAAGCAGTGCATGAAACAGGGTATGAGTTACCTTCATCTTTGGAAATTCCAAAACAGTTTTGATTATCTGCATAAAGTCAATCCATAGCTGAACGGTCTCGTAATTTTATTTTTGTTCCTGCTTGTGTCACATAACTTCTCTCTCTTCCTTTTTTCTAGGACTGAAAACAACAGCAGTTCAGGGCTTCCTGTGGTAAGAAACTCTTGACTCTTTCTGCAGAAATGAATTGCAAAGGGTTCTTAAACTATAAAGACAGAATGAAGAAACATACAAACATACGTTCATGAACTATACTGCTCAGCCTACAGGCTCCCGGATCCGTTCGTATCAACTAGTGCCATAGGAAAAGATCTTGCAATTTTAGGTCTGCAGTTTGGTGTTCCCATAGCATCGATCATCCAAAGATCTTGACAGATGGATTTGTAAGCTTGCAAGACATGAGAAAAGTGTATAAAATGCCAAATGGTTAGAGGAGATAGAACATGAATTCATTGCTTCTATTCCACTGCATGGGAAGAGAACATTCAATAAGGTTAAAATTAAAGAAAGTTACAATAGCTTTTCACATAGTCTGAATTATATTGTGAAACCCATTGCCACGAGAAGTTACAAAGATCAAGAACTCAGCAAAATTAAGAAAGGAATCAGACATGTATAAGCAGAGCAGCATAGTCCAGTGTCAGCCTAACTAGCTATAAGCATGTGATGTAACAGTTTTGACTCTGTTATTTATTAGGATGAGACTTAGGGTTTGTGGCAGATGATTACATTTGTGAGCCTGCTGCAGGGTTTTTAAATCTCCCTCTGAAGCAACAAATGTTTGCCAGTTTTGAAATAGTACATAATAACAAGTGGACTTTATTCTGAATGAGGATGGCAATTCACATGTTGCTATCTCCTTACAGAATCTTTTTTAAAAAAATTACATATATTATTGCCACATTTCAGCCTTCAAGCTTTCATACAATTAATGAATTCTTCAGAAGAATGACCCAGTTGTAGAAAATAGAACAATCTGATATTTATGAAGTTCCAGTATTGTCTGCTTAGAGAAAAATATGTATTTTTCTGTGGATATTTTCATTAATTGCTCAGTGAAGCTAAACAGAAATACCATTTATTCGCTAAATTAAAATGAAAGAAATCCCAAACATGAAAATGCTGACTTTTTTATTATTCCTTTGATTTTAACTTCATGTGTCTTTTAAGTAGGTGGTTAAGATAATGGCACTAGTAATAATCATCTGAGCACAGGCTGTCTTCTTTGATGTACTTGGTAATATACCAGTCTGTATGAAATTAAATAGTAATATTAACACTATGAGAAACATCCACTTAATAGCTGTAACTGTTTGTGGAGGCAAAAGTGACCCCAGTAAGTTAGGTAAAGGTCACAGGTCCCTCCATTTATTTAATATCATGAAAACAGCCATTTATTCTGGAGTTTGCCTGCAGTCAAAGCTAATTATCACTACAATAATACATAATTTTTGTTATGTGATATGTAGATGAATGAAAGTGTTGCAAACAGACCATCAAGATCCAGGATGATCACAGCATGAGTGGGAAATGGACAGCTACCTTTTAAATCTCATTTCCAGTAGCTGCTGTAAATCAAGTTCAGGAGACATAATGCTCCTGAATCTTTGAACTCAGCTATTAGATTTTTATTGTCTTTACTAATTTCAAAAGTAAACCTGACTCATGGTTCTTATTAGAGATATATAATTACATGATTGAAGGTTAATGACTTCACAAGTTTATTTCAGGGACTCAGAACTTGTCCAAGGTCTCACTGGTGACAGGGTTCGAAATGTCTGTCTGGGGACACACCAGACTGCAGTTCCAAGGGAGCACAAACCTCTGGTAACTGATCTGCAAGCACTCATTTGTTTTGATGTCAGTAGCCATTATTTTTATAACTGCAGGATGGCACTTTAAAAAGACTCTTCCAATCATGATATAAAAGCTTTATTCTTCAAGGATCTGAGCACCATAGCTCTACCCAGCAATTCACATTAATAGATGCTTACCTTTAAGCACTTAAACACTGGTTTCTTATTGATTTCAGTGGTATTTCTCACATGCTTCAGGTTAAGCTCCTGCTTAAGTGCTTTTACAGATAAGAAAAAATTTGCTCAGTGTCTTGCATGACTGAACAGTAAAATTTAGGCAAGGAAAGAATCTGTTTATTTATTTTTTTCTCTCTAGACTCTTTGAAATATTGCTTTTAACGGAATCATTGTGGTTTCTTGTAAAGTCTCAAAAAATGTAGTTTTGTTTCTGAGTTCTTGTGGAAAAGTTATGGCACTATTTTTTCCTGTCAGATCCTTTCACTAAAGTTTTTTTGAAGATTATTTTGTGTGCTGCTCCTGAAACTTTCCTCAGTTACATGGTCTCTCCACACACATCCATGGGACTTGTATTTTTCACTTTAAGCTAAAATTCAAACCGGAAAATGCAGTTTCATCGTCCTGAATTACATTGCTCATCCTTGATAATTAATACTGTGTGACTTTTTACAAGTAAATCCGATAATTATTTTACAAGCTAAAATTAAAAGCTGGGACTTCTGCAAAAATTAGCATTTCCGTGAGTCTTTCATTGTTTTTGCCCTATGTAACAATAACATAATTCAGTTTCTTCAGATTTTCTATATAAATCAAAATAATTTTCTCCATGGGCTTGATCTGATGAACAGAGGTTGCAATCAAGAGAATTAATGATTGTTTTATCAAGCTGTCATGCTTATACAGGCTACTGGAATCCTTAGGTAACCTCTAAATGGGGAATGGTAATTCAGTACAGCTTTTCTTCAGAAATTGAGTACAGTGATTTTATTAGTTGCCATGACTTTGTGCTTTGAAGGAGTCTGAATGAAGATGCTAAGAGTTCTCAGTGGTAGGTAAACTGGCCCAATTGCCTCTAGCCTTGAGATACTGGACTAGATCAATGTTCTCAAGTAGGTATTGTGAGCCCAGTGGGTATCCAAAACTCAGAAATGTAATTAAATATGAATTGATGATCTCCAAAGTGGTATTCTATACAGAAAAAAGCTGGTGGTCCAAACTATTGAACTAGGCTCCTTCTTTTCTTCTGTATAAAAGTTCTAGTCCCTGAAACAAAGCACTTTCAGTCATAAACACTGGTTGCACACTAAGGCCCAGATTAACTAGCGCATTTTGGCTCCTTTACTCTTCATGAAGCCCTACTAATGCAAGGTAGGTGTCTGCTCAGTTTAACTGAGAAATGCTTTCTGGCAACCTTGCATTCATTTCTGGTAGATCCATGAGGGTCCCAAATCCCCCTAGGAATATTTCAGGAAAAATATTTGTGGTGGATGATGTTCTTCTCTCCTCTCATCCTTTGCAATCTAGTAGTACAGAAAAAATTAGAAATTTGGGGGAGGAAAATTAAGAAAAGATAGGGAAACTACTGTTGCATGGCAGGAAATGTGCTTTTATAGTAGTGTTTTAAATGGTATTATTATTACATTTCAATCCTTTGAAATGCTTTCAAAAACTACTGGATATTTCAAAGTTATTTTGTTTCAGAACCACAGAATTAGATTATTACTAGTCCTATATGCAATCATCTTTACTGTTGGTCTTTAATAGTGTGCTGTCAAAACTGCATTTGAATGAATATATGTACAACCTTATCAGCTTTCCACCTTTTCCCTGTAAAACAAGACTTTGCTCTGTATCTACATTATAATATTAGTTCTGTACCTGCACATTTCTACCTATCCTTATATCTGATTATGCTAATAATATAGACTATATTTATTGTCAACATTTTTAAATTCTCCTTAATTTCAGGAATAGTTCATAAATACTTCAGTCAATAACTTTGTGGGGTAAATGATAAATTACATATTTCTTCATTCTTAAAGAAGTTTAATTCTAATAAGTAATCAGTTAATGTATATGTTTTAATTTTCTCAAAATTTGTGTTTGTAAAAAAAAAATTGCCTCTCAGGACTTCAAGATTTCTCAGAATTTTATATCTCATATCAGTGGATCTGCTGTTGAAAGCTAGTTTAACTGTAATCAATATATTATTGTTAACACAAATCACTAAAAATACAATATTTTCACATTCTGATGAGTTTTTGGTTTTATATTTATATGAAATATTCAATAACTGTTAAATGACTGGCATTGCCAGGCAAAAGATATTACCTTGGAGGCAAGACTGGGAGTATTTATCTGTAATTTAAAGAGAAATGGATAGACTATAATTATCTCTAACTCCAGCATTATACATTTAAGAAATTCAAGAACAAGGTTATATTTAAAAAGAAAACCAGATTTAGTGAGGTAATGAATGAGAGAGGACTTATAGTAGCTCCTAGTGGAGCCACTAGTGCAGAGTATATTCCATTCAGTCTGATGGTGGAATGGTTTTTCCAGTTTTTCCTTTTACATTTCCTTCTGCCTCTGACTCAATTGCTATTACAGATGTGTCCAGCTCTAAATAATGCCCTTTCATGTATATATGTGTGTATATATATATGTATGACAATGTATTTTTTTCTAAGTGACATACATACACAGTACAGTAGTGCTGTGAAAGTGGGGGCAATAGAAACATATTTTAAATAAACAAACAAAAATGTTTCTTTAAAAGCCAGATCATTTAAATTAAGATAACAAATATTAAAAGGTTTAAACATAATTTTGTGCTTGTGACTTACTAATACGAGACATGACCAGAGTGAAGCAAAAAATTCTCTGATACAGTACAACAAAGAATCAAATAAATACTAGAGTTATAGAACTATGTGTGGAAGATGTAATGGTCCTTTTGCACCTTGGTTGCCAAATTAAATATGCTTTTTAATTTATCCACTTGCTGTATTTGAAATTTTTCTGAGGTTAATGGAAAATTTCTGTCTACCAGGACGTTTATACCTTAACTGCATGGATCAGAACAGATCAGAATCAGTAACCTTCAGTAAGCATCCAGTCTCCCAAGCATGTTAGAAAATGCCCACTGTGTCACGTCTTTAGAAAGATATACTCTCCTACTTGTTTATGTGGTTACCTCTGTGTGTGCTGTGCGCTGTGTGCATGCATGTATTCTTATGTCTGAAGAGGAATTGGAAAATACTTACAGAAGCATTATAAAATTCTTGCACCTTGTCTGCATTAATGCAAGCTTGACAAAGACTGGTGTTCCTATACTAATTCCATTTTAAAAAGACTTCATGCATAAATACACATTGGATTAATAAAATAATATTTAGGATTTGAGCTTAAAAGCTATCTCGTATCTTGTAGAAACAAAAAATAAAAGCAGCCAATGTCTACAATGCAGCTATGAACATGAAAAAATGCTTCACTGTTATTTGTCTGTAATTGGCTTTGAGCATCACAATGCACATGTAATTGGGTCTGTACTTGTATTCTTCAAGGGTTCTGTGCTATTTCTACTTGAACCCTTTTTTTTGATATGGTTCAGCTCAGCAGTGCCAGCTACCTCTTGTTATGCAGTTGAAAAACTGTGGCCATTAAAAATAGGATACGGTGTGATTTTGTTTTGCAGCACTGCATGGAAAATCAGTTGCTGTTCATAACAGCTCTGTGGTTGGTTGATTTAAAGCAGGAGGGCGACTTTGAATTGACAAGCAGACAGTTCATGAAAAAGGATATTGTATCTTTAAGGCTTTCTGACTGATTGTGTTTAACTGCACTACTCAGCAGGCAGTAATTAGGCAGTAGCTTTGCTGAGAAACTTAAAGCAGAGGCTGTGTTGCTCTGTGCTCTTGAATTAAAAAAAAAAATGCAAAAAATTTCTGGATTTGAACAAATGGGATTTTTACAGTTTTCTAGCCAGTATGGGAGCAAACAGAAAGCAGACCCCTAGAGGGTCCTAAAGTTATCTTCCCATCCAGATAGTCTCTAGGGAGCTATGGTGCTTGCAAAAGGAGGCAATGAGAACCATTATAGAAGCACATGACACTATTGCTGAAGGTCAGAGTGGTATTGGAATAAAAGAGAAGCTGCTGATACAAAATGACATGGCTGCCGCATCTTCTGGCCCAGTTCACAATTTTGATTGGAATGTAGCTCAAATGCATCACGAACATGATTAATAAATAAAAGTACATAATAATGATAGCTGAACTGGTGCTTTCCCAGACTGCTGCAGAGCAGGAAAGAATGGGAATCTCAGATAAAAGGAAGCAAACAAAATGTGCAGTTAATGTTACTGCCTGAGGAAAAGTTTGATTGTTGTAGTTTTATTAAGTGGACACTGCAGTGCACCACTGCAATCATTGTCATGCTGAATGTAGGAACGAGTTGTCAACCTTTTCCTTCAGAGCATTACAATAATGCAACATTATGTGGAGGGGAGTACTACAAACTTAAGATTTGGTTTTCTCATCAATAGCATAGGAGCTTCAGAGAAGCACTCTTCTCTCTCCTCACACCTCTACTTTTTATTGCTGCTGTTTTGATATTTGTGCTTGGAGATGTCATCAATTAATAGTAATTAGGCTTTGAAACCACTTGAAATTCTATTACACTTTAGTTATATTACAGCCTCTTTTACCATGTTGAAAAAAAAAGATACTTTGCTTGTTTATTTGATGCCATAATATTGCTGGAAAAGAAATCTTCCATTAACAGCATAAATTAAGCCTGTATTTTGATTTGGCACCAGATAGTAGATTCTGCCAATGGGTCACATTTTACGTCTGACTATCATTATTTTTACTGTAGCCTGTAAGCCTGTGTGAGGTCCAGCAAAACTCTTTTGATGACTATGGCTCTGATTCTGAATAAAACTGCTCTCTATAGTTCTGACACCAGTTCTGATAACTTTGAGGTAAAGTCATTAGAAGTTAGTCTCCTCCAGCAAATTCCGTGGTTTGATAAATCTTTTTTATTTTATCTCCCCCATTCACATGTTAACAAGAAAGTAAATTAGTGTGTAAATTGGCAAGAGCAGTGCATTGAGCAACATGCCTTTTCACAGGACCATTGTCCTCAGGTTTGTAGTTTCTAAAAAGGTTTGATCTGAGTAAATTATCAAAGCTTATCAGAATTCTCTTACTGAATGATTATAAGAGCAAGAACTGCTTTCCAATTACAGCAGGGCTTGCAACAGCTAGATGAATTCAATGCCAGTGCCTAAGATTCACCTATCTTTATTTCCTGTTTTCAAGGTCGATCCATTTTGTATACTTCATAAATGCTCTTTGAAACTGGGATATACAGAAGATCAAGGATTAAACTGACAATGTATTTTTTTTCTAAGTGACAATGAGCCTAATTCACTGTCAGTTAATGCCAGGTGTTTTTCCCCCTAGTATTAAGTTCTTCAAAACTGTAGCTGTTTAGGACACTATTCACAGGGGCTTAACGTAGGGAGGAAAATGATTACATTAAGTTGAATAAAATGAATAATTCATGACATCAGATTTTGTAATCCCAGTGTTAAGCATAAAACCAGTGGTTTATTTTTCAGCAAAATGTTTTTGTATCATTTCAGATAACATATAATACAAAACAATAACTGCATACATAATGCTAAAAGACTACTGGAGAAGAGGGCCTTGCATAGCACTTTTGGTCTTATCTGGGGTATCACAAGATGCATGCTTTGAGGCAATGCCTATGAATGCCCATCATCCCTTGGAATCTTCTGGGGCCAATGGAGTGGCTGTCTTTTAATTTTATTGCAAAATATTGCCCCAGCTCTTTGCCACAAATTTGAAAATCAATTTTTATATCTTGCTAAGACTGTATACCTCTCATTTATTTCTGTAGTTATTCTACTGAGAATAAACAACTCAAAGTGGAAAGGCTTTATGTGCTTTTGTTACATACTATCTCCCTCTCCCCCTCTGTCTCTCTCACACATGTGTGCACATGCATTCACATACATGCACACATACACACACTATATATATGCATATAAACATACACGCATGCGCTTTTATACTGTATTTATATAGCTAAGAACACAGTAGCTGTAAGCTGAGTAAAAGATAATGTAATATGAGACTTATCCTTTTCTCCAAAGTCAATATATTTTTTTCTAACTTCCCCCTACCCATTTTCTGACCTGTTTTTTTTTTCTTTTTCTTCTTTTTTTGTTCTTCTTTATTTGTTCTTTGATTTTATCATCTGCTAAAGCATCTTTCTTTCTAGATAGGAACCTTCAATGGCAGAAAGTTGTCCTCGGCATCATAGTTTCCAGATCAGATCTACTTTAACAATGTCTGGGTTGATTATTATGCTATATCCAGGCTGAAATAATTGTGTACCTGGACCATCTGCTTCTGCCTTTTCCAGCACCTTCCTGTGGACAGCTCCAGGGCACTCGACTGGGGCCGGAATGGACTCCTACTGAGTTGTCCACATATTAGTCTTGTGGGAAGGAACGGTCTGTCAATAGATTTCAAAGTTATTTAACAAAGCATTTCCCACTTATAAATATGATAGCCTTTCATAGCATGCGTTTGCACACAACAGCAAATATATCATCCATATAATGTAAAAAAAAAAAAAAATCTGCTAATAATAATGTAAAACCTAGAAGGGCATTCTAACTAGTTTTTAAATTTAAAATAACAAACTACTGATTAATTGTAACAGTCAGTCATCTTCAAATTAAATTAAGAAACTTCAATACTCTGAGAATAATATATGGGTATTCATTTCAAAGGATGGTACAAATATAGCCATTTTGGATTAATGTATATTTCTCAAAATGTAGTAGAATGAATTTAATTCATTTTGTGGTGTTCATGGCATTAAAAAATGATTTTAGAGAATTACTATAGAAAGCGTGTCTTATTCTTTTAATTAATCTTTTATTTAAAGAAATGTTTTCACCCAAAGGTACTAAAGAAGAACATTATAAACATACTCGGGCAAAATGTAATAGATTTAGAGTTTAATTGTAATGTTCTGTTAAGAATTTTTAATGGAAAACCTGATGACCCAATTATACAGTGGAAGTGGAAAATCAGAACACAGTATCTGGATTTGAATATAAAAATGCTGAGATGCATAATACATAGGAGTTTGATATCTATTCTACTTCTTGTCAAGGAGGTATAAAATTATCAAGAATTAACAGTAAGCAGAAATCAGACCCTGGAAAAGAGCTGAGCATTCTGGAGAAGACTATAAATTATATTCTAACTTAGAAAAGTAGCCTGCCTCTCCATGCAATGCAGCATCAGTATTTTTTAAATTTTCCTGTCCTCACATCCCATTCTTTCAGTACTATCACTGTTCATAATGGCATAGGCAAGACCTTTTTCCGAGGATAAATTCTTGTCACTACTAAAAGTCAACCATGAAATTAGCTAGTTTGAGATGAGATTTTCCAAGATGCCTGAAGATCCTGAAATCTGTCAGGAGCTGGATGTCTCTTTTTGCTTGAATATCTCCCTGTTCCATCTGACTTGCCCCTATTACAGTAGTTTTCAAACTGAGGTCCTAGCGGGCTGTTGGTCAGGCCATAAAGAATAAGTGAGTGTCTGTAGGACCACAGTATTTTAATAGCTTTCTTAATTTTACAAATTAATGCTAATAATGCATTTGTGTCCACTAGAACCTATGATGAGCCACAGGAATGCCTGAGTGTTCGTGGTGCTCCACCAGTACAAGAAGTTTAAGAATGACTTCAGTGCTTAGGTATTTCATCTTCTCTTCCTAAAGGAGATATATAGATAAAACAAACTTCCTTAAGATCAGATACAAGTAAAATCTTCTATCCTTAATGTGCCAGTAACAGCACAGGAGAATGGTGCTTCTTTCAGTAAGTGGTACTTTGAGTCCTTAATGATGAAGGAAGAAGTAATGGACTATGACTGTGGAGATGGCCCTGTTCAGAGGAAATGAAGTAGTTATGCATAGTTCTTAAGAAAAGGTCCTCAGGAAAATATGCAGACACATAAGAGCACAAAAATAACAACTTCACTTAATGCCTTAAGGGAGAAGAGTTCTGGAACATCTGAACTGGTCCCAAAGTGTACGCTTGGGAGGATGGGGTACAATCTTTGTTAGCTTTTTGCTAGGAGTTGCTTTTTAGGTATCCAAGTCTTGTTATTTGTCAAAGCAAAACTTGTTATGGGTTACAGGTAGACATCTGTAAAAATGTCAGCCACCAAGTAAAATTTGACATCAAGCAAATCACAGCTATAACAAGTCTCTGGAACACCATTTAAATGTATTATTTTACCCACATTGTGCATATAAATCCTTCTGACTTTGACCATATTTTCACCACATAAAACAACATTCATTTATATCCAGCCTCATATGATTTTTATTACTTCAGGCTTTCCACGTAGCTCTCACAGACTAGTGCATATCAGTACCATTCCCACTTTCATCATGATCCAGTGTAGCTACCAAGTGTAGCTACCCAAACACACTTTAGCTCAACACCTTACACTGTGGTGGGATTCTTGTGAGAACAACTGCCTTGGGAATAACTGGCTGTTTGGACTTTCCAAAGCCCAAAACTTGGGAGAAGTTGACAGTCTTGGCTTGTGACCTTCAAAGTTAGAACCAGCCTTAGAAGTTACACTGTTTTACTGGTGGCTCAGAAACTCAAGGAAATATTTTACATAACATTTTGCATATAGGATATGGAAAAAAAAAAGGTAACGAGAGAAATGGCTATTCTAGATTTGATTCTGAATATTATAGGGGGACTAGCTGCAAATGTGTAGATGGAAGGCAAGGTGACAGTGACAATGCAATGAAAGAGTTCAAGATCTTAAAGCAAAGAAGTCCAGGAATGCACTTGAAGCAGGCATTCTTCAACAATTTCAGAGAATTATAGGCAAATTCTCACTGGACACAAGTCTAACAGAGAAAGGAAGTGAGGAAAACTCACAGTTCTGTAAAGAAATGAGCAGGAATTATGCCAATACAGAGCACAGGTAGGAAAGACAGTAAGAGACCAATCTGGTAAAATCATTAGCTCTCTAGTGACCTAAAAGTCCAAAAGGAGGTGTACAGAAAGTGGAAAGTAGGTCAGGTGATTACAGATGAATAACAAAGTATAACAGAAGCTATCTGGACAAATTCAGAAAGGCCAAAGCACAAAACAAGATAACATTCACAAGGTGCACAAAGGGTAAGAGGAAAGCAGTGATAGTAAGAGCAAGACAAGGAAAGTTAGGTTCGCTACTCAATAGAGATAGAAAAGCTGAGACTAACATGCTTAATTCATTTTTGCTTCAGTCTGCACTATAAATACTACATGCAACCAGGAAGTTAGCACTGTTAGCACCAGTAGTAAGATCTCAGGTTAGGATAAGAAAGAACAGTTTATAAAAGTGCTTAGATAAGGCAGACATTTTCATATTGCCTGGACCTAATGAAATTCTTCCTACAGATGTAGCTAAAGCAACTTTGGAGTATTTTCAGAGGTCAGATTTCAGAAGACTAGAGGAAAGTAAATGCAAAGACTATGAAAACAAAGTAAAAAAGGAGCCAAGGATTTCTACACCGATAAGCTTTACTTCAACTCCCTGTGAGACAAGGGCTCAGATATTGAAACAAATTATTTACAGGAACCTCAATGAACACAAGAAGGTGTTCAGCCAGCATGGTTCAAAGACAAATCATGTCGCGCCTGTTCATCTGTGAGACAGTGTGCTGGACCTTACAGATAGGAGAGCAGCAGCAGACATTATAGTTTTTAACTTATTAAATGCTATGTTACTGTCTCACATGACCATTTCATAAAGAAGCTAGATGAAACCAGGTATGTGCAAAGTAGATCAAAAAAAGTACATTGGGTGCTTAACAATAGTTCACACTTGAATAAAGATGCATCAAGCAGGGTTCTGCAGAGATCTGATGTCAGTTTGGTACTATTCCACATTTTCTTTATTAATCTGGAAGATGCATTAGACAGTATCTTACTTGTTAAATTTACAGGAAACACCACTGTGGAAGGGACTGCAAGCATGCCAGAGGGCTGTCTGGAAAAACTGAACACAATTCAGTAAGCACAAATATATAATTCTACTCTTAGACATAACAAACTGTATGAATATGGGCTAGGAAACAGTGGGCTAAGTTTCAGGTTTGTAGAAAAGGATTTGGAGACATAATGGGTCACAAGCTGAGTATGAGTCACCAATGTTATGATACAGTGAAAAAGCAAACATTGCATGTACAGCAGTGAGTAATCATCCTAATCAATTCAGTACCACTTAGCTGTGGTACTATTCTTCCAGAAGAACAAAAAAGAAATTTAGAAAACAAAAACTGCAAAAAATATTGAACGAACTTATTTAATATATAGAAGAGAAGACAGAGTGAAGAGATAATGGAAGTCAAACAGATTTTCCTGGGAACATTGTGGTAATTCTGCAACCTGAAAGTTTTAGGGACAGGTTAGATGAACTTCAGTAAGAAATTACATCATTGTAGTTGATACTGTTTTGTGGTGGAGTGGATGTCCTCTCAAGATTCCTTCCAACCCTTTTCTATAAATCTTTTATTAATTAAAGGAATATTTTGCTCTTGGCCAAAGACAAAGCTTTTTCAAGACTGAGCTGAACTTTCTAGTGTCTATGCGAGCAAGATCTAAGGTGCTGCCACTAAATGCTGGATTACTATTGATATAATGAGAGCAGTGGATGTTGTCTACCTTGACTTCAGCAAGGCTTTTGACACTGTCTCCCATAACATCCCCATAGACAAGCTCAGGAAGTGTGGGTTAGATGAGTGGACAGTGAGGTGGATTGAGAACTGGCTGAATGGCAGAGCTCAGAGGGTTGTGATCAGTGGTGCAGAGTCTAGTTGGAGACCTGTAGCTAGCGGTGTCCCCCAGGGGTCAGTACTGGCTCCAGTCTTGTTCAACTTCTTCATCAATGACCTGGATGAAGGGACAGAGTGCACCCTCAGCAAGTTTGCTGATGATACAAAACTGGGAGGAGTGGTCGATACCCCAGAGGGCTGTGCTGCCATTCAGAGAGACCTGGACAGGCTGGAGAGGTGGGCAGAGAGGAACCTCATGAAATTCAACAAAGGCAAGTGCAGGGTCCTGCACCTAGGGAGGAATAACCCCATGCACCAGTACAGGTTGGGGGTTGACCTGCTGGAAAGCAGCTCTGCTGAGAAGGACCTGGGAGTGCTGGTGGACACCAAGTTAAGCATGAGGCAGCAATGTGCCCTTGTGGCCAAGAAGGCCAATGGTATCCTGGGGTGCATCAGGAAGCGTGTTGCCAGCAGGTTGAGGGAGGTGATGCTCCCCCTCTACTCAGCCCTGGTGAGGCCACATCTGGAGTACTGCGTCCAGTTCTGGGCTCCCCAGTACAAGAGGTATGTGGCCCTACTGGAGCAAGTCCAGCGAAGGGCTACAAAGATGATTAGGGGACTGGAGCATCTCTTATGAGGAAAGGCTGAGAGAGCTGGGCCTGTTTAGCCTAGAGAAGAGAAGGCTGAGAGGAGATCTTATCAACGTGTACAAGTATCTGAAGGGAGGGTGTCAAGAGGATGGGACCAGACTCTTTTCAGTGGTGCCGAGCGACAGGACGCGAAGCAACAGGCACAAACTGAAACACAGACACTTCCATCTTAACATGAGGAAATACTTCTTCACTGTGAGGGTGACAGAGCACTGGAACAGGTTGCCCAGAGAGGTTGTGGAGTCTCCTTCTCTGGAGACATTCAAAACCTGCCTGGACACAATCCTGTGCAACGCGCTCTAGGTGACCCTGCTTGAGCAGGGGAGTTGAACTAGATGGTCTCCAGAGGTCCCTTCCAACCTCAGCGATTCTGTGATTCTGTGATTCTGTAATATTGGCCTTTTGATGATTCATCCAGGAGTTAGAGAACAAAAGACATAATCTATTGTTTTGTCATTGATAGAAGCCCTGATAAGCAGGATCTAATATTTTAAACCTTGAAACACTGGAAGGGATTGAGAGGCAAGTGTGAGAAGCTAGCCTCAGTGTTGCACTGAAAGGGAGTAGATCAAGATGATAGCCATTCAGGATTGCAGGCATGCATTCGCTGTAGCAGGATAAGCTGTCTGTAGGTGTTCTTGCTGTTCAATTTAAATGTGGGACAACTTGTCTACATTCAGTGCTCTGGCCATCCTTGCTCTTGACGGGCATTCGAAAGCTCAGCTTAAACACAGGCACCTTACAAACTACCTGCAGCTCACTGTTAGTACACCCATCTCTGTTAATTCTTGCAGGTGAAGGGTCTCCTCACCCTCTAGTGAAGCAGCTGGCCACTGAGGAAATTGAGCATCAGCATCACCTGATTGAGACTTGGGTCTTACTTTTATGTTCTACTCCCAGTCCCATGAGAAGATGACTCTTCACTCATTTAAAAACAATGAACCTGCTACCATCTGAGCTCTTTTACAAAAGGACACCTGTAGGGTGATAAAACAACTGAAAAAGTTTTTGAGTCTCCTCTGAAAGAATGAAAAGACCATTGATTGTTTCCAGATGAGCTTTATTAGAAAACAGGGTTTTCAAACATCATAGGCACAGGAATGTCTGTTCATCTATCTTAAGTAAAAATGTTTAAGGAGCTTTAGAAAAAAATTCAAAATAAATCCCAAATAAAATATTGAAACTAAATGGGTACAATCAGATTTTAAGGTCTATTTGAATATATGATCAAAGTAATCTGCAGTAAACTCTTCTCCCCAAAGCTTTAAGTTACATAAGCATCCACATATATCCTTTAGTTATCACTGGGTTGGTGACTCAGCCTTATATTGACCTCTCTCCCCTTGTGCTTCCCACTGAGGACTTGGGTGATTACAGTGAGAAGAAAAGGAAAGTATTTATTGTTTTATTTTTCTTTCTTATTGTTGCACTCATACATGCATACACACAGAGATGTATACACACATTTATACATTTAAATATATATAGCCCTACTCTGAAACTAGCTGTGTTGATTAGAATTGCCTGAGCATCTCAAAAAAATTATTTCAGTCAGTTGAACAATGTAGGAATATCAGTGGCAAAATAGAGGTAGTTAAGTGGAAAACATAGTCAATATTTAATCAGCTGAATAAGAGCATACATTTTTAATAAATATATATAAATGTATCACGCTACATTACAGTTCATCTAAGTATTTGTTAAATATGAAATTTAAAGCACCTTAGGTGATAACTTCAAATAGTATACAATGTGTCAAACATGTACAACATCATATGTTAGTTTATTTCTAATTCTGCTTGGTGCTGAATACTTTTCCTGAAAAAAAAGTTCAGCTCCCTCAGTTCCCACTGACTGAGCAATTCACATATTAAAATTGCTTGTTTATTACCTTGAACACCATATACACCTATAATATTGCCTTCTGGTCAATGCATTGGATACCCACACAAAATGGAATTCTTCACGCTTTATTTTTTCATAAGGCAAAAGTAAGAAAAATACAATTAACTAGATAGACTGTCAGACTCTGAGAAAGAAGATCAATGTGTCTGCTTATATGTTTTGAAATATTTGTTTGCTTTTTACTCTGAGAAAGTTGATCTCTTAAAAATTAAAAATTATTATTTCCAGGAAAAAAAATGACAAAAACTATTCTTTTATTTTAAAAGTAGAGATTTTTCTTTAAACAAAATGTCTTAAGGGTATAACCTGAAAAAAAAATTCTTAGCCAGTTCAACTCACATGCCTGAAGATAAGTATGTGCTTAAGTAGCATGTTGAATAGGAAGACAATTACTGAAAGAAGAGCAGTAAAATCTTAAACTGAACTTAATGAATGGGAGTCCTGCAGAATAATGCTAAATTTACCAGTGTAAATATAATGTCACATGACTTTAAAGAAAATTGTTGGGTTCTGTGACTGCCTCTGGCACAGATTTACATAACAATGTATAAGTCACTTAATCTCCTCTAGTTTCTCCACCTGTACAACAGTATCAGCTCCAGGGCAGTGTTGTGAAACCTAGTTAATTGCACAGAAATTATTTAACAATCCTTCAGTGAAAAGTTACATTGATACTTTCAGAAACACAATCCTTTGTAAACTAAACTTTGTCTTCTGTCTTCCCTTAAAATCATATAAGCCAAAGAAATAGTTCTCTTTTGGCCAGCGCTCATCGTATCACTAAGTTTTGAAACAGCCTAAAGAGTTTTCACAGACCAAATACTCTGGATCCTGGGGAAAGAGAAAGAAAGGAGAGAGAAGGATGAGGGAACCATCTTTTCCCTTTCTGTCTTCCTGGGATAGTGGGATTTTGCAAAGCAGATGTACGTGCACTGAGAAGGAAAGGACGTGCATGTGTGAACTTCCCCCTCTCCGTGACATTAGCTGCTGATTCAATGGAACAGCCTTAATGATATCTCTGAGAGTGGCCAAATGTCCAGCCTTCAGTCAGGGCAAAGAGTTGCCATGGTTGCAGAGCGAAAGGGAAGGAATCAAGGGTGGAAGGGCAAGGGGATGGGTACAGAAGAAGTAAATCCACGTGAGAAGCAATAATAATCCGAGGCAAAGCGGCACTCCTCCAGAGTGTTTTGTCAAAACAACAAAGGCTGAATTCCTCAATAAAAATTATTTTAAATATTTTGCTTGAACCCTTTTGTTAATTATGCTGCCATTCTGCCTGCTGCTATAATTGATAGTTTTACAGTACTTCCATTCAAAAATGCTCTCTCTCTCTTAACTCCTGGCTGAGGACAGACGAGCATTGATGAGAAGGAGAATAGAAATGAAGAAATGACATTAATGAAGATTTAAAATGGGTAGCTGAATGGCAGTGGTTTATCTCTATAACTACGAGAAATTGAGGAGCATCTAGAAGAGTGATTATTCAAAGCAAAGCCACCTTGCTTATTTGCAGCAAATATATATGCATGCATGTAAATGCATAGGTATGAATGTACAAAAAATGCCAAATGGACACAGTTGTCAGAATATGCTAAGATGCCATGGTGACAAGAGACCTTATAAAAACCCAAACAGATAGCAGAGGACTCCTGAATGTAATGAGCAGCACGGCTGATTAGGCAGGGAGACCACACTGTGCAAGAATGAGGCTTAAAGCAAAGAAGGGCCTGAAAGAAAGCCATGAGAGAGAGAGACTTGGAGGAATGAGAAAAGTAGACTTACAGCTAGAAACAAAGGCAGAAAGAGATCTGTGGGGCTTGTAGGAGAAGGAGTTTGGTATGCAGCAGACAAAAGAGGGCTTAGAAAGGAGCAGTTAGCCTTGGGCCCTCAAAGAGTGCCAGGAGCTGGGGGAAAAAGAGACTTTAACAGGGGAATGTGTGTGTGGTAGAGACGCAAGGCTAGAGACAGAGGGGGAGTGTGCCAGTGGCAGGTGACGGCTGCAAGAGGGCGACGGGTATTGGAAAGCCAGCTTGAACATATGAGCCCTGTTTAGAGATACCAGTGACTTCTACCAATGAGGCGCGGTCCCCATCTTTGATCTGTCTGCAAAAATGCAAGATTTTCTATCTTCCCCTTAGGAGAGCAGTCAGTATTTATTGCTGAACCCTGTTCATCCTCCTCCCAGGTGACTGTGTCTTGTCATTAGGTTCACAGGAACAACCTCCTCTTCAGGGGTGGTTTTCGAATCTCGTGACATCATTTGACGTGAAGTTAGGGTGAGAATGATCAAAACTGTTATCAACTTTTACCAATACTGTATGAATTCTTATTCACATTCTCTTTCACTTTTAAAGCTGTTCTAATTTAAAGGGTCAGAGGTGATATCCAGCCCAGTGCACAAGGACTGTAATGACATTTATGTCTCCCTTTCTTGATGCCAGGCAGTTGTCAGTGGATGAATTTCATCCAACAGCTCTAAAATTAATTGTTTTAGACATCACACACATGCAGATACACAGAGGTGAGACTTTTTATCACCCAGAACCCTCCTCTCCCTTTGGATGTCCTCAAATTGTAGCTCCTGGCTTGTGGCAGAAGCAGCAGACACCACTCTGAGTTGCACACATTTCTTTGACATGCCCAGCAGAGGCATAGGAGAAGCAATAGCCTCACACAAACACCTCCATACACAGAAGTTTTCACAAGCACAAATGAATGTCCCACAAAATAAACTACAGCCCTTGCAATCACATCTCAAATTTATCAATTGATGATTAGAGTGGGTTGTAAGATTTATGTATAAATCACCTGTCATTATTTAGTTATACTAATATCACTGGAATCTTCAAATTTAATTTTGTTTCCCCCTTTTTTTTGAATCTCATTATACTGAGATACCACACTAATTGATGAGTTTTCAGATTTTTATCCAACCATCAATGTCGGTACAAGTGCTGTATTTTACCAGCACAAGCCTACTGGATAATTCTGGCTAAAAGAAATCACATATTTTTTCATGAAAACTATAAACACAAAGCTATATAAGTACTGGTGTTTCTATATTTGATATGTTTAGGAAATTCTTCATATTGGTGGGTTTAAAAATCCCATTTCTAGTCTATGTATTTTATGGCTGAATCTTTTTTGCTTTGTGCCGCTGTAATATAAATTTGAAGAGGAACTCAGAGTTGTCCAAAAATTGGCATAACTAAAGAACCAATTTGCAGATAAAGGAGCTGAAGCTGCAGTTAGATATCCAGCCAAGCTCGAGGAGTTCAATAACAGGAAAACTTTTGTATTCTGGGACTCGAGGTCAAGCCAATAGCTGCCTGGAGGAAAAAAAAGAGCTCAAAAAACAACAACAAAAAAACCTGAGTAATAATTTGATCAGTGCATACAATGAAGTATCAGATGATTAAGAGAAGATGAAACTTTGAACTTGAATTTCAAATCGAAACATCTTTTCATGGGAAAGAATTTCACTGTTTAACTGGACTTCTCCCTCCTTTGATTATGAAATCCTTTAAAATAATGAATACCATAAATTAACAGCAAAATTGAGTCCATGTATTAGAGAAAAAATAATTCTTTGGATTCCAATTTCTCTAAAACCATTTTTGAATACCAACACAGACAAAAGCCCAGGTTGGTATCATCTTCAGAGCTCTGTTCAGTGCAGCTGATGAGGGAGGAGAGGGAAAGTAATGTTATGCTCTTTACTGACATCCCAGCAGACAAGATTCCTGCCCTGAAGAGTTTACAGTACAAAGCCAATTCAACCAGCTACTGAAGCTGAAAACTTAAATTGATGTGAGTATGCACATACTAATATCCATGCAGGTGGTAAAGTACTTTGTATAAAATAATATACATATTCACAAGCAAAAATCTTTGCTAAAACAATTGAAGATGAATAGCTTTAGCTGGGCTCAGCTAATATCTGAAAACAACTTTAAACTTTGTGTATATGAACTCAAAATCTTTGAAAAAGAGTAAGTTTGGTGAGTGGTTCTATGTAATACTCAGCAGCTGTAATAATCTAACATTTATGACTAATCTGTGCAATTTGTTGCTATCCCTGCTTTTTTTTTTCTTTCCTTTGTTCTTGTGAGTGTACACACCTGATTTTATTTATTTATTTATTTTATTAAATGTGTAGGAAATATTTTTCAACCAAGAAATTCTCACAAAACAGAAACTCTTATCTAAGTTCCAGATATTTTCTTTTCATATGCGATGACAGAAAAATACTACTTTAAGTAGCAATGACATGAATGCTCTCTGCAGCGATCGATTTGTTGGTTATTAGATGTTCATTCATGTAAATGTAAGGAAAGCCTTTATGTTTCTAATAACAATCTGATATTTAGATAGAACACTAATAAGTAGGCACAGGGTATTTTTAAGCAAATTATGTACTAAAACTTAGTATATGAAAAATATTGAGTGGCATTTCCTTGAAAAGCTAGTAACCTAATAACTAGTAATTAATTAGTTCATTAATTAGTTGATTCATTCATTCATTCATTTCAATTAATTTCAGTGGATCCATTTCCACCATGCTAAAGCACTGAAGGCAACCACCAGAGAGCAGGGAGGAATGGCTTGTGTCCAGCACAAGATTGTGCCATGCCGACATGAAGGCAGTGTCACTGACCTGTGGATGCTATGGGAGGTCTGATTTTGCCTGCAAGGTGGAACCTGGTTCTTATATTCCTGAGAAGGGATATTCACCAAAAGCAAGCAGGCAAGGAATGCTCAAATCAGCTACTGAAAATTGGGCTGTTAGGGGGTGTCTGAATGGTCCAAACTGTCAACCATGTTCATTCCCTGCATCAGTACACTGTTGGATACACTGTCATGCTGGAAATGCTATTGTATCCTGTAGTACGTGACAATTATACAACATACCCATTAGCAACTGAATTGAAAAGATAGATATTATGCAAGATCTTCAGCTTGTGTAAATTGGCATAGCTCCATTTAACTTAGCTAAGGATCTGGCCCTGTACGTTGTCATATTATTTGGAAATGCTAAACTGTATAAATATTCATATTCTCTGCTGCATTATTTTTATTTTAATCTAGCTGAGTGTATTCTATATTATATGTTACATATTAATTTACCAATTAGTGGAATTTTTTAAATTATCTGATTAAATTTTCTCTTTAGCTGCTTAAGGTTTCCTTTTTTAACAGCAAATCTAGTTTCTCCATGGTAATAGTGAAATAAAAGTTGAACAGAAGGGTCCTTGAAAATATAGTATAAATCTGAGACCTTTATATAGCATGACACTCTGTTCCCTTTCTTTGATGATAGTTCTTACATATAAATGTACATCTCTTTCATTGTTGTATATAATGTGATTTAGTTCTAATTGACTGGAAGTTGTGGAAGTCTGATTTAGAATGGAATAGGTAGATTATAGCTAAATACATAACGTGGGTCTTCTAAAATGTGGGAATATATTTTAAATTCTCAGCTCTTTCCTCTCTCTCTGAAGAAAAGGTATATAGTTTTGAGCTGAAGAATGATGAACCACTGCCATTGCACAAAGGCATGAACACACAGGGTCATAGTTTCTCCACTTTTGCTTTTTTAAAAAACTGTACCTAATAAAACCAGCTCCAAATAGGAGTACTGTAGTATAAGGTGAAATATAATTCCAGTGTGTGCACCATGCAATGGTCATTTCTCTGAGAAGGAAAAAATTTGCAAGGTAAAATTTCAGCTACAGAAGTAGAAGTATGAATGTTTCCCCCTCTCCTTTTATTATTCACTTTATGAATTAGTCCTAGTTTACTTGTTTCAATTGGTGTCGACATATTTTTGAATACTATTAGCATAGCAATCAGGCCTGTTCTCAGGTTATTGAATGGTGTGTTGACTTCCAAAATAAATAGATATGCAGTGTGAAGGACGAGCTGTCACTTTGGGAGAGCTTTGCTGATCTAAATTAAAAGGCACTTCTAATTGAAAACTGTAATAGAAGGAGGGTTAGGGAAATAGTGAAACCACTCGGTCCCTTTCAGGTTTCGTGGGGCTCTGTTAGGAGATACAGGAAGCAGATAGAAAACGCATATATTATATGGCAATGTAAGTAATAGCATTAACTTAGACTAAAATAACATCACAATAAGCTATTTTCATTTTGTTCACTGTAACTCATTTTTCCCTGGTTTATTTTTATTTTATGTGAGTGATGTGAAGAAATCTTGGGTTCCTGTGATTCCCACTGAATTCAATTGTAATCACAGCATCTATACCAAACCTCTGCTCAGTCACCTAGTTACACGGGAGTACATGTTCAGGCTGAAGCCCACTGAAAAGAGTAGAAATATTCCCACTGAGTTTAACAGACTTTGCATCGCGTTCTAAAGGCCCTAACATTACAGTATTTTGCATAGTCTGTTAATGACACTTCTGCCTTTCAAGTCGTCCTTGTAATCTCACTGAGGGGTGTTTGTATGGCACTGCTATAGCATATCATGTACAAGACCACGTTGCAAGCAGCTATGCTTTTGTATCAGTTTTGCTAGCTGGATATTTTTTTCAAACAAATGAGTAAGTTCAGTGAAGCAGTTACGGAAAGTTAAGAGCACAGATTAAAACAGTTTATGATTTATCTTATCTGAACAGCTGTCTGCTATCTAAGGCTGTGTTTCCTTCATTTTTCATTTTTGTCCTGTAAGGGTTAACAATTGAGGCCTGTCTATAGCTCATTTCTATAGTAACAGCAAGACTGTGACTTTTTTATGGGCACCTAATAATTAGAAAGTGCTAGAAGGTATAACAATATAATGAATCAAAACTGATAGACTTGTGGGTTTCCATAGAAACATGTATAATTATGATAATCGGTCCCTGGCGTACCCTCAGAATCGTATACATTCAGTTAAATGCAATAAACATTAGGCACTATTTAGTGAGCTGTGATGCAGATTAACAGTGTGAGATACAGGGAGGCTATGAATAAAATTGCTGTACAGTTTATCTCAAACTAATTTCCCAGATTGCTTTAATAGACATGCTATGTGGATGTGAAGAATTGAAAGTGTATTTTTATTAGTGGTAAAGCTAACAAAGATAATATTTCATAAAGTGCCTGACTGTTAATTTTGATGCAGATCAAAATGTACTGTGGCACATTATTGCATGGGAGATCTCTAAACCTACTGAGCAAATGACATGGTGGGGCTCAAATGAATTATTTATTTTTGAATATGATACAGGGATATTCGGGTTTCCTGTGTTCCCCTTGTCTTACTGGCTTATTTTCCTGTTTACTTGACTTGCATTTTTAGAAAAGTGCTTCCCAGTGCTCATGGCCTAATTCTAATGCTAGCTTTTCCAAAGCAAAGCAAATTTCTGGTGACTTGATATGCAGCTGCTCAGCATTACAGGATTTGCCTTCTTAGGTGCCCTATGGAACCTGTTTGTTGGTTGATTTACAGATAAAAAGTGAATTACAATTCTGTGATAGTCACTTGAGGGATAGGTAGGACTGTACGTAGTCCTGGATTGGTTTAAAAAAAAAAAAAAATCAGATGCCCAGCACTTCATTTAAGGAATAAACTATTTATAGAGGAAAGAATACTACAGGTATGCAATGTCTGAAATAGAGTATAGACGGTGATTTCAGAACATGCACTGTGGATCAGGGAATTCATTTTATTATTCCTGTGCATGTCAGGGAAACTGTGCAGAAGGAAAGAGCCCAAAGCCTACACAGTGCTTGCTTACTTCCTTCAATACTGCCTTATCCTCCTCTTCTTTGAAGACCCCAGTAAGTCTGGAAGGGTGCATTGGATTTATGCTACTCCCTCTGTAGAGAGAAAATTTTTCTCTAATGAGTACTTAATTATCAAATGTGCATTTCAGAATAGAGTAAGGTGGGCTGTGATATTGCTGTTGAATATTAAGAACACAGACACATGATTGCCAGACAACCAAACTTTAGAATGGAACTTAGTGCCCGTGTAAAATGTAGTAATAAGCCACATTTACCTTAAATTCACTTGTAATTTCAGAGAAACCTGTTTTTCCTAACAAACCTCTCTGCTTTCAAAATCAGAAAGTTTGAATTTGTATGTGTATTTTTTTTGTTGTTGTTGCTGTTGTCTGTGACTTAATTATAATAATGGTTGCGTGTTGTCTGCCCATAGCTTGACCCAGATTCAGTCCCAAAGACTTGAAATCTCAGGGATCCTGTGCAGCGGGCCGGGGATTGTGAGGCAGCTCATAAAGTGTTAAGTTCAAAACTCTTGTTTTCAACATAATGCTGCCTGTCTTTGTTACTCAGTCTCCTGGTTCTTGCCTCTGTTAAGAAAATGAGCCTTTTATAGAAATGTTTTTCACATATGGTTTCCCCTTTGCTCTTACTCCTGTGCTAGTTCTAAAATACCAGAAGCTGACAGGGGTTCAGAAAGCTATTAGACAAATTCATGGAAGAAAATCTATCAAAGGCTACTAAACATAGAGATAACACCTCTGGATCAGGAAGTCCCTGAGCTGCGGATTTCTGGTGGCTGAAAGCAAACACCTGGGGAGCATCACTGCATGTCTTGCTCTTATATTCCTCCCTAGGCATCTGCTATTGGCCACTGTTAAAGACAAGATACCTGGGTTAGATAAACCCTTCATCTAACCCAGAACAGCTGTTGTTACATTCTCATGTAAAAAGACTTGTCTGCTAACACTGATGTGATAAAATGCTTTCAAAAGCTTTCTAGAAAATATGAAATCCAGGCTGCACTGGAAAATCATTTTGTTTTTTTTTCATATTTTTTAAAACAGAAAAATGTGCTCTATTATCTATATTCTGCCATTTTGAATCTGGAAAATCAGTTTCTTCCCTATTCCTTCCTTCTTCCTCTCTGGTTTGAGGAGGGGCACTTGCTCTCTTCTGTATTCCTGGCTCTGCAGGAAGCACATACCCTTGTGATGGAGGAATATCAACCAAAACGCTCAGGTGACAGGGAACTCTACAGTTTTCCTGGTCTTTGCTTGCAGAATGATGAAGAAAATGGGGAGGACACTTCCTTTTGTGTGTTCAGTAAACTAAGAGGTGAATTAAGGCCCTGCACATGTAGTTCAACATCCTTTCTGAGAGGTAGTGTGGAGTAGCAGCTGCTCCATAAAAGGACACACTGGCTTAAGTGCACAATAACCTGCCTATGTGCAAGATCTTCCCCAAATTCAGAAAGGAAGGCTGTAGCATATTTGACCAATGCATTTGCACAGCAGCCCAGACAGGCACGAACACAGTTTAAACAGTGTTTTTACACTGCCAGAAGGACACAGCACAGACGCATCCACATCAGTTGTTTGGGCATTCATAAATATACTTTTCAGCCTTCAGTATTCCCTCTGTGTTGCCATTTTAGCAAGGAATGACTTCCAGCTCAGACAAGTTAACACAGGTCCCTGCTGGTTTGGTCAGGGGTTGGATCTTTTTGCCTCACCTGGAGTGGCTGTGCCACTGCTCTGAGAGTACCGGCTGTCAAACTCAGCTCCCATGTGCAGCTGCGGACAGGGACAGGGAGTGAAACACGTAGAAGGCAACGTCCTGTCCCCTGCTTAGAAAGACAAAGGACAGCTGCTAATTCTGCTCCCCTTTAACAGGTCTGATTTTACAAAGCTGTGTCAGGTCTCTATTTTCATGCATGCACTTTTATATCTGTCGAGTGAGCTAGCAAATTCTGGTGTGAGGATTTCCTCTGTTGGACTGTGTGCTCTTCAGGGCCAGCCCTGTGTCCCTGTGCACTTCTGGAGGCTTGTGCAGAAAGGGGCTCCTGTCTAGATTGAGGTTTATGGCCGCTGTTGCTATCTAACTAATTAACAAGTCATCTTCATCCTAATACTTTTGCCTGCAGCTGGCTGATCTTGCAGAACTGCACCCTCCATTGAACACAGTCACAAAATCAGAGGTGGTTTTGAGAATCTGATCCATCAGACCCTGCCAATGGGTGGAGAATCCTGTTTAATGATTAAGTCTGCTCCAGTGACTGGCCTCCAGTTGGCAGACACAAGAATAATCCCCTTCAGTTGTGTTTCTGCTTGTTCTGTGATAACGTAAAACAAGGGGTCTCCTCTTGGGGGAAGTTTCCTGCCGCTTTCTGAATTAAATTTATTTTAGAGCCCCCATACACATCAGTTCTTGACTTCCACCTCCTGCCTGTTGCTAGATTTCTTTGCGCTGGCAAGCATCTTGTTCCCCTGTGATTTCTTTTGTCATGGTAGAGTGAACTCTTTCTCCTTGCCTCACTCAGACTGTTCATAGCCATATTTTTATCTTGCTTCTTTGTGAGTCAGAATTCCCTACAGCTCTGCTTCTTGTTCTTCTTTCCCATGATGCTGAAGTTGATTACCTTTGTATGAGTATACATTTCTAACCAGGAGCTGTTCATCACATATGCTTAGTTACTGATTCAAATTCCCATAATTTGATAAATATAAACTTCAAAATCTCTCCTGTGAAGTGCTTTTTCAGTGCTAAGTAAAAAAACCAGTCTCAATATTTAAACTAAAAGAACTTGGATGACAGGCAGATCAGGATATGAACATGTTATATTTCAATTTTTGTGAAAAGGGGTATTTATCAGTTCAGATTCATTCATTCATTATTTACCCATGTTTACAAATCATTTAAGACATCCACAAACCCTACAGCTGCCAAAAAGTTTTGTCTAGCATATGATGCATTTTCTTACTGGTTAAAATGTAAAAAAAAAAAAAAAAAAAAAAAAAGTTATTCTCATGTTCAATTACAAAGAAATAGATATGAATTTTAGACTTTTTTGTGAGATGTTTTGAAACTTATTTTTACTACATTTGCTAAACTGAAGGTATTATCTCCCTCTTTGCATCAGATGAATTCAGTTACTTTAGTTTGTCAGATTTAGGCTCTACTGAAGTGACTATAACTGCATATGACCTAGCATACCATCTTGTTGCCAGTTTGGCTTAAAAGCTACATCCTGAATGAATATAGTGACTGGTTAACCTTAAAATTCCTGTTTTCCTGGACTGGGCAAGCACAAACTGTTTTTCCTTTCATTGCAGTATAAGGTTCCCTCTTTAAGCCGAGAAAGACTATCAGACTGGCTGAGTGGAGTGACAGTGTAATTTAGGTAAATGGGAGGGATAGAAGACGTTAACAAATATCTAAGTCGAACATTCAGGTAAAACATCTTTCTGTCTGACTTGTGACCCACTTCACAAAGGTCTCTCTCTCTTCCTTTAGGATATGAAAAGGCCCATGCTTTGGCCCATTGCGTGATTTAGAAACTTCCACCTCTCCTTTCTTTTCTTTGCTTGTTTTCTGCATTTGTCTCGAAAATAAAGCATTCATAACAAGTCTGATTCTAACCCAGGGATGTTAAATGCTTTTTTTACTTTTGTAAGTTTAATTCACAAAACTCAGGAGAGGAAGACCTATATAGTCCTGCTAGCTTAACTGCCAGAGATAGGGGAGATAGGTTGGGGATGGGCAGGCTAATGAATCACACTTTTGTGAGAGAGCAATGAACTAATTATTTTCCAAATCGCCACCTGGAATGGCTGTTCCTGAAAGTCTTAAGAGCTATTCTAAAGAGTGAGAGCTGATTTTCATCTGATCAGAGAGTATGTCATTATGGATGGCTACAACATGTTCTGGATAATAACTTCTAAAAAGTGACCTACAGGAAATATTACAGGAAGAATTGGAATATATGAAAATAGGATCACTAGGATGTTGGAAAGAACTGTAAGATGTGCATGTTGCATGTGAGAAAAGGGAATTACCTTACAGAAAGACATGGGACTCTGAGAGTGTGAAGCTGGATTTGCCAACACAGAAACACATCCAGCCCTCAAAATAAGTAAAATTACTATCTTATGTCTCTACTAAAACATAGGAATTGCAATATTATTGCACTAGGATCTGATGTGTACTTGCATATTGATGCAAGCAAAACTTATCCAGTTTTCTATCTTCAACATTATACCAAAGTGCTATAATTTTACTATTTACAAGTTCTCCAATACTATCACTAGATAGTATATTAAAAGAATACTGTTTTGCCTGCCCACCACTTCAGTAAATATTTTGAAGATTTTTAGGAAAATTGATAGGTTAAATGTATCATTTACTTTTCCCTTTCAGGATCACTAATTACTTTTGGCATGTTGCAAAAATTCCAGGTACAACAGGGAAAGGAAGATTTTTTTTTTCATTCAGAAAGCCTTCAGATTTATTCATTTAAAAATATTTTGTCTAATTATTAATCATTTTAATGACAGTTTTGAAAAATAGATATGAAGCTTTCATAGTTCAACTCAGAAGTTATACTTATTGTATTCTAGGAATTATGCAAAGAAATTCAGAATAAAATTACCATAGTAAATTTAGACTTTGTATTAAATAAAACCCTATGGTTGAACTATAATTATTATAATAGTATAGTAAATATACAGATAATAACTTGCAGCTATTATTCAATATGATTACTGCAGTCTTACTATTATTAGGACTGATTTACTATAGTTTTAATAAACTACAGAATAATTACAGTGGTTTCAGTATAATAACTATAGTTCAGTTGCAATTTTATGCTGAGATCTGGAGCTTTATTATACAGTAATATTTCTTGAGATGAAAATATAAAGAGAAGTACCATTAAAAATAAAACAAAGTGTGATTTAGATAAGTTTTTATCATTTAATCATTTATTGTATTGTATACTTATACAAGCAAGAATAAATAAATAAAAATTAATTATATTTCCAATAAAGATAAATTTAAATCTCTTGCTTTATTTTCTTTTGAAAATGACTAGGAATAGAAGAACAATGATCTTTTTTCCTTGTTTAAAAGCTAATTACATTCACCTTACCATCCTCTTATACATACTAAATTCTTAAAATTTTATAAAGAACATACATAGTACTTTTTTTTGTTTGTTTGTTTTAAACCATAAGCAGTGATTACTAGTTCAAATAGAAGCTTCTCAGGATAGTAATTTGTTTTCCAATGTGTTTGCAAAACGCTGTGTACATTTATAGCTCTCTGTAACATATCCTCTCCTATACTGTCATTATTCATTTTTAACCTTGTTCTAACCACCACCAAAATGATCTATAAATTTGTGTCCACATTAGAAATGTGAGGAACTGAACATAGTATATTAGGAGTAAAATCATATTTACAATTGGTATTTGGAGCCAAGAGGACATGTTGCTTTAGGGCTTCTGCATGAGACCTTTGTGCCTCTATGCAACATGCAAGTTGCCTTCCTGAACTGACAGCTCAGTGCCTGAAGACCAAAATTTTGGTCACCCTCCTCTTGCGCCATCGCTTGGGAATCCCTGCCCAAGAGTGGTACCAAAGGGAGCCCACAGGGCATCCTCTGAGGAGACTGACGCTATCTTGCTCATGTCATTGCTCCAGAAAAATGGAGATAGAAATGAGTAACACTGATATGCTGATACAGTTGGAGTCCTTTGCCCTGATATTAACCCACCTTGAACCTGGTACTACAGTCTAGTATTAGCATTTTCCCAGTAACATTGAGAAGGGGAGATAATGGCCCTGAAAGCTATGTTCAGACTGGAGGTTATCTGGGAGGAAGACCCACTCAGCTGCGATATACACTACTGAAGCCTCAAACGCATGTCTCTGCTAGCCCTGTATTTCAAAATCTACTATCTATGGTTCAGCAATCCAGTCAGGGATCTTATACTAAACTTTATATATAATTAAAACGAGCTTGAAAAATATTCTGCTCTTATTCTAAATTGTTGCAGGCCCTTTTTCCTCTGAATTTTCTCTACTTCCCTTCCCTGTGCATTTACTTTTAGACCAAACCTAGTTCTTGAGCTCACTGGTACTTGTTTGTCACTTGATAAATTATGAAAGGAAAACTCAGGTGTTAAGCAGATAATCTTTGCTAAATAACTACAGAATTTTAGATTAATGGTTAGTATGTAGCTGAACATGTCAGCCCTGGCTGTGCAGAAAAAAAAGGCAATTAACATTTAAATGACAACCACTAACTGCTTTCCCCCACTGTCGCCAATTCCTTCAACTCCTTTGCCCACTGTTGCCATTTCCACCATTTACTAAGGAATCACTGACACTTTCAGCACAGTCAACAATTCATTAACACAACAATCAGCAAATGAATAGAGAGTGGAGGCCTGCAACCACTGGTTATGTTATAACCATAAGTGTCACCAAGTCCTTGGTAATATTTACCAGCATCAATAGTGACCACGTCCTTGTATTTCTGTACTGGAATGCACATAACTCCAGCTACAAAAGCAATTTTAGCTACAAAATATATCACACAATTTAGGGGGTTACAACCTGTGCATTCAGTGTGAACGTACCCAGAGCTGTCATTCCTCTTGTGTGAGTGTGTGTGTGTGCGTGCATGTGCTTGTTTGTGTGTTCCCTCGCTCAGTGTGGTTTCTTCAAGTTCAAAGCAAAGGGTGGAAAAAATGCTAGTCTTTGATGTTTTTGAGGAACTCGCCAGATTTTTATTAAAGCTATTAAGTTTTACATTAGTGGTAGGGAAGATAGCTGTCCTTTGTAACAATTACCCTATGAACAGGGGATATGGCATACAGATATTTGCATAAATACATGGATTCACCCAAGAAAGGACTTTCAGAATGTTTCTAGATGGTTTTAACCAAGATGTCATCAATCAGATGGTTAGAGCAGGTACAGGGCGTGAGGCTTTGCAGGCCTCTTTGGGGTTAGGTCTGTCCAGCTTAGGAACTCGAGCAGGAAACGATAGCTTTGCAAAGTTAGGTAATGGCCCTATAATGACAACAAAATAGAGTTTCACCTCGTGTGAGTGAGTTGTCTTGGCCATCCTAACAGTTAATGGATAAAAACAGTTACCTCCAAAGGATGATTCATTTTGCTGCTCTTAGCAGTGTATCTTAGGATGCAATGTTAAGAGGAATTGATTCAAGGCAAGAAGACTAAGCTAATGCAAATCAAAATAGCACCAAAGAAATTGAAGAAATTAAACCAGTTACAAGTACTATAGTAACAATGAAGCTTTTTAATTGTTCAGCTCCTTTCACCACAGGTTTTGCATCTGCAAATAGTACAAAGATACCATGGAACCTAACATCCATACATCTTCTCTGGAATATTTCAGGATCTTCAAAAGAGAAATGAAATTGTCAAATACTTCCTTGAATTCCTAATCTGGCCACATATATATTTACTTTCAATATTTAGTTCAACATACAGGACATATAGTTTGAAGTATCTTGGCTGAGCTTGGACCTTAACCAAGACGTTTCATCAGCTACTGTTAATAACTTAAAGCTCATCTTTGCCAGCAATGAAAATATATATTCAGAGGAGGATAAAATCATGAAATTTACCAAGAAAATTCTTCAAAGCTGCCTTCCCAAATTACTTTAGCTAAAGTTCAGCTGCAAGGTCCAGGCCCCTATGCTTAAAAAACAGAATGGGCATAAATGAAAAGGAAGATGAATTGAAATGAAAGGGAAGGGAGAGAGCTGAATAAAGCCAAAGCAAAGTGGTGGATTAGGCAGAATTTTTTTTTAAGTTTTTTAATTGTCCTTTTCCTCTGCTCAATCAGACCGAACTGAAAGAGAAGATTTAACCTAGAATTATGAAATTCAAGTATTAACTGCATTTGAAAGTTTGAAATTAATCTCTTCTTGAGGTTTACATATCTCTGCTTAATAAAGAACCAAGTTGTGGCATACCATATCTATCCAGGAAAGGAAAACCTGAATTGTCCTTTAGGGACATGACATCATTCACTCCACTGATTGTTATGCCAAGCCTGTTAGAAAGTACTAAATCCCTGAATATTGAGAGACCAGCATAAAACTATTACATTGAAATAACTCTTACTGCAGAACCTTTAAAATTCAGCTAGTATATTTATTCTGGATTTAATGCAGAGGTCTATTCTTCACACTACCTTTATGGAAGTATCACATTCCTGCTCAACAGAAAGCAAAGATCATTGAAAGTCTTCTCAGTCTTCTCTAGCAACAGAAATATCCTTTAATCTTTTTTTTTTTTTCTGAAGAGCCAACATAGTTTAGAAACTGTGAGTTCAATTTCATTTTGACTAGCTACTTCTACAACAATGCAAGTCCGGGATCGAGTTGAAATTCTATCCACAACCCACACTTAGTTAAAATTGTTCAGTTAGTTAAAATATGACCATTCTACATTAAGATAATGCAATTGCAAAGAGGATGGAGTTTGGCTTGTAGGTTCATTTTTATTCACGACCACATGCAGGAAAGAAAAAAGCAACAGTGGATCATGAAGAATTTGTAGCACCTACAAAATGCTTTTGCCTTACATATATTCTGAATAAATCTGATTTTGATACAATAGATAAAATAGCCTTTTTAATGTAATTTTCAAGCCAATCCCTGCACCTTAAAATGATGAAATCAAACAAAATAATATTTTTTTCTTTACAGCTGAATAATTTTTATTCACCTATAAATACATTTCTTTCTAACTGAATTTTCATGTTAAATTTATTTGTGTTAGTGTTCCTACATTAATATCATAGACATGGAATAAGATAAAGAGAGAGATAGCAGAGAGAAAACTAAAGAGAGAAAGAGTGCCTGGAAAATAATTTGGAAAAATTTAGCAGAGAAAAAGCATCTTGTTTTCTGATTCTTACTGCATTCAGGGAACAGGACTTTTTGTATAATCCTTGTCCAAAAAAATGTGTTTAAGAAGGAAAATACCTATCTATCTTCATCAATTCCTCCTTTGACTATGAATAAGTTGCAAGATCCTGAATATTAGCTAACTGATTGTATTAGAAGGGATAAAAGGATGCAAGCTGTGAGATGATAAGTCTGGTGTGTGAAGATGGAAGAAATAATCAAACTGCCCTGAGAATAAAAGTGGTCAGAAGAAAATAATGCAGTATCTAAAACATGAGCTAATTCATTCACAAGAGATATTCATAGAAGGCCTAAAAAACCCACTGAAGCCTGAACAAAAAGTTTTCTAGAAAGAGTTCAGAGAGAGAAGCAGAAGCAAAGCCACCACGGGAGCAGTAACTGGAACGCTTTCAGGCAGACTGGGAACCCATTCACAACACTGGAGAGATGCTGATCTGCAGCGCTCCCACACTGGAGCGAGAAGGAGCTAAGAGGTGGCCAGTGACCTAACAGTGGTGGGACAGCATGTTTGCAAGAGAATATGAGAGGCCTAGAAAGCACTGGTTCCATTAGACTTTGGTAAGTAAAGCAAACCAAAGAGAGCAAGGATTTGAGAAAATGAAAAATCATCTAGGAAAGAAAGCAAAACAAATACACCACAATGGCAGTTTATTGAATGTTGAATAGATAGAAATAGAAAACCTTGGTAGCATAAGAAGTTCACCAGTTTTACACTTCCTTAGCAACCCCAGAGAGACCTGAAGGGAAGCACTTCAGGGGTCCCAGTCCAAATGGTAGATGCTCATTCACTCAAAGAAGCCCAGAAAAACATCTCTGGATCAATTCCACTGCTGGATTGAATCAGCTGGAAGATAACAAAACAAATGGATTACTTGTGGCCAGCTCAAGCTGCATCATGGAGCAGAACTCAGAGAAAAGGAAGTGAATCCAGAGCTGTCACAAATCCTTGCTATATGGTTTAGAGACAGTCATTAAGTCTTACTTGAGAACTAAGAAAAGGAAATATGTTATTTTTGAATAGAATTTGAGTCTTTCTTACCTATCAAATCCAAAAAAAACAAGAAATGCAGATGGAACCTACAAGTATGAGCTCTGTAAAATAAATGTCTCAACTAACTATAGAGGTAAATAACATTTATAAGCCAAAACAGTTGTAAAAAGAGGATTTTTATCAGTTCTGTATTTTGTAATGAAGCAAGGCATATCCTACAGAATTTTTAGAATGCTTTATTTTAAATAGCAACATGGAGGCAGTAAGGGAGATGATAAGGCCGATGAATGGTGGGATCATATACTATAACTATATTTACTTGAGTAAATAAAGTGATGTGTAGGACACAGCTGAGAATCAAGAACCAATTTATAAGTACTTGCTGAAGGGACAATACAGAGACATGGTTTTAAAAAAGCTGCCTCCTAGAAGCTGTGGTAATATAATTGTGGAACATGAGGACAAGGGAGCTGCTACAAAGATGAACGCCTTATCAGAGCAAAGGTGTAGGTCCCTGTCAGCAGAGTTCACAGAAACACAGACTTTCCTCAGAAGCACATTGGAAGAAGTTTTTGCTGGATGGCTGAAAAAAAATGGAAAAGAGAGAATCCACAATGAGGTTAAGATAGGGATAAATATGATTTAGTTTGTTGATAAACGAATGTCTGACAGCAAAAGGTAAGCATATCTCATTTGCAGCTCTCTTTTTTTTTCCTTATGTTTGTGGTGGGTTTTTGTTGGCAACAGCATTCTGAATTTCATCAGTGGGTAGAACTTGGGTGGAAGATATTGCCATGCTAGAAAAAAGCCTGTAGAACCTTTAGAAAAAAAAGCTTCTTACATTACAAAGCATATAGAACTTTTGAGTAATAAATATACAACAATATGCATGTAATAAAAAGGATGAAGTTTACTGAAATGTTTCACCTTGTTCCAAGACCTGACATTTTCTATATGATTTTGTCCACATCTGTTAACAGCCTTGGCTCAAACTATTCTTTCTATCTCCAGCAATATGCAACTCAGCAGAGTTTCAAAGAAATACCTCATTTCTCCTCCCAGCAGAAATAACTAGTCACTGAGACTGAAAAATTCTAAGGCTTGAAATGTGCTTATATAAAGGTATATATAAAGGTATTTCATATTGCAAAAAAATGCATCTAGAAGTGTTGTTTTATAAAGAAAGATTATTAAAGCCCATACCTTCACCATATGCAACTGAGTGAACATTTATAACTGAGCTTTACCCAAGAGCCGGCAGTGTGTAAATTAAAACTTAAGCAAAAGGGTAGTTTTCATGTAAAGCAAATTAATATAGAATAAAAATAAAAGTAGAATATACCGAAAAGCAAAGATGCTGGGACAATGTGAAAAAAGGTCATTCTTGGCACTCATTGTTTTAATAATAATAGTAAAGAGATAGCTACTGAAAATGAAATATGTGCTATTTATTCTCAGGAATCCATTTCTAATCACTGTACTCTGTGAAAACTACAGCACTATTGTTTTTCTTAATGAAACTGAATAAACAGAGAGAGATGGAATCAACAGAAGAAAATGTTGAATGGCTGTAACAATCACTGCTAAATAAATGTATATTATTCCTCTTACTGACATAAGAATTACCATTCTGAGACATACACTATAAGAAGAACCATTGCAGGCTTGTGCTTTCTTTGTTAAAAAAAAAAAAGTTAAAGAAAAAGTTGGCATGGTAAGAAGAAAATCAACCTTACTCCAGTAATTGCGTTACATTGCATTATATTAGCTGCGTAGCACTGGTAAGTCTTAGTGAGGTTTTATTCCTGGAGGTTTTGCCTGAAGAAAGAAAGTACAGCAAAGTCAAAAATATTTTAGTGGAGAGGATTTAAGTGATAATACAACAAAAGCGAAGCACAAGGATAATTATGATTATTGTAGGACAGAGTCAGAAATAGTTTACAGTATGAGTTGGAAACCAGTTCTATTCTTTGACCTGTATCTTCTATGATTCCATGATTAAAACAAAAAACAACCCCACTAAGAGGAAAATTAAAAAGAAAGAGAACAAAAAAGGGTATCCAAAGGAGGATAAATATTTAAAAAGATTGAGAAACAGAATATGCAATAACAAAAATAATAATGAGTTCGTACTCTCATTCATTAATTCAGAATGTGTTATAAAATATATTTGAAAAGAAAATATAGGAAATATGTAAGTGGATTAACTACATTTCAGTACAATTGCTTTTTGGCCAGAGAGCTAATAATTATTCTAAAGGGCTTAACTGCTGGACCCAAAGGGTAAGGCACTTTGAAGGACTTCCATTGTCTTTAATGGGTTTTGAATGAAACCTGTATCTAGATGAGCTCTAACCCACATTTTTTTGTCTGTATTTGCAGATTTGAAGTACATGGCTTGCACATTTACTCATAAAGGTTTGGCTTGTTCCTTAGTGAGTAAAAAGAGTTAAGCAAAAGGTTTCCATCTGGATTTCCTAAAATTTAAGACTTTTCTCTCAAAATTTGAAACTGGATTTAAATGCATTGTTAATCCACAAGGGTAAATCAAATAGGGTTTTTCATGACAGTATTTTTTAATAACTGTGTGTGTGTGAGGGGGCAAATCTGTGTGAAAAAATGTTGCCTTCTGATAAAAAAGGACAGGAACTAAGATTTTCAGACCCAGAAATCTAAACTTGGTGTCTGAAATCCCCAGTAAGGCACCAGCACTGCAAATGACTCCAGATATTTTAAGTATGTCCCCAGACCCACAGAAGTGAATGATCTGTTCCTACCCAGATGTTCAAAGCCAGACATACAAATACATCTCTGCAGACCTGGGGGTCTATGTAATGTTTTAATCTGTCTCTAATGTCTAAGTTTCCAAAGTAGCAAGCATCCCAGAGAACTTTCTGAATCTAACAGGTGCACAGTGGACTTACATAAGTCATATGTTTAGAAATTTATGGAAGGATTTTAAATTCTATACTCCTGCCTGAAAAGTCTATCTCTTGCTGTACTTATGCTCACTTTCTAGTTCACCTCAGCACCAGTTTCTACTGTTGCCTTTAAGCGTTAAACTATTATTACTGTTCTTCCTTGCCTTCCATGCTTTTGTTTTTCGATTCTGACTTTTTCTCTTCCCATGTAGCTCTGTATGCCTCCTTTGTTTAGAAAATCATGTAGCTACTTAAGTTCAGCAGCACTTCACGCTTCAGTGAGCTTTTAAAAGCAAAATAATTCCTAAAGTGAATTTTCTTACCATCACTTTTGTTTTCAACCTTTTTGGTACCTAATGGCATGATCAAGAGTTCTCATTTTGCATCCTTCTCAGTGCAATTAGTTTATTCTCCTTCCTATGATTATTTATTTTTTATCTTGCTGCAGTCCAATTTTGCACCCCAGTGTGTATGTGTGTATTGTGGGATGCCCAGACTACAGATTCTTTGCCTTCTTTCCTGAAAGACTGTGGCCAATAAGATGCCTTGCCCTCAGCAGCTGAATCAATGCCTTATGCAGTCATGATTCTAGCTTTGATTTGTAATGCATTTATCTAGGAATACATCTCCATATCTTGGTTGAATTCATCATTGTGTCTGCACACTGGGTTCAGGACTGCAAGAATATTATTTTTCAATAACTTCCAAATCTCTTCTCTGATCAGGATGCCTCAGTGCCTTACCATTTAGGAGATATTTCCTCTTTTTTATTTTTATTTTTTATTCTTTGCTTTAAAACTCATTATTTTGCATTTATCCTCAATGAACTGTATTTGCCATCTATTAGTCCAGGCACTTAAATGTTCTAAGTCTTCCTATATTGGACTGCAGTATTTCTCATTATTTACTCTTCTTCTCAATTCAGTATAATCTGCAAATATTGAAGAGTGAAAATATGGTAAGTGCTATCTGGCTTTGTTTGTGTTTTTAAGCAGAAACAGGACAAGTTGTCAGGATAGCAGTGTAAAGATATAATGAAAGAGTAATCAAAATATTGATAATGGCCTGCTTCTGTCCTCATATACACCCATGCTGTACATAATGTGTGTTTCAGGGCAGAATGGGGTGCAGTCTTAATATCAGACTCAATACCCAGAAGCAATAAGTGGATTCTACATTATTTAGAAGGAGATTTTACCAGCTTATAGAGTTCCTATGATAATACAGGTCCAGATAGCATCAAAGTGATTTATGAGTTTCATGTAACAAACACATGACACTCCCAGAGGACAGCAAACACAAAGCCAGATTCTCATCTGGTGTCACTTAATAGAGCTCCCACAAAGTCAAGTGAACACATTTTGGGGAATACAAAATACTAGTACTTTCAGCTATGGTGATGGAGTTTGCTTTTATTACCAAATATCAAATTCTGCTGGGTATATTTAACTTCTGGCAAATTGATATAGTCTACGTGAATGAGAGGGGTTGCATAACTAGGAAAGAAAACTACACAGTTATGAAACTCTAAATATATAACATCCCCAGTCTTGGACGCCTTCATTTCCATATAGCACAAAGAGAACACCATTACCATGGTGTACAGTAATGCCAGTAGAAAATATGTAACAGTCAGTCAAAGAAGCTTCATGTGATATATTCTCAATTCTACATAGCATTACATAATTAAGCACAAATTTAAATTTCCAGTCAATGGCATATATTGTGGGATACTTAGGCATCACTGATGATACTTCAAAAATGTGGTATAAAGCTTATCTGACTCACTCAAAAGGATAAAACATGGCATGATTATACTGTCTCTCAGGAAAAATAATAAATCTTGGTGATATTAAGAGGTACTGCAGAAAAGTAAGATAATGCACAGAAAACTGCAGAAAAATACAAAACTGCAAAGAAGACTTTGCAGACCTTCTTGTCACATTCAGAGCTAACATATTTGGTTAACCTTTCCAACTGATTCACAGGAAAAAAGGGGAAATATTTCATCTTTCCATCTTTTTTGAAAATAATTGTGGAAGGGACCACTTCATTATTTTCACGATTCAGCCGTATTTAGGGATTGTTTCATTCAGGTTTAGCTGTTAGGTCATGAATAGTCTATTATAGAAGCTGGTCATAATATAAAGCTATTGAGAGTTGCATCCTTCATGCAACTTATCTACTCATTTCATTTACAGTCTGCAAACTCAGCCTTTACTGGTCCAATCCAGAGTACGCTGATGTAAACAGCTTCCACTGATTTCAAAAGGCTCTGACTCAAACCTCAAATCAGACACCAAATTTGTATTGACAGAGGATGACAAGTCCATTTTACACAGGATTTTGAGATTTAGAAATCTGGTTTTATTCATCTAAAATAAATCCAGTAAATACCTAATTCTCTTAAAAAATGAAAATGATAATTTCAGGTTGTCTCACAATTCTGTTTCACCTTTGAAAGTTCCATATTATGATGTATATAATGTGGTACGGAATAAAAACCTTCAAATTGAAAAGTTGTTTCAAAATGAAAGCATGCTTTTCAACTTAAATAGAACTGCTTCTTCATTAAAAAATGGTTCCAATGGTCAGCTCTAAAGGGTAATACAGAATATGTGATAGCAGTGTGTGATTTTAGAAATCATGGTGCACTCGTGCCTTTGTAGAATTGTCACTAAGATTGTGCAGGACTACGATTCAAGAAAATAAATTCTACTGTTTTTTCCTTTTGCCATCTGACTTATGTCTTACAAAAAAATGCACATAGGTGAATTATGAGAAACAAAGTATCTCATTTAAAAAGTAAAAGCCGAACTTCTTCCATTAGCAGGATTTGGTGAGTTTCAGACACAGCCGGTGTCTGGAGCAATGAGTAAACACGATTGAGAATAGCTTTCCCCACCCATTTCTATCATGCCTTAAGGTCAACAACCATCTGGTCTGACTCACAGTGCCTCTCTCTTTCTCATTTGAGAGGGAGCCACTTTTCCAGTTGTGTTTCTGAACAAAGCCAATGGCTGAATTATAGAAAATTCAGATGATGCTGTTACTAGCCATGTTAATATCCCAATTATTTGTCTGATATGTTCCTGACACATTTAATGACATAAAGCCAGCCATAAGTTCATCAAAGGATCATGGGAAATGAAGTTCAACTTAACAATGAGACAGTTCTGCAAAATGTCAAGTCTGAGTATTGAATACAAGTAATGCTCTGACATGTTAATAAAACCTGATGATAGTTGTTCCCCACATCCTTGAAGCCTGTGTCTTTCTCCTGAATAAATAAATACATATACATATAATGTATATATTTTGACATTGTTCCCCTCCAAGAAAGATGCAAAACATCTGTGTTTTCTTATAAAACAAAACTGTATTTATGCTAACCTTTTTACTCTATTGGCAGAACAAATACTGAGACCTCTAAAGACATCTTCCAACAAGATAAGGCAAGCAGCTTTCATAGTATCACAGTGATGAAGTTAGATATGCGCTGTATACCATACAATGTCTATAAATGTATTTTCCTGAATATATTTTGCAGTTTATTAAAGGCAGCCTTACACAGTGGTATGGAATGGTTTCCATAGAAAACAAATATTTGCTATGGAGCACACTGTACGTCACTGCGTCGGGCTGTCTTCAACGACTGATTATTTTGTTCATCTCACGGTCTTATTCCATGGCTTTCTCTGTGGTTTTCATCAGGGTCTTTTCTTTTTAATTATATTTCCAGAAAGGAGCTCCTAAGGGATGAAAGTGAAGAATGTTTGGAGGTCTGTTTTGGAGCCATATTAGGAGGACATATGGTTTGTTTACCCATTTTGGTCTCTTTTCTGTATAAGAATATTTATTGCTGATAATTTTTCCTGACTTGCTGCTTTGTCTTCTCTTTGCCATGTCACTTTTCAATTTATCTGTGGTTGGCGGGAAAGAAAGAAGAGAGATGGACTGGGTAATAGCTTTAGATTTGGGAAAGCAATGTTCAGGTCCCGTGACAGACTTCCTGTGTGTCTTCAGACAAGGAATTTAGCCTTTTTTCATGCACTTAAAGGAGAATAATGTAGTGCTGCATAGCACTAGCTGAAAGAGTTAGTTTGAGTGTTGGATCAGCACAGTTGATACATCCTGGTGCTCCACCTGGGCTAATTATAGCACCCAGCTAATCCACCCAGTCGAACTGCTGCACTAATGTAACTACACTGCTTCAGACACCCAAGGCAACCTGAATAGTTCATAATACTGTGCTATGCTCTGTAGACAACCATGTCTCAGGTTAACAGACTGATAAATTGATCCCTTCAACAAAAGGTGAAGAAAAATTGTGACATACTTGGACATTATAGTAGTATAGCTGATATAAATACTTAAAATAGCTTTGTAAAGTTTGATTAATTTATCTTTGACATGGGGATAGGAGTGAGCTAGTTAAGTGTTGAATTTCCACACTCCTTGCAGTTGTTTTCATCTGAAAAGTTGGAGTCAAGAACATACCTATTTTAAATGCTTTGTTTTGTTGAGTGCCATTGAAACATGATTAACAGTTATCAAAGGAGAAACAGAACTACGTGATTTTATATCTTTTTTTTTCCCCCACGTATATAGAAACCCACTACATGTATCACTTCAGATGAAAGCTGTTGTTTCCTGGGTGTGCCTTAAGGACTTTACCATAGGGTCATGCAGTTCTAGAACAAATGAAAATGTAAGAAAAAACAAAGGTTTTTTTTGTTTCTTTAGTGAACAGAGAATCTATCAGGATTTTTCAAATTATTGAACCCAGTGAAGTCAAGAGGATTTAAATCAACAGCACAAGAGCTGGCCCTGTTTGTATGATACAAGAATTCGGTGGATGAAAATGTAGCCATCTGTGTCAAGGGGGATAATATGCCCATTTTCATTTCCAGCTAAACAGGCTAAATTAATACTTCTTTCTTAGGTGTTTAGAAAGCATGATCATTTTTTAAACTGCCCCTGGTAAACTGGAAATCACAAATTGGGAAAAGTTTTACTGGTTCTGATGACTTCCTAAATTTATAGTCAGTGAATAAAAATCACTTCTTTTGAGAATCACCATTATTTTCATAACAAATTATTGTCATGAAGCTAAATGAAAGAAAACTGAAAATCTACAACATATCCAGTGGTTTTGTGAGATATCCAAAATGTTGTATTTTGTTTTTTCATGACTTTTTTTTCCTTATGTCAGTAGGGACGTTTTTTCTAACATGCTTAATCTCAATCTTCTAAACATAAGGCAGATAATTTATCTAAAAGGCTAAAAAGTCTTTGATTAATAACCATGGGAATTGCAGGTATTAAAATCACCCCCAAGTGACCCCATATTGTTCCATGAATCCATTAGAAACTTATTCTGAATTACAAAGAGAAATTAATTAAAAAATATAAGGACTACAAAGCTCAAATAAAGTATGCTCCCCTGAGCTCATAAGGAGATCTATATGCATGCAAAATGTCATAAAATCAGATTTAATTTACAGTATAATTTTCTTATTCAACAACAAGAGGAATACAAGAACGCAATTTCTGCATTTTTTTATTACTATTGAGTTCTCTTTAACAAGCCTACCTATTACAATGACTCTTGCATTAATATCAGAGAAAAGGGGATTAGATAGAAGTACCAAATGTTATTTCAGTGGTTCGAATTGTAGCAATGGGTGAATCCCATCTGGTTTGGTTCAATAGGACAGTAAACCATAATGTCTTGACTTGAATGGATGAGCAAAACTTCAAATGAGTTGTGAGGAACTTTACAAAGAATTTGCAAATTTTGTTCATGTATGTCACATGCTTGTCCTAATTTTATAAATATTGTGCTTATATTTGTTATTCTCAGTTTGTTCACTCTTCTTAGTAAGTAATGGCCACATTTGCAAATGCTTTAGATACTCAGGGATATAGCTAAGTGCCACAAAAGGGGTTGTGCTCCCCATCTCCTGTGTCTCATGTTTTAGCATTAGCCAGATATGGTTCTCAGCCCTGCTCATTTTCAAGAGTGTGTGATCAGGATGGCTTTGAGGACTGTTATGGGCATTACAGACCTGTTTACTTAGGGCTTTTTCAAAATGACGGACTTTCTAAGTATGCTGTCTCTCTTGTATCTTCACCTACCTAAACATCATTGAAAATCTTGGGCAGAAGCCTGTCAGTCAAATCACTTTGGCTTGTGAGTTGCTTTAATGACACAGAACTGATTGAGGAAAGAGCTTGTTTAAATCCACCCCTGCCCCAGCAGTTCCAAAAGTGCTGTCCTGAACAAAAGGCGGTATCTTGATTCTGGGTCATTAAAGCTAATGAGTTTTAATGCTTAAACATGGCTAAATCTACCCATGTCCTAAAGAGCACTAGAGTATTATAGATTCAAACACTAGGAAGCAATAAATATGTCTGTTATTTTACAGGCACTTCAGAAATGCAAAATTGAATCACCTAAGCTTTATTTTGTGAAATATGTACCATTGAAATGGCAATGCTCTATACCTATTGGGATCCAACTAGCCGTGATATACTAGTACTAAACTATGTGGAGGCAGAGAGCTGAAAAATATTGCTACTATATTGCCTATGTAGAGTAACATTAGCTATCAGAGTATCACAGAGTCACAGAATCACAGGACAGTTTAGGTTGGAAGGCACTTCTGGAGATCATCTAGTCCAACCCCCCTGCCCAAAGCACAGTCGCCAACAGTAGGTTGCTCAGGACATTGTCCATCTGGGTTCTGAATATCTCCCAGATGGAGCTTCCACAACCTCTCTGGTCCGCCTGTTCCAGTGTTTGACCACCCTCACAGTAAAAAAGTGTTTTCATATGTTTAAGTCGTTATGGAAAATTAGGCTCGCCGGCCACCACAACAGGGTCCGACCCTAGGTTCCCACTGAGGCAAAAGTTCGAAGTCAGATTGGAGAGAAATAAAATTTAATGATACACGTGTGGTAATTACAGCTCAAGCTGGGTGCCTCTGAAGAGGGATCCTGAACAAAGAAATCCCTGGGCAATTATACCCTTACAATCTAAATTCCCCACCCCTTAGGTGATAGTATGGACTAGTAGTAATAGTTAGGTCTGGGTTCTTCCCCTTCTTCATTGGCCCCCTTCATTGTCTCTAGGCAGGCTACTGCTTTTCTTATCTTCAAGATTGCTACTCCAGCTGTCCGGGTAACTTCTTTATCTCTCTGGCTTGAACCAGCTCTGGGGCCCCCTTTTACTTATCTAGGTAAAAGTTCAACATATCTAGGTGAAAGTTCATATCTTGAGGCCTAAGGCTTCAGCAAATTTAGCTACTAATGCTAAGTGAGTTATGCTAAGCGATTAATTCTAGACAGCTTCAGTCCGATATTCTCTAACAAAGTGGAATGTCCTGTTTCAGTCATGTCCCTTGTCTCTTTAACTCGGCATCACTGAGAAGAGTCTGGCTCTGTCTTCTTTAATGCCTTCCATCAGGTATTTATAGACATTAATAAGTTCTCCTCTGAGCCTTCTCTTTTCAAGACTGAACAGTCCCAGCTTTCTCAGCCCCTCCTCATATGACAGATGCTCCAATCCCTTAATCATCTTAGTGTTCCTTTACTGGTTTCACTCCAGTATGCCCATGTTTCTACTATACTGGGGAGCCCAGAACTGGCCCCAGTACTCCCAATGTGTCTCACCAGTACCAAGGAGAAGGGAAGGATCACCTCCCTCAACCTGCTGACAATGCTCTTCCTAATGTTGTCCAGGAGGCTGTTGGCTACCTTTGCTTCATGGCTGCATTGCTGACCCATGTTCAACTTGTTGTCCACCAGGACTCCCAGGGCCTTCTCCTGCAAAGCTGCTTTCCAGCAGGTTGGCCTCAGTCTGTACTGGTGCATGGGGTTATTCCTCCCCAAGGACAGGACTTTGCACTTCCCTTTGTTGAACTTCATGAGATTTCTCTTTGCCCTTTTCTTCAGCCTGTCAGGTCCTTCTGAGAGGCACCACAACCATCTGGTGTATTAGCCACTCCTCCTGGTTTTGTGTCATCTGCAGCCTTGCTGAGGATGCACTCTGCCCCATCATCCAGGTTGTTAACGAAGAAGTGAAACAGTATTGGCCCCAGAATTGACCCCCAGGACACACTGCTGGAGACTGACCTCTAGCCAGACTTCATGTGCTTATGACAACTCTCTGAGCCCAGCAGTTCCAGCAGTTTTTAATCCACCTGGAGAAGAAGATCCTTGTTTTCTATACTAATGGCTGAAGGACTTAACTGCTAGAGTTAAGACCAAGGAAGTTTGTTTAGGTTAAGTATTATTGGATGAATTCAACAACTTGTTGCTTGCAAAGTTTAAATATTATAAACATATATAGTAACAGATTGTATTTTTTTTTTTTGTCAATGCTGTCATTTGTGTTCTGAGAAAAGTGGCACATTGGAAGCATGCTAATTCAGAAAATATAGGCATAAAAAATTTGTCAAAACAGGTGCTATTTATATAAGCAAGAATTGTGATTTCATTCTCTTTTTTCCTTTTTTACTAGCCCAGTCTGAACCTAGATCAAGTTTATTTTCACTCCTTCTGCTGTTTGCTATAATTCCTATCTGAATCTCTTGGAACCATGATTACAAGGCATGATTCTCTCATCCTTATACTGAATAATGTAGTCCCACAGAAACTAAACAAATTTGCTTGTGGAGTAAGGATGTTAATTAAGAGAAGCCACAGAGACAGAATATGGCCCACCCTTAATAATATAAGGCTAGGCTGTGCTACAGGGATGCAGCCCATATTGTTTGTTGTACCATCCCAGAAAAGGTCCTTACCTAATGTGCTACTTGAGGCTAATACATGCAGTTCCATCAACACCCTGTCAACTGGGTTCTAGTAGACTGAAAAATGGGGAACAGATCAAAAATTTTACCCAGACCACAACCATTTGAACATTCTCCACTTTTTATTCAGAAGGAAAAGCAGTAGTTGCAAAAATCCCTTTTACTGGGCCCATGGCCTGGGTCCCTAGGTGTATGTCACCAAGTTATAACAGGAATTCAACTCCCTGGTCTTAGGAACACAGGTAACATCCTATGTCATCATGTCCTGATCTCCACCATCGAATGCAAATAACTTGATGAAAATGCTAGCTGTTATGTGCTTTATCTAGCTAGTGGCATAACAGGAGGTCATCCACTGTGAGACCCATGAGGTTACATAGTCCAACCATCTGACCTCCTGCAGGATACAGGATATGCCCTCTATACTTTCCTCAGTATTCCTTGCAGATATTTCTCTATTCAGTCCTCACCAGGTCCACTGAAGAAATTCTTTCTTTCTACTTTCCTCAGCAGCAACCCATGACAGTGTTTGATTGTGGTAACAGTCCAGAATGGGGCTTGGATGACACTGTGTCCTAGACAGTTGCATATGTGAGATCATCCCCAATAGCACCCTATGATCTATGATCTGCCCCAAAATCAACTAACTCATTTTACGTTATTTAGAATAGGCCAGTAAGGAGCAGAGAATGAATGGGAATGACCCACATATGAGAGTTGTATTTCCTCTTCTTTCAGCTCTGCTTCAAGGGGCAAATAAATTACTGCAACCTCAAAAGGCTGTAGCTGTTAGGACTTAGCAGCTCTCCTAAGTGTGTGTAAAGAAGGAGGTAAACAGAATTAAAACTCCACACATGACTGCCCTTCTCCTCTCCCTGTCTTTCTCCTCTTGTGAGAAATATTCTCCTGAAGAAAGTGAATAAAATTCAGTTTCCAGACAGAGGGTCAGATGTATCAAACATTTGGCCATCTCAGAGACATCTTTGATTTGGAAAAAATCATGGTGCAGGGACAACTCCTTCTCTTAAAAACTACAGTCTCCAGAAAGCTGGAACAGGAATAGAGGAGAGGAAAAGGGAAAGGGAAAGGGAAAGGGAAAGGGAAAGGGAAAGGGAAAGGAACTTCCATATTTTGAGGCTTAAGCATCAAACTGACAAAAATAAATGTTTACTCAAGACAGAAGACATAGCAGCTGCCTGGAGCATTATGCTTGGGTTTTCTAAGTGCTAAAAATAATGCCATGTGTATGCATTTGTGTTTGAATTTAACATCAAGTTAACTACAAAGCACAAAAATGCAATTGTTTCTGCTGCTCTGCACATACTCCCTTCTTGCTTTCATTGGCAGAGCATTCCTCTTCAAATTCATTTTTAGCTACTTGCAGATTCTGCTCTTGAATAAGCTTTTCTTCTGCCCCTCCCAACCATTTCTTATGAAACTTTAAATTTGTTGTATGTCTCTATAACACAGCAACACATCACATGCCCACAGAACTAGCCGAGATTAGAGCCAGCACTCTGAGCCATCTGGAAAAACAAATTCCAATTGAGTAAAGCCTGCGGCTTTTCTATGCGGCATAAAAAGCTTTCGCCAACTCAAAATACAGTCCCAAATTCCACAGAAAGTCCATTCCTCTGCAGTCAATTATTATTACATATCAGTTGCATATTTCTTCTGTATATGAAGTTCAGCTTTTAAAGATCCTTGTTCAGATGATTTTGAACAATAGTAATTTACTGGATATGCCTTGGCAGCCTCCCTCTAAATCAATACAAAGAAAGTCTCTCTCTTTTCTCAGTATGGGCACCACAGTGCTTCGGTACCACATAGTCATTTTCCGTACTTATTTTATATTGCCTTTGAATGAGTGAACTCTCCAGAACATTCTGCCCATATTTATTTCTGCAGCATCAGCATTTTAATGTATTGCACTGACAATAACATGTCAGCTTTCATTCCAGGAGCCTGACTGTGAAAACCACGGTGGTACGGATGAGGGCAGTCACCTTGGGATGCTCCTCTGAAGTCTGGCAAGGAGAGGCTACACAATCTGTACTTTACCACAGTGGCTAAAGATTTTAGCTGCCATTCTCTGTGGAGAAACAGAGGCACAGAACTGCTAAATCACACACCTAGATTTTATCATTTGCTCCATGTTGGAAACAGGACAGACTAGGGCTCCTTTTAAAATGGGTTCAATTTTAGCCCTGACATGTTCAAATCCGGAGTGGTTTTAATCCTCAGCACCTCATACATCCTTTGTGTAGGATTCCACATTTAGGAGACAGAGTTGTTTCATCTGAAGGCAACTCAGTCCAGGATAGTGTTGAGCACCTCTTTAAAAGCAGTTACAGCTTTCAGTTCAGCATCAGCTAGAAACAACCTGCAAACTTTTAACTGCAGTGAGATATTCAATACTTCAAGTATTGAATATGATGGATTCATCCTACAATGGGAGCTGCAGACTTTGAATCTCCCCTTCCTTAGAAAATACCCTAACCCTGGCCTACACTCCAAAAGCCAGGCGTCATTATGCCCCAGGAAGCTGTGTTTTAAAGAGATCCATCCTGCTTAGTTTGATGTCTAGCCTCAGAAGACAGCTGAAAGGTCCACATCCCAATTGGATGGAAGTGTTTTAACTTCAAACAGGAGGCAGAAGTTTCAAGCATACTCCTGTGCTCGGTGTTTTCTATTCATCAGTGGTAGGCGGTTGCCTGGTTGAATGTGGGTTTTTATGGATGAAGGTGAAGAGGCACCCGGTCACCGCACAGGAAGGCTGTCTCCCAAATTTTGTCTTTTTGTGCCACCTTCCTGGGGACAGGGGCTTATTCTTTTAGTGCTTCAAGTGCGAGGCAACTAAGTAATATCTCTGCATTTTCCTAAATTGTTTTAAACACAATCAAGCATACAAATGAACTTATAAACAAAGTAGCCAGACTTATTTCATGTTTTAAAAATAAATATATGATAACTTTAGCTCGATGCTGCTATGGAAATGTGATGGACTCATCTTCTTCTGTTTTCCCTTATACTCATGCTACACTGGTTTCAGTATTACAGTGGGAAGAAAAAATGGCTTTATGTTTGTCTGGCACATCCTGCTGTCTATCTGTGGCTTAGGCATACACAGCCAATAATAAGCTCAGCCCTATGAGCAAGACAAAATTACAAAGAGGAGACTAACTTCAGTATTGCCTGGGCTTTGTCAAGATGCAGCTTTTACAACTATTTGACTCTCTCAGACAGTTACCAAATATTTTGGTAAAGTGCAAATCATGTTTGTATATTACAAATGACCAGACATTTAAAAAGAAGGAGGAAGAAAGAATTAGATATAAAATAGAATGAAAGCTGTTACTGCAGAATTGTCCAGTGTAGCATGAAAATCCTATTTGGATACTCATAGGAGCTGAAATAACACAACTTGGAGAGTCAGCCACAGGGAAAAAAAAAGTTAACTTTGTTTCTTCTTTTCATGTCCTTAACTTCCAGCAATCCCATTTCTGTTCTTCAAAAGAGGTGTTTAACTAGAGGTGTCTGAGCAGGAAGACTTGCATAATGAGGATGTAGGGTTGTTTTGTTTTTTTTTTAATCCTTCTATTGCTTTGCTGACTTAGGAACTAATTCAAGAGACTGACAGAACTTAATAGCCTTGTGCAATGAACTAGACTTACTTAAACTCATCTCACTCAAGAAAGAGTTGAAGATTGTACAGTACAATCCCTAGATCCCCCTAAATCTGTGATTAAATATAATGTATTTAAACTACAGTCTCTGAGTTCTTAGTTTCAAACTCATGCTAGGTGATTAGACATAGCAGTTTGCTGTGTTCTCTGTTATTCCAATGATAATTTTCAGAGTCATCAAAGGTTAATGGCAAACATTTTTTTTCCCAGGCAAGGGGTTCATAAAGGTAAAAAACAATCAGGAAAAAAAAAAGGTGATTAGCAATTGAGCTTGGACCATTTTATGTCATGTTGGTATTGTAATAAACCACAATGAAGTAAACAGTACAAATATATGTATGTATATATATATATATATATATATTTTTTCTGGAGAGAATGGTATTCAATAAAGGGTGATAAAAATAAACTTTAGGAGAAAGAAATATTTGACCATATCTTTTAGGCTGTTTTTGATTAACTATATCTACCTGGCAATTTTTTACCTATTGACATGTGAATTCCAGTGATATTACACTTTCTTTTAGTGCTTATGGGAAACAGGTATATAAGTTAATAGACAATTCGAGAGAATTCTTCTTATATTCCTCCCATACATGGACAGCCAAATGTTCTCAGATATATGCCACAGCTATAGCGTTCACAGGCATTGGGGTGAGACCGTACCTCAGTAATGTCAGTCACAGAGCATAATGAGAAATACATTTTTACAAGGCTTTTATTTTTCAAAAGGGTGAACGCCACGAAATGGTCAGCATTGCTTTCCTTGGAAGCAAAGAGGAAATTCTACAGAAGCCAACAGAACAGCGGATCTGGAGAGCAGATCCTGCTCAGAGTGTGTGTCTCCTGGAGTCTGTGCAGCATGGCACACTTGTGATATCTGCACTGCGACAGTGACGGCCACATCATAAATGGCCAGCATCGTTTTGCAGTGCCTTCTCACTGGATTTTAATGGGCCCTGGATCAGGCCTCTATATTCAAGTCCAATCTAACGTGGACTCCTCTGAGTGAAGCACTGTTTAATTAGTCAAATGATATATTGGGATGGATGCTTTCAAAGTAGGGAGGGACAGGGGTGCATGTCCCCTCATCAGATCTCATTATGCATTAATGGAGCATGTGCCTATCCATCCTTGTTGCTCCCATACATGTCTTTGAACTTCCCCCATTAATACTTGTCCTCTCTTCCAGCTGAGCTTTCTTGAAACCTACTGCTTGGAGTGCATGTTGTGCCTTGAGAAACAAATCCAAAATCAGGCTCAGTCCTTTGCTCTCTCAAATCATCTACACATTGGTGTACTTCTAAAACCAGACTCATGAAAGTGAATTCTACAAATTACACTGTGATATTTTTGAAGGCTGTTAAAGGATTTTACAAAAATATTTGGGGATTTATGCCTCATGAACTATGTAATCTCAAATTAAATAGATACTGTATTAAGGCATCAAAGCAACAGCTTTAATCTGTTTTCCCTGTCTCAATAGTTTAAGAGCTGAGCCTTATCAGAAACAGCTGCTGCTAATGACAGTATAACATTTGCTATATATTTTCCATTATTTTTTACTCCAGTGTTTATCTCTCTTAACTTATTTAACCTATCTGTAAAGGGTGACAGTTTGGCTGGTGCCTGAAGGGGAGGGGGTCCTGTTATTCACTTGTTTTGTATAGCCAGCTTAAATATTTAAAAGTCTGTATTGTGGAATTAGAATATAGTGATCCTGAGGGGAAAAAAAAAGTAACTGATGCTTAACTGCAATATGAATCAGATGGAATTTTTTTGATTACCACAATAAGTGCATTCCAGTGACTGAATATCTCCACCGCTAAAAATATGTGGGTATTTTTACTTAGCTTTGGGGTAGGTGGCATTGAAATTCATATGGTTGCAGCTATCTGCAAAGGTGATCTTGATACCAATATGATTTTTCTCCACCCAAAGAGCTGGCAAGCAGGCCCCCCACAGTCCTCATTTGAGAGGGTGGGAAAGGCCCAGTTCCTTGCTTTATAATTTCCCCCAGTATGTAGTGGGTCACAGTTGAAACATTAACTCTGCAGCTCCTGGAATGCATTTTCTGCCTTTTGGGGAAAGCTATATGGGCCACCATGCAAAGCCTAGGCTGTGCAAAATACCTTGCAGGTTTAGTGTTTTATGTTTAATGTCTGAAATAGGTGAGCTAGGAAAACATATTAGGATATGTTTTCCCAAAGTGAGGTGAAAATAACTTTATGAAAGAACTAAAAGACCTTCACTCCTTTTAACACGATTTGAGGCTTACTCTGATGTATTTCAAACCCCAGTGTCATTTTAAAAATATAAATGTAGAGGTTGTGTGATTAGAGAAGTGGATCCTGTTCTCTTGCCTGCAATTTTTCTTGTGTTTGGCTTGACTCTAATGAGGGTGAACTTTTGTTCATTTTGTTTTGATTCTGTTTTGATGATGTTGTATAGTACCCCAAGCACCTCAGTCATGCCAATGGGGCTTTATAAATAAGTTATTAATTATTATTTACATATATTTAAAAAGGGAACAGTTTCAGAAGCAAAAATAATCTTCCCACTCAGGATTGCTTTCCTAGAAGAAGTCTGATTAGTAAAATGTTTCATGAATTTTTAACTGCTTTTAAGATGATTTAACAGCAGGAATCAAGCAGAAAAGCCATCATTGTGAGTTCTGTTTGCTCTCTGAAGGCTCTAGTAGCAAGCCCTCTGCAGGTCACAGATGGTCTGTGGGCCAAAGTTTCAGAACCAAAGCACTAATCAATCAAGACAAGTCAGACAGCACCATCAATCATTTTGGAGAGCTCATTCTTTCATTCATAGAACTCTGACACTGGTTTCTTTTTAAAAAGAATAGCCCCTTTAAGAAATAATCTAAAAAGTAATTGTCAGTTCTCTGTGGAACAAACTTCTGTATATGTTGAAGTTTCGCTGGGAGGAAAAAATAATTTATTTTCAAACCAGCTGTAATCCCAAATCAGAAATGAGAAAACTGAGATGCTGCTTATAACACGCAACCTCTCCACCATATGACAGTAGAAGAAGGTGCTGGTCAGCTCAAGATACCCATTTCAGAAAGGTGCTGTGGAAATCACAGTTTGTCTCGCTAACAAATGAAAAGAAAACTTAAAAAAAAAAGTCTACATCCATTTTGAACTCTCTCACCACCAGCTGGCCTATCACGATTAAAACAAATGTGGAAAATTAAAATTAGAAAATGAAGGAATTAAATATATATACTGTTTATTTATAAGCAAAAGAAAAAAAGGAAAAGGAAATAATAAAACTAATAATTCTTCATAGAATAGAAAGTATTAAAAGCATTTATGTAAAAATAAAGACAAATAATATTTGTCAGTGACAAACTGAAGTGTTTTTAAGACTTCACTTTCAATGCCTTCTTGCTGTGGGGCCTTCAGTTTGACTCTGTGCACATCCCAAGCCAACTAGCAAGAACTTATTTCCCCATCAGCAATGGAAGAGGAATAAACTGATTTAACCTGATACCATGGGGAGTATGGCCTGGCAGCCCTTGGGAGCAAGGAGTCCTAGGTTAATACCTGCACTGGAGTTGCTTCTACTCCTTGCATGTACCTGACTTCTTATTGGAGATGCTTTTACCCGAATTAGAGTGGAACTGAAACCAATATAATTTTTTGAAGGTTGGGACATATGTCATATTATTTTATTTTAGTTTTGAATAGATCTTGCTAGAAGAGTGTATAAGGGACACAGATCACTTGGACACTGTGCTTTGTCATGAAGAAGCCTATACTGAGAGTCTAGACTGAGACTGGAACATTTGTTTCCAAGACTATTTTAAAGCAAGATGCCCATGCCAGACTGGCATCACCGAAAACGCTGAGGCAGAAGGACGGCTGCCTGCTGCTGCTCATTGCACAGACCCACATGCTACCTGGGAGGGGATCTCAGTCATTTTTTTCTGCCAGGGTCTCCTTTCTGGGTTGTACCATGAACTCTGACAGGAGCAGGGAATAGGCCAACTGTGAGCAGAATTATATAGAAAGTTTACAAGTTTCCCAAATTGCTATCTTTTTCCTTTTTTTTCCCTTGCAGTAGCACTGGTCATCCTTCTCTAAACTGATGGGACAAAGCAACAGAATCTGAGTATCCCTACTAGGATATAATATTCAGGCTATCTGGCCAGGAGATCTGAAACAACTAACCCATAAAATTGCCTAAATCATCCCTGAAAAGTAGTATCCTCCACTTTCTCCCCAAGGAAGGGAGAGGTCCCCCTCTTTCCTTCTCACTGACACTCCATAGTGATCATTTGTCTTATGTAGCCTAACAACCCAGAGCAATTTCTGAAATGCATATTTACACCATTAAAAAAAAAAAAAAAACCCTACTTCGTTAGTCTGCACCTCTTTTTTGGCAATTGAAAATGCTTTACAGTTGAATACTTTTTCTTTTTTAAACAGTTTGTTTCTCTCATGAACTGATCTCTCTTTGGATGCTGAAAAAGTGTTCCCCAATTTCATGTTTTGATTTACCCCAGTCATTTTCACTGTCAAGATCCCAAGGACTAGAACAATCCCCCTGGAAGAAATGGTATTGACTGCATTTTTTGTTTCATTGGGTTTATGGCCCCAACCCCACATTGGCTCTGAATCAATCATTCAATGTCAGGAACAGGGAGTACCCAAGAAAATGATATATAACAAACATTTTTACTGGCTTTGGTTGCAGAAAGATTTTGCTTTCCAAAAACTGAATGTTGAGTCGCTTTGACCTGACGGGGTACTGCTATGCCAAGAAAATTTTCCCTGGACTTGTTTTCCTGAACACATTTTTCCAGCAGGAATTAGTAATCCAAATGTGTTGCTTTTCATTATTTCACCTGCCTAGCCTTAGTTACCCATAGGAAACATCCAGAGTGTAGAAGCAAACCTTTGGTAGCATTCCTAGGAAAGCTTGAAGAAGAGAGAGCCAAGCTTTGCCCTGCAGCCATTGCCTACTTTTATATGTTCCCAGATCAATAACTAAAAGGGTGCAAAGCCAGCTGGCCACCAGGGCAGCAGCACATCTCAACACTAATGAGAGTGACCTTTCCACCTGCAGCTTCACATGACTGAAATCAGGGAAAATTAGTTTACTCAACTCAGAACTTGTATAACTGGCAGTGCTAGAGCTGAAATTCTTTCTCATGGTGTGATGAATACATTGTGGGTCTATTTGAAAATATTGTAGAAATCAGAATGAAGATAAAAGGGTTACAACTGAACCAGCTAGATCCTCTGTAGTTTCTGATGGTTAGGTGAAGAATAATGATGTCTCCAAGGTGTCTGTCCTTCCATTTGGTGAGTTACACATTTAACTGAAAAAATCACTGCTGTTAAACTAAAGGTCCTGCTGCTTATGCAGTTTACAAAGACTCTTAAAATTATGGACAAGAACATAGTTTTGTGAAGAAAGGGATGCTGTTGTGTGAGTTGAAGAGTAGTGTTTAAAAGCTTTGCTCATCCCAGAGCAGTCACGTCACTTTTCATTTGCTGTTATAATTTAACCTAAAAAGGACCTTGAGATCTTAATTATCTATCTGTTCGTTCATCCATCCTATACTAAATACTTTTAAAGTAGTTGATATATTTATGGAATACTCTAAATATTTTAAATATGAGCAAAGAAGGAATTTTGCCACTTAAATAGTATTTTATACAACAAAAATATAGTTCAAAAGGAGAAAAAAAAAATTAAAAGAGTATCACTCTACTAAGTTTCAGCTAAAGGTGAATTCCAAGCTGAAATTCAATGTTTTATCACACAGGGTTATCACAGTTCTCATTTTAAATATAAATATAATAAATATAATACACTGCAATGAAATACAAAGTCAAATATTCCTTTGTAATGCAGGATTCACCCAATAATCACTGTTTAAGGATAAACATTAGCAGAATTTTTTCCACAGATTGCATTTCAGGAGTTGTTTCTTTAAATTTTGCAGAGGTAGGAGGTCTTTGTGTGCCTAACCAGTAAAGCACATCTTGATAGATTTTGTTCAGCTGATTTTTCTTTTCATTTTCCCTTTCAAACACTTTGAAAAGCAACTGCCTGACCATGCAGTGTAAACTACCTAAAGTTGTTTAACTCAAATCCTTTAGTTATAGCAATATGTATATAGCAATAAATGACTTGTCAGTAATAGGGAATATAAATAGGGATAGTAGACTTTGCCTGTCATACTGGTGTTAAATTCCCAAAGTTGATGATCAAAAAAAGGCAAGAAATTTAAAGAGATGCTATAGTTGTTTAACAGCAGTGCCCTTACTTGGTACCATCTAGATCCCATTTGGAAACTGTCTAATCCCAAATGTCCCATATACTTGAGGTTTTCTAACTACACATATAGCAGAGCTGTGTCTGACCTTACTGGTTCATGAATAATCAGGATACATAGTTTTTTTCCCTTTAAAAGTCAAGGCTTCTGTGAGTTCAATTTAACAATATGTTCAAGGTACTAGAATACATTAAGGGTTATCCTCAGGTGAATGTGTAAAATTATATTCGTATTCTAGTTAAGTATAAAATCCGTTGTTTGATTAAAGTATCATCTTCCAAAGCTCACTGGTAAAAATACAGCCCTAACTGAATGACTTAAATCAGAAAACTTTCTTGAGTCAAAAAGAAATAGGAACAGGATTTTAAATTAGACGTTGGCAGTTGACATATGTGACATTTTTGGAGTAGCCCCAAGCTGGCTCCACCACTGTCTACATCTGATTTTGAGTCCTGCTTCAGACCCTTAGAGATATTTCTGGACTCTCACATAACAGAACTTTTTCTGACCAAGATCTCCAGAGATGATTATAAACTCAGAAACTTTGAAAATATAAGATGACAGATTGGGACCATGATTTTTCTCACAATATGTGACTATTGTGGATGTGGTGTTTCCTCATGATTCTGAGACCTCTCTGCTAGCCTCTACTTTTTTTTTTTCAGACTTTCAGTCAACTTTCTTCACATTCCAACAATCTTACAGGTAACATAAAGACATTCTCTTTGTTCCTCTCTCTCTGAGCTTCTCAGACTTCATTGCTTTTAAAGGACTGTACCACCCATCAATTTCTTTCTTAATCTCTTTCCCTTATTGAAGTCCCACTGCCTGAAACACCCTCCTGTGATGGTTTCCCACCCTTCATTGATGACGATGTTCTCAGATGCTCCCAACTGAATAAGACCTATCAAAGTTAATTATTCTTTGTTGCTCCTAATCTGGACAAGATACAACTCATGTCCTGAAAGCAGCTAGCTCATACATTGAAATATTCAGTGATACAGCAATTTCAGATCAGCACCTAGAATTCACATCTTTGTACATTGTTTAAATCATCATTCTACCTTTATACGTAGTTTCGCAGACAGTGTTCTAGTGACTTATAATCACAGAAAAAAATGGGCCACTAAAGAGCTTACCTGTTATAATGATAATCCTTGGAAGTTATCATCCTACTCCAGGCCACAGAAGCCAGGCTATGGAAACACTTTACAATGAATTTAGCTGGCTGAATTTAGGACTGTTGCACAGGTCTCTTGAGAACTTATTAATTAGATATAACCAAAATATTTAAGGACCTCAGATGGAAAGCTCTAATAAGTATGTTAATGTTCAAATGGAAACAAATGTAGAAGTATATACTCACCAGGAAAGAAAATTCTTTAAATAGTTGTTCAGTATTTATTCCCAATGGAATGAAAAAAAAGAACCCATAAGTCTCAACAAAAGACATCTCTCTGCAAATCCAAATTGCAACAGGTCATGTGATGGAAGAGACTATCAGTAGCGTGAGGACACGAGACCAAAAAAGGAACCTGTGGATCACAGAAAAAGGTTTGGTGTATCTGTTGGCTTGACAAAAGCACATTTAACTTGCCAGGTTAAGTGGTAGGCACATGTGGAAGGGAAGTGCCCAGGTCAGTGGGTTGCAACCATGGACCACACTTAGCAGCTGAGCTTCTCCAAGGGCAGGATCCATGAGGTGGCACCTCTCTGATGGTGGCACAAGGTCGCAGCTGCTCTGTTACTTTGTCACCCTATGTGCTAGGTGGGCCTGGCAGGCAGATTGCATGTCATTGGGCTCATGGGCCCCAGTGTACAGGGTCACCAAATGAGAGAGGCTTTGGGGACGTGGCAGCAAATGCCTCAAAGGCTGGCTCTCAAAGTATGGGACAGTGGGATGCAGAAGCCAACAGTGTCAGCCTTATCACTAACCAGAAAGCTTCACCAGCTTCACCAGAGAGTTTCAGGTTCTTCAAAGGAGTAAGGAAAGGATGGAGTCACATCACCTACCACACCACCTTCCAGGGCCAAAAATTTAGTGAACCCTTAAAACTTTGGACATTGTCAAGGGCCTAGGTTAGTGGTACAGTGACACAGTTTGGCCCAAATGCTTCAGCCCTAATAGAGGAAACCTCGACTACCTAATATTTAAAGCCTTGCTTAATTATACAAGCAAGCTAAACTAAAGACAGTGGACAGTCTTATTTAAAATAATCTTTTTAAATAATATGTTTTTTGCATCAAAATTAAAATGACCAGGATTCATTATTATTATTATTAGAAATTAAAGCAACAACTATACATGTTTTGGGTCTCAGATGCTTTTGCCCTATTTGTTCCCCCATTTCTTCTAATTTTCTTTTTGCAGAAGAAAAGAAAGATACTAATAAAATGGAAGGAAAATCAAATAAGAAAAACTCCCAATTGTTTTCATCTGGTTTTAGTTTATAATAAAAAATGTGAAATCTTAAAAATAGTACTAAGTATTTTTTGCATTCACTTTGTACTTTAGAAAATTAACAGTTCCATAATTCTTATTAGATTGGAGGATATTTTTTCTAGAAATTAATTCCCTTTTCAATTTTGTTTAATTCAGTCCCATTGTATCTTTTTCACCAGTTGCTGGTCAGCAAAGAAGAATGGAAAGAAACATCACAGTTGCTCTGACAGATTCAGATAGTTAAGAAATACCCCATATCTCCATTCTAATTGCACTAATGTGGTACAGCATTTTTCTTCTCCGCATACATTTAAAAGGCAAATTATAGTTATTTCAGGGATTTTTTTCCCTTGGTATGGAAAAGTGAGATTCTACACAACTATACTACTAGTTGACTGACAGTCGATTTGATGCATATCTTCTTCAAAAACATGTTGTCTGAACCATTATACCAAGAGGTCTTAGCATTTCCAGCCCCTTCCAACTCCTTGCTCTGTTATATTTACACCTTTGCCAAAAACAAAAAAACAAAAAAAAACTTAAAGGATTACAAAGTATCTTGTAATGACATTCATATGAACACTGCCAAGCATGAAGAAAATAAGAAAGTAGGTATGGATGTTAGTAGTAAAGATTATTCACCTACTTGAAAACATTAAGACATCATATTGGTCAAGTCTAAGGTCTATCCAGCCCTGTAGCAGATGACTACAGAAGAGCATAAGAAAAGGCAAGCATTTACTGATACAACCCTTCAGCAACCTATGGCCCAGGGTTTTCCTGACCCAAAGGCAGTACCTGTGTATAAAAGCACTTTTGTTTATCTGTTCTGAGCCAGCCACCTCAGGGTCCTCTGCACAGCACCCTGTTGTCTAGAGGCACAGCAATCTTTGCAGAAGGCCTCTTTGAAGATGGAAAAGTTATACTGTTGTTTCATGTTTTTGTCAAGACCAAACAAAGGAATGTTATCATAATCAAGATACAAGACAACCAGGTAAGAATTCAAGCTGTGCAGATGGACAGAAAGACTAAATTTCAGAGAGATGCTGTAGAAATAGTTGGAAAGCTGTGCAGTTAGCTTAGAGACAGTATAAAGCCAGAAATATAAGCAATGTTCAAAGTATAAACTTATTTAATGGCATCCTTTAATGGCAGCTAGGAGTGGCTGCTGCTAACAAGCTCTCTTGATTGCCCCTGACCAGAGGGAGTTGGGGTCTTTGATCCTGGTGGCCTTTGATTAGGGCAGGTCAAGCACCCTCTTAGCCAGTGCTAGGGAGAGGCCTATATAAGAGCCAGGCCTAGAGCACAGTGAACAGATGCAGCAGTTTGGGCTCTGACTAGAACCTGAGGATCTTGTTGGAAGTTGTGGGCTTTCTGAGGACCCCCAAGGAACTAGAAGGTGGTTGCTGCGAGCAGGAAAGGGGAAGCTAGGCAAGGACAACTGCAGGAGGCCTTGACTTCTCCTGGGAGAAGCTCTAGCTAGGAGTGGCTGCTGCTAAGGAGCTCTCTTGGTTGCCCCTGACCAGAGGGAGTTGGGGCCTTTGATCCAGGTGGCCCTTGATTAGGGCGGGTCAAGCACCCTCTTAGCCAGTGCTAGGGAGAGGCCTGTATAAGAGCCAGGCCTAGAGAGCAGTGAACAGGGGCAGTGAACAGATGCAGTGGTTTGTGCAGCAGGGTGCAAGAAGGCACCTTTGTTTCCAATCCCTGTGGTGTATGCTTCCTCAGATATGGTCATGACATGCTGCAGAGCATGTTCCCCAGTGGCTGTTGAAGTTGCTTTATCAGCTGTGTCAGAGGCTGGGACCCAGACCGACCCTCTGACAGCAGATGCAGCCCTACAGGTCTCAGGCTGCAGGGAGTGCTTGGGGCCTCTCCGGGAGGCCTGGGCTGGCAGCCAGCTCTCCTGCAGGAGGTGTGCTGCTGTTGGTGAGTTGTGTCGTCAGGTAAGGGAGTTATGGGAGGAGGTCAGTAGGCTGCGCAGCATCCGAGAAGATGAACAAGAGATAGACAGGGTATTCTCGGAGACTGTGCAGATTCGGGAGTCCCAACCCCCCACAGCAGTGGAGTTGCCGGAGGGCTCTGTGCCGTGTGAAATGGTACATCATAACACCATAGAAGAAGGCTGGAAACTGGTCACTGCTTGTAGGAGGAGAAAGGTTCCTACTCCTCCCGAAGACTTGCAGCTGAAGAACAAGTTTAGTGCCCTCCAGGACGAGGAGGAGATGGGCATGGCTGCAAGGGAAGTACCTGGGACAACAGACCCTGTGCCCTGCCGGAATGCCCGGAAGCAGAGGCAGGTGATTGTTGTGGGGGACTCCCTGCTGCAGGGGACGGAGGCATCTATCTGCCGACCAGACCTCATGTCTAGAGAGGTTTGTGGCCTGCCAGGGGCTCGTGTGAGAGATGTCATGCAAAGACTGCCAAGACTTGTCCACGCTTCAGACTATTACCCACTGCTGCTCTTCCATGTGGGCGCCAATGACACCAAGGGCAAACTGGAGACCATCAAGCAGGATTTCAGAGCTCTGGGGATGGTGGTCAAGGGTCTGGGAGCCCAGGTCATCTTCTCCTCAATCCTGCCAGTGAGGGGGATGGATGAGAGGAGGAGGAGACGGACTTTCCAAGTTAATGACTGGCTGCGCCACTGGTGTTGGCAACAGGGTTTTGGTTTCTACGACCATGGGACCCTGTTTGAAGATCGACAACTGCTGGGGAGAGATGGGATCCACCTCACGAGGCGGGGCACGCGGGTCTTTGCCAACAGGTTGGCCAGCCTGGTAAGGAGGGCTTTAAACTAGGAAAGATGGGGGAAGGGGAGAGTTGTAGTGCCAGGGTAGCTGGCAAAAGACAGCTCAAGTCAGGACGCCTCCAGCAGGTGAATGAAGCCAGGGAAGTGTGCATGGGATGTGGCTATGGAGGATCTTCTTGTATCCCTCCTGGGAAACCTGCATGCTCGATCACCTCTCGGAAATGCCTGTACACCAACGCACGCAGCATGGGGAATAAACAGGAACTAGAGATATGTGTGCGGTCGCAGGGCCAAGATCTCATTGCCATTACAGAGACATGGTAGGATAGCTCACATGACTGGAGTGCTGTCATGGATGGCTACGTGCTTTTTAGGAAAGACAGGCCAGGAAAGAGAGGTGGTGGAGTTGCTCTTTATGTAAGAGAGCAACTGGAATGTATTGAGCTGTGCCTAGGGGTGGATGAAGAGCGAGTCGAGAGCTTATGGGTAAGGATTAAAGGGCAGGCTAGCATGGGTGACACTGTTGTGGGTGTTTACTCCAGGCCAGCTGATCAGGAAGAGGAAGTCGATGAGGCCTTCTACAGACAGCTGGAAGTAGCCTCACGATCCCAGGCCCTGGTTCTCATGGGGGACTTCAATCAGCCTGATATCTGCTGGAAAGACAACACAGCTAGGCACACAGTCCTGGCGGTTCCTGCAGAGCATTGGTGACAACTTCTTGACACAGGTGGTGGAGGAACCAGCAAGGAGAGGTGTGCTGCTGGACCTTGTACTAACAAAGGACTGGTTGGAGATGTGAAGGTCAGGGGCAGCCTTGGCTACAGTGACCATGAGATGGTGGAATTCAGGATCCTGTGAGGAGGAAGCAGGGCAATAAGTAGGATCGCAACCCTGGACTTCAGGAGAGCAAACTTTGGCCTCTTCAGGGACCTACTTGGAGGAATCCCATGGGTTAGGGCCCTAGAAGGAAGGGGCGTTCAAGAGAGCTGGTTAATATTCAAGCATCACTTCCTCCAAGCTCAAGATCAATGCATCCCTACGAGTAGGAAGTCAAGCAAAGGAGGTAGGAGACCTGCATGGATGAGCAAGGAGCTCCTGGCAAAACTCAACCAGAAGAAGGAAGCATACAGAAAGTGGAAAGGGGGACAGGCCACTTGGGAGGAATATAGGAACGTTGTCAGAGTATGCAGGGATGCGACGAGGAAGGCTAAGGCCCGTTTGGAATTAAATCTGGCTAGAGATGCCAAGGACAACAAGAATGGCTTCTTCAAATACATCAGTAGCAAGAGGAAGACTAGGGAAAATGTGGGTCCTTTGCTGAATGGGATGGGCGCCCTGGTGACGAAGGATGCAGAGAAGGCAGAGTTACTGAATGCCTTCTTTGCTTCAGTCTTTACTGTGGCAGATTAATGGCATAGACTCAAGACATGGTGCATCTTGAGACCCTTATTGTTTATTCTAACACATTTATACTAAAAAGTTAGCTACTTCAGTGATTTCAGAGATACACTTTGCTAAGCCAATTGTTATGCAGATTATGTCACAGGTAGCCAATAATTGTACCGATCACGTACGCAGCGATCATGCCTTGTCCTTTGCTGTTTGCTTCTTTGTTGGAGAAACGCTGTCTTGTTCTTAGCCTTGGTTCCCACCGGCTTCTGCTGGTTTATCTGTACTTTCTCAAGATGTATCATCCCCAGCTGCACTGGTGTCCTTGGGTATGCTTGCTCCTGTTGAGACTCTTCTTTGTTCGAGCTAGCAACAGTTTCCCCATTCACCTTTTCCCACGGCTTGCTACTTGCAATTCCCCTCCAACTTAACCCTGTCATGACTCTCCACACTTTACTGCTCAGGCCAGCCCTCAGGAACCCCAGACCCTGGAGGCAAGAGAGAAAGTCTGGAGAAAGGAAGACTTTCCCTTGGTCGAGGAGGATCGGGTTAGAGATCATTTAGGCAAACTTGACACCTACAAATCCATGGGCCCCGATGGGACGCACCCATGAGTGCTGAGGGAGCTGGCGGATGTCATTGCTAGGCCACTCTCCATCAACTTTGAAAGGTCATGGAGAACAGGAGAGGTGCCTGAAGACTGGAAGAAAGCCAGTGTCACCCCAGTCTTCAAAAAGGGCAAGAAGGAGGACCCAGGGAACTACAGACCAGTCAGTCTCACCTCCATCCTGGGAAAGGTGATGGAACAGCTCATCCTGGAGGCCATCTCCAAGAATGTGGAGGAAAAGAAAGTGATCAGGAGTAGTCAGCATGGCTTCACCAAGGGGAAATCATGCCTAACCAATCTGATAGCCTTCTCTGATGGAATGACTGGCTGGGTAGATGAGGGGAGAGCAGTGGATGTTGTCTACCTTGACTTCAGCAAGGCTTTTGACACTGTCTCCCATAACATCCCCATAGACAAGCTCAGGAAGTGTGGGTTAGATGAGTGGACAGTGAGGTGGATTGAGAACTGGCTGAATGGCAGAGCTCAGAGAGTTGTGATCAGTGGTGCAGAGTCTAGCTGGAGGCCTGTAGCTAGCGGTGTCCCCCAGGGGTCAGTACTGGCTCCAATCTTGTTCAACTTCTTCATCAATGACCTGGATGAAGGGACAGAGTGCACCCTCAGCAAGTTTGCTGATGATACATAACTGGGAGGAGTGGCTGATACCCCAGAGGGCTGTGCTGCCATTCAGAGAGACCTGGACAGGCTGGAGAGGTGGGCAGAGAGGAACCTCATGAAGTTCAACAAAGGCAAGTGCAGGGTCCTGCACCTGGGGAGGAATAACCCCATGCACCAGTACAGGTTGGGGGTTGACCTGCTGGAGAGCACCTCTTCCGAGAAGGACCTGGGAGTGCTGGTGGACAAGTTAACCATGAGGCAGCAATGTGCCCTTGTGGCCAAGAAGACCAATGGTATCCTGGGGTGCATTAGGAAGAGTGTTGCCAGCAGGTTGAGGGAGGTGATCCTCCCCCTCTACTCAGCCCTGGTGAGGCCACATCTGGAGTACTGCGTCCAGTTCTGGGCTCCCCAGTACAAGAGAGACATGGCCCTACTGGAGCAAGTCCAGCGAAGGGCTACAAAGATGATTAGGGGACTGGAGCATCTCTCTTATGAGGAAAGGCTGAGAGAGCTGGGCCTGTTTAGCCTGGAGAAGAGAAGGCTGAGAGGAGATCTTATCAATGTGTACAAGTATCTGAAGGGAGGGTGTCAAGAGGATGGAGCCAGACTCTTTTCAGTGGTGCCGAGCGACAGGACGCGAGGCAACAGGCACAAACTGAAACACAGACAGTTCCCTCTGAACATGAGAAAAAGCGTCTTCACTGTGAGGGTGACAGAGCACTGGAACAGGTTGCCCAGAGAGGTTGTGGAGTCTCCTTCTCTGGAGATATTCAAAAGCTGCCTGGATGTGATCCTGTGCAACGTGCTCTAGGTGACCCTGCTTGAGCAGGGGAGTTGAACTAGATGGTCTCCAGAGGTCCCTTCCAACCTCAGCGATTCTGTGATTCTGTGGTCCATAGTACGATACTCTTTATTATGCCTATTGATGAGGAAAAATAAATTGTTAGAATACAAGGAGGCCATTGAGACTGAATTAATTCTAAGCTATCTTTTGGACTTTTCTTGATGGAGCCACTTCACCCCATCCGGACTAATCCACTTAAGTGGCAAGCCTTGCAGATGGAGCTGACAGCAGTCATGATTTACATAGTGTAATTCAAAAAAAACCCCCCAAAAATAAAAAACAAAAACTGTGTGTGAGAGCTGTGGATACACTGAGAAGACAAATCAGTTTTATCTGAGTTTGGTAAACAATTTTGGGGGAACATGCTCTTCACAGAAGTGGTCTGTAAATCACTAGAACAGGGTGGGGAAAGTTAGCAAGCGGTGTTCCCTGGTTTTATATTTATGTTCTCTTTGTTAAATATTTTTGTTAATCCTCTAAATCAGAAGACTGCTCAGGAGCAGTTCTCCAAAGAACTTAGTATTTACTGTCTGAAATGGGTGAATAGCTGTCTGGTCATACCTCCTGGAAGAGCTCTTCCTGTTCCTTCTTCTAAGAAATATATGTACACCAAGGCTCACATTTTCAAAGACATTTCAGAACCTAATGGAATTTAAACATCTAAATATCTTTGGTCATTTTGAAATTCCATTAGATGCCCCATCTGCATCTTTCGGTGCCAGAGTACCTCTTAAAATGTGGACATACTGTCATGAAGTTCTTCAAGATTCAGTGTAGTGAAGATTAGCGAAGACATCAGTTTGATTTTGAAATTCATGTCCATTTGTGCTGACCAAATTCATTTTATCAGCATTTGTGGAACACACATAAAAATGGCTACTTGGGTATTCATGTAACCTTGAACAAAGGTTAATCTCCCATCCATCTTACTATACATCATCCATGGATACAGAACTAGATGTTCAAAATTATCACATGTAACCACATGCCTACATTTATGTGTACTAAACTGCCACATCCAAATCTGTTTTATGTACCCCTGTGATCTTTCTCTAAGGCAGATTAAATGTGGATTGGTGCCTAATCAATGAGTGTCTGATTTGTGTATGTGCGGAAAGTATTTGGTCTCTGGTGCTTCAGCATGAATCACATTTTTCATTGACTTGGTCACCAATTTATCTGTCCTTCACTGTGAATGAATGGGCATATTTTCAGCTGAAATTAAATGAGCACAGGTATTATGAACCAAGAGAAATATGTCTTAAAGTGTGTTACTAATTATTTATGTGCAACTCGTAATCCTTGTCTAGCCATTGCCCTATCCATTTTTAACTTTTCCTTTTTTCTGTAATAGTCTTTTAGATAAAAATAATTGGGTACTTAAATATTTCTAAAGCTAGCAATTAAAAAATACTTTACTGCATAACCAATATGTCTTGGGATGAATACATTATGGAAAAAGAAGACTGTCAAGCAGTCCACAAATTAGATTCCAAATCTGAGTGCCAAGTCTTCTGCCTACTCCTTATAAACAGCACAAAACAATATTGTTGAAGCCGCTGATGAGAGAGTAGAAGTGTACTCATTTACTGTTAATTCTGTGTTCTGGAAATCCTAAGCAGTGGCAAAAATGTGTTTAAATCATATGGGTCTCCATTTGTCACTGAAGTCTAAAATTAAGTATGTACTGGGGGAACAAGTTTTATGTTCACAGCTTAGAGAGAAGGCAAGGAACCGCTGCACACTACATGAAGTATATTTATCTGCTGGTTTTGAGTCCACCGGTTGTACCTTTACATACATATAATTATATTCAGGATAAGCTCCTAACCTAGAATGACTGGACTATTTCAAACTGTTAAGGAAGAAAATTTGTCTATCAATGGTCTAAATTGATATTAGAATCAATGAGTAATTTGTGACGGGAAAGGATTTTGAAAAAAGAAGACCTCACTCTCTCACTTATGTAAATTGCCGTGGAGCAATTACAACCGACTTTAGTATCTAAGGAGACGGTAAGGATTTGTGGTAGACAATCATTAATATGAAGTAATTCAGACTACATAATTTCATCTAAAACACCTCAGGTGGTCAACAAAACTTTTTGAAAAGGATAACAGCTGAGGGCACAATCTTCATCTAGCTAAGGAGGTCTCTAAAGTGGCTTTGATGTGTGAAAGAACAGCAGTATTTAGTCTTATGATGAGAATATTCAAATGCACTGCAAAGACAGGAGCATGACTCTGTATCCTAGCTGCAAGAGCACCTAGCAGGCCAAAACCTGAGTCCAAGCACTGCTTTCAGGGCTATTAATGCATTTTTGCCATCTGTTGCATATAATATACAGAAACTGTCTTTGAAGCATGGGCTAGAGCTTGGTTCCTAGTTGCGGTGCTTCCTGTTTCTGACCCTGTGGATCTTAGATTATTTTCTGGAGCTCACCTTCAACATTCCCAGCAGTACCTCTATTTAGCTTGATGATACATGCTTTCTGGTAGCAGGAACATTGTTGGTTGAGTCTCCTTCAGGCAGAGAAGGTGACCAAGCCTAGCTGTCTTCCATTCAGTTGGGCAGTGTTTGAACCACAAGGTTGTACTGGGAAAGAAGAGTTAAAAACAGTCCTGCCTGCTCCTGATACCTCACTGCAATAGCACAAATCAGTCTTTGAATGAAGAGAGGTAGCTCCCTATCTTCAGGAGAGTGATGAAGCTGTAGGTCCTATGGATGGAGATGCCTCTCTGCAGCTCTGAATAAGTGGAAAATTTGAAGACAGTTCCTTTTGCCTAGAATTTCCAAGTGGGAAACTGCAAACATCACACAGTACACAGTTTGCATATGCATCTGATATTATGTCTTTTCTGCTTAGCATCCTGGAGGTTGGATTCTGTCCTAATAATCTATGTCTTCCCATGCATTATCAGGAGACCTTAAGTACCTAACTGGTGGGTTCTGTATTCCTTTTGAGAAGCCAGATACTGGAAAGATAGGTGTTGTATCATCCAACTGTTAGCAGTCAGAGTGCCTTTTGTGCCATGTCCCCAAGACACAACATAGTCCAAACCCCACCAAATTCACTAGGTTTGACTTCAGGAAGTTACCTCAAGCATCAGAGATGGTGATGTCCTCCATACTCAGACCATTTGGGTATGTACAGTTAAGTTGACCTAGCCGGCATTTTTAGAAAAATGAGGAAGCTGGGGACAGTATATATTTTTTGCTCAAAATTTAAAAAACTCTGAGGAGTATCTAAGTACCATCTAAAAATGTTAAATTCTGAAAAAATTCATTTTTTCTAACTAACCCATTGGAAGTCTATTATATTTTCCTTTTTCTGGTCTCCATGAGAAAGGAGAGATGATCACTTAGCTAGCCAGCCAACCTCACAAGCCTAGGGTTGGTCTGTGGGGATAGCTGCTAATTTTCAGAGCTAGAGTTATGAGGGCAAAGATTTATGTAGGAATGGACGACTCATTAACATAAACATGTCAGGAATTAACTACTCCTTCAGACTAATTCTGCTGGATTCCCTAGGGTTTTTTTATAATGACCTCAGTTTACAGTGAAGTACTGTTTTGGAGGAAAGGCAGTTTAATGCTGTCAGAAGGACTTTCGATAGGATTAATGGAATGAACTTGGCAGTGTAAACAATGACACCATGGACATCCTCAGCAAACATCCCAATACAAAAGCAGTATCCTTTGCATGTAGAGGTTTGGTGTTCTCAGGTATTACTCATCAATAAGTCATGTATGTAGCTGTATGTATGTTTTAAAATATAACATTTACTATAATTTGCTGTTTCATCCCACTAAAAGGTATATCTATGAACTCTTCATATGCAACCATACGAAGGATTATGATTATAAATTCAGCCACACCTTTTCATGATTTCAAGCCACTTTTCTCATGAGATGCTCACCAACTATATGACATTTTTTATGAGATTGGGAAAAAGAGCTTGCCACTGGAAAACAAAGAAAAGTGTTCTAAGGAATCTTCTGGATGTAATTTGTTTCACATATTTATAGCCAAGTTACTTATTGCTTTCAGTCAAAATAATGAAACTAGTACTCCTGGATGTCTGTTTATGTTTTCTAGACTAAAAGACCTGGTAGGAGTTTATATGAGTAGAAGACCCCGCACGAATTGTTTTAACTTGAGTCAGTCACTGTTATGAATCTGTGGCTCAAACTTATATCTTGTACCTGTAAGCAGGAGTTCTTTGCTGTTCTCCCACTGCATCCATCAAACCTACTGCATCAGGACCTACTCTGAATGTTACAACTTATTTTCCTGATGTGGGAAAGAAAATAAGAATGATTACTACACACTTAACTTTAGAAAGAGATTATACTGCAGACTGTGTACTTAATCAATTTGTTTGTCTAAAGCCTTCTAAGAGAAACTCATCAAATTTCCAACAGTGTTGCAATCTGATGAGTTGAATGAAATTGTACAGATTTAAAAATATATAATGTGTATGTAAAACATAACATAATGTTTCGGGTATTTTGTATAACTGAATTGTTCACTTTTAAGAAAGGAGTTTCTTTGGAATTCTTTAATCTTTAGATAGCTTTGTGGTTTTGATATTGGAAACAACTGTAAAGTAACTGTGAGAGTTACAAACTAGTAACGATCCACTAATTTATTGTATTAAACATTCACATACAGGTAGATACACTGGAAAAATCCAAGCTTGAAATTAAATGTTTAACCATAGCATTTTTTTTCTGTTTCTAATATTTTGTACATGATAACAGATTAAGCTTCTTGTCTATATTCTAATGATGTAATCTTGAAAGCCTTGCATATTACCTTGCTTCAGGATGACTGAGAGTGAATTTTCAAAGTGGTGCATGAGACAGAGGGACACAAATCCTGTTAGTAGATAATGGGATTTTTTTGGCATTTCCTGTGCACCACACTGAGAGACTTAGCCTTGAAATTTTTATTACCTATATTTGTTCAAAGATGATATGTCTTGTAAATACAGATCCTTCTGAATTGGCCAAGTGACCTGTGTTTGACAGGTTAAACCATAATTACTAAATCGATCTTAGAGATAAATAGTGCTGTTTCCCATTCCTTTCTTTGTATCCTTTCTTATTCCTCTCCCATAAAAAAAGAACAAGATACCTCCATCTGTTGCCATGGGCATCTTCAAAGATAGTGGGACACAGGACATGTCAACTTGATTTCTTTCTCTAGGAAAAGAAAGTCAGACTTTTCATAGGTATGCTTACATGCATGCTTCCCTCCATGAATATGAGGAGTCCTATTCATTTCGGGGTTGAGAGGTCAGGACTAATCATTGGAAAAAGGAATTGACTGCTTTTCAAACCCTTGAAATATTTACTGTCAAAGAGAGATCTGACCCTGTTTATTAATCTGATTGTTTACCATAGGTATTTTTATACTGTATTAATCTAAACAGTCGTAGTGACTCCTGCAAATGCTGCAGAAAACTGTAGGCATCAGTCAGATGTTGACTGAGGCAATTAAGTATTAGCATTTATGTCTTCAGTATCATCCTTAAATCTTTCCTATTTCTTGTTCTTCCAATTCTTGATATTCCCATTGCCATAGAAATGTTGTCTCTTTTATTTCTATCTTGAAAATCACCAGGTCACAATAACATTTTGGTGAAATGGATGCCATGGACTAATTCATATTTTGTAGAAAAAGAATCCAGTCTATTTGTTTAAAAATGTATGAGCAGAGAGTGAAAGACAAAGACATATTGGGAACACACAGTCATATAAAGGAGTGACAGTTATACTTTACAAGATGTAGGTTATATTTCAGCCTTTGCTTCATAACTTCCCGTGAGGGACTTTAAATTTTTAGGTGAGACATAAAAAATTATCCTGTGGCCAGGATAATTATCTGCTTCTAAAGTTAAAATCAGTTTGGTTTATACATTCAGGAATTCCTTATTATTTTTATACACTATAGAATATTTTCCTTCAAATGTTTGCATAATTATACATATTTATAATTGCTCCTTTTAAGGAAAATGCAAAATTGTTTAATTTAATTTCATTTGTTTTTAAAAGAATAGGAGAAATACTTTTTCCAGAAGAACATTAGTTATTTATAATTTCATGTGTACCACTGCAGACATTTTAAACCCAAATTTTGTATGAAATATTTTGGCAGGGCTTTAGAAAATGCATTTATTAGTAACAGTTAAGTAAAATCTATATTTTTCTGACAGTAGCCAAAAAATGAAAAAAATAACATGATGCATGAAACTCGTAACCATAGTACTTCAGGTAGTGCACAATGTTTCTCACGGTTAAATCACTGTGCAGTTGTCACAACCACCCATTTTTCAGGTTGATGAACTTAGGTCTCTCTTTCCCTCAGAAAAACAGTTGTACTGAGATAAGGAGAGCAGCTGTGAATGATACAGCAAATCAGTGGTACAGCCACTTGAGAGCTCCTGATCCTCAAACTGTAGCTCATCCTGACTCTAGACCACATTTTTTAGGAAAAAAAAAAAAAAAAGGTTGACCTAATATTTCTGAGTATCTTCTCAGAAAATTAATGAAGCAAAACGACAGCTTCATCAATGGGTGCTTATTCCTTGCACTGCTGTGAATATTGTTCTCTATCTTTTCAGTCATTTCCTTATGGAAATCTGGTGGTTGCTGCTGGCTTAATCTCTGGTGGTGAAGACAAAAGAAAAGAATAAGCAGGTGACAATACCTGGAGCATTTTCTTGAACATCTAACCTTCTGTGCTTATAAATACCATTAAAAAGGAAAATTTCAATAATTTTGACCCTTTTGTCCATCTGGTGACACAATGCTTTGGAATTAAATATGGCTGCAGAGGTTAGTGATGATTCCCTAAATGGAAGAAGAAGAACCTCAGTTTTTTGGAGGCAATTAAAAATTATTGGACACTTTCCTATGAGCTTCAACTTAAGGATGAGTTCATTTAACTCTTAAAAAGGCTGAGCAGGAGAAGAGAACCATCACTGTCAAAGCTGAGTTCAAAGAGTGTGCAAGGTTTCCAATCAGTCCTTTTCTGACTTCTCAATCAAATAACCAGAGACTGTTTCACAGTTAAAAACATAGACATCGTGCCATCATTGAATGTCCTGACAAAATTCCCCTTGATTTTAGTGGTGCAAAGCTGGAGGGTCAAAGTCTGTTGGGCACAGATTTGTGGCAGTCACAGGTAACTCCTCTGAACAACATTTAATGAGTTATAACAGTTTAAAAGTAATCTTCTTCTGAAGAATAAGCAATGTCTTAGAATAATCATCTCAGTGAAAAGTAGAAATCAATCATCTATTCAAATTCCATGAGATAAACCAGAGGAGCCATTGGTCAAAGTCTGGATTCTCTCTTACGTACCGCTGACATTTATCACTCAAAAGGATTTGAAAGGGCCTAAAAATCACCTTTTTGTGCTTGGATTTTACATTACAGATCTTCAGTGTGAAATAAGAAGTGAGTAAGAAGCATCTCTGTGCTGCAAGAGGCTAATCCTTGTTTAGCTGGACACCTCAGTTGGTCTACGAAGTGCCCAATGTTGGCTAAACTCTATTCCCACTGTAGGACAAATGTAACTTTGCCCACTAATAGAAATGGTTGCAGAATTTAACTTGGTGATGATTTTTTTTCGAAAAATCTCTTTGATCAGTCTTCATCTACCCAAGTTTGGTTTTCAGTTGGAAAAAGGAGTAAGAGAACTCATGTCAGAGAGCTAGGAACAACCAGGAAAATCAGTAACTAAGAAAAGAATGGTAGTACAGAAAACTGAAAGCAGCATTAAACTCCATGATTACAAGTTCTTAATAGGGGCACATTTGTAACTGAGAACAAAGCCTGAGTATATCTCATGAAAAAATTAACTCAACTGTAATTATAACTGCAGAAAATATATATATATTTTTTAAGACTAAAGACTGATTTGGGAGTTAGGGGAATAACAGATGCACTTGTGTTCATAGATTGTTTTAAAAGTACACCTTTTCAGTTCTTCTGAAAGCACTGATGCTTCTGGTGCTTGCTTCATTTCAAAATCCAGTGCAAACCTTCCTTTCTGCGGCTGCACTGTGCATGGTTTTATTCAAGAACATGCTGCAGCCAACAGTGTGAGTCGGAAAGTTCTGAAATGTTTTATGAAGTGCCGATGCCACTACACCATGAATTAAAAGCAGACTCAATTATCATTGGCAGGTGAGTTTATTATGCAGATAACGGATTAGCTTAATAAGGAACAGTTATAGTGGAAAATGACTGCAACTTCATTAAACAGGACAACTCCAGAACTGGCAGATAGTCTTGCTGTAACTGCTGCCTGAATCTTTATAAGTTTGAAAATTCCCAGTGCTTGTCAAAAGGACTTAGTTCCTTCTAAACTGTTTTATCCAGAAGTTTCAACTACATTTTTAAGGTACCTCAGAGCAGTTCTCTGAGGATGGCTATTCTTTTTTCGCCTCTTTCATCACATTCCAAATACACTTAACATCTTAACCTGCTATATTGCTAGTTCAAGGAACAGTTGAAATGTTTTTACCATTTTAGTAATGCTATGAGGAAACCAACAGATTAATGACTCTTTGCGTATTGGCTGCTACCTGTTCTGGTACCAGACCTGTCATGGTATATCTGTAGAAGCCATTCTGCAAACAAAGGGCTTGGATCCACAAGTTGTTGACTTCTAGGTATGCTCTAAATGAGGGTCCTCTCTTTCCTAAGAGCATGTAGATGTCAATCTGTATACTGGCTATGTGGTGAACTTTTAGGAAAAAAGGAGGGGTAATCCCTTACTGCAAAATAATTTTTCATTAAATTGCTCTTAGCATTAAAATAGAATGAAGGCTATAGTGCATCTATAATCAGATTTTCTGTTTTCTGAGATCTCCCAGTAACAATAATAAAATAAACATTTTAAGAAAGTGCATCTTAAAACTCCTCCAGAATGTCAAGATTAAAACAAAGGAGGGGAGCCATAAAACTGAGTGAAAAGGGAAAGTGAAAGAAACATGTCAAAACAGTATAGTTTTGCTAAATCCTCTTCTGAAGGTGTAAATTGCCAGTCTGACACAACTGCCAGTCTGAGCTGCTTTGGTTAACAATAAGTTTAATCATAAAAATAACTCTTTAAAGCAAGAAGACAGATGGACTATCTATTCTGAAATTTCACTGCCCTGAAATGATCTGTTATCCATAAGAATATATATATTTTAACCATTATTAAGTGACAATATGGCAGTGAAATTGTACTTCTGAATGCTGGGAAAATGTTTTCTTCCTTATTTTATGCATTTTTGTTAAGTCTTACTTGAAAGGAAGATTTATATTTCAATTCTAGGAAAACTTAAAAGCATAAAACATACAGCAGCATTTTAAAAATGGTACTGATTGATTGTCCAAAGAGGCTGCAGTTTTAGTAAGAGGTCAGGCTCAGGCAGAGTTAGTGTTCCCAAATGTCACAATACTGAGCACAAAAATCCATGAGGTCTCGTCTAGTTTTTTTTGCCATGAGGCTGTGAGTTCTCCCTAACTATTGCCCTATTATTTAAACTATTAATTAAGAAGTTATTTGGGACTTTTATTTTCAAGTGTTATACACAAATTAGTAATAGGGCTGGCAAAACTGCTATAGTCACATGCTGTGACTTTCATGAATCCAGCCCCACTTAAGTTCCATGGACTTTTCGGCACTGTATGCCTGAACCTCTTTTTAACTTGTCTCAGTATTTCCTGAGAAGATTAGCTGACCCGTGCCTCTCATCTCATTCAATTTATTTCTCAAATCCAGAAAAGGCAATCTTGGGAAGCTGCTTTAGCCCTCAAAGTTGCAGAGGTCTCAATATCTGATGTTGTTCATAAAAGCAGCTACACTCAGTTTGCGTGCAACTGTGAATCACCAAGTAACTTAAGCAGACGTTCTGGAGAATTAAAGACTAGAAGCTTGGTGTCAGAAATTAAAAGTATATTATTTATCTATGCCTGACATGCTGATAGGTAGGGAGCCATTAGCTGCTACTGGACAGTTCTCTCTCCATTTGCGGACTGCAAAAGATAAAGCAGGAGAGATGTGCATGGACCGTGACTTTGGGGCCGTAGTCAGGTCTAGAACTCATAAATCTCCAAAGAACAACTTCTCTCAGGGCAGTTTTCATAGACGGAAGTATCACAATTTTTCTAGAGCTCGAAGATGTCCCTCAGATAAGCAGACATTTTCTCCATGCACCCTAAAATGATACATGCTTGAGTTTCTCTAATCAGTCTGCATGGAAAGCATTCATACATGACAATTATGGTGACAGTAGGCAGCAACTTGTATGAGCACATTACACTCTGGAAATCCAGAGTACTTTATTGGATACTGTGACAGAGGAATTTTTTATAAGCTTCATTTTAAAGTCCTTATGTGCTGAATGTTCCCTTAGCTCATGAGGCTGGATAGAGAAATTTTGATTGTTTTTTTTTTCAGATCATATTTAAAAAAAAGAACAAAATTCCCAAACAAGTTCTACTTTGCCTATTACTGTAAAAATATCCATCTTCTCCTTTTATATGGCTCATTTCAGATAATAAATAGATGCTTTTCAGGAGAGATCAAGTCAATACACACTTCCCTTTAGCTGTACAATAAAAAAAAATTCATGCTATGAGAGTTATAGCTTTGCTAATTTTCCACAGTCCTGGCACATTGTGCACATATCAGTATTTACATCAATGTAATCAAGCAAATGTAGTAGCTGACTAGTATTTCTTGCTGAATATATGGTGTGTATATGTTATTTGAAGTATGTGACTTATTTCTAGGATTAATCTGCTCACAGTTATTTTTGTTGTGTAGTTCAGTGAAGGTGTAAAACATGATGTGCAAGGTAAGAAAGAATAAATCCAGAATTAAAAATCCAGCTATTTACACCACAGATTTTGAGATTACAGCTTCCGCTATACATGTGTTTCCCATCCCTAATAGTGCAATAGGTTAGAGTAACAAGCACTATAACTGTACATGTTCCAAATAGCCTTTCAAATGTGCTGTCCACAGAAACTATGACCACCTCCAACTTATCACAGAATCACAGAATGGCTGAGGTTGGAAGGCACCTCTGGAGATCATCTAAGTCCAACCACCCTGCTCAAGCAGGGTCACCTAGAACACATTGTACAGGATCACGTCCAGGCGGGTTTTGAATATCTCCAGACAAGGAGACTTCACAACCTCTCTGGGCAACCTGTTCCAGAGCTCTGAAAGCTCAGATAGCACAGAAATAGTTTCAGACAGCAGTAATTTCAGATATATGACCTAGACAAGTTCAAATGACCTGGTTACTGGGTTTGGTTTTACAGGTACATTGAAAGCTACCAATACGTGGGCTGTGTCTACGCTGAGATGCTGCCTGAGATAAGCAGATAAATCCAGCACCAGAAAGAGTCTAGCTGCAGCTCTGCTCAGACCACTTCTGAGATGATAAATCGTTCTGTACAGAATAATTCTTAATGAGGCTGACATACAGAGCAGACCCAAGGGGCTTCCCCACACAAAATTGCGTACAGGCAAATCAAATAGCTGCAAAATTAATACTACTCTACGTACTTAAAAAAAAAAAAAAAAAAAGTAATTTCTCTTAACCCTAATATGCTTTGAATGAGAAGACATTAACTAGTAACTGAATGTAGACAAGAAAATCTTTACCATTAAAAGCAAGACAACTACTGGTAAAATATAATATTGTACAGCTTAACTTTCATTTGCATACTTGATGGGACTTTTAAACTATAATGTAAATAATGACAATTTGGCCTGGCAAATATCACTGTTGACATTTTCCCTTGGCAGTAACTAAGGATCTTAGACCCTTTGGCAGAAGTTGAGGGTTCTTCCACTAGCTTAAAAGGGTTTCCTGTGGAGCCAATGCCAGCCACGAGGCTGTGTGAGAGCATGACTTCCCTGCGGGCACTCTCACCTTGGACCACACACAAAAATACAGGAACGATATGGAGCAGCCAAAAGGTCCGGTGAAGGCTTGGACAGGATGGCTCTGCAAGAAACCCCCATGTGCATTTATAAAACAGTAAGGCTCTCTGTCATTTCCTAATAGTCAAAAGCATACAGGCTATTGAGTAATGCAGCTGCAAACCGGGTATGCCTCTGCATGTACTGGCGTAAAAATACTCTAAGAGGTTCCCTAGTCGCAGTCGCTCTCTTTCAGCTGTCTGTGATAGTTTATCTGCCAAAAAAGGAAACAGACTATTTGGCTTGGCTTCCTGAGTGATTCCCTCACGTTCTGGGTCTCACCTCTGTTTTTTTGATATTCAGTGGGTCTTCTTCAAAACCACTACTCCTAGATTTTAATATTTTCATGGACACCTAAACTTTAACTTTACAAAGTAAGTTTCTAGCTTTTCTGATTATAGAAAAAAGCACGGATTGAATCTAGAGGTTCAAAATACCACAAGGCAAGAAATCACATATTTACAGAAATACCATGATTTTGAAGAGAATCCACATATTTTCATGAGGAAACAGATTAGCACAAGCAGTCACCTTTTTTAGTGTCTGGAGATGGCAATGTTTTATGTGAGATATGCTCCCTTAGCCAGAAATTTCATAACCACAGGAGCTATGCCTGTAGTTAATGTTATAAAAGTTCATGGGTATGTTTGAACACTAGTCTAACTAATGCTGTTTCATACAGGCCTGTTAATTAATGGACTGTAAAGATACATAGTTATTTCATGAGGAACTTGTCCTATGCAACTTAAATCTTTCTCAGGAAAAAGAACATCTCCGATTATTTTTCTTGTAGCTTCTCTGTGATGATCAGTAAACACCCCTCAAGAAACCTGCAAATGAAAATAAAAACTCTATTTCCCTACAAACTGTAATTACTTTAATTATAGGATAATTATATAAATAATGCCTTTGAACACAGCTTTCATTTTTTTATTTGTTTTCTAAATATTATCATCTTTCTCTATATTCTGATGTGTAAACAGGAAACATTTAAGTTTAGACGAAGAGCAGGTGAACTGCCTGTGATGCAAAGTGAGACAATCAAAAGATGTTTAAGCTATTGAAAACTACTTAACTAAGTGATAATTTTAAGTTAGCAGGTGTACTTAGTCACTATAACTTAATAAAGGAAGACATATTTGAATTAAGTTCCAAAAACCCTGTATATTGACATGTCTGGGCTATCATTGACAACCAAGCCAGAAAGTTCTGTACCAAAGTTGAAATTCAGTTATTACTCCCAAAATGTCACAAGGCCAGCAAATGGAAGAATAAAAGACTTCCAGAGATTTTCTTTAGAGTAATGATTTGGGTTTAGTAGTAGTATAAATACTTATTTGTATAAATCAACAGTTTCAGTGTCTGAAGAACCAGGAAAAAAACAGATATCAGCACAAAGTAATAAAAGTGGAGAGAGATTCTGTTTTTTTTTTCTTTTTGGATGCTTAATTCTTAGCCTTGACTTTTATAGCTCTGAATACCACCTTATGTATTAGATGTGAAATGTCATGTCTTCTGAAAGTCACAGTCCATGGCAGCATTATAGTAGGTAAACTCACTTACTTGGCAAGTTAGAAGTGAATAAATTCACGTTTAGTTTTACAGGCCCAGTAGTGAGTAGCGGGTGAACATCATACCATCTAAATTAGAAATGGATAAGCTTTGTTTACCTGCACTTACTAATGACTATGCTAAGATCTACTATAGAAATGACATTTACTTCTACTTCAGGCTTTCCTGTCTAACATGACAAATCCTCAGAATTCCCTAATATAGTGAGGCCAAAATTTCTATCCCTCACTTCCCATTTCTACTCAGACTGCTGATGGTCCCCAGGATTTTGAAGTGGGTTCTCATCATGTTCTGAAAAATCAACCTGCCTATCTAGTTTTCTAAATATGGATGCTCTTCCCTAATAAGTCTGAAAATTCCGATCAGTGCTAAGTAATATGAAAAATGAGTATAATGACTGCTTTAATGCAGCTAGCGTGTAGCTACAGGAAGTAAAAACAGGAGCCCAAGTGTCACTGATGAACTTAACGAAGAATTGCTATAGCACAGTCCTCACACAACCCTGTTCTTTAATGACATCACAAATAATATATATCATAATTGTAAATGTTGCATGTTTATATCTGTTGCTTATAACTTCTAAACCCCGGAAACTCTATTTTATTACTTCCTTTACTATTGCTATGAGCTACAGGCATATATGCTTCTGGATCCATTCTTTTGCAACCTCAATTCAATCTTAGATGCAATGTTTGGACTGGTATGATATCACTGAATGTCTTTACTTTTTTTTTATATTTGGCAGAGCTGTTAGCAGACAAATCACTTGCAAAGGGACAAAGTCACAAGTCACATGCAAAGGGAAAGGATTCAAGCTCAAATTCTGAGCCATAAATGATAGCTTATCATTTATTATCATTGCTTGGAATTCTTACCACCAAAATATATTCCTTGCTGCTATCTCTTTTATTAACACTTCTTTGGACTAACAGAGGTCGGCTTCTGCATAGTCACATCCGATGCAAATCTGGAAAGCTTTACAGAGGTCACAGTTATATCCCACAGTGACAAATCTTTAATGCATTAGAACTGACAGCAGACTTAGAGCCAATCTTCCTTCACTGCACAAATAAGACAGATTTCTTTGCTTGTGGATGGAAGTTGTTTTTTCCTTATTTCTCATACTGCTTCTTTGCATGTGTGTCTCATGGAAAAATGCCGAATGGGTCAAGTAGCAGGCTTCTCTGGCCTTCTGGAACATGCCCAGAAACCAAGGCCACTGGTTTGTATTATGCGACGTAACTGGAACAAATAAACATTTACCTATGACCCTCTCTCTGTTACTCTGAATGCACAGCTATTACAGTACTTGCACGCACCAGTATTGCTAGTAATACATAACACAAACAGCAAAAACAAAACCATTGCAGCAGCAATGGCCTTATCGTTTTAGTGAGATCTCTTCATGCTTGTGAGTTGAGAGCACAGAGCAATACATTTCATAAAGACAGAACTAAGGGCAAGAGAGGCCTATTTACATTTAATTGCACTTTTAGACTTCCTTGGCCTGATCCAGAGAAGTGACATGGTGTGTAAATTATGTCATTTCACTGATTTAAAAAGAGTTACTCTTTTATCTGGAGCTAGCTGCCACAAGTTGTGACATCACCAGAATGTACCACTATTTCCCAGAGAAGTTCTTATTCTAAATGTATTCTAAATGAGTTTATCCCTCCAGATATCATTAACCCATAGGTGGTCGCTGCAATTCAAATTTTGCTTGGGGCTTAAACATGAGGTTAGAGAGTTGAAGGAGAGCTTTTATAAATCCTTAAAATTTATGTTTTAGCCCGTAACTAAGAAGTGTCCCCATGTATGAAGATTAGGCACTTATTTCCTCTACAAGCCTGTGGTCATCGCTTTTCTCATTATAAACTGTATGTTTTCATTTCCTTTCTTGCAGTTTTTATTTACCTCTCCATTGTTAGACAATTAAGTGGTAGAAGCTGTTAATATTATGTTAAAAATTGATTCTATTTCACAGATTTTTTTAGTCTTGTTCCACTATTTTCTTGTGAAAACATGGATAGAAACACTCAATGAAACAATAGACATGCAAAGTATCAGAAGTAGGACATTTGTAGATAATCCTCAAAACTAATTGCCATGTGAATTAAAGAATTCAAGCCTCTGACATGCTTTAGTTTCTGAGTTCGTCTGTTATGTATAAGAATGGAACATTTCTGTTGCTTTTAAAAATAGATATGTATGAAACGCTTCTCAATAAAAAACATCAAAATCATGTCCAGAGGTCACTTGGAGATCCCTCATACGCATGGTACCATTTGCCACATGAAATTAGGAAAGTTAGGAGGCTAAGTAGTTTCCTTTAATGGGAAAAAATGGCAATTTCTCCAACAAATAGCTCTATATGATGATAGCACTATAGCTCAGACAGAGAGAAATACTGAGGAGAATTACACTGTGGAATCAACATCTTCTCCAACCCCTATGGGAAAGAGACGTCCATTAGATCAGTTATTCTGACTGGATTTGACAAGTGCAGTGTACTTCCATGTTAAGGATTTTTTTTTTAGATTTAGTTCCAGGTACATTAGATTTATGATTTGCATACCTGCACATAGTGTTACTTTCCTTGTTTATTCTTTAAAGGGCACTTATTACATTGCTAATGCAGTGTAACATGCACTATATATCGCTTAAAGCTATGAATAGGTATGCTGCTGTTTGCTTTTTCTTTGAAGTTCTAAGAAGGTACTTAAAAATGTCAATACTGTATCACAAAAATACATCTAATGAATTATTGTGTAAAATCTGTCTTCAATAAAGTATGATGATAATGCTGTATATTCATATGTAAAATGAGAGGCCTTTAAGCAGAATAGTAGTAGACATCGCAATGATAACAGCAGGTGTTCTCCTCTGGCCCTGAATTTTATCATGTTTATGGTCTCTTGTCCCTATAGATCTCTAGATATGACCTAAAAGTACGGATGTTTTCTCAAGGTAAATAACAGTTTCATATAACTCATAATCTGTCTAGGTAATGCTGAAATGATGCTGAAAACTGTCGGCTTTTCTCACTCCAGCAATTCTAAGGTGACTAGAACTGGTTCCTTCAAAGAGTCATCTCCTGACTTTTCAGTTGGAAGGAGAATCTCAGTGCATCTCAGTATAGCTGCTCTAGAAAAGGAACAATATCATGCATCATAATTGGCTTCCTCAGGAAAAAATCTAAATATAACTGGTCAAAATAATCTCTTCCCACAATCATTTTTAATAAACAGAATGACATCACATTTAAATTGGGGCTCAAAAGGTCACATAATTTAGAGATCACTACAATGTCTTTGAGAGATCCATGGTAAACCCTCTATCCTTAACCCCTTATCCTTTTCAGAATGTCTTTATATCTCAGCCTATTCTTTTCAGAAGTAGTAGCTAATTTGGTCATGACTTACTTGAGTCTAGTTTGGAGCAGATAATCCATTCAATATCTTAATGCATCATATGATGGAACTCCACGAGCTCTGGGAATTTTGGTCTTTCAGAACGCTGACACATACAGTTTTGAAATATAGTGAAAAGGATAATGGCCTTATTTTTTATTTTGAATTCATAAAAAGATTTCCAGTTTAAAAGTGTAAGGGATAAGGGATCAGATTCCCAGTCCCAGAAATGCCCTTTTGCATCACTCTATTAATAAAGAGGAGCCTCTGCTAAAACAGCATAAAAAAGGCCAAAAAGTAAGCGAGACCCAGGCTGAGACCCAGGCAATTTTATCAGTAGATTCCAGAGTGGAAACAAGAAGGTACAAAGAAAACAATCTAAGGAAATTTTAATTAACCAGTGGTCTTAGTAAAACATATATAAGAGCCAACCATTCTCCCACTGAAGCCAACAGCAATTCTGCAGTCAACTGTGATTGCCCAGTTCACCTTGATAAGACACACAGAAATAATATTTAAAGAAAGGGGAATGTGTTACTTAAACTTAGTATTTTGTGTTAAAACACTTATTTATTGGTGCCATTGGGACCCACAGATTAGATTGGCTTTTGCTTGATAATTCAGCCACAAACTACTCCTGATTTATGTCAATACGTTAGTACTGCAAGTATTAGACAATTGGTTCAGCTGAAAGATTTTTAGTCACAGTGCTGTTCATGAACTGTTCATTTTGATTAATCATTATTTGCAAGATGTGGTTGGTCATAGAGTACATTATCTGCTTCTTGATTAGTTAACTGATGGGATGAGGTATGACTAGGTACTAGTAGAGGTATGACTAACAAATAATGAACAGTGAGTAATTAACAACATATTTCCAGTACAAATTTTTGGAAAATTGGTGATTCACAGACACTGCTTTGAATACAGTGAATACAGGACCTCAAATATTTGGAAATACGTCATGATGGCAAGAATAGCAACAAATCAATGGTCATTCATTTGTGAATATATTTGCAAATGTATTTCTTACATCATTCCACCAACTCATACTCCAATATAGATAAATAAACCAGAACAACCTCTTTGCTAGAAGTACAGGAACTGAAACAAAGAGGTGATTCCAAATAAGCTGCTGAACTGACCCTGAATATCCTTCTTAATTGGCTATTTTTCGTCTAAAATCTCCCACAATTATTCATTTTTGAGTCTCAAAAAAAAAAAAAAAAGCCTTCACCTGGAAACAAAATTTCTAAAAATTTGATGATATCAAATTTTCATCACCTCACAGCACAAGTGAGTATTTCTTTAGCTAGTCATTAACAATGGAGTGCAGCTGCTGGATTGACTTTTGTCTTCTCAGATGATACTGGTGACATTCTAGTACATTTGCCAGAAATAAAGAATAAAGGGCTGTCTTTGCTACAGTAGTTAGCTGCTTGCAAAAATCTAATTAAGGCTTCATCCTCCTTAACCATTAATATTATTCCTTTAGTAAGAGCTAAATTAGGCAGACATATGTGTCATATATCATCTTGAAATCAAACACAGAAGGTCAGGACTTTTATGACTTCAATGACTTCTGAGTTACAAACATTAAATCCCTTAAACACTATTTTGAAAATAAAACACTGTTTTTAGGGACAAATAAATCCAGGAAATCCTGAAATAAACTTTTTGTGATGTGTCGTACTAAGGCTGTAATAACAGAAGGATTAACTTCCACTGACAGCAAAACTAACTTGAGCATTGCAGCCCCTTACAGAACCAACCAGAGGAAGAGATACTGCACTTGCTCTGCCCCATCTAGTTTCATCAAATTTGTTAACAGACAGTGAAATTCCTTCTGTTTCTAAGCAGTCATCATGAAAAAGATGCTCCAGCCTATATTTTCTGCTAATTTTTTATTTTACCCCATGCATGTTACTTTGAAATCTTTTAGTTATAAGCCAAATTGAGGCTTGCAGAGAGAAATCTCATTCCTTGAAGTGAGCACTGTAGAGTTCACTTATTTAGGAGCTGAATTTGGCTAGCTTTGTTCCAGGAGTCAAAGCAGAATTTAAAATAAACCATCAAAATGGCTATGCTTTCTGTGCTGGTATTTGTTTAGTCAGGCAGATTTCATTCCTGCTCTTTACTTTCTCTGATGTTTAAAATGTCTCCTAGGAGGATAAATCAGTTCCTCTTTTCATATAGAAAGTTAACACAAACACTAGATAACTTGCAGGGACTTCAAAGGAAAATGACAAAAAATGTTTTGCAGACATAGAAAAAAAAATCCTAACCACTCTTTACCCTCTCCCTATTTCCTTGGCTCTATAATGAACAGAAATGCTTAAGAAATTTTGGCTGAACAGGCCAACTGAATTTTCAGAAATCATTTTGTGTTCAATTCGTCACTGCAAAAATGAGTGTGGATGTTTTTCTAATCTTAGGGATCAAAATGAGTATCCTACAGTTTCTGAAATTTAACCCTGGACTTCAATGAATGTAAATACAAGTGGTGAAATATTCTGATTTTGAAAAAAAAAAATCCTGAATAGAGTTTTCTTTATCTAATTTCAAAATAACAATTATTAAAAAAAAAATCTTTGGCATGACAGTGCAGTTGCTAAACAAACAAAATGAAAATCAGACATGATCCGTTCTTCCTGTGTCTAAGGCAAAACACCTGTCCCATCAGTATCTCTCACTTGACCTCTGTAGAATTCATTATTCAGTATCTTAGATCTACTCCCATTTCACGGCAAGTATGTTGCATTTGTCAGCATGTTACATTTAAGAGTGGGCAACGATCACATTTCTGAAGTGGGCAAAGATTAACACACACTGTTCAGGCAGTGTAATAAGGAAATCGACTCTGGGGATGAGTTCATACAAAGAATGCCCTATAATTCCTTTATGAGTCGATATGTGGCTTGGGCTAACCTGCTCTTTCTTAAATGCAATTTGTGTGGAAGTAGGACCAAAGAAATTTAGAAAGCAAAGTGGGATATCTAATGCAGTTCTTAAGTACCTGGGAATCACCACAGTTTTATATCCATGTTAGTCTGAGCTGAGGGCCATCAGTTCTCTGCAGCTGATCTGAGTGTTTCCATCTTCCCTGGCAACAATACTCCCATTCCTTCACTCTGCAAAACTGAGTGCTCTTCTCTCACAACCTCTGACAGCAGTTAAGGAAGGACTCTGGCTAGATGTGTGTGTTATGTATGTAAAAATATCCTGCTAAAGAAGAATAGCTGCAATATAGATAAATCATAACCATTTGTACACCTCTGTCTGGTGGTCCACATCGAAGAGAAGGTGTAAATTGCTCAGATGGAGGTCCTCTCTGCCCCAATATCCATTGCAAAAGAGCAGTCCAGAAGAAAGGTGGTGCAACTGGAGTGAACTCTTACTTGTTTCTGAAAAGCCAGAGGACAAAAACAGTGGAAAAGTGATCCCACTGTGATCTTTGCCACTGTGAGGGGAGACCAGTGAGCAGACTGCCTGTTGGGCTTTCAGTATGAATTTTACTGTCTACGGAGATGAGGAAAATCTACTCTCTTCTCCTTGTGTTTCTCCCTTCTTCTCTTTCCAGACACTTGCTGATTTTCTCTTCATTTTCAGTTTTTAACATTATTTTTTTACATAGAAAGATGATCTAGTTCCATTTTATTCATTTAATTAATCGACAGAAGGTGTAGGTATAGGTGCAGGTATATCTGGAAATATAGCTGATTTTACGGCAGTCTTTCACTGAGTCACACAGGGCCCTACACACATAATTTGCTTTAACAGTAGTGGTCAAATTACCTGCTTAAATGTCTCACACATGAATGGAAAACAGATTCTTGAGTGTCACAGCGAGGTCTTCCAAAATTCTGGCTTCCAGTGACCTGAGGACCCCTTGAACTCTGACCACACATGAAGTCATTTCAGGGAGTCTGGCAGCCCTTTCTGACATACATGGTCCTGTGAACACAGAATTAGAATTAAATTCAGCTGCTTTATTTCTCTTCCATTAGCTTTCCACATAATTGCTTGTAAATACACACACACACACACACACACACACACGTACATCCATCATCATGCATGTGTGAATGCATGCCCACGTATGTGTGTAAATATATATATATGCACTAATATTATATATTAATATACACTGTAGCTATGAAACTAATTCAAAGAAGTTTTTGCAGAGATTGTTATGTTTCTCCATATATCTGGTTTAACAACTCTTAACAATATATTCATGCATAACTGAGAAGATAAATCAATAATTGAATCATGATTTACATTTAAATACACATTTATTTACATTTTCTTTGAAACAGCTGTTTTTTTTAATCTTGGTATAAATATTATTTTCTTGCACCACCGAGGTTGGCACTGTGTATTGGACATAAGTAGCACTGGCAGTACTGAGTGCATTTGTTCCCGTAGGTTTTTGATATTATGGAATCCTCGGCCTGACAAATATTTGAACTGGAGGCCATGTAGCAATCTCAGATTCAGTAGGCTCAAGGCAAATAATCAGAGAAAAACAACTAAGCAGAGCTGAAAGACTCCATCTGAGCCGACAGTAGATGGAGAAAAAAAAGAACAGGTGGCTGAAGGGGTCCGTGGTCTAGTTATGAGGTGTAACATATAGGCTCTCTGACTATGTCTAAACTGCGGGGTCAGGGAGCAGTTCCCGTCTCCCAGGTCCTGGTGTGTACTTTAGCTGCACCCCAGCTCTGCGTTGGGATGAGTCTGCACTGTTCTCCCCATCCTACTCTTCCACAGGAAAAAAACTGAAAGTCGCACAATAAAAATGTAAAGCACTCACAGAAAACTCTAGCTTTGTCCCCAATGCTTGCATGTTGTGCAAGCTGTGCAACTCACTACTACTTTCTATTCCTGTATCTCTTGGGAAGATTGCTTTGTACAAAGAGAGCTACACAACTGAGGAATTTATGTGAAACTCGCAAGGGGAGGTCTTGCCTTTTCATGGTAGCTCTCGGTCTGCTGGAGCTATAATCTTTTGGCCATATTTTAAAAGCCAAACCTATGTTTTTCACAACAAGTACATGCTTCCAGTTGTTCCCAGCTCCACCCGTCACCTTACTTTCCTTTTTTTTTGACAAATAGATAAGCAAATACGAGCTTGCTATTCGAAGAATGAGATTAAGGAAATGGATACTGTTATGTCCATTTTCACAGCAATATTGTGTGAAGTTTTAACACTTCCATTCTTTAGTGTAAAGTTGTGATGCCTGGCAAGAAACCGATCTCATGTAAAAATGTACCTTTTACAGACCTGCTAAAAAAACCTAGCAACACAAACTCAGATTTGGTCAAGTTGTATGCCTTTGAAAAGTAGCAATTAAGGTCTCTTTAGAGCTTCATTTTCTGAATAGTTCCCCTTTTTAGGTAAGGTATAGCTGTAAAAAAAACCCAAAACTATATAATATCCAAATTACACATGTATCATCACTACAAAACATTTGAACCTTGAAGAGACTGAAATCTGGAAAAGAAAGGCTGGGACTGACTGTAAAGATCAGCTGAAGTGAACAAGGAGCTTGTGAAGCACAGAAGAGAGTGAGGATCATTAAATAAACTATTCGCTTCCTGATCAAGCTCATGCCATTGACTGATCTCTGCCAGACAGTGTCAAGTTCTCAAGTATTTAGACTTTCCATTGCACAGACTCAGTGTTTCTGAAATTTATACTAAGAATTGCTTCTAGGTTTTGCTGGTGAAAAAGTCTTCAGTAAAAAGAAAAGGCTTATTACCTCAGTTCAGTTGATTAAATGGGCTCTATTCAGTTATGAGGAATTAACTTCTTTTAGCTGCAATACACTCTTCCATATTTCACCATGCAATCAAATTATAATTGTATGGAGTCATACTGTCTTCCATAAATACTATGTTGCACCAACTAAGATTTAAGGACATAAAAATACTAGAAAAATTAAATCTTAAATGTTTTCCAACAGTCATCAAAGACAGAAAAAATATTTTAGTGTTTGGTCAATGAATTCTTGCTGCTGTGAGTCTTTGCCTAGTGCATTGTACAATAATTCTTTGAAGGCTGTACTGAACTTAAAAAGAAACTGCAGCTTACTGAAAAATATATGTCAATTCTTAAACTTCATGAAAAATTCCTTTAGAAAATGCTGGCACTTCTGACATGATGTAATCTGTTCGCTAGCAACAACTCCACAAAGACAGACAAAATGTACCCAAGATATTTTTGTGCTATGCAAAAGTAACAAACAAGGCATGAGACTAACTATGCTGAATATGAGCTTCCAGTAAGTATTGCTAATAGGTCAGTTAAGCCTCTGTGGTATTGTAGCATCAACAAGAATTCAGGGAGTAAAATGTATGAGATAATATCAGTTTATCATGTTTTCCACACTCTTGGGTGAGAAAAGTCCTGGCCTACTCATGCCCCCACAGCTGGAGTTATCAGTGTTCTGTTTCTCACCTCCAAGGTCAGGATTAATTTCCTTTTTTCAATACTTTTACCTATGAAGAATGAACTAAATAAATGGAATCGACAGATAAAGTATTTTATGAATAAATTAGGAAGTCTTTCCCTCCTGTCATTGTCACCCCTTGAAGTGACAGATTAGCTGCTGATCTGAAATTTATCAAGTGAATTCTTGAGCTAACACCCTCCTGCCCTCCCCAGAGAAATCCCAGCTAAATAAAAACAGCTATGAAAAGATCTTTTCTTCAGAAAACTAGAGAAGATGCTGAAACTCAGAGCTGCAGGTTTCACTCCACCACACAGACTCAAACCTTAAATAGACTTTTTCAGTTACGACTTAATGCCTTTCTTTTCAGAAAAGCAGGATTTGCAAAGCCTGACAAATTCCACAGACCGCCTTATTAGCTGACATTCATTAAGTTTTAACTAAGATCTAAATCTGTGTTGTTTACTCACACAGAATGTGTCTTTGGTCTTTTTTTCTAATTAATTCACTTTACAAAGTCATCCGCCTAATGTTTAAAGCTGTTTTACAAACAGGAGGTTCAAAGTTGAGGCTGCCTCTTCATCTTCAGCATACCTAGCTAGGCCTACATATTCTGGCACATATGGAATGTAGCATCTTTCATTGATCTAACACACTTAAAATGTGTAGACACCAGGGAACAAATTAAGGGCAAAATCCTCCTCTCAGATCTGTTGTGCATGGATCAGAGATAAGCAGTACAAATTAGAACTTTTCTCAGCTGCAATGCACAAATGTTACTTCATGAGATCCCCTCTAGGCTTCAAAAAGATGTTGTGCCAGTTGCGCAATAACATCCTCTTTGAACCAGACAAATCTCCAAGGGTGTGTGGTCTGGCCAAAAAAAGACCATTTTATCTTTCAGGTCTTTGCTCCCATTAGACGTCTGCACATACACACTTCACTGAACATGAGATTGAATCAATACATGCAGGCTTGGTCGGGAATGAAACATGAGCACTCAACAAAATAAATAAATAAATATGTGTATAGTCCCCAGCCTGATGAAGAATTCAAATTGCCTCAGAGTGGTTTTACAGGTTTATACATAGAGCTTGTTTAATTTTCTGTTAATTCCCTGTGTTCTGTGTTTATTGCAATTTACTTTTACTCTAATTAAAAGAAAATATTAGTCAAGGTTGCTGTGTTTATCATTCCTCAGTATAGCCAGGAGAAAGCCACTGCATGGGTTAATGACAGATTTTCACCTGCTTTTAATGTTAATGGTGGCTGTGAATTTAGATTTCCATGTGATTAAAAGGAATGTTGTACTGCATGCTGAACCTCATGTGATGCATGTCTGCCCTTAGTCAAAATGTTACATCATATTTTCTTGGTCACTGGGGTAGGTTCTCGATAGGGTATGGTCACCTGGGAGGCAAGAGAGAATGGTTACTGCTAGCTAAAACAAATATGGTGAGAGTCGTACTTATGATATGCATAATATGTTTATTTTTGTCAGCTAGAATACTGTTTCTTATGTACAGGAGGTAGCAATGCTGCATTTTGTCTTTGAAATAAGATGCTCTGAAACAATTGAATGTATTGAATTTATTTCCAGATACAACATCAGTGATTGGTACATTTCTAGATAGGTGTTCACACTGTATACACTCTAGTAGTCTGTTCCTGTGAAGACATCCATCATTTCAGCACTTTGAGGTGTCTGGCTCCAAGCTCTGGGATGGATTTGGGACTCCTGTCTTGGAAATAGTTTTGATCAATTTAGTGGCTAGGATGTGGGAATAGTGACCACTTCAGTTTCTAAAGAAAACTCTGCAGCTCCTGTGAATGTTGGGAATATTCGAAAATCAGTTTATTATTTACCAAGTCCAAGGTCACGTACAAAATCTGAAGCAGGCTTAAAAATAGTGCTTGATCTAAGCTTTAGGCCAAAAATCTTTCTTCTTGCCTTATTGACTATTCCTCATTTAAATTATTGTAACTATAGGCTGGAGTCCTCCTGTTTTGTAAATGTAGTTGAAATTAATTTGGCTCCTAAGACAGTATCTTTAGTATTTAGGGAAAAAAAAACCCAAAAGTATTTATTCAAAAAAATGTCACTATTGTCCTGTGGTATTGTCACTGGAAGACTTTCAAATACCAAGGCTGTTGCATTTTTCTCTTTCAGCTTTCAAAAACCTTTTTTTACACTGGGACAAGCGTATGACTAGATAATAGTCTGATACCTTTTTATGATAAAACATTCCTTAGCTGAGGACAGAAATATGCCCTTATCTACTGACATTGTTTATGAAAGAAATACAACCATCCAGAAGGATAGTGTCTTTTGTTTTTCTAAATTATTTAGTTGAAAAAGAAACTCTGATCCACTGATATATAAATAAATGTCCCATGTTGGCATCCCTCTGCCTAGCTATCACTCCAAGCTCTTGAAATTACTGAGCCAAAAAATAAAGGTGGGAGGCAGAGTTTCTGTGGGTGAAGCACAGCACTTCAGATATCATCACAGAGCCTATTCACCAAATTACTGCAGATAAGAGGCTTGTCTTTGCATAAAGGGCATTTATACTCCTCTCATAATCGTATTTTTATCCCTAAACTTTGAACAATATGATTAGGAGATCAGTATTTGGCATACCAAAAAGAAGGAAGGAGACAGGCTTCTAGAAATTTAGAGCCCTCTATTTCTCCTGCAAACATGCACACAGACACTAGGCAGAAGACTATAGATTTGTTTTTGCCTACAAACTACTTCGAGGATGGTGATCTTATGTAACCCAGACTTATAACTGGAAGAGTCATTTAGCTCAAAATATGATTTGTGAGAGAGTTCTGTAAGGTCAAGCCAGGCTCTGGTGTTTGAATATTCAGTCTTCTCTATCCTGTTTTTAAACTGGAAATCAACAAAGATTTCAGGAATTTAATATACTGATATCACATACAACATTTTGAGAAGAGAAAGGCCTTAATGTTGACAAAAATGTTCATCTAGCCACTGTTGAAATAATAAAAACTCACCAAAAAGCCTTCATTTTGAATGCCAATGAGAGAAGAAGAAAAAATTTTAGCTAGTTTTTATCTAGTTTTGAGAGTGTAGAAAGCAGTTCTGTGGTGCTAGAGGTGCAAGTATGAATGTTTTTAAAAAGTAAAACTAGTAAAATCAAAGGGAGTTAGTCTTGTTATTGTACTCTCCAGAGTAGCCCCAGTGTGTAAGGCAAGTGGGATTTGTATTAGAGTTGACAAAGAAAAGGAATAAATATCAAAAAATGGCAAACATTTGAAACTCAAAGGAGAACTAGTATAAAAAAGATGGCTGCAAGTTTTCCACAGCCCCATCAGTTTCAGTAGGAATAGGTCTCTGCACTCAGCCAGAGGCTCCACCGGGGTCTGCTATGGTGGAAGATCTCTCTTCTTGAAGATCGGTTTTGAGGCTTGAGAGCAAAGTCATCTCCAAATTTCATTCACCCCACTCACAGGAACAGGCTCTACAGAGATAAGAAGGATGCTGATTTATGATGATCAAGCTTTGGACCAGTATACAGAGAGAGCATAAAAAGTGAGCAACCATCAACGCCAGGAAAATAGCACCCTTAGGAATTATCTAAAGGTCATAGAAAATGAATAAATATTAATGCACTTATCATGCAGAATCTGAGAAATGTGCTGTTATGACTGAAATATTATTCAAAGACAAGTATTGTAATTAAGGTTTTTCTTTTCCCTAGGCAGTGATAAAGAAATGCTGGGTTTATCCTCAGCCTTTAGCCAGCAAGGGCTTTTTTTCCCCCCTTAATTCTAATGTGAGTTCTTAATGCAATAACCCTTTCAGATTGAATGAATAGCTAGTTAATTCTTCAAAAGTGTGGCATTCCTGTTGCTAAGCATTTAATTTTTCCCCCTCCTTTTCTCTTACTTCCAGGTGCATTCCTCGGCTACAGCAGTTGCTAGTTTGTGTAACCCCACGAAGTCAGAAGGCTTAAGAGCCCCTAGAGTTAATACAAAATGTATGAGCGTGCCATATCTTGAAATTCCTGCTGTCAGAAGTGCCAGCTTGGAGAGGAGACAGGAAGCCTGAAGGGCAGAGGCAGGGAGAAGTCTCAAAGGAAAAAGAAAGGGGGAAGGCAGGAAAAGGAAAAAGAAAGACAAGGCATTTGAGAGCATAAAGACAGTGACAGGGAACAGGGAAGACCAAAGATCACTTGTGCTAAGGGCTCCACCAAGCACAGAGGTGCTCACTGCAAAGAGAGGCAAGTCTCACAGAGTGATGCTGGCTGCATTCAGATAAGCACCCCTAGCCCAGTTCTGATATTAATCAGGTGTCCATCCTTCCTTTTATTTGAAGACATACAGTTCCCTTGGAGCAGGAAGCCTAAGCCCACAAGGGACCCTGGACTGTATGACACGACTGCAGGCCGCGCGACTTTGCTGTCAGGCGAGGCTGTGAAATGGCAGAAAAGAGTCTCTCCCTTCCCACACCCATCCCGCTCTGAGAGGCTGCTATCACACGCGTAAAACAGGCCACGGAGCACAAGTAGGAGACAAGCCTTCTGACACAAAATGATCAGCAGCATGGCTGTACTGAACTGGCCTGTTTTGAACGGCGCTGGGGACAGCCCGGTGTTTATGAGTCTCTCATGTAACTGTGGGCAAAATGACGTGGCACAAGCTTGGAGCATGCAACCATCGGCGAGAGAGTCAGGCCACATTACTCAGCTCGGGGACTCTGAGAGGCTATATAAAATAGAGGGCTGGAGCTGGCAGACTGTAACACCACCTTTTGTTATTTCTGTTGGGTTTTTTGGTGCTAGCTTTGTTCCTGTTGTTGTCATGAGGCAATTAATACTGGTTGCAAATGTGATGTGGGCTGAGGGAATGTTTGGGGGATAGTGAAACCATCAGTTAGACACCAAGGCAGCTTCAAAACAGCAAAATTTGAGGTTTGTAACATTCCACTAATCAAAGTCTTAATGAACATAAAGCTCAGAAACTTAGTCTTTTAACCCATACCATTTAGTAAGCAATAAGGGCAGAAACACCCAAGTAGATGAAAACACTGTCCACATGCACAGGTGGACAGGCTGTTATCTCCTACATGAGTTTTGGTTCTCTTTTCCCTTTTTACTGGCAAAGTTTGAGGACCACTGGTTTGGAAAGGAGAGAAAAAATGAGACAAATAGCAAAATCTATAAAATTATGGAGGTGCTTTTCAGGGCTGACATGCCATAGGGGGATCCCCAAGGGCTCTACCTAGCATTCCTGTTTAAGCATTCCAGGATCATTAGGTTCTAGGAATTGGGGTTTTGTTCATTACCACCTTGCTGCTTCTTTTTCTCTTCACTCATCTTCCTGCCTCTTTCTCCTCTGTTATTAGACATACCTCTGAGGTTTGGGATCAGGCAGTAGCAGTAGAAACCACTCTATATTCAGGGAAATCCCTTTGTCCTGTTCTCTTTCCTCCTGATTTCTTAGGAAGAATGGGAGTGGGTCAACCCTCCTAGGTGCACTCTTCCATTCATGATGGCACATCTGCCATCAGCTCCCCAGAGTGATGGGAAAATTAGGGCTTGTGGGCTAGCAGGGTTGGCTCATAGGTGTGCATCAGGAGAACCTAAGGGCTGTAAGGCTTTCCAGGGTCGCACAGATGTGTGGGACAGGGTCCCAGTCCAGAGCAAAGTGAGGATTGTGTGCACAGATTCTGCTCCTCATCCAGGTTGTACTGAAGGAAGAAGATGCTGGAGGAGGATGCTCCAGCATCCAGACCTTATCTGGGCCATTCAAAAATTTGTGGATCCCAGTCCCTTCAACCAAAGCTGAAGGTGTCACAAGACCTAAATCCTATTATACAGCTTGCCACAAAGCAATCAAAAAGTTAGGCTACTGTCTTGCTTCATGGTGCTTTCTTTAGTGAGGAGCTGGAATACATCACATTTGTTGCAGGCAGAACTGTGGAGGAACATACAGCACAATTTGATTTGGATGCTACTGCTTCTGCCATTTCATTGCAACAGGCTGGAAAGAGTCATTTGCTTTTATGATAGGAGTGATGCGATGCATGTAAACAGAAAAATTTTTCCCTTTGCCAGAGCACATGGACAAAACCCAAACACTAAAAACAATAAACACACTTTGTCATTCAAGTCCTCCTTGTCCCAGATTTGCTCAGCTGTTGTCTTTGGGATATACGATGCATGTCCTGCTACTCCCTGAGCATCTGCTATGGGCCACTATGAGAGATGGAGAAATGGGCTAAAGGGACCTCTAGTTTGAGTCAATACGTGCTTATAAGGCAGCTCTTGCTTGCACTGTAGGCAATCCAGCATTTGTGCTGTCTGTGCAGCAAAATGAGGACTCAGTTAGAGCACGAGCTAGTATAACCATGCTATGTCATTGAGACTGGTATAGGTACAAACAGCACTGAGGGTGCAACAGCACTGGCTCTACAGAATGTAAATCAGAACATATTGTTGCCAGGGACCCTGTGTGTCTTCTCTGGTTGCTAGTACAAGCTAATGCCCATGCCACTGTATGTCTATTGCTACTGTTTCTCATACTAGCTGCATAGCAGATGTGTGTCCTCAATTTCTGTATATGCATCTTCATTTAGACATGTAATATTTCCTCTGGATCTATGGCCTTTTCCTTCTTGCTAGCCTCTCAACGCATGCATACCTATGGACCATCCAACTCTAGTTCTCTAAGGCTAAGTCTTTACTAATAAACTAAACAGATGCAGAGCATGGCCCCAAGCATTGGCGTGTGATTGCCCATATGGTTAGACTGTAGGAAGGTTCCCAGTCCTGTTTTGGTCTAGGCCAACCAGTACACTCACAAGCAATGCCTGGGCACAGCTGGGTATTAGCATGGGCCAAAGATCATTCTTAATTGGCAGTTTGATGCTATTTTGGAACATAAGAAAGTTTACTAATATAACTACACCTAGGCCTGGCTATTCAGGGAGAAGGAATATACCCTGGCCCCGTTTAACTTAGCAGTAAAAACATAGCCTGGATTCTGAAAGAACAGGAAAAAAAAATCTGCCCCCTCTGAACATTAGGACCTGTTACACTGTAACAGCTAATACATTCTGCTTACTGTCTAACCTGGCATTATACTGGAAGGCAGTAATGGTCAGTCCAGCATTAATCCTTGCCTAAACTAAGCCTCGCCCAAACATTAGTGTAAAAATCTATGTTTCTTTGGTAACTATTTGGTCCAAGATATGCAGTGGTGCGGACTTAATCTTGGGGGGGGGGGGAGGTACTCAGGTACTCAGTGCCTCTGAAGTAGCAGGGAGGCAGGAGGTGCAAATGCCAGATGATCTGAGGAAGTACATTTTAGCGCACAGAAGCTGAGACACACAGGACAGGGAACTTACAGATGTCAGACACTGTAAACTTAAAAATAAAAAAAAAGCCAAAGCCTTCTTTCCATCTATGTAGCTGTAAAATTATCCAGCACTGTAGCCCCTGTAGTCATTGAAACTGTCAGTCTGTTTTTTTCTTCATTCAGTAATTTCCTTTGAAGCAAGGGGAGATTCTGGTATTTCATATGAGCTACTGAATGTGTAGACCTCTAGCTTAAGTTTGCAGTCCCAAACAATTTTGTCTAGTTTAGAAATGCTCATCTGCTTCTGAATTCTGAATCTTCAGGATTGCTCAGAAAGAACGAGTGGTATTTCTCAAAATCATACAGAAACACGCTGTAAAAGTGTGTGTGTTTTGTGGGTGGGGGGGAATAGGACAGAGGCAGGTCGAGTGTCAGGTGGTGTCTGACAGCTGACAACACAACAAACATCTGAGATCAGATCCCTTCACTGTGCAGCAGCTGACAGCCACAGGAAGCATCACAGATAGGGAGGCTGCTGTAAGGTGTGAAAGCACCTGATCCCACAAATGTGCCGCAGGCAGAACTGCTGAATCACGGGCAAGCTGTACTCCAAGAGTTTAAAGATTTGGATCTAGAGATTATGATTAGAGCCCAAAACTGAACATATGACTGTCAGCATAGGTAGAAAAAAAAAAACAATAACCAAAACTCAGAACGCACAAGAGGAGTGAGACTGCCTGACATCATCCTGTTCAGCCTGCTGCAATTTCAGGTGTGCCACAAGCAGCTTCTCAGTGGAATGCAGCAACATACCTGTCTGGTAAAACAGACCTGCAAATTTCTTAAAGAGGAGAAAAAAGGGAAACCTTGTTTTCCATTGCTGAATGCATTATCTTACTGCACAACAAAAGAGTAAGAAGTAAATGAGCTGCCCTTAGTTTCACAGCCTTGATACTGCTAAAGTTATACAGTGGGCAACTTGTTTCCTCTATGTCTATGTCTTTACCTTGATGGCACGGGAGTGAAGCTGCTTTTGCAGCTTGGTTGTTGCATAGTATCAATCGTAATCCAGGTCATGGCATTTCTCCCAAACACCCCCAGTATCGATTCTTCTTTTTGTTTTGTTTGGAAAATATAACAGTACATGCTGGCTACATATCAATATAATGAAAAATTGGGGGATGTCAGGCAAAAGCTGTTTGTAGCACACACTACCACTGCTTTAAGAGCTGTCTGTGCAGTGCAGCAAATAAACAGTGTGCACTAGTCTAGAATGAGATGGCCTACAAATAAATTATTAAGCTTTTCTAGGAGGCAGGCGAGACATTTTCACCTAGACTGCAATGCGTGTCATCACATATAGCAAAAGAATAAACAGGCTTGGGCCAACTTGATGAAAATCGATAGTGACTTACACATCCCTATTCAAAACCAGTCATATCCAGATTAAGGCAGCCTCAGACAGCAATTTCCAGAATAATCCTATGTAACACTTCCCAGACCTCCCTAATCATTAATATGTGTTGATTGGAAAAGGGTTTTAATGTGCTGATTCAGACATTCCATGCTTGTCTGCTGAATAACCAGAGGGGAAACATTTTCAAGTTTGTCTTTTCATTTTCACTTTGTTTTCTAGCCTGTTAAAGGTGGAGATGTTTTTGTGGGGGATCCCTGCTGTAGAAAGTAAGCTTGCAAATTTATAGCTGGCTTTTTCAGTCTGATTAGAGGTATCTTCGCATGACAATATGATTTAGCCTCAAGGCAAAATTTTCAAACCCCACAAATCTATTAGGCCTTTTTGAATAAAATTAGCCTCAGCCTACAGTCCAAAAGCTGGTGCAGTTTATGCAGGCAATCTGTCTTGATCCTTTCCTAGCAGACTGACACAAATGTTTTTTTCTAATGAGAACAGCAAAGGAAACTTCATAGCATCAGGATAAGTTCCTACATCAGTGTTTCAGATGGACATTAGACCATCAGGAGGGAGCTGCTCTCTCAGATTCACTGGATATGGATTATACATTTCTTCTAGAATTCTAATCTTGTGGTAATTGCTGTCCAGTGTCCAGAGTTCTTGTAAATCTCTAGGATCCCATGATGTGAGAGATGTTCAGAGCACACATAGCAAAAGATAATTGATTTTAAGGTAAAATGACTGTCTTTTCTTGCCATCCCAGCACTCTGGAGGGGACTGTGGAGGACTATGATTTTTTGGCAGATGTTCTAACATTCTTTGATTATCATCCCCACAGCTTTATCATCCACATGCAACTCAGCTCCAGCCTCACTGATCCTGACCTCCTGCAGGCAGGATATAAAAAAAAGACCTGCAACAGCTATATAAAGAAATCTTGTCACTAGTTCTCCCAATATTCCTAATTGCTGAACTACCTAGATATTTCAGCTGAGGGAACTTAACCAGACAAATTCAGCCCTGGTTTAGATCTTCTTGAGTTGGATTTGTCTTATTGGATTTAACAATCTGACAAAATTCCACTATGGAACACCATTTCTGAACCTTCACTCTTTTCCTTTGCCTCTGAAACCACAGCACAGAGAAGAGGAAAGGTGGAATTTACCCTTCCGAAATTTCACAGTTTTGGAAGAGTCCTCAAGAGGTTGTCTTCTTCATACCCCTTCACAGAGCAAGCATCAATTGTATCTAACCCATGTTTGCCTAAACTGTTCTTAAAAACCTTCACTAAATCAAATTCAACATGCATCTCTATCTTGCTCTAATGCTTTTATAAATCTTGCAACTAGATTTTTGTCCCTTATATATAACTTAAATTTTATTTATTGCAAAGTAATATTGGGAGGCTATTATCATCCTCCTTTCTTCCTTTCCCTTTAACTAAACTAAATGAAACCAGTTCATCCAGCCTTTTCTCCTTGGCGAAATTTGTTAAAAACTGATCATTCTTGCTGCTTTCTTCTGGATTTTCTCCGTTGGTATACGTCTTAAAGTGCAATGCCCCAGATTGGATACAGTACCTCCACCAAGGCTTCTCCAGTAGCAAGTAGAGCAGAATAATTTACTTCCTCTGTCTTACATTCAACACTGCTCTTAAATACATCCCAGAATGAGATTTGTTCTTTTGTAGTAGCCTCATATTGTTTAGTCATATGCATTTGCGGTACATTCTAACCTTTTGATTCTTTTTCTGCCAGATTGCTACCTGGCCTATTTTAATTTCACATTCCCAAGTTCCCAAGTTCTACTTGTCCTTCATGAATCTCCATTTTGTTGATTTTCAACTGAATATACACAGCTTGCTTTGAAATCCTATGAAGTCTTTCAAATGCTGTACCTTTTCTCAAATAATATAGATGTTCTCTCTGTTCCATTGGCCCTATCATTGATGACAGTATTGAACAGAACATGGTCAAAAGCAGATATCCCTGCTGGAAGTTCCTTCCCAGTTTTACCACCATTAACTACAGTTCAACTGAGGCTTTTCATGCTGCTTTCAAGTATTAAAAGGAAGAAAGGGAGCTCCTTTGACAGGACTAAATAAATTATAACCTCAGTTTCAGTATGACTCAGTTTGGCATCCCTACAGATGCAAAGAAATTTCACCCAGGCAATTGCCTCTCAGGTTGTTCTAATACAAGTATTATTTTGAATAAATCTGGAAGTTCATTGTTCTGCTTCTTTACCTCAGCAGAAGGGAGATATATTTAATATAGCCTATCCAAGACAGCAGTAACTACTTTCTACAGTTTCTGTAAGGCTTCTACCCTCAAAGAAATTCCAAAGTTTTTTGGAAAATTAAGATGTTTGTCACTGTGGATGGATCCTTCTCGAGGAAGAACAAATAATATTTTAGAGCAAGCTATGTTGCTACATATATTATCTCCATTCCTAATATAACTGTGAGTTGAACATAAACCCTGTTAATACTCAGGAATAAATACCTGCAGTTCAAGGGTAAGTGGCAGCTTACAACTTCTCAAAATGCTCTCACTCACTGTTCAGCTTTTCCTTGGTTCAGCAAGAGCAGTCCTTCCTGGCCTCAATTTCTCCTAGTCATCCTTCTAAAGGCTTGGGTACCATCTGTGAAAGTGGAAACACACTGGAAATGGTATGACTGTGTCAGGTTATAGTATGCCTTATCATTTACTCTGGAGGTGGCTCTGAAAATAGTGAGTTTATACACACAGCTGTAACAGGGGTATGCTTTCATTGAGGCTGTCTTTAAGCAGTAGATTAAAGCATTACCTTGTGTAACTTTGTTCTTAGTACTGCTGCTTCACAAATCTGTAGACATTTCTGTCAACCCCTCTCTCTCACGAAGCATATTGTGAATGAAACTGATACATTGACTCTGGCTGGTTAATCTTCTTGTGGTCCTCTTCTGCAAGTCTGATGCTACCTGAGCTCCCCAGGATATTAGAAGAGCACTGAGAGAGCCACAGAGAGTAGAAACTGCTGCCAATGTTTTAAAATGTCCACTCTTTAATCTGTTCTAGATCTTAAGTGTTCATTTTCAGGGAGATGCTGATGCCCTCAGTACCCACTCAGTTCAACTGGCACTGGAGCTTCTCAGTACATTACAAAATCAGGTGGAAAGTACTTACTTAATTTGAGTACCTAAAATCGGTGGCCACTTTTGGCCCTGGTATAAATACAAAGCCGTATTATTATGAAATGTTATGCTGCAGATAAATGTGAATGCAGTAATTTATTAACACAAAACACACACTTCTTCAATGACACTTGTAAGAGCTGAATTAAGTATTGTCCTTTAGAACAGAGGTAAGAGCAGTATCCACACTATATTAGCCAAACAAGTAGGGTAAGTTGTGAGCATAATTTTTCTCTAATGCACTTTACAGAGAGGGCTAACACTTAGATCAGGTAGCTACATCAATAGAAAGTGTTTAATAACTACTCCAGGCTGAACAATGCTCTCTAATATCAGGCACTGACAAAAATAGCCTAGAGAGAAAATAACCTTTCTACATACATATTATGTAAGCCAAATGTTATTTCTCAGTATTGCCTTTTCAAATATGATATGCTCAGCTGTTTAAAAAATCTGCACTGAAAAAAGAATCTCTCACCAAGAATAAAATATAACAGAAGGTAGATCAAGGAGAGCTCAGCGCTCTCCATTGCTAAGCAGAGAAGAACGAAGCCAGCTTGATATCTTGGGGCTGGCAGATCTGGAATTCCCTTCATCATAAGCACTGATTCACTTTGCTTAAATGCGTCATGCTGGTGAATCCTGAGGTTAATTATTAGATTATTCTAATATACATCAAAGGCTATTTGAGGCTCCTGAACCTTCACAGTTTAATATGTTCATTTATCAGGTGCAAGTAGAAGAAATTAAAACTAATTAAATGATTTTTTTAAGTCTTGTAAAATTATCCATTATTTTCAAACTCCACTAAATGGACCGTCTCTATAATACTGCAGAGACTGCAATGTAGCACTGAAAGGGACACCTGGCTTCCAATAGTTTTCATGCTTTGAAGTAGTGGATTGTATGGTATTTGAATTTTTTTGCTTTAAAATGTGATAGCATCAAAACTTACCTGGGGATTCCTCAGGCTGAGCAAACTCCTGCTGAAGCCAATGGGTATCTTTCAGACCAGTTTTAGAAGTGATACTTCTTTATTTCCAACAAGTCAGCAATCCCCATCATTATTAGTATAAAGAAATTTGTGGCTTTCTATTCCACTGCAGTTTCAAAGTCACGTAAGATTGCAGTGACACATGGAAATGTTTATTATCTTGCTACCCATTTTATTTTGTTCATAGTTACAGACAGGTAGGATATACTGACCCATGTTTTCTTTTTTTAAAATCCTTGATATGGACTTTTTTGATTAAAATACTTTCATATACTAAAGCTTTTGTTGCTAATGTAAGATATATTTCTTCCATACATTTGCTTAGGACAGTTAGAAGAAATTAGATAAGAATTTACCCAAGTACATCCTGGCAACTTCAAATGTCTTCAGTTGGTCTGGTCTGATTTGATTTTGGGGTACGGTTAAGGATACAGGTCAGGGCATGAGAAGAAACTATTGACTTTTTTTTTTAAGACAAGTCTGCAAAGTACCTGGAGCACTGAGGGGAAGGGGAAAGGTATGGACTCAGCATTTTCTGGATACTGAATAATTAGAGTATCTCATTTTGTACATCCAAAATCAGTAGTCATCACTGAACATCCTGGCCTTAAAATACAAGTAAAATCATAAAAACACAAGACAGACCAGAATCATTTATTATTTATTGTATTACTGCTTGACCTGCATGCATCATATCCATTGTGTTTTTCTTTATTCTGAAAATGGGTCTGAATCTTTAAAAAATACCTTTCAGATACTTCTTGCTTTCTCCCCTTAGGCTTTCCCAAATAAACCTATATTTTCTATGAGTCTTTTTTTTTTTTTTCCTATGGATCCATCACCTTTCACTTTGCAGGAAAGCCCTTTCCACCTGATGACTCTATACGCATCAGTATGTTTCATTTTAATCCCTAGCAACTTGAGGCTTATCCAGTTCAAATCTGATTTCCCTACTTGGAGTAGACACTCTGGATCTTGGTCATATTTCCTTTTGGTTTTTCCAGTGTTCTGTTGTCTGATCAGGTTAATAAGAAATGATCCATTTTAAGATCTACTTTGAGATGTAGTTTCACTTTTTTCAAAAAAAACTTTTCATTTTTCTTCCTTTGATTACAGGGTTTGAGATTGTTTATTTGTGCTACTTGATTGCAAACTGATATATCTGATGATTGGCTAACAGTCTTGGCCTATTTTTGACTCTGGTGTTAGAACTGAGTTTTACTTTCCTCAACAGCTTCTGAAAAAATGTCATTTACAGTGTCCTTCATAACGATGAAGGAAACTGTGGGGATTTTAATGTAAAGGTTATGGCGCCTTCTATTATTAGCTCAGGGGTTTATAAACCTCAGTATTACAAAACATGACAACATTTTTCCTTTAGCTTAGGGTTCAGGAGCCTGCACTTGTATGGCAGGAAATACTAGGGCCTACCCCTTGGCTCAGACATGTATTACTGTTCAGCAGCTGTAGAGACCCTCATTTGAGGTCACAGATTTATTACATGCCGCAAGGGCACTAAAGCCTGCGGGGGGGACCTCAGCCACAAAGCCTGACGAGGGAAAGGTGTGCAGCCTGCCTGAGAAATGCACTGTTTGTGTGTGTACTATTAGAAAGAATGGTATCATCTTGACTAGGACAATCTGCCCTCTGTGTTGTATATAGTTGTCAATAATGTTGCCTAGTATTTTCTTTCACAAAGAACGTCTGTTCCTCACTCTGGCATGCCTCTGGAAAAGGAACCTGCCGAACCTTTCCGTACCCTTCGTTCTGAGAACAAGTAGCAAGCGTTCATGACATTAATGAATGACTTTTTGGTCCATAAACTCCAATCTCATCCCAAAATGACTGAAATTTCCACTGGGTGCAAGACATACTGGATTCCTAGATTACCAGGACTCTTCTGAATGAAGCATAACGTTAGGAGACTCAACATGTTTTTCATATTGAACAAGTGCATCAAAAACATTATAGCTTTGCACTCAGGACTATTAAAATAAACTCAGGACTCATTCTCTCAGCTGAACAGACATAAATACCCATCAATACCTCAAACATTTTTTGACTTTTATGATTCTGAACAGCAGTTAAATTTCTGGACAGTGAACTGATAGGCACTTTATAGACAGATAGGCAGCTAGAAATTACTAATGTGTGGTTTCTTTTGATCACACCAGCAAACAAAACATGGTCCTACTCAACTGGTAACCTGCTCCCTGAGAGAAGCACTAAAGCCAGTTTCTGGTTTAGTTCCTCAGTTAGTGTGTCTCCAGGTAGAATTCCCTTTACTCTCTCTCCCATCCTGCCATATATGTCAATACGCTCCCCCTTTTTTGCTTTTAAATCTCTCATGATTTGAAAAGTGCTTTAGTTATGCTGAAACAATAGATTTCTGGGTGGAAAATGCTCTCTATTATTACTTTGTGCATTGTACCTTTGAACTCTGGAAGAAGAATTCATTGCTATTGCTCTGGCTAATGACCTAAAGGCTTAGACTGAAAAGCACAGTGGCAATCATCAGGTTTGTGCCCTTCTTTTCCTGCAATCATTGTGAAGAAGCATCACGTGCAGAGGTCCACAGTGTCCCAGAGCCCTATATCCCTCAAGCCAGGAAATATTTGGGGAAAATAATACAGCTGAGAATTTAATATCATACACATGCTCAGTTACCAGAAATAATAATTTGATCCTCGACTGACATCTTTGTGAGTGTGTGGAAAGAAAACTTTGGAAAGTACCCGAACCTCTCAAATCTGCTACAAGCTTATATTGGATATTGGCTATTTGAATGACATGTCAAATGATCTGTGCACAGGGAAGCAGACTGCATACAATAGTGTCTGTACCATCAGAAATTGATTTGATGACTATGCCAAATACTTTTGGCACTAAGCCTCCTGTAGGTTATATTCTGAGTGATCTTTTGGCCGTCAGTGAGTGTCTCCCTATCTATGCCTATTTTAGGAGGGATTTATGGAATGTTCTGGCTATCATAAATCATTCAAATTTTTATCCCACGTAGAATTTCTGCTTATATTGTTTGGGTCAGCTTTGGTTATTCCTTTTCCTTCCCAGGCAGTAAGTGCTGTTGTTGATCAATAGCCTTAGTTACAAAAGAACTCCCCCAAACCAATCTTCATTTGTGAGATACCAAATCAGAATTTAATTGGTAAAAAAAAAATGTGTTTCTATATATTTTTGTACAAAGCACAATTTTTTTTCTGCAATGTTTTTGATCTCCAAGTTTCCTTCAGTGCTGTTGAGTTACTAATGCTAAATACACTGCTGCAGGAACTTTTTGGATGCTAATGTGTCAGACACTAATACTATTTACACAAGATCTCATTTAAGAGCTTAAACACACCTTTTAATGTTGCAGCACTTACAGATTCAAAGATGGCAGAGAGAAATGGCATTATGCCACTTACCATCACTCCTTGTTTTGCTATGAGAAAACACAGAATGGCAGCTTCACATTTCTATTTTTTTGACTAAAAATACTGGTAATGTCAGATTTATTTTTATTTTGTGGGAGATGTCTGTGGAAGACCCAGAGAAATAGATTTAGCATTTTTTTCTGCATTTGACTGTGAAAATAGGAGTATTGAGTCTTTCAACATATGGAAGAAAAAACTTTAAGAAAGAGATTTGGAATTAATGTGTTGCTAACAAAGCTATGCATTAGAAAAAATCCTCAAATAGTTCAGTGGTTTTAATAAAAATTTATTTTCTTTCCTAACTCAGCATTACTTCCTCAGTATTATGTCGGGTAATAATTATATGTTCCCCCTAGTCTACTGTAGAATCATCCAGGAAAGCAGATCAGACAAGATGTAAAAATGTGAAATGTAAAAGGGGGGGAGGCAGAGAAGGAAGCTTTCAAGCCTTCTTTAGTCATTACAAAGAAGTGAAAATGGTACAAACCTTTTTTTTCCTGCCTTCGCAGGTCAGCTTTAAAGGTTCCTGTTGTCATCCATTCACATCAATTGTGAGCAAGCTATTATCTTTATGGACTCAGGATGTTGGTTTCAGACTTGCAGTCCCTAAGCAATGATGTACATCAAGTAATCTTTTATTTATTTATTTGAATGCTTCAGCTCCTGAGACTCAGGCCTGCCCAGCATTCTGACAATCAAGGTTAATTACTGTAATGCTTCTCTGGCAGGTCCTCCTTAAAACATCTTAGCAATATTGCATCTTATCCAAAATGATGCTGATTGTTACCTGTACAGGACTTTGTCAGCATATTACTTCCACTTTATGCAGATTGGGCACTTGCAGTTTGAAGTGTTCAAACCAATTTTTAGCACAGAGAAGCAGCTTGAAAGACAAATTCTCCAACAACAATCAAAACTCTGATCCATAGCTTTCTCAGGTACTTTCTTGTTTGTTTGATACTCAAAGACTTACCTCACTGAATACCTTCAGACTTCAGTCTGAAGAAAGCACAACACATCTTGCTTCTCACTTTGAATATTCATTTGAGGTAAGCCTCAGCTGTTTGACTGAGTTTGTCTAATTTTAAATCCCCTAACGAGTTTTAGTCTGCTGACAGGGAGGATCTTCCTGTGCTCTTCTCTCATTGCTTTTTGTAACAGTGACTTATTTTCACTGAACCAGTTTTGCTCAAGTTTCAGGTCTTGCAGGTTAGAATAGCCCATGGTTTGCACTAAATTGTGCTCAGTAGCAAAAAGCAGTTCGGGGCTCTCACAACAGCTAGTAATGGCTAAATGAATCACTGGCTGAGAGTAAAAATAAGGTAGTGTTTATTACTCTTACTGTCTCTAAGGCAGTCCCATTAATTTAGGGAATTCACCACCTATTTGACTTCTTGACTGCTTTATATCACCAGTGCCCAAGCAAGGACTGAAGATTTGATCCAGAAGTACCAGTTTGCATCTCCAACCTTGTAACTGCATGTGCAAGTTATTCACATAATTACATGCAATATAACACAAGTAATACTACCAACCATTAACTTGCAGTCCACATGACTTCCTTATGCTAAGCCTTTCTACAAGCGACCTCTGAGTAATCTTTATAGTTAATTTCCTGCTTGTAAAATTCAATTCATTGCATTCAAATCAAAGTATAAGAAATAACAGATGATACCATGTGGCTAGCTGACTGAACAGTTAGCAATATGTAGTCTTTCAGTTATGCCAGTATACTAGATCAAGAAATTCAGTCAGCTGATAATTCAACTTCAATGACATTTAGCAAGCTAGCTAAAGCCATAGGAATGACCAATGAAGAAGATGAATGAGTAGTGACTAAATATATTTGTGCAGGCAGAATAATATACACCAAGATCTCAGACTAAAGACAATAGGATCTTGGCTGTACCTGTGGCTCTGCTTTGAGATTAAAGTAAAAGTTCATTTTGTGGTGCTTGTCCATTTCTTAGGAATTAAATGTAATGATGACTCATTTTTAGGTTAAAAAAAAGTTGTCTTATTTTTGAGCCTAGCTATGAGGTTGGAGCTAAGAATTCAGGATGGAATTTGGAAAAAAAAAAAGAAAGAAAGAAAGAAAGAAAGAAAAGGCAAAGAAAGCAGCTAGTCCCAATAAAAGTCCAAGGGCTGTAAGTACCTAAATCCCTTGAGTTCCTCTGAAAATGCCAACTTTGAGGTCTAGAGACTGTTTTGGTTTATACTGAATAAAAACAGTGTGATCAAGTCTCATTTATACCCAATTGCAAGCAACCAGAACTGTGACCAGAAGGTACTCTGACACATTTTAGACAGCACAAGAAATAAGTTTAGGATAGACTTAAGAAAAAAAGAAAAGTGCCCAGGTGAAGCATATATGACTTTTTTTCAGTGATGTTATATTGAGAGAGTAATTCCTCCCTCCTATTTTTGAAAATAAGAGACCATTTTATGCTTAGCTTTTCCCATCATTTCTTCAGTCTGATTTGCCCACACAAACACAGGTCAAATTACTTTTTTTTTTCTTTAATTATTCAGTTTTAATACAGTTGCCTGTTCAAAATAGCTTTTACGTGGCATACCCAAAGATTTGACACACAGCTTATTCTGCTGTTGTACAATACACATGAGAGTATTATGCATGAAAGTAGCACACCATGATAAATGAAGTTATATACATTGTAAGTATATAACTACTCTAATTAATGAGGCTGATTCTCCCAGCTGTATTTCATATCCAGGAAGATACTAAGGTCAGGGTGAAGTGTCTTCCTCATAGATTTCCTGTTGAATATATGTTGTATTGGCCTGTTTTGAGGTGTTCTACAGTAACCTGAGAGAAAAGGCGATCAGAAACACAAAGCAAATGGTTTTGCCCCAACAAGTTAATGCATGTTTACTGAACACCATTAACTGACAGTGGGTGCTGTCTTGTTCATGGCAAGCATGAAGTAAAAGGCTTCAGTTTAAACACATGTAAAAAATGTAAGCTAACATGCTTCTTATCACATCTGCAATGGACTAAGAGCACATAATCAGTTACTGCAGGTCAGCTGATGTTGGGTAACTCATTAAGTTCCCATCCTTGGTTACCATCAAGAATTTTGGTAAAGGAAGTTCTTTCTTTATGTACGTGGGAGCTTGGGGACAAAGGGAAAATTCTGCGAAGAGAAGGAAAGTGCATGCGGGGAACTAGACAGACAGTGATGACGGACTGGGAAAAAAGACATCTGCTATGGAAGGAGTGAAAGTCATGCAAAAATCTATTATTACCTCACAGTAAACCCTGAATGAAATAGTACAGTTTTGGGCTAATACTTCGATCAAACTGTGTCTGCTCTAATTGCTACCCTTCAGGAGAACCTTCAGTTTAGTCATGACACTTAAATGTTGCCCAGCCCTTGTAGGTCCTTTAGTGAAGCACCCTGTGACGTTCCTGTAAAACCTATTAAAGAAATAGGATCATAGGATAATTCAGGTTGGAAGGGAACTCAGAAGGTCTCTAGTCGAACCTCCTGCTCAGAACAGCCTGAGCTATAAGATCAGACAATGTTGCTCAGGGCTTTATCGAGTCAGCTCTTGAAAACCTCTAAGCATGGAGACTGCACAACCCCTCTGGGTAGCCTCTTCCACTGCTTGAACATCCTCAGGTTGAAAAAATTTTTCCTTGTATCCAGTCTGAACCCTTCTTGTTTCAATTTATGCTCATTGTCTCTTGTTCTCCTGCCATGCACTGCCATGAACAGCCTGGCTCTGTCTCTCAGTTAGCTCCTCAGATGTACGGGAAGGCAGCTGCTTATGTCTCCCCAAAGCCTTCCCTTCTCCCAGCTGAACAAGCCCAGGGCCCTCGACACCCTCTACCAGGGCAAGTGCTCCAGGCCCTACTATCCTGGTGTCCATCCGCTGAACTCACTCCATTTGATCAATATCTTTCTTGTACTGGGGAGCCCAAACCTGGACACAGTTTTCAAGTATTAACAAGTGCAGAGCAAAGGGGAAAAATCACTCCCCTCAATGTACTTGCTGTGCTGCTGTAGATACAGCCCAGGATGATGTTGGCTTTCTTGGCTACCAGGGCACAGTGTGGACTTGTGTGCAGCTCACTGTCTGCCATGGCCCTCAGGGGTTTTTCAGCAGAGCTACTACCCAGCCAGGACATGCCCCACCTGTACTGTTGCAAGGAGTAAATAAAGTACCATGCTGTGGTACTAGTGGCTCCACTTCTGAAGCACTGAATTCAGCTGATACTCCAGACATGCTACACAGTGGCTGATAAAACATTACTTAATCAACTTCTGATCTGAAGTGTGCAGTTGTCTTTAACTTAAAGATAGGGACAACAAAGTGCCTCTGTGCTTTCTTTCCTCCTATCTAATAATATACTGTCTTCTAGCTCTTCCCACTATTACAGTTTTTTTCTGACATGGCAGAATGTATGCAATGTACCTTTTAGATATAAAACCTTATACCACATGAACTTTACAATCCAGAAAATGTTCCCAGGTACTTGAGACTTAAATAGAACTTGCTGAGATCAGGAAGAGAAAACACACTCTTGGCCTGAGATTACTGATTGTTTTGGAAGAAACTGGACAGGGGGTGTTCCTCTCTCTTTTCATAGGTTTGACTAGAGTAGTTACAGCTAAACTAGCTTTAACTCGGTAATAGCCTGTCTGGGATGTAAGGTGTAATACCTCACTTAGAGCTCTCTGCTGTCACAGCTCCTGGTACCTGAGGTGTCCCTACAGCATACTGCAGTCACTTCTGTGCAATGTGGCCATATCAGTAGTTTGTATGAGATTTATCTCAAGTGTGTTGTAATGCCTTCTGGGCAGCTGCTGGAACTAAGAATGAGCTAATAAGCTCTCTCCCTCTGCCAGACTTATTAGTTTAGAGTGAGTGCTGTGAGAATGATGGCTCCACAGCTGCCAATATACAGATTTGGTTTTGCAGTTGGCTCAGGGAATGAGTCAGGCAAAATTGAATGTGCCTGTAAAATACTCTGTAGACATACCGGTGACAATCTCACACCACCAAAGTTAAGCTGTGCTGCTACTATTTTTTTCCCTCACAATTAATTGTAAGCTTTTGCTAATCTTAGAGGAACAAAGTGTGTTTTCACACTGAGAAGTGTATTCCTTTAAACCAGAAATCTACTCCATATCATAGTTTCTCTTTCTTCCTTTTACAGAGCCTTAGACAGAGGGTTTGACTCCCTGAAACAAACATCACAAAGTCCCCTATTAATTCAAACAAACCTGGATCAGGATTTTAACTTGTTTGCCCACTGAAGTCTAAACTCTTCCTGCACTTTCATGAGTTTGTAGCATGTAAATTATTGCCTCCCTCTCCCAAAATCCACATATACAAACACAGCTCCTGTGAACTGTGGCCTTCACTTCCTCAGACGCACAGAGACATGTCTAGTTATTTGAGATGGTTAGGCAGATTGAAAGAGAGAGAGTTAAAAAAGGAGCTGGGTACCCTTTAACTTGTCACAATAGGTCATCTCCACCATGCAAGGAGGTGACTAATAATTAAGCAGTTGTTTTATGTGGAAGTAACTCTTAGAGGTATTTTGCAAAAGTGTTTTCTGGCATTCTGCTCCTGATGGGGCAGCTGCTCACAACTTACGTCAATGTCCTGTCCAAACAGAATTATTTATCCCTTAGAGCTTTATGTTTAAAACACAAGCCTGACATAATATAAATATTTACTTGAAGTTGCATAAATATTTCCTTGAAGTTGCATCATAATATTTCCTGAAGTTGCAGCCTTGTGTAAAAATACTGCATTGCATCTCTATAATACAATGGAGACAGTCTATGGTGAATTTTAACTTCCAAAAAACAATAACAATAATTATTATTAAATAATAACAATTAATGCCATGCTTTTAATCCGTGTATTACCCAAAACTGGGCAGAAAACGTCTTTCCTTTCAGGGAATACAGTTACTATCAAAACCAAAACTATTTCCAGTGGATTTCATTCACAGAAAAATGACTGCAAATTTCATGAACTCTTTGCTTTCTGTCAATGGAGAGGCAGAATTGTAGGTCAGAGTTTGTAAATGAAACAGAACATGTACTGAATAAATGCTGAGTATTCAGATGAATAGGTGTTATCTCATGGCCATAAGATCTAATCATATCAACACAAAGATTTAGCACCTAGTAAAAAGACAAAATTCACGTAACTCAATGAAAAGCAAGTGATATTGAAGTCAGAGAACATGACCAAGTTGAAATAAACACATAAATAAAAGCTGTATATTTCAATCCAGTTTTGTTTCATTTTTAAACTGGCTATTACTATATGTAAGATAAGTGCAATTTTGGAACAGAAAAGAGATATTTGCCTTTCTCAGTGTTCAAAACTGAGCATACAGTATCACTTTGCTAAGATTTTTTGAAAGCTGATACCTCTTAAATCTTTCTTCCTCTTTCTAAACAAATGCATTGATTCTGAAAAGTACTTGGCAGTGTTTAAAATCCTGTTCCCACTGACAACAGAATTTTGCCATTGACCTCAATGGAAGAAAAAACTTTACTCATGCTTCTTAAAATCTTGCCCAGTATAGCAAAATTATTTTGTCACTGGATGTCCATAATCAACTGCTTATTAAGCTTCTCCAACCCCCTTTGAGTTTTTTAAATAGCAAAAAAGGACAAGAAATTATTGGGTTTTTTTAATAATAAGCTGAGCTTCTATACAGCCACAAATATTTCAAATTTGTAATTGCAAGTATTAGCATTGGGAAGAGTTTCTAATCAGACTCAGCAATCTTCTTGGTTTATGTCCAATAAAAAGCTTGATTTTGAAACACTGAGTACTTGCAAGAGATTGATGAGAAATGATTGAAAGGCTAAGAACTCTCTGTAGGTTTTTTTTCCCAAAACTTCCAAATCAACAAGAAATTTGAGAAAATCATGATGCATTTGATGAGCCACAGAAGACAGAGTCTTATTTTATAAAATGGATTGTTCTGAACTCTTTTATTAGCTCTAAACACAAAACAGTACTAACTAGAGTCTGAAAAGTAGATGCTATTGTTGGTGATGTGTTTTCAAAGATTTTGGGAGATGGAAGGAAACAACTTTTCCCATACAAAAAGAAATGTTAAAGTGTTTCAGAGCATTACTGGGTAACAAAAATATAGACAGCAAGCAGCTCTTCAGAACTTGTCTTGACATTTCTGTGTTGCCCTATCACACTGAAGAGACATGGAAATAAAATAGAAAAAAAACAAGATTATGAGAATTTTTCTGCAATTTTCTCATAGGAATCATAGGAATAAGTGTTAGTTAAGGTAGGGCCTCTTCCTATTATTGCCCTGCAGCTTGGTTAAATTGCTCTCACAGGGGTTGGAGACTCTTGCATGGCCTCCTGTTTCAGACATCTTGCTTCTGCATCTACTCTGGAATCCAGAGTTTACGTTTTCACTAGAACTGTTAGGAGAAATGATTTACCATTAGTAATTTTGGATTTTCATCCTAAAGTATATCTAAGTTTATCAAGAGATTTACCATTAATACTGAAGTGCAAGTATAGAAGTTTGCCTTGCTAAAGGTAGCAAGTAAAGAAGCGAGAAGGTAATGGCAAGCCTCTCAAGGACCTCAGTACTCTTTTGTAATTAAGGTGTTTCTAGCAGTAATATACTTAGATCATATTTAGATGACTGTGGCTGACTCAGCACCTGTTAATTTGGTTTGTTAATTTGGGAGGACAAGAATGTTGCTGTTCCTGTTCCCAGATGATGTCACTTGATTTGGTGCTCAGCTGAATATCTTTAATTTTTTCTCAGAGTAGTAGGCTATATCAACAGTGAGCTATAAACAGTGACTTTACATCCATTGCCTTTCCTTTTTCTGTCTTCTGCATGTGTTGTTAAGCTTTTCAGAAGTTCACCTTGAAATCAGTCTCGCTTCAAAATCTTCATAATCTCAACAGGATCAGGTATAACTCAAGTGAGCTAAAATTCATGTCTGAGTCAGCATGTTGAAATTCACTCCGAACTCTGGGATTCCTGCCAACATCCTCAGTATTGCTTAGCAGCTTCCATCAAGTAACTTTGAATACAAACATCAGCTTCTAAAGACTATACCTCTCCCAGTTTTTGCAGATTTTACAATGCCTTCTGTACAGTGAAGAAGCCCATGAGCTATAAGAGCTGATGAAACAAAGCTCTGAAGCAGACGTAAGGTCTGTGTTTCTAACAATGTTAGATTTGCATTCCTGTTTTTCCTCTAATGCTTCTATTCATCTTAGATCACGGGCTTTGCTTTCTGTCTTATCCATTAGTCACACTTATTTGGCATTTCTAGCATGCTCATATACAGACAAGCATTTCTACTACCTTCAGGCCTCATCCAACCTCTTTATATGCAGTGATAAGTGCTGGGGGTAGGCAAGAAAAAGGATTTACCAAACCCTTCCCTCTCACCCTACCAAAGAAAACTCTCTTGTGAATAAAAGCTGCCAATTCCTTTAGTGATGTTTGCAACCTTTTTATAAGCAAAACAGCTAAAAGCATTTTCATTTAAAAATATTGATAGAAAAGAAGAAGCATCTACTTTTAATGGGAATAAATATTCAGAAGATTATTCATTCTGTACCAGTTTTAAAAAGCCTTATTATTATTCTCCAAATAAATTGGAGGTGGAAAGGGGGGAAGGAATGACATGCTGTTGGCAGATAACATGAATGTAGTTCATCTCCTACTTCATCTCCTAAGTATGATGCCTAGGTTATCATGAACAAATAGCACCATGTGATCACTCATATGATGAAGACAAAAAATAGCTGCCATGGCTACGTGTTCACACATTTACTACAAGCTAGAATTTATTTTTGATGAGACAAAGGCAAGCTGTATGTGTCAGTTCTACATTGTCTGGTAAACAGCAGTTGTATCCAAATATTTGGGACAGGGAACATTAACCCAGGAGTAGGCTTAGCATGTACTCATTTGATTTTACATGGAGTCTCCAACCTACATACAGGTCTAGACAGAGAGTTCCCAATCTCTTAGAGAAAAGAAACCAACGGAATAGCACTACAGATAAGTATTATCTCCCACTCAGGTGCTGATTCTCCCTCATAACAATAATCAAGCTAATCTCAGAGGGTTCATCTAGCAAAGGCTGGAAATGAGATATGTATCTAGGATTTGATTGCCTTCTTTATTAAATGGGAATCAAACCCATCCACCCCAGAAGCTGTATCCTCACAACAGGATCACGGGAGAGAGACTTTCATAATTTTTATCCTTAGAAAGCCATAAATAAAGCTGGAAAGTAAGCCAGTAAGTATTACTTTCTCATCTAGTGATCAAGGCAGTCACCTCAGAGGAGGGAGTCTATGAAGTAGGGAGGGCCTTACCCAAAGGTGATTCACATATTCTATGTGAAATCAGTTATAAGACAAAATGCATTAACTTGGTCTTCTCCTTCACCAGCTTCATCTCCTTAGGCTATAGTGTTATGGGCCTCTACTCTGCTCCTATAAATCTTCAGTTCTTTTATGTACATTAGAAACAAAGAGAATTGGAAACAAAGAGGAGCACTGGCTAATGCTTCTTCTTATCTGCCCAGGAATATTTGACAGATGTTGGGGGGTGGGGAGGAACCCCAAATCAAAACACCCTAACTGCCATTTCTGCTTTCAGAAGTGGCTTTGAAAAAAAAAAGTGTCTGTGTTCAGCTGAAAGTCTCTCCAGAGTGCTGAGGAAGGTGTGTCAGTTCTCAAAGAGGCAGGATTTCAGAGGCTTGCTTAGCCAAACTCTTCTCACAGGCTGCTTTTTGTGGATGTCACTCTGAAGCACCTAACCATCTATGAACTCTGTAGTCGACCACAACGCAGGGCAGACTGTTCCTGTGAAATATCATCAACAAAATATACCAACATATTCATCATGGAACCAAATGGTCAAACACCTGAGGACTACACACTGCAGGGATACTCACCCTGTTCAGGTCTGCTAACAAACAGCAGTACATACCATGCTTCTGTAAGAGGCCAATGATTTGAGGGATAGAAACCATTGCTTCTAGTTAAGAAAACAAGGTTAAGCAATAGTCCCATTAGGCTGGGTTTCAAAAAGGGAGATGTTTGAGGCAGGAACCTGGAATAATGTAATGATGTTTTCAGACAGTCTTTCTCAGTAGATTGCATGACATTACAAGGTTGTAACTAAGATGCAGATCAGGATCTTTGAACAAAACATGTCTCTCCAGAATTGCCTACTTTTGTATCAACTCCTGCAATCATTTGTTTGTTTAGTTTTCCTTCAGATCTCTATTACTGTCTTTTTTTTCTTTAATTGTCTGCTCTTCCCTCCTCTAGAGATGACCTCTCTTCAACTCCTATCTTTTCATTCTCTTGGCCCAGAGATTTCTCAAGGCAGACCACATTCCTGGCTGCAGAGAAGGAATATGCAGCGCAGTATGGAACGGCTGGGAAATATTAGAAGTAGTTATTGTAGTAATTCTAGTCACCATGGCAACCATCCCCATAATGTCTCCATACTCTTGGGTGAGCTGGTAGATGTTTTTCCCTTTAGGTTCCCTTCATACAGACCCCCAGAACAAATCCTGGGTTTGTTAACAGAGAGCAATGCTACATAATGCTTTTGCCCAAACAGACTCCTGCTCTTGCCTTGAGCTGTCAAACACAAGCAGTGTACTGCAAAAGAAATCAAATGCTGCAGTAACGGCTCAGAACCCTACAGGTTAACTATGCGGTAGAAACTTGACAAATACCCTGTAAGTTGTATGGATTCTGAAAAGTCTTCCTCTGAGGACTATACCACCTGGTATATACTGAGGAGTATACCACTCCTTTGCAAAGGTTGTTAGGAACTGATGGCATTTCTCATTCTGTGAAACAAAACATTCTTTGTAAGGAGCGTTTTCATTCTGTATGAGCTGTTTCAATAACAGAGTTGGATGTTTGCTTCCCTCAGCCCTCACAACACCACCAGCTTGAGGATTTGGATACCTGCGGTGGAAGGAAGAGGAAACACTGTCGCTCTAAGAGAAAGAGCATGCCTGTATACTTTTGATGAGGTGAATGGGGATGGCAGTTAACTGGAAGTGAAATGGGTCATTTAGCAGGCTGGAAAAAGGCTGGAAATGACTGGTTTGGCCAGAGGCTGTGGGATAGGGACTTTTTAGAAAAACGGTCCTTGTGAAAGTGACTTCTGTCAGCATGGATCCCATTTTGAAGATGGAGCAGTGATAAAAGCCAAGGAGGCTAAGACACACCAAGAAGCCCACATTGATCCAAAATATCAGCAGCAATTGAACAAAATGTGCATTATAAAGCTCTCATAGACTACCATGTAACTGTTTTATAGTGCAGCACAAAACACTGTCAGTAAGGTGTATCCCTCTCTTTCCCTTCTGGTTACATGCTGGGCATGTGCTTGGGTTTGTAGCTTCTGTCCTTTGTGGACTGCTTCAGGGTTTTGTGCAGAAAAGTGATGTTAGCCTTCCACGGATGTTAGCTCTTCTCTGGAATGATAACTTTTAGTGCTATTCATGTTTTGCAGGGGTCTCACAGAAGAATATATCTGACTAGTAGTCCATATCTGTCCAAAAGGCCACAGGGAAAGAGGATGGTGGGGTGAAGGCATAGATAGGGCGAATTGTTTGACAGACCAGAGACTCCTCAGCTCTACTGCATTGCATACACAAAGTAAAATGGCTTAGATCAAGCTACCAGAGCATGCAACCTCAGCTCATAAAATGAGCATTAATCCCTCTGCAGTCTCACTAGCTGCAGAGCAGCAGCTTCTTAAGATATGCTAACTCGATCACTTGAGATCTTCTGTCCATATCTGTAATTAATATTACTAACAAGATCAGTGCTAGTGTTTACCCACTTCTTTAATTCTAAAGGAAGAAAATTAAATGTCCCTCAGCAAACTGCATGGCTATCTCTCTCCAAATCAATCTCTTTCAAAAGAAATAAATAGAAGTATTTTAGTAGAACTCTGAAGGGAAAAACATTTGAGAAGCAATTCTAGTTTAAGAAGCAGCTTGCATTTCACGAGACAGTATGAAGTTCACTCACTCCTTTTCGGCATTTAGAGAACAGTTCGTTGCTCAGATTGAAATTGGAGGTCACAAATTTATTTTGATTTGACATGGAAAAACAGATACTAGTAGAGCCTGAGGCTTGACTGAATAATTCTTATATCAGAAAGAGTTTAAAAATTCAAAACCTACTGCCTTTTATATTTTAGTTTGAATATGAGCAATCAAAGCTCATACCTCAGCAGAAGACCAAAAGCTGAAGTGAGGCCATGTTGGCCTGTTTTAACATTTTCAGACTATTAGAAAATACACTGTCCGCATATTTTATTCCATGATTAATCAGCCTTCCAAAGAAGATAAGCATAAAGTTCTGTTTTTAATCAGTCTGCTCATTGTCGTATTTTCTCATCATTTTAGAGGGAAAAAATAGCAGTTTATGCTAGACAAAAAAGTTTATTTTTTTTCCTTGCCATTGAAGAAATTCATGTTAATTATTCTTCTGCACCTGCCTAATGGGGCTGAAGTAATTCAATTGTCATATTGCTGTAGATTGTTGCTTTGTGTAATGTATCACCCCTGCTGTTTTACTTTAAAAAAATTCTATACTCCTCCATTATTCAGCAAGGCCTAATGATTATTCCAGCATTTGTACATGCTGCACTGTTGTTTTGATTTTAATTGACTTCACTTTTTTAATTAAGTACATTGGTTTTAACACTCTTGTTGACATGCATGGTTTTGTCTTTATCAGTATTTGCTTCCATTTGCATTCTGTATCTATTGACATTTTATTTAGGTCCATTCTATGGGAGTAGATAGATAGGCACTCTGCAAGGTTCATCATCTCATTTTACATATTATCCTTATCTAATGGCCTGAAAAAATTGAAAATATTCTGAAAATATCAGCTTAAAATATGCACTGCTTTTAACAGTGCTTTTCCTTTTAAATATCATGTTTGTAACAGAAATTTTCTTAATTGCAAGAATGGGCCTAATTTATCTTTTATGCAAGTTGGTCATATTATTTTTCATTTTGAGTCCACCGTGAGAGTTCAGAAATATATTTTAAAAGTTCTTCTGAGTTGTTTATTTTACTTTACAGCTTAAGGAAAAAAAAAGCTGTGTTATTAGAAGACATTAATGCAAATACACACAGAGTACCTGAAATCAGATCAGCATTGCTAGATTCCTACAATGAAGCAATTTTAGCTTTCCAAAGGATTTTTTTTTCATCTAAACCTCAAAGAGTTTTTTGTTAATTCCTTGGAAATCATTCCTATAGCCTTTAAAAACACCACAGTCAACTGATCTATCATAAACCCTTTCCCTTATAAGCTCAGCATTAAACAGAATCTTCCTGCAGGATGCATTCAGCTCTTCTGCCCCTCTGCCCCCCTGTCTTGAAAGTATGTTTCATTGTTTATCACAGCACAGGATAATTTAAAAAATGGATCAGAGAAGAAATAATTTCTAGTTAAGATTATTTAAATAAAAGTGGTAGACATTGCTGAGGCTGAGAACTCACTCAATGCAAATTTAAAAGTGAATCACTACACAATGACCCTGTTGCACTATTTTTACAGGTTTTGAACCCAAACCTGGCTGAGCCCAGCTTACATACATGTCTTAGTTTAGTGAGGAATTTGTGCAAATGCTGCCATTTCTGTTTTGTCAGTGAAAATCATATCAGACATACCAGAGAGAGGAGTCTTCTTTCTGTAAACCCATTGGCCCAACACTCCCTGTTAATGAAACACAGAAACTTCTTTCTCATCGAGTTGTGTTCAAACTTTCTATTTCATGGTATGTCTGCCTGGATTCTGTGTGCAGAGTTTTCAGTCTAGAGATTGCATGACTGAAAGATAATTCCCAAAGTACTGCCTTAATAGTGATGCAAAAAGACAATTTCTGTGAGTTCAGATTAGGCCATATACTACTGACCATGAGAAGAATTAAGAGAAACCAAAAGAGAAAGGAAGAATTTTCGTGTAAAATAAAACACAAAGCCCACCATCAAGTTAAATATAACAACGCCAGGATTTCCATGTAGCTTAGCTCCTCCTTGTTTATGTGCATTCATCATGGTATTTCATACATGAGAAGAGCTTACTGACTCCAAGCATTTACAAGCCATAACTCACTTTTATATAATGCAAGATTAGAGCCCTCTCTCCACACACAGATGTACCACCTCTTAGGGGTCCTTCTCATAAAATGCTTAAGTTTTAAGCCTTTAAGGTGTAATTTCCAGCTTTCTGCACCACAAAAAGACTAAAAAATATTTATTAAAAAATTGTTTACTAAAGCTCAGATTCTCATCAGATTTGCAGGACCTGGTGTTTTATGAGAAAGGCTAAAATCCACGTGACTAGTGACAAAAATTACATGTCTTGGTGCTGTGTGACCACAAACATGGAGGCTTTCTAGACATAATTTTAGATCTACCTGCAAAACAATGTACCTCTGAAATGTGATTCACATGCAGGGTGGACAGTGATTGAAATGAACCATTTACTTCAAAAATGGACCAATGCACAATTTAAAACACCAAGACACTGAAACATTTATTATGCAGCAGACAGAGACAGTGAGACAAAAATAAATCTCCATTGTGAATGATCATTAACTGGCCAATCAAAATCAGGTTTTCTCAGCAAGACATTAATATCTAGCTGGGGAATTTAGGGAGGAAGTGGTTTGTATGTAAAGAAGGCATAGCAAAGAGAATGGAAATGGAGCTGAATTGGTCTAGAGATATAGGGGAAAATCTCAGGATATGGCAATAAGAGGATTTGTGAGAGACTTTGGATAACTTGAGCAAAGCAGAGAGGCTCCCATTTTTGCAGGAATTTGAAAAAGGAGAGGAATGATTGGCTTTCACTGCATGTACAGAGGAGTTTAAATTGTCTTTGGTCCTCCATGTCAAGGTAAGACCAAAGAATCATACAGGGGAATATAATATAAACTATTTTTCTCCCTCCATTTTTTCCTCAAAGAGTTAAAAATTTGGTTCCTGTACATGATCATTTCACACTGCTATTGCAGGACACAGCTTTGCAATCACTGCTGTGCATTTTGCTCCAGGAATGTTTTTAGATGGAGGGATTTCACTGTCACTGTGTAAATGTTAAGGAAACTTTGTGATTTGATTTAATGTTCTTCCTGGAGCATGTAGCAAGGCGTTGGTGATCAGCTGCACTCATTTCTTTTATTTCGTGGCTCTGCAGTTTCCTTGGACTAAGGAATATGAAAGTGAGTGTCAAGTATTGGCCTGCAAATCTACAAACCAACCTGACAGACTTTTAAAAAACATTTAAGCAAGTCATGATTGCAACAATAGCAAGAGCAGGACTTAGGTTTCCTCCCTGAAAGGCTGTTCCTGCAACAACGAATCACATCAGGCAAATAAAAAGAGAGAGTGCACTGCCAATTATGCAGGTTTTTGCACTGATCATATAGTGTTTCTGAAACATTTCTTCTCATCCCTAATTCAGTGACTTGACAGGGCTATTGCATTTTAGTTTTGAGGTCAGGAATTCATGTGCTGAAGACTGGATGTGGAGATTTGGGGACTACTCAAGGAGGGGATCTGCAGCAGTACCAGAGACTTGCACTCGCTGGCAGTCCCAGGCAGAAGATTAAGTGAAGATAATATCCCAGTTCAGGGTGCAGCTTCTGCTGTCAGATTCCTGCAAGCAAGTATTTAGTTCCTGCAAAGGCCCACTTAAGTTTCTGGGACTCTGCATCAGCAGAAATGAATGGAAAATGAACTAGCAGATCATCTTACAGGATCAGCGAGTCCCAGGGAAGAGTGTGCTCAGAGTGAGGCTGTAGCAGTGCTCTCCATTTCCACAGTGCCTCTTGCCCAAGGCACGTTACAAACTGCAGACCCGCCAGCCCGCAGCAGTCACCAGAGAGAGCAGCAAAAGCCAATTGCTGCACTGGCTCTGCGGGAGTAGGATGTGCGGATTCTGAACTCCTTGCTCCTCCAAGGCAAAGCTTGGAAGATTTCTCAAACATCTATGCCCCTGTAATGAGATACAGTCTATAGCATAGTGTCTGCTTTGATGCTCTGCATACAGGGCTGAGCAGGCAGGTCAGGGGAGCCGAGGGATTTTGAGTCAAACCTTTGGGGAGCCAGCTGCCACCTGAGTGTGTGAAAAGCAGAGGAAGCTGTGCAAGGAGAGTCTTCACATTGCTTTAGCTCAGATACAGCCCTCTTTTCTTCAGCCCCTAAGTGCACCACCAGCTTCTTCTTGTCAGGCCTGTGTATGCAGCAAGACTTTCCTCACCCCACACACCACCCCTAGTCCTGCTAATCCTTCCAGTCCTCCCCAGCCTTGATCAAATTCCCATTTTTTTCCAAAATCCATCTTAAGGAGTGTCTTCCCTTCTCTAATATCCCTGTGCCACCACTCGGATTCCCAAAGCACTGCCATTCTCCCTCAGATACTCCTCTTCCCTCCCCTCCTTTTCCCTGTCATGTCCAGGTCCCTCTGGGGCTCCCTGGTTCTGCTTACACTGCTAGTGAATTTGGGAACAGGCTCACAGCACCAGGAAACAAAAAAAGCCCACAGCTCCAGAGCTTCCAGCATAAAAAGGACAAGGCCTTCTGTGTTCAGTAGTAAAATTCCATGTGACTTGTGGCTGAAATACTAATTCAGTGGCAAGAAGTCTGGATCATGATTATTTATCCAGATGGACTTGTCAGGAAAGCAGAGCAGCAATTCAACAGAACAAGATCATAGGAAAACTTCAGTAGCTCACTTAAAAAAAAAATCATTCTTGTCCCATGAAGGTGATTCTGCTGGATTCATAGACAGAATTCAGCAAATACAAAATAGGGGAGTTTTAATCCTGCTTGAAGTTTAAATTACAGCACAAACTTTACTATGGAATTGCTCGTGATATCTAGATAATTATACCCTGTCTGTGTTTCTCTTTCTCATATTTTTGCATGTTGATAACTTACTACTGTTTTGTTGTAACCTGATCATTTTCCTGGAGTTTTATTATTTATAATTTATAATGTTTTTATTTCACTGAAAAAATATTATACTATTATGTGCTGGACTGAATCATATTTTTAAGCCTCAGCAATTTTCAGTACTTACAATTAATTACATACAATGTATTCAAGTAGACAAATTCCAAATGGTACTGAATGATCTTTTAATGTTAACTGTGTATTTTATAGACTTATTTTCTTTGAATGCACTTTAAATATTTTATTGTTTTCTTTTATTATTGCTTTTATGTGATTTCAGAACAATAGATTCCTTGGCCCATAGTCTTATAAATTAGATCAGCATACTATTGCTATAAATATTGCAAGTAAATACTGTTATCTCTGTTAATATAAATAGATCAGCACTTCATTTATAGTTTACAATTCTATTACCATCCATTAGACTTTTAGACATGGAAAATTTCATCTCAGATCCATTTTTTCATCTGTTCAGCTAAAGAAGTCCTACAAATATTATGCCATGTTCTCCTATACTGTGTTTAAACAAACAGGTTATTATTTTTTCAAAGGACTCAGTTGCATTTGCTATTCCATTTTCAGGTATTTCTGTAAACACTAAAGTATTTTATTAACTTTTTAAAATTTCCCAAATCCTTCATGCTTCCTACTGCCTGATCTAAAATTTATCCAGCGTTAATTTTAAACAATGGTAGATGCAATATATTTCCTTTATTCAAAGTTTATTTATAATTTTCTTTAAGGCTGAATCACTCTCGTGAAAGGATTTGGCCAACAGAGCTTAATTTTCAGGAGGGCCACACAGCAAGATTTTAGAGACAGTGGTCCTCGCTGCCAAAGCCAGATTTTCTAGAAACCTCACACAATATTTAGCCACTTAACTGGTGGGCAGATTTTCCAAAGAGCTCTAGACAGTCACCTCCCATATTTATAAAACAGTTAGCCATAATGTACTTTATATTCTGTTAGCATACATGGCTATTTTGTGTGATGAGTTAATTGGAAAATCTGGCCACTTATTTTGTTACCTGAGAAGAGAGCTCCTTAGCAAATTCTGCTTGGCTGTGTAACGTGTGCAGCTAGGCTTGGCTTCTATGTTGGTGAGGTCTACTAGGTCACAGTTGCATGTTTGTTTTCTCCATCCAGTGGGTAATTTGGTTTTTAATAATGTTTTTGACCCCATTTGCAGACTGCGTGCCATAACTAGGAAGGGATGGGCCCTGCAGTAAGTAATTAAGTCTGCAGGAGCAAGGCTGCTTATTTTTCATTGCAGCAGATAATCAGAATGCTGCTGCTCAAGTGTAAAATGCAGAAATTAATGATCCTATATAATACAGATTAAAGCTTTCATTTTAAAAACTATCAGTGCAGAAGAACAAAAGTAGGGAGCCCTGCACCCACTTTGGAATTTCAATGTATGATATCACTAACATATTTGGAGAAGCTGCCTGAATGCAAACCAGAACCAAATTCAATCATGTAATAGTTTAAATAAATGATCAGATCAGAACTCTAAATATGTAACCACCCTCATTGCTACCTTGAAAGAGGCATTGTTGAATGTACACATTCTCCAGTTGATTTTGTAATTTTCAAGTTTTTACAGGTTTAATAAAGCAGAAAGATCATCTTCCGTAAGTAGAATAAAATCGTGCGTTACAAAGAACAAAGCACAAATATAACATTTTTAACTCCTTAAAAGAATTGGCTTCAGTGTCAAAGAAGAATATTTTTCTAAAAGAATAAAATGTTACTCTGAATCCCACCAAAATTCTTACTTACGTGTTCAGGCATCTAAATGAACTATATTAACAAGAAATTAAATATGTCATTACTGCACTGCAGTAAGCAGACTTACTCTCAAAGCAGACTGGGAACCCACTTTACTAGGGGCTGTACAAGAGGAAAGCATGGGAATATAGCATAAAAAGTAGTCACATGGATAAAAAGATCACACCATATTTCTATGCATTCTGGAATGAGGGCAGATGACATACAAAAGCTGTTAAAGAGGGAGGCTGGATAAAAGCATATGATAAACTATATGATAAACTGTAGGTGATAAAGAATTCAGAAATAGGAAAATACTCATTTCTGGAGATTTTTTTCAAAATGAAGAAAAAATGAAGAATTCAAAAAAATTTCCTCTACACCAGAGTGAAAATATTCTCAAATCAATAAAACATTCAATCAGTATCATGAAAGGCCTGTAACATCACCACAATTTAGGGAGGTGTCAGAAAAAAAGAAACATTATTTTCCCGTTTCTTATACTCTTACTTAAATACCAGTAGTTGAGGTCGATTTTTCTAGGTATCATATTTTCAGACTCTCTTTCACTTCTCTGACTAGGCTGACTTGGACATTGTTTTATTCTATAAAGCCATGGTCTTTTTATTTCACAAAAATGTGTCATAGCATCCCTTCTACCAAATTTGCTTGATCAGTCCTTAGTTCTATTGCCCTGATCCAAATGTGACTGGATTTGATCCTGCTCTGAGTCAGCACAGGATTTTCTCCGTACAGAAGTCATCACAAGGATGGGTCCAATGGGAATCTCCCCACTGCATCGAGAGACGCTCAGATCAGAAATTTTATCCTTGTAGCAGTCTCCCACTTTTGTCCAGAACTGCTTATAGAAGAACAAGAGGATGAGAGAACCTTAAATGTAAAAGTGTTTTTTAAATGACAACCTATCCTTTTGCCATGTAACAATTTCTCAGTACACATCTTTTTCTTTTCCACCAGAATGACTACATTTACCTTGCCATTAATAATTCACTACATAATCACTGTGGATTTAAGGACAAGAGGATGAACCCTACCAAGAGAAGAATCTGACACCTACAGTCATGTACTTTCTTCTCACCGTAGACCTCATAAATGGCATTTCATGCTACTTTGCTATATACACAAAGAAGGAGAAAAACTTGAAGAATCAAGGAAGTAATTTGCACTCATTTCCAACATGATTTAACGTGTATTTTGGCCAGTTGTTTCTGCCAGAACTTGAGCGATCTCCCTCTCCTTGAGATTCTACAAATCTTTAACAACAAATTCTGCTGCAGATGATCAGATGAGTAACATTCAGACGGAGACTAAATATGGAAGCAAGGTAGAGAGATACTTTTTTTTAACTTTAATCTTCATCTCCCTGATCCGCTGACAATCATTTTGTTTTGCAGAGGTATTTGGTGACAAAACTGGCAGAAAGTGATTTCTCACACGGACTTTCTCCCCCCTCCCCACCATGCCCTGCTCATTCTGTTGCAGTGAAGTTTGAAATTCGTTTTCGCCTGAAGTATACGGTTTCAGTACAATGCTGAACTTCAGTAAAAAACCATCTTAACACATCTATAATGGTGTTTCTTGCATACAGTGATCCATTCCCCTACCTCTATACACACTACACGATTCAGGATAAGAACACACATCTCTTGCGCTATTCCTGTATCCATTTTAGTAGCCCTGAAAGGTCGAGGCATTGGTCTTGGCTCATGCATCAAAATACTGAGAGTTTCATTATACTTATGTGGTTTAACGTGAGCTCATGATTTTGTAGTGATGAACTTGGTAGCAAAAGAGCACCAATACCATACTCTCCAATTTTCCCTTTAGCAGCAACACTACAGCAGGCTTTGCTTTGTGCAGCATAATCGATTCAAGGGATTTGAGTGCAGGGTTCTGGAGGTCAGATTCGATTGCTGAAATTCCAGAGTGTTGAGATGTCAGAAAAACTGCAAACCACACTTTGAACGTTATTAATGTATTCACCCTGAACATCGGGCAATCAAAAATGTACAGCTACTGGAAATACATTTTGAAATGACTATTTCTTTAAGGGAGACTGGTAAAAAAGTGAAGAGGAGTTTTAAAACAAGCTATAAATATAACATTTGATACAGAACACTTTGAGCCACATTCAGTTCTTGTTCAAATCCACCATGTTACAGAAAAGGCTGCATTACTTTTTCAATCATCCAGAAACAAAACGACATAAAGAGTAACACAGACAGTCCTAGAGCATTCTCCAACTCTCTGACCTGGGCTGTCACATATAGGTTCAGTCCTGAGCAAAGACTGTATCATCTGCCTCAGATAGCTTAAACAAACTGACTGAAGAACTATCTGGCTATACTTATTCAGAGGGCTGCCCTAAGATATCTGGAACACCCAGAGTCTATCCCTTCCCAAGTATGCCAGGGCAGTTTCAAGTCCATGTGGAAGGTATCATCCAGAATGCTGCAGAACTTGAATAACTGAGCTTTTCTAGTTTGTTAGCACATGCTGTATACACTGGTATAGGAGAAAAGGAACTGCTTCTTGTAGAAGGTTCAAGATGAAGTAGATCAGCAGCTTGGAGGAGAAAGTAGAGGTCTGGGAAAAAGGAGGAGAGGGAAGAATGTGGGGAGAAACTGAGACTCCCATAAACAAGGCAGTGGGCAAGGGAGATAGAGTGTGGGTTTGAAGAAGGAGGAGAGAAAAGGAGAGACCACCATCCATACGTCTCTGATTCATCACCACAAGCACCTGCATTCTCACTGACTCCATTTGTTTTACCAATACCTCCATATTCAGATGGACTTTCCCAGCTCTTTGCCTCACCCCAACCCTCCTAATCTGCCACAGATACTTCCCACACTGAGAATCTGCTTTGGCATCACCATGGAACTTAATTTTGGCTGTACTACTGAGAAGCCTAAGAGAAGCTCTACAGGTAGGGAAAGCTCCTGAAATACCAAAGGCAGCTATAGATTTGAAACACTGAGGAAATTTCAGAAGGCTTTTGGGCATGTTCTGTCATCATTCTACTGCAGTCCTGAATTGGCTTCAAAGTGAAATTGTTCTGCTACCAATGATGTTGGGTAGTCTTCACAGTGATCTGGAAGAAAATATAAAATCACGGCTGGTCAGATTTTCAGGTTACCCATAAAATAGTGCAGTGATTGGCACCAGTGAGAACAGTATAGTTACACCAAACACTTTGGATCACTAGGTAAGATGTTTTTGCATCAGCCTTACATAACAGGGGACTCATCTTGGAAAGCAGCCACATGGAAAAGCCATTGGAAACCACAGCGAACAAAAGCAGATAGTCAGGAATGGAGCTGGCTGTCCTCTCACTCCCCTGTGGATATCTATTATGTGCTATCCAACCATCACAGAAATGGCTGGGATCTTCCAGTTTGTATACTCATGCGACTACAGTATTTGGTCCCTCTTGTGATTGTTCCCAGAGCAGTTTAAGTCCTAAGAGTCTCAAGAGAGTCCAGACACTGCTCTGGCTTGGCAATTCAGTGCCATTTTTGTATGAGGAGACAGATCCTATGTTCAGCAAAACCTTCTGAGGAAATGAAAGTTCTGTTTCACAATCTCTTCTGTAGTGAATACCGACTCCCTAGACCTTCTCATGGCATTAACATGTCCTTTCCATGGTGGGACTGCATTCTCACTCTTTAGGGGGCTAACAGTGTACCTGTGCATGAAAGGACACATGTAATTTTGCACAGTGTTTTTAATACCTTTGTTCAGTAATTAGGACAGTACAGGTGAGCATTTTAAAAACAGAGAACTTCCGAGGCAAGAATTCCCTCAGCCTTGCTCACCCTTCCGTTGTGGCATACAGAAGGTGTTTCTGTTTTCAGGGAGCCAGGCTGCTCTCTGCTTCATTTCCCCTGAAGGTGAGCAGAACTGTCACTGCCTTCTGAAAACTTTTGAAACTTATCTTTCATTCCTTCATGAGATTCCAAAAGTGGCCTCATCAGGTGGCTCAAATGATTAAAAAAAAAAGAAAAAGGAAAGCTGAGAGATCTTCTGTTCCCATACAGCCCTGCCTTAAAAAGCTGTTTTGCTCTGGATGGAAACCATTTGTCCACAAATGGTCCACTTAAGGATGATTAACACTCCTCTACTGTTACCTCTGGATTAGTCTGAATTCAAGATGATACAGGTAAAGCTCAGACAGGTAAAGTCCAGTGTTTCCATCCAAACATGCTGCCTGGGACCTAAATCATACGGAGCCCGCTATTTCTGACAGAAATCTTAAACTGCAGACAGCATCCCCAGACCACCACATGTCCACCCAGCGGCTGGACGGGGGAATGGGTGAGCAACCTGGGAGCCTCCTGAGTGACCGCCTGAAACCCTGCAGGCCAGACACAACCAGAGCCAGGGACATGGGTAGCCCCAGGTTTCTTGGTTATGTGGCAGCCATGGAGAAAAACTGTGCACTACTGAGACCTTAAATTTTCATTATTAGATATCTTCTTATTCCATACATTTGTTTTCTTTTTCAAATAATATTTTATTTCTAATATCACCCTGGAATCTCTGTGTAAAGGATTAACAGAGCCCCATTTATGCCTTTATTTTGGCTGCCAACACTCTACCAGAAATCTAGCAGTTTCTTATATTCAGTGTCATCAAGCACAACAGCAGCTGGCTCCCACTAAGCACAATGTGCTCACTGCTCTATCTGCAGATAACTCCACACATGCTAGATTCTTTATTTTAAAAGACAGATTTATCTGTCTGTGTGTGTGTGACACGGTGAAAGAAACTACCAGAATACCTCTTTTGTTCTTCTCTTCCTTTATTATCTTTTAGTACTTTGAAAGGAAATTCAAAATAATTTACTCATGTTTAATTTTTATAATTTCTCCATTGACTAAAATTAAGTTCTCGCTAGATTCATGAATTGGTGGTTATGTGATTTATATTTTCTATGTACACAGAGGCTGGCAAATCAACCTCTTTCAAATATACTTGAAAACTTGGGCTAAATTGTTTCTTTTTATTATTATTTTTCCTAATGATCAGCCTCATTTCTTAAAATCTCATCATATTTTTATAAGGGAAAAAGGAGTAAAACCAGGTTTTCGGCTAAAAGATGGCAGGATATCATCTGCAAAAAGGAAAAGAAAAGCCTGTTCATAGAGCTAACTACCTTGCACAACCCTTCTTAAGGTGAACGCTTTAAGACACCCTCCACTTTTTGCTTCGGTAAAATGTCATGTCAGCAGTGACACAGTATGTGAATGGGATTTACAGGAGAGAAATCATATTTCATGCACACTGACTAAAATTCAACACCTTTCACAAGCAGTTCAGCTTGTTTGAAATTGTTCCAATTTCCATTATCTTGTACAGTCACAGCATTTAGAAACAAGAAAGACTGGCGTAAAATGCAAAGGAAGTTAAAATGTCAGAGGCCCCCAAAATAAAAGCATTTAAAAACAAAGAATGTCAGACAAAAAAAATCTCAGCAAGCTTTCTGCACAACAGTTACAATGAGGTTTCATCAGGCAGATTATGTAGCCAAAACTGCTCTCATCACCTGGGTTTTGTGGGGGAGGGGGAGGAGGTGGTTTTGTTTTTTGGTTTTTTTTCAGTGAGCTGGAGACAAATCCTAATCCTAATAAAACTTTAATATAGTCCGTGATTTGAACTGTAGCAGTAGGGGCATGTGTGACACAGGAGGATCCTGCGTATGTTAACTTTCTTCCATGCAACTTCATCAGTCTATGAGAGCAAAGACTGAATTTATAAATTGTCCAAAAGATGACAGTTTACGGCCTCCTTAGGATAAGCCAATCTTTTCAATTAGGACAAAACCACCACTACATAATAGTCTTTACAGGCTCATAAACCACCATTACCACCCAAGATGTTAACAAGCTGGCATGTTTTGAGCATCAAAGATAGAGAGGAAACTGTGTTTACATGTTTGGCACAAAAACTAATGAGGAAAGTCAACTGGCCCTTTGTCTTGAGGGTCTGAAGAACTGTGCTCTAATGTTTGGTTTCTTGGTTGGCACTTGTTCAAGTAATCACTCGTGGCCTGACAAAGCAGCACTTGTGTTTTATTAGTGGCCATGCTGAACTCTCCTGCCTGGGCTGTGTTGTCTCTCAATAGAGCGCTGCACCAGAGGGCACACTTATTTGAAAACACTAAATCAGAGCATGATGATCTTTGCCCGACAAATACAACCAAGAGAGCAGAAAAAAAATGTTGACAACAGCTCTCCTTTTGTTAGAGGAAGTGGAGGGACAACAACTGGTGTGTGTGTGTGCGTGTGTGCGTGCGCATGTGTGTATGTGTGTAAGAATAGTTCTGAAACACCAGTGACAGAAACAGCAAAACTTTGTTCCCATGATGAGACTTTCAGAACTGGCTGCATTCATTTCATCCTTGAAAATGGCACATGGGCAAGGCTAAACTTCATGTTGCTCACAGGTTGGAGAGTGGACATAGCATTTTTAATGTGTTGGATCAATCTGGCACAGATGACAAAAATATACGTTTATTAAGAAATAATGTATTTCAAAGAATTTGAAAGTCACTGTTTCAACCACTGGAGGAAGGTAACAGGCAAACCCCAGAGGATCTGAGCTCTTTATCTGGTAAAACTCAAACTTCCAATTTTCAGGTACTTTAAAAAGCACAGACTTGTCAGCAAAAATGGGCTGAGATCTGTGATTTGGAAAACTGGGCTTTCTTATGAAATTGTTGGTACTCTGGTTTGCCAGAAATATGATGAGAACAAACTTACAAACTCTGAGTCATGGCAACAGTCCCACAGATTGTAAGAGATAACTGCATGGAGACAAATTAACTATTCCACTTATGATGTCTGTAGGTAGGAACTTTCACCAGTTTGAAGGTGGAAAGAAAATGTCCATAGGGATATAAAAATAAAAAATAATGACTAAATTACAGATCCTTAGTGTCGGGATATTTCATATAAACAACTTTTTTCCCTTCTTTTAGAATCTCCTAAGTAGGATATATAGAACATACAGAAATTTTACTACAAAGTTTCACGTGTCACCTGCATTTAACTTAACTAATTTGACCAGGCCAGCTTTAATACAACTACTTATGGATATGAGATATACATGCTTAAGTATCTCCAGTTTTGTAGCTCTAGTCTCCATAATTTTCTTTAGCTGTGATGAGGTCAGACAAATACCAGCAGTTCGCTTCTGTTTAAAATTTATTTTGAAGGACAAGAAAAAGTCTTATTAATTGTTGTTTCAATGATAATTTTGCCTGATTGAAATTAAATACATATTTATTAATGCATTATATATGAAGAACTGGGACATCTTGGGGTTTTTTACACTACAATACATATAATGTAATTTTGAAAATTGTCCTGTACTGAGTACACGACTGTATTAAGGTTTAAACTTCCTAGGAAGGGAAAATAGGAAACATAATAGTGAAAGAAGTTGTGCCAGGTTAAAAAAAAAAAAAAAAGGAGAAGCGTGTGATCACTGACTTTATATAATGATATAATGACCTATCATTTGTGGGTTCAAACACTCCAGGTGGGCAAGAAGCTCGAAATATGTCTTTCTAAGCCCCTTTATAAACACTTGTGACTTCTCAGACAAGCTGAAAATTTTACACATTATAACTGAACAGCTTCTGAACCTGTTCCACTACTAAACCTATTAACCTATCTGTGAAATTCTGCGACAACTCTGAAATCATACCTGAAGGAGAACAAATCGTATGTGCAGTAACTATGTATTTGAAAAGCTAGTTTTTCTTAATTTTTGTATGGGATTCTGAACACAGTATTTGGCTTTCAAAGTCACTTTAGTTTATAAATGTTGTCTCCAGCCCAAGATGATAATAAAATTGTAGCAGGCAATATACAGCATATAATGTTACACCGGTTGTCTAATAAAACTACAGTTGAAGGCCTGAAGAGTGGAGTGGATATAGTAAAGCAATTCTCCATTTAGTTAGGTCCTGGAGGTTGCCTTTTATCTATCCAGAGACTAAATTCTGCCTCAGGAGAATACCTTGCAGTATTATTTCAGGGCCACTACAAAGGATGTGCTCCTTTGACACAAAATATATATTCATATTGTAGTCTTCAAGCTCCTTGGCATGCTCTTCTGTTACACTCCCTTGTGAGCTAACTCACAATGTGTGCTCATTTGCACTTTTTAACCTGCGCTCCATTGAATACTTAGGGGTTTGGATTAAAATCCAAGACGTGTTTTAGCAGGATCTAGCATCTGCCCAATGAAGACGCAACTAAAGAACTCCATAAAATTTTTTCAAACTGAGTTCAATATAGTCCCATGCAAATATCATGTTAAAATGTCTAAAATGATAGAACTTCAGTATTTGGCTCCTTTTTGCAGAATAAAATAGAAATAGACTTTATTTCTCTTTTCTAAAGCAAAGTTTCTTTCTGTCACACAGTGTCAGGAATCAAGCAATCCCCTTAAGAGTAGTGTGTAGGAACTGAATGAGTAAATGCAATATATAGCTGACGCTGAACCTTTTAAAAAATAGTCTCTATTAATTCAGACCTGTCAATACTTAAGTTTACCTAGGAGACCAGCAGTTTTCACTGTCTTTTGTTCTTGTTTTCTCCTCTAAAATTTGCCATTTATTTCAGCAATTACATCACATTTTTTCAAACATTTCACAGGTCTTTCCTTGTCTTAAGGTGAATAGCATAGCACTCCCCATTGCTTTAGGGATTATTATCAACCCCTAATTATAGTGGTGTGAATTGCACTTTAAAACATAAATAAGGCATGTACCAGATAAAACAGCATAAAAAATTTTTCAGTATTTCTTCCAAATTTAGACCCAACTGGTAATCAATTTCTTAAATTTCTGCACTTTTTATCCCCACTATTTCTCTGGGTTAGATGATTTTAAAAAAACTGTGCAAGTGATTTTTGACAACTGTGTACTACAGATATTGCTTATTGGTTTATAAAAGACTGATTGCATAGTGCATCATATGGACAGGTTAGATGCATTTCTTTTATAAAGAGGAATTATACATTGATTATTGTTTCATTCTAACAATAGTAGTCAGAATGAAGTCATGCATATAGTGGGTCTACTGAGAAAGCTGCAGACTAAAGCAATCACAACAGCTAAGAGAAATTAAATACTATTCCCCCACTTCAACCACTTTAACTATCCTCCATAAAATATGCTTATTTCTTATTTCCCTACTGTTTAAATTTTTCCAAACAGTTCCAGTGAAAACACTGCATTTCTATTTTTTTCATTGAAAATCAAATCACCTATTTTCTACTAGCATTTCATAACATGGATAATTTCCTGGATGTTAAATTTATGACATTGTGGCCTAAACAAAGAGTGAAGAAGTGGCAGCACATTATAAGACTGTGAAAGTTACCTATAAGGCATCTGATTCTACAGCATTGTCAGCAGAATTATGAAGAATAGGAAATGTTTTCAGAAATGGCCATTTCTACCCTATGCCTTCATGGAATTTAAAGACCAATGGACCTTCAGTGCTAAAAAAGGAAATACAAAAAATATGTATTTTATCTCTGATGTCTACACCAATGGAAAAGTAGGTCCATCATGACAGTAGAATTATAACAGTAAAATTCTTTCCATATATTTTTCTGTGTTGGAAATATCTCTACGTGGAAGAAAGATAAACTTGGCACTGGTATGTTTCCTAATAGTGAATCTTCTTCCACAATAGGGCTCTAGCCATAATTATAAATATGAATGTATCTATGGATATATTTGTTCTTGGATACACTTGGTACTGTAATGCCTGAATCAAATGAAAATAGTAATAAAATATTATTATATCATCTAGAACAGTACAAATCTCTGGTCTTAGCAAAATGGAGATATTCATGAAAATACTTCCAGTGTGAAACATCATCCAGTTTAATCAACCCCACAAATACACTATTTAGTCCTTGATTTTTCAGCAATTTCTGATGAGATGTGAAATCTTTCTACACTTCTAAAATTATCCGTTTTTAACAGACAAAATACCATAACACCGATTTTCATCTAACCTTGCAGTCCTTACTCAGACAAAGCATTGTCTTCATTGACAACTTGCCCTTAAACCAAATGTTTAAATCAAGATGCTGAAATCCAGATTACTAAGTCCAAATATGTGTACTGCTTGATTTTCAGACTGTGACTGCCCATAAATCCTTCTGAAACTGATGGAAGACAGAAATGAGAATCTTTGGACACTTTTGTTTGTGTATTTTAATATAACTTACTGTCCTACTTTCAAGCACTCCCATTTGAAAAATTTCAATTATTTCTGCATGACCCTTATCTTATGACTGTTTCACTTTGGTCCTTAGTGGTATGACCATAATGCATTCATTGCAAGTTCAAAACATACCCTTTACACAGGCAAAGTGGCTTTCCAATGACAGCAATACTGAAGTCTCTCATTCTTAATACCAGGGCAACAATGCAAATTCATACAAATAAATCACAGTCAACTAGTCATAACAGGCAAAGGCATGGGAGACGGACTTACTGAAGTACATATTTAAAGCAATCTTTTTGCTCACATGGCACATTCCAAGATTTTAAATTGAATCAGATGTAGGACATGGCTTATCTTGTTCTGCCTTTAATTTCCTAACAGAACACATGCCAAAGCCAGTGAGAGGTATGCATGCATTCAGAAAAATATCCATTTGCCAGGAAGAGCTGGAACACTGGTAAGAGTGGCCTCAGTTTCCTCCTTCTTGCAAAATGTAATGGACAATATGTACTCTGCCCCTGAAAAGACCTGGCATTGAGGTCTCAGCAGTAGTAAACAGAGTGAGAATCTTCTGGCCAAAATCCTTTTGCATAGTTGCAAGGATGGGCACAATCTGACAGAGGCACTTCGCTTCCACCAGCAGCTGCTTTGCCTTCCCACTCCTTCATCTTAATCACCCTACCCATACAGCTTCTCTCAATGCAAATCCGGAGAGCTATAGAGAAATGTGACATGGGCAGCTGAGGTCTTTCTTCCTTGCAAAAAGACAGAAGTCTGTTTGTGGAGGGTCCCTTCCATGCTTGGATGAATGGATAAGCACCGCACTGCCTTTAGTTACACCAATAGAACACAATCATTTTGTTGCTTTAAGGAAGTACAGACCTGAACTCACACAACTTGCTTGGTCTGTCTGAACTAAGACTTATTATTGCATAACATATGATTCTCATGTTGAATGATTTTAGTCTAAAATATAAGCAAATCAGACAGAAACACAATACTGCAAGTGCTACACAGAGTCTTAATTCCTGGCATTTCCAAAGGTCCTATATACTTTTAGAATAACCCAGACGGACAAAAGCTCTAAGCCAGACTTCTGAATAGAAAATCCACTTCCTGCAAGTTCGATTAAGCTAGCTAATTTTCAGTCAAACACACTAATTTCCAGACAGGTTCTTCTGATGTTTTCCCTCTGTTTGCAATTTGCATCATTAAATAGCTTGGTGTTTCAAAGCAGCCGCAGTAGTAAGGTCACAAGGTTTTATGTTAAATAGCAACATCCTCAGCTTTTTAAAGAAGAAACAGAGAGCAGCTGATTTGATGGTGCATAATTTTCTTTCTTTCTCTTTTTTTCTTTGGGGTGAGAAAAGGAAGGATTGGAGCTTCTTACGGATCACAGGCATTTTACTTTGGAAGAAAGAACAGATCTATAGGTCTTTGTGCTCTCGAAAGCAACACAGAATCACAGGTGTCCTTGATTATCAAGAAATCTTCTTCTTTTCTAATAGCTTCCCCTTCTCTCCCTGAGAACAGCAGGTCATCTTTCTGGCATGAATATCTCACTTTAAGAGGCACAAAATTCAATCTTAAAAGAAAAATTTTAAATAAAGGTATATATTGAATTTGAAGATTAAAAATATATGCTTGATAACATTCAACATTCCAGAAAGCAGGGCTGTTCTGATCTCTCCAGTGTAAACAGTGATAGTAAACAGATGTTTCTCAATTAATTCTGCCTGCACTCTGTTTCCATATCTGAGGAACAGAGGTAACAACACAGCAAATAAAGTGTGACACAAAGACACCTTCATTCAGTTTTTCTCCCAGTAAAACTGCTTTTTTCTTCATGCCTTTTTTTATGGTCACACAAAGTGAATTTGTGGGATATAGCTACCCTGAAGCAGTTTTTCGTGCCTCAGGAGGCTGGCTGGTCACTGGGATTGGAAAAGCCTGAATCTCATAGCTCCAAGCAGTTTTGACAGTTGCTCAAGACACGTATCAGTAAATACTCTAAACTGAACTTAGCACTGCATCAAACACTCCTGAGCCAAGTTGCACTGACAAAGCTATTCTCAGCCCATTAGGGCTCTAGTACAGAGCCTCATGCTGGAAATACTGCTACTAAATTTCTTTGCAGTTCTGCATGTACCAGATTTCAGTTTATACACACACATACATTCAAAAATACATGTAAGAAACCTTCGACATCATGAAAATCTTTCCTGAAAGTAATTGCTTTTGTATAATTGTATAAAGTGATCATACATGTAGGTATGAATATATGGATGAGTGCATGTGGGATGTATATATCAATAAATGAAACATAGTTATGGTAAATGCAAAGTGTTGCCAATACCTCACATTACAACTAATAGTGTGAGCGATATATCCAAAAGGTTGAGTTAGTCATAAGGTTGTCAATTTTAAAATGCTGATGGGCAGAAAAATGACAAGATGCTCCTGGAGAGATGGAAGGCAGGCTTTTCCACATGCATAGAAAAAGATATAGATGTTCTGTCCTATATGCATAAAGGCAAACAAGATATAAATCTCCATTTTAAAGGAAACATAATTATAATTGTAATTTTATCACTGAGACCTCTTTGGGCAAGAATACAGTCTATGATGCATTGCACTCTTGCCTTGCGTAAGTCAGCAGCTACAATTAAAAGAGAGTTGAAAGTTTTGATTCAGTTTAATTCATTATACTTTTTTCCCCTTATAGAGAACTCTGTGATGTAGCAGAAGATAAGAGACCATGCCTCATCATTTAATATTTATTAAGCAAACTAAAAAAGCCTGTTTTGTAGAAAACAAATTTCATTTTGCCTGTCACACTCAAACCTAGTACCAGACTGATCTGTTGTACAGTCTCACTGAACCCAGTGACTTTGAAGTACATTGTGTACACAAATGTCTTGCTGTAAACAGTCCTAAGCTATTAGCATGTGTGGAGACCATGATGAACTTGCCATTCAGAGAAATGCATGGCTCTGAAGATGGAAAGAGAAATCTGTTACCTTCTCTTCCTTATTTAGGTACTGCAGAAGAATATGAAAGCAGTTCAATATAGCAAGTGATCCAAGAACAGTTCTTTCGAGTATGTTCTGATGTGTGCAAACATGACATATTTAATTAGTATTACATTCTCTCTCTCATAAGAAATCCAAGATTCGAGATAGGATAATTATCTTTTAACAACATACAGCTGCTAAACTTCTCAGGAATATGGTACCCAACATTGGTTGTTAGAGCACATCACAAATAACCACTTTCATAGTAGAACATTTATAAATGTCATGTCATGGGAAAGAAAAACTACTGTAAAAAAAGGGAAACATTTTTGTTCTTATAGGCCTCAGAACCTCACACCTACGCAGGAAGCAAGCGTGATTAAAGGCAGAACAAACAGGCAAACCCCTGCATTAAATAGATCATGAATTTGCTTGTGGGTCTGTAACAGATGTGTTACTAAGGATGCTTTGTTTATCCAGTTGCAAGTCTGTCGAAGAAAATCATTCCAGTGATGCTGCTTATCACGCTTTTAATTCTGCTCAGACAAAATTGTTAGCTTTGAAAAAGCAGGGTTTTTTTGGCCCTACTCTATCTGGCTGCACAGAATTTTCAAAGCACCACAATGTTGTAAAAAATGCCCTTTTAATCAGATTACCCTTGGCGAATGTCCCAAACTCAGGCTGAAGTGCAGTGCTTGTGGTTTCTCAACAGCTTACACTAAGCCTGCACCATGGAAATAATCTACTTTTAAAACCCAGGAAACAAATTGACTGCACTAAGGACATAAGTCGCTGTCATTAGGGAGTGATTAGGCTAAACATTTTTATACACTCTGGTAGCCCAGTTTCATATTGTACATCTCTGTGCCGAGAGAAAGAATGGCACCCCAGATGACCGCTTGTTTGATTCAGCCACCCCAAAAAGATCTGATCTTACACAAATTAAACTTAATTTTCCCTTAATAATCACAAAAAGGAAAAAGAGAGGGAGAGAGATTTGCTTTTAATGAATTAGAAAATGCAGTAAAATCAGCTTTACAAGCAATCATTCAGCTGAGGATCATGAGTTTGATTAAAAACTCTACACGATATTTTTTGACACACATTAGCCTCTCCTAAAAATCCTGTCACTTTATATTAAATTACTACTATTTGTTTTATGCAAATATATTTCCTTTAATACATAATTTGTATACGAAATTCTGGGTGTTTTTGAAGAGGCAGCTACCATTTTTCCAATTTACCATTATAATGTCATGTCTTCAGCTTTCTGTGATGTTGTATTTTTCATAGTGGGAAAATACAACATTGAGATGTTTGAACAGAAATGACTCCACCTCCCCCAATTTCCCTTTAACAAAACCATTAGAAAGAAAAAAAAGAATATGGATTTGACTGTCTGATCAAATTATCTGGTGTCTGAGACAACCTTACTATTTCAGTACTTGCTGATCCTAAAGAGGAAAGTCTCTACATGTCAGATCCCAGCACATGAAGAGCTGAAGGTGTGTTTGTAGGAGGGAGGGTTGTTTTGGTTTTCTGCGTAAGTCTGAACTAAGGTCCGACACAGATATGATGTGCAACTAGTCTATGGTGAACCAGGGCCATTCCTGATCCCTACTGAGGGCATTCTGCTGATAGTTCTTTTCTAATTTATGAAACATGTCATTAATCCTCAATCTGTCAGCCCCTTTTTGACAATAATTCAGTCTGACAGTTGAAGGATTAATATTTATTAAACACCCTGTACTTTAGAAGTCAAGGAACCGCTCAATTCATTTCTGTGGCAAAATTTTCCAACTCTTAGCAAGCACTACCCCCAATCCCTTCTTGGTCCCAAAAAGTCAAATAAAACCAACCAAGCAAAAGAATAGGAACAGCAGACAAATGAGTGACACGTAAGAGAAACAAAAAAGAAAAAGAAAAAGAAAAAGAAAAAGAAAAAGAAAAAGAAAAAGAAAAAGAAAGAAAAAGTAATTACAAGTAATCCTTCAAAAGACTTGGTACTGGATTCATTTAAGGTATTCCTCTGCCCAAGCATATGTTTTCTCACTCTTCCTTCCCCTTCCAGCCCTACCCCTCCCTTCTCCACTCATAAATAATTCATAGACCGATAAATATGCAATTTCAAAAAAGTGCAGACACGGCAGCACTGCATTAAAAAAAAAAAAAGGCTTGTGCTTTTCACACAGAAGACCTGAGCTGCACTTAACGGATGACAGATTTTCCAGTATTCAAAAGCTGTATTATATATATGATAGGAGTGAGACGGTATTTCTGGTCTGATTCCTTGCTAGACATGTTGTGAATTGTCTGTGGAAAGCTGTAACATAAAACAAATGGTGTTGTTGGTTTGGTTTGGTTTGGTTTCCTTTTTTTTTTTTCCTTTCTTTTCTTTTTGAAATAAAGACAAGGTGAAAAGCAATGTTGTTCCTAACATTTAAGTCAGGCTCCCTTCACATTTTCAGGTCCGTATAAAATTAGAGCTTGAATATACTCGGGGAAAGGGAGCAGCCATATGCTTTCTCCTGTAGCCTGCGCAGCGTTGGCAGGTAGTGCGTGCGCTGCACGTAATTCTCGGGTGAAAGCACCACAAAGGTCTCACTCCTCCACAAGTCCCCCTAAGCAATGGCCACTTACTGGTCATCGTGGGGACGCTCTCTGGCGGACGATTTAACGCGCTCAGCAGCAAAGCGCGCTGCCTGCCGCTGTCACACAGGTAAACCCACTCGGATCCACACGCAGGACGAGGAGCAAAGCAGAGCACCTCCATTTTGTGGGCTAATTGCTTGATTACCAGGCTGAAACAAAATGGAGGAAGGACTGTGTAACGGCAGCTCGGTGCTGACATGACAGAAGAGACAAAGTATCAGAAGAAAAATGGTGCTTAAAGAACATCAGTCATAATATCGCTAATATAAAATGGAATATGAGAAATATAGATAATATGTACACATTGCTGCAGCTAATAGATGCACAGGACTTACATACAGTTGATCTTTTGGTTTAGCAACAGTGAGAACATAAAAATGATTTCAACCCATGAAGTGTAACCTTTTGGATGAACATTTAAATTGGAAACACCATGGGTAAGAAATAGACCTCAGCATTTAATTTGGACTGGCTAGTTGGAAGCCTATATTTACTGTACAATAATTTCAAATTTAATTAAATAACGCTGCTGATGCCAGTCACATCAACACTGTAAAGATGATTAATTGCATGCTTAAATGAAATATAAACTGCCTTAAAAGTAACATCAATGCGGAGCCCTGTAAGCAAACACCGTATGACAGATTTAAAAGCGAGAGCCTACCTGCATCCTTTAGAAATATGTCAGAGTGAAAAAATGGGCCCTACATCTGAATGCAACAACTGTACCAAAATATTGCCTTTTATGAGTTTCTGTTTCGCAAGACAGGTTTGATTTCCCCCCCCCCCGACACAATTTTTTTCTCGTATTGAAGCACTTTCGCGCAATCTGCATTGTCATGTTATGGACTAGCTATCGATATACAAACAAGGGCTGACACACTGTAATTCGGGACGGCGCTGTCACAACAAGGCAGCTGGACTGTTATATATTCCACTTTGCTCCCATTGTATTTCGCTTCACAGGAGCAGCAGGACAAAGGGCCTGACAGAGTTAACCATGGATTGTCACCTTGATTTGTCCAGTCTAGCGGATATGCAGAAAGGAATGATATTCTGCTTATGAGCATGGCACAGGAGCAAATAAGCTTGCAAACTGCATTTTCCAAACTGCGCTATCTGCACAAAAAATCAGGCATCTTTGTAGATGCTACATGCTCTGTGGGGGAAATAAAAGCAGAAAGAATCATCAGATTAGCAAATGCACTGAAAGGCTCCTCTTCTGTAATACAGTATACTGAAAACAGGAGAAACAGGCTCTTTGACTAAGGGCTGGATTCTCTCTGACTGATCTGCATCACGTTGTTTTATTTTTCATGAACGCTCTGACAGTGCTTCAAACTGGAAGTTTCTGTCATAAATGTAAACTCTCTGGGGCAGGGACTGTTCCTTATTGATGTTAAGGTTGTTTAGGGAGCTATAAGGAGATGCACTTATACATATGTGGAATACATTAAACAAAGCTATTTCCAGAAAGAGGTGCCAAATTAAAATTTTATTTTCTAGAAGAGCAAGATCAGTGAATGCAACTCAATGTGTACTCTAATATAGCTCCAAATTAAATATAAAGAATGTCTCATTTAACATTTGCTAATTAGAAGGGTTGTAAACAAATAAGCTCCAAAACAGGTAATTGCTGTGGGGAAATTCAGTGGTGAAGGAAGGTGATAGAGGTATAATTAAAACTCAGGGATGTTTTTACGGTATATTTGAAAAGTCTCAAATTTTAGCAAAATCATGTACATAAGAAACAAAAGAATCCAACTTAAAAAATTAATGAGCAAGTTGTATTTTGCCGTCTTTCTAAGGATACAAAAATTCTGGCTTATGCTACTGGTCAATAAGGTAAAGTGAACTAAAAAAGTGAGATGACTCAACAGAGCAAAGGTCAGTTCTGAAACACCTTATTTTTTTGTAGAAGATGAAAACAACCAGCAAGAAACCTCGTGGTTTTTGACAACCACGTGTTTATTAACTATATGAAAGACATAATCAAACTCTCATTTTGCTTATATGACATACCTCACCAGAATGGACAAAATACTTGCCTCTGAAGAAAAACCTTTCAAAAGCATGTCATTTACACATCTTTTTTATTTATGAGATAAGGCTTATCAGAAGATGCGGTATTACACATCACAGTAATGTATTCACTTCTGAGCATGCAGTATTTTAAACAAGCATGAAAGACTAAATACATTTAATATTTCAGGGTAGTTATAGTTTTAATTAACAGATTGGATGATTTTGTATTTGTATATACATTTTGTTGTTGTGTTTGTGAAAAAACACACACCGAAATATTACATGCCATCATACTATCTTAAGCATCTACTTGAGCTACATTATGTACCAGAAAAGGAAAAAATAAATAAATCTTACCCACATACTGGAATGCTAATGTGCATCCATCAAAGAGTTATGCATTCATAGTAAAGGTTTCAGCCCAAATAAAGCCCCTTGCATTACCATATACATGTAAAAATAAGGAAAAAATTTAAAACTCATTTTTTCTTTACCAAAATTGTTTAGGAAAACCTAAAGGCACCAAAAGAACCATTTATTGTCCAAGGAGAAAATTGCACAGATTTGTCTTCCTCGGAATTCTATGCAACCAACCATAATAGCTCTTTGACAGTTCACCTGACTGCAGCAGAAATGGGAATGTGATGGTTACAGTGGACGACAGAAAGGGGCCATTTGAAGTGCTATTATGCAGTTTACATGAGAAGATTTCCACAGATTTTGGCTTTATTTTGTTATGTTATGTACGTTTTTGTTGTTTTTTTCCCCTAGCTGTGTGGGCCTTACAGTAAAAGGCACATTCTTTTCTGGAGCTGCCATATAGAATTGCACACCTTAAAATTTAAAATTTCATCACTATTTTCAAACTGACTTTGGTGAGTCACTTTGCTTCAGTACTAGGAATGAAAATGCATGCATTCTGTTGTCTCATGCCAATGACCACATTTTAAATGACTGGCATATATGTTTTATTTCATCTGGTTTACTCAGCAATATTAGTGTAATATTAACCAGAAACTGTACGCTCATACTTAAGCAAAATCATTAGTGGAAGAACACACAATTTTATATATATATATATATATATATATTTACAATTTATATATATATATTTGTGGGAGAAAGGGATTTGCTTGATGATATTGTATAATCCTTACATCTTGAAGAAAAAAAAAAGTTAAATACCTTCCTGGAAGGACCCAATTCTGTAAGCTCTTGTTAAGATAACTGGCTCAGCTTTCCTGGAAAGTGAAGCCTACTCACAAGTCAACATTTATAGCACTGAGCCTTGACATTTAAGCATTTTAAGAAAGCGGTTAGGGTTTCTTTCCTTTATGGGACATTCATGAAAAGACAAGTCTAAAGCAACAAATAAATACATATGGTCCTTTTTATAGGCTTTTAGCATACAGAAACAAAATGAGGTGACATGCTGGTAGTCTTCCACCAAAATCTTCTAAAGAACAAAACACATTTACTATATAAAAAAGGGGGGGGGGGGATAAAAGTGATAATGACTGAATTGCACTGTCCTAACTTACTCTGCATTTGCAGGTGATTTATCGATTTTACAAACCAGAGAAAATAAGCAACTGTACCCTTGATATATTGTTAAGCAGGCCTTCTATGATTCTGTTTTCTACATAGGGTCAAGACTGTTGACATGGGATTAATCAGCTGCTCCTCCTAAACCATGAATCAGAACAAATTGTTGTCAGCTTTATACAGTACAATTGCTTGAAAATAGAATTAAGCATATAAAGCACAAACATATACTAAGAACGACAAAACTTACAAATATTAATTGTAAACACTGGAACAGTGACAGATATTTTCTGCTTTTGCATTTGAAGCATTGCAACTGTAACGATAGGAAAATGATGCTTAATTTTCTTCCCACTTTCTGGATATGCAGAACATGTATATTGCTTTGTCAGACTGTGATATTTTACTTAAATCCAAAAATTTTGCATCTATTCCTATAGGTAGATCTCTTCGTATGTGTATTTTGTGCTATTTACAAGCAAAAAATATCCAGTTATGTTCTGCATATCTTCTAGAGACCATGCACCTACACATAAATGTAGCCTGCTACTACATTGTTGTTAGCTTATTTGTCAGCCTGTAGTATGATAGGATTTGAGAATATTGGGTGCAAAGTGTCTTCAGGAACAGGAAAGAAATCATTCACCATTAGAGATAAGTATGACAAGATCCTTTTTACACTAGGATACACTTGTATTAAACAGAATGGCAGGGTGCCTGAGTGAGATTGCATCTATTACCAATGATGATATGAAAATGGACACTTATTAATCACTGCTTTGAAAATAATTATCCATAGCTTTATAAATGCTACTTAAGAGTACATGCAAATTGGAATTTTTCCTCTGTGTGCTTGCATTCAAAATATTGCAAATATTTACAAGTTACACTATTTTGTAAAGCAAGTGCTAAGAATTCACAACAAATATGCTCTTTAATAATGATTAGGATGTTAGTATAAACCAGACATTGTATAGCTACTTTAAATCTTCATAGATTTTTTTATGTTTTTTTTCATGTTAAGGATAAGATATCAGATGTAAAATTGTCCATTTCTAATTAAAGAATGAGATTTGTATGGGTCACAAAATAACAATTTTTGCTATATAGAATATTTGACTAAAGGAGATGTGAAACAAAGATTATTATATGAAGAGATCGAGGGGCTTTGGCCAATGAAAATACTTTTCTTGATAAACAGCTTTTTTGCGTGTCGGGTTTTATTTATTATCTGCACAACTCACAATAGAGGTTAAGCATCTCTAGGTTTTGCAATCAAACCACTGTAGTAATATGAAAAAAGTTTTATAAAGCCCTTAGACATTGTAATCTCTTATATTCAAGTTTCTCATATGCACATTTAGCTCAAAACATGTATTCATTACATCTATAATATTTATTATAGATGTCATATATTTACATATTGTACTGTCATATCAACAGTATAGAAATACATTATTTTAAGGAATAGTTTTAGAAAAATCCATTATCTCTGCTAAGTGGGGACACTATGTTTTTATTATGAACATATTTTATTTAACTTGGAAGTTAAGTTTTCAAGAAATAGTTCCAACGATGAGCTGATAATTTAGTATTTAAAAGGAAAAGACTGTGTTGCATTATGACAAAGCCTGTCTGTATTCAGAAAGCACGCATACATGGAGGTATGGGAATGGCTGCAGCATTTTAAAGCTTTTTTCAAAAGTAACCATACAGTTTCGAACACCAATAAGTTTATTTCTTGTCCAGCATCTTAAATTGTGTAATGGCTGAGTTTTACTTTATAAAGATATTTTAAACTTTTTTCAACTAAAATAATAATCTGCTGTTTAAAAGAATAAAGAATGTAATTTCTGACTGCCAACATACAATCATGTAGCAGCTTTAACATATTGCTCTTTTGTCAAAACTACATTCAAAAATAAGCAAATTCTAGACAGAAAAAAAGTCCATTTTTAAAAATACAAGAAAATTTTCTGGCTTTGTAACAATATTATATAGATATGTAGGAAATACAAAAGTTTTTAATTTAAATAAGATTTTGGAGGAACAACCATTTTATTATTAATAGAAAAATGAATATACCAACAATTGTTTATTCAATGTTATTATAAATAACAATTACCAGAAGCTTCAATAAATGTTATGACAATGATTTATAAGTGTGTTGAATAAAACTATTGTATTTGTTCAATTCTTGCAGACAGCTAAATATTTTATAAATATAGTTCAAAATAATATATTGGTATTTTTTGAAAAGCTTTTTTCCCTGATTTTTTTCATTTAATAAAAATGCCTTCTCTCCTAAGAATCATTTTAATAGAAGCAGGTAGTTTACTTTTTGCTGTTGTTGCTAAAGAAGGTTCTTCTTTTGTTTCCTTGATACTAATTTGATAACTTTAGCAGCTCTTGAATGTTTGGAATATGTGTTATTAAGGATTAAGCCTTAAATTTATTTGTATAGGTAAAGAACCCAGTATTGCACAGGTCAAGTGGTTTCAGAATGAAAAATAAAGCAATATATTTAAAGAGATGTTAGTATCTCCTTTTTGAGTCCCCTTTTTATTTCAAAGTGCAAATATGGTTATAAATCACATTACCCAATGCATACAAATGATCTGAATTATAAAACAGACTGGACTACCTGCATTTACTGTTCAACCTGGGGGGATTACTCATATAATTAGAATTGGAATATTGATATTATACTTATGTATAAACTTTCACTAACTTGTTTTAAAAATAACTGTTTCATGGAGTAATGAAGAATGTGTCTGAGGTAGCAGCAGGGTTAGTTTTTCATAGGGCAGCTAATCCATTTATATACCTCTCAAATTTCTCACCTGTCTCATGCAGAGCAGTCTTTATCAACAGAATATACCACCTCAGGACTTTTGTTATCCAGTTGCCCTCTTTTATTTAAGAGAGAGAAAATGCTTATCTGCTTCAGTATGATTAAATGCATAATTAGGAAGAAATACCTGTTTTATGAACTTTCTGATCAGTGAAGTTTTTGCCCATATCTGTTCAGAAAAATAGCTCTTCTGGTGCTTTATAAACGTATTGACTCAGTATATGCGCTTTATTCATGCTCCTACCTCAGACTGCAATTACAAGTATGGCTGCATTAGGTATGGATTTCAGTAACAGAATAGCAGAGGTGGCATACACTGCCACGTGGGCTGCACAAGCTCTCCCAGAGCCCTGTGGACCTAGCCAGGAGGTTACCCCCTCCTGAAAATCCACACCACCAGGACTGTGCTCTTATTGATGCTCTCCAGACCGAAGTAAAACATATGGGGGTGTTTACAGCCACTGCCATCACCCTTTTCCTGCAAAATAGACAAGCACCCACTGTATGCCTTGACAGACAAAATCTGGAGTGCAACCCATGTCAGCAACCTCCTTTCTAAGTGTTTATTCCATATGTGAAGAACCAAAAATAAAGTAAATTTAAACAAATGATTCACAAAAAGCTACAGTTAACAGGTGAAATTCCTTTCCATGAAATTTCACACAGAGTATGTCCTTGTTTCATTTGTGATAATTTTTTTGAATGCATTCAAATTATGTTTTCTGAAATGTGTTATGTGGTGCTTTTTACATCAAAAGCATACATAAAATCTGAAGTTTTGATGCCAGTTGTTGCACACAACAGGCCTACTTGTGTTTGGAAAGTGGTTTTCCCACTGAAATACAGGTCCAGTTTGGAGTGGAAATAATTGTGATCCCTTAATTTTTTTTTGGGGGGGGGGCAAAATAAATGTACTATAAGATTTGAACTCACCTTCGAATATAAGAGAATTGTGTAGCAAGTATTTAGGCTGACTGATGAGAATTGCCTCTGCCTGGTTCTGACTGTCGCTCTCCTTCTATTGCATATCTGAGTGCAGCAAAAGTAAATTCCTATGGGTAATGGCCTGGAGACTGCTCAACACTGTTAACTTCTCCAGTTTGTCATTATCATAGAAGCACTGCCATGCCATTTGGAAAATATTTTATATCTTACTGGCTTGTGATGATCTGATATCATACGCTATACTGCAGCATGTAGGACAGAAAAGCACCTAAAGATGCCTTAAAAGAGCCCTGTTACTTACACTGCTTGGAAATAGCTCCTACGCTTCGCTGTGCGCCCAAAGTTAGCATTTGGCGCGTGCTCTCAGCTGCCCTGCGGAGGTGAAGTTTGGGCCCCATCCTGGGTGGGGAGGAGGGCTGCCAGCCGAGCCGCAGCCTTGGGGGCCGCAGCCTTGGGGGCTCAGCAGAGGAGATCCCTCCGCCACTCCTGGGCTGCTGCCACTTCTTGACATCGGATTGCATGCTCCCATTGTGCACAAATGAGGAATAGCCAGATCTAAGGCATTGCGTGCCTAGGAATCTGTTTTTTTAATAGAGTGACAAAAAGGGAAGGCCTTTAGTTTGTGAAATAGCAGGAAGAAGGGAAAAAGAAGGGAGGGGTATCAGGATGCATAAGAAGAAGATATGATATAAAGCCTGTTGTGTATCCAGTATTCTCCCATGTTAGAGCCAAACATGCTGGTGTTACAAATATATGGCACTAAAGCAGTTAAATACCAGAGAAGGAAATGCCATTGAGACTGTGTTTCCTTAACAAATCTTAGACAAAATGCATATGTCTTGTAATAGAGGAGAAAATTAGGAGGACAGGCAGTTTCTTATTTGTGACTTTGATGAGGCATAAACATTTACATTTTTTATGTAGAGGTGTCTTTAGGTGCATGTATTTGTGTGTGTGAGAGAGAGAAAAAAAAAAGTAGAGCTGAATTCTTGTTTATGACCTGTGAGAGACATAAACAAGCCTATTTACTTGCAAGTCTGTAACAAACATCAGCGGAAACAGAATTAGGCCTGTAATATTGTTCCTTGGCCAAGAGCTACTCTACAGAAGGTCACTTAGGTGAAAAGTATGTGAAATTGTTATGACAGCTTTTTATGTGTTAATTTGATAAAAGAGGTATGGTACAAATAGAAATGGTACACGCTGTAAAAGGTTCACATACTGCTTGAAAGTCCTTTTAGTAGTAACCTGAGACTCTCTCAAACACTAAAGACCAAATAGTTTAAAATCATTCATAGAAAGTAATTCTGTTTCTTATTTTGCCAAGAACTTTGAGCTTTACGAAGACACAAGGTAAGCAAAGTTCCCAAGCCCTGTCCTCTTGTTTCAAGCTTGAAATGCCAGTTCTCAGGAATTGGGTAGGATTTAACCATTTCTGCAACAAAGGAACAGGTCAATTTTGATGTTTAAAAAAACATTTTCTGCCCATACGCTTTAATATTGATTTCTATTATTGAGAGAGAGAACAAAAAGGACATGCTGCGGACTCTGGCGACTAACATTTTTTAAATTTGATTCTATGCACCTCCCAGCCCCCCATTTTTGAATGCTGAACTTGGTACAATTTTCTAAGGGGACTTATATTCAGAGGTAAGTATTCTGTCACTTTCAAAGAATCAGATCCAGCTGCAACACCAAGCCCAGAATGAAGGCATCTTAAGTTACTGAATACTTCTGAAAATCTCCCAAAGCTGAGAGTTTGCTCTTGTTTTTACAAGTAATTTTACAAATAGTCAGATATTCTGAACTATATATAAGCACCTATTTCTGTGTTTTAAAATACTGAAACCATTAATGCACACAATAAACACAAGCTTACATATAGGTTCAATCATATTGCCTTAATTTTTCGTTTCAAGTAATAGAACAAGAGTCCTTTTCAATGAAAGCTTCACACAATACTCTTTAAAATAGAGCATATAATGCTTTAAAAAAAACATTAAAAATGAAAGATTTTTCCTATTTTGTTTAAATGAATATGCCCTAAGTTATGTCTCTGAGTTGCCCCAATTAATTTTAATATGAAAAAAATCTAATCTCTGCTTGTAAAGCAGATTATGCATGTATTAAATTCTTTAAAATTAGAATATACTTAATGCCATATTAGTTCCAGGCATGCAAAGTAGGAGAAAGAATTTTACACCTAAACAACAAGAACGGGTTTTAAGCTTAAATTTCTACTTTGCTCTAATTCTCATTTAGCGAAATAAAAAGATATACGAGCTACCATTTAATGAAATGCAATAATGAATTCATTTTTCTGAGCAAATCACAAAGTAAAAGAATTAAAACAGTTAATATTTTTAATTTAGAAAAAGCAAAAAACAATGCATTGGTTCAGCCATCTATAAACTTGGCACATCTGGCTCTCTTTCCCATCCCCACCCTCTCTTCCCTCCACTCAGTAAGTTAAACTTCATTTTGCACTTATAAGAAAGGTACCCAAGCATTCTGCTTTCAGCCTCTGTGAACCAGAAAAATGCTCCCGATTCCCCTAAGTCCAGGAAGAGGTCAGGCACACCTCTGCAGAGCTCATCTGGACTAGGGCCTAAAACTTAGAGCACTATAGAACCCTTGTCCTCAAGGGTGCTGCTTGTTGGTGTCGTTAGTCCTGTTTTTCAGTCATGCCATCAGAGGACTTCTGCCTGCACAGCTATAAGTATGGCAACTTTCAGAAGAAGTGTTTTTACTGTTGAATACACTGCAGATTCAGCCTACCTTGGGACTAAGGATATAGAAGCTATTTTTCCCTCTGTTGGTGTTATTGCTGCCCAATAAGGGCAACAGTTTGTGATTAGGGTACATAAACTTCTATGGGGATTGGTATATAAATTATTAAATCATAAATCCAATAAAAATGAAAGCAAATACAATAGAATTACTAATCTCTTAATAAGAAGGAGCATCCTGTTAGCATAATAAGTCGTGGAGGCCATGGAGGAGACAATGGATGAGACTCAACTGACCACATAAAAAGCAAAGAAAGAGGTAATGGAGAACCATCCAGGAAAAAAGTTAAAACTCAGGCATACAAGTCAGCATACAACACAGGCACTCTACCTGAGCTGCCCATTTGATATGTGTAACTGTGGTTGGATGAAGTGCTGCACACTGAGCAAAGGTCAGCAGAGGAAGCAATTTCAGCTCACGTAAATGTTTAAAGGAATTTACTGAGTGCACTGAGGTTTACACTTTGCCTGGAGAAGCAGTGAAAGGGGATGGCGTCTGCTTTTCCACTTCATCATGAAGAGTTCTTGATGTATGAGAAAAGATTTGGCTTCAGATGGAGAGGGCAGCCTTGCCCTTCAGGCAAAGCCCCTGCTGACCTCTGTGGAAGCAGGACTGATCCACTAGCCAAGATCTATTTTAAAGGATAATACTAGCAAAGTTCTTCCTAGTGTGCTTGCTGAAGTGGTGAAGTTGTGGCCTTTTCCTTCTAGTCGATGCAGTGGCAGCCTTTTAAAGGACAAACTGGAGGCTAGGATATAGCAAACAGACAACTCATCCTGAAAGAAAACCAGAAAGCTTTCTAGAATGTTTGTTGTGTTATTCCTTATTTTAAATTCTGTTTATGCTGCCAAATTTGCATATATTCTTTTTAATGAATACTACACAGCTGAGAGACAGTGAAAGATGCAGTTTGTGAAGCTTGTTAATACTAGTTCATTAAATTATACCAGACCTGATTTGCAACAAAATCCTATATTCCTGAATTTCATAGACAGGCCTGATATAATTTCTGCCAGAACCCCCTATCTATCAGGCTGTGTCCCTTTAGCTGGGGTGCTCAGGCAGCCTTCATTGTCATAGCGTTCGAGCACCTCGCAGTCTGTTAATGTGTTTAGCTGCACAACATCTTATTCATCAGACCTCCAGCACTGTCAGCTGCGTGAACCCTCGGTCCCTTTGGCAGGTTTCAGCCATGGCACTTTGTCAGGCTCTTTCCGCTCCTCAAGCAGGAGCTGTGTACCCATGCCCAAGTTACGTCTCCCCACAGCACCTGGTGCTGCGCAAGGCCGTATATGCCCGCTTCTTCACAAACATCAGTTTTCTCAGTTCTGAGATGAGCTTCCACAGGGGGCAAATGTAGACAATTGTTTTATATTTGTATATTGTCTTCTTTGCCAAAGCCTTCACCTATACAGTCCCATAATACTCAGTATCTTCAACATATTATTCAACAGCCATTGAGAGGGGACGTGAGACAGGCTGGACTAAACTGTCAGGACTGCTCAGAGGGAAGGCATGTAAAACAAACATCCGCCTGAATGAAAAACTATAGGCTAAAACCAAACTTTGGCATGAATACAAGGCACTGGAAAGAAGTGAGCCATTTATTTTAATAATTTGCTTCCTTTATAACCTTTTCCTTGATGAAGGGTACCTGTCTCCTAATTAAGTTAGTTGGCAGCCTTGGGATTTTTTGGGCTTTGCTGCGGGATATCTACAAGACCAGGACAGATGTAGAATAGCAGCTTTGCTTTCATGTTTTAAACTCTAGTTTTGATTATTGTTCCTCATTACATCTACGGATCAAGCTATTTAGTTTGAAAAAGTTCCATCTAGAAACTTATCTACTTGGCAACCTGCTGAATAAATATAATCATGCTTCCTTCTGCCACACAGTGTTAGGCCTGAGGTTTCTGCCTGCTATTCAAAGACCTCTTCCTGTGACTATCATCTCACATGACAGCCACCTTCTGCAACAACAGCCAAACAGCGCAAGAGGCTAATACGTACCGGCAACAAAACTTTCTCAGAAACCAAGCTGTGACAGCAGGATCCCCCCTGCATGACAAAGAATGGCCAAAAATCTTACCTTGTTCAGAAATAATCTTTAAGTATAGCTCTTCCCAAAACGTTCTTCACACACAAGACCCTCAGTCATATTCTCCCCTCAGCAGACAGGAAATAAATGTGGGTACACTAGCAAGGTGAGCTTTTTAAATTCCAAAAGATGTGAAAATTAAAGCCTACACTGAAATAGCCTCTATGTTTTCAGTCATAACACTTCTGACTGATATTCTGTAATGAGAAACAAACACAAAAATTCCTCCAGTGGTAATTATAATAATCTTTTCTTTCATTACAACTTATGAAAACTATTTCTGGAAATTAAACAGTCATCTGAAATAAATGGACACGAAACCCTGACTCACTATTTCACTTCGTAAAATTAAAAATGTTTCCACTCTGCCCTATCCATCCTGCAGAAATGGAAGGTGACTCACCTTTCCTTTATTTATGGTTTCAGTAAACCTATTCAGAAATATAAACATTGGAAATACTCTACTGTGTAAGCTCAGAATATTCAGTTTCATTTCTGTACTGTCACCAGAGGCAAGCTCTGCCTCTGGACTGTGCTACCCTGTGTGCCCATTCCTAAAACATTAAATAAAATGATGCTGCAATGTAAGAGAGAACAGCCAACTCAACCACTCTTTAGGAAAAATATAAATGAACAGAGCTAGATACTATATGTCCTACTAATTGCTAAGACGAAGTATATTCCTGAATCTCATCAGTATCAACTATTTTACAACTTGTATTCCACATAGCAAAAAATATTCTCTGATTAGAGAAATAAACTGTTTTTTCTCATTTTTACTATGAAGTCGTAATAATTTCAGCAAGACAGTACAGCATGTCAAGATAAGGATCTACAGAATAGTCCTTCACATATCTAATACATATTTCTGTTTTTCTTTGGGTATTTTTATATTTCATATGGTTCCAGAAAAACACCCATATATATGCTCTTCTAACACAAATTATAGAATGCACTCGAGAATCCAGCCTTTTGCTGAGTCAACAACCATGGTAATATCCCAGAACACTACGATTTAATTCTAGTTATTTTTTAAATCTTGTTAGTGCAGAAATTTATATAATATCAATGAATTATAAACATCAGGGGAAAAATAAGATAGTAAAAAACGTCGGCTGTGGACAATAAAAAAGAAGCTTTGTTGACTGAGTAAAAACAAAACAACAATGGACTTCTACAAAAGGAGAATGGAAATTTATGGATACTATTCTATAGTGTAGCCATTGTTTTACGGAGAATAAAAAGTCTTGGTAGAATATCTTTGCTTAGGCCTGGATCAGCAAGCAAACACACATTTATTTGATGCATACCAACAGTCCTGTTGAATTCAATAGGGCTATTCAAATGCATATGGTTACTTACCTCAGATGTGTTTGCAAACTGAAGCCATTTGTAGTGATTCTAGGTAATATTCTCAAAATTATCTGGGTGATTTAGGGCCTCACAGTCATCTTTTGAAACAACCTGAGCCACTGATACCCTTGGCAAAAAATATTCAGATTCTCAAACAATTCAGTAGCCCCCTTGAAGCCTTCAGCCCCAAAGTAGGAGCTTCTGTTCCCATTTAGAGCATAGGGGGAAAAGCACCTCCAGAAAACCAGGGCAGTGAGAAGTCATTTGGGGTGGCAAGGGAGACATCATATGGAGGGACGCTTGGGTACATACCTTTACTCAGATGGGTAATTTCTGTCTGCTCAGGGTCTGTCTGCAGCAGTGCATACTCTTCTGGAGTTAGGTGTTTTATCCCAGTTCTCCCATTGCTGAAAAGCTAGAGAGCAAAAGACACACAGCAAAATGTCAAGATCCAGCTGGTTACAGGGTCCTTTTGAGCAGAGGGCAACCTGAGCTCGGGATCCCTCAGCTACCCCTTTCAGAGCAAGCTCTTGTACACGGCTCTGTCTCATTCCTGAAGTGATTTACCAGTGGTGCTGTTTTGGGATGGGGAACACAAACACAGCCAGCCTCATAAAAACTCTGGCCCACCTTTCATACAGACTCCATTTGCTTTCACATCTCACACCTATCAAACCCAATCCAGCACAGTAACAGTAAATCTGAGGATCCCGACTTGGTCCTTAGGACCTCGCACTCTAAGTAGTTCATTCATTGTGGCAACTCTGAGGCTGCTTGGCACAGACTTACTGGCAAAAATAAAGGTGGTTTTGTGCAGCAGTTTTGCAGAAGTGCACTAAATGATGTGCTTAGGCACCTGAAAAAATACTTTTTTTGGAGATCAGCACCTAAATCCCTTGTGCTCACTATATGGAGAAGAATCTGAATTTCTTTCATTCTTGACTTCTGACATTGTCAGTACTTCTTGTCACAAAATAGCTATCTTACACATTATACTTAAGCAACCTTTTGTATGAAGTGAATATAAAACGTATAAAATATCCCAACTTGGAAATCACTCTTGTTATCATGTTGTTTGACACACACCTATGCCACCTTCCTTTTCATGTCTTAAGAAATGAAATGGATTTCTATTATTATTTCTGTTATTTTTATTCTGATCATACATTTGTTAAAGCAAATTTCTGGAACTGGACCTTGCAGCATATGTGAGTGCTTTATCAGGCAGGTGAGTCAGATGAAGCATCAAGGTGGTGGGTAGTTCCTATCTGTCTTAAACAAGAGTGGTTATCCTTGAATTCCCCTTTAATTAAACACAACCACAACCACTGGCACTGATGAGCATCACCCATGTAGGGATGGAAGGCTATTCCTGGTGGAAGAAGTGCAAAGTATATTTTATCACTTGCATTGGAAAGCATGGGCCTGATACCTTAGTGAAAAATACAGTAAAAGACAACCCACAGAGACCTTACATTCTTTAAAAAAAATAATTTCTTTATATATGTATTTATATACAGGTACACTTATATGCATATTTTTGTCTGGTCTGCTAAGAGACTAAACCGTAGCTAAGCTCTGAGGACTACTGCATGGTTAGTTGATTTGAAATAGCATGTAATGTTTAAAAAGGTTGTGACCTAGTTTCCCTTTAAAACGGCTCTACCTCTCCTTGCTGAAGCATACATATGCAAAACAAAAAAATGATAACATTTAAAAACACACCTGTGCATTTAATCTCTGAGACAAACCCCACCTTCACTTCCTGCAACCTCATGATTTCAATGGAATTTCATAACATTTCACTGAAGCCTAAATCTGGTCTCATACATTTATATAGTATTAAGCTTCTAAATGTTTGTATAGCACTGGACTGTTAGCAGTATACATTTCCATCCACTATAGGACAAAGTGATTTATTGAATCCAGTTTAAAGCATGAACCTTTTGCTTCCAATGAGTGCCCCTGCATACCTTTTGTCCAGACACAATCAGTCTGCTTGCAAAGTGGCCAGTGCTGCAGTATCCGAGCTCCCTCCCAGAGTTAAAATGATGACAGTACCCTATCTTATTAACTCTCCTCTTCCACCCAGTGCTGCAGCCGAGCCCCTACTAAGTATGTGCCACGCGTCAGGTATTTTTATATGCTGTATTTAATTTCAGTATTTACTACATTTGAATTGCATGTAGATGGCAAGATAAACAGCAACAGAGGCTGACTGCAGTCGAGTGAGAATGATGAGTGCTCCTTGACAAAAGAGGGATGAAGAGACAAGCAAGGAACAGTGGTGAACAATGGCAAACCTTTAGCCAACCTTCTGGTACTAACAGCTAGCTTATTTTTTGCACAGCACATCTTAAAGTGTGTCTCAAGAATATAATTCTCCTCATCTTACCTGTGAGAAAACTGAGGTGCAGAGAGAGAAGGAACTTCCCCCAAAATGAGTCAGTTTAGTGCTCTCCCCATTGCTCAACTTTGCCAAAGCTAAGAAGTCAATAGCAAGAGCTTAAATATCAACCAGTTATATTGTTGACAGAGGAATATTACTAACATGACCCACAGTTTTCACATACCTGACCTACCTCCTCCTTAAATTGTACTTCTTTAATGGCTTTTCTCTTCCTTTCTATAACCTCTTTTTGCATTTTCACCCAATACAAATGAAACAGAACTAAAACAAAGTTACATGCCAAATAAGAATATACAAGTACTGCTAAGGCTGATTGATTATCAGGCAAGAAAGCTTTGCTGAATGAAGACTGCTAGTTCAGTGACATATTTGCAGCATGTTCCAGTACTAGAAGCAGAACCAAACTGAATTTTCCCACCATAACAATGAACGGCCACCAGAAAAAAAGGGAGGAGGGTTAAGGTGCAGAAGTGAATTTCCCTCACATCCAGCAGCCACTGCTCCATGTACTTAGATACCTTCTTCAGTAGCACCAGCAGCAACAAAAGTGAACCTATCTGTCCAGGATTCTGCCTTAGATAAATAGGCAGCAGGGCCATTTTGCTTCCCATTTGCCTGTTCCTAAAGCCAGCCGTGCTGTAAACTGTTTTTGTAAGCCCTGGCTCATAATTGTATGTTGATCCTCTTAGCTATTCCTAGAGTACATTTTGGATGAGTATTCCTAGGATAGGTGTGTGCTCCGCTGCACAATTCCCAGATATGGTCCATTGACTGGTCCAGGTCCATACTCAGGCTCATACTCAGAAGCATGACATGGCTTCTTTCTAGTCCTTGCATCTGTGTTTCCCTGCTGTGGAAACCAAGGTTTGGGAGGAGACAGCAAGATGACCTGCTTATTCCTTGGTCTTTTTCTAACACGGATTTGGACCCAGGAGCTGGGAAGTGCTCTCAGCTCTAGCAAACATGAGGCTCTGTTCTTTAACAGAGCATGATGCTGTCTCTGCTCACTGTTCCCCCAGCCCTTTCCTAGCGTGGACTAGCAAGAAGCCCCAGACTCCAGTCATACATCGTCCCCTGACTCTTCTCCCCACAGGTTCACCTGAAGTTGCTCCATTGTGGGTTGGCATGGCAGAAGGATCAGGGGTAGAAAGTGGAACAAAGAATATACTGCAGAGGTTGGGCTCCGCAGGCTGAGATTAATGGTGCAAATTCTGAAGGCCTTTGAACACTCTCAATATAAATCTATATCTAAATCACCAAAGATGCAGTCTATGTTTGAAGGTATACAGCAGTTTTAAGTCCTCTTGGCAAAAGGATGCGAAAACTATTAGGAAAGATTTTTCAAAAAATAAGCAAGATTGAAATAGCTCTCATGCCTGTCTTCTTCATGGGCGATCTTCTATGGGGCTTACCCTGTTTTTATTAATCTTTGACTTTAGTGATAGCGTACCTGACTAAAGGCTGAGGAAGAAAATAAAAAGGAGTACATACCTCCAATTTTTTATCCCACTACTTAGATTAATTTCTCACAGTCCACCTGTTTTGTTTCAGCAGACTGAGTTCAGTTCCACTAAAAGCATGGCTTTTTGTATTAGGGAGCTTCTTCTCATTAGAATAGTTGACTATTAAATTATTTTTTACAACAATAGTGTGGAATATCTTACTAGTTTGCACAACTGAAAACTATATGTCTATATAACAAACAATTGTCTCTTTGTATATATAGGTGTGCATGTATGTATATAAATTAGAAAGCTGCAGCTCTGGATAACAGCTTTATGTGGACTTGGATTAGTAGATCTAAATCTTTTACATATAAATATCATGTGGACATTGCCATATTAAATATTTAAAACATGCTGGAAACAGCTAGTGATGAAATGAATAGTATATAAAGAAAAATACATGTTACAGCTTTAAGATAAAGTCATTACTTCCTATAATTAGACATAGTTACTTCATAACTCAAATGCCATATGTCACACATTTTCAAAACTGGATTTATTTTTATCATATGGCTACTAAGAAAAACAAGTCAAAAATGCATGATGACTATCCAGGGATTTTATCTACACCTACTATATTATTACGTCAAAGCTGGTTGTAGGTCTCAAACGCATTTCTCACTTATGCAATTCCCCAAAAAACTAATTAGACATATAAAGTAGTATCTTATCTTCAGCCTTGAAGAATTTTAAGTCTTTAAAAAAAATAAAAATTTTAAACTAAATAAAACACATATCTAATTATTTAAAATATGTAAACTATTCTGTGACCAGAGAAGGAATTCATTTTCCCATGGCATAGCAGAATAAAAAAACATTTTTGAAATTAATTCACAATCAGGATTGCATTCCTGTTTAAAACATATCTTCAGATTTTTGTTTACAGTTTCAACAAAGAAATAATGTATGTTGTTTTGATCAAAGACTCCTTAACATGTAGAACCAGACAATACAGCAGATGCCACTGCGTCTTCACATTCAGTTTAAATTTTGATGTAGAAGATGAACTTTGGTTACCTATTTGTTTGTGTCAAAAATCACCCTTGAGCTCTTCCTCTCAGTCTCCCCTTCCCAACCGTCTTCATGAGACAGTGGTGCTCAGTGTGGGCCTGTCCCTCTTAGTACTCTGGTAGGGCTATAAGTAGCCACTACGTAGAGTGGCATGTTCCAGTATTAAGAATGATTATTACAGGCCAGTTAAAAGAGAGAATGCTGCAAAATTCTATCCTATAAAGAGCAAGTAAACGAGAAAAATTGTACAGTGCTGTGTACTCCCTCACATATTAGGAAGACTGAAGTAAGCAGTATTAAACTTTGTTCACTTTGGACTTTATAAACCAAATCATTGTTACTCTCCCATGAGCCAGCAATGTGCCCTTGTGGCCAAGAAGGCCAATGGTATCCTGGGGTGCATCAGGAAGAGTGTTGCCAGCAGGTCGAGGGAGGTGATCCTCCCCCTCTACTCAGCCCTGGGGAGGCCACATCTGGAGTACTGTGTCCAGTTCTGGGCTCCCCAGTACAAGGGATACATGGAACTATGGGAAAGAGTCCAGCAGAGGACTACAAAGATGATTAAGGGACTGGAGCATCTCTCTTATGAGGAAAGTCTGAGAGAGCTGGGATGGTTTAGCCTGGAGAAGGGAAGAATGAGGGGGGATCTTATCAATGTATACAAATATCTAAACGGGGGATGTCAAGAGGATGGGGCCAGACTCTTTTCAGTGGTGCCGAGCGACAGGACGTGAGGCAACGGGCACAAACTGAAACACAGGAAGTTCCATCTGAATGTGAGGAAAAACTTCTTCACTGTGAAGGTGACAGAGCCCAGGAACAGGTTGCCCAGAGAGGTTGTGGAATCTTCTTCTCTGGAGATATTCAAAACCCGCCTGGATGCAATCCTGTACAACATGCTCTAGGTGACCCTGCTTGAGCAGGGGGGTTAGACTTAGAGGATCTCCAGAGGTCCCTTTCAACCTAAACCATTCTGTGATTCTGTGATTCCCTGTACTGTTCATCCAAAGGACACTGGAAAGAAAATGTTGTTGTAGTACATGGTCAGACATTTCTCCAAATCTAAATCTAAATACTGTTCTGTACCACTCCAAACCTTACTTTGGACAGTGGTAGATACCACAATTTGGCCTAAAGGGGAGAGAAGAGACCGTAGGGATGTTCAGTGTGAATAAGCAGGGCTGAAGTTAATTGTGTCGTGTTTGATCTGCAGTTCTCATTGAGATTTCTTTTTTTATTCCTTGCAAGTCAAAACTGATTATGTACTGTGCTGTGATTTGATGAGGACTCTGACCACAGCAAGGCTGGCAGTCAGGTAGCCAAATTTGTCATAAGCAAACAGCTGGTAGGAATGCTCTGTGTTTTCAGGGTGGAGTTGGCAGGGATTTTTCCCAACAGAGTGTTTAGTGCTGGAGCTCTTCCCTTTCCTGGCACTTGACACCCACATCAGCAGATAGCCACTGGATGCAGAACGGTGGTCAGCTGCAGCACTGGCAACCTCAGAAGCCACCAGGGAAAGATGTCTGCCTCCCTCCCTGCCCATACAATTTAATGGTAGGGTGACATTTTATAATAAAGCTATGCCATCAAATAACTAATTTCATAAATGGAGTAACTATGAAGGCAACATTTGGTGTCACTTTAACCCGTATAGGGTGATTAGAAGCATGAGATTTCAAGTACATCCCTGTCTCCTCCCTCCTTACATGGAAGAGTCCCCTGTCATTGCTTTCCTCCTTTTGTTCCTCCTGGCCCTCAAATGAGTGACTCAAGAGATATCTATGGCTATGTTTCCCTGTACTTCCATTCCTCGCAGTTGGTACCTCAAGGAGTAGACAATGTCGCTTCCTCTCCCTTGGCTCATAATTTCCTCCAAAGCCACATTCTTGTATAACTTTCTCTCATCTTCCTACCTAGGTTTGGGTTCTTTTATTCTAACTTCCTTTCTTGTCTCACCTCCTCACTTCCCCTTGGTCTGTACTTACTTGGAGAATAATCAAGGCATTGGACAATGGCTCCAGAAAGTGGTAATCTGCTCAGAGGTAAGACAGAGCTGACACTTGTGCCAAGAAAATGCAACTCCATCTATTTTCTCCTAAGGCACCAGGGAGTGAAGGATCTCATTCATGGGAACCCAGCTCTCAATTTTCCTCTGCATCTCCCTCTCTTTTGTGCCAAAATACACTCAGAGTGACTGAGGAGAAACAGAAAGCACATCTTACCCTCTATCTTTTCAAGCTGAAAGATGAGAGGCAGCAGTTCTGCTACTCCTCCCTAAATGTGCTTTCTTGAACAGATGTATGACACTAGTTGGGCTGACTTTTTTTTCTGAAGTGTTAGTATTTGTGCACTGTGCTCTATAAGCATTCTATTAAATAGATAAATCAAGATACAAAAAATGTTCAGTAACTTGCCCAAGGTCATATGGCAATTCAATAACAATTCTAGGAATTAAAAACTAGGTTGAAATTTTTCAAACAGAAATACTTTCTCACAGGAAAAAAAAAGAACTTTATCAACTCTCTTGGGGAAAGTGGAAAACTGTGAGCTCTTGAAGTGCTTCATTTTTGCAAAATATTTCCTGAAAAATGCTAGAGTTTTAAAAAATCGATTGTGCCGACTTGGTAATTATTAACCAAAACTGGAAATGTACTGATAATCAGTTCAGTGGTGTTGTTGATGAAATCAGGAAAAATCTCTATTAATTCTCAGTCGAATATTGAAGATAGCACAATCTGAAAATCTTGAATTTTTCATGGAAATATTTTTTTGTTTATTGATTTTTCCCCAAGAACGTGGCTCAAAAGCACAGAGGTCAGCCTCCAGCTCAACACAGAAAGAGGACTGTGGAAAGTGATATTGCTGGAGGCATGAGTGGCCCCACAGGAGGACAGAGTTTGTCCTGTCCTAGACCACCGTGGTTTCAGTTTCCGACTTCCACCCTACATACCTTACACTTCAATTCTAGATCACAAACCTTGGACATTCACCACCTTCCCCATCCAGCTTCTACAGAGAAAATGACAATGCCTCACATTCATCATGGATACTTTACCAAAAGCGTGACCTGGAGATAGGATCTGTGTTGAATATATTTACAGAAACAGGAGCTCCCTTAGCCTGGGTTTGCCCCACCAGGCAGTTGTTCTTGCACTGTTGGGGACAGCATGTGTACTTGCTGAGAGAAAGAAAATATCACAATATTTCCTTTTATTTTAGGATGCCTCAGGAGGCCCACCACCTTATGAAGCTGACAACTTCACCCAGCAATGAGAGGCTGTTCCAGACAGATGCTTGACAGGAACAGCCACAGCTGTAGAGCTGTCAGTTATTAGTGAAAGTCTTCCCTTCTGATCTTTTCCATTACAGGAGAGAAGTCACTGATGTGATTTCCCTCCAGCATGAGAAGAGGTTTGGCTCACTGGTAAAGCTAATGAGAACCTTTTGTGGTTGGACTGATGGCAATTTAGTGTTAGTCTATACCAAAGTGACACGTAAATAAAGTCAGAGGCTTCATCTTTCTACTTTTTTTGTATAATCACAAAAGCAGTGGGTAAAGAAGCTCATCGGCTTTAAAGGAACACTATTTTTTTATTTTAAAAAGGTAGCAAACCTTTTAAAATTATGGTACATTTAGTCCCATTTTAAATTAGGACTTTTAGACTACATTCTTGATCAATCACGGTTGTAGTAACAGGTTTAACCGATGTAAAGTATGAAAGAGAGGTGCATTCCTTACAGTTTGAAATAAATTAGTGAACAAGTTTTACAGAAAATAAAATTCAGTTCAACACTACAGCTTAATGAAGAAATAGAAAAATAAATCAATTACACATTCTCCAATTAATTTACAAAGTAAATATATACATTTTGCAAAGACAGTCTCATCACTGACATGCAAATGCCTACAGTTAAGCTTCACTGTGTGAATTATACCTAGACTATTAAAATGGCCATTTTTTTCCCCTCAGAGTGGACTTTACTCTATATGTCCGTGCTTTAGCGGCTCCCACCTGGATTGTTGCAGTTATCTCTCTCTGTTTATTTGACAGCCAGTCAGAAACTTCATACCTTCAGCCTGGGTAGAACCTACTCTGTCCATGTCATCCACGCTGTGTAACAAGTGGTCCATGATGCCCAGAGCCGTTTAGACTATGATCGTGTAAGAGGGGACCATCTGCCTATTTTGCTGGCATGTCTGTTCAAATCTGAAATGCTCATCTTGACAGTTTCTAGATGTCTGTGAGCAACGACAAGGTATTTGCCTGGTCTCTGGTGCTCATTGACCTTCATGGTCAGTCAGACTTCCAGTTACTTGGCCTTCATGGCAGTTGCAATGCTCTATATAGGGTATATTCAGGATAAGACGAGTAAAGAAAGAATTTTGGAGCAGAAAGTCCATTTAATATTGCTAATGAGTTGTATACTGCTATAAGATCTCCTCATTCATTTAGAGTTTAGATATTGGGGCATTTTTTGTGCTCAGAACATTAGATAAATACACATTCAGTATTTAAGAGATTATGCTGATACTCAGAAGATGTAAGGGATTACCTTCTCGAAAAAGAACACTTCTCTCATTATGTGAGACATTTTGTACAGTATGTATATTGGGCAAATGGTTTGGACAGGAAGTGGCAGAATAGATGGATAATAAAACATTTGGTCCATTATTAACCAAACATAGCTGCTTCTTCCTCTTTTATGGCTGGTAGCTAGTGTCGGCCTTGTAATCCTGCCTTAAATGCACAGGTGAACACTATCAGGAAAGAAGTTTTCTTCAGAAAGGAAGCTGAGGTGAAAACATTGGTGAAAAATGGTTGGGTAGTCTGATGACTTTGAGTAAAGGTCTGTTCTGTTCTAAAATATTAATAGTACTATAAGCTGAAAGAAAAGCCAGAAAATCCCTGAGGTCATGTTCCTAAAAAAGACCGTGACACCTTCCACATTTATCAATCCATGTCTACTTTAAACTATTCCTTCAGTAAAACTCTGTCTCTGTACGTTGTCGCTCACATTCCATAAAAAACAAGTAGATGCAAAGTCAAAAAGTTGAGTCTTTCACAATAACAAAATTGACAACCGGATTTATTTGAGAGAATATGACTTAGGGGGAGCACAAGAGTGTCACTCAGAGCTATCTTACAGTATGTTATTTTTCAGAATAAGTACTTCTGAAAAATGAAACAGGATCACAGTGTTTCTGGCTTTGAAGCAGAATCTGAGCTGTGGGGAAAACACAAATTAGTTTATATGACTAAAACCAAAAAATGGTGCTTCTCCAAAATTCAAAAGGGCCTTCTGGATAAAATTTAGATGTTTATTTTTATGCATAATGCTTCTGTAGTAAAGGACAAATTATATGATAGGATTTGGGCAAAACAGACTTTCCCTGGAAATCCAAAATAGCAACAGGAAAGCGTTTCTCATAAGGGGCATACTCAAGCTATAAATGTTTATTGTGTTATTGACAATTATCTGTTTAAGACTGAAATTACTTGATGAGTACTTCAAAAAATACTGCATTACAGCTTAATTGCTTCAGTAGCTAATTCATTTTTAAAATACCCTGTAGATAAAGAAGATAGCAAAATAGTGGATGTAGGTTTATGAATGAATATTTTGCTCTAGCTGCCTTCCTGTCATTGAGACACTTCATGTGTGTTTCAATCAAAAGAATTTTTTTCTATAGTGGTCCTTGCTTTACTTCACATTTAATTAATATGCTTGATCTTTAACTTACAAATTTAAATCAGAGTTGACTGTGAAATTCACTGCCCTAGTAAAGTGATGGTAGATGATATTTATTAGGTCCTTTTGTGTATTTGACAGTTAACTTACAAAGACTAACAAACACTAATTGTAACTTTGTGGTAACATGTGAGACCTAAACAGTTGCATTTGATCCCAAGAGTATCACCAAAACAGAGTCAGCAATTATTCCAAGGCTGACTGAAGAAAAGATATTTCCTTTATTGTAAAAAAAATATATATATATATATATATGATGTTGATATGTATTAGAGATCCAGAAATTTCATTAAGTAATCTGGTTTATTCCCAAGCCAATGTAAAATCATTTCCTACAACGAATTTTCCAGTGTAATATTTAATTCAAGCCAATATTTAAATCAAGTTCTTGGCTTCTACCACTTGTCTTTTGACTGTTCCAAAGAATAATAGACTTATCAGTCAGAAAGTTTTATGTGATATTCAGACTACACATTAGACCATGTCACCTAATTCTAGCACATTGAATAATTTGTACTGAAAGGCTGACCATCTGAATATTGTAGACTAGTATCATCTTGCAGTTAAATTATACATTTAGGTCTTTCAACCTACTACCATAATTAAGACTATTCCTCCAGTCCCCTATATAATTTTTAATTTATTTTTATAATATTGTGGGGCTAAAAAAAGAGGAATATTTCCTACAAAGGATTAGTGACAGGAATCAAGTAAAACCTCACAGGCATGATTCTGTCTACAAAGAACAGAGTCCAGACATGGATTTGAAATATCAGCAAGGCAGTCTTTAAAAAGTACCTATGAAGACAATTCTAAAAAATGTTTAGAAAAGATTGCATGACTCTTCTTCTACTGCTGTCTATATTTTACCAATATTTTCCTGATAATGAGGTGAGGCCAATATAAGAAAAGAATGGTCACCTCTTACCTCTATGATGAGATACTCTTGTTTATGAAGCACTAAATTAAAATGGACTTTCTAACACACATTCATGTCTAATGAACATGTCTTTAAAGCCAATATGCTCTTCTCTTTTAAATCCCTCATTAAAGGCCACTTAATGTTAATTATTTGTATTACTGTAGTACCTAGCTGCCCTAAAAATAAATTGAGTATTTCTTGTAGTAGGCACCACATTGTGACATTCCCTGCTATAGAGAGCTTGTTGCTGAGGTATAAGACAAGACAACAAATCGAAGTGGATAGAGCAGAAGGAAAAATTCAATATTGTTTCATGCTGAGAACTAAAGAGTTTGTTCACTCAGGCCTTTTTCACGTTTTGCACCATCAAATGCTTCATGGAATTTCACAAAGAAGAGCACATTGAAAAACTCCGACAACACTTTTTATTTTAATGGAATTTCACACCTGTGAAAATTCACACTCTAGCAGTTACCTGAGACCCAAGCACAGTTCCAAAACACTTCCTCCTGGTTTCCCTTTGCTGCCTCCTTCGCAGCCCATGGAAGTGTCTGCTGGAAACCAGACTCCCGAGGTCCATTTCAAGCCCAGATCCTGTCCAGGGATATTGCAGCCAGTCAGACCCCCTAGGATAGCCCACCATGTGAACTCACTCAGGCTTGGTGGTCCCGTATCTCCCAGAGCTGTGGCATCAGCACAGCTACTAACTGCTTTGTTTTAAATCAGGAACTAAAGATTTCCTCAGTCCACATTTCTGGACCCCACTACATTGTTTCCCATGACACTGGAGATACTAGGGTGATTTGGACCTGTGGCTTTTTTCCACTAAAATGCAACTTGTTTTTTCCAATTTGGAAAAAAAATTAAAACCTTTTCTCCTAGCTCTATTTTAATATTGACTTAACTCTTGTTCAACTTGAATAATTCAGAGCTGAGCTGAAAATCAATAGTAGGAAAAGAAGGGGAAAACTGATCATTTTCTGCTATTCTACTATTTTTCTCCATCTACCAGTAATCCTATCAACAAACAAGAAAGAAGAACATAATTTTGAACACCATTAATTATCATTCTTTTTGCTTTTTAAGTCACAATAAATTATATAACTAAGAATAATTGATGTCTGAGGATTCATTCCCACTAAACATTTTGCATCCGTTTCAGGAAAGCAGTTATGCATGTAACTTAAATTTTAAGCAGCCGAGGGGCCCAAAGTACAGTGACTTTTATAAACAACTTGCAGATCAAAGTATCTCACACATTGTGGGGCATTCTGTTAAAATTCTAACCTTTAAAGCCGGTATTTAGTCTATTAATACCCATAATATATACCATTCCGAAATATTTTATTTATGTGACATGAAGAAGGGCTTGTGTACCTCAAATCTTGCCTATTTTTTCCTCCCTTACGTGTTAGTCTTCCAAAAGACACCACCTTTCTCTTCAAACCATGTTTTGCTTATATCCTGATGATGACAACATCACTGTGTAAGTATGCCTATTTCACCTATTGCAGCAGGTAGCAATTCACAAGCAAAATCCACAATTCCTCCTCCGTTAATCAGTAGACCATTCTGTATTGCTCTCACCCAGAGGGGAGCAGCACCATTTGGTTTCCCAGGGTATAATCACTAAAAATCACAGTATCACCAAAAGGGCACCATGGGGAAAGCCACGCGCGGATGGGAGAGGAGGCAGTGAGACCCCCTGTCCTTTCCCGGGTGGTGCCAAGCTGGATGCCCGTCCTCCCTGCCCCTGCTCCTCGGTGCCACACTCCCCACCTTGCTGCACTCCAGGGCTGAGCTGGGTTGCTGCTGGCACCAGTATGGCAAGGCAGCATCACCGCTGGGTATCCGGGCAGTACAGTGGGACTGGCAGGTAGGATCCGGGCTGCACCGCGCAGAGCAGAAACTAATCTTGCAGATACCGTGGCGATTTTGGCGCTTGCTATATTTGCTGTAAGTTAGTACCAAACAGCATGTGTACAAAGCAGCATAACTGTTTATAAAGCTGTTGTAATTTTCCAAAGTAATAAACCTAATTTAAAAATATGTAGCTACTATCTGCTCTTGTCTACCTTTTACAACTCTAGCTGATGGTCTTTGACTTTGTTTTCTTAGTTAAAGAATTCCTCTTCAGTATGTGGTCCAATGGAAAATCGAAAGGCATTTACTCAAGTTTCTCTAGCACATAACCATTTATTGAAGAAGATAATTCTTCTTTGTATGCAAAGAAAAATAAAAACAACAAATCCAATTTTTTAAAGTCTCTTTTGAGGGCACGTGCATGTCTGAGCCCAAATCCTAAATCTTATAATCTCTTTGAAGGGGTTACATCAGAGCTCCTAATCTTGTTTGCAGAATACTCCTGCATCTACAGTTCACTTAAACACATCAAAATTCTAAATGGAAAAGTAAAAAAAAAGTGATTTTTATCATCAGACTCTTTTTGTGATAGTCTTTACAACCTTTAAAGTACAATGTATCACTCTCTAGTGTACTTTTTATAGACTACTAAAACAAAATAGCTTGGCTGTTTTCTTTCAGAAGCAACAAGACAAAAACCTGACCCACGCCACCATCAGTGGTAAAAATTCCCATGATTCTACCTTTTTTTCTTAGAATGCCCTTTAAAACACATCGGAATTTACTTAAATGAAAATTTCATCTTATACTTCTAAGGTGAGAGCATATTAAATGAAATGCCATTATCATTCTCTGCCTTTTTAATTTCATACTTAAGTTAACTCAACATTGGCATTAGATTTTGTACATGAAGCATAGTGATCTCAGACACTGACATAAACCAGTGAAAATGCATACAGTATCCAGCCACCTAATTTTTTTTATCTGTAATTACTTGTGTTATTGTGTGTCATATACAGTCTATTTATTTATTTTGGAATCATGCAAGGCAGAGCACTAGCTGAACAAAACCATGTACATAACATACAAGTATTATTTTTTCTTTCTTCTCAGACATTATAATCAAAAATGGATATAGAACCAGATTAGTCCATTTGTTCAGCTAACAATTATTTCTTATTAAATTTCAAAAAGTTTAATGTCTGCTTAATCTTGAATGATAGTCCTAATCAAACTTTTTGTTGTCTCTTTCTCCCAGCACCTGAAGAGTGCTTACAAGTAAACAAAGCAAAGAAAAGGGAATCCCTATAGCAAAAATTAAGAAATAAAATACAAGGATTAACCTCCAGCCTTATGTGCCTTTATCTCTTCTCTGCCTTGCAAACCAAAGGGAGACTGTTTAACCATTAAAAAAGATTAAAGGTATTAATTAGACTAAGAGATAGAAACCTATCACCCTTCTGTCAGAGCAGACCAGAAATAAACCTTCTACCAGATAAAAAAAAATCTATATTTTCAGAGTTTGCTCAAAACAAAAGTCCTGTTGATCAGCTTTTTATATCCCTATTGTTGTCTAAAAGATTAAACAAATGAGCCTGAAATTGAATAAACATTTTGATGAATTCATGTGTGAGGGGCAGAACCACTACTTCCTCCTCATATCAAAGAGCAGCACTACACACAAACAAATATAATTCTGTGGGGATTTCATAAAACTGTGTAAATAAAACAATGGAAGAAGATTAACGGACAGCCCCAGCAGTGGAACTCTGAATTGCCTTTTTTTCTCCCTAAAATGAGTCAACTATAAAGTACATTTAAATTATGTAGAAAATATTTTAAATGCTTTTTGCAGCAGAAACAGATATTATACCAAACTATAGCTATATGACATATTTAAGGACAGATTAGGCATCTTTTAGAGTTAGTTGTCAGTGGCAGATTACAAAATATTACTCAAGAAAGAAGACGACTGGCAGGAGAGAGTGTATTTTTATCCAAGAATAACCCATTTTTGAATTTTTCAGAGTTGTATATGACTTTTTCAAATCTTATGGATTTAAAAAAAAAATTTTTTTTAGCTTTCAAGCAGACATCCTTATAAAAAGAATAGATATTAATAAAACACATTCATCTCACCATGTGTTAAAGGTGACCCTGTTAGAAAAATAGATTATGATGATGTTAGAAAATTATAATGGGCTCTATTAAATAGCTCTGTTTGAAATATGTTAAAGTCAGCTGCTAAACAGCAAATTGAAAGAAATTATATTAAAGGTCACAATCAAAGAAATACTTTGGACTTATTGTATTAGTTAGTAAAAGATAGTTCACAATTTTCCCCAAAGGTGCTTTTACACACACACATACATACATATATATATATATATATACACACACACACACATTCATATAGGTGTATATGTGTGTGTGTGTGTGTGTGTGCGTGTGTATGTTTAAACACAGACACACACAAACTCACAAACAAAACATGAAAACATAACTACTATTTTATTTTTCCAGACTTGCATCAGTACCCACCTGGTCCTGGTGGCCCCACCTGAGAAAGGAGCCCTGCTATCTGTGAGAGAACACAGCAGAGAAGAGATCAGTTAACTCAAGGATCAAGTGACCTTAATTTTGTGAGAAGATGTAAAGGGAAAAAAGAAAACCATCAAAAAAACAAACCCCGCAAAGTTTTCTAATGGTCCTATTACAGACCTACCAAGTCCTGAGTGCTTACAGAAAATAGCTTAACCTTTTTGAAAGGAATTATCAAAAGAAAGAAAGAATGAAAGGAAAGAAATTAGCTGAAGCAGACACTCATTATGGAGAATTTCAACCCAAATATTTAAATTCTGGCAAAATTTAAGGAAAACGATACTCTTTTTATAATATGAAGTATACCTGATATAAAATAACAATCGTAATATGCACACCAGGAAAAATATCAAAGACTATGCCACAGTTAGTACTCCAGTGTCTATATCCAACAGCTCTCAAGGCAAGGATACATCTAGCAACAATTTTGCTTTAACTCTCCCTCTAGTACTCGGGGACAGAGGAGGAGGCATCACCATGACTCCGGAGTAAGGCTCCAACTCCTGGAGAGAGTATAAGGAATTTAAGGAGAGATCCTTAGTCAACCTACTTCTATGCAATAACACCAGTCGTGAATGTTTGGATGTCCTCGGGCCAATAGTCTTCTCCCCACCAAGTTCAGCAGTGTTTTTTATAAGTAACTAATACTAATCGTCACCATGCAGGTCTGAGAAGAAATTTTGCTGGTGAAGTGAAAAAAATGTTGCTACACTAAGACCATTTTTCAGCATGTGAATAGCAGACATCACAAACGTGATTCTAAAGGAAAATGCACGCAGCGAATGCAGCGCGCCAAAGTAGAACACCATCATGTGGTTTATCAACCTCTTCTATGTTCAGTGGCTTTCTGTGGATTTCTTTCCTTTTTTAAACAAGATCATAAAATAAATCAGAGAACATGGGGAAAATGCCCAATTTAGTGTAAATTGTATACAAATTTTTGCTGCATTTAAAATGTGATAAGCAACTATGAATTTTTTCATTGATATCATAAATACCTATTTTGTTGAAGCCTCTGTGCATTTAGTGCAATGATACAGGAAAGCTATGTCTATTAAGAAAACTATAATCACCTTCTCTAGAATGTTGCATTGAAAAATCAGTTTATGAAAATGTCTTCCATCCTTCACACTAACTATGGGCCTACTTTCATTCTTGTCATAATTATAGAGGTCTTGTCATAGGGATTTGATTTTCTCTTCTATTGAACAAGAAGGTTTTCATGTTCAGGTCTCATAAAATTCACAAAACTACCCTCTACAATTTCACCATCTGTAAAAAGGGAATAGTTTCATTTCAGCATATCTTCAGAAGGCTATAAGAATTATTGTGTAGGCAGAGTAAAGGTACAAGCCAAGTTTCAGCAGTTTATCTTGGAAATCAAAACTGAGAATAGAATATTGGGACTGACCTGTAGGTACATTATTGTAGTGAGATTTCTAGATAGGGGAAGTAGTAGATAAAAATATGTATTTAATTCACAGATGCAAATTACATTTCTTAAATTGTAGGACTACAGAGTTAGTTATTTTAACCTCTATCTCAGCATTCAAAATAAGAAATAAATAAATTTTGCATGTTGATTTGAATAAACATACACATTCTTTTCAGCTAGAAGATCGAAAAATTTGATCTGATTTTTTAAATTTAAGAACAAACAAACAGAAACAGCTAAACAGACTTTGACACATTTTTATGGGGAATTTATATGGGCTAAGAGCTTACTGTGCATCAGTCCAAAGCAAATTAAAATAGTTGAGTTCCTACAGAAAATACTCCAAACAAGGTTTGTAATGGATGTTCTAAAAGAACCTTGGCTGTAGCGGTGATACTGAATGCCTTAGTCGGGTCTCCTTTTCAAACCAAGAGATGATTCAAGAATTTGATGTATGGAAAGCCTGTCTCTTCCCTCAGATGCACCAGTATAGCTGTGTTGATTTCAGTGTTGTTACTCCTGTTTTTTAACTGTGTAGATGAGAGGAAAATCAGGCTTAGTACACGTAACAGCACACTTTATATTCCTGTTCACCATCCTGTTGATGTATGAGCTACTGCATGGTTCTCAGAGGGCCATTGACATTTGAATCAAAATGATGGTACAATTGTACTGATTCATTTGCATGTTCTTGCACCTTCTAAATTTAAATGAAAATGGCACCCACCCACAGGAAAGGAAGGCAGCAGCATTTTTTAAACATCAGGACAAAGTAGACTGAATCCATTTTAACCGTAATCAAATATTCACGTGCTATAATCAAATTGCTATTATCCTACTTGTTAGGCTTATGTGCAGCATACAAACTACAGTGTATACAACCCTAGAAACTACCTAAATCCTGTCAATATTCCTCCATAACTTCCTTCTTTCTCTGATCCCAGTGCTTTGTATCATGGGCAAATGCCCAGCTGACCAGCCCTTCAGACTAATGTTCTGACTTCTTCAGACAATGCAGTTGAAGTATGAGCTATTTCACTGTGCCTCCCTTGGATCCTATGGGGGGGAACTTCAGCCGATCAACACCCACCCCCAGTTTTCTCTTCCCTTGCCAGTGACACTTCCAATGGTGTCTCAAACTCACCCTCCAGCTGATATATGCAGATCCAGGAGCAAACCAAGCTCTGCACTGTAGCTGTTCCAGACCTACCAGCAAAATCAAACTAAGCATAAGCAGTATCTGCTCAGCTCTGAAAGTGCAGTGCCTTACTGTGAGCTCCTCAAGCTGCAGACAATTGATAACAATGGGATTTAATTGTGTTTAAAAAGAGTGCAGCTATCTATGATCAGCAGGTACGGTAAAGATATTTATATTCAAATTTATACCAATGCATCTTTGTGAAAATGTACATCAGTCTACGTGTGTGCAAGATAGTCTTAGGAAAAGAGCTTATTCTTAAACCTAATTCTAGGTCAATGAACCTTGGTTCATGCGAACAATATCATTTTAACAATAACTTGGATTTATTGCCCTAGAAATATAGTATTAATAAACATCAATGATGAATGTGATAGTGCATTCAGAACTGCTAGCTGATCACATTTAGTTACCAGAGAACATTTCACTATGTTATTGAGGATGGACTGTACTCTGTATTCATTCAAAATGTCTTTTTTTTTCTTCTCCTCATCAGATTTTGGAGCATTTGAATTTAAATGTCGGCACAGCCTGTCAAGTACAAAATTCTTGGCAGTTGTATACTCTGTGCAGTAGAGACATTTACCTTAACACAAACAATTATATTACAACATTTCAAACTGCTTATATATTTTTTTTTAATTATCTTGTCCCTCTTTGATTATGTAGGATCTTGCATAGTCTGTTATCGATAGAAATTTGCCAGGTTTTACACTTGGGGTTTATACTAACACTTGCTCTACCTCATGAAATGAAAAGCAGCAAGAAATAGTCTGGCATGAATGTATAGAAGCCATTTATAGGTTCCACCTTAATATCTGATTTGGTGTAGCTCCATAGAAACCAAATGCACATCCCAGGCCAATAGGTCATCTCATTTTCAATTATCACGAAGCCAGATTAAGTGCCCTGTCAGTTTTTTCAGCCCTGCAGTTCCAACAAAGCTTCTTCCTATCAAGGTAAACTGCTGCAGTTGCCGCCCTAACCCTAGGCCACTTATTCTTATGCTGTTTAATTTAAAAAATAAATAGAAGTTCCTCATGCAAACATTTACCAAATGGAATGAGATTGCCTTCAGAATGGTTTTCTATAAGGAGGCTTCTGAAGTTACTGAAATAAGGTTCGGGTTATATTTCTTCACTTACCAACTTACTCTTGAGAGGGTCCTATGTGCATCCTAGAGGCACCAGGAGATGAGATCATTTTGCTAGTTTAAACTAATGTTTCATTAGTTCAATTGTCAAATATTATTCCCTTCCTTTTTTAAAAAATATAAAATGTAATTACATATTCCTGCGAGCTTTTTTTCAGATAATTGTATCCAGTTGACAAGACAGGATTTGAGAAACAGGCTGTGTATTGCTTTCTCCACCACTGACCTTTTATATATCTTCTGAAAAGTGATTTTACCTCCCTGAGATACAGTCCTCATATCTGTACAATGGGAATAGTGCTACTGATCTGCTTTCTTAAATTCTTTGAATTTTGCTGATGAAAACACTATATAAGAAACAAGTATTAGCAGGATTAATAGCCTTTAAGGGATAGAATCGACTAGTCTGATCTCCTGTATATTGTAGACCACTGTATATCCTGACAGTTTTATTTGTGCTTAGCCCAAGATCCTGTGTTAGACGGCTAGCATCTATCTGTAGACTTTGAAGGATGCAGAGTCTACCATAACTTTGGAAGTTTATTCTTGCATTTGTTAACACCCTACTTCTACACTGTTGATAATTTGTCTCATACTAATCTGAATTCATCCTAAACCCAAAGCCAGTCATTGCTTCTCACCAACCTTTTTTCTGGCAGATTAAAGGCCTCATTTGTACCTGGTATTTTCATCTTGTCAACCTCTTTTTATTCTGTAATCAAGTCACTTCTCAGCTTTTTTTTAGGTATAGTTATTACTACTACTGCAAATGGAGTCAGAATGAAAATCTTAGCCTGAACGTTGAAATCCTCTGCTTAAATAGGAAATGAGAATAGTACAGCGTAGCTACAGTGCTGGCTTTCCAGCAGTGCCTTGCCAATGTTCTTTAATCTTGATCGGGAAAGACCACCTGCAAGGCTAAGCTGATAGTCTCATTCTTCCTGTCCATTCATTCCGGGATCGCTGAGCTCAGTCTGCCAACATGGGTATCAATTAGTGCAAAAAAACATCATCAGAACTTCAATTAAGGCCATGCTAGTGTCCCTCCATTTAAAGCACTGTTGTCAAATTGTGTAAATTGAGACCAAAAAAGCTACGGTCTGTAATTAAGTCTGTCTTTTTTTAGCCCGAGATCAAGTATCTTTCTAAAAAAAATAGAAGAAAAAATTAAATTACTTTCAAAACATTGGAAGAAAACATAGGACAGTCAAAGATGTTGTTATTCCTCTGACTCAAACACATCTTTTATTTTTAAATGACATTTCACAGGCCATTAGTTCCTAATGTGAGCTACTGCCTTTGGACATTAAGAGTAATAAAAAATCCTTCTGCAGTGAAACTCATGTTCAAGTTACTTTTATTTTTAAAAACATTTTTAATTTGTGGACTTCGTACACAATTGCCACAGAGATACCCTTGCTACAGTGATTTGCAGTGGCTGGCTTTGAAAAAGAAACATCTTTAGGGGATGTACATACATAGAAAGGCTGAGGTAGGCCAAAGTCCCCAAAATTCCACAGAAATATTTATAACTGAAAATGGGCAAATTTACAAATTTTCCTACCAAAACTGAATCTGATCTAGAAGTGAGACGGACATCCCCCTCTATTTAGATGCAAAACATGTTGAGATCTACAAGTACCTGGAAATAGATGTTATAAAAGGTAAGGCCCAGCACACAGTCCCTTTCATGAGTGTTTATATCAACATATCAAAACAGTTTCTCTGGACGCATAAATTCATAGTTTAACAGAGACTGATTCTGACTCCACTCAGGACAGATTCACTCCAAGACAGGGAATTCTTGAGGATTCAGCATCAAAATCCCACATGATGTACACTGCAAATTATTCATGATGGTAAATGCTCTACTGGCTGACCCATTGTCCTCAATGCGGTCACCTAGCAGGCAGACTGTCCAGATGCTAGTGTCTAGTTTTGTCCTTACTGATTACCTGTCATGTACACCCGAGTACTGTTCCTCTCAAGATATAGTCATTTAAAGATTGATGGATTAGTTCTTGACCACACAAGTTAGTTTGTGGAAGAACTGTGGTCTCTTTAGTCTATATCTTAACCACATGGGTCTTCTTCCTCCTTTTGCTAAAACTTTGTATCTATATTGTAGAACAAAAATGTGGAGATTCACTTCACAGTTGGGCTTAATTTTTGACATCTTTGCATCTTCATTTTTGCTAGTTTGCCAGAACATTGGACCTGTTGTCGTATTATCGCAGCATATCAGCTCCTTGTCAGAAAACATCATATCATGGAAAATAACGAGTTTCAAAATAAAGATGAAAGGAAATTTACTTTTTAAAAGGCTTTCAATGGATGCATTTTTTACTTTGGAAAAATTGTGCTTCAGTGGCTGTCCTTAGTATCCTATAAAGGTAAGGTGTTGCAAGTGCCTTATGAAATCTGACTATTTTCATCAAAGTGTTCCTGCCAGACATCTTGGTGGAATTTTTGAAGGCCACTTTTTGGAGGTACTCAAGTTTCATTCAGTTATATGTTGGCATTTCGGATGGTTTCTTGCACAGGCTCCATGTTTGCTGTGCAGAAAGGTTACAGATTCCTCAGGCCTTACTAAAATGATGAATAATTTTAACAAACATTTAGCAAACCCAACTTCCTGGCTATAAATCTGTACATATAGATTCTGTATATCTTTAAATACAGGAATTTGTTTGAGTTATTGGGAATAAAACTAAATAAGGAAAGTAAAAATTAAGATCGAAAAATATGTTGACTTCTGAGACAAAATTTATAGCATGAAGATAATTAACACAAAAACTAAGATTTATAGCCCAGCAGATTTGCAATTGATAGTATAAAATAAGGCTCAGCCTCTTAGGCCAACCAAAATCTTACCAAGGTTTGTTTGTTCTGCCAATTGCCAGGTAAAAAATTTGAATCTCAAGAACCTGAAGGGAATTTTGAGTCTCTATTCAATTAGCATGTTCCATGAGCACCACCCCTTTGATAACTCTTTGCTTGCACCAGTAGTTTTTGCTATTTTGCTAGAAAGGCAGTTTTATATTCTTTTAAGTCAGTGTTGGAAAGGATGCTGAAACATTTTTGAACAAACCATGAAGACCCAGCTGCTAATAGCCAGGCACACACTATTTAGTAAAATATGTGAGACCCAAATTCCTACATCTCAGGAAGTTTGCATGTTTGCACACTTTTTCATGAGCTTTATGCATTTATGGTGTTACTTTGTTCTGGTTAATAAAAGGGCGTGAACAAAGAGAACATCCACAAAATTGTCCCTGCTGATCTTCCAGATTTCTAAACAGAAATCTGACCAGACATTCAAAAAGATTTAATCTCTGCCAAGATCTCTCAAGAGATAATGGAGCTGGTAGCTGAGTAGCAACAAAGCTTTCAGAAACATACCAAAGTGTTCATTGCTCTTGTACACTTCATTTAATTCTGAGATGCAAACTTTTGTTATCAGAAAACCACCTCGCACCTGTAAAGCATGTACAACAGGCTTTCATCAAGGGGAACCTCACTAATCCACATCTTTGCCTCATTCCTCAGCTTTGCTATAGCTAGATTTCACTGCACTGTGGACAGGACAAAAGTGGCCAAGACCTAGGTTTGACAGTCAGCAGCAGAGGAACCACAGGAGCATGGGGATGCCTCTGGTGGCAGAAACTCAGCAAAATGCAAGGATGAATTTCCGTCCCCCTCCAGTACCCCAAACCATGAAACAGATGTCTAGGGCAACATGGTGAGTGCAAATTATATTCAGCTCTGGAAGGAATAAGTTCTGCCTTTGAACAACCTTGGATACATAACCTGGAGAGAGCTAGCACACATCTTTCAGCATAATCTGAGATCAAAATACAAAACTCTTAACAGCATGGGACATCACATGCATTTGAGAAACCCCCTATTGGGCTTCAGTTCAATAAACTGATGAATGGATTACAGTGATATAGCTGTACGGAGGCCCTTTTTCCTCTTTGTCAGGTATGGTGCTGCTAATATTCTGCATGCTAATAGCTGACAGTCAGCTTCATACTGCTTAATGAAACAGGCAGGACCCAGACTCCTAGGGCCTGGTACTCGCCAGGCTATGCTACATAATCTGCAGCTGACAGGAAGAATCTAGCAGCTATGTTCCACCACTCATCATTTTATCTTGAATCCAATTATTTTAAAGATATAGTTTATTTCATGAAAACATGTTCATTTTATATAACAGGAGCAAAATCTTAGTCCATATCATGGGGGAAGCATACCGGCACACAGAAGTAGTGTGGAGGAACATTATCTGGAATACTGTAATCTAGGCACACACGAAGTATATGTATATGTATGTATATAAAGACTGTGAGATCCCAGATCTGAAAACATTTACATGAGTGTAAGTTCCACTAGGTGTGGAACCTATTTAGTTCCAGTCTCTGTGGTCAATACAATCTCTGGATTTATGGGCACAACAGACAACTCCAGCATCCATAACAGTAAGGTCTGATTACTATTACAGAAATAGCAGCAGGAGGCACAAGCTGTCACATATATCCAGCACCTTCACTACAGGGTTAGAAACTCCAAGGTTACTGTTAGAACCAACCCTTGAAGTAAGGCTCAAGAAAACATCTAGCCCAGGGCGAAATGGCTTGAAACTATGAGCAAACAGATTTCTCTTTCTGTTTGGAGCCTACTGATTTGGGAAAACATAGCTTGAATGTTCTTGGTAGATAAATAAACTCAATTAGCGATTGCTCCTCTGAATGGGAACCATGTGTAAGACTGAGTGTTTTATCATCTCCTGAGACAAAGACTTTCCTGAAGAAATATACGATGCCTTATTAAATATGATCTCTAGACATCATATCATGCTTGCAACAATGTATTTAACATCATTTTTATATAAGTCATGGTCATATATATTTGCAAGCTACCTGTTAAAACGTCTAAAACCAATAATCAATGGTAGTGGGTCTTTCATGTTCTTTTTATATTTTTTAACTGCAGGAACTGACAGGTACTCCAACCCTGGGATTGCCTGACACTTCTCTTTGTAAGACTTTGCTTTCAGTTGCTTATAATTTTGTTCGCTTTCACCCTCTGGGCTGGCAACTTACTTTTTGGTAACTACTTCAGGCTGGCAGTCTGTGTTTTCTTGGAAGATTTCAATCAAAAATAGTCATTTGTTTCTGACTAGGGAAAAATATACAGTTTTGTCCTTGTGGAAAAAAAGCTTGGCACAGGGACTTGGAATTAGGCAGTCAAGTGATCTTTTCATGAAGAATTGCCTTTTGTCATCTTTGGGAAATGTGTCCAGATTTGGCAAAGGTTTACAGGAACAAGTCAGGTGTGATTGTGTCCTGTCAACTTCCTCGTATGAAAAAGGTCTCTTTCCTTATTCCTGTGTTATTAGTAAATACCTTTTGCTAATTGAGTAATTGGCAAGGTGTCCCTTCCACCTCTCACGTTAGAGTAGGGCAACACATTACTCCACAGCTAAATTGACAGTATTTGGCTTGGTAGGTTCAATGGTTCTTACCACGCTCAGGCTTAGGTAACTAAAACAGATACTACTGACAGACCCTCTGATTTCTCTGTATGCTTCTTCAAGTGCCTTCATCTTGCATATCTGACACTACAGATGCCATTTTTTAATACAGTACCTCGACAATGAACAACTTCTTCCACCCTATGACAGAGGTGGGACATTGTGCATTTAGCTTTGCAGAAATCACATGAGGAATTTCCTTCAACCATGATTACTGCTGGATAAAGTTTAAAGGCTTGTAATTATGCAAGAGACAGTGGATGTCCCTCACTTAACATGAAGCACCAGAAAGAGATGTGTCTTGTCTGACCCAATTGCCTTGGTTCTGGCAGCAGTCAGCAAGGAAGGGTAGCCAATTCACAAGGGTAATTTATCCCGTTCTAAGACAGACATGTGGTACAGGTTAGTCAAATTGCCTTTGATAGGTGCCTTTGTCTTGCACTGACTACCCATGTAATCATCATTTAACTTCTAAAAAATTAAAAATATATGGTTAGTTGTGTCCTAAATGGTGTCAGTGGCTTACCCTACCCTCATCTGCTCGAGTCATGCGTAGGACAGGCATCTGCATTTCTTTTCCATGGAAGCCACAGATATAGAGAGAAAGGGATGAGATAAACTAACCTGTCACCATAATATTGAATTCAAAGGCTCTTCCCCCTCAGCTTAGGAGCTCAGAGGCATTGGATGCCATCAGCAAGGTCCCTGTATGACAACTGTTCATAGATTTTCAGGCAGACATCAAAGAGCTAAGAGCTTGCTATAAAAATCAACAGAATTACATTTTAATTTTTTTATGTCTCATGACTCACTTTTCTATCTTAAGCCTTCTGGTATCCATTTCCCAGCTTCTTCTTTACAACCATAGAGGGAGATTTTTTTTTCTTACTTTTAAAAGCTGAGATTTTGATGCATTCACATGGCTGCAGTAGCATACAGTCTAAAAGCACACATACTGTTTCTGTGAAAGCCCTATGAATTGGTCAGCTGCAATCTGCAAGCCTTTAGTGGTATCTTTTAAAATCAGCCAACTTAACTCACTTTCTCTTTTTCAAACACTGTCCTGTTCTCCTTCATGTCACTGTTGTCATTCAGATCTGACACACTCAGTATTATTTGGAAGACATTGATATTGACTTCAGTGCTTCGCACAAATCATCACTATTTGCACATTCACATTTCACATTTGTATCTTATATCTATGAACTCCAATCACCGTGGTATCAACTCTTCACAGAATCACAGAATCGCTGAGGTTGGAAGGGACCTCTGGAGATCATCTAGTCCAACCCCCCCTGCTCAAGCAGGGTCACCTAGAGCACATTGCACAGGATTGCATCCAGGCGGGTTTTGAATATCTCCAGAGAAGGAGACTCCACCACCTCTCTGGGCAACCTGTTCCAGTGCTCTGTCACCCTCACAGTGAAAAAGTTTTTCCTCATGTTAAGATGGAAGTGTCTGTGTTTCAGTTTGTGCCCATTGCCTCGCGTCCTGTCGCTCAGCACCACTGAAAAGAGTCTGGTCCCATCCTCTCGACACCCTCCCTTCAGATACTTGTACATGTTGATAAGATCTCCTCTCAGCCTTCTCTTCTCCAGGCTAAACAGGCCCAGCTCTCTCAGCCTTTCCTCGTAAGAGAGATGCTCCAGTCCCCTAATCATCTTTGTAGCCCTTCACTGGACTTGCTCCAGTAGTGCCACATCCCTCTTGTACTGGGGAGCCCAGAACTGGACGCAGTACTCCAGATGTGGCCTCCCCAGGGCTGAGTAGAGGGGGAGAATCACCTCCCTTGACCTGCTGGCAACACTCTTCCTGATGCACCCCAGGATACCATTGGCCTTCTTGGCCACAAGGGCACATTGCTGCCTCATGCTTAACTTGGTGTCCACCAGCACTCCCAGGTCCTTCTCGGCAGAGGTGCTTTCCAGCAGGTCAACCCCCAACCTGTACTGGTGACTGGGGTTATTCCTCCCCAGGTGCAGGACCCTGCACTTGCCTTTGTTGAACTTCATGAGGTTCCTCTCTGCCCACCTCTCCAGCCTGTCCAAGTCTCTTTGAATGGCAGCACAGCCCTCTGGGGTATCAGCCACTCCTCCCAGTTTTGTATCGTCAGCAAACTTGCTGAGGGTGCACTCTGTCCCTTCATCCAGGTCATTGATGAAGAAGTTGAACAAGACTGGAGCCAGTACTGACCCCTGGGGGACACCGCTAGCTACAGGCCTCCAACTAGACTCTGTGCCACTGATCACAACTCTCTGAGCTCTGCCATTCAGACAGTTCTCAATCCACCTCACTGTCCACTCATCTAACCCACACTTCCTGAGCTTGTCTATGGGGATGTTATGGGAGACAGCGTCAAAAGCCTTGCTGAAGTCAAGGTAGACAACATCCACTGCTCTCCCCTCATCTACCCAGCCAGTCATTCCATCAGAGAAGGCTATCAGATTGGTTAGGCATGATTTCCCCTTGGTGAAGCCATGCTGACTACTCCTGATCACCTTCTTTTCCTCCACATGCTTGGAGATGGCTTCCAGGATGAGCTGCTCCATCACCTTTCCCAGGATGGAGGTGAGGCTGACTGGCCTGTAGTTCCCTGGGTCCTCCTTCTTGCCCTTTTTGAAGACTGGGGTGACATTGGCTTTCTTCCAGTCTTCAGGCACCTCTCCTGTCCTCCATGACCTTTCAAAGATGATGGAGAGTGGCTTAGCAATAATGTCCGCCAGCTCCCTCAGCACTCGTGGGTGCATCCCATCAGGGCCCATGGATTTGTGGGTGTCAAGTTTGCTTAAATGATCTCTAACCCACTCCTCCTCCACCAAGGGAAAGTCTTCCTTTCTCCAGACTTTCTGTCTTGCCTCCAGGATCTGGGGTTCCTGAGGGCTGGCCTGAGCAGTAAAGACTGAAGCAAAGAAGGCATTCAGTAACTCTGCCTTCTCTGCATCCTTCGTCACCAGGGCGCCCATCCCATTCAGCAAAGGGCCCACATTTTCCCTAGTCTTCCTCTTACTGCTGATGTATTTGAAGAAGCCCTTCTTGCTGTCCTTGGCATCTCTAGCCAGATTTAATTCCAAACGGGCCTTAGCCTTCCTCGTTGCATTCCTGCGTACTCTGACAACATTCCTATATTCCTCCCAAGTGGCCTGTCCCCCTTTCCACTTTCTGTATACTTCCTTCTTCTGGTTGAGTTTTGCCAGGAGCTCCTTGCTCATCCATGCAGGTCTCCTGCCTCCTTTGCTTGACTTCCTACTCATAGGGATGCACCGCTCTTGAGCCTGGAGGAAGTGATGTTTGAATATTAACCAGCTCTCTTGAACACTCCTTCCTTCTAGGGCCCTCACCCATGGGATTCCTCCAAGTAGGTCCCTGAAGAGGCCAAAGTTTGCTCTCCTGAAGTCCAGGGCTGCGATCCTACTTGGTGCACTGCTGCCTCCTCGCAGGATACTGAACTCCACCATCTCATGGTCACTGCAGCCAAGGCAGCCCCCAACCTTCACATCTTCCACCAGTCCTTCTTTGTTTGTTAGTACGAGGTCCAGCAGCACACCTCTCCTTGCTGGTTCCTCCACCACCTGTGTCAAGAAGTTGTCACCAATGCTCTGCAGGAACCTCCAGGACTGTTTGTGCCTAGCTGTGTTGTCTTTCCAGCAGATATCGGGGTGGTTGAAGTCCCCCATGAGAACCAGGGCCTGGGATCGTGAGGCTACTTCCAGCTGTCTGTAGAAGGCCTCATCGACTTCCTCATCCTGATCAGGTGGCCTGTAGTAAACACCCACAACAGTGTCACCCATGCTAGCCTGCCCTTTGATCCTTACCCATAAGCTCTCAACTCGCTCTTCATCCACCCCTAGGCACAGCTCAATACATTCCAGTTGCTCTCTCACATAAAGAGCAACTCCACCACCTCGCTTTCCTGGCCTGTCTTTCCTAAAAAGCACGTAGCCATCCATGACAGCACTCCAGTCATGCGAGCTATCCCACCATGTCTCTGTAATGGCAATGAGATCATGGCCCTGCGACCGCACACATATCTCTAGTTCTTCCTGTTTGTTCCCCATGCTGCGTGCATTGGTGTACAGGCATTTCAGGGAGGTGATCGAGCATGCAGGTTTCCCAGGAGGGGTAAAAGAGGGTCCTCCATAGCCTCCATAGCCTTCTTGTACAGATAGCCTACCAGAAGAAATTAAGTATTCAAAGCACAAAGTTTATAAGCTCCATAATTACAGATTGCAAATCCTTGTAGCCTATTTACAAGAATTCCTTCTGAAGGGTACTAAAGTCTCTCTCACTGAATTTGGCATGCTGGATTTATAAAATAGCAGCAATGGTAACTTTGCTAAAATGTTTGGATGATTTTACAGAAAGAAAGCAAAAAAGTCTCATTACTAATGCCAGCAGCTCCAGGAACACTTGGAGAAGGCAGAAGATTCTTAAAATCTCAACACTTGATCATCTCAGAGACTGCAAAGAAAGGGTATAGAGGATAAATTTAAATTGAATATCAAAATACAAACAAATGAAGAAAAACTGAAATGGAAAGATTTGTAACAAATGTGAAAGGACCTTTTGTTTATATATATAAAAAAAAGATGCTTTCTGCATAAAAATCAATGTGTGGATAGACCAGAAAATCTTACAAAAAGTTTTTTTTAACAATTATGAATGATTGCTCAAGGGAATTTTTATACGTCAGTTTTATACTTCTTCATGTTAAATGAAGTGAAAGCACTGAGATCTCAGGAAGCTAACTGCATCACCAGGCAAGGATGGAGTTAGTAATTTCCTTTTTTATCTGGACAGTAAAAAATATTGCTGTGCCACCATAAGTTACAGCTTTTGACAAGGCAAAACTTTATGACTTCTGGATTTCTAAGTGGGTCGTAGGAGAAAAGTAAAAAAGTCTAATTTATCAGAATCTTGATTTTTTTTTTAGCATAATGACTTGAAGATGAAGATTAAATTAATGGATTAATGCACATTTGCCTGTCTACCTCTCATTCTTCTTATTGATGTTAGAGTCCCAGGGAAGGCAATCTGAACTAGTTACTGCCTAAAGAAGGGAGTTCAGCTAGGGTAACTCTTAGCATTTCCAAAGCAAACTGTTCAAATTTGATAATAAATGAATAGGACAACATTTTTTTTTCTTAGCCTACACTACAAAAAAAAAAAATATAACCCTCTTCATCCTGATTTGACTAAGGACTGGAAGTCTGATGAATAGGAGCAATCATCCAAAAGCATGACTGTCAGTCTAACTTTGCAATTTTAGTTGAAGATCTTTCCTGTAGGCTACAACAATACTGAGATTGGGTTAAAGAATTTGACCTAGGCTCTTTTTTTATTTTTATATAGAATGCTATCACTACGGTATCTCTACACTGCAAGTATAATTTCCTCCCAGAGCTCTTTCCAGTCAAAATTTGCCCCTGTGAAGCTGAAGGAAGTTCTAATAATTTCTTGGCTAAATAATCGCAGATAATGCACTCTACTCTGAAAGGAGTACTTTCTTTTAGGCATTGTCCACTATCTGTAAATCTCAGATGTTTATTCATCAGGGCAGTGATTAGAAACCCAGTCTTCCAGGCAAGAGCCCTCATCATTAAGCTATGGAGCCTGAATATTTACTATGAATATTTTAAGTATTTTGTATTAAGTAGATTATTTTCATCAAGAGGGCATGAGAGATTCATCTTATAGCGTGCTATTGTGTGATAGCTGGTGCATTCTCAATCTGATATAAGATTTTCTGGTGGAGGGTAAAATGCGGCTTCAAATCTGTGTTCCAAAGTAAGCAGGAGAAGAAAATGAGCCTGTGTATTATGCATGAGTTCTCTATGCACTAGGCTGTTGAGCATTTGAGATGGGTCACTGAGTATTATTTGTAACCCAAGCTGTTAAAGACATTCTGAAATATTGTATTAGATCAGGACTTGCCTACACGATCAGAAACACACACACGTGATTTGTGGATCTTGCTATGGTTTAGGCACTGAGCAGTCTGGTGTATTCAGGGGCCCTGTTTGATGGAGATCATGCCAAGTAACAGAAATGAAGGCAGCTAGGAATTCTTTGGCTGAAGCCTTGGTGCCAAGGCTTCCTGAGCACCTGCAGGGTTAGACAATAGCTGAGCAGTGATTTGGAATTAGGTGCCTACACATGTATTAAGTTAGGAACTTTTGTAAATTAACTCTTACCGGAATCAAATTATCATCTTTTTCTAGTCCAAAACACAGGGTACACAGGAAAGAATGAAAAATCCAGACATTCCAGAATCAAATATTTGTTCTTGAGTAAATGTACTCAAAAGGAGCTCTTGGAGAGTAGTCAAGGACATGGTTGTACAGCAGTTGTGCCCAACTTTATGGGCTAGATGGGCCACTTCTTTATTGTGAATGTCAGCAGACACAATATAGAAAGATCTAATCATATATCCAGTGAATCCAGTACTTCCTGGGCTTTTGCATGGACCTCATGCTCCACACTCTGCTCAAGGGTTGTCTCAAATACAATTATAGTCAGGAGTGGGTCCCCATTGCTAGATTAAATCATGAAGCCTGTGGCCCTTTTTCTTGGAGCCCTACTGCTATCATGTGGCCAGAAAAGAAGACAGCTAGGATCATGCAGCTGCCACCATCACTAGAATAATTAATTTAGCCTGGAGCAAGCTTCTCTATGTCTCCAAGGTGCCCTGGGAAAGAGATCAACCAGGATTAGCTGACAGACTATTGGCTGAACACTTCAGAGATGAGATATAAAATTGATTTAATTCATATGTTTTTGATTTTTTTTATGAAGTCCTTGGAAAAGAAAATGAGTGATTCAGGTCAGTGCATGTAAAAGCTTCAAAGAGATCAGGATATTTTTGTCTTAGTTACTAACAGGCATCCCACTGCTGCAAACATACAAGACTTTACAGGTGATGTCTGCGCTGATAAATAAAACAAGCTAGAGCACCCTGAAGGCAAATGTCATAATGGCTCACAGCCATCTAGCTAAACTCTCTTTCCTTTTCTCCAGTGTGGTCTAATCCAGTCTGCCGACTTAGAGCAGCCTTTAACTTGTGTTATTCTCTGAAACATGCCAAGGCCTTGTCTGTGAAAGTACTATTTGGCCCAAGCCAAAATTGTGCCAAGGACAAGTGCTAACAATTAAACACTATAGACATTCAGGGGCTAGTGATCAAGCCCCTGCCATGACTCTGCTCAGTTTTTTGGGCAGGCATAGCCACAAAATCCTGTTGGCCTCAATGTACTCACTCAGCACTCGTAGCAGAGTCTGTAAAAGCCCAGGTACCTCCAATATCAGGGCCTGAAGCTGTTTGTATAATAACCTTTAATTCATCAGCAGCTATGAAGAACAAACTATAGTGAGCATCACTTACATGAATGTTTATGATAAAATAATTCTCAGTGTGCAACCAAATTTCCTTCCTGCTGTATCTCACAAGAGATGGTTAGGAGAGTTTTCCCATAATATGTTCTTTGTAAGAATGCATGCAAGGACCCAGAATTTTTATCGTCTTCACTGGAACATTTTAAAAAGTCATTTTATTAGACAGTTTTGGCTCTTGTAACTTGGAGGGCAACTAATTGGCACACCTGAAAATCAGACCATTTTTATTAAGGTTCCTAAATATAACCAAATATCCTAATATTAAACAATTTTGACACGGCTGACTTTTAAAAAGACCTTCTAGAACCAGTCAAGACTTTAATCCATTCATGACTGAATGCTGACCAATGCTGTTCAATAACATCTCAGGAAAAGCAATAACAACTGTAAAATGATATATCTATTTTACTGTTGTAAGCTGTGAAATTCTAACAAATTCCTCAAAATCTGCGTGTTTTCCTTCTTCTGATCAGTGCAAACAATCACACTATTAGTAATGAAGCTCATGGACAGTAGGTGACAGAATGACAGAACCTGCCTCTTCACTTGTAGAGAATTTGTGCCGGATGTTGCAAGTGCAGACATTGGATCTTAGCCTACTTTCCAAGCTGCATGCACATTCACACTGAATTTATGCTGGTGACAGAAAACAGGGAAGGAATTTAGATTCAAAGTCTTTTCCATATTGCCTTGGGTGTTTAATTCAGCCTCATTACTGCCTTTAGAAAGATTCGTTTGGGGGCATACTTTAAGTTTCATTTTTCCTGATTTTCATCTTATGCCAATTTATTAAAATCATTTGTTGAGTTCCAGCCATCATTCTGGAATTATGGAGACTAGTTTTGTGGAAGACACTTAACAGAAGCCTGTTTCTTTAGTAAGATCAGCTACAGCTGTAAGATTTAGGCATAAAACGTAGTGGTGATACATCTGCATATCATATGGAAGTGGCATTTTTTAAGATGCCTTTTTGTTAAATTCAGAGAAACTTGCCTGCCACTGAAGAGTCTGCCTGCCATGAAAGACATAAGCCCTAATGTAACTATCACATCTTTGGCCTTCTCTTCACTCTCTGAGTGGATCTGCACAACTCACATTAACATTAATGGGAATTTCATGCATGCATCACTTGGAGAAAATACTCCCTGTGATATTTCATCATTATGTCTCTAGGCAGGTAGGAATGGCATAAATCATGTGCCCAGCACAGTTTCACAATGTGCATTATTAAAGCATCAGAGCAATAAAAAATAAAATAAAAAGCACACAGATTTCCAAACACTTTCTTCTTAAAATAGTAAGAAGGATCAAATGGAAAAGCTTTGAGAATCCTGTGAGGAGAACATGACTTAGCTGCATATTTTCCTGTAATTACAAAAGATCTAAAACCTAAGCTCACCCTTTCTCCTTCTAGAGAGAGCAGTGATGTGATAATAAAAACCGACCTCATTATGTAAGCAAGTCACAGATAAGATGCACTCAATTTATCATAAATATCCAGTGAGTGAAGAGAGAAGGGGGGAGTTTACATTGGAACTGGCTGACCTCAGCGCTTTGGGCTTTTTTTTCCTTTTTTCTAAGAGAGAGATTTCTTTCCATAATTTTAGTATTTCAACAGAAATGTTTAGGTGCTGGGGAAAACAGGGGCTGTGCAAAAGGGTGCTTGCAGACAGCCTCACGAGAGCAGCATGTGGTGATCAGGACTGTTGTTTATAGCTCACCAATTCTGTCCCACCAGGGGCAGGAACTGGCAAGAACAGAAGAGAGAGGAGCAGACTGCATTGCTGCCTCAGTTCTTCCCTCTTCTCTCCCAAGAAATTTGCAGCAGGAGAAAAGCAACCAACAGTCTTACCTTTGGCAATTGCTAAGCAGATAATTCTGGGCATGTCCAAACTGTGATATGCAGAGATAGCGTTGACCAAGACAGCTCCACGACCATGCATACCCTAGCAGCAGTTGCATGACACTGCACTCAAAGCAATTAGCTTTAGCATGCTTACATTTCTTTCAGGACCCAACCATGGCATCCCACATTGTATGGTGAGGATGTAACAGCAGCAAGCAGAAAAGGAGCAGCAGGAGAAAAGGAAAAGCTTTCATCAGAGGACAATCAAAGCAGCAAGGTCTATTGTCAAGATAGCCATCCTGTTGCCCTTCTCATCTCTCTCTGAAATTACATTATTCTGCTATTTTCTCTATTAAAAGAAGTTCTGGCAATAAGCATCCTTCTTTTTGGTTACAAAACAAATACAAGTTGCAAGTGTTGCAGTGAGAGCTCAGCCTGGGCAAACTCTTGTTTGCCCCTTCTGTGGGAGGAGAAACATGCTGCCCAAGCAGCACTTTTTGTTTTTCTCCTTTGAGTAGCAGGCACAAGTTTGCTTCCACTGCCACTCTGACACTGAGATCATCTGGGCTTTGACAGAGGATGAGAAAGTCGAAGTGGAAAGAAGAAACAGAGGAAATCCTAGCAGGCTACAAGGAACTCAGCTCTTCAGCAACAGTAGAGAACAAGCACGACTAGCTGAGGGTTGAGTTTTCCTGATATAAACAAAGACCCCCCCCTTCCTTTTCCCCCATTGCCATTCTGGCAAGCAAGGGTGAAAATGACACCACCTTTGAGTTAGAAATCAGGTTTTCTATGTCTTGTGTTGGCAGAGATGGTAATGCAGGCATGTTATTAGTGCTGCTCTCAGACCTCTCCCTTTTTTCCTTCCCCTCCAGAGCAGCACACTGAGAGGGGAGAATAGCAACAAGGAAAAAAAGATCTGGGCAGGCACCAGTGTAACCCTCTAGTTAACATGTGTTACAACTGTTCAGTTGGCCCCAGGCCATGAAAGACAGGAGCTCCTAAAAGCTTCACTCAAGAACTTCAGCACAGGCTGAAGTACTTCTGCTTTTAGCTCTTCAGACTTCCAGTTGGTATCGGGCAAATTTGTGGTTATCACATAAGGGAGCAGCTGCACAGAGTTCATGAACACAGGCCAGTTCAGAGAATTAGTCCCTTTATATTCATATACAAGACAGCCAAGGCTCATGCTTTAAGCTTCTAATTTTGAGAGCTCCCATTAAAAATGAATATATTCATAGTTAAAATAGAGAAATTAAGGGATATTTAACACCTCCAGGAAAGCTGCAGGCTTTCAATTTAGGAAAAGCAAAATTTCAGGTATTGATTCTGTCTAGTGAATAAGCATTCCAGTAAATCATATGGGGATTAGCAAGAAAGAAAGAAGAGTGTTACAAGTACTGTGGGATGCTTCATTTCTGTGTTTATACACCTCCAAGCACATTAGTGAATCATCAGTGCTACCACACTACAAATAATAAATAACATTAACAGTAGAATTCATATATTTGTATTCCCCTGTGTGTTTATGACAAACCTATTTAAAGGTGTTTTCAACTCTGAATACACTAGAAATTATTTCAAAAAAAAGTCTTCTTAAAAGAATGTGACAGTTTTAAATACTGGAAGTTTAATGGAATATACACAGAATAAACATAGACCCCAGTACACCAACTCAGTAAAGTACATTCAAAAGTGAAGTAGATGACATCTTTTCAAGTCACTCAGATTTTGGAGGACAAAATACTAGCTTTTATCCAGAACTATTTCTTATATTATTTTATGTCAGAATTAATTATTTGCATTAGGACAGTATCAAGAGGAAGAAGAATGTATTCATAGTGACTTTGTGGGACTGAGTATTCTTGTGAACTAAATCTAATTTGCATTTCTAAAATAGGTGGTCAGAAGTTATCTAGGACATAAATGCATTTAAGCAGTTTCAGTACTTGAAGCAAACAAGCTTTACCATACTGATGGAAAATACAGCAAATGTCAAAATTGAAGTCCATGGCAAACTTTCTGAGGGATTAAACTGATTGTGCATGTTGATCAAGAAAGATGAAATCAAATTGCAAAAGTTTTGCCACGGTCATCTATATAGCCACAATTTCATCTCTGGTGTCACATGATTAAATAATAATTTCTAACAGAATGAATAAATAAATAAATAGTCAAAGTATGTGGAGTCGAGGCAATAAATTCTAGTAAAGATACCAAGCAAATGTGGCTTTTTACTCTGTTTAAAGAATCCATGGGTCACTGAGATATTTTCCAATGTATTTGTTATTCAACATTACTCATTGGCGCACTCAGACCATTATTTTTCATTCAATGGATCAATCCTGCACAGGCCAGAAGTATTCAGTAGTCTCTAGTCAGGTGATGTTAGTTAGCTGCAATTAGTCTAACCAGGATACTCTTTCTGTTTTCCAGCTTATTCAGATAGAAACCTGTGACAGGAACATTGCAGTGTGCATGTTCTGAAAGTGGTTTCTGCAAATTTGAAATTCACTTACTACCTCTAAGTTTGCTTTCCATGGAAATTCAGGCCAGGGAAACTCACTGTGCTGGATGTCAAAAATAAGAGAGGAATCTGGGCTAAAAATCTTTCCAGCACTTGTTCTTTATGTTATTTCCCCAGCTAATGCCCAAAGATGCTGGAATGACACAACCACAGAAATATAAGAGAAAGTAGCTGCCTACACTTCTCTAGTTTATGCACAGCCACACAATCTGCAGGCTAACAAACCGAGTAACCTCATGAGAACAAAATCACCCTCCTCCCTCCCACGCGAGCACTGAGGGATAAAGTTAGAACTGCTCTGCCAAGAGAGCTGGGGAAGGGCATGACACAGGGAGCATCCCTGCATATCATGGGGGGTGCTTTGGTGAAAGACTGAGGAGCGGGGATGTCAATAAGGAAGAGAGGAGGCTGTGGGGAGGACCAGGTACGCAGAACCATTCCTTTGCTAACGAGTTAAGGGGCAATATAGCAACCAGAAAAGCTGAGGCAGCTCTGAGGCTGCTGTTCCTCTCCCTAAGGAGAGGAGTGTGCCTAAGGGACGAGTGTCCTGGGAGCAAAACGGTGGGCATATGCTGGGGTAAAAAGCCTTGCCATGGAAAAGTAGCTTTAGGGGATGTTGGCACGAGTGTGGCAATTTGCTTGCACACAAAGGAGCCTTGATCACTACCTAACCAGAGGTTCACCGTAAATTTGGATCCCAAGCCTGCAAGCCAAGTGGCCCATAGAGTTCAGTGGGGGTAGGAAGGACTGGCTGTACAAGGTGGCCTTTGCACAGGTGCATATTTAGTAGCTCACAAAAAGCTAAATACTAAAAGTGATTTTGAAAAAGTTACATTTGTGTAATTTAACTCAAAAGTCACATGCCTTTCCTCGGAGACTTATTAACTTGCTTTTCTGCATTGTATACCTTGTGAAAAAGAGAATTTGGAGGAGAAAGTTAATTCAAGCCCAGTTCTTGTGTAACAGAAGTCACAGCAACATGGTTCAAGGGGGATCCATGTGTTTGAATTGTCAGACCAAATAATTTAGATGACTTTTAATCTCTAACGCTGTTTTGCTGTTGATACTTTATAGAAAGATGTAATAGAACAACCACTCAGAATCTAACATTGTCATCCAAACTTCTACTCATATTTTGCAAAAAAGAAAATTAATATTCTTTTTACATGGAGCTTAAAACAAAGTGTAATTTAAGAAGATTAACTGACAATTTAATGGATTGATCCAAGGATTGTTTTAATTTGCAAATAATCTCCTAAATGTCATGAAATCTCTAAAGCAACATGCAAACTATTCTGAGTCCAAAAATAATGAGCTATTGATTCTTTTGTTATGAAATCACTCTGTTGGCTGGCAATATACCTTTAGGCCACAATGTATTACATGAGCAAATTACAGTACTTGATGCTGACAATGAAGAAATGACAGCAAACTTTTTCTCATTAAAAGCTAGATTGGAAAAAATGTCAAAACTAACTTTTTTTCTCCCCAAAATAAATAAATAAACAAACACAGTTCCTTCATTCTGTGTTTCTGAAGAGATATCAGTTCAGTATATAAACACTAATAGAGTATATATTTTATTCTGAAATTCCCAGAGTTGATTTTCTACTGAATCTAAACCACTTGCATATGCAGGCTAGGAATCTATATACACATATTTATGTATAAGGCTTTCGAGAATTAGCCAAACTCCAAAATCTATTTTAGATGCTAAAACTGTCAAACCCAGGTAGCACATAAATGAATTGGACACCCAAATCTGAAATGTCCAGTTTTCAAAGCGACTGAGAACTGAAAACTCTCATTCAATTCAAAGTTTGAATATACCGCACCTTTGAAAATCAGGATGAATTACTTGAGCATATGAAAGACAAAGTTCATTACAGTACAGATGAGATTGATTCAGTTCAGACATTAATTCAGCATCAAAACTTTCTCTGAGTTTGTGTTATCTAGTCCTTTCTCAGACTCTCAGTGAATAATTAGAATAGCTTAAACATAAAGTAAAGCAGAACAAAACAGCAAACATAGAGAGTACTGTACAGAGCCTAACATTTAAACTAGAGTCACACAATACAATCATAATGAAATTTTCCCTTAAAAAATAAAAAGTTTGTTTAAAAAACCTTCAGGACCTTTAGTCAACATAACTAATGGCTACCTGAAATGCTAAAACAACCGCTGCAAAAAATACAAAGAATGCACAGCATCTGTTCCTGAAAGTTGCTAAGTTGGAATCCCTACTGCCATCCAAGCCCAAGGTCAAAGGAAAGCACGAAATATTACATGCCTGTACTCTGTTTTTTATCAGCATAGCATCTCAATATTTATTCCTCCAACCAAAATGGAAAGACCTTCTGCCATCAGAGTCTACTATAACCACTGTTGGTGTTGGCAAAGCACACATAGGGAGTTGAAGACATCATGGTAGCTGGCAACTCTCCCCTCAGCCCAGCCCTTACCATAACCCAAACTTCAGTCCTTTTTAGTCCCATTTACCACAGAGACTAGATTTTCTTTTTTCACAGCTCCACTGTGGAAGTCACACATCAGTTCCCAGTGAGAAGGTCATGACTCAACCCTCCCCAGAGTCCCATCACAGCTTCCACCTAACCACACGCACTTCTCCAAATTGCCGTTTTTTAAGAAGACAGTCTGAGAGAAAAGAAGGAGCACAGCTGATAGCACACAAAACTGGGTCTGGACGGAGAGTCAGTTTTCCATCTGTGGGTGGGCTCCTTGCTCCCCTGGTGGAGACTGAACCACTTCATTCTCTGATGTATGGCAGCTCTAACCTTGAGAAACTTAAAGGTTTTTAAAGGATTAAGCCTTGTACGTCAAGTATTCTTACTGATGTTGTCAGGCATAAGTTACACTGAACAACATTTGGCCCTGGTTTCACAGATGTTTTCATTTTGAAAAGAAATGCAATGCAAAATTAAAGAATTCTGCCTCTTGAACAGAGCTAACAGAATATAAAAACACTTGATCAAAATTTGTCGAGGTGCCTGGTGGGACCAGAATATATTTCCTGAATACAGATTACAAAGTGCTGCAGGTTCCTTTTTGATTAATTGCTTGTTTTTCTTGATGTTTATAAGAGTATTATTTCTATAATGAACTTATCTTCTAACTGTCTTTCTTCACTAAACAAATAAAGATCATTATAAATTCAGTGTGAAATTCATTGTATTCATCCATTATAATAGTGACTTCTTGCGAAATAGTATATAGAGTTTATACATAAAGACAAATTTTTAAAACTGCTCCAGGCTCCAAATTAAAAATGATTCCCATTTGTGTCGATTATCGAGGGACATTTGGAGAATCCCCAGTGATCACAGGACATTTCCATATAGCCTGTCATGTTAAGGTGAAAAATTCACAAGGACAGTCTCGCCATCTGTCATCAGCTTGGTTTGGTGACACAGAAGACTGCTCTGAAATGGCCAATAGGCCTCATGCATAACAAAGACCTTGCACTTTTGTATTGTTTATATTTTGACCTGGGCAGATAATCCTTCAAAAAGGGAGGGTGTGTTTTGCTATTTCTTTTTTTCTTACATGGTGACAATTTCAATGATGCCTTTTAAAGAAAAATCATCCATCCATCAAGAAAATAAATTTAAAGAACTGTTTCTATGTTACTGTTCTGCTAAACAACTACGTTGCAAACTGAAGCTATTTTACTAGCAGCCCTCACGAAAGCAAGTGAAAATCTGGTTTGCTAAACTAAGGGGCTTTCCGTGAGTGACGTAGTCACTTCATTTAAACTGTAAATCTAGGTGGTATTGAATGCTTAATACTCTGTCAAGGTTTGTTGCTAACAGTCTTTTATTACAATGGAATAATTTAAAAGAAGACAACAATGTAGAAAGAAAAAACCTTTCTGCAGCCTGACAAAACCATGTTAGTCTGTTTGTATAGTCACTCATATAACAAGGACCACATCTCATAGCAGAAGTCAAAGATAAATTGTTCTTACCATGATGTCAAGCACCACTTAAGACTTGCAAATACAGTTCCTTCATACAATAGATTCCTCTCCAGCCTATCAGGTTTGTACCTGACACTCTTACAGTATTGGTTAAAGGAATTAAGAAAAAAGTTAGAAAAATAAACTGGGAAATATTTTTATCCTGTCAGGTATGTACTTCAAAGACTGGAAAATACAAGACTAATAAAACATTCATCCAAGTGCTCTGCCTGTCTGGAAGTCCAACGACTAACAAATGTTTAGAAACAGCCATTGTTAGAAACAAATGAATGGATGAATGAAAGAATGAATGAATATATAACGGGAACATCCCTTCTGTCAGTATAACAGGATCCTGACAAGATCTTCTAGATTTTATTTAACTTTCCTCACATACAATATCCCGATGTATAGGAGCGCAGCAAGTCTTTATTCAAGACACAGACAAGACTTCAAACAACACATTGTACATATGTAGATGTATTGCTCTAATAATTGGTGAAAATTTGTTATTTTTCAGTCCAGCCTTATATTTTTCTAATAAACCAGGCCTTTTAATTACTAATGAAGTCAACACTTTTCTTAGCACAGACAGGCTCCACTGATGTTAAAGGGAATTACACTAAATTCTGAAGGATAAATAAATCCCTTGAGGTCCACTCCTTCTCTCCCACCTGCATCATGCACAATATATCAGGAATATGGAATCACTTAAGCACTGGAGGGATTCCTTTTAGCTCCCCTCCTTATTTTGTATTCCATTGAGCATGGTTGCCTGTAAACAAGCAGCCATTTATTATTATATTATTGCTTTATTGTTCTAAAGGGATAACCTTTTTAATCAAATTTCCATACAGAAAGTAATATCTGTAAGACCATGAATAAGACAGACTGAATGCAAAACCTTGGTGATCTGTGAATCCCAGAGCTCTAGAAAAGGACCTAAAAACAGGAAGAAGGCCCTAGAAACAGAAGACTTAGAAAAAGAAAAAATTCTCATATAGACTCCCTCACCTCTCAACCAAGATTAGAAATCATTGCAGTGTGTGAAAACCAAAACCACAGATAGTCAGGGTTTTTAGAGAGAACTTCTATGGAGCTTGCAGGCTTGTGAAATACTGTTGAGGAGTCTCCTCAGGTGGCACTACAGATGCTGAAAGCTCTCACTGGGTCCCTTTGCTCCTCTCCAGACAGCTTGCATGGCCTTCAGTGCCAAGAAATGGCAGCTCAATAGCACTGACTGATTCTGTGGGCATAGCCAAAACACAAATTTTCCACTTGGGACAACCCTTATTTTGCAAGCACTAAAACAGCACTTATCTTCATTGTGGGGAAGGAAGAAAAATGAAGAATCTTGAATTTGTGAATTTGCTGAATTTGTGATTACACATAAATAAGATTGTTAGATCCACCAGAACATAAACCTACCTCTTCGCTCATTAGGGACAGGGTAGTTATATGCTAAGCTTATTTTGTGCAGTCTTTCTATGTAATACATATAGCTATATGCTTGCAATTGCACATTTCTAACAACAAGGCTTCTGCAGCACGAAGGGCAATGTAAACAAACTCATCTTACCCTGTCTACAGATAACCTACAGATAACCTCAATAAAGGTGGATTGTTTCTCAGGAAGCATCTTGTTTACTTGACTACAGATCTTCAGAGTTTATCTCATTCATGGTGGCAAAGAACCAACTACATTTCTGCAGAGAAAGACTACCTAAAAATAACTGCCTCCCAAATACTATGGCCTTCTCTGAGTAGAAAAGGAAGACTATCCACAACAACAATAGATTGGATTTATCAACGTGTTTTTTATGCTCAGTTCTAAAGGAAGTGAATTGATGGATAATTTCTGGAACGTTAACTGTGGACAAAATATTATACTTCTAACACTAACCTTTGACAGAGAATGGTATGTAGAGTGTGGTATTCTGTAGAACAGTCTTAGTTATGTCACCAGTAGGGTACTACAACTACTATATATTTTAAGCATCTACAGGTCATTTAGGGATACAAGTGAAAAACACAGCAGTCCTTACCATGTGGACTTGCGAAACTCTCTGAAAGACTTTAGATTCCGTTAACCTAAGAAAAATATCACCCCAATGCTCTGTATAATTAGAACTTTTATTTGTTGAAGGTATAATCATGGCTTTCTTATATACTCAGTTTTTCAAAACAGCCCACCATGCACAAGAGTACAAAAAAATTGCATACTTGCAAATGAAATTTTCTCTAAACAACTTTGCTGTTTGATAGATGACCCCTTCCAATTACAGCTATGTCTCACTCCTCTGGCTTCAGTTTAGTGTCTTGAAAGTTGTCAGACATCTTCTCCTGCATAATATTCATTGTGTACCAGTCACCTTTACACATTTCTGAACTATAAATACAGCTCTATGCACTCCAGCCCAGTCCAAGCTAAATTCTTCAAAATCCTTGGGTACTACAGCATTCTGGTAAATATTTGGAGGCAGTTCCAGACGATAAACTTGACAAACAAAGGATTCTCCTATTTAATGCATTTCTCTGAAAAGAAATAACATAAGGAATTCAGATGTCTCTGGATTATATATATAATATATTGTGTTACTAAAAGCAGCCATTTTATATCATGGCTTGGTTTCAGTATGAGAGAATTAACAGTTCACGGCTGTTGTTTCAGACTGAATGAAATTCACTAATACTGCTGTATGGGTCATGTTCTAGGAAAAAAAATCTAAAGTAATGTAAAGCTGGGGTTCCAAATAAAAATGATTGGGTAACATTGAGGCTTAAGGGTTACTAGTAAATGAAACAAGGCCAGGACCCATTCTCTGGACCTGCATACAAATGTCATGGCACAGCTCACACCAGTACAGCTATACTCTCCCTCCTCACAACCAGGCAGCATCACCTGTGCTGACCTTTGGGGACAGGTGTATCAAGAAATAGGAAACTCTTTGCAGAAGTCCCTCCTGTTCTACCAGTTAAAACCCACAGAGTTGGGCTGGGCTTTTTGGCAATCCCAGTTTCTTCTTGCAACTCTCTCCTTCCACCCAGGACTGGGGCTCTAGCAAGGGTCTGCCTCGCTCTCTGAGCCTCAGCCAGGAGAGGACTCAAAAATGTCCCCCATCTGGACAGCATGTCTGTTTCCACCAACAGGCACTAATTCATTTGTCTTCATCACTTCTTTTCTGCCAAAGATTTTCCATTGTTTTAATCTAAACCTTGCTAATAACCAGAAAGAAGTAATTTCTTTCATCTTGACCACTCTATAGCAATTCATTGTCCTACTGGATTGAATCATTTGGTGTGAATGATCCAAATGTAGCATTGTTGTAGCAATGGTGGTCCAAGTACATAGGTAAGCAAAGTTTATGGGATTTATAGTAACATTTATTAGACCAAATGTCATAGCTGAAAGAAATAAACAAGTTCTCCCAGACATCAGCCCTCTGTTTCAACTAAAATTATAGTGGTGTCTTATATTGACACGTAGCTGCTTCTAGGCAAGGTTAGGAGGTATGTTACCAAGCTTTGCTAGTAAATACATGACAGAGTTATATATAAGTTCATAAAATCAGTCAGAATCCGTATGCTTTGTGTAGATAGAGTCCCAGTCTGTCAGCACAGGTGTTTCAACTGCTCCTTGCATGCAAGGAAGAATTTGAAAGCATCATCTGAGAATAACCAATGTTCCCCTGTGGCTGGAGACCACCAGAGTTTCAGTGCAGAAAGAAAGGGGTTCTCTATCATTTGAGCCACAAGGCAGCTGCAAAGGAAGGTAGGGCCAGTTGGTAAAGCAGTGATTAAAATGGAGGTGAAACATCCATGTCTCTCTGCTACAATATTACCCAGGCTAGTAGTAACCTCTGTGACAAACCCTGCAACCTCCAGAGTCCATGGGAGCTGGGTTACATTTTGGTACAGGGTTTAACAGCAACCAACTTCAGTGACAGAAGCTCGGCAATATTTATTTTGAGAGAAGCACTGACATGCTATTGAAACAAAACTTGTACAAACTGAATCTGTGCAAACCCTTGTGCTCCTTTTCATAGAGTACCAGTGCATATCCATGACTGGTCATTATCTGGTGTTCATTAATAATGTTTTTAACCTCTTTTTGAATTGTTTGGTATCCTTGGTAAATACTGATCAAGATAACTCACTGCAGAACACCTCATATCACCCTCTGGACCTTAAGGGTAAAGGTCCAGGCATAACAGCATTCCTAGACTGGATAAAAATGAGCAAGTTGCCAGAGAAGAGAACAGCAGGGACCCGTTCTGTCTTTCCATCCTAGGCTAGGGCACCTAGCATTGAGGAAACAAATATTTCAACCTCACCCCTGATAGGAGAGGTAACAAGCAATGAGCAGTGACCATGTGTATGTAAAGAGAAAATTTGCTAAAGACATGCACAGATCACACGAAGCTTGATCTCTAAAAACACAAATCTGTGAAAATCCAGCAGGGCATAATTTGGCAGGTATGTTAATGCCCTGGAAGTGTGCAGAAATCTGCAGAAATTGTCAACTTAATCATTTCTTTCTTCCAAATGGGTTGCATTTGGCCCAAAGAGTTTTTCCTTTACATTTTATTAATGAATATTAATAAGTATTTTCTGAAAACACAGCTAGTATCTGACAAGTGCCCTTTAAATCCAAAATATAGAGTGCACTTCAAAAATAAAGTTTTACTTGGGGAGGAAAAAAAAGAGTCATTTATAAAATATTAAATAAGTTTCCTTTTACTGTCACCTTGTCCATAGATTTGGTGTTCATATGACCATAGCTTGAAGAAGTTTTTTTTGTAGATGATACCTAGGCATGACATTTAAATTCCTTCCAATTTGATCATTTAAATGAAAATGTGAATGGCTAAAACAGGATAGAGGCTAAGAAATGCATGTTTTCATGTTTCCTTAAAAACATGAAAATGCCAGATTTCACAAGCTAAGTTTCCAATAAATGAGATGTTAAATTTAACTTTTGTGAAGAGCTCTGATAAAAAACATAGGTAATGATGTTCCAACATATCAAGATTCAGATTACTAAGTATAAAAAGTATATCTTTCTAGGACTGCAAATGCTGGAATGGCATATCATGTTGGCACTTGCTACATCAGAGGGCTGTGATTTTCATGCTTTAAAAAAATAACAGGATTGATTTGGCTTATTATTTTCACTTAAGTACAGGGTTCCCTTTCCCTCTGCCTCACACTTACACACACAAACAGTCCTATCATGAAACAACTGGCAGTTTTCACTGTCTTGTTAACTGTCTTGTTGTATCTACATCCTTCTGCAACTTAACAGGCTTTTGCAATTCGCAACTCATTATAATTTGCATTTCTGATTAATAATTTTCTTGCTGCATTGTTTCTGTATGCAAAATATTAGAGAAAATGCTGTTAAAATTTTTTTTTTTAATCAACATTAGACATAGGTACACCTCTGGTAAAGGAGAATGTAATTTAACTTCATGGGAAAGATAATACAATAATATCTATAACTGCTATTGAAAATTTTTTTAAAATAAAAATCATGAATAAAGGCATCTGAATACTATAATTTCACAAAATACTACTGTTTCCATGAGCAGAAGAACAACACTAGAAGAGAGATGTTTTATATGCATAAAATAAAATCTATAGTCAATACTACATTTAGAAATGCTAAGGGGAACAATACAGTACAAGAGTTTGAAGAAATATGAAAGGTATGTAATGATTCAAATACAAAAACTCAGTGGAAGCTATGAGAAAGTGCTATAAAAGTGGTTACTTTATTTGCTTACCACTTGTCACCACTATTTCATTGCATCACAGCCTTTCAAGAAAATCCTAGGAATTTTGAGGCCAAAGACTTTTGAGTGTTTATAACAAGCTATTTTTTCCTTGAGTATTCAACAAGGACTAACAAATTTCTTTTGTGCTATAAGCAAGGATAGACCTTGCATTTAACCTTTGAATCTGAGATAAAACCTCTAGTGATATTATGCATGACTTTGCAACCAGCAGTCAGAGGTGGAAACGTAGTATCTGGCCTTGTCTCCCACATAAGTAAATGGGAGCTTTGCTCTGGGAATAGGGTTGAACTGATATCACTGAATCAGGGGCCAAATCCCACTCTTTTCTTGAATACAAGTGAACCTGAGAAGGTCATTCATAGAAGGCTGATGTGGGGTTTGACCCTAGCTAAGTTTTACATGTGGATAATGACAGCTGTAGACACACAAATGCACACTTGTATATGTACATAGATCTTCAAAGGCTCCCTTCTGGGAAAGTATATAACCATACAAATATCATGTTCCCAGGGATAAGAGGACACAATACATATATATATATATGCACACAGTTAGTCATGCACGTAACTTTTTTGCAGACCAGGGATGAAAAAAAAAACAAAGCCTGTATGATTTTGGAAACATCCCTCTGTGCACTGAATGTTAAATTACACTTATGGTGTTTTTGGTGAATATGTGAAAATACTTACAATCTGTTATTCACACTTTCAGTCAATTAAGCTATTTAAATGTTTTGTTTTAATTTCATTCCCAAGCCTTCCAAATTCTGTTGTCTCATATTTGGTCCAAATAAAGACAGATATTTTATTTGTTAAATATAGTTTTTGCCCTCTAAACAGGACAAATGATAATTGTTCCTATTTATTTGCTGCAAGAGCTGAAATGGAAAATTCTTCAAGGTAAACAGTGAATAAGAAGACTCTAATGTTTCAGTATGCCATTAAATAGTGATTATTTAATTTCTCTCTTTCTAAAGGACTATCATTGCTAAATTAATGTCTGATGCTTATTTCCACCAAAGGCTATCAGTGGAGCTATAACTTCCTCAAATACTCCATGAAATTGGCTACTGTTTCTAACTTTTGTATCAGAGGGCATTGCCAAAAGAGATGGTGATTTTTTATTATTTCTGATTACCTTCTTAAACACTTTCCAAAGTTAAGTAAGTTGGGTTTTTTTTCCCCCCCCTGCGCTGTCATATGGAGTGATGGCAAGCCTTCTCAAAGGCATTTTAGTAATTGGAAGAAATTGTCTGTATGCGGCCATAATTTCAGGCACTGATGTTAAAGTGAGCTTATTTTTAAGTCCTGTACATATATTTCTAAGTAATGTATAAGCATAAACATTATCTGTTCTGCAGAGCAACATTGCCTAGTCATTCCTGTGCAGTCTCACTTGTTCTATAACCTATAGAATGGATGATTTGTGCATTGCAGGTTAATATCATATGAAAACACTCATTTCTAAGATAAGAAATTGAGCAAGTTTCTACCATAATGCCGGATGGTGGGTGATCTACTGGTTTCTTAGACCTTCCTGTTGGGGTTTGTGCCATTTAAACACTGTTTGTGCCTACACTGGATTATGTTCCCCCAATACCACTTGGGTGTTTGTGATGGGTATATTTGTTTATACAATGACAGTGCTACATAGACCATTTAAAACAAAAAAAATCAGGCAATAACAAGGGCAGGCTCATATAAAAACAAATGCAGCCATATCACACAAGAATATTCTATGAATATTTTGTAAAAATAAAAATAGAGATAAAAATCCCAAACAGAAAAATGCAAGCTGCCTCCATAGGACCATAAACCTGTTGCAAATACTTGCATTCTTACAGAAGGAGAAGGGAACAATGCCCAGACATGGTTAAAGGGTTGGATATACCTGCATCATGGAGAACAGATGGACCTGGATCTTGCCCCGAAGCTAAGGAAGCAGCTAAGAGCTTGATGGTGGCTGCCTTGGAGAAGGTCATCATAGTATTGTTGTGAGAGTGACCAGATTTTTCTCCTTCCAGAACTAACCATTGGCATGCTCTCAAATTCAAAATAAGAGCCCTGGAAATGATGGGAGGTGTGGGACTTTCCAAAGTCTAACATCAGATCTGAGAGAACAAGGCTATCGGGGCTTTCCTCATCACTTTAAATGGTGTAAAGAATGCAGCAATGGAATATTTGGAGTTACTTCCACTTCTCACAAAGCTGCATCTTCTAGGAACCTATGTGGTTAAAATTTTCCCATTACTTACTATTTTTACTATTCATCTTACGAAGTACATCCAAGAATCTCAGATATGGCTATACCATTAAATTGAGCAGGGCCAAGAAACAGGTTCAGACATTGGTCCATATTTTTCCATAATGTTTAATTGTTATCACTCTCCCTGGTCCAAGGAACCATTCCCAGATGTCAAACACATCCAGTGCAAATTTCCATTCTTGAGATATTAAATCATCTGCAAAAGTACTGCAAATAATAGAGAGCGGAGCAACTCTCACTCCTTCCATCAACAGAATCTCAGTCTTGCCTTCTGCATCCAAATGAAAAATCTCATCCTACTGGTATACATATATCTCAGAAAGCAACAAAAATCTCAGAGTAAAATATTGCCTGGGAAGTGCAAAAACAGAGGAATACAACATCCAAAGTAGACACACTGCTCCAGAGCCTGCTTTCTAGTGGGGAAGAGAAATTAACCATAAGAAAAAAAAGGAAGCATGTGATTAAAAACACCAGAGCAGTACTTGTACCTCTTTGTCTTTATTTCCGAGACCTGCCCCAGTCCTTGTCCCAGTTCTGCTGAGGTTCTCTGCCACAAAAACCACATGACGGAGGAAACCTCCAGCCAAGAAACGGTACTGACCTCTCTGTCCTCACCACCCACCTCCTCGTCTCTGCAGCTGTGGACACCATGGTGCAGCTAACTGTGGGTAGCAATGCCTTTCTCATGCACACACTTGCCCTGGTCTGCCCCATTCTGCCCCATCCTACCCCAAGTCACAGAGCCTCTTCTGCTGCCCAGCTGGCGCAGAGGCTGCTCTCTTGGGCTGTGCCAGTGAGGAGGCTGACACAGCCTCCTCTGAGATGTTCTCCAGGATCAAGGGAGAAGAGGCCAGGGACCCCCTGCCCTACTCAAATGGGTGGACTATAACCACTGGCACTTGCCCAGGAGGTCTGTGGTGTTCCCCCTCCTCGGTGTTTGCCCTGCAGAAGAAAGTTCACCCAATGAAAAGCAATGAAATAAGTGTCTTTATCAATCTTTTGTAAAGCTACTAAAGAGTATTCTCTATTGCTCTTTCAAGATCCCACCACAATGGTACCAGGCTGCACTCTGAATTAAATAAAGCATTCATCTCTTAATCAAAACAGGAATATATGCCTTGACTTCTACTAGGAAGCCTAACAATGCGAACAAAAGAACACTGAAGCAGAGGCTGAATAATTCTTCTAACAAGGCAAAATAGTTGCATCTAGTTGCATAAGAGACAATTAAATACAAGCCCTCTCATGTCAGACAAGCAAATGTCTAGTCAAAAAAGATAGCTTTAAAGGTACTATTTGATCTCAGCAACATCCCACCAATCTGTGTTCCAACATTACTTAAGTATAGGAAAGGCACAGCCACTGAAATTTAATTCTCTTGTTATTTCATCACTTTCCTGTGTGAAATTCTGGGACAAAACAGGAATATGAACAATTATGTAGAGTAGGGTTATTCATCCCTACATGCTTTTGCTTCTTAAAACTGGATAAGTCTTTTCCAAAAATTGGTTCCTAAACATAAAATGCCTTGAGCAGCTTTAATTTCAGGGAAAAGCAATAAATCATGTTAACACAAGAAGCAATATTTGATTACTCTGCATTACCCAGTAGCCCCTTTATAATTATCATCCTTTACACTCTTATCAATGAATACACCACTCCTAACTCTAACCCCTCAATCACCCTCTCCCTCATCCATACTCCTACCGCTTGGTAACAAACCTCCTACTATTATCTAATATTAAATTATATAACACATATGTGACGGTGATAGACATGTGATAAATTGCATTTATCATGCATCTTTTAATGCAGTCGCATTAATCATACATCTCCTTCACTCTGCCCACTAATCCATCTCTGTCCTGGACTACTGAGTCCCATCCAAAGCTTTAAGCAGCTTTGAACATGTTCTGTCTGTTTCCCAAACACAGAATTTCATTGCAAACATCACACTGTCCCAAAGTGCAGCGCGAACAACTTCCAATCTATGAATGGTTTAAGGGCACGTTATCTCATGAACCATGAGACTCCTTGAGGCTAAAAATGTTGACATCGTGTTCCAAAATAAAAAGCTTTTCTTTACTGATTAAAAGAGACTTTGTATTCAGAAAGTTTCTTCAAATATATACTTTAAACCTCAAGAAGTTCAATATAAAAAGATGCATATATGACACAAATATTTTTGACCAACCCCACACTATTTTCCGTGTTTTTGGAATAAGTCAGACACTTAGAATATCATTAGTCGCAGCAGTTGGGAATGCTTATGTTATTAGAGCTAAGCATATGGGCAAATTTTTTGTTGGATCAGGATTTGTATATGCTGTGGATCTGTGGATCTGCATAGTTTTAATTATTTCCTTTAGACATTCATATAGGCACAGCTGAAAGACTGCTCTAGAAAATTTGTGCTATTAGTGAGTCTTGTGCTCTTGTTGCGACTGTTATTTTTGTCCCAGAAATGCTGCTTCTGGGACAGGTACTATGATAGCTATTCTGACCACTTCTCACTGACTTACTCCTACTTGTTCTCCTTCTCCTCCCTCCTGATTTCTCTTCTTCCCCTCTCTTGCTCTCTCTATGGCTCCTTCCCTGTGGCTGCCAAATGAAAAGCTCCTTGTTGAACGGCGGGATTGAAAACCAGAGCCTGACCAGCTACTAAAGCATCTTTCCCCCATTCTCTTAGTCTCTTGCCCTCAGCTTTATAAATAAAGAGGGAAAGTGAATTATTAACCTCTTCAGGAGTAGATTCATGGGGGAGAAGGGACTAAGGGGGCTGCGGAGGTCCCATTAGTACTGCTTCACACTGCATATCCAGAGGAGCGATTGCACCAGTGTCCTGACCCTGCCTTGCACCCCTTTTTTTTATCCTCCTACCACCTTTTCCCTGATGTCAAGAGAACCATCATCCCATTGTATAGAAGAACTTCCTCTTCCTAAGCATTATTTTCTTTCACTGAAGTCAGATCAGTTTTCCTCATTTTTGCCCATCAAAATGAACAAGCAATACAAACAAGATCTTATTCATATAAAATGGGGGTTCAAGAAACAGTTTGCTGCATTCCTTCTTTCCTGTGGTTTCACTGGCCCAGTTCTATGATGTTCAGGTTTTTCCTTTCACTGAGCAAAAAACCACTTACAGTTTTCCAGCTTTCCTTCCCAAACCTTGTTCATTGCATTACTGACTCCCTTCCATACCTCCCAGTAGCTTCCTTCCTTGTACTATCAGACAGAGACTCTAAATTCTGCCTTGGAGAAATGCTCACTCCATGGTATGTCACCCAGCCACAGAAAGCAAGTTTTCAAACTGAGGAAATGCTGGTCTTAGGGGAATCAAATGTCTCAGGAAGAGACTGTGGCTTCTTCATCTCCTCACTGCTGAAGCATTTTTACCTCACAGACTTTCCATGCACTCCCACCCCCATCCACCTCCAACAATTGAGGGAGATAATTCAGCTTATTTAAAACACCTTTGCAGTCTTTCTCAGAACTGCTGTCCAAATAAAGTTTATCTTAGGATGACAGTTACTGTCCCACTTCTGTTTTGAGAAAAACAGCCAATCCTTACTTACAGATACTCAAGAACGGGTCCTGGTGGATGGTCTTATGCCTGTTAGATCATGTTGCATCTTGCCATCAATTCCAGTTAATGTAGCAGGCAAAATTAAAGCACTAGGTAAGTAGTACAAAGGGAATTAGGTGGCCCAGGGAGTTGAAAGAGGCCACGGGAAAAGGGTCCATTTGCTCTGAAATTCATGCTAAACCCATCTGAAACTACATCCAGAGTTATTCAAGTAATTCTGCTGGTTAGTCACTCTTCAACTGACTTCCAGCTCATCAAGGACTACCAACAAAAGGAGTTAGGAACTAAAAAAATCCCCCAAATATTGACAAATCTAAGCCACTTAACCTCTCTTCTAAGGCGCAACAGAATTAGCTATTGTCCTGACACATTATGGGCACTCAGGGCCTTAATCATGAGAAATCACTTCAAAAAAATTAACAGATTTAACTAACTGTAAAAAAGCTTCAAAGCTTTACCAACAGCAGGAGACCTTCTCTCTAATTGGGAGCAAAATTTTGAGCAAAACTAAGACTATTCAACAAAAATAGATTTTGAAACTGCCTAAATATAAAAATGATTGAATTGGAATGATTAATATTCACATTGTCCATTATTTTGAGGCTAAAAAACCTATTCAAAGCTTTATACTCAGTTCATTTCTACTATATATTTGTATTGCAGTAGGGCCTAAGCTCCCACTCACAGATCCAGACCCTTCCTGTTTTAACAGCAAAACTATCTCTGTCCCCAAAATCTTACAGATTAAGCCGGGAGACAACAACTAGATAAAGGCAGAGAAATGGGAGAGCATATGGAAACAGTCAGCATGACAAGTGGCAGTCTCAGTTTTGGCTCCACTCTCACCATTTGCAAACCCTGGAGAATTATCAAAATTTTCTCCTTTTCATCTACCAGCCTATCTTTGTAGCAATAACAGGAGGTACTATGAACAGGTTAACATCCTCCACTAGTGTGAATTTGTGAGCCAGGGAAGAGCAAGAGACAATGCCAATATGAACCTCATGTCATTGTATTTCTAAAATTCTTTTGTCAAAAATTCCCAGAAAAATTGAAAGAAACTAACAGCAGAGACAAAAGCAAATGGGAATTATTTTTATATGAAATAAAAGATTGATTCCCACAATTACAAGACACGTGAACTTTACTGAAAGAACACTCCAGTTAAATATATTTTAAACATTTTCTAATACAAAGTGTAAACTAACATGCAAATAAAAGCAGTTAGATTGTACTTAAATAAATAGTCATTATTCCATCCTTTAAGTCAACTGGATTTCTGTTTATCTTAGGGACCCTGGAATTCAGAACCACCAATGTTTTAGAGATAAAAGATTGCCTAGTTATACTAGAACAAATCAAATGCATATGGATGAAAATTCCCATAGATAAATCCTCATGAAGATCCAAGAACTGTATTTTTTTTTTTTTTCCAAACAATGCAACCTCAACCTCTGCTGATATGCAATACTCTTTTTCTACATAACTTGTAGCAAAGGAAAATAAATCATTAGGAAAATAAAGACTTACTCTATATAAAAATCACAATGAAACCCATTTAATGAGGTTTCATAGCACTAAGAAAAGTTACCACACTCCAGTTCAGTCAAAACATGCCAGCCAATCATGAAAAGCTATTAAAGGAGATGAAGATCGTATCTTTTTATCCCACTACATTTCTTAAAGCTGACATTCCTTTGTCTTCCATTTTAGGGAGCAGGAAGAAAAATTAGAGGTACCTAATTCTTCACAAAATTGATTTGAAAAAGATCCCTTCATTAAAAAAATTAAAATCTTGGAAAATTGTGGGAATCTGAAAAATAGAAAATAGGAAGATATTCTTATGATTATGTTATTGTTAGCACAATCATTAATTACAGTTCTATTAACATATTAGCAATGTTGCTTCCAGTTTCCAAAGTGAGGGGATTCTAACTTCCCCTTCAGGCAACTATTGAGGAAAAATAATTAAATGTAAATAAATTAGTAAAGTAAAAGGATTTTGTCTTGTGCCTAAGTAAGGACAATGAATTTTTATCTTTTTTTTTTTTTTTTTTTTTCTTTTTTAGTTAATGGTTCACAGCTCCTGTAAGAATAGCCCCAATTAAGTTTTACCTGCCCCTAAGTATAAGTAGCGCTACTGACTACGGTTGGGACTGAAGTGGGTGGCATTATTCATGTGTTTAAAGCAAAGAATATCATCAATTTGTTCAATCAGGCTGACTATCTTGTGGCTATCTACATGAACAGTATTATTTCTGGTGGTTACTAAATGTCTGCCTTCTTAAAGTAATGATGGAGGAAGCTACATATTCCTTAGCTCAGCTACGCACAGTTGTTTTCATTCTCTCTAGTTCTAGAAGAAAACGTGAGACCCTTTGACATGAGAAATCAAAGTCACCACTTCAAAAGCTAGTTTAATATTTGGGTCTCTGAAGCAAGGTACCTTAGAAAGTGCGAGCTGGTAGCAGGCAGCTGTCTGCAGAGAGACGTTCCCAAACCTTGGCTTTCCCTCATAGTTTCTCTTTGCACATGTGCCCTTATCAGGACGGGGGGAGAGCTAGACAAATTTAGAAAGGACAAATAAGAAGGATGAATTACAGCTGTGCTCCTGCTCACTCCATGCAGCCCTAAAGGATTGGTTCATTACGCCTGAGGAAGCAGTGGCATTGGCTTCCAGGAACATCCCCAAGGCCAGTGACAGCACCATCCCTGCCTGGCTCAGCCTCTGGCTCCCAATATTTTAAAGGATACTATGACCTTTGGAGGGCAGCAGGTGAATCTCTGTGATTATTATAGGGATTCGGCAATCTAAAACATCCACGCTTGAAAAATAGCCTTTGTTTCAAGCACATAGGTGCTTCTGGTTGTGCTTCTGAGATGCCTGTGTAAGAGCAGTTTACAGAGCAGTACAACGCAGATAAATGACATTTGCAGACTGGTTGTAGGAAAGGAACATATTCTTTGTGTTCATTTCTGCATTGTGCACAGCACATCCTGCCTTAACCTTTCTTCATCTTTACCACTGCATAAAAATACAACGCATCAGCTGTGCAGCTGTAACCAGCATCCTAAGTGACAGCCCAGCAGGAAGAACAGTCTTTATTTGTCACCTAAAGTTAATGGCGTAAATTCAGAGACCCCCTCCTTCCTGCCTTTCTCCTACAAAGAGGACTCAAAGCCCTGATTAATATGCAGCCCTATTAACTCTAGTGGCTCTAAGGAGGTGGTGACTGAAGGGGAAAATTAATGACCTCCTGTCCAGGACTTGCCCCTTATTTGAGAGGTGAAATAAAAACTGCAGTCTGAAAGGAAACAGAATTATTAAACATTTCATAGAAAACTGGTGCAGTAAACACTCGCCAGGATCAGCAGCTTTGATAATATTCATTTCTCACTACTCTTGTTTAACTCATATTTGGTACTGTCTCAGCCAAATTGTTGCTTCTTTTAACTCCGTCACTCAAACCTCAAGCAGAGAAAATACTTTTTTTGTCCTTGCTGTAGAGGACAGGGGGATTTTTGGTAATTTCACACCTACCAGAAAATAAAAGAGCCCATAGATGATTAATTTTCATCTAAAAAACACTGCAAAACAACAATCTCCAAACAAAAAACAGCTAAGCCCCAAAATACCCATCCCACCTTTAAACCAAGTGCTTCAGTGCATATAATCACAAACATCACATCTGAACCATTTTTTAAGGCAAGGAGAAGGACCTACAGAAAAGAATCTTTAATCTTGGCTTATTCCTGAAACCTCCCATTGTCCTGCAACAAAGGGAATACCTGTATACCTAAGTGGGGGGGGAGGGGGGGAAGACTCTTCCATTTTATCTAATGCTAAGGATAATGGTACATCTCAGGTTTGAGATGCTGAGCACATGCTAACATAACTTCTTTACAGTATTCTTAAAAGAATATATACTCAGCCTCTTTCACCTGCTACTTGATGTTCACAGCTACTCTCATGCAAAATGTACAGGCCAAATAAGCTGCCAGTTCATATCAGTCATAGATTCAGCTTGTAATTTTCCTCTATAGATTCCCACCAGATATAAACTTATCCAATAGATCTTTAGTCTGCTCCTATTTGAAAAGTGCACAAAATGCAAAGATTAAAAGAAATTTACATGGAATATTTCATTATTAAATGGCTTTCCTCTTTTAATAGCAGTATCAAACCCTCCTCCTTCCCCTCCAGTCTAACATTGACTCTTGGTTACCCATTCCCATACAGTGGGATAACTCAAAACAAACTTCCCAGAAAATCAGGGGAGAGTTAAGTATAAAAACAGCCCCTTAATCTTCTCTCTGAGGACATTATGAGATAAAGCAGAGTCAGATTTTTCTCCACCTAAAGTTAAATCTTTCTTTTCTTCACAACACATAGCTTAGGTGTGTTCATCCTCCTTGTTCCCATATTTCACACTTCCACTGGCTTTTCTTCACTAAACTATAATTTTCATTGCTGTTCTATATTGCGCATATTACATTCATTCACCATTTTTCACTTTTAAAGTCTCACATCCTGCATTTATCTGGGAGTAGTGCATATAGCCTATTCATTCACTCACACATACCCCACATCCTTTTACTTCCATGGCAGCACACTTCAAATATCTCTTTCAGGTTTAATAAACACCTGAAGCAGAACATCCCCCATTTTTTAAGGATTCCTCTGCACTATAATAGATTTAACTTGAAATTATTAGCACATTTTTAAGTTAGAATAGACATTTCTCACATAAACTTCTCTAGAATAAATCACATTCACTTAAAACATAGCCATGATAACCTTTCACATACAAATAAGCAACCTCTAACTACCTGGCAATTCATTAACTTGCAACAGAAAACTAATATACACCTACACTAAAAACAGTCACATAAGCTGTTCCATCCCCACCTCACCTCCACCTCATGCCAGGATTCAGCTGTGTGGGATAATGTCAAATCATTTCCATTTCCACCTTACAGCTGCGCTAGGAAAAAGCTTTACATTCGTTGTTAACTCACCTTTTCAATTTCATTTGGCAAATACACAAAGCAGCACTATTGGGATGGATAATCATGAATTATCCTTGTTTTAGGCCAGTTTACTTTTGCTTTTCTTGAAATTTCAATTTATTTAGCTCCATCCCAAAAATTATGAAGTGAAGGCAGAAGTAAACATATATAATAATTCAGAGAGACTCAATAATGCTAAGCTTTAAAAATATCAAATACAAAACACTTTATAAAATAATTGTTTTGGGTTAAGTAAGTATTTTGGGACTCACTTCGGATAAGACTTCCAGGGTCTCTCTTCATTCACCTGTCTACTTAGGCTCCTAGGCAATAAGAAAACAATTTATATACGATGATGTATGTAGCTCTGCTGTTCGTCTTGGTGCATTTTGAAAGTAGATGATCTTTTTAAAGAGCTGCAACTTGAGTCGCTAAATCCTTGTATTTTTCTTCTAACCCTTTTATTAACGAAAGGAAATATAAAAGCTAGCTAATACAAGTGAATAGATATCCAGTTCTTCTTAAGTATTCATGTAATCTGGTTTTCATAATAAATGATTCATTTTTTCTGTCTCCTGCTTCAGTTAACAGGATGTGCCAGCGAGTTTAGTTCTCCCCACAGTTCTTCCAGTTTTACACTGGAGTAACTCCTTTAACTGTGGTGTAAGGAGAATCTGCTTTGGTAAGTTTTCATGTTGCATGTAAAAAGGGAAAATCTAATAGAGGGAAAGAAAGAGCTGTTCTCATTTCTAATATATGTTGTATTATATGGTCTAAAACAGCACATTAATGTAAATAAATCTGAACTGCACTTTGGTCACCAAGAGGAAGGCTTGCAAGGAGCACCCTGGACTCTCCAAGCAGAAATGACCCATCCACTGTCGCGCAGCACCCACCACAAGGAGTTTCTGAGGCTGCTGGGGGCTGAAGTGATCTGACTTTAACTACTTCTGGCTTAGGCACCTTATTCTTAACTGGATAATTTACAGAGAACACAAAAATTATTCAAACAGCCCGAAAACCAAGACAGAGTCAAAATTAGCTCTGCTTTTCGAATGCATTTCTTCTTTTCAGGGTTAGAAATTCCCTTAGCCTTTACCCTGTTAAAGAAAATTTTATTCAGGTTCAGAGAGAGAGCTCTCAGTGAAGACCTATTCACTGTTCTTTTACTGTGATGCAGTTAAGCAACCATCTGCCTGTCTTCTATTACTCATTTCATTTATACAGCACAGTACATTTACTTACATCTTTTCTGTCTGAACAGTTTTCATTTTAATATCATTATAACCTTATTTTTGCCAGTCATGAGTTCAGTCTCGGCTGGAAAGAATGCACTTTCCTCTCATGTTGCCTGTTATTTTCCTCATTTCACTTTTCTGTCAATGCTATTTTACTAACACACAAATCAAGATATATGATTAGAATTAAATAGCAACATTTTAATGTTTGTTTCACTATTACCTAAATGTTAGATACATCCTAGAATTCAGCTGGTAACATACATCACCTGCAGAGCCACAAATTTTCTAAATATTTAAAGAAGAAAGTACTACTTGCTTTTTAAAGTAATCTTTTTTTTTTTTTACCTGTGTGATTTACACTCTATATAATTATTGGTTTTTATATTTTTTTAAACTGTTTTTTTTTCTTTCCTTTTAAAACAAATATCTCCATGTCACTCTACTTAGCAGCTGTATTCAGTCATAAAAGGGCCACTTGGTATCAGAAAACTCATACATATTTGCCTAATAATGCCTTTTAAGTAATCTGCCCCTTTGTTAATGGCTTTTTTTTTTTAACCAGCCATACACTAGGAATCAAAATTAGCATCTAAATGAGGATGTTTTAAACGCATGCCTTGGGGTTGCAGTTTTCACCTTATTTTTTTTTAATAGTTCGCCATGTTAAATTATGTAAAATAGAAATGGTATTTTAGTTTTTAATGAGCTAATGTAGACCTCTCAACCCTCTCTCCCTCCTCCCCCACCTTCTCTGCTTAAAGAGTCCACTAACAGTTTTGCAGGTATGAAAAATGGCCATGAATGAGAAACCAAGTGTCACCAGGCAGAACAGATCTTTTCCTCCCCAGCAGCAACTGCCTTCATGCACTCTCCTGAGCTACAAGATGAAAGCACATTTGTTTGAAGTCCTGCTGAAATGGTACAGTTTTTCTTTATTAATCGTTCACAATACATAAAAAGAAGCAACTATCTTTATATTTAATTTCAGAAGAAGAGACTTCATTACGGTTCCATTTAAATTGCCTTTTCATTTAATTATGGAGAAAGATTAAAAGGAACTAACTCCATGTGCTGTGGCATGGCCAAATGATGATAGGAAGGGGGAAGGAGAGATGCTAACCATCTGCGAGTGTAATGTTTGGAGGGAATACATAGCAAAGTGAGTGGAATTACAGAATGATAATCTGGTATTATAAGGTGATATGGCTAATAGTAGTAAGCCTGGCCATTCCTGGAAAGTGAGGCGAGCGTTAGCATTTAGTGTAGCAGGGATGCATCTCCCCTACCTCAGGAGGCCTGTGGGCTGCTCACCAGTCCATCTCTGCAGGCAGATCACTTCTGCAGGACACAGGGATTCAACTGCTCTGTGTGAGGAAACTGGGAATAGTTTGAAAAGGATCCAGACCTGTTGACTGGGCAACCCAGAAACATGAGTTGCACAAAGCTGGAGTCCAACACAAAACAAAAGCTCTAAAATTAACAGAAACTCCATGATACACAAGAGCCATAATTAAGCCTTCCTATAATGCTGCTGCATTTAACTACTCTCGGTTTTTCCTTGCCTTCTCCAATTTACTGGAAAACCTGCACTGACATCACCTGCAAAACCAAAGCAAATTCCTCAAAACTGAGTCACAACAAAAAATCTTTCTGTTTTTGTTGTTGTTGTTTTAATCCTAACCCATATGAAGGTGATTTGACAGAATTATGTTTCAAACCTATCTGTAAAAGAAATCTGTCTGAGCAAATAAACAAAACTCCAGGCACCGGAAAGCTGGAACAATTGCACTAGGCTGAGGTGCTGGCTCAAAGCAGGAAAGGTATATCCAGGTTCACAGCTTATATGAATTTCACTATGTGATAAAACTGCACCCAAAAGTAACATCATCTCCTGAAACACTTAAAAGGAAAGAAATCATAGAGTGGCTATAAATCTTGTTATAGTGGAAGGACATCTCTATAAGTAATAATTTATGCACTAGTGATGGAAGGCACAAGGAAAAAAAAATACAAAACATTTTCTAAAAAGACTGATTATTATGAGCTATAAGTAGCACAAAGATTATGCTATAGAAAACATCAGATGAAATTGTGCATCTGCCCCCTATCTTCCCTCACAGTTCCATGAAATTTTCTCATAAACTCTGATTTCCCATTGAACTTCTGGTCACATGATTCACTGCAGCTGTTGATTTCTTTTTTTCTGATTCCTTCGTTAGTCCTTTAGGATGATCCCATGGAGCCCAGGATTCTCTTCCTGGACTTTTTTGCTTCTTTGCTCTGTGTTATGGCAGCTCTGATCTAATCCCAAATGTTTTCAGGCTGAGGGGAAGTATTCTGAGTGCAGCATTTTACAGAGGGCCTGCCATCGCTGATAGGGGTGATGCTTGAGACCACCAAACAGCCAGAGTCAAGTTTTCAACCAAAATAAAAGCAAACTTTGAGACTGGCCTAACTGGCTCATAGTAGAAACAGATATCTTATGGTAATATTTGGTGATGAAGGCACATAAATATTGCTGTAAAAACAAAAAGGAACTAGGAGAGCTGGAAGAGAGGTAAATAAAGGGAGCAAGACACCCCAAAGCCCTCAGACCACTAGCACAAAGGAGGCTACTAGTTCATCATTTACCTCATTTAACTAAACATAAACTAAGGTCAAAAGACCTACCTTATAAATAAAATATTCAACAAAATATAACTAAAGAAATCCTTCTGAGTTGTGATTGAATCAGTCATATTTCAGGAGTCACCACATGGTTATATCTTTTCCTCTCTGTTGTTGATTTTTCTGCACTTGTTCAGAATGTACTTGTTCTATGAATGGTCTAAAGTGTAAGATGTGTTTATTTAAGACATCATCTTATGTACTGTTATAAACATAGAAGACTCTGTATCCCTCTTCATTTATAAAAGAAAGTTAGTGGAGAAGCATTCTCTGCTGTAGAGATTAGGACCTGTCCATTTCCAGGAGAAGATGCATGAGGGAAGAGAGTTTTATGGTTTCGATTTCATACAGGGTTCAATTTTGGTGTTCTATTCAGGGGAGGAGGGTGAAGAAAAGCTCTGTTTTATCTCCTTAATTTTATTTTTATAACTAATATCAATACCTAACATTTTGGGAAGGGCAGGCTTCTTAACATGGCAGAAACCCAATTACACCAATATATCAGAAGCTGACAAAAAATATAATTAGGTCATCAGTAAAACCACCAGAATAAAAAAAAAGATTTTGAGAAGTGGAAAGATTTTGATATGTGGAGTAGGCCCTTAGTTGTCATCTCCAGTAGCTCTTGAGAGATAAATACAACAAACCTCAGACATACAACAAGGATAACAAGATTTCATTGCTGTTTTTAAATCAGTTTTACGAAGAGTTGCAGAGAGGCAATGAACCTCCAGAAGTCATTCAGAATATCTGAGGCATGAAGGATGTTGGATGTTAGATGTCTGAAACAAAATTCATTTACAGGCTATCAGACAGGAAGGAATCAAAACACTAGCTGTGCTAGGGGTAGCCAAACCATGGTAAATAAGAGCAAAGGACAGAAGAATTACCGTACTGGTTCAGATAAAAGGTTCCCCAGTATTCAGTAGCAAACACTTAGGAAAGGCATATAAGAACAGAACATGCAGTGATATTTTCCCACTCTTCCAGCACTTTTCCCACTATTCCATTATTTCCAGCAACCTGCAGACAGTAGATTTCACAGGTCAGGAGGCATTGTATTCCTCTCATGGTGTCTGAACAATTTCCAAGTAGACAAAAATGATTAAAAGAACAATACAGTTGGAGATCATTAAGATGTTTCTCCTCAAGCCGTTGGAGATAGGTACCACTGATGCCATTGGCTACCAACTAAATTAAATATGGGACCTCCTAGTTAGGTTTTGCCTGGCTGTAGAAACAGGCAATTGGGGAGTTAGTTGTTTTACAGGAGCTCTCCCCTAAGTAGTCACTCTATCCTGGCACCCAAACGGTATCACTGTGCAACAGGTTGTCAACACAAGGAGCTCTTCTGAAACAGTGGCAACAGGATATTTCATTTCAAAAGAATTGTGATTGCCAATCTTCCCACAGAGGAAAAATCTTAATAATTTCTTCATCAGACACATAATTTGTGGATAAATGATGCATTTCAGAAAGACATCCATTCAGCTGCAACTTTTCAAATGATGGAGAATCTGCTACCTCCCATGGTAAATTCTTCCATTAGCTGGCTATTTTCAGTACCTAAAATTGACACTTATTTGCAGTTCTCACTACTTCCACGTGCTTCCATTTTATTTTTATTGACCTTTCCTTTTTTATCGTCTTATAAGTAGAATAAGGCAAGTAGGGTATCACAGGGCTAACCAAGAGGAACTGAAGTTTAACTCAGGAATAATCCCATTTAATTAGAGACATAATCACCTTAAGTTTATGCCCTTCATTATTATAGTATCAAACAAGTCAGAATATTCCCTCAGAATCTACAACTTCTGTTGATAATCCTTTAAACTGATAACAATTTTAAATAATTGCTAATAGCTAAGTATTTGCTAACGTACAAATTTTTAAACTTTTCATTTAGATTCTTACCATATCTCTATTTTTAATTTCCTTTGGGTTTTCCCTTAATTTTTTTTCTCTTATTATCTGTCACATTTTAGAAATTGTGTCTACTTATTCCTTATGCTAAGCTTTGACTTCATCTTAAGTATTTCTAATAACTATTTTATGGTAAGTTCTTAATCATTCCGTTTTCTTTTCTATAATCTCTGTTCTTTACATTTTTCTCATTGTAAATCCACTTTTCTTCTCTGTTCATTCCCTCAATTATATTTCTTTTGATTATTTTTCCTCCCCATTTTTTCATTTCCTATCTGATGCTTCATTTCATATATTATATGCTGATGACAAAATAAATGTATATTCATTGAAACTATTTCACTTACATCCACCCTCATACACCAACCCCATATTATCTACATGATGTGAAAAGTGTAAAGAATCAAGCTATAATAATCTATGTATTTTCAAAGTTATTCGCTTCAGTAGTAATTCAGCTTTAGGGATGTGTAAACACTTACTAGCTGTGCTGTGTGGCGGAGTAACAAAGCCTTTGTTATTTGCTCAGCAGAGCTAATTATATTTCCAAGGACTGCTTTCTGACTGCTGGTGTTGTTCCATATTCTCAGGGAAAGAAAAAAAATAAAACTCTCTCTAAGAGTTTTTGCTTAAATATAAGTATTTTTTAACATTATTCAGATCCTTAATATTGGAAACTGAAAACAAAACACCAGTCTGAAACATTTTGTGGATAACATGGTCTGGAAGAAGTTTGCTTTGGCTCAGTTAAGGGTCTACAGGGTGAAAGAGGTTCTACTTGTGCAGAGTAGTAATCTACTTCCAGATTTTTGGGTAGCTTTTGAAATGTAACTATAGGTGCAAATACACAACTGAACGCCATCAAGTTACAGCTTCCTAACTGAGCTGCTGACCCTAGGGCTACCATATTTCTGCCTAGGATTTACAAAAATAAAATATCTTCAGATTCAGTCCTGGCCAAAATGGTAGATAGAAGAAAGAGTACATCTAGGAAAGCCCAGACAGATGGTAATGCTGGCTGTAACTGGCCATGTTGTATGCCCTCAGTCCATCCCAACTGATAAGTAAAACATGTCAGTTTAAACCACTTCCATCAAGGTTTAAATACCAGGGAAGCAGATGGACCTTCAGGATACCAGCAGCCTTGTTTATTGTCAGACCCAATGTCAGCAGTACATTAGGCATATGCTTAGCTTCAGGCACAAGCCCACAAGTAGTCCCATGGCTGTCAGTGGATCTGTGTGTCCAGCTTAAAACTAAGCGTGTACCAAAATATTTGGTGGAACATGGGTAGGGTTAAGGCTGGAGTGTGTGTAGAATTGCTTTGTGAAATCAAAGCTTAAAGTAACCCCCTGGGTCAGCACATGCATTTAAAAATATTTATATAGTCACATTGATGTCTATTGTTCCTTTCATATGCTCAGGGATAAGCATGTATGCAAATGGCTTCCTTAGCTGGCCACAGCATGCACTCATACAATCCAAACCAATGTAGCACCAGCGGTAAGCACTGTGGTCTCAATTTATCCACTCAGTGCTGAGAGCTCGCAGAACTAGCTTACAGTTCATGACTATATATGAATAAAAACAAAATAAAAACAGAATGTATTGAGCAGTCTTCTAATTGCATGGAAATCTGGCTGATGCCAAGACCTCTTTGGTCAATGTTTCTGTGTCTGTTCAAGGCAATGTTTTATATAGCACTTTTCATAATCCCAATTTAGGCTCTAAAGGCATCTGATCCACCACACACCTGTGAAGTATATATCAGATCCAGCCAGACATGCCAGCTGAGGCCAGAAATGGATAACTGATAGTCCATAAAGTTGAACATAAATCAGTGGCTGTGCACAGTTCTTCCAACTTGATCCATCAACCTGACTTGCTTCCTCCTTTCAGATTTGCAATCGTAGCAGAAGCTGCAGTGGTGCAAACAAGCAGAATCATTTTCTTCCTCCTTTCAGATTTGCAATTGTAGCAGAAGCTGCATTGGTGCAAACAAGCAGAATCATTTTTTTGTTGGTCCACAGGCTGGTGGGATATAATCACTAATAGTCCATTTGAACTCTACATGCTCTTATTCAATTCCTAACCCAGTTAATAGTGTCAGGTACCAAATTCACACTACTTAGCTCTGAGATTTATGGCATGATGTGCAATTCAAGAAGTACATGCCTGGGGCTATTACTTTGAAAAGAAGGGAAAGAAGACCAACTAAGGCAACAATAAGATAGGTAAGATATCTATACTCTGAGTTTTATCTCTACATGTTCATATTTTGCAATAAAACATCTTAAATTCTGTAGTTCTCCTGTTGCAGAAATTACACTGTCCAATATAAAGTTTTCTCAGCCAATCATCTTATATATTAATGATGCTTGAAACATCTATGTTATGTTCTACCAAAGACTTAACAGAAAGAACATACGAGGGAGATGCCAACCTTGTTTTACAGGTAAAACCTGAGGCACAATAAAGCAAACTTGATTTGCCCCAGGTTACATCCCAGTCCTGTTCCTTAGCAAAACACAGAGCATTGGTTTGTTAGTCTCCTGTTTTAACCACTAGACTTCTGCCTTTTCAAAGACTTCAACATTAATTAGAGACAGAACACGTGACCTTTTTTATTCTTTCTCTTTTTTTGCACTAGCACCTCATTTCCAGCCTTTTCTGCTTGCCCCCACTGTGTCTTATTGTTTGGGGAATAATTTGTATTGATTAATACAAGTTTTCTACATGCAGTATACAGTACAAGAAAATCAACCTTACATTGAGCCTTCACAATACAGTGTTAATAACCTTACTGGCTGGAAGTTAGCCAACTAGCTAATCATTACTGCATGAGCATAGGCACCTCACAGCATGCCATATCATTGAGGTAATAAACAATAGATTTGTTAATCTAGTATGAAAGCATTATCAGTTCCCTTTGCTTTGCAACCACTTCAAAATCTTCTCTAAGCTTTTCTACAGTTCTCTTACATTGCAGTTACATTTAGTCAGTCGTGTTTTACAAAACAAGAAAGTCTGAAAAAATTGATATGAGAATGTAAGCTATTTTACAACATAACGTATATCATTCCATTCATTCTTTTCACTGGTCTTCTCTCCCAAGCTTAGTCAAAAGCAAAGAGTTACAAAATTGGTGTTTGGGTTTTTTCTTTCCCTAAAGATTCCTTTTTAGTTTTTTTTTTTTTAATTTATTTAACATAGTGCTCTTTGTACACAGAGTTCAATGAAACTAAGAATTAAAAAGCAATATCTGCTTTATAACTGTCTGACTATAACACCAAAATATATCCCCTAGTTATGTATTAATTATTATCTAATACATTTTTATAGACTGAAGTTTCCATTTTATTATCAGGCCCTCTAGATGACAGCTTTTTTCAAGATCAATGCACTTAACTATAGAAATATCTGTTCACAATAAAATAATTTCTCTTATCTCCATATTACACGGCATGATAAAACTAAATTATTATTCACAGTTGTTTTTAGTTATGCTAAGGTAAGAACAATCCCTCAATAGTTGAAAGGGAAAATCAGAATGATATGAAAGGTATATATAACTTAAACCGTATTATGATTTGATTCCTTTTGACAGTAAAATTGGATGTGAGTGTATTTTACAGAATTTACAAACCAGTCATAAACAAAATTTTGTAAACTCTGGGGTGGGAAGGTGGGGAGGAGGAGTAATTACCACTTTTGTAGCAGCAAGCAATATTCATTACACCTCTGCTTTTTACTATTAAAGGAAGATGGAAAAAAACAGAGAGATCACTGAGATCTATTCCTGTGATAAAGCTGGGCTTACACATTATCTAGTGCTTTGCTCAATCCACTTCAAAATACTCCCAAAAGTGTTTTTTTAACATGTTCAGTAGAAGTTAATCACAGTTTAACTCTGGGTAAGAAGGTGCACACAAATTTATGCCTACCATGAAATGCAGGACAGGGTACACTTATGCTCTGAGAGGAACCTACTCTCCTCTGGTGCTTGAGCTCAGAAGTGGGGGAGAAAAACCGGGGATCTCAGAGACCAGACCTCAGCAGAAGAAGTAGAAATCCTTTGGGTAGCACTTACAAACCTTTTTGCCATGGTAGCACCTACAGCCCTGGCCATGGCAGCTCCCTGCTAGGCCACCTGGATTGTGGGGGAACTGGTATCTTGCACAGTTTGGCGAATCCTGATCTACTAGATGCAACCTCAAGTGATCCTGACAAGTTTCCCACATTGTTAGGCTCACAGCAATATAGAAGCCATGGCAATGGATTTCTTCTTTTATTTTCCTGGGTTTTAATACTGTTTCCATAAAACAAATTACATTTTTGCCTTTTAATCATTCCCTAGAAATCAATTGTTTCAGACACTGCATCTTCTGTTGTTGTTGTTGTTGTTGTTGTTGTTGTTTTCTGTCAAACGTCCTACCTACTCTTATCTAGATTTCCTCCAGCTTTCCGGGTCTCCTCTTCTCAGTTAGTGGGCTGTTTTTCCTCAGCAGCTGAACTCATAGATTTCCTATTTTAAGTAAAGGTTGCTATTTCCCACTTGTGATCCTAACTCCAGCTGCATATTTTGCTTTGTAATTTTTCTTTCTTCCCAGTTCCAAATTTAGAGCCTGCTACAAAGATCATTTATGTGCTGTTTCCCCCTCTTCTATCACACAAAGGTATTAAAATCAGCTGAGAATAAACATTACTATCAGCCCATAATTAGAAACTATGACTACCTTTTGCTTTAGCACCTCTAGAACCTACCATCTGAAAGCACTTCAGAAACAATTCAGACTTACCTCATTTCTGAAAGGTTATACATATATTAATGCTATAGCATCCATGCGAGAGATTCTGTAGGAACCCAGACTGCCTATCTTTTGTGAATTTTGGAAGGAGCCCAAACTAAGCCACGGAGGTGTCAAATGATTTATGAAAGGACACGCGGTGTCAGTATCAAGATAAAGATTTCAACCAGGGATCTGAGTGGAGCGCAAAGTTCTGACCAATACTTTGAATTGCCCACTTTCCAAACATTGTCTCCTAAATTGAAGCTCATCCTATCTTCCTTCCTTGGAAAGAAATATTTATAAAAATATAAACCAATAGCTAGTTGCTAGTTAAAATTAGTTTGAAAGTAAATTTCTCTCTGTCAACTATGAAAGCAAGAATAAACTTCATCATACTCCCTTCACTTAATAAGCCATAAATCTGTGGTAAGTTGTTTTAGCAACTGTATTTCTGCACTCTGACTTTGTATTTAATGTCTTTGTTAGGGCTACCTTTGTTAACCTGAAATATTACCTTGTTACAGGAGTAGTGTTTTCAGTGTAATGATTTGTGGAGTAAATGTCAGTGTGTAGGGAGTCAGAGTAGCAAGATACAGTCCTTTTATTAGGAGACCCAGTCTGGCAGGTGCTTGCTGAAGTGGGTGAAGAGAACAATTTTAATCCAAACTTTTGTAAAAATAAATAACTCCATAACAAGCTATAAGCCAAATATCTCCACCCAAGATGAGCTTTAGATTACCTCATGCAATAAAAGTGTCCTCTTTTCTTTCTTTCAACCCTGTATGTGGAAGGTGAAATATTTTTTTGCTAAGGATGAAATGGCCCTTGATTTGATACCTATCTTTTTTGGTCAAAGATCAATTGCTACCAAAATAACAGATCCTTCATGCAGATGGACTCATTTAACATTGGAGATGCTATTTTACACTGTTAGGATTTGGACTAAAAAGTGCTTTTCTATAAATCCATAATGCCTTCTTTTTTATACAGAGCTGTGGGTTATGCAGTGTTTTGAGACAACTTTCTTTTGCTTTTGCTTATCTTACCCAAATGCCGCTAACAGTGAACTGCAGAGTCAGTTTCTTCTCTTTGTTCTGACCAGGTTTCATGTTGAACCTGAGAAATTTTTCCTGATGGAAAGCAGAATCAAAACTGTTGTTCTACTCAGAGAAGTTTGGTTTCAATCAATAGTCATTTTCCAATGGAAACACTTTTTGCTTGTGTTTATTTTATATTACCTGAGAACTTAGTTCCATCTATGAAAAAATGTCTTTGAATATGCTAGAGGCAAAGAGATGCACAAAAAGGCAGGGTCATGGAAGCAGTTACCTTGCAGTCCTGCTCTTCTTTCACAGATGCAGTCAATGGAGCTGCATAGGAAAAACAGGGCCAGGGTTAAGAGCCTCAACAAAAGAGAGAGACCAGGTTGACTTTCAGATGCTTAGAGGAGTTTGCAAGGCTGCCAAGTAGAAAAGTTATCTTTATACTTGAGCAAATCTAGCATGATGACAAGAATGAATCAATAAGAATTGAGCCATCATCATTATCCCCCTTCTTCTAGGCTGTTTTCAGAGTCCCTTTCCAAAGCAGAGCAAGCCTTCTGCAATGCAATTTAAAGTAAAATGGCAGTGTGCCACAAACTTTGTCCCACCAGCATGAATCTTACTGAGATCTCTTCAATAGGCCATCTTAAAAGGAATTATAAAATACAATGAGTCACAAAAATGCCTACTTCGAACAGATTCCAGTCATGATGAGGTGCTGATTTGCTACTGTAATTTATTTCCTCCAAGTAATTAGTTCTGCAAAGACAGGAGGGACAGAGTGTCAATCCCGGGGGCATGCAGAGGTCTTTCTGGCAAAATACCAACCATTCAGTTCTTTGGCAGGAATCCCCATGTTTCTTCATAAGATACTCAGGACATGTAAAAGTAACATCTTGAAATTGAAATGAAGAAAATGGAATACGAAACTAGCACTAACAAAGTAGTTTTACAGTTACAGCTTATAGGTCCTTTATTTTGCCCTCAGCATCTTCCAGAAGGGTAGTTAGAAACTCCTGGAGAGCCAGCTAACTTCACAGTATTTGTTAGCATGCAAACGGCTGCAGACTGCCTACCTGACAGCACACCAAAGCAGGTCCCTCTCCTCCCAGCCACTGCTGCAACAAGCTACAGGAATTGCATTTGCTGTTTGATTTCTCATTATGTTAAAAAAGAAAAAAAGAAAAAATTCTTTTTATTGGCAGGTGTAGATAACGCTTACAGGAGCTACACACATGCAAAAAAGGACTCCATAAAAAAGGAGATGGGTTTGTTGAGATGCTGCTCTCTCTGATATAGAATTTTGTTTGCTACAACATTAAATTTATTGTGTATCTTCTGTCTAGGGGGGGTTGGATTGAGCCTCAGCGTAATTCCAATGAAGTCATCTAATTTACACCAGAATTTGAAGCCAAGAATATGGCACAGCTTTGCTGTTCCTGGTCTTGACTTTAAAGCTGGTGTTTTCATGGAGAGTGCTTTCAACCCAAATAACTGGTTGCATGAATGGCTTTATAGAAAGGCTTGTTACAAAACTAGAAAATGCACTAGCTATGCAGTTTCTAGATTCTATTAATAAACAGGCATAACTTCAAATTCTGTTTTCTTTTAAGAATATTTCCAAAATGACAGCAGCAGTATCAAATGAGAAAGCTTTTGGGCCAGCCTAGCATCCTCAGGGGCTAATTTATTATTGTGATATAGACTGGCATTTTTCAGGCAAGAAGTGGAAAATGAAACTAAGAAACCAGATTTTACAATGAAATTTGCTTTCTCTAGCCTCAGAATAGGAAAACCTCAATAATGGTGCTGTTATGGAAGAATACCTGAGCTGCAGATCTTAGAGGAGTCCGGCATATAGGATTTTGCTGGGGAAGCCAGGACTTATTGAAGCAGTCATTGGTTTTGGTGCAACAATCCTACTAGTATTAATAAGCAGGAAATACTATTCTTTTCTCATGTCCCATGATCCTCCCATCCAGTCTTTGTATCTGTATATTATGTCTTTCTCTCTTTTTGTTCCTGAATCTACAGTGTTTATGTCTTTACTATGTGTTTATATGTTAATATGTGTTTATAGAGTGGCTAGTACAATGACATTTGGGTTTCTTAACTGAAGTTTCAATATAAGTAACAAATGAATGCTAATACGCAATATTTAAATTCAGGGGTAATCTACTCATCTGCCCATCAGATGAGGTGAAGTGTGAAGACAGAACTAAGTGATGTTTTCCCTACCTCCATACATGTATGGCAAAAGCGATATTTTATTTTGTGCAATTACTGCAGCTGGCTTCAGCTCAGCTGAAGTCAAATGGAGCAAAGTCCCTGTATGGAGATCAACTGGCAAAGGAGCCAGTCTTGCACACCTAATGTTGGATTTCTAAATAAAACCATCTTTATTTTCCACAGAGCCAAAAACATCTTCTCTTCCCAATAAAGTGAGCTGCAACAGACGCACCCATTAAAAAAAAAATAGTCACTTATTTAGGTACCTCATTATGGAGGTTGGTGCCTACTTTTGGACTTTCAGGTTTGATTACCTGGCCATAAGAGCATGGTGGGCTATTTTCTTTAGGAGCCTTTGATGATGCATCTGGAGAATGCTATGCAGACTGTTTCCATCAGATCAGCTTTGCCTGCACACCCAGTGACTTCTTTGAGGAACTGGAACAGGTTTATGAGATGTAACTCCTCTTTAAAAGTCAGGCTGCCTCTTCCCCAGTATTTCTCCTGTAAACAAAATTTTTTCTATACCTTTCTGTCCTCCCCCCTTTCACAGTGAACAAAGCAGCACAGAATTCATTTTGCTTCTCTACATGACTTTATTTCCTTTGAGCTTTCCTTTGCTGTATCCATCATCTATTGGCCCTACAGACTATCTCACAAGTCCTGCCTCTGATGTGTTTGAAGAGAATTCATTTTTAGTTCTTACACCTTTAACAACCTGCTCTTCAGAATCCTTTTTGGCTTGCCTTATTGTGTTTAACACCTACTTGCCAAGCTTTTTTCTTTTTTCCCCTCACTTAAACAGAACTTTAATTTGGAAATCAGAACTCTTACATTTAATAGCGTCCTTTATCTTATTGTTAATTTCCTACTGCTTAAAGCACACCAGTTTTTGAGGAGAAAAGGAGCTTGTCTTTCCAGAGTCTTTTGATACTTAGCATATATTTGCTGAGTCCATGACTATATCTTTAATCAATCTCTATGTTGTTCACAAGTATTTTACAAGTGTTTTACCACTTGAGTTCCCTCCTAAATTTCTTTTAAATAATCTTCATCTCTTTGAAATAAACAATACCAGAGTTTGTGTTTCTACCTTCAGCCTCTCTGATCCCTCTTCACACTTGAGAGTAAATCCAGATCAAGCAGTCGATGGTATATAGTCTTAATGACGTACTTTAGATCTCCTTAGGTCTAGCACAGGTATCTTGTATTAACTTGTGATAGTAGTTAGTTTATTGACCTGATCTGATTGTAAGCTGTCCTTTATGCACAGGACCCAATTCTTCACCAGTACAGGTCTTTCTGCTTTTCTATCCTCTTATATTGTAGAGTCCTTCTGATTATATTCCTTCTACCAAGTTTTTGATATGCCTATTATGTCAAATCTTCAAGGTAAATTTCTTAAAGTAGAACAAAGCACTGGGACACAACATATACAAGAAGCATTTTTCCCTAAGGTCTTATATAGATGTCAAACTTTTGCCTAGCTTGATTATATATATAGAATGTTGCTTTGTTTGACACTCCTTTTTGCTCAGAAGATGACACTAGAGAAGCTCTCCTTTGTCTTTGGAACAAAGATGCTGGAGAAAAAAAAGTTAAGAAACAGGATTTGTTTTCCAATGCAGGACCTGAGAAGATAGTGGGGTGATCATCAGTCTTTTAAAGCAATAGAAGAACATTCCTTTTAGGGGTACTGAGAACATCAAAGAAATAAATAAAAATCTTTATGACTTGGAAGTTGGATAGAAGGCATTTTTCAATATTATTATGAATAGATTAGATGTACAAGTAACTAACTGGAAAATTGGATTCTAAAATAAAGTCAAGCATATAGAAAACAATACAATCCCTAAATATTTGTTGAAGATAAAACAGCATCAGATTTTCAGAGTGATGTGTCTATTGAAGCATGCAAGTTTTGGGCAGTGATCTTAGCATAACATAACTCCAGCTGCAGCCTTTTACACAGTTAAAGAGATTTGTGCAAATGCATTTTTCCCCCTCTCCAAAACAAAATAAGGGGTCTGTGTATGTTCTGAGTAAACAAACCTGAAAAGTGTACTAGAAACTGCAGGAAGGAGATGGGACACTTCATCCGTATTTAAGTGGTTCCAGTCATATGATGGCAGTAGAATTCCATTGTCTCTTAGCAATTGGTGCTGGATGAAATGCAGATTAATTACCTTCATCCAGATAAAGCCCAATTAAACCCAGGTGTTAGGGAGAGAAGCTTGCATTTCTTCTATGTTTACATCCTCTTGGAGGAATCAGAGCAGAGCAAGGAGGAGCTACCTTTGGATATACAACAATGCAGGAAAGGGGGACTTGGGTGCCTAGAAATGCTGTAGAAAACTCCAAGTTTATTAAAGGGGAGAAAAGTCTTGGACTTGAAGAAAGATCTAAAGGAACTAAATGCAATACGCATGTGAAGGAGTGTGATTCAGCAGTAAAGAGAGCAAAGTCTTGAGATGCTGACACGACTATATATACACAAACACATAAAGACCCCCTTTCACCACAGTGGGCTTTGAATCAGGTCCTGCAAACAGGAAAAGATCTCTGAGAAGAGTAGAAAGAGAAATCACAGAAGAATGAGTGGGAGCCTAAAAGCTGGCAAAGGAGAGGAGATCAAAGGATATAGAAATGCATGAAGGACAGAATCGGAAAGAAGGTGTGAGCACTGCTGCTAAGAAAGGCCCCAGAGACATGCAAAAGTATGGGAGGTAATTAGACACCTTTTCCCGTAACTTTTTGTTTCCATTTTAATGAATTGTGATCTGTGAAATAATTAGAAATTAGACAAGCCTAAGAAGTCCAGACCTAGTTTACTAAACACTGCTTCACTTGCTGCATTTCAAACACCCCTTTCCTGTTTGCAGCACCACCTCACCTTTTGAAGTTAACAATCCAAATATGTCATATTCACGGGGAAAGGCCTTTGTCATCTACCTGATTTTAAGGAGATTTTTTTCACTGACAATCTGATTTAAGGTTTTCTGTATTTTCTAATGAACTACCATGTTCATTCATCTCAAAATCACACCGTCTACTTTGCTTTCTATCTCAAGCTTCTAATTGCTCATGTCCTTCACTAGAGTGATGTGAAGTATTTCAGTGTTTGCCAAGAACCAAAGGTAAAGAGGAAAAGTACCAAGGGACGCCTTGAAAGTTGAGGAATGAAGGGAAACTTGAATAAAGCAGAAATGGAGAACAGAAAATCATTTGGGGGCAGGCAGAAGATAGACAATGGGTCGTTAGAACAACAGTTCTATATGCCCAAAGTAAATACCAAATACTTTTGACTTTTGGTAAATAAATCGATGGTGATATTCCACCTTGGGAGACCTGAAACACAGAGTAAGTAATTAACCTTCAGCTTGTCAGAACTGATACTTAGTTATCATCATCAGAGTCACTAAAGGTATAAACCCCGAAGGAAAATATCATTCTGCTCCTGTCACTCTCATTTGTGAACTAAGTCACACAATGAAAGTTTTTCTAAACTCATTTCAGACGAAGAATGGTGCCTTTGCAGTTGGTTTAATGGAATAATGAGCAAGTTGAAAGGTCTTGGTGTAATATTTGAGTTTCAGATTTAATTTCAGTAGGATTACTCTTCCTCCCTGCAATTGGCTGAGAGCTTTCCAAGTTTTCCTGATTGTCATTTGAAATGAAAAGCACTGTCAGTTTGTAATGAGTCCAGAAAAGGACATTCAGGTCCCAATATAGTGTACTTGAACTATGCCTTTTTGAAGCAGCCCGTTGCTCCATTGAACACATTTTCTCCAAGCTGGAAATTTAAAACAATTTATCGCAGGGCTAGAATCTGTCTGCTCACAGGATTCCATCTGATACAGTGGAATTATTTTTGTTCACAGGCTTTTGTTCATTAGATCGATGGGGTGATTATCCTTTATTTCTTAAATCTCTATTGCTGCTATGTGTTTGCATGATTCCTCTTTAATCTTACAGTAGTATCTCTCAGGAAGGATAGGATTCATGCTCATGGTTTACATGACTAATTGTTTTTTGTAGAAAAACGAGTACTAAAACAAATAAGTACTGCAAATGCCTCCTTTCTTAAGGTAAAGCCAAAGAGGCACTGTATCATTCTCTTGTGCTTTGGGCTACTAGCAATTAGTTTCATGAGACATTGCCAGAAAGTGTCTGTTTATGGTGGGAAACACTGAAAATATTACATTTTCAGTTTTCATTAAAATATTTAGGTCTAGAAATAATTTGTACATTTGGGTCAGGTACAGCAACCTCACTTGAGTTTTATGGCACCAAAATAAGAAGTGAGGGCTCAGTAATGAATGCAATATGGATTTTTTTAAGAGATTTTAGATAGCAAGCAACATTTTCTTTATTATTTCTCCTTCAGAGAATAACAAGCAGCATATAGCCTGATTCTGAAAATGATTGGGGGGGAGATTTTTTTATCTTGCCCCCTATAATAGATTTTTTCTTTTGCTCAATTCTCCCTGTGAATAGCAAGAGTGGCAGCCATTTTCTCTCAGCTCAACATCAAAACCCCTTTCATCTGCTGTCTAAATGCAAACAAAGCAAACCTTCCACCAGGCCTTTCTTTCCAGATAAATTAAAACTCTCATGTCCTGGGGCCTAAATCAAGCCTACAGGCCTTCCCTAGATAAATCCTTTCTCAGCCTGAAATCTTCTTGCTACACGTGCTCCTTGTAAGATAATTTTGCAGTAGCTAATCAATAATGCAACAGTAAATTGCATTTAAATAAACATTAGCAGCCCTCTTAATGAATAAAACCTCATCTGCAATTTGTCAAAGTCAGAAATGCTGGACTCTTTTGATATTCATTAGAATATTGGAAATTGGAGCTTTGACAGGTTTTATGTATGTTGCAATTATGATTTTTGTGAATAAAGGAAGTGCTTTATTTTCACAAGAATTCTTGAATAAAAACAGTGATCTATACTATGAAATTGATAGATCTCAATTACCTTCTTATTAAAAATGCAGAAAAAGGAGAAAAAAAAGCCCATGTTACAGTCACAAATTTTAAAAGCTTGAAACACACTACACATATATTTTGTGAAAACATTATGAAACTCCTTTTTCTGTACGAAGAATTTTAATTAATTTGCTGTGATCCTAAGCTTTGGAAGAATGCAATTCTCGGTAATTAATTTTTATGGAGCAATACTGTATTACAGTTGTATGTGTCACTAATTTTGTAGTGAAATTACAAAATAAAAGCATGTTTACACATCATATGTTGTAAATTCACTTAATAAGGTTTTTGTTTTTATCCCCATTTTTCAGTGAAAGCACTTCTCATAAATGTCCCCATGTGAAACATCTGTACCATATGCATTACTGTGAATTCAGTGCTTTATAAACAAAGTCTTACACCTGGGATGAAGGAAAAATTCTAATTTTGAAAATCATTAGATTGTGGAATAGTATCCCAAGGGAGAGGGAGAAGCCACATCCACAAGCTATTTAAAAGCAAATTGGAAAAACTGAATAATATAGCAGAAGGAACAGAAAGAAACAGAGAGAGAAGCACACCAAAAATGATCTGAGAGTTGATTTCCCCCTCTGATTTCTATGATCCTGTGGAAGGATGCGGCCAGGCAGAGCATAGATTGTTGTGCTGTTTTACTACAGAAGGTTCTGTGGAAAAATCCAACAATGAGTCTTTCCTTTAAAATGTGTACACACACACAGATTTGTGTGTCGTGAGAAATTCTCTGACTTGAAGTTCCGTTATGGGAAGAGATGGTAAACGAACATAAAGCATTCGTCTTGCTCTTAAGGGTTTAGAACTCATGCAGTGTGAACCATATTTGTGAACAAAACCCCCAAACATCTCCCTTTCCCTTAAATAAATACAGAAGAAACACTATCTTTAGCATTTTTTGTTTGGTGGAGCAGGCCCCCTGTGTGAGGGAATCTGGAGAGTTATGTATATTGGCAAATTAAATACCACTCTACAAAAAAGCTCCCTAAAGATTACAAAGATATACGTACTGATATATTGTAGAAAATAGTTGGTTGCAGCTTATACTATGAGCAATATCTTTTTTTTTTATGCGTTCAAGCATTAATGAGGCCCAAATCTGCTTAGCTTTGAAAATCATGAAATGCGTAAAAGACCAGAAAGACAGATCCAGCTGCTACCACACAAATTTGTGACTTTCTGTGATCTCTAGAATGTATTTATCCCAAGATACATTTAGGAGGGCAGAGGAGGCCAAATTATAGCTGTGGCTCATAAAGTAGCTTGATTGGCTCACGAGAGGCCACTAAAGACACAGGCTAAAATGTACATCACCTTAACATCAGTACAGCATATGCCTCATACGGGCATCACACCCTGTCATTGACATGCATCCATTTGTAGCCATGTCTTACTCTGAAATGGCTCATTCACAGGAAAAAGGTTTTATAAATCTGATTTATGGTTTCTACCTTTAATCACTAAGTCAGGGCTTCTTTTTTTGTGACTATCAAGACTGTTCTGCACAGGCACAGTAATTTTGTAACAAGGCTTCAGTGCTGGGATAGCATTTTAACGGTTGAGAAATTGGGATTGCCGCTGAAGGTGAGATCAGCCTGTTAGCATCACGGTACCTTTAGGGAAGCAGTGATTCCAGTTAGCGGGAAGAGGAGGGTTCCTGCACAGTCAGACACCACCAGGAAATGAGAAAAGAGGTGAAACAGCCCCTTTCTTCTCCCTCTAACCAACTTCCCAGCTTTTCACTCACTGCATCGTTATGCCCTCTTCTATAGCGCTGTGGGGGTTGGGCCAACAGCTCTGTCCTTAGACCAGGACTGCTTGTCCAAGGATGTCTTTCATTGGGAAACACCATTTCTCCACCACGGTTTCTTACTTTCCAGCACCAGGAAGCTACAAATGCTATGGCCAACTTCCTTCTCAATAAATTAGGGCAAATGCGAAGTTACTTTGTAAAGGCAGCACCTCAAATTAAGAAATTAATTCTATTAATGATGGAAGAGACTGGAGAGTGAAAGAACAAAAGTGGGCAAAAACCTGTAGGTGTTGTGCATCTCTGCTTTGCTCCAGATCAGGAGTTCACAAACCAAATTCACTTTGCAAGCCACAGCTAGAGAAGCTCCCCTGTTCTGTGTGCTCTCAGGACCATTCAGCTCCACAGGCAGCACAGACATATGACTGAAGTAGTTTGTGTGACACTAATGGTGACCAAACACAATAGTTTATACATATCTCTGCTCTCAGACTAAGAGCTCTTCACCTCAGTGAAGGACAGCACCAAGAGCGACCAAAAGAAGTCACAAAATTGCAGGAGTCAAGACTTCGCTCCTATACGTGAAAAAAATCTGGAAGGCCCAAGGTTGCCCTTCTCTCCACCATGCTCGGACCAGCAGCAAAATAGCTGACAGTCCACAGAGCAGCATTTCAAGCATTTGCATTCTCACATGAAGCCTCAAAGCATCCTTACACTGAAGCATTTTCTAAGGTCCCCTGAGTCTGTCATCTGATGTACAATATGGACAGATCACTTGAACGCAAAATTCTGGCCTCCATCAGATATTTCTTTCTTGCTCTTTTACTCCGGTGAAAAAGAGTCGTACAGCATTGCTTTTCAACTGTGATCTGCTTGTTAAGTATTTTGTTAGGAAATGAGAGAAGTTAAATGAATTTTTTTTCCATGTTATATGCTGTCACTTTAAGTGGAGGGAACGTCATTTGATTTTGCATGGATCTTCAACCATATGTGAAAAAATTTTAATGAGTGGGTGGGAGGGAGGGAGACATAAGATACTGTGGGAAACCTCTATTATTTAGCTTCCTTTAACCAATCACACATAAAATACTGTAAGCAAAAGTTTACTATATCTGGTATTTGTGTCAACTTCCTCCTGCATTTATGCCTCAGACTTTGAAGGACCGTGTGCACAAAGAAGAAATCTGCTCATATTCTAGTTACAGGAAATCATTCTGTCTATTATTCATGGAGGGAGAGATTAAGTTTATTCACTTTTGATGCAGAAGTGACTTTTGGGTCTCTCAACATGTATAACAGGATTGTTTATTTAGGATGTAAGACTCTAGATGCCAGGTTTTGGTAGCTATGAGCTACATTATTCTCTGTGATTTTAGGCAAAGCATTACAGATACTTTTGACACTTTATAAATAATAAATCATATTTTGACCCATTTTAACATATTGACAGAAGCTGGTCAGGAAAATAATGTTTGTACTTTCCTATTCTAGCCACATCCTGAGTCTATGACTTATCCTCTGCTAAGAGAAAGGGAAACAAAAATTAAATTGTAACAGGTGTCTTGATAAGAGCATTAGACAGTGTTACAACAGAACCAAAGGCACTATGAAGATATTCGCAATGCAGTTGTTAGCTATTTATTTATACATATATATACACACTCTTGTAAATATTGGTGCTTAGATCAGAGTGAAAAAGAACTATTTTCTTATTAGTGACACTAGGTTCAAATTATAATCATTACAATACAAGTAGTAATATCCTTAAAAATATAGTCCTGTACCAATGAGCAGTATAGATTTTGTATTTCCATTACAATACTTTAATCTATGACCTTTGTCCTTTTATTAGGATACTATTGAAATTAGGTTGTTGGAACAAAGATGTGGCTACTAATTTATTCATTGCTTTTTCTTTCTTTTTTTTTTAACCTAAGGGTAGTAGAAGGTCTGAAAATGATTTTAAATCAGATACTCTTTTTTTTATCTGTGATAATGCTTTCCCCCTGAATACAGGGCTTTGCTGAATCTAGCAAAGATTCTAACTTTGTCCTCAGGTTAATACCCATACACACAAAAAATCATACATTGGACCTCATGAACATGATTGGCCACTAACCAGAAGTGTACATTATCAGTTCCTAAAAACAGTTTTATAACTAATATATTGAAAATAATATATATATGCAATGCTGTGTTGTTACCACTAACGCATCCATCCCTACAAGGCCTCTAGCAGTTTTTCAGTACAAGGGAAAGCACAAATGACATTTCCATTTTGCATTTCATATCAGCACACTAAGCTAAATTAGCTAGTCCTTATTCTGGTTTCACATAGGAGTAAATTTAGAATAATTCCAAAGCAGTCAATAATGTTACATACAACTGGGGTAAATCTACCAAATCAAGCTTCTGCTGCTCAGCTTTGTAGTGTGTGGGGAGAGGGAAATGAAACAGGAACAAAACAGAAGACATCCCTAGGTCCCTGCATGCGCAATACAGCCAGAGCCTGTTCCCCAAAGTTGCATTTCCATAACTTATGGTATTTCCACAGCTTTAGCATTTTGCATGTCAAATACAAATGTTCTAACAACTAGCACCATGGCACAGGTACAGTCTCCTTAATCATTTGTTTCCATTTTAAAAATCTGAATGGAGAAATTTCCAGTGTACTAAGATTATCCCATAACTCACACAACATACAATACATCTTAGTTAGAGGCACTTGAGAGGATTTTACTTTGTCCATTTTAACTTTATTTAACAACAGTCATACACCATTCACATCAGCTCAGATTACGCATTTAATTTCCTTAAGTGCTACTCTTAAAACATCGCCATGTTTAATGTTGACGTCTAAATGGTACCATTTACGCTTTGCTGTGAACACCTCATTAAAGCAAATGGAGCAGGTAAGGAGGTAGAGCATCTGCCTTTGTTCAGGCAAATGGGGAATTGCATGCCTTTGTTTGTCTGGGAACAGTTGAGCATGATTTTCAGCCTGTGTAAATTGATGTAGCTCCATAGATTTCATCAGAGCTTCTCTGATTTATATTAGTTACTGCTAAGGCAGGGTTTCCTGTGAGCCTAGGATAACAAAGTATTCCCTGCCTCCATAAAGTCACTTAGAAGATGCCTCCAGAGCAGTGGCTGTTTATAAATTGGACACGGGCGCATTTTTAAACCGGGGCTACTTATACGACACCTTTCCAATATCAAAGATCAACCTTTTTTCCTTTCCCACTTGAATATCAAATCTGTGACAATTTGCTATAGCAAGAAAAAAGTACTTTTCTAATTAAAAAAATGGAGGGGAGGGGAGAAAATGATTTTCCTGACTTGCTAGAATTTATTTTTTTGAGTAAGCTCAAGCAGAGAATATTTTTGGAAGCCCCAAATATGTAAAAATAGAGAACAATTATTCAAGTCATTCTGCATTTTTATTCTAGTATTCCCTTCAGTGAACACAGATACATATACCAGAACTACTACAGATTTTTAAAATACATGTGTTTTTAAGTGTCGCAGAACAACAAAAAAAAAAAAGTCCAGCATCCGTTAATGTAAACGAACAGATCAAGAGATACCTCTAAACCAGCTTAAATGCAGTTTCTTTTGCTGTAGTATCTGCAGTAGAATCAATGGACTGCAGAGATTTCACTCCGTTCTACTACCATGGCAGTGATAGATCAGACAGACTACCTTATCTTAAATACAATTTAGCCATAGCGCTGTTGTCGGTTTCACAGCTTCCTAAAATCTGCATTAGCGTCCTACCACCTTACAAATTGCCTCATGTCTCCTCAGCTCCTGCACCATCATGTGACCACATTGCCAACACAGAATACAGTGGTATACCATTAATGTTTGAAAAATCCTTTGAAAACTTCAAATAAAAGTCACCATATAAGTGCAAAATGTTATTATTATTATTATTTCATTGATGGCAATGTGAGCTGTAATACTTTTTTCAACCTGTTATTTAAAAGAGAAGGAAAAATTAGTCACTGCACTGTTCTTCCTCTGTTTCCAAAGACCGTGGAGACCATTGAGAAATTTACAGCATTCTGTTTCAGCTACCTGTTAACCCCTTTTGCTCCAAAATATGGAACCAGGGTTAAACACAGTCAATGCCATTCCTACTTAGTGCGGGTCTTGGAAAAAAAGAGTTAATGCATGCAGTAGCAGCTACTGCTTTTCTGACAGCGTATGTTCATTATGAGATGAACACTTTAAGCAAACTGAGTAAATAGGAACATTAATAGCAAAGGAATGGCTATATTAACTTCAAAAAGCTTGCATTAATGCAATGTGAAATTGTACATTTTGTGATGCTTTCAAGTTCTTTTTTTTTCCAAGTAATTTGGGTACAAAAAGTCTTAGAAACTTTCCCGAAACAAATAAATAAACAAATGCCTCCTCCTACTCCAGCCATTCCTCTAATTTATTACCTGAATGGATTATCCTCATTTTTTTTTTCTCTCCAAGATTCAACAGCAGAGAAGGCTTAAATAAGTGAAAGTAAAAGCTATTAACACTGTTTTGCGACTTTATTGATAGTGTCCGTGGCAAAGCTGCCTCCTCTCACCTGCTAGCACAGAATAAGGTGGAGAGTCCCTCGCCTCCCGGGCAGGCGGGCAGGGAAACCCGGTGGTCAGCAAAGCCGAGTTACCACAGCAACCCCCGGTTATGTTTCCCAGGCAACCAGGATCCTCAAAATCGGGTGGCAATTGGCAAGCAGAGTAGTTTGGGGAGAGTAAAATCTATTTTGCCACTTTGCTGAAGCAGGAGCTTTGCTGGTGGCAGGCACAGGTGATCAGGCTGCAGCGGGGTGTAAAGAAATGAGCAGTGGGGGCTGAAAGCTGCGTGCTGGACACAGCGGGCTGATTATCATAACTCACAGCTACGTCCAGCTCCTTAGCTATCTTCAGGCTGTTTAGCAGAGTGCTCAAAAAAAAATTGTACATCTCTACTTACAGTTATTTTCTTCTTTTGCTAATTTTATACAGTTAGTTACCACTCTTACATTTCTGCCTATTTTTATACTATATATCTCTGAAGAATTTTATGCCAGCTTTTGGGCAAGATACATTTTTTAACTACTGCATTAACACTAGAGGACCAAATCTTGCTACCTGTATTCAATTCTTAATTCAAGCAATGCTGCATTGCAGGCAATGGAAGGTTTGTCCAAGTGATAATGGCAAAATTCAGATTCAAATTAACTTTATCACAATGACCTCTGATTCAGAAAGAGGGGCGCAATTAGTGTCAAGCTCATCACCAGTGTTTAGACAGGCGTGGGGACAGAATTTGTTATGAACTCTTTAATACAATGCTCAGTTGTTATTGGCATCGACCCTGATTGTTTTATCAATACCTGGCTTTCTTTTGTCTGATAAGATTAGGGAAGGGGGACAAACATTTTGCAGGCAGAAATATGCCTCTCTGCCTGTCTGGGCAACTATCTCCAGGTTTGAGAAATAAAATATTTGAATACTGTCACTATCTAGGATTTCTTGAACAGCTTTATAAGGTTGTGATGAAGTTCTACCTCTTCAAAGAGCATATTGGCCACTGGTCTTGTCACTGGCGATGACAAGAATTCAAATAGGCCAGGAATGACCTACCTGAGAATGAAAGTTGGTGAGCATTTCCAGTTTTTAATAATGCATTTTCATAACAAGGAGGAACAACTCGGGAGAAGACATATAGCACAACACATGAGATGAACCAGTATTTCCAGCTATTAATTAAAAAATCAGAATACTGCAGAATGACTTGTGATTGTCGGCACAGGCACAAAAAAAGTAGTATTAGACAAACAAACCAACCTTGGCTTCTTTGGATATGAAAAATCACCTTAGTTTTCAAAGGTGGCTGGGCCCCAGTCTCTCACTGTACCTTCCCAAGCTCAGCATACTTTTTGTCCCTTCTACCCTCAGAGGCCCTGAGAGAAGCCGCAAGCACACCAGTTCCACTTCTTTTTGCCTGCGGAGTCTAGAGAGAGAGAAGAATCAAGGTCATATCAGTGAAGATTTGCTTTTTCTTTCTACTCTACAGGCAAAGAAGACAGATCTCATGTTATCCCCACATGAGGTCGGTGCTTTATGCTGCCAGAAATTATTGACCTTCATGACTCTCAGTTAACATGTAGACCTGATATAAAATTGCCATAGGTCATAAGAAGTTTTAATTTTCTCCTCCCATAAATGGCATTAGGAAGATCAAAATTAGGCTTCTTCTGGGATGGCGATATATGGGACCTACCTCCTCTGCCCCCTTTTAAAAGATATGGAATGACAGCTAAAAAAAGAAAAAAGTAAACATCACCTGTTAGGTTTATGTGTGAAAAGGTTCCCTCTATTGCCTGCTTAGAACTGAATAAACACTAGTCACCTGTATTCAACCTCCACTAGCCACCACCACTGAAAGAATCTTATCCTGTGCAAAAAAAAAGTCCAATACTCACATTTCCAGTTGCAAAACGTAAGAAGAAAAAATGCTCCTCTTCCATCAGAATATTGTCCTACACTACCCAAAACTTAATTACCTTAAGTAAACTTACATAAGATGAAGAAAAATTTCAGTTAAAAACTGTAAATTAACATTCTGGAAATTAAGGATCAAGGCAGGTCATGTATTTATTAAAATATCTTCTCAGCTTGTGTGATCTTTTATATAATTACAGCATTATAAAATTATCACTGACCACTCAAAAAAAAAAAAAGACCATTCATTATCTCACTATTCTGCTTCTCACTCTGTCCTACCCATCTATTATACTTCAAGAGTTCCTACCACTGAAACTTTTGAGTAAATGTAAAAAGCTCTTGCAGGCATGGTGTATTCCTTCTTTCCTCCACGCTATATATGCATTGGCCCAAGTGTCAGAAGAGACTCCAAGATATTAGTGTTCACACACGTGAAATCCAAATGGTTAACTATGGACAGCATGCTGATATTTGGAAAGCGAGGCTCTTCAGCTTGCATCAGGAGGTTGTGGGGCTTCCAGTCACACAAAGAACATGAGTGAAGTATGTCAGCATATTTGGAGTCAAATGGAGTAGACAGTTAAAACAGCAGGAGGGTCAGAAGGGTCAGAGAATGGAAAACTCGTGCCCTGCCCTGACATGATAAACTATCACACTAGCCACTCCAGCATTTTCAGGCTAAGAAAATCAAGGCAGCTGCTCTTTTCAGTGCATGTGCTTACAAAAAAACAGTGCCAAGGACAAGGTTTTCCCAAAACATTTGTTTGATTTTCTGTCCTTTCAATGATTCAGTGCATCTGGGCCAGATCAAATACCTCTCACAATAATGTTGGTCTGTTCACATACAAAAAGCACATTGTGTTTGTAGTAGTGTTCTCTGGGATTTCTGAAAACTCTGTCCCAAATTGCTCTGTTAGCATGGGCAGAGGCTACCTGTGCTCACAGAAATATTCTGATCTCAGAAGGCCTTGGAGAGCGAGCTTTCTGAATCCTTTACACTATTCAGCAAGTGTTGCTGCTACAAGTAGAAACCACAAACTAGGCAGCATTGCAGAGTGGAGGTGTGCTGCTGTTTCTATACTATTTTATAGCAAAATAGCCAGCAAGTGCTATTAAATTCCATGAGCTGAACTAGCATACTAACTGAATTCACAGGTATGCCTAAAGTCTTGAGGGTGCAGCTGTAGGGGACATATATATTACGCTGTCTAGGCTGCACAAGAAGATAGTATACCTTAACTCTTTCTGAACTTTGTCTGCTAGCTTTACTTAGGTCCTCTGTTAGGCTCAATACTGGCATTGGATGGTCCACCAAACTAAGTTAACTTAAAATCTTCCATGAGCTTGTACTGTTTCTGCCCAGTGGTTAGTCTAGCATCACAACAGGACTTTACACTGAAGAAAGTTCCTATATAGGTTCTTACAAATAAAATTATAGACACCTGCTACAAAGTCTGGCAACTCTTTAGAGGAGAGCAGGTCTGTGGGTTCAGCCAATATCCTAGGGATATTTCACCATAAGGCCCTTTTGAGTCATATAACCACCATTAAAAGTATTTTTTGGAAAAAGAAAGGCTCAGAAGGCAAGGCCCATTTGCACAGCACAAGGGATGCTGTGGGATGCTACTAGAAGACAATGCTCTTTCCACATTAGTGCAATCCTGTTAACTGGCAATGCAAACCAAGCAGAGACAAAGGATTCAAAGTTTAGTGAAATGGAATAAAGAGGTCCTTGCTCACCTGGTGAGCACTGCTCCATCATACATTAGGAACAGTCCCTCTATTGCTGGAATGATTCCTGAACCATTCTATTTATCCTTTGCTCCCTTCACTGAAAATGCTTTGTCCAGCTTGCACCAGACAGGTAGTCATCTTCACTCCCATCTCAGCAAGGTCAAAATGATTGAATATGCCTTGAAGATAGAAGGAATGTCAGACAAAGGAACTAAAAGCAGAATACATGCGGCAAGGAGTATTTTCCCCCCTACTCACAGCACAGTCTGGAGCAGTGTCCCAAATGCATTTGCGAATCAGACTTTTACCATTAGGACTGCAGTTGTTAGCTTGGCATCGTCAAGCTAGCCTAACTGTTACACCAGTAGTATTTAATGTAATGATTCAGTTTTGATTTTCTTAAAGTTTATCTTGCTTATTTTTTCCCTCCTTTCAAACTTTGTTGCAGGTTAGGTGCTACACAGCAGTTCCCAGAGGAACCCAGTGCTCCTGAGAGAGCTTGGCTTCTTCCCTGTTGTCTTATCCTAGTCTGCCAGGAACCTGTCCAGCTTCATCGTACCTTTTTCCTTACTGTTCTTAAATTAACCTGAATTATCTCATAACAAAGGAAAAAGGGCTACATTCTACTACATTTGCACACCAGAACAGCATTTAGTTCGGCATTACTGTGGTGGCCATCAGTATCTTATATTTCCACCCCTTTTGTTCTTTTCCAGCATTGTGCTTAAGGCCCGATTATGAATACTTGCAGATCTAGTGATTTTCTTCTTAACACACTGTCAGGTTAAATCACTGGCAATGTCTTCTCACTAGGAATCTGCAGTTCAAGGACTGCCTTTGGATCAGGCATTGTATGATTCAAATAAAAAATTCACACAGAAGTGTTTGGAACTGTAGTGACAAGGTGCTATTGCTGCCTGCATTTAGTGACCTTTATTACAAGTGTGAAGGACCTGCTGCCACAGATAGAATTGCACTGCGAAATACCACAAACACACCACACTCCCAAAATGGGCTTCTACGGACTTGTATACTAGACCAGCCCTGTGTTGCCATATTTCTTTGTTCCTGATCAATCCTGTGTAAAGGCCAGTCCCTCACCGGGATCTCAGTCTGTGCCTGACCAGTCTCACCTCCAGACTAGTCACTAAATGAAGGGATAATTTAGGCTGGAAGTGGGGTCTGGAGGTTGCCTGGTCTGACCCTATGCTTGAAGCAGGTTCAATTAGATTAGGTTGCTCATGGCCTTCCAGCTAAGTTTTTGATGTCTCCGAGGACAGTGATTCCACCACCTCACTGGACAACCTGTTGCAGTACATAGCCACCCTCCCAGTGAAAAAGGTTTTCATTATATCTATTAGGATTTCCACATGCTCCAGCCTGTGTTCATTTGCCTCTTGCCCTGTCACTGCGCAGTTTCAGAGAGAGCCCAGCTCCGTCATCTCTGCACTCTCCTACGAGGTAGTTTCAGACAGCAGTAAGGTACCCCTGAAGCCTTCTCCTCTTAAGGCTAAGCATACCCACTTCTCTTTTCATCATTTCTCATTTCTCATTCTTTCTCATTTATTCATATGTTATGTGCTCCAGTCCCCTAACCATATTGAGGACCTCCACTGGACTCAGTCCAGCGTCTCATCTTCATTCACATCTGAATGTAAAGAATATGAAATCCCCAAAAGGCAGATAGCATCACTCCTTTTGCTTCCCTAGAGTCTCTAATGGAGTTGGAATAAACTATGCCTGATCTACTGCAGCAATCCACTGTAGATTTTTTGTACCAGTTAAACTGCATTTTGTTGACTACAGGGTTGGGAACCTACATATGAAAACAGAGACCAAAACATCTTTAATTACAAATGTGAAGCACCTTCTAAACATTGTAGACAGAACGCAATTCAGTCTAACTTCATTGTCCCTCAGTATATAAAGATAGGAAGAGGTGGCCTAATTATTTCTCTTGGTGTTTTTTCACAATTTCACATGCTAACAGCGGTGCTGTAACTACTGCTTCAGTAGTACTAATTTACATTGATCCTATAATCACATCTGATCAGTGGCAGCACCTTGAAGATCACTTAAAGAATTTTGCAATTTGTTAAAGAACTAAAAACAATCCTATTACTGAGAACAGAATATCTTCTAACTCTGTAACTAGTATGTAATTCTTCTGAAAAGGGTATCAATTAGTGCCTAACAGGATTTTTAATTTTATTTTATGCCAGATAGATACGTGGGTAATAAGACTTTGATTGAGCAATGGAGTAACTAAAAGTCATTACTATCAGCATGCACCGTATCCATGCTGATCACTTACCTGCAAAAAAAAAAAAAACACCATTGACCTTGTTTTGCTGTTTTTCTAGTTCTGTCTGCTGGGTGCTTGCAGGGAAGTAATAGTTCTTTGCGGTTCCTGGGAATTACACACAAATATTTTAATTTGACCTTTAAAGGTAGTGAAAAAACAACTTCATTAGTGTAACTCTAGTGAATTAAATGGAATAACTTCAACAATGCATTTGTGCCTCTGTTTTAAAAGGGGAAACTCTCTGGGGATTTGCTTCTTCCCTCTTTTTTCTTTGATTAGTAAATCAGCAAAGGGCTATATTTCAAATGGAGATACAGTAGGCACTTGTTCTGGAAGCACTACTTTATAATGCACTTTCCTGAGGGCAAACAGCATTCACTGAAAAATGCAGAGAACCAAGTTACGTAATCACAAGGTGGGCTGCCTCTCGTACAGATACAAAGCCCTGTATAAACAAGAACAAAGGCAACGCAGAAAAGATATGTACCATTTTCATAAGTTCTAACTGAACCTGTATAAACATAAGCCTAATCATATTTTCGATTCCCCTTGAGATCTTTGTGGTTTATTTGTTTTCTGATGTGCCCTACATCATTGCCTTTCTTCTTTCAGAGATGTGAATTGTTAGTAGTTTTCTTTGCTGCGGTTGTGTTCCTAAGAAAAAATGGGGAAATCCTTCATTGCTTAGAAGGTTATTATGTAATAGACAACAATGGGGGGGAGGGGGGATCTACATCAACTGGTGGCATAATCCTCCAGGGAAAACAGACTTTAGTTGAACAATCAGAAAACTGGCTTGCTTTATGGTGTTTACACTGCTGCTTGCTAATGGATCACCATAAAGGAAGCAAAAGGACTCTTACACTATTGAGTATGCTATCATGGGAGTCTTCTGAGTGCGCCTTTTTTATTTGCTGCAGTCAGGTTAATGAGCTCACCAGCCCACTTGATGTCGAGGACTTTGTAACAAAGCAATCTCTCATTAAATGCTGCCTGGCACCACTCTCTTGAAGCAAAGGGACATTCAGATTATTGAATGCCTTTGTATTCCTCATTCCTACCAGGCTATGGCGTCCAGCAGTGGCATCAGTCCCGCACACTTACTGGCAAGCATCCAGTCATGCGCCTGCCCTCTTCAAACTGCATGGGCATTTGCCAATCTAAGCAGCACTAGTAGGCAAACAAGCATGGCACACGACTGCTTTGGCCGGCAGCCAGATGTGCAGCTGACGGTCTAACTTCCCCCTACTGTACAGAGAAATGCATTCTTTCCCCATTCTCTCCTATTCAGCTGATTTACATGTAAAAGTTCTGTTGCAGTACAAAGGAATGTGCATTTATCTACAGTCTCTTTTTGCTTTAACACCTTTTTTTAGTCTCAGTAGTGCAGGTCATGAATTCAGATGTGGCTTTATTTAAATACCTGCTGGCTGACAGTTTCTTCAATGAAATGACCCCAGAGTGTTATCAGCTAGCTAGCAGGTGTGTCTCTTTATTCAGAATCTTGCAGGCAACAGTGCATCCTGGGTAAAGAGCAATCTATGCATGATCCAGCTCTTCCCTGCATTACTCATGAGATTTGGTGGTTCACTGTCATGAAAGAGCTTACAAAGACTTTTTTTTTTTTAAGTTGGCTTTCCACTGGGCTTTGTGCCCTGAGATATTTTGACACAAATATGCAAAATGATAAAGAAGGATTTTTTATGAAGGGCTTCATCTCATTCAAAAAAAAAAATCAGCTTTAGGCAGGTGATTGTTTTTAGTTGTAAGATACTAAACAGTAATGTGGCCGTTCTGTGTATAGTCCCACTAGTAAATAGCCTTGTAAAGCATCGTGTTTTCTGGTGTCTCTGTGTGTCTGTGCACACACATGCACACTGTTCCCATTCAGTCAGTTTCTAATGTTGAAGGAATCTTAAAAGTCTGGTTACTAGAGTGGTAGGAAAACCACACTGAATGACAAAAAGATGGAAAAACACCTTGAAGAATAAAGTCAAGGAGAAGATATAGATAACAGCAGGAATCCCCTTGTGGTTCCAAATGTTGTCATATAATGTTTTAGGACATGCTTTTTCAGACATTTTCTTTACAGGGCTACTGCTTTTCGTCTCCTGTTGAAGGATGAAGAGGAAAAACACAGCGTCTAGCTGTATTTTCAAGGGTCTTGCATACGAGTTCAGGAAAATCCAGGAATTGTTCTCTGGGACATTCCTTCTCACTCCCCCAAACAAATGCCAGGTTTCATGAAGTCTGACCCTATCAGCACACATTTGTTCAGTGTTTACCCACATTGTAAGTAATTTTTACATCCTTGCACCAGTAGATTGAGAGGAGGTCCTATGCATGTGATGTTTGCACGCTCAGAAACAACGGTGATGGGACTCACCTCTCCCTTCCTGGGAAAGGAATCAGGAAAAAAAAAAAGTCCCTTGTCCGTCTCTGGGTAGGAATACATAAAGGCAACAGGAAAGAATTACATCTGAACCTGAAGTCAAGTGGAGTTTTGCCTGAGCAATCACCCAGTAACTGAAGCATAATCTGGCTCTTCAAATTTGTTCCTGCTTCCACTGAAAGTAGCAAGCAAGCTCTTGCTGACTTAGTGAGCAGGCCTATGATTCACAGATTTGGCTAATCCACTCATTTTTTCAATATGAGGTTTTGTAAAGGTCACAGAATGCAGAGTCAAGAGTATTGTCCTTCAAAGGGTCTTGGCTCGAGAGCAAGCAAAGGTAATAAAAACAGCTGTCTGTTTTTTCAATATTCAATACATACTGGCTGTATTGGGTAATAAGGTGAGATGATGCTAGACTTAGGAGTGTAGGAAGGTCTTATTCATTTTCACCTCTCTATTCTGTCTTTACCAAATAGGTTTTTCAATAGGAAGAACACTAAGTTGAGTCAGCACCAAAAATCCAAATTACATGTGCTTTATTTGACAGTGGAAGATATGCATTTAAAAAATAGTAGTATTTAAAATGTGTTATAGAATGTAATGACAATGGAAGAGGATGAACATTATTGAAAAATACTTCAGAGTAGCAGCAAGTTACAAAGGATCGATATCCTTTTATATGCAAAAATGAATAAATTGATTTTACAACAGAATTCAGTTTTTTAAATCTAGTCCCAGTAAATAATTTTAACTCAGTTTTTATTTTCTGTGGTAATACTTCTCTAGCAGTTCTTCTGAAAGTGGGATAAATCTTTAACAAGTTTCTGGGCAAAACTTAATTCCATTTTTTAACTGTTTTTTTTTTTTTCTGCAACAAATGAATTCAGCAGTGTATAAAGTTTCAGTATTTTGTCTCTTCTAGCCTGTTTATTTTCAATCCATTCAACCAGTGGGCCAAATCCTACTCAGCCCCCTCTGTAGAGAAGATAGATTGGATTTGTCTCATTCTGCCTTTTTCCTTCCTCCTTTCCCCTCACAAGTCTGAGCAGCAGTATTGGCTGCCCAAAAAGAAAACCTAAACGGCAGCAGAAATATTTCAATAAATAACTGCAGGTTGTTTCTGGATCATTTAGATCCAGAAGGGATCTAAATAGCCCAGAAGGGTATTTAAGAATACAAGTCTCACTGATCTCCATCTCTAGGCTAGACTCCGAATTTTGCATTCAGGTTCATCACAGGTCAGTTTCTATAGAGAAAAAATATATTTTCAAACCCCATGTACCACTAATTTTACTTAAATTTTTCAACTTATTCACATTTTCATTGCTAAGGGAAGGATACATATTTTGAGGCCAGCATGAGCAATTAGAGTCCTCTGCTATAATCTCTCATCTTATACAGGCCTTAGCATTTCCCCTTGCAATACCCATCACCCTGCAATCGGCACTGCAGTCAGGAGAGAAAACCCACCACTCTCCTGTTCTCTGCCTTCAAGGAACTTTGTGATTTCTATTTCTAGTGCCACTAATTGTTCTGAAAAACAAGTACTTTCATCTTTACTGTTGCCATGCAGCTACAAATCCATATTGAAATAGCAAGGATTGGGACCACTTCAGCACGATCCTCTGATGCTGAGCATGGTTTTGTGCTGAGGAGGAGCATGCTGAAAAGCTGAGTAAGGCCCATCGGTTCTTTGAGAGCTCTCCTCTTTGAAACTGGCTTGTTTCAAATTGGGAATACAACCCAGTGACAGTCAGGCCTATTCAAAGGAATGGTAAGCAACTCCAGCTCAGATCCATCCATGAATTTTTTGTGTCTTGCACACACTGGGCTCAACCTGGACCAGTTGTGGGTTGTTTTTTTTTAATGTTTGTAAGTTTATTTTCCTCTCCTTTTTCCAAAAGAACTGCCATGATCTGCAAAACATAATGAAACCTGCAGAATGCCCATTTTTATCTGCGTGGTTTTGAGAATTTATTGTGTTTTGTAGTTTTCTTAATGTTCTTATTTCCACAAAGAAATACTGTTCAGCAAAAGGTTATTTACAGAGCAGGCAGATTATATTTTTATTTCATCAGCTATCTTAGTGCATTAATTAAGAAATAGAGCAGCCAAACAGGAATCAAGGAAAAATAGGAAGCATGCTTATTAAGAGCGCTTTTGTTTGCTTTTCTAATTGCTTCCTTCAAACACTTTGTCTCCGCTGTTTTAAGCAGCAAGTACCCTCTCGCAGCTCTGGCTGACGAGCGGTGTGTTTAGTTCCCCCAGGCACCCCAGAGCAAGGGGTGCCTTGCTTTTGCAGGTAAGGACGACAGGATTGGGCCGATACTGACCTCAGCAAAACATCCCGCATCAGCATAACACATGGCCTGCGCGTCTCGGACGGCAAAGCCAATCCTTTCTCCTCACTGTTAATTGATCACATGTTAACAGTTAGGGAAGTGATAATTGACAAATTAAATATCAATCGTGGGACAATCCTGAACGCAGCCGCAGATACCATTCACAGCTTTTGGTTATTTGGGGTCAAGCTCCGAATATGAGGAGGAAGAATTTGCTGCATAATATTAGTAGGATAAAAAAAAAAAAAAACTCAGCCTGTCTCGTCTGCTTACGATCAGAAGATTGGCTGGCTAAATTCTCCAAAAGCAGCCTTCAATTTTTTATCTAGCTATTTATAGCAAACTGCAGAAACAGCTGAGCTGAGTGAAGTGATGTCACTTTTGCTGATAGACTCCACGGCACTCTCGGAGGCTGCAGAAGTCCGCGCGAGGCTGGGTCCGCAGCCCTGCGGCGCGGAGAGGTGTAAACACGGGCATTTTTCAGCTCCGCTGATCAATATTGCGTTGATGACTCTGGGCTGACCTCCCACCCCGCAGGAATAGCAATGGGCCAGCACTGCATCTTGCAGCCTGCAAGGGCTGCCGCGCGTTAGCTACCAATTTTACAATCGATCAAAAGTCATCTTTGTCAATAAAGCTGGAGATTTCAAGCAATGGCAAGCAATTTTTGAAAGGTCAGGGCTGGGCTTTTATTTGCGTGACCTCTGCTTTCAAGTGGTAGCACAGTTCCTTGCAACCATTAAAAGCAGTAAGAAAATTTAAGATTTTTTTTTTCCTTCCACATATTTTTAGTAAGCCTTTGGGCATTTTCACTGTCCCTAAAAGAATATGGTTGCGTGGCAACCTTCACGGTTGCTATGGCGACTCCATGTGTAAGCAGCTGCTGCAATCAGCATTAACTCCAGGCTTGCAGGTTTGTCATTCCAATACATAGGGAGGGGGAGACAAATAGGACAGCACATTGCCGTAAAAGGGAAGTCACCTAGATAATGTCACTCACAAACATATGTTCCACAATTATTCTTTCCACTGTTTTATTGCCGCAATTATAGCTAAACTAAGATTACAAAATTATATGGTTTTAATTTGCCTCTATTGACTATGTTTCACTTCCATTAAAATGAAGTCTAAACCCATTTAAGCAGCAAACTGTTGGCTTTGCAGGGGATGGGGGATTTTCGTTTACTGATGGGTATTTTGAGTACCAGGTAAAAATAGTACCACTAGGAATCCTAATATCTAGCCAAAATGAGGCACAATCACAGGCACAGAAGTTTTATCCGTGCTTCTCTTCAGTGCCGCATTGCACCCTGCAGCCCGGCCACGACCAATAGCGCTGACCAGGACCCATCCTCCTCCTCCTCCTCTTCCTCGTGCCAGCAGCCCTCCCCCTCAAAAAAAAAAGGGGGATTTGAAAATTTTCTATCAAGCGATCTGGAAATTTCCTACTTCGCTCGCCCCATCGGGCGCTGCAGCAGCCTCCGCCACGTCTCTGTGTGATCGCTGTGTTTGAAGACCTCTGCAATAAACAGGCACAATGGGGTTGACTTCCAAATGAAGTAACGCAGCATTAACCCTGAATTTCCTTACATCTGCAGTCTTCAGTCAATCCTTTAATGTTACTCCAACATATTTTATTATCTTTGTTTTAGAAGAAGTTTCATTTTGTTCTGTTGCTGCCTGGCTGCTCCTCATAATATTAATCACAAAAAGTGAAAAGCACGTCAGGAAGTATATGCCAGATGATGAAATGCACCTTAACAGCTATTTTGCAAAAACCCACATTTAGTATTAGCAAGGGGCTTTAGTTTGGATATTTTTAATGTACAGGTAGAAGCATTTAATCAATTTTAAATACACATATTTGCGCAGCTGTGCTGATTCAGTTGTGTAAGCAAGAATCTATTCGCTATTTAAAATATTAGGCCACCGAGTGATGCTGACTTTCTCAGAAACAATTCCACGTTATAGGAAAAAGCAGTGTAAACAAGTATATAAACATAAACTTGTCATTCCGATCCATATGATTTATTTACAAACTTCTTCAAACAAGTTTTTGACCCTATTAAATCTTTCCATTATACAAGGGCATTTATTACTGTTGATGTGCGTAATTAAAATATACATGCACAGTCACCAGTGTTTATAACCTATACCTACTCAGATTCTTATTCAGACTTGCCTGAGAAATACAGCCCTTTCAGATATCGTTTCAATTAAAAGATAAACATAGTATGGTGGCTTTTTCCTAAGAAATCTATTCTCAATAACAAATTGTATTTGAAAATGTGTTTTCATTTTTTACTCCTGCTAAAATGGCTGAACACATATAACTGTTGAGATTTGCAGTGTAAAAAATGTGTTCCTCAGAAGAGACCTGGCCTGCCACCTTTTAGATAGAAGCTTATTTCTATGGTCAAGTTACAGTCTATAAACCCCTGAAAATAGGGGCTTATAATGAAAGTACGGATAGACCCTTCACTACAAAAATGCTGGCAGGTGGTGTTATAATATACAAATCCAGACAGCATAGAGTGACCTATTTTCAAAACCAGGCCAGGCAAAATGACATCAAGAAATTGAATTCCTTGCCCTTACTTTAATAGTGTCTTGTCATGCAATCTTCAAATCAGGACGAGTGATCATTGCAAAACAAACCCGAACCCAAGGGACAACATGAACATTTGCAGTGCTAATACCTAAGGCCCATCACACTGCTTACAAAAAATTGGCTAATTGCAGAGGACAGGTACAGACCATTCAAATCAAAAATATTCTTGGAATTTTTTTGACCTTTTTAAAATTAAAGTCCAAAATAAACCTTAAAACTATATCCTGCCCTGTTTTGTTGTATCATCAAAAAATAGCTGGCAACCAGAACAACAAACTGTGCTTCTAAATATATACTGTTAGTTATGCAGGGATATTTAAAATAGATTAGCATAAAGATTAACTCAAATTCAAAACTGGCTTTAACCCGCTGATGACAATGATCTTGTCTTCATATAGCACTGCTCTGCAGTAAAGACAAACTTAGCCTCTGCACATCAAAAAAGGTTTGTCTGGTAAAGCAAGAATGGCCAGCGCTGTTTCCATTTACTCTTGGAACTCAGTGGTATCTGAACAAATTCAGGTCAAGTCATGTATGAATGCTCTTACTATATCTTTTTGTTTTGTGTTTTTTGTTTTGTTTTGTTTTGTTTTGTTTTGTTTTGTTTTGTTTTAAACAGGGCTGATTCCAGACAGCCTTATTCAGGTGAGAAATTTAATTCACTTCTGAAGGCATAGTCAAAAGATACAGAATAAGACTGGAAATGACAGCAAGGGAGATATATAAGACTGTATCTCTGTATGGATGTACTAAATCTTACAGAACTGAGCAAAATATTTGCAAAGCAATGCAAAGAGACTTAAATTTGAAGTAATTACATTATGCAATAGAAAACAAATTTTACTAAACTAACTGTGCTTTTCAAACAACAAACTACAACTATTTTCCTACTGAAAATGGTTTATTTTCATCAAAATAATCCACTTCTCTAAATTAAATTGCTTTTACAGTAAGCATTCATAGTTCAGATTTTATTGCATGTCATATGCAAGAATACTAGATTTTTTGAATTTGTTGAAAATTTGGTATTTGAGCAAGGGTAAGAAATCTTGTGAAATGAATAGCATATCTCCCAAGCAAAGAATTCCCAAACCTGAAACTGTCAACTTTTCACAATTCTTCTGCCAGTCTCATTTTTTGCCCATTATCAGATAATTATTTCTGATCTAAATAACTATCATGTTTAAAATAAAACATTTTTCAAAGTTTTCTGCTTTAGCAATATACCACCATTTCCAATGTGTGAGTCAACGTATTTTCCCCACAGTGGCCATATTCTTTAAACCACCTAAACTGAAACCAAATTTTTGGTGTTTTCTTTTGTTTGTTTGTTTTTAAATATGGTTTTCCCTAATTGATTGACTTAATTTTTTGAAACTGCTGGGCTTTTATATCTCGTTTTATGGGAAATCTCTGCCATTTACTGACATATAGTATGTTAGGTATTTAAATGTTTTGACATAAATGCTTGTATTAAAACTTCCAGAGTGGTAGAAGGGGTTTTGTTTTTTTTTGCTTGTTTGTTTCTTAAGCAAAATATCCTTTCATATATAGGACACATTCACTTTTTCTCATATTTTCAGATAAAACCTTTTGCAATAAAAATTCTAATAAACACTTCTATTAAAAATATTTGGGAAAAAATCATCTTCTGTCGTAAGAACTACAAGCAATATTGCTTGGAAAATCTTCTGTGCACCATGGCAAATAATTTAGAGTGAAGCGGCTGTCAGGAAAAAGCTTTCTGAGTCCTCCTCAGATTTTGCACAAGGAAGTCATTTAAACTTCCTAAATGGGAGGCTGGGATCCCCTTCTGGACTGGGAGAAGAGAACATGACAGAGCCAAGGAAAAAAAGCTGAAGGACATTCCCCTGCGTGCGTGTTCATTCTGTTAACCTCTATACTACAAAAACAGAAAGAGTCCGATCTGTGGCAAAATGCTTCAACAAAAAGCAACTGTTACATTAGCAGAGGACCATATACCACTGCCTACCACCAGCTCCTCCTGACATCTAATCATTCAAATAGCCAAAGAGGGAGAAAAGTTACTGCTTGAGCTAGAGTACAACTGGCTTTGTAAACACAGGGATCAAAAACTTCATTATTTCAACAGTAACATATCTAAAACATTTGAGTTTTGCTCCTGCACAGAAACATAGCAGGCAAAATCCTATCTGGAACAAGTATTTTCATGAGGTGAAATGCACATTAAAATCACTGGGAAGAGTAGCGTTTCAAAAGCCAGATACAAATGGCAGAATCCAGGTACTAGTTGTAGTGAGACACAGGAGAAAAAGACATTTTACAAATATAGGATCCCGCAGCTCTGAACCGAGCTCCTAGGACACTCTGTGAACTGAGGTTACCTTTCAAACTATTTAAAACAGCGGCATGAACTGCCTGAAGGGTTAGGGTGCAGTTGCTGTGCCAGGATGCTAACATGAAAAAGTAAAAGTAAAATTAAAGAATATATTTCTGGCAAAGAAATTTAATGATTATCTTTTGTTCCCTAGGCTTCAAGTTAAATGTGCTTTATACTCTAGTGTGTATCCTTTAAAAACAGGTTTCTGTTCTCTTAATGAAGCTTTTGGCCCATTTGGAAGGCAGAAAGCTCATAGATGTTATGGAATTCATTCTAAGTAAGTTCATAAAATCTTCTTTCTCCAATATCATTTTGGCGTAATCAGGCAACCTTTTACCGCTATTATCATATGAACCTGCTCCAATACAAGATTATTATTACCTGTACATAAAGTTTCAGAGAAAACATTTTGAGAGACAATGATTGTTTAAATAAATGTGAAACATAAAACATTTGAATGTTGCTTCATGTAAAAGCCATTGGTATGAAAAATTGTTATTAAAAATATATATATCTTCCACTTACATAGCAAGAAAAGGCTTATTTGACTTTCTGAAAGCAGAATTCGTATTTTCTGCATTTAGAAATCAAGTGAAAACCAGGGAATTTGTTCTCCCATTATAAACCTGTGCTCATTGCCTTGTGCACATGCATATCTATATATGTATATGCAGACACACACGCGCGCGCACACACACACACACACTAGAAAAATGCTTTTGTCTCGAGGGCTATTTCTCCTCTTCAGAGATCATAAGATGCTTAGTTAATAAAAGGAAAATATAAAACAGTTATACTATTTAAAACAACTTATATTTAAATAGGCTTGATGGCAAAAGATGGCCATTATGAAAAAAGGAAATATGCTTTTTTATAACTCAACTAATAATTTGAATAAAACCTATCGTATTTTTGGTTATTCTCTCTGTTCCTCTGCAGAAAAAAAGAGTGTGCAGCTGGTGCTGAAATATCCACCAAATCCTATGCTGTACTTAATATGTCTGTTAGCAGATTAAATCAGAATACACACAAAGTGATTAAAAACTAACGTTTGAAGCCTTTTCTTCTTTTTCCTTTCTAAGTAGTCTGCCTCTTTTTTTACTTGTTCGTTTTTGGAAGCTGTTATCATAATATTGTCTTTTATATTTTTGTTGTATTTTTAGAATCTGCTCTCCATTATCAAAGATGCTACTGAGGGAAGACACTTTACAGAGATTATTAGATTTAGGAAGTAGTCCAACATTGTTCAGAGCTAATAAAACAACAGGACAACTGCAACAGCAACAATACTTAGGCTTCACATGAAAACAGTTTTTGAATAGTGCCCGAAGCAACGCCAGTCATTCATTTATTTAGCAATAAAGATTACATTTCAACATTGCAATGTATTAAACAAACAAATACTAAGAAAGGTTCCAAAGCTCTTGTGAGGGCAGAAACAAACCTGAGTTCCAATTCAAGCTTATTTTTCAATGCTGTCCTGTTAAATGCTTACATATGTTACTCACAGACCACAGCACCTTTGTAAACTGCTTCACAAATATCCCAAATAAATACTAATCTGCTAGAGACAAATAGTATATGTATTTCTATAGATGGGCAAGTGAGAGACATGGCTGCAGTGCTGAGGAAAAGTTAGCACTAGAAAAGTTATTGAGGCACTTAGCCTCCCTCACAAAACCCCTCTGAAACAAATTATCCTGTGCCCATTTTCCAGGTAGGTAGACTGAAGCGCAGGGCCGATTGCCCTCATTCAGAGGGAATCAGTGCAGGACCTCTCGAAGGAGGCTCACGGAGTGATGCTTCGCAGCGTGGAGGCTCAGCCCCGGGACGCTGCCCCTCTCTAGGGGTCTAACATCCCCACGCAAACACAGTCACACCTGAGCACTTGCAGCAGACAACTTTTCCCAGTACAGCTAGAAAATTGCTACCTGCCAATGATATGCCTATAAATATGACAAGCTCCTCTGGCCTTTCCAATAACATGGTTTCACGTTATTGTCACCAATGCCCTTTGAAATGAAATTCTCTGTAGCCCTAATGACCACAAGACCCTCCCTTGGTCATGTACAATTTCCTTATTAAACAGCCTAGTCAAATTAAGTCAGATGAATAGAGGGGTGATACTGACCCAAATGTATCCCAATTTTTACACTTTTTATGGGAGAAGCTTAATCAGATTGAAAGCTGCTTTTGTAGGTTTTCATAGGAAGTGCCTTTTAACAAAAAGGGGAGGGGGACATTCACAGAGCGATGGCAAGAACAGAAACTGGAGGTTTGAAAGACCCACCAGGAGAGGGAATTCAGCCCACTTATATTAAATCAGCTGTTATTTTTTCTCTCCTCCCCCTCCCCCCAAGTATTGGGTACCCAAAAAGAAAATGATGTGAATCCATTTTCAGTACTGATTCCTTTTAATGCCACAGATCAAAACCATCCTACAGTTTCCAAATGCTTTTTCATTCTAAAGGTAAAACATTTCACAGGAAGAAGTAAGGGGTAAGTCTTTCCAATCACAGATTTTAAACTCAATTGCTTGCAAAATATAATGAACTTCAAAAAAATCATGAAGGGCCTAAATCCTGAAGACAATGGGGGTTTTGCCATTAATACCTAAAGCAGCAGGATTGTGCACAGAGTAATCAATTGTCCAACAAGGCTCTAGGAACACAATCAAGGAAGGAAACTAGAGAAACATATAATATTTCACATTTAATAAATGTTCTTTTGAGATTGCAGCTGCATACTGTAGCAGCAGAGAGCAAGACTATAACACTAAAGTAGGGATTATATATGTGTGTCTGTCTGTCTGTGGGGTGGAATTTTAAGCAATCATTTTCATATAACCTGTCAATAATAAACATGCTTTGGCAGTTTCACGGTTTGCTTTAATTTAAATTCTTATTCCTTAAAAGCATAATAAAGACTATTCTATCTTCAAGGGGGCGGAGGGTGGGGGAGAAGGAGGCAACAATGTGTCTTTGATAGACTAATCAGACTGACTCCTAACAATACCTGTCTTTTGAAAGCTAAGGAATTGTGATAAAATATTTTTAAATACATCTTTGCTGTCAAATACATATTCTTTCAGTATTTATTTTACTAACAGTGCTATTTACAGCAATTTTAGTAAAATAAAATTAGACCAGTTTCATTGTTGCTTGCATGTTAATCAAGTTTTAGCCTTAAAATCATGCTGAGAAGTGTTCCTTAATAAAGAGGCAAAACTTCAAAATGGCAAAATATAGACAGAATATTCACTTTCCCTTCCATGTATCCTTCCTTCTGAAATAAGAATACAACTGTGATCCTTTCATAAGTACAATAGTCAAAGGATTGTGTGCTCAAGCAGATTGTATTTAAAGTGACCATGTAAGGATAAAAAGCTGCATTTGATTGTGTTTCTCCCACCACTTTCCCTAATTTTTTGATCAATTTCTTCCTCCTCTTTTTCTCTCTCTCCCCTTCATTCTCCCACCCCCCCCAAAAAAAAACCAAACCCTCTACTTTTCTTCCATCACTCTTTCCATCTTTACCTCAAAATTAGATTTGATTGGATCCTCAGCTGAGCAGAGGACATGCACAGGATGCTAGGCACAATGTGTTCATGTAAAAATTAGGAAAACTGCTCCTACTTTTTGCACCACTCAGCACAAGTCTTAGGCTCTTAATCGCAACCTGTATCCCCTGTATTCATTCTAACCCAGTGGCCTGCTCATATTTCTGTTCACTTCAAGAAATAAAATGATTGTTTCACCATTCTCAGTCACAACAAATTATAATCATTAATGCTCAGCTTTGATTTTATTCTCATAACGTTACCTTATCAGTGGGCTGCAGCTGTTTTCCTGAATTCAGAGAAAATACCAATTATTAATTATAGTATCATATATCATTCATATATGACCATTTGTGTATATATCAGTCTGCCTAGATTATAGTAACATGCTGGTTCTCTGAGTCTATAGGGAGGGGAGGAAATGGGTATGGGGGGAAAAAGTTTGTATCTTGTTTGCTTACAGTTCCAGTTAGTACAGAAACTACTTTAAGCTAGTTCTTCCACCTTTGTAAAATTAAGATCTTATGTTTTGGCTGCCTTTTCTACTTTCACCCTTCCTTCCGAATAACAAATAACTTGAATGAAAACTGATTTCCAAATAACTTTTCAAAATGGAAAGGTTGTGGTTATGCTTTCCAACATCCCACACATGCACATTAGGTAGCTTTCTCCCCTGCAGTGCCAGAAAAACCCCATGCATTCCTTCTTGCTACAAATCTGTAAATCTGAAAAGAAGAGGCCACATGAATAGGAAAGCTCTTTATAGAATAAAAAGCATGGGGTGTTATTAAGTAGGACTGTAAGCCCTATTCTATTCATAGTAATTAAAGGATCAGATCAGGTTAATGTGAGGACCTAGGCCAATAAAGTACTGTAGGTTCACCCTTTTTAATCCTTTTCAATCCTGCAGACTGGGTTTCTGACTGCTCTGTTTGACTCAGAACTGTTATAGGTGACAAAGATGTGCAGAGAATTGTTGAGAAAAGGTGATATATATATATATATATCAATCCCACCATGCATTTTTGAGTACAACTGTCAGGAGACTCTGGGGTGGGGCATATGGCAAACCTTAGGACTCCTTTGGTGATACACCTTTTTCACTGGGTCAGCTGGTAAAATAACTCTCTGGAAAAGTTCCAGGTATTTGGGGTTTTAAGAGGAAATTCACAGCACTTTAGATATTTTAAAAATTGTTTTCTACCCACTTTTTGATCAGTTACGCATGCATTCCCTTACAGCTAAATCCTCTCCCCATCCCTCTGCCCCACGTCACTGGGTGAGTGCATACACTAGGGCATGCCTGTGAGCGAGCTTTGGGGCTGCCGAGAGGCAGTGTTGCGGGGAGGGGGCGGAGAGGTTTCTTTGGAAGTTCAACACAGGGCAAACAATGCTCTCGCCCCTGTGCAGCAGAGCAACTGGCATGGTGATGCTGGGCAAGGGGAGCAAAATCAGATGGGGCGTATGGAAAAGAGCTGACAGTGAAGCTGGAGACTGGAGAAAAGGCCTGCCTTCCATAGTCATAGCTGTTGGAGAAATCAGATGGCCCACTGTAGCCAGTAAGCATAAATATCTTTTCTGAAGCAATCTGAAAGATTCCTACCGGCACTGGAGCATGTGTCAGTCACGCAGGCTGGGCAGGGGATTTGCCCCATAAAGCACTGTGTGGACGCTACCCCATCACAGAGATTAAGCTGATACAGCCCTATCTGTAGCCCAGTCCTCCATCACCAGCATGTCCGAACACCTTCTGGCCTCCTCAGAGCCGCACTGTGCTCCTCTGTGCAAAATCCCAGCACCTTTCAGGCCCACCATAAAATTCCTACTGACTTCTGTTGGAGTGGGATTTAACCTTCTCTTGCTTTCTTTCAGACTAACATTTTGATCCAAATTTCTACTACTAATCGATGGTACTGCTGTCCATAGAGCCTAAATCCCATCACTTCTTTCCTCTCATCTGACCCTGTACAGCTATCATTACATAAGAAATCAGTAAGGAATTCTGCTTTAATATCATATGGCCTAAAAAAGGGTTATTGTTACTTACAGAGTGAAAAGAAAGAGTCCTCTAACAAATGCAGATATTCTTTTGCCAAAGAACTACTCTATTTACATTTCATAGAATATGTTCAGAGATTTTTTTGCTGTTACAAAATGATCAAACTATTGTATTTTATAGAAAAATTTAGAATTCATTTGAGAAGATCTTTCTTTTATATTCTAAGAGGCTTTACATATGTATAAAAGTTAATCAAAGTATATACAGTACCACTTTCATAGAAAAACACTCTAGTAAGGTTTTACTGAAATCTCTCCAAAGCTTACAGAAATTAACAAGAAAATCCACTTTCATTAGCTCTTTTAAATCTTCACTTAAATTATATTGACTCTGAATTATAAGGTGTACGTATACACATTCACATATTATAAGATGTATATATATATACATTCACATACTATATCCTACTGCCTATGTATTCTTTACTATAGATGTCTATAAAATGGTTCAAAACAAAGGGAAACATTATATGTTCTATTAATTTCCATAGGTTTCTGGAATAATTTCTGTGTAACTCTACTGATTTCATCTTGATTAGCTTTTAATGGAACATCTCCATGAAGGTTAGAACACTGGGAACTCAAATGAGTTGCTGAACGGCCCCAAAAATAATAAGCAAATTGTAACCATAGAATTTTAAGAATTCCATTTCAATACAAGATGTTATATTTTCTGTTCACATATAATAAATTAGTGAAAGGTAAAATGAAACCTCTGGGGAAAAAAACACTGTAATACAGATTTGCCCTCTGCATTTTCCCCTTTCCCTACCTATATGAGCAGTTTATTAAATCTTTCTTAAGACACACACACAAAAAAAACAGTTTATTAGGGAAACAAGTGATTCTTTTACAGACTGAAACAGAAAAGAGAGGAGAGAGAATCCATTATGATAGCAGAGGTCATCCCAAGAAACTGAGAATAAAATAAATAAATAAAAAGAGAGAGTACCAAAAATGTTAGCATTTGAATCATGTGAGCTCTGGTAAACGCCAGCATGCAATATGGCAAAAACGAATCAATCAGTTCAGCTTAGTTCAGCCTCTGCAACTGGCCATCTGGCGCGAAATCAACCAAATGTAGCCCTGCATATTCATCTTCATTTTCACAAATACTCAGGAGAATGTCATTCTAGGGCAAAATAAAATTAAATCACCATAATTTTTAAGACATCTTTTCCTCTCCTGCTCTCTGGAGATTAGTGTGTTTATGTGAGAATACTCACTGCTGTAGGGTTAGTGGATAATTTCTAAGGGGGGTCCTCTCTCTTTTATATTTAAAATCACATTTCACATGTATGGGACACTTAAGTATAGATTTTGCCATAAACACTCCTAAGTAAAGATTGCATGAGGCGTCACTGTAGGTACGTTGCCAGATTTGTTTCCAAGCATCAACAGAGATTTCTACACATACCTTCTGTAGCCATCACCGCTGTGCACCTGTGTGACCCGCTGACGTTATGGTACTACGCTACATATAGTTGAGGGGAAGTCTGGGCACTTAATCGTTAAAGCAGATAACAAAATGGGACAGAGGATGCCTGATGACTGAAGTCAGAACCAAATATCAGCTGTAATTAAGACTGTTGCTGATTTCGTACAATTTTTATTCAGGTATACAAATCAAAGTGGTGAGCACAGGATGGAGTAAGGATCAATTGGAATAAGGACAGGAAGGAGAAAATGAGAGAGAATGGCCACTCTACAGAGCATATATATGTGTCACCATCACATTAAACTTGGAAGCTACACTTTGCCCAATTTGTTATTCAACGCAATCCAAACAATTACAAGTCATGATACATATTTTTTGTGCTTTATCTTTTAAGCGCTTGAATTAAACCTTTGTCATATTCTATAAAGAAGTTAAGTTTATTTGTGTATTTTATTGGTACTCCCAGAGTTGGGTCAGTTGGTTTGCTTCAGGCTGGGGGCAGAAGGAGGAGTTGGATTTGGTTTTAAGGTTGTTTGCTGTATTTTGCATTCTTACAGTCTTTAAAGGCTGTATTACATTTCAAGAGATCAGGAAAAAGGTACCCGAAGTTGGCTAAGGAACAATTTGACCAGCATATATACTGAGGTTGATATTTTCTTTGCTAAGCATTATCCTATGACTAAGAAGAAGTCTTAAGGTGCTTCTGTTGATATTGTCTGTTTGTTCTTGTCCTAGAACTGTCCCACTTCATTTGATAAGGGATAAACAAATGCCCCGCCTCATTTGAATAAATGTGTTAAGCAAATGTTAAACAAGACGCATCAAAAGGCAATAAATACATTACAGCTTCAGGCTGCTAGGACACTCTAGCTGAACACAGAAACATGTTTCCACTCAGACAGGGAACATGAAATAATTAAGGCCAGTTAATCTACTTCTATCTATCTGTCTTAAGGATTTAAACTAAAGCCCGTCACCATAGCATCTGACAGAAATCCTTCCTCATCTATTTACTTACGGTATATACAAAATTGTTAATTCTAAAAATGCCTCCTGTAAACCCTAAATACAGTATACACAATGAAATGTAGTTTTACTGACCGATTACTTCTTTTGAATCTTTAAAAGCATTGCTTTTATTTTGTTTTGTTGTTTTCAATTTGGTTTTGCTTCTTCACTAGAAAAGGCCAGGAATTACATCTATAGGTTTTGCACTTGAAACCTTAATTACATTTAATCAATTAAAATAGATTTCAAGGCAACATTAATTGTTGCAAACTTTGCAAAAATAATTTTATTTCATTATCACATCTATCTGAACTTTTATAACCACGAAACAACAACTGGTTGAATGAAGTATTTGGCACATTAAAAAAAAAACTCACACACACCTAAAAGACAAATTTTTGACAAATATTAGACTTAAGAATCTCTTCCAGTCCTCATTTCTATTCAGATACCACTGTGCTCACAAAAATTGTTACAATTCTACTTATGATTGTTTATTTTAGTATGTCACCAAAAAAGAAGTATTTACAAGAAATAAAGTAAGCTGTTACAAAATGTTTTATATTCATCCTTCCATTTTTGCATATCATCATTTTGCTATTTACATATTGGTATATTAGCAAGATGACAACTATGTTTTTATACTAAAAACAGCCATTTATAAAGCATGCAAATGCCACGCAGAATTCAGAATGCCTAATTCTGAGACTGTCTTTGCCAACTATGTGACACCAAATCTATGTTTTATCTTCAGGCATGGGAAGGTTTGAAATAAATATTTTGTGCTGTTCAGAAGAAAAGCTGATGCATCACATCATAACTTCATGGAGAGCCATTACACAAACAGTCCTAACTTATCTAACTGGCTACAGCAGTGGCTTCAGCAGCTATAAACCACGAGACCAATCTCATCTTGCATATCTCAGATCTGACCTTCTACGAGACAGACAGCCTTCTGCTAAGGATGACTTCCTTTGCTAGCTTTCAATTGCTCAATCCTTCACAACAGCAAGAAAAACAGCTTGATTTAGCATGTGATTGCTATACTAAAACTTTATGTTAGGACTTAAATATGTGCATCTTGTGTTAACACACAGCAAGTTTATTGCTTCTTTGCATTTTTTTGAGAAAGAAGAGAGATCCTGAGATCTAGAAAAATGTGTTCAGCCTGAGTTCACTCCATAATCAAAGCAACTACATCTATTTGTAGTTATGTTTTTTTTTCACTTGCCACTATTGACTGTAAGCCAGCACAATCATGTATAATATATAATACACAATTTTCTAAAAATTTTCAATTTCTAACACTCTAAGAATAATAGAACTCACATAGGCATATCATATTACAAAGCACAATAAAAAAGCTTTAAAATAATTTTTATTCTAATTGTGGCAGTACCTCAATATTTCGAAGCCTTTTCTCCTTTATAAACATGTGTTTGAACTTTCCCAACTTGGGAGAAAAGTAAAAATGTTAGTCACTCAACATGACAATACCGGCTTTCTTTCTTCATGAATATAAAAATTTTAGCTTTATACCCTGTCATCCATGTAATATTGGTTGGAAATTCTAATTAATTGCTTCAGATACTTTGCAAGAAAGTCTTTGAATGTATCTTAACTAAAGGAACTCATTACATGAAATAGTTTGCAAATCTAACACAGGCAGCTGCAACCTACGTTTTATTAATGTTTGGACTACAAGTACCACTCTTACCTGTAACATTCAGCCTTTCAAATCTGTCAAACCTGAAGCTGGACCATGTAGTTTTTAACTTGGGTTAAACACTCATCAACTTTACTGAGAGTCCAGGATGGGAAAGATCACTGCTAGACCATGTAATGCAAGATGTGATGAGCAGACACCACTCAGCACCCTGTGGGATTGGGCCCAATTGGGCCTTTAGCATATTTTTGAGTCTCTGATACCAAGTAAGCCTACTGATTTTTTTGCCATTTACTTCAAAAACAGCAGCATGGGCACAAGTAGGATGCACATAACCACCTACTTTCTTTTTTGGGATTGTGATGATTTCCTAAAAGACCTGTAGCCTTAGAACATAGCCCTATTTCGAATAAGTACAGTAGCCAAGATAACCTGTGCCTGACAAAGTGTTAGCATGCTTTTAAAGCGTTCAAGCCAAGAATATAGTTAGCTAGTACAGTAAGTTTATTGCTGAATCTTTGCTACAGTGGCATGTTATTATTATCACAGATTAGAGGCATTCAAAAAAATAGATATTTAAAATGGACTGTGAATTACTTCCATTCTAACATAGGCTTACATTGCTTATAAGAAAAGGTGTCAAATATTTTAGGGTTTCATGCACCCTATATTCACCAAAAACAGCAAGTGCAAGAAAAAAAGACAGCATTTAAAGGAATCAAATAGTCTTGACAAATCAGTCAAATGGTTTTGAGCATAACACTACAGAAACATTTGAGACATTTTCACTAAGAGCACCTAAGTCTGAAGATTAGTCAGAACAATATCACTTCATGCTGCCTTCTATAAAAGACTTGAGGATACATTTGCATATCTCTTACACCAGTGTTATTGTGAAGTAAGTCTGCTCAGATGAACAGATATAATTCAGATTTACACTATAGTGTAAATTAAGTAAGACTTTGGCCCTTAGATTTAGCTGCTTCACTAGTAATTTATATTCTCATTAGGGATTTATAGAAATGGGAATCTAAGCTCAGATGCTAACTGAGAATTGTTAGTTGTAAATAAGTGCTAACAAGATAAATTTGCTCTTGGTCACATTAAAGAAAGACCTCTTTTATACAAAATGAAACTCTTCCTTTAATAAAACAAAAAAAAGAAAAGAAAAAAGAAATCTCAAGTGAGTAGAAAGCAAGTAATTCTGCTGCTCTGACACATAGACCCTCACAAGCCGACCCATTGCTCCCCTCCCTCTCACAACCTGGAGGGCATCCTCCAACTTCAAGAGCCAGGATTCAGGGTGCACATGGCACCAGGATCCTGCAGGAGAGGCTGAGGGCTCTCTTTAGTCACTGCGAAGCCACTCTGCACTCCTGGGCTGGGGCAAGCAGAGCCAGAGCCAGCCCTGGAAGAGTCCCAGTGAAGGAGTGGGACGTTGCGTGCCGCACGCTGCAGGAGGGCTTGCAGCTCAGCCAGCATGCTGGATCACGCTGGCCCACACCCAGCAAAGAGGCTGTCTCCCCAAACAAAGCCCAGCCAGCTCACACCTCTGCCGCCAGACCATCCCTTCGCGTGCTGAATGCCACCAGAGAGAAGCCCCAAGAGAAGGTCAGAAGGGAACCAAAGCATACCCAGGCAGGTTTCTGATCTGGACCACCAGAAGACCAGACACAGGGCAAAATGTGCGTCCTCTAGTCAGCCTAGATTTGGGTTAAGCCACATTTAGAAATTACTTAGGTAAGATTTCAATCTTTTTTTCAAGAATCCATCTCCACTGATTATAAATCCACGTTAACTGTGCTTGCTTGGTTTAGCTAAGTTTGGGCACTATTGTTTAGATCACATTTCCAGCTGAATCATATTTTAAATTTAAAAAGAGACAATATATAAATTATAGGAAAAAGATACTGCCTCCTGCATGAGGAATATGACTTCTGTAAAACTGTAACAATATAGCTGAAAATCGGTCTCAACATCAGAAAGAAAACTTGTTTTTAACTCTCCTCTCACTCTGTCCCCCTTGACCCTCCAAGGAAATATAAATCCTTCCTCATTCTAGATATTTTTCAACACAGAGACATGATGCCTCATATACCCAGAGGTGTGAATTCCACACAAGAATCTACTCAGCATTGGAAACTGTAACCAAAACACAAATTTACAATGGTTGTATGTTATTTTTTTTGAAAAGGAATTCAACTTAATCTAGTGGATTGCTGTAGGGAGCTATTAAGAAACAAAACAAAACAAAAAAGCATTTCATGTATTTAGGAAACAAATGAGGAATTGCCAGTTTAGCTTGTTTGTCTGTTTTTAAAAGAAACATCTAACCAAAAGATAACAAGAGACAAGACATTTTCTTAAGTTACTAAAAAAGCCTCCAGAATCTTCTTTCAAAATAAAGATACTCTAACATGGCTGCTAGCTTTTCAGAACAATAAAGAAGATTTTCAAGGGGACGAGAAAAAGTTTGGCACCAAGAGTCCCTAGTGATGGGCTGTCCACAGGGCAAGTACTTGTCATCAGAGGTTTCAAACAATCTTCCCTTACAGGCCCTCTCTGGGTGTAAGGACTCTCAGACTCTCTTACTATAACCTGCTATGAGCCAAGGACAATTTCTTGTTTCTATTTTAGTGAGAAATCACTCATCAGATGATACATTGAAACTCTGCATGGTATAAACTTCCTTAAGCTAAATCTTTTTTTTTTTTTTTTTTCCCCAAGCTGATTAACTTTTGCCCTGTCATCTTCTAGGCTTTTTCTATATCTTAATGCACCTTTTCTTCAATGCCCATCTTTTCTCTCCATTACACTAGTGTGTTCCAGGGTCATAGCCTCAAGTATAAAGAAAAAGGAGGAGAAAAGAAACCGAATGCTGCACTATGCCCTTTCATTGAACACGCTTCTCCAGGTGGAGTGCTGCTCAGGCTTGGCACAGGCACAGATACACCAAGGCTTTTCTCAACCTGCTCCAAGAAAGCTAAATATTAAGCTTGGTATGTCTTATTTCAGCCAAAGCCTAAGGCCAAGGGGCAAAAAAAAAGAGAAAAAGAGAGGGAGAAACCAACATTCCTTAGCTTATATCTGGTAAGTAGCTATATAACCCTTCTAGGTCAGCTGGACATGCTGCTTCCCAGCTTCTCCTTGCTTCCTAAACTAGGAAGCCTTTAGGTTAAAAGCCTCTAGACTTACTCTGTCCCAGAGACTAAAAAGTCCAGGAGACTGAAAGGAATAGCCAGAGGCACTGAATTCACGTCTCACCTCCCTGCCGCACTTCTAGTGTGACCTTGACTATGTTACTTGGGCTGCGCTTCTCAAAGGAAGCCAGACACCCAGATGTCATTGATTTCAAGGAGAATCAGACACATACTTCTAATGAAGTCACTTTCATGATTCTCCTAGGATTAACAGAATACTGCTATTCCCATTTTATTTTTTAAGAGCAGGGAGCTGGAGTACAGGGAGTTGGATTTTTTTTAAATTTCATTGGGGATATATTTAAAAAGACTAATTAAACACAGTCTCCATGGAAATCAAATCAATAAGAATTAGGCAAGGTGAACCTCTGTTTGGCCCTCTACAGAGGTAACGAACCCCTTCCTACTGCATTGTAACCACCTTAGCACTGAAGTGTATACGCCACCTCATTTAGTTTACTCTTCTTTAAACATTAGTTTCTTAATCTCTAAAATATTTTTTCTTTTTTACACCTCTAAATATTTATCCTGTTTCAACTGTTGTCCTACCTGTTTCAATCCTCTTTTTATAACTCAAGTCTTTCTTTCCCCCTATGGCAGGACGCACCCCACTCTTTCCCACGAAGGCTAGCCTCTCTGTTCCCCTCTCCACCTCTCCCAGCTCTCAGCTCTACAAGTCTCTCCTTTCTCACCTCACACCTACCAACTAAAGAAGTTGTCCTGGAAAATAAGAAGACAAACATTTTAAATCAAACATTTTAGAACTGGTTTGTCTCTTATTTCTCTGTGCAATTCCAGATGTATTTGTGTCTAGATATCACCTGACTTTTAAAAAGCCTCTCTATGAAAAAACAATGCATTGTTTTCATGGCTTTTAAACCATTTAAGTGTGCATTTCCCAGGGAAGGTCACATTCTGGAAGAGAAAAATGAACAACGGTCAGGAATAAAATGGCCATTTTACAATAATGCCAGTCTTTTTTTTTTTTTTCCTAAACTCTGAGTGCCAGAAAAGAAGTTTCTGCAAGACAACCAGTTTTTATCAATACCCTCAGGGAAAACTGGACAACTGGAGAGAAAGATGTACCTGATATTACTGTTACATCATATACTTTTTTTATAGTGAAATCTAATATCTGTTCAGGATGGTTATTATTGATTTTAGCCTAAAGAGAGAGTGGTAAAGTTTTCCCAGACCCAGTCCAGATGCCAGAGGTGGCAGAAGTCAAGGTCTCATTCTCTGAGTATGGCAAAGTATCAGAAGACATATTGTTTGGAACTGATGTGAAGAACTGGGGATTGTTTAGTTTTGTGCAACAGAAATTATGCAAAAACAGAGGAAATGAAAAAAGCAGCCAAGGGGTGGACCACTTGGAGGAGTCTTTCTGCTTTAAAGACAGCTTGTTTTTCTGAGATAAGTTTGTGGAAGATCACACCTACACAATAATGCAAATTTTCTCAACTGGTTTTCCCCCAGTTTACTTCACAAGGAATGGAAGAGAGAAAGAAATGTTCACTTATATCCATTTTTATATCCATGGACAATGCAAATAAAGCATCCAGAACCTATAGATCTCAAAGACTAACAAGTCGCATATCTCTGAGGTATACCTTGAGTCTCTAAGAAATCAAAACACGTTCCACAGTCAGCTGTGAAAAGGGATCAAGCTAATAGATTAAACTCCAAGATCTCCAGCCACTGAGCAATCTCTTTGCCATACCATCCCTTTCCCACACCTTCCAGCAACAGCAGCTTATGCTGTAATGTTACTCAACTGTCATTGATCAGTTCTCCATGGAGCAGGATATGTTAATTATTCATGTGCAGAGCTGGGGGAATTTTCTTCAGTGCACAATCCATATGCCAAAATGTTGTTTTGGTTATGCTGGATTCAGTAAAACTCCCCAAATTATTTTAGTTAGGGGACAAATTTCAGGAACTGAAAAATCTCAGGAACAAAGTTATAAGAATGATAATCTCTTTTAAATTCCAGTACCAATTCCAGTGGCACAAGAACCTCCCTGTGAGACAGGAAACTCATATTCATGTGTTTCTCTCCTACCTACCAGCACAGTGCCCTAACCATGATACTATCAAAATTTGACTGGGAGTCAGAGCAACCTGTTCCTCAGCGTCGCTGTTCTACTTGGCATAAATAACCAAGCATTCAGTGGAACAGAAACTCACTTCTTAGGTGCACGTCCTGAACTGCAGAATAGAGCAATTCTTACCTGATAGTCTCAAATTCTCAACTGATATTTAAATACCTCAGGAAAAACAGAAGCAAGCTACAAGCTCAGAGAGTGGGTCTGAGTCTGTCACTCATGTTCTCGAGAATCACACAGTCAAGTTCATATACTTCTTCATTAACCTGGACCCAAATTCAGTATGTTGTTCCCCGAGTTTAGTATATTTGTTTGGCAGCTCTGCAAAACCCCTAAATGAATACAGACGTGGAGAAGTCATAGGCCACAGTTTAAGCATCTAGGATAAGTGCAATAGCTGAATGCTAGCTAAAAAAATAGAAATGAAAATAACCAACAGTGAAACTACATTGACAACTGAATTTTCATCTTTAGGACTGTGATAAATTCCACTTAAAGGAGGGATAAATTACATCTCTCAGAACTATTGCTTTACAGAATTCTCAGAAAAAGGCAACAATGTTGCACCACTTATTCTCAAGTCTTGCTTTAAATATCTCCCTACAGCCATAAGAGGACCTCCTGATGCAGCTCAATTTGAGCTCTCAGTGGGACACAGTGTCTGAAATGATCCCTGGGTATATAAGCAGGGGGAACAGTATAAGAAGTACAGAAAGCATCACTACTAGGTTTACAATATGTGGTGTTAACCAGGCCTTTACTGGAACTCATCTTGAGATGTGGTGTCTGTATTTCAAAAGGAATGTTAGAATGAACAGAATTCAGAAGAAAGCCAGGATACTGGCTGCAAAACCTACTGTGCATAGGGAAACTCAGGCTATATAACTTATCCAGTGACATGACAGAAGTAATTTAAACCTTAAGGCCCATAAAATTATATGGATACTCAACTCTCACTGAAACTCTTATTGAGAGAGGGACTCCACTTCGTAGGAAGGATGCAGGGATTTCTTGGTGAAAGTCTACACTGTATTATGTGAGGTTCCAAAACATGATCATAATGATGCCTTCTGCATGAAACAGTAGGATTTTTAATGCAAGTTTACACTCTGAAGCACACAAACGCAGACTCAGGAGTATATGTGGCTCTGTATATAATACTGTGTCAGCCTGCATAGCAGAGAGGATCTGCAATGAATCCTGTTTGATTGCTGGCACCTCCTCTTCTGCAGAGGCTGTTTGCAGACACGCTGAGCTCAGTTTGTGCCATCTGACCTTGAGCGGGGACAGGCAGGGGATGCTGCTGCTCCCTAGGAGATTTTCATCTCTGCACTGCCACCAGCTTTTAGGTTAGTATAACTGCCCTGGGTCTGTGCTTAACAGCTGCCATCTCTTTGTGTAGCCTTTTCCAGAAATACTTTTCATTCAGCATCTTATTTCTCTCCACGCTCAGACACTGCTCGCCTTTTCATAATATTTCCCAGGAATATTTCCCTTCTTCAACCTTAGACCATGGGTTTAAGCATCGCCACCAGACCCCATTTCCTCCAGAAGCCACACCTGCCAGCCACCACTATCTCCATAGCAATATGAGGGCAGGTGGATTTAATTTGGTCAATCAGCCTCCTACGGTAATAACCAGGTGTGCAAAGGGTTATTGCAATAACCACCCTGCACCACTGTACCACACACAACATTCATTGGGGATATATCAACAGATCAAAATGAATACAGTACAATTGCTTAGAAGCTGGAATTGGTCTCGGTTCGTTTTAGCCAACGACACTGTATTCATCAATTCAGTGTTTGTCATTCTAAACCTCAGCTTTAACCCACAGTTAACATCAGGCAATCCTTTAGCTGAGAATGTTCCTCCCTGCTTGCTTTCACTCTCTTAACAACAGCAGGACAATGTGGAACCTTGATGCTTTTTGCATTGTCATATTAAACGCCTTAAATCATACCAAGTTACCATAGCTGGGTCAGCAATGTCCTCTTTTTGATTTAGTACAACTACAGTGAATGTTAAAAATATTATTACTGTCGAATGCAGTGATTAGCACTCACTTAGAACATGTAACAAAATAGTACTTGGTATCTTGATCTTAATAGTGTAACTCAAATAATAATCAAATTTTTCCTTAAAATAAACTAGATGTTTAAAAATTCTGTAAGGACTATTATAGTCACTAGATTCACATGATTAGCTCCAGTTTAAAGTCAGTGTGACTTCTTGTATGAGATAAAGCAAGTGCATTTACCTGAGGTATCAAATGGGGATACGTAGCTGCAGAATATTCAAAAATCAGCCTTGTTAGTATCAAGGTGGAGCCTTCATTTCCTTTTCTGATCCTGTCTCTTTTAGTTTCTCCTTTTGAGAAACCATTTCCATTTAAATGAATAAAATTATTAATACAATTTATTCCACCATGAGGTATAATAGGTACCTCAGGGAAAAGATAATTAGAGAAGGAATCTACCTCACAGAATTTGTGGTCTACAATGGTTCCCTCTCACAAAAATATTAACATCCTGTACACATTTACAGCCTGCTTCTGAGAGGTGCTGAGTGTACCTATTAATGCATAACAAAGATTTTGTAACTAAGGCAAAATCAGGTCTTTAAAATGTCCTAACCTAGTTCGGCAGGACCTATCTCTTTAACTGATAATGGTGTTTTTAGGAAAGGTAGGCTCTCACATAAACAAACATTGTCCATTTTTGTCTATACCCAAACATGGTCCATATTCTTCAAAACAAATTCTGCCTGTCCTGGAACCTTGGACAGTTACTATGGTTACTCCTCACAACATAACAGCACAAGCAAAACTAATGAAAAGGTTCCTACTTCACTGGCCTGTAACTTACCCATTTCCTTCATGCAGAAGTATTTTGTTAATCGATTTAACTTAAACTTTAACAAGTTTTGTCCTTATAACAAAACAAATTTACCAAAAATGGTGGCTTGGGAAAGAAAGGGTTGTATTTTTGACTATTAGGCTTTTGGAAAGCACATACATTAACATACCTGTTATACTGGCTTAGTGACTAGGCAAACATCACCACTTGAAATAGAGCCTTCAAGCTTATTTCTAGTGTTACTTTTTGAAGGTGATAAAGACTGCATCATCCCAAAACAGAAGCAAAGCCATATTCGGCTTATGCTGTAAAATTGCCAGAAAAACACACCTCTACTGGACAGGACCCTTATATGTGATGGTTGTAGCCCTCCCTTACATGCATTGCAGGAGCAAATGCCAGGCCAACCAACACCAGTTCCAGCCCAGTGTCCCCAAGTAGGGCAGCCAGAGTGCAGACAGCAACGTGGAGATCAGAGCTGGCTCTCCAGCTTTCAGCAGTCAGCACCCAACTGCTGTGCAAGTCATTTTAGCACAAACCTCTAAATCCTGCAAAACAATGTGAAAGACAGGTGCCCTGCCTACCACCACCAGCATGACGTTTCTCTTGGCTTGTGCAGACCTCACACACACACGACTTCAGCAAGAGGCTCTTCTCCCCTGGCGTTAGGTGGGCTCAGGCTTCCTGCCTTTACAGAGCCCTCCTACCCCTCACGGTGGCATCTGTCAGGTCTCAGAGGTGGAGGAAAGCCCAGCATGTATGACAGTCAAGGTCAAGGACACAACCCTTCCGATAGCCACACTTATTGGCAATAGCTCACACAAAGGCCCCTGCTGCTGTCCTATGTCCTAATGTTCCCCAGCACCTTCTGGCACTCTGGATGATAAAGTACGGGGAAAGCATGGGTGTTAACATGCTCTATTTCTTCAAGTTACTGAGAGTCTACACCATGGAAACCCTCTTTCCACCAAGTTTTCCTCTTGTCAGACTGCATACATGGGTCAAGGAGGAAGAAAATTCAGCAGCTCACCTCAGCTCAGAGCCAAATTCTTTTCCTGTCAGTCAAGACTTCCAGCCTCCCTGCCTCATTCTCCATTAGGCTAAAGCAGAGAGAATACTTACTTACCCATTTCAGTCCAGTATCTGACTATTAGTTAATTAACCTTTGTATTTGTAAGATTCTGGAAAATTATAGAAGAGAAAGTGTGGGAGGACAGAGGATAATTTGAAAGAAATAATTTATACAGGTAAAATAAATGTCACAGATAATCCAGACAGTAAGGTGAGAACAGAATTAAAAAAGTGGAATAAGATAAAGAATCTGGTCAAGAACATAAGCCCAGAGAGCAAGAGTAATACTAAAGAATGGAGACCTTACTTTTCAGCAAAAGCAGAAACATCAGGAAATAATACCATCAATACAGGCAGAAGCCCACATTTTTCTTAAACTTTTAGAGATTTTCTTAGTGGTAATTTTTAAACTTAGCAGTGATGTTTTGGACATTTGGAAAAGACCTGGTTTTGAACCTGACTAACCTGAAAACAAAAACTAAAACTCATCCCAGCCATTCACAGAATTTTTTTTTAAATTCCCATTCACACTCTCACTTTGATCCTCTTGTCCAAAGTCAGATTATCTACCTCAGCAGTAGAGGAAGTGCATTAAGTGACATTGAACTCTGAAGCTAGTATCTTTAGAGGTGAGTGGTTCTCCAGGGTTGGTAGTCTAAAGCTGGGTGTCCTTGCAAAGACAAAGGAACTGGTGTCCTTATAGTTATGAACTATTTTAAATCACACCATAGCTCAAACAATTAATTTTTTAACCTTGTGTCTTCTGCTGTTGTTGGCTTGGCTGCTTCTCTGAATTGGCCCTTAGGGATCCAGACTAATGTCCTGACCGGCGGGCCCAGGCCTGCTTGTAGTAACCTGCTCTGCTGTGAAGCACATGCATACATGTGTTTACTCGGAGATCTAAAAACTTTTCAGTAACTATTATTTGGCATGAAGAGCTGGCTGGCTGCCTGCCTTTAGTAGAGGGGAAGAACATCTATAAAAATTTGAGGGTGTTTACCAGGCTGAATATTACTAACAATCAGGTTGCTTCAAATTTCAGTTAACCAGACTTCATTAAATTAGATGCTTTTCAATAGCACTGCATATCTTTCTTCACAGGTGCAGTCATCACTGTTACCCAGTGGCTCCCACATAATCCTTTCAAGGCACCCAGTAAAGTTATTAATGCACATGTAATAGATAGCATTCTGTCTATCAGTGAAAGCACAAAAAATAATTCTTTGTGCATATTATAAAATTCTGACTCTTCATAACCATGCAACCAATAAAACGCTTATCATACAAAGTAGTGATTTCTAAAACAGAATTTATCCATTCCTATCAGCAATGGGGTTCATCAGTTCACAGAATTGTGTTGTAAAGAACACTAAATCTTGAACTGAATTCATCAAACCCAGATTGTCCCACAAGAAGTTCAAGTTTTGACAAAAAATCAATCAAAAATATTTAAATCAAAAAAAAAAAAATCCTGATATGAACTACAGATTAAGAGAGAAGCACCAGAATGAAGCTCTATACCAGGAACCTCAGATCATATACTCCTACCAAAATCCACTGCCAGAAGGGCATGTGAGAGAGAGAAAATTAAAACTTGTCAAATTCCATTTTACATTTCACATAGCATGGATATTTGCAAGCTTTGTTTTAAATAAGGGAAGAAAAGTACAAAATAGGGCAGAATTTAACATTTTCCATTTACATTTCACCATCATGTACTAATACCTAACTTTTCCAAAAGACGTAGAATACTCAGTTGTCGAGAAACTAAAACAGATGTGAACATTTGAATGTATTGAAATACAATATAAAATAATTAAATGAATTATATGTATGCTTCATTTTCAAACTTTAATCTCATCTAAGAATCACCACCATACACATAAAAGCAAGAAATCAAAAAGGAATGGCATGATGAAAAGGTTTTATAGGTTTTGGTTTAAATAGTGGTACCATCATGAGTAACAAGCAAGTTTTGCAGACTGCTGCAAATGAGTTCTAATTAAGACAGAACTCAGTAGAAAGATAAGAAAGACATATAGAATAGATAAACCTAACAGAAAAGAAAAAGGATGTTTCATTTTATGTTTGGAAGGACTGTTTTTGTGTCCTTCCACTTGTAAAGATAGCTGTGCAAGTAACAAGCAGAACTGACAAAAAGAAACCATGAGTTATAAATATTAGCAAAAAATAAATAAAATAAAATATTAGCCTAAATATTTTTATTAATTGTCACAACTGTTATGATTAAAAAGCTCCATGCCTCAGGACCTCCTATAAAGGGAGAAAATCTTGCCTGCCTCGCTCATTTGAAAGCTAAGAAGCCCAGTGCATTTAGCCTTCCACTTCTAGTTCTGTAAAACACTGGGCTAGAACATAGCAGCAATCTCAATTTAAGTGTTTTCTAATCTGAACTTCCATGAACAGCAATTGTGTTAGATCCAGAAAACCCATAGGCAACACCATGTATTCCTAAGCTTTGTCTGATGGCATTTCCCCTCTTAGTTATTTGCACAGACCGAGTTATATCACATCCTTGTAACAGAAATCTCACCTTTACAAATTATGATATGCCTTCATGCTATTTCAGTGAACCACTGTAACTAAGTAAGAGTTTTAGTGGGCAGAAAGGAAAGACAATATTTCTCAGATGTTTTTTAAATACTGGATCTTTGAAGCTATTTGGTCAGTATAAATGACTGAACAAAGCTGGCTGGTAGGGGACTAATGCAGAGTCACAGTTTTTGTTTTCTAAATATATATCAGATAGACTACTAGCAACCTTCAGTTTTTCTTGTAGTTCATCTGATACCCATATCGTACATTATTTGATAATGCTATATAAACACTTTCTGTGGACCAGGTGGGGAACACCTACAAATTCCAAAGCATTCCTGGAGAACTACTGACCAGGAGGCAGAACATGAGTGATATGATCAAAGATACCTATCTAATACATTATTTTCTTATATACACAAATGCAATGTACAATCATCCATAATTATGAACAGTCTGTTTCAGCACCTTTTTATGTTAACGTAAGAGATGCTGGCAACACCGTCACATGATATTACTTTTACCTCTGTGGGTGGGCAGAGACAACTGGTAGCTTCCAAAAAATACTAGCATAGATGAAAATAATTCTTGCTGATACTTCAAGTACACAAAATAACAACCAACTATTTTAGATTAAACATTTCCAGTTCTGCAGGAAGATTACATAAAATTAAATAGATTAGCATGCAATGATCATACCCACTAAAATTAAAAATGCAAAACAGACTGCTTCATGAACTCATAACTTTCCAAAGCATTATATTTTCAGCCAATGCTTGATCTTTCCTGAAAGTGATTTTTACTTGTGAATTTGAGTAAAATGCAAAGAAACAAGTTACTCTCTGTCTCTGTGTTCTCCTCCTCAAAATACAGCAAACATCTAACCACATATTTTGGGCAGCATTACAAAAGAGGAGACTGTAGTGTGAACCCCAGGGAGGAAATGACCCTTGCTAAAGTGTGCATGCTTTGGCTGGCGCAAAAAAAAAAAAAAAAAAAAAAGAGACAGAAGCAATTGAAAAGCTGTTTGTGAAAACAGATGAAGAATAGATTAAATTAATCTCATTCCTTCCCCCACACACACATGCACATCCTCCTTGCTAACCAGGGACCTCCTCATTAAATTTACTATTTAAATGTCTTTGTACCCAAAGCCAGTTGCAATAACAAAAACTTGCATTTGTCCAATAAAACCCATGAACAGTGCTGATATTTTTGAACGCCATCTACTGGCTCCTTTTTTCCCAAACCATGACATCTATAATTACAAAGCACTTTTTTCATGAAAGATGTAGCTAAGCAAATTAAACCTTCCATGAAGTTCAAGCTTTTGCAGCCAAGGTGGAGCAGCTCTTGCCTACAGTGAGCCGAATTTGGCCATAGAGGTTATCAGTTTAGATGCACTTAAGGATTTTAGTCATCAGGTGCATGAGCAAAGGCTTCTCTCCTAACCCACTGCTCCTGCCTCTGTGAGGAATTACTGCCTCCATCCCCTTGCTCCTCCAAAGGGCTCATCCGTGAACACGTAGCCTCACCTCCAATACATCAGCCACAAACTTCATGCTCATGGGCCTCTTCTCTGAAGATTTCCACAGTCCTCTGGTGACGATCTGTGAACAGACTCACCCCCTCTACAAACAAACATGCATACAGAATTACAGAAGCTTTTAAAATCTGGTGTATAGTTATTTGTTCTCCCTCAACTATAAGGTTCCGTAATAACTCCAGGCCTTTTCCTTAGCTTCTTAAGAGCGCTAGCTCTCCCACTTCCATGAGCCAGTGTTTCACAAAGCCACAGCTGCTGCAATCAAGATATCTGCAAGGGAAGCTCAAATCTTCTTTTTAAACTAAATTTCCAGCCTATGCATTTAAAGAGAAAAGTCTGAAAAAAATAGGGTCCCAGGCTCAAAAACTAGCCTTAAATGTATTATCCCCTCCCCCCCACCAAAAAAAAAGCCTTGGAAAGAATGACTCACTGTTTTTGAATTCTTTAGATATGTAAAATTAATTTTTGGTGAACACTTCACCACTCGGATGCCACTTTTTAAAAAAAATATGTGTGTGCATATGTATATATGTATATGTATGTATGTATGTATGTACAGAAACAGCTTTCAAACCTCTTTCAAACTGACCAACAGATTCATCCTTTTATTTTCTGCCTCTCCTCCCAGCAGGTCTTCAGCTCATCAGCTGTTAAGGTTGTACTTCCCAAACTTCTGGTCTATAAAGGAACTGAGGCATTATAGCAGATATGCTGGGCTCATCCTACTCCTACAGGGACAGCATGTTGCCTGCCATTGAGATAAATGCCTTTATTAAAACACATGACAAAATCTCCACAAAGGTCCAAGGTTGCTGTGCAGAACACGGCAGAAAACTTCTGGTGTGGGTAAGCGTAAATGCACACATTCAGTCTGCGTGCATCATTTCTGTTGCATTCCACAGTTCTCTGCATATTCTATGCTTTCATTTAATCAAATGTGCATTTACACCCACCAAAGTGTGATACATCTCTATCACAGTTTTAACTGATTATTCTATAGCTATCTTTGCCAGAAACCATCTTAAATCACAGTACTACTGCAAGTTATGCATGAGGTTTCAATTTCTAGAGTAGCTGAATAAATATTTCCATTAGGAGGTAAACTCACGTGTCCTTTTGCCTTGTGTTTCAGTATAGCACACTTTCTATCAAATGAATATAACCTCTGTATTAAGTATCAAGGACCAGATTTACTAGAGCAAAATACACACTGATGTTTATACATGTCCGAACTGTGGACCCAAAAACTAAGATATGTTTACCTTTTTTTTTTTCTCACCGGTCTATACTGACTGATACAGGTATGCAAACAAGTGTAGAGGTGTAATTCTTCACGTATGTATCAGGCAGTGTATGTGCAGTATGCACATACATACCAGGCTAAAATGCTGTATATATTCTTCTCCTTGCCAAATTTTCAGGAATTCATTATATAAAATCTTCATCTACATATTTTGAATTGTAAGCAAGTCTTCTCCAGAATAAGCTGGCTGGAAAACCCTTAGCGAGTAGGGTGCATATAACTCGAATACAGGCAAAGCATTATTTATTGGATTGGAGATAATTTATGCTGAAAACATCCAGATTTCTATAGATATCAAGTACAGTTAGTGTACAATAAGTCATTTTAACCCAGGATGTACTGTACCCAAGACAGACATGACAATATTTTAAAGATCTTTCTGCCTTAAAAATATCGATGTAAATAAATACGAAATTAATTTAAAACAACAAATGTTAAGCAAACATACAAGAACATCTTCTGGTTTTGGGGCACTTTACAGTAGTAAGATCAAGCTTCCTTTGTGTCCTAAATCCATCTTCAGCTTTAACATAGCCCTTCGGCAAATATTCCATCAAAAAAGCACTGTTGTCCTCTCCCTTCAGGTCTTCACCACCTTCACCCACACTCCTGCTTGTAATCGATCCTCCCCGCTCCCATCACTGCCAGTGTCATACTCCTTCCTTATCCCCAGTGGCTTGTTTTTCCCTCTTGGCTTAAGCTATAAATTCATATGTGTAGAAATGTCAGTGTTTTAAAAGCACTATGTAAAGATGGTGCATTATACTAAAGATAGATCCAAGTACCATTCCTCGCTCTGAGTGCTGTCTTATTCTTCGAATAGTATCATTCATTCCTGTGGGCCAAATTTTGTCCTCCCCTTTGTCATGTAGAGCAGTATCTGAGCCCATGAATAGTCCCACTGATTTAAATGGAATTTATTCACACAATCAGCCATTAGTAAGAATGGAAAGAGAATCTGACATTATATAGTAACATTTCTAATGTATGTCTTCTGATGGCACAGAACAACCTACTAATGATGAAACCTTTGCAAAATGTAACTGCCATTGCTATTTCTTTTTTGACAAACTTGGAAAATCCTAATTTCTATGAATGATATTAGTTTTAAAGGATATTGTCAAAAGTATATTATAATGATGCTATGAAAGCTGAGCAGAATACCACACATTTGTGCATCTGTTTTTACATTACAGTACAGCAGAACACAGTACATGGCATTTTAAAAAAAAGACATGATCCATAATTGTTTAACACCAAACATCCACCCATTCACAAAGAAAGCTATGAAAAAGAAAAATACAGTTAAATAAATATACATATAGCTCACCAAATCCACATGCAGGTCAAAATAAAGTTTAGTTGGTTAAAACTACATTTCTATGCATTTAATCCAAAGTTTTAACATTATCATCATTAATTTTCAGTACACAAAAGCATGAAGCCACTGGGCATTCTGAAATACAAGAAATGCAGGATAAGGCCTCGAAATGCAAAGGAACTTAGCATTTGAAATGGTCAGATTTGTTGAATTAACACTTGCCCTATATTGTAAACCAAAACAAAGTTCTAAAATAAAAGAGCTCCTTTAAACAAGCACTGGTGAAAGGAATAGATCTGTTAAAAAATAGCACTGCAGGTGCCACAATATTATTGTGTATGCATTGCTACTGTATTTTTAATAGTCGCTCATTTCTTTGGAGAGCAACTTGTAAAAGAATTATTCATTCTCTCTGTGCATACTTTTTGAGAATAATTCACTGTACTTTTACAAATTATTTTCAAAGTATACGCATACAGGAAAGGATACAAAACTTTTCCCAGGCTTGTCAACACTCAGCGCTAAGGCCTTTAATCCCAGGCTTTAAATAATTTAGGTAACACTTGATTACTCCATTGCTGGAACGTCAAGCTCTGTAAAATCTGAGTAACACAATATTTGAGGGGAGAAAAGATAGAATACTCTACTATAAGCACTTAAGTAAAATACATTTCCTGAGAACAAAGCATGAACTGCAGCCTTGTGTTTGCAACGCAAACTGTGGTAAAGCACCACAGAGGCTACCTTCCAAATAATACTTTATTCTTGTTTCCACTAACAAAAACATTTAGTTAGGAGTTCTATAGTGCACTAGTTGCAGCTTACATGCTACCAAGTACAATATTCATTGGTTTAAGGAGCAGCTTTTCTTAGGTTCATACTATTTAGTGATATATCCTAGGCAAAATGTGCCTGTCAACTTCAAACAAAACAAAAAAAAACCCACCCTGCCTCTACATACACACATACACACACACAGACAATTTAGTCAGCAAAAAATAAAAATAAAAAATAAGTTTTACCTTTCTTGTGGACTAACTTTTTCTTGAGAGAACAATTTCATTTTCTCAGGTAATCCACGGGGGATTGAATATTTGCTATCTCTATGCATTTGTTTAAAAAAAAAAATAGTACAAATTGCTTTGTTCTCTTGGATACATCTGTACGTGCACTGTTAATAAAGCCTGTCTATATTTTTCAGTCATGTTGTCCACTCAAAAAATAGTTTTATCATCCAACCCAAACTTATCTATACAAAGTTATTCAGATCATTTTCGTGGGGGTAAGAGACATGAACATAATGATGTGGGCGGTGTGGCAATCTATGCATATTTCATTACATATAAACACCAACTTACCTAAGAATAATTAAACACTCTAAAAAATTATTAGAAGGCAACAAAGGAAGAATATCCCTCTACATTCCCTGAGAATTAAATTATCACTTTTTAGGTCCCTTTAAGATCCCTTTGCACCTCTGCCTTTGAATTCTTATTTGCACAGAGGAATACAACATTTTTCTCTTATATCTATCAGTCCTTTTTCACTAAAAAGCTCACCCTTTAGCCCTTTACAAAATATAGTGCTAGAAAATCGGGAGCAACAACAACAAGCCCACGATTGCCCTCAGCAGAGTAAATAAATGGCACATTTGACTCTCTCTCATACCATTTTGAAACCAGTCCTCACACAGCTAGTGCCCTGACACCTCATCCATCAGCTCTAAAAGCACAAGAGCAGCGCCCCACAAGCAAACCTCTTCTCTCCTACGCCATCTCCAGAGTCGAGGCCCAGATGAGAAACAGCCTTATCTTCCAGTATAGCAATGATACACCTCTAAGATCAGACCTTGGCAATTTGACCTAAAGACATCCTTACTTGCAAAACAAAGTCTCCATCATCTTCAGAGCAAGGAAGAAAGAGAGTGAGAGGGAAAGAGGGGCTGGGGGGTAGGGGAGAAAGTCCAGTCCTCTGTGACCTGATTGGAAACTTTGTTGTGGCAAAAAGAAAAAAAAAAAATCTCTTTGGCCAGTTGAGAAAGTGCCTATGGTTGCTCTTGTATTGGGAGGGTCTGTTCAGGGTTTCTCAATCTTCTTTTCTCTCTCCCCTCCTCTCTCTTTCTCCCCTTCTCTTGTTTCAAAAGGGGCCTCTGGTCAGCGCTGATTAATAAGTGTTTTTTGTTTTGAAGTGTTGAATAATAGAAGATGGCCGGTGACCCAGGAAAGACTAAAGCTTGTGCTACTTTATTGTGGCAAGCTGAGAAAGGGGCTTTAGGACAGAGACCCCAAGCACTGACCCGCACACATCCTGCAGATTCCCTATTCATTCGCACAGCCTTACAGTCGCCCAGAGCTCCCATTGTTTGCCAAGCAACAATGGAGATTTTGCACAGAAAGTAAAGCTCTTTTCAGATTCCTCCCTGATGTTTTGCATTTGGGGAAACACCATCCTTAACGTTTTTTCCCTTAAATGCATTTCATGACAACTCCTAGGATTTGGGGTCTTATTCTCATCTCTCAATACTTTCTATATAAGCCTAAGAAAACAAACGTTTTCTCTTAAAAAATACTTTCTTTTTTTTTAATTACACGACACTTTTTTTTCCTGGGGAACTGCTTCCCCAGCGATCTAGGGGGGAAAATGAGATTTCTTTTATTTTATTTCTTATCATATCACTATGCTTTAATGCACACTATATATCACTGCAGTTCCTAAAAATAACTGTATTCAAGCATCTTCTCTTTTGAGTGGGTGCCAACTAGAGAGTGCTGCTCCTTCCAAAAAAGCAGAAGATTGAAATCTCTTGGTTTATTTCTGCCCTGATTAGACAAGCCTAGCTTTTACCTCCTCCCAGGCTAGCCCCTTCCCCACACTCCAAACAAAGAGTTCACATGCAGCCACAAAGGAGAGCAAATGCCACTCCATAGACCTTCTCTGATTTACCTGTAGGGCCCAAACCACATTTCTCATTCTAACCTATGCATTTATTTGCACTCTAACCATGTGGATAAATAACTCATGCAGCTGTCGATCCTTTGGGTAGAAACACAGCTAGATGGATCAGAGGCCTCAGAATTGCATAGTTCTGTTTAATTGCTTTCTCTGGCCTGTTATATTTTCATTCCTCTATGGCATCCACTTACAGATGTCACCAAGCGGCTGGGAGGCTTGGGTATTTGGCTGTGCCTTGTGTTTGCTGTTTTTGTGTCTTGTTGTGAATTTACTAGGCATTAAAAAAAAAAAACAAAAAAAAAACAAAAAACGGGAGGAGGTTGCAATCAATAGGACAAATTCCTGTTAAATTGCTAAGAATGGGATTTCTTCCCCCTCAGTTATTCGAATTTATAACTGACTGCACATTTTTATCAGGACCATTGCCTTCCCTCGATGTTTACGCCTGTGTAGGGAGGTCTAGAAACCCACCCTTTGGAGGCAAGGGAGAAGAGCCCAGTCTGTCAGAGAAACCTTTAACAACTGAAGGGGGAAGGGGGAACAACAGTCTTTATTAAGGATATTGGGTAGCAGAATTACCTTGGCGGGGGGGGGGGGGGGTAAAACATCCATTTGCAAAGGTTTTCAGGCTGAAACTCTTTCATGGGCGGCGAGGGGAGGGGGAGGCAAGGCGTGGGCTCGGCATCCCTCAGCTATTTCCATTTGCCAGCGCCGCAGAGGAGGGGGTCGCAAAGCCAGCGGCGTGGAGGGGTGGGCTGCACGGTGGTCCGGGCTTTCAAAGCACTCGCCTGCACAAGCCCGGAGACTTGTTTCCCGAGCAGGCTTGGCTTACAAGTGAAATGAGTGAGGTGGCCTCAGCTCAAGCCTTCAGCAGCCCCTGGGCCGCCCGCCCCGGGCCAGGAGGGCTGCCGAAAGGCCCCGAGATGGGCCTGGGCTTGGCCGCGGCCAGGGGGGTCGCCCTCCCCCTCTGCACCTCAGCCTTTCACTTTCATGCCTACTAGATCCGCTGAAAATGTTAGGAAGGGGAGAAGGGGGGAGGGAAAAAAAGGGGGGGGGAAGCGCCCTGATCTATTGTTCCCCTGCTCCATTGATATGCTAATTCCCCTTGTGATGGCATAACAAAGAACACCTTGCACTTCTAAAAGACTTTTGTGTCCTGTCCGGAGAAGTTTATTATCAACTAATTAGCAACAACTTCTTGCAATGAGTTGGGTTACATTTTCATAAGCTTTGAATAAACATCCTGAGCTGCGTTGTGTCAGGATGATGGGCTTGCTAAGGAAAATAGAGTCCTAAATCAGGGAATGAGCTTTGATAATTAGCGCTTGCTATATATGGAGTCTCTGCCTACATAGGTCTTCCTCCGAGGCGCTTGACTCACATTGCTTCCAGGCTTGCAAAGGTCCATGACATGCACTCTACAAAACAAAACCTTACTCAGGGATGACTAGCCTTTTCTTTCTCATATTAAGGTTCTTTTGTTGTAACGGAAGAGCATTTTCGACTGACCATGTTTGCTCCAAGGATAATCAGTATATGAAAAGGTTCAATATAATTAAGCATTTATATCAAATATTATTTAGAGAGGCTAGGTTTCGGCAGTCTAGCACTTCAAACAAAAAGTCGTCTGGCCAAAGTAAGGGTTATAGTTGAATTGACAGAAAGGAAAGCTTTAGTCCTCACAGTATTTTTTAAAATTCCATATTAGTCATATTACAGTCTTTCCCGAGAAGGAACTGGTCCCAGGGCTAGGTTAGCTCAGTCCTACACGTTTTCAGAAGACTGCTTGTATCATTGGAAGCAAAAGAGTATGCTGTTTCCTTGGTTTAAAGTGAAACTAGGAAAGAACAAGATTTTATTTTTATCACCGTAGTAAGCGCTGCTTGTCTTGTTAGCTTTATGCAATCAGAATGGTGCAGGCACACGCCTCTGGAATTAACTGTATTCTCAGGTTTATTATTTTATTAACTGGAAACAATATACTTTTACCATCACTTTGTATTTTGTTTTTCGGGGGGTAGGTTTGGTTTGGTTTGGGTTTTTTTGTTTTGTTGGGGGAGTTGTTTTTTGGTTTTGGTTTTGGTTTTTTGTTTTTTTTTGTTTTTTTTTGTTTTTTTTTTTTTTTTGCAACTCAATCAGTTCTATATTCCTGCTGTAGTTTATATGCGAATCTCCAGCGTGGACTTCCTGAACCTGCCCTGGCCTGAGGAGAGCTGTGAGGAAGCTCGCAAGCCTTGGGCCCATCAAGCATGGTGGTTGTTGGGATGAGGAGGAAAGCAGCTCGGCCGCGGCAGCTTTTGCAATTCATCTTATCCTCTGCTGTTCAGTTCATCTAATGGGTAAACACACTCTCCATCACTCGGTCTCTTTCTATTCCCTTCTTCAAGCGATTTCATTTGTTTAAAACCCTAAAAGGTGGAATAAGGTCTTATTGAAATCCAGTAACGTAAGGGGTGGGAGTGGATTGGATTCCTTCATTTCCTTTCGGTAATCCTAAAGGCAGCTATCTCTGGTTCCGTAATCTCCTCTCGAGTCGGATTACCGCCCATTTGAGCAAGTGCAGCTGGAATTAGGAGATGATACGGGCGTAAAGAAAGTGCCAAGAACTCCCGAGGTGACCGCGGTGTCAGGGTGGCCCCGGCCCGCCCATCCCCGCGGTCTCCGGGCGGCGGAGCGGGGCGGGGCGGCGGCGGCAGCGGGGGAGCCGGGCCGGGTCGAGCCGAGCTGGGCCGGGCCGGGCCGGGCCGCCCGCAGCTGCGCCGTGGCAGCGCCCGGCGGCGCCGGGCCTTTCTCCGCGCTTTGCTCCGCTTCGCCAGGGTCCCCCGCGGGGGCCTGGGGCGCCTCATCTGCCCCACGACGGGCTCTGCCAGCCCTGAGGTGCTCAGCCTTTGGCACGGCCGGGCGAGCTAAACCCGAATGTATGTACATGTACACGTACACGTACACACGCGCATACGCATATACGTGCCTGTATTGCCTAGAAGAATTGACGTCCTAAACTAGCTGCTGAGACGTGGGGCCAACACTGTCGTGCTTATGCGTTTGTCCGGCTGAAAAATAAAAATATATTAACCCCGCACGAAATCACATGTATGTGTGTGCGGTTGCTTTTTTAAACAATCCCTAATATTTGATTGAAATGGAATATGCCACCATGTATATTTAAGATTAAAACTTTATTTTGAAAGGCCTGTAATCCTTTCAAGGAGATTTTGTTGATATAAGACTTCATTGGAAAGTAATTGTGGATTGTACAGCTCTGACCTTTGCAGGAAGCAGGGTGCAGGTCTGTACAGCTGAGAAATACTGTGCATCAATTTATTGTGAAGCCCCTGCAGACCAGCTAAGTACGCGTACAAGTTCAGGAATTTATTTAAAAGGTTACAATTAGTGGTTCAATCGTCAAAGTTGGGGACGTGGTATTTTTATATTGAGTGAAATACATGATTTAATTATACTCCAAAAAAACAAATTAAGGACAGGCCTTCTACACAAATTGGAGGCAGCTAAATGCTCTTTTGTGCCTGCAGCTCTAAGAAGGCTGTGATGCATGCGAAGGAAAGTGACTGACTTAACTCATTGGGATTCAGGGAACGACCTGCCCTCTTTTGAAAAAAAAAAAAAAGTGTGTGTATGTGTGTGTGTGTGTGTGTTCGTGCGTGTGTGAGAGAGAGAGCGAGAGGAGGGGGAGACACACACAGAGTCCTGCTTTCCTGAGCTGAGAGCTGCTGATTCACAAGCAGAAAGTATTAGGAGAAACACAGCATCTTGTCTCTTTCCTGCATTGACACAATGAAATCACTTCTTTTTTATTCCTGCTAACCGGCCGTTTTTGTTTGCATCCACTCTGAGCCACGGACGATGGGAACAAACAAGTGCTTAAAAACAAACAAAAAACAAAAGCAAAAAAGGACCCCAAACCCAACCATGCTGGGATGAGGATTACTCACTTTAGCGCTGGCTGTAAGTACAAAATCTCCTGCTGCATTTCAGAGTAATACTGAGAGGCTGTTTTGGTCTGGGTTTGAGTTGTTCGGTTTTGGTTTGGTTCTTTGTTGTCCTATTTTTATTTTTTTTAAATATCATTCCCTCCTTAAGAAATTTCTGCTTGATTACTTTAAAGGGGAAAAATGAGAGGAAGAGAGTGGACGGACGGTTTAGCTTTAAGCGGAGGCAGGAGGCAGCCTGAGCTGCGGGACTCCTGCGGGCGCGAGCGGCATGGAGGAATGTCAGTTCCCAGCGGTGCTGGGGGAAAAGGGAGATTCTGGACATCAGTTTGTGGGTTTATCAGGGCTGAAAGAGCATTTTCTGGCACGGGTGTGCGTGCGCGTGTGTGTACATACACAGTCACAGGCAGCGTGGTCCTGCTCGAGTCTCTTTGGTACAACGTGAGTCCGCCCAGGTTGAAGGAATGCCGTGACCAAAATCTCTTTCTAGCTTTTTTATTATTTTTATTTTTTTTAAGCGTGTATGTGATAGAGGGGCTTTTCTTCTGGCGGGATCTGATTTAAATATACTAAGACCAAAACTGTCTTCCTCTCTCCTAACCTAATCGCTTTTCTCCCCCTCCCCTTCTTTCTTTCTTTCTTTATTTCTGTGTGAGCACTCTGGGAAAGCAGATCGGGTAGAGGGGAAGGCTTTTGAAATGATGGGGGAAAAATGTAAGAGAATTCAGAGGGTCCGGGCTTTCTTTGTGTGGTGCTGAAGCCGCGGAGCTGCTTTGTGCTTTGGAAGGAGAAAATGGCGAGTCCTATTGTGTTTAGGCCATTTTCTTCCGGTACAAGGGTTTTCTCCCAAATCCTAAATACTTCAGGGCTTCTTTGAAAGAAGTCTCCCAGCCCACGAAGTGCGAAAGGCGGCAGCCCTGCCTTTTCCCCAGCCAGTAGTACCTCACGTTTGAGAGAGCCCACACATTTCACAGGGCTAGTGCGCAAATTCTAAAGCTGCTGTCTTCAGAGCCTCTTGCGTCGGAGCGGCAATTTCAGCTGCTCTTACCCAGCGATATTGGGTTCGGGGGGGGGGGGGGCAGGTTATGGGAGGAGAGGAGACAGGAGAAATAACAATCCGAGACCTGTACTTGCTTTAAAATGTCAAGAAGGAGCAACGTTATCCAGCTGGGGGAAAAATCATCTGAGAAAAGACTCGCCAACCATTGAGCGACGTTCTGTGTTTCCCCCTAAATTATTTAAACTTTATGTATATACATACGTGCTCGTGTGTGTGTACGCACGCGCCTGTGTATATATATGTATCTACATAATAATAAATTACTTTAGGCTGGGAAATAATTTGTATATACGTATCGTGGGATTTTACAGTATATAAAAGGATTGTGTGTGCAAGCTATTATTCCTGTTATAACATGTAATGAAAAAATAGTTTGCAGTGTTTTCAGTTCTTTTCAGGTCAGTGGGTAGGTAGGTACCACTTACCGAAAACCGCCTCTGAATTTCAACGTTAACCCATTTAAGGAAACAATTGAGAGTCCGAGGTTTTAAAATCGTCGTCTGATATTAATCGTTTTTCATTATAATGTGGAATTGCTCAGGCATCAGTGATTAAAACCTCTTTAAAACAGGCGAGCTATCAAATAAAACCCATGAAAGGTAAATTCCCCCCCTTCTTCCTTCCAATGTGCCGAATTAAAAAATATTGCTACTACTAATAAAGCGAAGGCGATTTTAGAAGTACCGTGGAGCAACCTGAGGTTTCCTTCGCCCTTTGACAGTAACCCCCAGTGCAGGATCGAATTTGTGCGAAACACCCAACGCTGCACAGCCTCGAAACAGCACCGCTCTCCCGCCCTCCTGCAGATCAGAACCATGGACAGAGAACGGATGTTAAGCTAAGGTGAGAAAAGATAATCACCGTGGAAAAAAAATTAAGTAAATTGGACTGAATGCGCACGCAGAAAAATGGGAAACTTAGCTGGTCTGTCTTTCTTGTTTTCCGTTTTGTGCGACTGCTCAAGTTTCCAAACAAAAGACTTGAGAAATGGCATTTAGAATTTTCCTGCATGAGAGCAACCTCTATTAAAATGTCATGCTAGTATTTTCTCTTCTTACTGCCCGTAAAAGAAGTAAAACGATCTCTCCATTCTGCACACGGTTGCTTTTTCCCCTTCTTCTACGAGCCAAAAATAAATCTACTGCTCGAATCAGCTGAATGACGGTGGTGTAAATTAAACTGATTTTATCAGTGACAAAGTTCCACAATTGGAAAAATTAAATGCCACTTTGACAGACAAGGATAATATGGAACAGACCTATAAAACGGCTCCTTTGAACAACAACAACAACAACATCAGCCCAACAGGAGCCTAGGTACTAGCGATCCCTTCTTCCTCATCCCACTCCGTTATGTCACGTCATTTAGTTTGCCTTTCTGCGGTATCGAAATGATTGAAACCATTGTTTGATGCAAAGGGACTAGTGATGATGAGTCATGGACTTTATGCCACAGCAAAGGCAACAGACATGGCTCTAAAGCAAATTTCTTTTTTATTTTGATCACGCTTCTAACTGGACTCCCCTTTCAGATGTACTCTACCGTCTTTCCAACCCACTCCAAAGCTCCAAATCCGCTCTCAGCAAGCTCAGAGCCGAGCTCCGGGAATGACAAGCAGCTCCGCGTCCACTTAAGAATTGTGCAAACCCACCTCGAAGCCCTTTAGCCACAAAAAAAACGCTACCTAAGCGCCTCCCGCCGGCCCCCGCAAGCCGCGAGTTCAGGACGAGGCCTCGGGCGACCTCGGCGTGGGCGCTGCGGCGGCCGCCTGCCCCGCCGGGCCGCTCGCGGGGGTCCGACGGGGCCTACGCGCCGCCGGGCTGCGGGCGGCCTCGGGGCGGCGGCGGGGGCCGGCCCCGCACCGCCGGCTCCCACCCTGGCCGCCTGCCGAGCCGCTTGCGCCCGTGAGCGCCCGCTGGGCACGGGCACACGGCGGGGCAGAGCCGGGCTGCCCCCGGGCGCGGGGGGCTCCCGGTTCCCGTCGACGGGAGGGGGCTGCTGCGGAGCGGTGTGAGCCCGGCGGGGGCGGTGCGGGGGCGAGGACGGGGTGAGCGACGCGGCGATGCCGCAGTGAGGGGGGTCACTTGCCGAGCGGGAAGGCTGGCCTCTGGGTGAGCCTGGGACCAGACTCCTCTTCCTCGCTATGATTGTACAGATTCATGTGACATTGAGGCTGGGGAGGTGGGAGGAAGCGGCGGGGGGGAGAGGAGAGGGCCCGGAGGGAGAGGGGGAGGTTTGAACTTCCTGCCGGGCTCGGCTTTTCACACCTTTCTCTCCCCCAAGTTGGGAGAGGACGTTTTGAGAGAGAGCGACTCGGCGGGGTCCCCTCCGAGCAGGTCCCCCGCGCCCTTGCAAGGACTCGGCTGGGGCTGCGCGGGGCTGGGATTGTGCCGGGTTTCAAGGACATGGGAGATGATCAGGACTTTGGGAGCCAACATCTGCCTGGCTGGTGACGTCAGCAGCCCCGTGTAATCCTCTTGTACTGAAGGCAGATGCCTTATTTGTTTGGCTGGAGAGGCATTAATCCCTAATTCTGGAGCAGCAAGCGAGGGGGAGAGACCGGACCGCTTCCTACCCCCCGAAAGCAGCTAGCTGGGCTCTCCTCCTCCCGTTCGCTCTGCAGCTCCGGCAGGGCAGAGGAGCCGCCAGTTCTCGGCAGGTTTGACCATTTTATTTTTTTATTACTATTTTTTTAGTATTTGGAGTGAGTTCGTTATTCTTATTTTTATTTGGATGCTTGGATTTCTCTCCGTGGATTTCTCTCTCTGCTCTCATCTGCTCCTCAAGAGGAGAAAGATGGGGAAAGACAGGGTTTCTCTCCCCCTCCCTCCCCCGCTTTCCTTTTTTTCTTTTTTCTTTCTCTCTGTCTCTCTCTCTTTCTTTTTTCTTTCTTTTTCTTTTCTTTTTTTTTTTTTAACATTTCCCCTGTTTTTGCTTTCCTGGGGCGTTTTTGCAGCTGGGAGGAAGGCTGTCCTGTGCGGTTCCCCCTGGCCGGCCAGCTCCCCATCGTGCTGCAGCGACCCGCTCGCCCTGCTCGCCCCGGCGCTCCGGTGATGGGCGAAAAGCCCGTCCCTCCTCGGCCGCGGAGCGGGCAGCCGCGGAGGCTTGGGTCTCGCCGGCCCCAGTTCCGCCTTAGTCCGTGTCGTCCCCTTTCCCCCTTCGCCTACCCCTCCCCTCCCTCCCCTCCCTTCCCCTGCTCTGGCTCCCCCCTCTCTCCCTTTTGTCATTGGCAACCGCGCGGCGTGCGGGCTCCGGCGCTGTTCTCTCCCCGCCTGCCTTTCTAATTCTCTCGCTTTGTCTGTTTTCCAGGCGATCGCAGGCAGGAACCGCAGTGCCAACGGGGGCGAGAGCCGCCTTCCCGCTTCGCCCCGGGAAGCCACGGAAAAGTCTCTCTCCGGGAAGCCCAGCTCGCCGCCGCCGCCGCCGCCGGAGCCGAGCCGCCGCCGGCGCCCGGAGCCCGGCGCCTGGAGCCCGGAGGCCGCCCGCGCCGCCTCTCGCTCCCTCCCTCCTTCCCTCCCTCCCTCCTGGGGCCCGGCCCCGCCGCAGCAGCCGAGGTCAGCCCGCCGCTTCGCAGTCCGGCCGGGGTCGAGCCGCCGGGCGCTGCGCGGTGCCCGGCCGCCCAGCGGCCTCGGAACCGAGGCGGAGTGGTCCCGCTCCCGAGCGGTGAAAATGGCAACGGGCGTAACAAAAAAGAGCTTAGGCTGCTTTTAAATTTAATTATTATTATTTTTTAATTCTAATCACTTTACTCCTCCCTTCTTCACTCGCGCAGTTCAGTGTAGGCAGGCCAGATGGGCTGCCCAGACCTTCACGGGAAAGGGGCAGGTGCGAGTGAGTTAATTTTTTTTCCCTCTGCTTTACAAAGGAAGATGACACGTCTTGCTCTTTTATTTTTCACCTTCCTCCCCCCGAAACATCCCCCGGCCGAGAGGAGCGGAGGATGCTCTGGGGGCTGCAGGCTCCCACAGTCCGCGCTCGAGCGGAGCGGCAGGACTGGGCAGACGAGGCGGTGAGAGAGGCACTGTCCATCCCAGCTAGGGATACAAAATCAGAGATATCGAGTGGGGGACAGCCAATTCCTGCGCTTAAAATCAGGCTAAAACTCTGGCGAAATTAAAGCAGTAGCCTGGGAGGTGTGTAATAGGCACACGCTTGATTTCTGTTCTTCATTATTCCGTTAAATGCATATTTAACAGCTTCCTGGGCATTGCAAACAACAGATGGGCTAGTAAGAAAACTCAAGCATGAATTACATTAAGCTCAGGCCAGGAAGGGACTAGGGGGGAGGGGAATTACCTTCTTTCGGGGATCAGTTGCTATTTTGTTTCCAGAGAGAGAGAGGGAGGGAGGGAGAGCGCTCCAAGGCTCTGACTCTCCGTGTTCACAGCGGACCTTGATTTAATGTCATACAATTAAGGCACGCGGTGAATGCCAAGAGCGGATCCTCAAGGCAGCATTGCAGATCTTGCTAGAAACATAACATAGCAACAATGAAAACAATAAGTTGAAAATCAAAATGGAGAGACAAAGCAATAAAGATCTCGACAACCACTCACCGAAGGAAACCTAGACTAAATAGGAATCGCAGTCGGAACGGCTCAGCCCCTCGGCGAGGAAAGACCGCTGCCACGGGATAAGCGTCTGGTGGGGCAGTTGTCATCAGCAGGTAATGTGGACATGCTGGAGTACTAGAGCGGTGCGATAGCCGTGGTGTTTTTCAAGGCAGTGGTTGGCCGACCTCTCGCTTTTCTGGGATGGACCATGTAAAGTTGATTAATGGGAAATAAATACGTTTTCTAATATTATCATCGCGAGGATTGTTCATTGCGCATCGTCCAGCCGATAGCTAGCAATGCCGGCCCGGCAATGGCTCCTCCTCTTGAGAGGTTCCTTGACACGGTGCGATCTGGAAGCCGAGGAACGCGGCCGCGAGGGCAGCGGGGGTGCCCGGGGCAGCGGAGCGGTCTGCGGGGCTAGTGCGCGGCGGAGGGGGCCCTGCAGCGGAGCAATGTGCCCGTGGGTAGCTCGTGTGCGCGGAGGAGGGAGAGCAGAGCGACGTGCAGCGTGTGTGCACGGGGAGGGGGGCAGGAAGCAGAGCAATGCGAGAGGGCAGAGTATGTGGCGGGGAGACAGCAGAGCAATGTGCAGGCTTTGTGCACGGGGCCGGGCAGCAGAGCGCTGTGCAAGGGGGGCAGATTATGCACGGGGGGGTGGGAGGGGGCGGAGAGGAGGGGACACCGACAAGGGCAGCGGAGCGGTGTGCAAGGGGACAGCGTGCATGCGCCGCGGGGAGGCACCGGGACGCGGCTTTTGTGGAGGCGGTGAGCGGCGGGGCAGCGGCGGTGCGGGGAGCGGAGCGGGGCCGGAGGGCGGCCGAGGCTGCCGTGCGAGCGGCGGCGGAAGCCTTTGTTGCGCGGCGGAACAAAGGGGGCGGCGGGGCCGGGGCCGGGGCCGGGGCCGGGGCCGGGGCCGGGGCCGGGGCCGGGGCCGGGGCCGGGGCCGGGGCCGGTGCTGTCCCTGGTGCTGGCGGCGGCGCCCAGAGCCCCGCTCCAGCCCGCCGCCCGCCGGGGCCGGAAAGGAAGCGCGTCCCCGGGTGCAAGGGGGTGCCCGTTCCGGAGGCAGCGGCAGTCAGGCGTGGCGGGAGAGGCCCCAGAGAGGGAAAAAGAAAAAAAAAAAGCGGGAGAGAAGCACCCAAACTGGGCTGAAATGCAGGGGAATAAGCAGCGGCCAGAGCAGGGGTGTGGATAGGGCAGGAAAGCCTGTGCCTCTCCCTGCAGAGCCGCTCCCCCGAGGGGATCCCCCGGCAGGTCCCCAGCGCATCTGCCCCGGCGGATCCTGCGGGCAACGCTGCCCCGCCTCCGGTCCGCACCGAAAATAGGCGGGCTTTGAAGCAGATCTCTCGGGGGCTCTGTCCCCCTCCAGTCCCAGTTCCGGCTATCTCCAGGCGGTGCACAGCACTCCGCAGCGGCCCTAATCCTTCACTGCCCGCTATCAACGGCGACTGCAATCAGGCAAGGGCGGGATGCTCTCCAAGACTTAATACGGCAAACCAACGAAATAACAATATTAGTAACATGGACAATAATAATAACAATAATATCCGCCTGCTGTTTGACTGGGCCCTCTTTCTTCTTGTGCTCATCAGAGACCTCTGAGTTCAGTGCATTTTTTGCCAGGGATCGGGCTGTAGATCAGACTCGTCGCCTTCTCTGCAAGAGGATGAAGAGGGAAGTCCCTGTCCCTTCCTCGGCCTCTCGCCTCTGTCTCTCGATTGTAATCGTCCCTGCGTTCAGCGGACGGACGAGGCACACGGGCTGCGCTGTCCTTTTCCTCCAGCCCCTCGAGTTGGGGCAGAGTCTTTCCTGACAGGTTGCCTGCACCGCGTGGCAGTTCTCATTTCTTGCTTTGAGATATAAATATATACATACATACATGTATTTGTATATGTACACACACATATACACACTTGTGTGTGTGTATCTATGCAGCCTCAAATTGTTGAAACTTTTATTCATCATCGCTTCTTGCTTATATTTCCTTTGTAAGATTCACAGTTTTGCAAGATCTAAGGGAAGCTGAGCGGGGAACAGAGAAAAGTCTATCCTTGCCTGCTTGTGTATGTCTGAGCCAGAATGAGCTGCAATCGTGTTTGACTCTTACACAGGTATAAAACGAGGAGGGTTTTTAATTTCAATGAGTACTGAGTGACCTGAAAGACTCATGTAAACTAGTCATAGGATTACAAACGTGAGCTGACTTCCCCTGCATTATGTCCACCACAGCTCACTTTTCGCTTGGAAAGAGGTCTGCAGATACATTATGAATGTTATATTATTCCATAGCAAAAGAGACACAGACAACCAAGCGAAACCGGCAATGCTGATCTCTCAATGTATCCTTTAAAAATATTTCGTAAAGCTTTCTTAAAGAAATGGAACCTTGCTGCCTTCTAAATTGTAGTAGTAATAATAACGGCGGTGATGATGGTGTGGCACATGAGAAACGGATGAAAGAATGATCTAGAGAAGACCCAGGTGCTGGACGCTGCCATCCAGAGCTGTGCGTTTCCCGCCTGATATCATGTTGCTGCCGTGGGAGTACAGAGGTTCTGGTGGTGGTGCTCGAAAGTAACCTGCATTTAATATTCATCACTTTCCTTCCTGCTCTGAAAACGGAATGAAAGCCCTGCTCTCACCAGTTTTTCCTCGGGGCAGCCTGATTTCACCTACTAACTCAATCAAGGCTTCCCACGGGGAGGAGAGGGAGAGCGTTGCCTGCGAGCCCCCTCTGCAGTTAGAAGCGCTAAGACTTTTTTTCTGCTTTTTTTTTTCCACCCCTTTTTCAAATGATCCCTCCCCGGAGGCGCCGAGTAGAGCCCGGCCCCTGCAGGGGCAGCTCCGCGGCGCTGCCCGGGGCGAGGCCGCTCTGCCCCGGGGCCCCGGAACGCTCCGCTCCGCTCCGCTTCGCTCCGGCCGCCGCCGCCGCCGCCGCCGCCGCCGCCGCCGCCGCCGGGCTCGCGGTGCCCCCTGGCGGCCGCCTCGGGGAGCGCTGCGGCCCCGGGTCTCGGCAGCCGCGCTCCGGGCACGGCGGTATTAACGCTTTAGAAGTAACATGAAGAGTTAAAAATAAGCTTTGACCTGGCGACATTAAACGTACGCAAGTATTTTTTAAAGTAGTGTGTGAAAAGGTAAGCCTGCCCACTGCGCAGCTGTGAAGGCTGCCCCTCTCGTGTAAATTCAGTGCTACAGAATATCACTTGTGACATGAAAATACTAAGGGAAATGGGGTACTGCTTGCTTATTGTGGCTGTTGAGCCACACTGGGGTGGCAGGAAGGGATATTCCCACTGTCTTCTCTCTGGAATGGGCAGACCTCTGTTTGGTAATCAGCTCACTGATTTCACCCAGGGAAAAACGATCCTGCATATGGCAAGAAGTACAATCAAGGTATTGCCCAGTTAGAGAGACAAGCCAGCCTTCTCCAAAATGTTAAAATGGACCTTTGATTCAGCTTACAAATCAGAATGATTAAATGACAACATTTCATTTCGTTTCACATGTGCTCCTATATTCAAGGCAGTGACGAAGAAAGGTGCAGAGCACAGGTAAGCGCAGCGATAAGTAAAGCAAGCTCTCTGGCCGAACAGGCGCTCTCCCACTGCCTGCGCCCCACAGCAGCTTCCCCCAGAACAGGATCTTCCCAGCCACCTCCACCAAGAGATGCAGAGGAGAAGCACCACATCCTGGGCTGCAAGGCCTAGCACGTGACTGTGGCTGCCGCAGCGCAAGGAAGGGTATGAACCAACCAGCAAGGTATGACATGAGATTCACTTCACACTCTGCACAAACTTCCTTTCATTTCTTTTATATTATTTAGCTCCTTTGATATTGATAAATTACCACAATAACAATGTAGTGAGATAACAGCAGATAGTAATTTGCACTCTAACATAATTTTCTCTTAACCAGGTACTGCTAAATAGCATGGTGGGAATAGAGTAATAGAGTACAGTACTTCATAAAATTAAATATTTTTGTGTCTGAAGCAGCCCTAAAAAAATCTGACTACTCTAGAGAAGTACCACAATCAGAAAACAGGGGCAAAATATCAAATTTGAAATATACTGTTGCTATAAAATATTTGAAAATGTAGCTTCAAGTCAATGTGATTTACTGTTAGCACCAGGAAGCCACCAAATTAACCTCATGCACTGTTGATGCAAAGGTTGTTTTACAATTCACTGTGTTAAAGTAATTCTGTGTATTAAACTGTGACAATACAAGGTGCTTGTTAAATAATACTATCTTAAATACAGACATAATACTTGTATAAAGGTATTTAAAACCTAACATAAGATTATTAACTCAGTTACTAATAGCATTTTGTGTTTTGTACAAGACAATACAAGATGAAATATTCTATTAACTGAAGTGTACCTTTAAACTGATCTTAATGAATGGAGCAGGTAAAGATGTTAGAGAGCAAGTCAATAGCATTCCTGCCTTGGCAATTACAGCAAAGAAATACAGAATTCTCTGAGAATACCTTTACAGTGCCTGGAATGGGGAAAAGCTTAACATACATAGGTCTTTCCTACTTTGGAGGGTTATGGCACACCACTGTTACATGTCTTTTTATAAGACACTTGAGTGAAACAGCTTTTCTGTATTTTCTGAACCTAAAATTTCCCCCATAGAGCATTCACATATCACTAACTAGATATATTAGAGGTATTTAAAGTATTTTGGGCCATTCAAAGATCTATACTTCGATTTACAGTTGCGCATTCAGAGTACAAGGCAATCAACTGAGAAAATGTTTCCCAGTGAGCACACGGGTCACTAAAAAGCTCTTACGTTCAAACTATTGCTTTTCAAACCTGATTAAGAATTTTTCACTATTCATTCTTTGTTTGGGACATATATGTTCATTCTGCTAATGGCAAAAGAAAAGGAGCAGATATGATAGAAAAATTAGAAGTACCTCCTTTATATTTTCTACCATACATACTTTTCAGGTAATCTGATATACTGAGTGAAGTCCCTTAAAAATCAAGGGCACAGCTTCCTCCAAATTAACAAAATTGGGATATCTTTTACTTCTGTTAAACTGAACAAAATAATAAAAAAAGATTATTTGGCCTTCACTAATTAAAGCAATAATTAGTGAGATTTTGACCCATTTTAAAGGTTTATAGTTCTTCATCTCTGTTGTGTACAAGATTCTGAAGACCATGTATAATCAGAATAAGTAATTTCCTCAGGGAAAAAAATTAAATCAGAGGGTTTTTTTTCACCTTTGCATTTCTTTTGCTCAATTTCAAACAAGTTAAACGTCAGATTCTCAACCTCAGCTGAAATAATGAAAGCAGATATAGGTTTCAAGTCGCAGGTATTTAAGAAATCCTTAGAAATCCTGACTTTCCAACCAATCAGGTAAAAAGAAGGTAGTGTTGATTTTAAGGTGGTCAGTATAAAATCAAAACAACATATATGCCTGTTCAGATAGGTCTTCTGCACTTACATGTTCAAAAGCATGGATTTATTAGTAAAACACTGCTCATTTAAAACCAAGGGCAAGGTTCAAATATGCACAGTGATGATTTGACATATGTAACACACAATACATGTTTAAAAATAAATTCCATCTTTCCCCATACTAAGTCTTGCTTTAGGATGTCACTGAAGCATGTACTTCAGTCCTCGCCTACACACAAGTCCCGCAGTTATATACACAGTGTAAGTACCTACATGAGCTCAAAGCTCCCATGACTCACAGGATATGGAAGATGCTTGGACATTGTTGAACCCATTTGAGCTGAAATTTCATGTGTGTCAAACTACTCACTTGGGTAATAGGTATGACCAAGGACACTGTTCACATTAGATACATAATGCAGTCAATTAAATACTGCCAGAGGGATTTGGTACCCTTCCTAATACTATATACACATTAAATAGAGTGGTAATGCTGCATTAAGGTTATGAGATGAAACATGCAATAGCAGCAGTGGTCCAGAAATGTTTTTCCCTACCTGCCAAAAAGTTAAAACTTCTGGAATATTTTACAAAAAATAACAGAATGACTTTATCGAAACAAAGAAACAGACTGAAACATTTTGAAAGAATGTGGACGATCACACTCTGGAATTAATAGGAATACTTCATGTTATAAGTTAGGAGTGCAGTGGCTTGAGGCAGTGGGAGAAAAAAGATTTGGGGTATCTTCTGATTGTAGAATATCTGTAAATCAAATGTGTAATATACCCCTGGAAAAAAAAAAAGTCAATGAGATCCTATTACAGAAAATTATTTTATGCTAGAAGCAGAAGAGACTTCATTGGGAATATTACATAAAGTCAGATCAGATCACTCATAATCAGGAAAAGGGCTGCTAGTACAGCGAAGGGAAAGGAAAACCTCCAGCCTGTGAGGTGATCAGAAGAACCTCATTTCTTAGTTCAGCAAAATGAAGTCAAGGGGGAGGTATGGTGACTCTTTGTAAATACTTACTAGAAAACAATATCAGATTAAGTAAAGAACTAGCTATGCTGAAGGACAGGGTTAGCACAATTACTTACCATGAATAAATTTAACGTAATCTAAGCATGAGGGGAGGTAAAATCATAAACAGTCTTTTCATAAGATCAGTGGATAAAAAAAACAATTTCAAGAGTGAGTGACTGAACTCATTTACTAGGAAGATCCTGTAGTTTTTACATGATGAAATCTCTCTCAAAAAAAAAAAAAAAAAAAGGAAAAAAATCAGAACAGGTTTCGGCTTTAATCAAGCAAAATATTTTGTTCAGACAGTTTCAAAGTGTTTGTCTTAGACTTCCACATACATTTACTAGCTCTAAGTCTATGAAAATTCTAAAATAAAAATTTGTCTTGAAAGAAGGAAAGAAAGAGGGAAGAAGGAGAAGAAGAGAGAGAGAAAGAATAAATAAGAAAAAGAGAGAGAGAAAGAGAAAGAAAGAGAGGGAAAGAAAAGAAGGAAAGAAAAAAAGAGCGAAAGGGAGAATGGAGAAGACTGAAGACTGAAGAATGAAGAAGAATGAAGAATGAAGAAGGGAATGGAAAGAAAGCAAAAAAACAAAAAAGGGAGCAAGAAAGGGAGAAGGAGAGAGAAATATTTTCAAATAAAAGAAATTCACAACAAGGTGTTTCGACATATTTTCTTCAGATTATTTTTGAGTTGGTTATTTTTCATAATTTACTGTTTCACTATTTGGTTTTAATGAATCAGCATTTTTTCTACAATAAATATTTGTTAAAAAATTCTAATCACTGCTACACAAAAAAAAACCCCTCTGTTCTTTGAAATGTTCCTTCAGTCATTATGCATTACTTGCATAATATGATAGACTTCAGTATGTGGATGTGTAGGCTTACAAGAACAGAAAACAAGTCTATAATATAGCTCAGTTAACATTGCTGGAATTAAATTCCAGTTTTATATTCTCTGAATCAAGGGATTCAAAAGCTTTTTTTTATTGATTTTTCTGATTTTAAGCAAAGAGATAAAAAATGCACAGATAATTAGTTTGTAGATTTTGAGGACTGAGAGAAGAACACTTAAGAGGACTTATATCCTACTAACTGCACAAAGAACCACAGCTCTTGGAAGTTCATGATTAAATGCAGGTATGAATTTTGATTTTTTTTTTTTTATGTCTGCATAGTGATTTTCACACAGGCATATAGAGACTTACAATGAATATATGTATAAATGAATACACCCCAAATTTTAACTATACTAATATGAATCCATTTTCAAACAATTAGCAGTTCACACAGGCTTGTTACATTATAATCAAGTTTCAACAGCACATAACCTAACTTCCATGTGAAAAATGCTTTTCTTAATTTCCCCCAATTTTTGAGCCAAAGCAAGCCTTGAAAAAAATAATCTAAAGTTGCAAAACTTTGAGAAAATCATAAATACAGGAAAACAAGTGGTTAGAACCGAAAACACCTCACTGCTTTTACCATCTTAGTCTACAAGCACTGCTGTGGGTGCCAGATGTAACACATGAGCCCGCAACATGAAGGATATTCTACATCCCATAGGGGGATGTGAAGGAGCAAGGAAGAAAGACCACCCAAACTAATCTGCAAGGAAACAGGAGCAGTGCTGGGAATATTAGGGGAACACAGAAGCTGGTTGTTTAGTAGAAAGAACCCAATGGCCCTGACTAGAAATGAGGATTGAGATACATTACAAAGTCAAGCGAAGAGAAACAAATCTGCAACTTCAGAAGTTTGTACTGCAATGCAGAGAAGCACAGAAAGAAAAGAGCCAAATAGTTCAAAAAAGCAACAGAACTGTGAAAATAATGTAAAAAAGTTTGTTTAATTTATAATGTGCTTGCTTCAATTGTATGCTTACCTGTTTATGTTCAGCTTAAGATATTTGTGCAAGCAGGTTTGTTTCAACAAAAAATTAATGTTTCTGGGCAAACACAAAAACAATGAAACCTTTAGGTCTGATGCCAGTGTTCTGGTTGAATATATTTAAACATCAGAGCAGATGCTCAAACTCACTAATTCATCAGATCAGAGAGCAAAAATTCCCTCCAACCAGCAAGAACTCAAACAGGGCTCAGACGGATAAGGAATGCCTTCAAAGAGGTGCTTTATGGTAAAAACTGAAACGTCCACTGAACACATTAGAGGAAGTTGTGTCTGTTCGTACACGTTGAACACAGGAAAATATTTCCTCTTTCAGCCGCATGCGTTAAGATGAAGGACAAAAGAGATGGAGAGAGAGGATAAACCTTGAGCGCCAGGGCTGCAATTTCAGCCTGAAGCATGCCATGAAGAAGGGTACAGGAAAGTATTCTAAGGAACAGGAAGAAAAATCCTTCCTTCTGTTTATATACAAGGGTGAATAAAACTGGAAGATCTGGAATTTAGAAGGCCAGTAAAGAAGGAGAGCAAGAGTTGAATCCAGGCAGGAAAAGGCACAAACAACTGCAGTAACAGAGTTCTATGGAACAATTGTAAATGCCAGAGATAAATCAGAATAGCTTTATAAACAATTGAGAAAGATCCTTTGAAATTCTTCTGTAAAATACCTATAGAATGAGCAGTAGAAAAGCTGGCTTTCAGTCTGCCAGAATTATACAGATACATTAAACTATTGTGTTATATACACATATAATTAATTCAACACAAATCGATGTAATGGACAATGGTATTGCATAAGATCTCTCTATATACTCATTTCTGAAAAGCAAGACCGAACCTCCCCACACATCCCATGTTTCTCTATTGTGTTTCAGAGCTTCATGCCAGGGAATACAGCGTCTACACTTTCATTCATTTTAGAAACCATCCCACTCTCAGCCACTACTCTCCTGGCTGAGAATGACAGGATGGGATTTTAACAATCAACACTGCTCAGCTAAGGAGTAAAGTTGTGCAAAATGAACTTTTTGCCCATATTTGAGATGGGTTTGAGCTGAAATGCCTGAATTACACACAGAGTTGCTGTGTCCTCCTATCCCTAGAGAGAGCCAACACCTTTAGAAAGTGGTTCCAGCAGGAGGAAAGGATTAGCAGGAGTGATACGAACAGATCATATTTTCTGAAGATTCTGAAAAAAAGCAGGCATCTTGAAAGCTGGTTTAGCAGAACTGATCTTCATCCTCTTTCAGTTTGCCCAACAGTGAGAGAAAGTCTACTAAAATAGGTATTCTTACAGGGTCAAAAATTGCCTGAGCCCTCCCAAAGCAAGCAGCTTCAGAAAAATAAAACCCTGAAAAACACACAGCAAAAATATAATGACCAAGAGGACTAAAGAAAAGTGTTTTGATATTCCTAATGTAAAAATCTTGTATATTCTGGCTTGTGAATATGAAGCTTTTAAAAGGTATCTGAAAAGATCATAATTTATGGGAAAAATCTGTATTTCTAAAGAGATCACAGCTCTGTTGGCAAGATCTTAGTTTAATATTTCGACATAGCATCTCCAGGATGCCCAGCTACAGAAATAAGAAAAAAGTCATTTTAAGAAGTTTACTTACCCACTTTTTTTTTTTTTTTTCTCTCTCTGAATATGATGAAATAGGCTTACCTACCCTTGGAGGGCTCGGGAAGAAAGACTGCCACATGAGGCCCACAGAGCTAAGTCAGTGGTCTCAGACAAAGGAATTGCTAGACAGCTGGCATCTAAAATTGACAATATTTATAACCTCTCATCTAACGGCTGGTTCTCACCATGGAGAACTCCAAAGATAGCAACTTGCTGGTAAACCCACATGTCAGGACTGGCACTGTAGACTTGCAGGACTACTGATCTGAAATGCCTGAGATTTGCCTACACCATCAGGAGTGGATGAGCACTATGTCACACAGCCATTCAGTGGGTTGTGTTCCATATGCCAGGGTTTGGGAAGCACTAGGACAGGATATTTAATTTCCACCTAAAGTTTCTCAGTTCCTAAACTAAGAAAGCAGTGACCGCTGTGGTACTGGTTATTGCAGAAGCTCTGTCATTGGAACTGATTAAGAACAAATCAGACCAAGTATTTATGCAGGTCAAGCACTGGCAGGGCAAGCAAATGACATTACAAAAATGTCATTTTCAGGATCTAATTCCTGTGTTTCTATCCAGTGCTCTCTGCTACTTATATGATGCCCCTCTGTTTATAGCAATGTAGGGACAGTAGGGACTGCTTAAACAATGTATGGGCAATTATCCAAAGCCACACATTTTCTAAATTCTGCATGGGCAGAGATGGAGCTTAAGAGTTCTGTAGGGATCAGAGCTGCTAACGAACTTCTAAGAACGACTCTAGGGATGGGATGTGCATAATGAGAAAATCTAGATATTCAATGCAATGAACTCTCCCAATTTAGCAGCAGTCTATGTAAATTAAATTTGTACTTAATACTTATTACCATGCACTCCACTTTAGACCTTCTCATGAAATAGCACAGGGAGAAATCAGGTAGCCTGCATTTTTTTTTCCTTTTTTGTTATTAATGTGTCTGAAAGTAGTTCAGAAAGGGGAGACCTGGAAAACTTTGTTAAGCACATTGCTGGGAAGTACTATTATGTAACCAAATCTTCCTGTCAACTCCTCCTTCTTCAGGCTGCAGCATCATGTCTGCAAGCTATATGTTCATTTATTCCCATAAGTTACATTTAAACATCATATACATCTCTGTGTGTGTGTGTGTGTGTGTGTGTGTGTGTGTATATGCATGTATGTATCTATAAACACACACATGCACATATAATACAGCTATTAAACCCAGGGGGGACTACAGAAGCTTTAAAATACTGGAATTAACAAAGAAGAAAAGGAAAAAAATCTTCCAGAATACTTTATTCTGCGTTCTCTTTGATTGCTCCTTTGACAAAACTAAAAGTGCTTCCAATACATTTAATTTACTGAAGTCTGAAGATATCTTTGGTGTTTACCGTTAGTTCTAATCTGGTTCCTTTATTACTGAATCAGTTCTAAAAAACATCTCTGTTCAGGAAAGCATTTAAGTATATACTTCAGTACATTCTTAAAGGTAAGTGACTTCCTGAATTAGCCTAATAATTCAAAGTAGTATTTATAAATACTTCTTAATAAACATTTACATTTGATATGTGCTCACAATGTTGTGCTGCTCTCCTGTTTCTCACGTTTCTCATCTTATACTACTAAGCCAAATAGCAGATATGGAAAGATGGCTTCAGGTTTTTGATAGTTGAGGCTTGAGATGGCTTCGAAGGGCCTCATTTTCTGAAGTGCACCACTTCAGAAAATCAGGTTCATTATGGAAGAGTTTCCCTCTGAGGACCCTGCATTAGTAATTATTTTGGAAATCTTGACCTACTCTTCTAGGCAAACCATTATATCCATAGCAACGTACAACTCAGCTTCCAGTTTGCCACAATGGTTTTGCAAACAGTGACTGTACTCTGAATAGCTGTTGGATCTAATCACAACCGGCAGGTACATGTGAACCTGTATATGTACACGTGTGTGTGTGCCAGGTACAAACGGATGTTTGCCTGCACAGACTCTCAGGGAAGGAGTGTCCTCCCTTCCCACAGACACAGCCACACAAGGCTATCTGAATGTCAACAGAGATGCTTCCAGGACACTATCCACCCCTTCCCCTTCCTTTCTGCAAAAAAATTCAACAACAGGACAAATCCTGTGACCAAGCGCATCAGCAGCACAGTGCAAGGGCTGCAGCAACAGTCCAGGCTGCGGCCAGCCCAGAACTGGAGGAGGATCGAAACCACCGACCTCCCAGGCTGACTCCCACCCGAATGAGCCTGAGGTACACAGGGTACAGTGCTCGATACTATTGTCTTGCTGCCAGTGGCAGGGTGAGGGCACTTTTGCTTTCTCCCTCAAAGCTCCCAGACACACACTCCCACTCTCCTATCATCTCTCAGCTGTGGAGCTGCCACGGGACTCTCCTGTTTGAGGGACCACTCATAACTTGCAGGATTACTGCGAAACCCTTTTTTTTTCCTGATATGGTTCACCAAATAGTGCCACAGCGAGTTTCCTTCAGGCTGCTTGCACAGCTGAAAGAAAAGCACAAGGAAGGATAAGCAGCAGCGAACAGTGTCAGGCGATGGGGAAGAGGCCAATGCTAACATTGAGAAAAGGCACATAGGACTTCATTAATTATTAATTAAAATACTTTATTAATTATTTAAGCTTGATAACTGGTCACACTTTACAATAGTTCAGGAACAATCCATAAACTCCAAGTTATTCTTAAGCGGCAGAATTTAATAAATGTATTCAGAAAAACAGGGCTTAATTCACAAGTGGACAGAAGGGAAAAGGTCTGAATGCACTGTGTATGTTAATCTAATGCACTCTGCTTACCACACAAAAGGGATTTATTCTCTCTCTAGATTTTTAGCTTTATAATGGCAGTGGTGATCTCAGGGACATCCCTAGTTGACTTCAGAATTTTTGGTATAAATATATTAGCTTAATATAGTGGGGCTGACCAGAAAATAAGTTTTGCAAAGAAAAAACTGCTAAAATTTCAAAAATCAGGGCTTGATTCATATCAAAGAAAAAATCAGATTTCTAATTCTTTTCTGGGGGGAAGAGGGGCCACAATACACACATCCATGCACACACAAGAGAGCAAAAGACATCCCTTTCCTCCCCATACTCCTTTTTAAGCTCCCATTCAAAATCAGATCAGCCCTGTGGTCAGACCAGCCACATCAGGGAAAAACACCTGGATGTCAAATTCTACCTTGGCAGAAATTTCCCTGGCTCCTTGCCAAACTTCCTACTAAAGTTTTCTCAAAAGCAGCACAGCCTCTTCCCCATCAGCAGTGAAAAAAAGAAACATGCTGTTACAGTCCACGGCTAGTCGAATGCTGCAGCTACTCGTGTAGCCTCTCCTGCTATGAGGGCAGCATTTGGCACGTTCTTGTCTCTTGAGAAATTGCATTTAGTTTGTGAGAACGCCACTAAAGTAGGCCACAAAAATGGCACTTCTAGTACACATTAACAGAAATCCCAAGCTTAAGATTTTAAAGATTATGTTGATCAAATATTCCTCCTATACACATGAAACTGAAAGTTGCTATAAGGACTGCTGTACATCAAAGCTCTATTAAATGTGCTGTTACAATAAATAAGTAAATTACTGACGTGGTTTTATTCAGAATACTGCAGAAGACATGAGTTACACTGGGCATATTTTCAAGCCCATTATCAAAAGTGTCAATCATGTCATGTCTAACACAGATCCTGCAACATTATAATTTAAGCAAATATAGATATGTTATAAGGAATAAAGATTTTTAAATTAAAGTTTTAAAATTTTCTTTGTTAGACTTAGTTCCCCACAGGGAGTAATCTATTTTGGACATGTCTTTTAGGGATGAACCTCCTCCCAGAGGTGTCTGTCTCTATTCACTCTAGAAGAAGATCTAACTCAGTCTGGTTGTTTTTTTGGCAGTTAATGTTTGGCAGGATAGATCCCAGGTTTTCCTAGCCCCTATTCCCAGGGTTACTTCTCAATCTAAAATATGTAAGATTCAGGGCCATTACACTAGGCACAAACATACAGAAAGAAACAGTTAACTCCAGAGCCAGAAGCTTATCACATCTTCTAGCACAGTTTCTAAGCTGACAGACCTGTCTTTGCTGCTTTACAGACTTTTATTGAGATCTAGTCTTTGCAGATAGTGATAGGACAAAAACAATGTTCTTGGTCTTACATTCACAGCACTTTCCTCAGAGAAATTATGTCTTTTCCAGGTTTAAATAAATAAAACAGGATTCAATCTATGAATTTCAGATGATTAAAACACAACTGCTTATTTTCTGCAACAGGGAGCGGATTTTTCAGATTATGCACATAGCTAAAAAATACAAATTTTGTCATTCACATCCACAATCAGTAAGGAAACCTAGCAAAAGCTGTTATGTTTCAGTTACACAAGTGTGTTAAATTATACAGTCAACTGACATCTGGCATGAGCTATAAATTGTTTCAAAATTTCTTTTAGAAAGATTATTATATTATTATTAATTTGCTGGTTATGTCAAGGCACATCACACATAAGCACACAGAGAGCATTCCTGAAATTATTCAACATTTTCACACCAAATAAGACCCACAGAACCAGCAGAAATAATTTCAGAGAAAGATACTAGCAGGTTATGCAGCCCTGGCGGATATTGCCTTCAACATATTCACTTCAATCAGTCTTCAAGAGTAAAATACAAGAAACTTTTTTAAACAATGTCTTTGTAGCATATTCTTGACTATCATAAATTAGGCTCGGAGGCTAAGCTTTCATTTGCAATTTATATTCACTAAACAACAAAGCATTTAGAAAAAAATACAGTATTTTTTCCTTATTTTCTAATAATTCAAAGCCATCCCTTAGGATATCAGGTTCAATTAAGGAGCATAGAGAACAGCTGAAGCATTTAAGCATGTTTTATAACACAAAGCTCCTTTCTGGGTTTTCTGTGGTTCTTCAAAATATCTAGCTAGGAAAATTCTTTCATTAATATTTCAATGCAAACTTTCTGTAATCATTCAGAACATAAAACATAGGGTTAAATTCAGCAACCTTTTATGAACATGCCTAATTTTCAGGTCATGAGTAGTCCTGCTGAATTTATTGTAATGTTTATTTTAAAAAACTGGTGATAATAATTTTTACCTTAAAACCAGAGGCTTTTCACCCAGAGCCCCTCAGCTGCAAGAACAAAAAGTCAGGCACTCAAAGAAGTTAGATATGCCAGAATTATGGTTATCTGGAAGCTTCATTTCATCTGCCTGGTGCATATGCATGACAGCACCATCATGAAAAGATTCCATTAAATCTTTTTCCGACAAAGGAGGTGCCAAGAGTTCAACTCAACAAGTGGTTGGACACTTTGTAGCATTTGCCAGCCAACTCTATGCACCACTGAGTACAATTTCTTATGAATATAGAAAACATATTCATTTAAATAAATAAAGGATTATTAACTCTCTTTTACCCAGCAACTCAAAATCTCATTTCCAGAAATATCATATTTGAGGATTTGCTTTAATAAAGGAATACCAGAGTTAGTAAGAGGTGTCAACTTACAGAATGAAAGCAGCACAGTAACGAAGATCTCTCTCTGTACTCTGACATTGTTTTTTTCAAAATAAGGGGTGTTTGAACTGATCTTTCATTGACTCCCCACGGTTTTTGCTTTGGATTTAACAGAGAGATGGTGAAGAGCTTAAGGCTGCAAAAAAAAAAGCCTTCAGAACTGGCATAACTCAGCATAACACATGCAGAAACATCTGCCTGAATTTGCAGAAAATGTGAAACCATGCCCTAAGAGTGGATAAATCCCATTCAGTTTAACAGAAACCAAATCAGCAACTAGCAATGGCACTTCAAAGTGCATTTTTCACTCTTTTGTCAAAATGTGGGGAAAAAGGAAAAAATATATTTCATGTAGCTCTTTTCCAAACAGTCGGAAGTGCAAAACGCAAGTGGGACGGTCAACAAGATGCACATACTACATATATGTGTTTGGGGAAACTATTAAGCAGTTGAGCCCCAGTGGGTTTATCCACATCACCTACTTGAGGAAAATGCAGATGTCTACATTAGAGGCTTTTGGTTGGCCCCAAGGGTCACTGTCTTTCTTGCTTAACTCCACAGTGAACTTAGCTTGATCTGATTTAGCTATGTCTAAATTAGCGCATATCACAGCCTGATAGGAGTGAGACAGCTGGAGCTGAGACTCCAGCATCCACTCTGAATGTTTTTTGGGGGAGTTGCATCAGTCTAGCTCTAATCTGCTCCTGTGGTCTGGATGCCTTAGCAGTTGTAGCACGCTATGTGTGTTTAGTGCATGAGCACATCTTCTGTGCTCCTTCCATATGGATGTGTCACTCTCATCCAAAGAAAAGCCAGTTCATGTGCTCTGAGACCACTCTGTGGTATGGACCAAAGCATGGTAAATCCAGATCAAAACTCCTGACCCAGACTAAAGTGCTAGACAGAGACACCTGTCACATGGCCTGTCAAAAGGCTGGGAGCAAGCAAGGAAATATTTTGACATTATGAACGTAGTCTTTGGCTTTTAACTTTATATCTTCTGAATCATACTTAAATAAATTGCCTAATGCAGTCTAAACTAGATGCTGTGACCTTTTTGATGGATGTGTAGGGGAATGAAGATTGATTTCATGCTTCTGGAAGCTTTTGACACACTGCCCTAGTATCAAACAGGCACACAGGCTCATGGGCTGCATGCTCCTTTTCAGATGACCCAGACATAAAAGATTGATATTGAGTGATGTCTCGTCATGAGGCAACGGATGTGAATGTCCACCTGCACAGATCGGTTGCCAGATAGGGCCAAAAGTACTAGTATAGAGATGAACAGAAGTGGATTTAGTATGCAAGGTTCCCTAAATGACAAGGCAGGTGAGAAAACTTTCTATGAAAATATATTCATAGAAAGTGCTGATTCTAAGGCTGAAAACTTAGCTCTAGGACACTTTCAGCTTTCGGACTGCCCTGTGAAATGAGCTCACAGCTGGCGCGGCGAATGGAAAAAAAAAAAAAAAAAAAGCTGAATCGCTAAATGTTGCCGGCTCGGTTTGGGGCAGGTAGGAGGCAGGGGCAGCGGCGGTGCGCCGGGGCCGCGGCTGGGCGTCCCGGGCCCGCGTGTCTCCTTCCCCCCGCCGGCCCCGCGCTGCCGGCCCCGCTACCAGCCCGGTCGCGTGGTGCCATCTAGTGACCGGCGCCGTCACACCCGGCTCGGCTCGGTTCGGCTCGGCTCGGCTCGACGCAGCGCGGCTTCCCTGCACAGCCAGGCGCGCCCCCCACGACCCAGCCTTCTGGAAAGCTTTTTAATTTGACTTGATGCGATTAATCCCAGTACATAATTTGATGACCCCCTCAGCCCAGGGCCGGTCCCACCCAGCTCTTTCTAGGGGTGCACAGGGAGAGCGAGGCCAGGGCCTGGCTGCCCCCCAAACACCCCTGCTGCCACTGAATGGGGCACAGCGCCCGGGCACAGCAGGACCACCTGGGCACCCGCGTTTTAAAGAGTTTCTTGGGGACTGAAGTGGCGTAAGTTTGCTCTCTATGTCCACGCGGCTCGTGCGAGTTCCTGACCAGGTTTATCTAGTCACCTTGCACATTGCAGCTCCTCAAAGTCAACTTAAACCCCTGCCTGCCTCATGCTGCAGGAATAGGATGGAGGGGGGAAAAGGGGGAAGCCACAGAGTCAAATTACATGTTCTAATCTGTGTGAAAATATCAACAGCTCCTGGACATCTACATCTGCAATTTCTATTCAAATCAATGATTATCTTTTACTACTGGGAGGGAAAAAAATTGCAGTGGCACCCAAAATCAGGCTACAAACAAGGTATGTAGGGAAGTCTACAAAAATTAAAGGAGCTCCCCAAAATAACCTTTATCTCGCTGAAAACATACACACAAACATCCCTTAGAAACTAAGTGGCAGGGGACAAAGGCAAGACAGTCCAGTACTTTATTCAGCAGCTAGATAATGTGATTAGCTACTAGCCCCAGAACAGCTGTAGAGCCAGAGATAACCAGGCTCAGAACAATTATACAAATTAATATGACCCAGGACTGAAGCACAGGATACTTCAGATGGAAGTGTGGGAGTAGGCAATGGTAATAAAAAGGATTTATCTGCAAGGGTTTAATGACATGTTTATACAGCTCTGGCTATGCCTGTTAGTTTCTCATACAGACAAACTTCTGAAGACAAGTTTTTCTTACTAGAGTTCTTGAACACTTTTGTAGCATGCTGAGTGATATAGAAATCAAAATACAGTCAATCAAAAATATCCCAAACCTATGAGCCGGAGTCATAAGCCTAAGGCCATAGGCTTATCCTGGAATAAGCCTAAAAACAGTGAGACATTAATCAGGACTTTAGTTTATCAACTGTCTGAGATTTTATGTCGGTAGGATTTACATTTTCAAACCACAATTCAGCTGTTTATTTACTTTTAAATGAAGAATTAGATTCTCCTATATTCATGTGATGTTAGGAGCTGGGGCTTTTTAAAGGAAAAAAAATCTTCAAAAACCACAAGAGTTCTTAATACTAGTTTTACTTAAAAAATCAGGAATAGGGCAATAAAGTTAGTTATTTAGTTAATTTTAAACTCTACAGGAGTTTAAAATTGTCAGTCCATTACCCCATGCACTCAGGAAACCCTTTCAACTTGTTCTTAGATAAACACCAAAATAGCCACACTTCACAGTAATTTTCAATGAAGTTTTATAACATTTTCCCTTTGCCTGGCTGTCAGCAGCCAGTATGCATCCAGCAGCAGGCAAATACATTGAGAGAAGAAGGCAAAATTAGAGAGTCATGGAGAACTGAGAACTCAGCAGCTGTTTCCCCTTGAATTATCTACTTAGGAGCCCCTTCTCTGCATGCTTGACACGGGAACAAAAGCGTCTGCCTTCCCTCCTCCCAGCCGTGGCTGACAACCTATGACAGACTATCTGGCAGATCTGCAGATCCATTACTGGCTTACTGGGAAGGCTCAGGAGACATCTACGTTGCCACTTTCAGGCAGGGTCCTACACCTGCTAAAAGGGTGGATAATTCCCATTCGGGATCCTTCATGAAATGCCCTCTTGGGATTTCTGTATGTTTTATTTAGTATTTTCATGCCAAGTTGCTCAAATGACTGTACAAGGAAATCAAACATGTCTCTATCACTTGAGGGACACATCTCCCGAGATCACCATTCAGGACCCTTCAAACTGTCCTGTCTTTCACACACAGCTCATCTCTCAACTGGTGATGAAGGGTGACCTCTTTTGGCACTTTCTTCATCTGATCTGGACAACCCTGGAGTACGCATGAGTTCACTTCCTGCAGCTCTCCATCCTGATTGACACTTTGTTGCATCAACTGGATCCTCCCCTGGAGATATGAAGGCTTTGTCGTATGTTGACAAACCCTATTGTTCAACAAAGCAACCTGAGTTTTATTCTGAAAGATATGCTTTGTCTTGGCCAGCATAATTAGCATGAGTAATGGCTTTTCTGGGTAAAACTCTGCTTTATATTCAAAGTTTTTCCAAAGCAGCAAATGTATCCATGGTCATTTCCAGTCCTTAGCTTTGAAACTGGAGGAATATTCTTTTATGTGCAATGTTATTTTGTTGTTTGTAAAACCTGCTTTGTAAGTACATAAAGAGAAGTGGACCAAAGTCTTGTAATGTTGTACAGTCATTAATACTGCCCAAGGATGAACATTCACTTGAGAAGATTAGGGGAACAATACAAGATGTGAAAACATTAGTCATTAGCAACCAGAGGAGATTATAGAGCTCAGGGAAATTGCCAGCTATTTGAAAGAAGTTAAACTACCATGTTTTTTCACTTTTAATAACCTGAGAGACCCTCATGCAAAAAACAAAGGCACATTTTGCATAGTTCATCTCACTGGCTCTGTGATGGTGTTTGGCCTTTTCAGCAGAAATTAAAGTTTGACTGGGAATTTGAGTACAAGACACCTTCCATGGATGCCCACAGGAAGACAAAGTTGGTCATACAGACAGCCAAGAGTCAGCTTGCAAGGCTGACTTCGCCCTACCTGGCAAAGTTAGACTCCTGCCATATTCACAGCTAAGCAACAGATAGAATAGCAAGTGATTTGCCAGAAAATAAGGATTCTGCTTCTCCAGATATATTTACATCCAGAAGAGCATATAAAAAGCAAATAAGAGTAAACCAAACTTAGCAGACAGCCTACTCTAACAAGGACCTGAGAGCAATATATACAGGTGAGTAGATTTGGGTTCAACTAAATAGTCACACAAAACTGCACATTAATATTAGTCCACCAAGCTTCTTTATTTATTATTATTATTATTATTATTACTATTATTTTAGAGGGCTTCAATCTCAACAGTAGGGATTCAGAAAGGTAAGTCTAGGCCTAAGTTTCCAGAAGTATTTCTGATTTTGGGTCGCTCAGCTTTTAGATATTCTTGTATGAGCACCTTTTAAGGTCTTTAGCACCAGTGGGCCCTTTAGGGGAAAAAAAAAGACTCTTGAGGTAGACACTCAAAACTGACTGTGGATACACAGTCACCATCACATTCGACTAATTTATCTGTTCTCACGATTAACTCTGCACTAAACTATGCTGTTTTTAAACATCCTGAAACATACTGTCCCAACAAAAGAGCCCAAGCCCAGGCATTGGATTATACATAAAAAGCCAATGATCTCAACCTACCTGTTCTCTACCAGGAAACAGGGAGGGTTGAAGTTCACCTCCAACTTGTGCTGTAACATTCTGCTTGAACAGTTCACCCCAGGGACATCTTGACTTCCTTTTACCTTTCTTTTGTGTGTGTTTTTCATGTTCAGATGAAATGTCAGGCTCCTATTTTAAGCTGCAGTTTATGCAAGATGAAGCTTTCAGTTAACCACACAACATTCGAAAAGGCAGAATCGAGGAGGATTCCAGGTTTTTGTCCTAGATGCCCCCCTTCACTTATTTAATCAAGTCTGTAAAAAGAAAGTTCACAATGTGATAACTATGTTCATTTTGGTCACACCCCACCCAACCATATGCTGTTGTTTTTTAGCACACATGGAATTTTTGCACACTAGCAATATGTTGGAGCTTTTGGGGTTTTAAGTGCTGAAATTAAATTACTTCTGGTGCGAAAACTGAAACCACCTCCAGCAACATGCAAGAATTTCTGAAGTTGTTGCATTTTCCACAATATTTTGGGTGTGGAATAGAGGAGGCGTAACTCTTCCATAATGTTCTCTTAGATCAGTTTATACTGCAGAGATACTTTGGCTAACTCACTTAGGACACATCTATACAGCATATTGCAGTGCTACATTAGCGTGGTGCAGCTTTAGAGATAATTAGTCCTGTTGAAGACAAGCATTGTGCAATGCAGACAAATCCAAAGAAGAAGCAGTAACATAGCAACATTTTGCTCAAGATTGTTTGATTAAAACATACAAGCAAAAAAAAAAAAAAAAGACAGCTACAAGTTGCTTATTCAAATATCCTGAATTCCATGTTTGTTTTGCATAAATAAGGTAATTTATGATAAAAGCATCAAACGAAAATGCATTTTTTTTAGTGCATCATCTACAGCTTAAACATCCTTATATATTTCAAAGAAGTAAGAAGCAGAACTAGTACTGCAATTCACTCCTCCTTCAAATGCAAAGCTTTGAGCATCCAAGAATGTGAACAAGCCATTCCTTGTTGCAAAGTGGCTGCCATATTTAGCTTAAAGGTATTAATTCCTCCTCAGTGGGAACTGCTGGAAACTGGGAATTTACAAAATCAGATTTAAGTATCTGCATTTTTTTATATTTTGCATATGTTGATAAGAGGGAAAAATCTCTGAGTTATAGAGCTGCTACTGCTGGTACTGGTATATATTTGCTACATGTAAAATATACTCTATTGTTGCATTTAAAATTTTTAATCAGTCAATCAGGCACTATATTCAGGTTACTTATTATTTATAGATCCAATTACATATATCCAAGCATCTCACAATCTCTAATGTACTTATCAAAGTAACACCTCAGAGATGCATTCAGCAAGCAGTCTAGGCCAGAGAAAGAAACACAAAACATGATTCCCATTTCCTGAGCTGAGTCCCTAAGTCTGGGCCAATCTTCCCTCCAGATGGGAGACACGCTGCAGTAGAAGGCTGCCACAGTGCTTAACTTCTAACACACACAGAGAAAATATTTTGTCTCATGAGACTGTAGTGCCTCTCATTTGAGTCCACCCATTTTGGGTTGCACAGGAACATCCCTCTTGCTCTGCCACCCCAGCACCTCCCCTTCATCTTTGATAACCACCACACACAAAGAGCACCTTGATATTTCCACCAAAAGAGACTTGAACCATTTCCCCAGGCTCTAGCTGCTTAAAGCCAGCTAACCTGCATGTTAGATAATCTCACTGCCCAGAAGAAGTCATGTTTCCTTCCCCCTCTTTCCAAGCCCTCTCCAGCCAAGTGGACTGCTCTGGTCTACTGCTCGTTCTCTCTTTCTCAACAGAAAATTGCAAAGGGCATATTCTCTCAGTAACATGGGGCATATTCTCTCAGTAACATATGGATTTCTGCCTCTACCATGCTGATCTCCCTCTTGTTCTGCTGTATACACAAGACCCAATTTTTCTTTCTGTATTTGAGCCTTCTGCTTCCCCCTTCTTTGTGTAACACCTGCAGCAAGCTAGGCGGTTGCTTAATTTCTAATTTTCTTTGGACATGTTGCTCCCTCCCTTCTCTTCAATAAGCCCATTTCTCCTAGCTTATTTCAGCTTCACAAAGTTAAAAGCTTCCTAGCTTTATTATAGCAGTGCTTTTGCTCCAGACAAAACCCAGGGTCCTGTTATACCAAGTACTTCACAAGTTTATACAGAGATGGTCTTTCAATCTGAGCCATCACAAAACTGAGCACCTCAGGCCTCCCATGCAGACAAAATTTCCATTCTGCTCACAACCCCACATAACTTCCCTCAAAAGCTACCCAGATTGTAAGGAGTCAGGATTGGTGTTGCAATTATATTGCTTCTTGACTTTTTATCAATTACTGTTATTATTTTATTATTTATTAACAGGCTTTTTTTTTCCTTTTTTTTTCCCCCAGTTTCTGCCTTGACAATACATCATGCTGTAAAACAGAATATTTTTGAAGTCACCAATGGCAATTCCCTTGAAATCATTCAAAGAGCAACAAGGGAAAGAAGAAATGAGTTAAAATAAATAAATAAAGAAAGAAAGCTTGAATGCAGAGCCACAGGAGTTGGCTAGGGAGGTTTCAGTAACTGATATGGTGCAAACCTAAATCTTTGACACTGCTGGCATTGTACCATTTAAGGAATCAGCAATAAGTGAAAACATTTCATGGGAGCTTCCAATAAGAATTCCAAACTGAATCTCATTTTCACTGCATTTGGATCCCTTCTGTCTTTCTTTTCATAATGGTTGAAGCATTGAAGCATTCCTAGCCTCAAAAACACTCTCCAAAAGTGTATTTTAAATTGGGAATACTTGCACTTCAATGACAGTGAAATTAAGAATTATTGTCAGCCAAATTTCCATATGCCACAGAGTCAAAAAATACAGAACCCATTTGCAGTTCATAGACAAATTGTGAACTGGAAAAAAGAAAAATAATTTATGTCTGTTGGGAGCTATTCACTTACAGTAACTCAAAATACTTATAGTAGATAAAGGAAGGTGTCATTTTCACCAGTCTGAAAAAAGGCAGTATGCTCCAGGTAAAACTTTCATCACACTCTGTGGAGTATGAGTTTTTTTAAGGTGGCAAATAAAACCTTTTCTCCCCAAAACAAATCTTAAGTCAAAGCTTTCTCACAGAAGCTCAGATACTATATAGCTACTTCTCTGTCTCAAACACCCACAGCTGTATATTCTTTAGAACAAAAAATCGCACCAGCCTCTCTTAATGTTCCCCTATCATCATGAACCAGCAGGAATCAGTGTGCAGCTCTGGGCAGGTTGGTAACACCTGCTCAGGAGGGTCAGGAAAATTCTGGCATCCTGTTGGACATCTAAGAAAACATGTGCATGGATTTCAAGTGTTTTTCAGGCCCTGGAACATTATTTTATTGGATTCTAAATATAAATATTTATTATGATTTGTGGTTTCAAGCAAGCAGCATTCTGCACTGGCATGTTACAGAGCCAAAGGAAGGCCTATTGATGATATGGCATATCTTCCCTCCATTTGAATGTTCAGAAGTACCTTTGAACAATTAGGCATAAGACTATATTTCCTAAATTTGCATAAAATGAGAATCACACAGATGGACAACACATGCTTCCCATAAGTCCAGTGTGAAAATTACTCTATCACTTGTCGTTGTACCCAATCTTTCCACATTTCTGGCAATTCACATCTTAAACAAACAAGAATTGTGACAAGCAAAACAGATGGTCTCTCCTCCTCCTTCCTAAAAAGTTCCAAAGGCACATTTTCCAAAATTCTTGCTTTATAATGGTGCTGTTCTACTTGTCACAGCAGTTTTGAAAGAACTTTCAGTAACACACAAATAGCAGGCCTCAGCCTCATTCACACTGAGGTCCTGCCCAGGAGTGCAAAGGATCCACACAGGGAATGCGATAAAGCCCCCAGATCTTCCAGGTGAGTTTAAAGAGGTGTCAGCCAAGCCATTTAAAGTAGACTTGCTTTACAAAGACTAAGCATGCTGATTCCGTTTCCTTCTCCAACCATAAACGAGGCTATTAATTGGCATTTTGTGTCAGCTCATTATTGAGTGTGGGGTAGCTTTATCAAGCCTACATATTTGCAAAGGAAAGAATGTCCTGCAATGAAGGGACTTCCCAGTCAGTGGTACATAAGCCCCTTCATTGGGAACGTTCACAATGGATATACTGCTAAGAATGCCTTTGTGTGCCATTGTGGTCTTACAGCATATCAACCATCTCATCCCTCTTTTCTCTCCACTCCATGTGATCTTCTGCTCAAATGCACCAACTATGGCTACAGTCATCCATCTCCTGCTGTGCAGTGTTTAGAAAGATGGTACAGGCAAATACACCTTACAAGAATTACAAAGACATGGACCACCATATGCCAGCAACTTATGAACGGGCGATGCTGGGCAAAAAATGTCAAGTATTCAGAAATCTTTGAGGAACACATAAACAAAGCCCTCAAAACAGAATGAAAGGTAAGTAATGGCAATATACAAGAGGCTGAAAAAATATGACCGAGAGCGTAACCTGGTTCTGTCTCTAAGCAACACAGCCTGAAAAAGTAACTCTTTATTTCATAAGAAACAAGTATTCATAAACAATACAGCCATCCTCAAATCATGCCGCTAACCTCCTCAGTCTTTGCAATATCATTCCAGAGTTTCTCTCAGCCTATACAGTTATGTGAATACATTCTGTCAGCATCTGAATAAATCAGACTTACAAGAAGAGTTGCTTCCATATCTTTTCATTGCTCCAGTTGAAGCTGTTCCACTGTGCAAAGAAAAAGGAAATCAAAATTCAGTGAGCCAGAAAGACAGCATATGAACAAGCAGGAGTAAGAAGTCATTGGTTAAGGTATTTCTATAGGGATAGTAAGTGTGCATCCCACCAAAACCAGACATGAACCTGGCTCTTCTACCTGCTGTGTATGTTCTCCCACCATGAGTCTATTATAGAAAAGGTGAGCATCATTATCATCACCTTAAAGAAAGCAACTGTGTCAGCTGCATTTTGAGAGAAGTCTGATCCTGCCAGAGTATATCAGGTGGTGTCTGAAAACACCTACTTAAGAAGCCTCTCAGCCAAGTTAGAGGGAAGAAAATCTATTTACTAAACACCATAAAGAATTGGGCATGACTGAGAGGCCGGTGGTGGCCCTCATCAGGCACAGAGAGGCAGCTCTGGGACTCGCTTGTAGCAGGTTAGCAAATATTTTTCCCAGACTTTAATTTCAGGCTTATGTGCCTCAGGGACTGTCTTAGGTGTCTCACTTTGGCTCTAACACTTGTTTAAAGGCTGTGTATTAAATTCTCTACCCAGGAGACAAAGGGAAGGCTACATATCCTGCATTAAAGCAATGGCAAGCTTTGCAGTTAAGTGCATACGGCTACCTCTGTGAACTCTCTTACTCGTACACTGCAAGTTTTCATCCTTCCTACTACAGACTTGGAAGTGTGCTTTTTTCAGTAAGGGTTATACGCATAAATTGAGATGCTTCTGAGTATGAAAAGCACACAGTAAAAATGCATACTTAATGCAGAGTATATTGTATAACAGATAGAGTGCCAGTAAAACTTTTCTTGTATTTGTAGGCCACCCAAAGTCACTGTGAAGTTAGCTCCATAATTAACTGACTGGACAGCACCTAAGGCTGTTTTCCTTATTGAAAGGAAACAGAGAGTACACAGACTCTGACTAATGATCAGGATCTGCCACTCTCACTTACACCAAATATTATTTCACTTCCCAAATCGTCTCTTTAGTTTTAGTTGACCAGGTCAAGACATCATTAAATTAAGTTGAGCAGTAATTTATGCCAAAATAGTCCCACTGGTATTACTGGACTATTTCTAGAATAAATTGTTGTTCGTATTTATCTCTGCTATTGTTCTGTTCTCCTAAACAATGAAGAACAGAGAAGTCATATCATATTAAAATGCATAACAAAGACAAGTCTTTTCTGAAATGTTTATAAAGTTACCTTTATTTAAATATATGCAATAAATATCTCTGTCTATAGCGGGTAAATATGTACCTATAGCAATAGGTCAAGGTAGATCTACATTCGTATGTAATTCCAATTTTTAAAATCTTCTAATTCTTCCAATGTTTATACTGTCATATTAATGGCCATCAGTATATAGAAACAAAAGAAAAGATTTCACATTTATATTTAAGATTGTCTCACTATTCAAAAAATAATATAAGTCATGTTAACATACTCATGTTTGTTAAAGGTACAGTCCAGAGTGTAACTGCGCTGCCATTTTCCACATTGCACCTTGGCAATATATTCTGATCCTACTTTGAAGTAATCACGAAAAGCTCATCCAGTCTCCATACCCACCCAGCTTGTTGCACTTTCTGCTTTACACTTACAGTAAAACTACATCTATACTGCAGAGTCGGGACAAACTGTTCATCTGCTTCAGCTGAATTTAAAACTAGTCAAGGCATCTCTGTAGCACTCTAGAGAACAGACATCTTCTAAGTATGCAAATTAATCTAAATATGAACAATGTTTTTTCTGATGAGAAACCTCTTTCTAGGCCTGTGGCCAAAACAAGAATACATTTTGTGTGTCACAAATGGTCCTGGACTGTGAAGTGTGGACAAAACCAGAAACTTGTTAGTAAATGATACATATAGTTTATCTGCTGACCAGCTCCTTCTGGGGACTTGGATCCCTCCATTATCATCAGGTGCAAGAGGAATCCGGTATAAGCAGGAAAAGTGTAATTACTACACACGAATTAAAGGTATCTATGCACAACTTCTGCCTCTCAGCTAGCAAGTATTTCTGAAGTGGAATCTTGTAGGCAAAAAGCAGGGAGCCCCAGAAATACCTCGTCCATTTGCCATGTTACCTTCTGATGACCAAAACTGCTAATGCAAGAGCATCTTTGCTAGCTTCAAAGCTCCACATCTCTCCTGATACATGTGCAGGAATCTGCCTGGCTTGTAGTGACTTGAGGGCATTACATTGTGAAGAAATAGCATAGACCAAGTTCTTTAAAACTAGCCCCCTCAGTCTGGCAAATTTTCACTTGCAGCCACCCCCAGCAACCATTCAAAACTGCCAGGTGGCTCCATCTTGCCAGCAAGATGATTTGGCAGAGATTTTCAAATGAAGCAATTCAAAGTGAAAATCATCTGCCCTTTCCAAACAGAACTGTCTAAAACATTTGATTAGATTTCAATCCAAAATAGATATTTTTTCCATTCAAATTAAGGGACTGCAAAAAAAGCCATTTTTGTCCTATCCTATCTGGCTGATCATCCCTCTTTGTGGTATTTCTACATGTTATCTTTGCTCAGGTTTAGGTTATGTAATGGAAACTGGCAGGATACGCTGTAAATAGGAATCATATTTTGGTAATCTTGGTAAATAGGAATTATGTATTAATAAAAACTCTTTTGAGCCAGAATGTACATCAGCCCTCAACTTCCTGCCATGTGGTATCTCAGCAGCAGCAGCCAGACTTACTAATAGGAAAAACTGGTACTGACTGCTAAATGTGGTGGTTGAGAGGCTGCTAACAAAATTATTTTTGATTATAAAATATTGAATAGTGAAAAATGAAACTCAACTAGTTTTATAAAGCTTCTGATGTCAGAAAGACTTCCAGTCTTGAAACTGTTCTAAGATCCTATTGTTATGCTTTTTAGTACCAAATCATTTTATTCCTGTGTTGAAGACAACTTTTCATTTGGGAACTTGATTTTATTTACACCAGGAAGCGCTAAAGAGTTTTAAAAAGTCAACATCAAAACACATTTTAATTGACCTGACATCATTGCCTTTGTTTGTTTTTCCGGGTTGGTTTGTTGAGTGGTTGAGGGGATTGAATGGGAGTTGGCGAAAACTTTAAAAGGTACAACTTCTCATCCTGTTTTAAACTTTGAAAAATGTCAAAAACCTTCACAAGATGAGGAATCAATTTCCTAGGCAGTTCTAGGTTAGCACACTGTAGAGAGATGCAGAATTTTTTTGCTGAAGGAGATGGGCTTGGAGGGAAATATAGCTCCGATCTGCTGATCATTCCTGACATCGCTTTGTGAGAGGAAACCTCAGAAGCAACTCAGAGGTATTCAGAGGATCTGGGGCGGCCACAACAATGCTCTGAGGGAGGAATGGAGGGAGAGAGGAATGGAGGGAGGACAAGGGGAGATAAGCAGGGAGCAGACTTAGGCTGGACACTTCTCAATTCTTTGCACCCATCCTCTGTTCTGGGACTCTCTGAGGATGTGGCTGTGTCCTGTGTCCTGTGTCCAGAGTCCATAGGCTATAATACATAATATATATATATAATATATATATATATATATAATGCTATACCATTTGACAGGAGAGACAACTTTGGTTGTTTCCTGGATATTAACTAGTTACATAGCAGAAAAAATATTTCAAAGGATAAAAAACATGTCCAGTTTTAAAACAGAAATCATAATACTTCAAACTGCCAAATTTAAGAACAGACAGTATTTAGGACTAGCAGTTACGTGAATCTTTTAAGTATACTAATGTTAACCCCTGTAACTTACATTGTACTTTAACAAGAAGCTCTCTCAGAGATTTTTAAATTACTGCCATAGCTCAAAGCCCTGTTAATTACCACATAGCCAAAAATTTCAATTTAAAAATACAGGAAGTCAAACATAACATGCAAGAGAACATGCTCAGGGTAGATCAGTCTTTTCACCAGAAGATGGCTGCCTGGACAATAAGAGCCAGTTTCTCCACTTCCATTGCCAACTGCCATCAGCTGTAAGGTGCTAAATATCTTTTATCAGCACTAGCTAAAAGTTACCAAGGCATACAGGTTATCCCACAATACCACTCTTTGTCCCAAGGTCCAAGTCCTCTGGGGTGGTCCTCTCAGTCTTGGACTTGGTCCTTGGTCCTCTGGGTCAAGCCTCTTGGTGCCCAAGCTAGAGGGGTTCCTTGGAGCCTGCCAACCCCTCTGAGAGCAAAGTTGCCCCACAGTGCTCTGGTTGTGTGCTCAGGTGGCTCTGGAGTTGGCTCCCACCTTGGCCCCACTGCCCTGGGAAATGCCAGAAGAGCCTTGTGTGCACACGCAGCCTTCAGAAAAAGGACCACCATAAACAGCAAGGAGGAGATATAAAATCCCCTCTGGGAATCCCACAAGATATCCAGCCACCAACAACAGTCCAGCCACCAAGCCTAACTCAACAACAGTGCAGTAATCCTTGCTACCTTCTCCCACCTTCACAGCCTATAGCAGGGACCCTATAGCAGGGAAAGACCCCTCTCAAGCCTTCAATTCTAGTCCTTTGCCACCTTTCTTCACCCCTAAGGAGAAGTATCCTCCTGTGCATTTGTCAAATCAGACCTCCTGCCTTTTTACCAGAGAGGCCCTGGGAGGAAGGCCTGCTGGACTCACCCTCATGCCCCTTCAGACTTGACCACTCTCAACGCATTGGCCTCTGTCATTTGCACCATTGTTTACCTACCCTGACGTGTCACAGATCAGCGATGTCACTGCACACACCTGCACTGGGCAGTCACCTGGGTAGGTTAGACACACCATATATATATATCATCATTTTGTTCCTGCCTTTGTGCATGCAGGCATTGCACAGCTGTGAGACCTTGTGACAGGGGCAAAGAGGATTACGAGGCAGATTTCATGCATTCTTTTCCAATAACTGCAAGCTGACCTTCTGTGCCATCTCAGAAGAGGCCACTTTAGCTCCTTTACTCAGCTACCTACCTATAAAACACGGCTAACCATGCCTAGCGGATTCACTACAGACCAAACATTATTAGGTGGAATTCATGCTCTTACAAGGATCATTTCTGCAATCCATAGTGCCGAAGTATTAGAGATTTACAAGGCTTTTCCCATGCTACAAGGCAAAAAGTATAATTAGTTCAACATCACCATCATAGTTTTCACAATTACCGTAACACTCAAAAACATCTTCATAGTTATTTTAAGGCCAGTAGTGAGCTCTCTGGGCTTGTCCTCTTGCATAACAGTTTGTAATTTTTTTCCAGTGATTCCTCCACCAAACCCTCTCATCTGTGGTTTAGATGTAATAATTCCCATCTTTTGTGACTTGTGCTTTTCAAGGGGAGATGTGGACTTCTGTCAAGCCTCTGGGCAATAAATCTGCCTTTTTAAGTTCTCCTTTGAGACCTCTTAGAAGCAGTCCATAGAGACCAACAGTCTCTTGATTAAATTGATTAGAGCTTATTGTACTCACTCCTTCAACTATTTGCATTCTCCTCTCTCCAAAGGGCTGACTATCTCCTCTCACACAGGCAACCCTGCAGAGAGCAGCAGAACTTCACACCCTGTGTGATCTTTAAGCTATGGTGGGGGGAGTGGAGAGGGAGATTTTGCCCACCACTGGTATAAGTGTGCCACCCTCTGGATAGTGGTCTGAATCACCTTTTCCAGACTGCACCAAAATCTTGAGATAAATCTCAGTGGAGACAGTGGGTAGACCGGAACCAAAAGCCATCTGCATGCATGTAATACCGAGTCCTGCTTAGTCCAACTAGAAAAAAAATGAAACTTTTGTGTTATTAGCTCTATGACCCACTGCTGAAAACAGACCTGATCCTGTGCCATCAGGCACTGTAATTCATTTTCAGATACTGATTTTGACATACAGAAATCTATGTAATCTACTTTTACCCTTGGATGTTTCTCCTTCCCATTGCACACACTGCAGCCAGCAAAGACACATGAGCTCTAGCACCACCCCATTCAGAAGATGGCAAGGCTTTCTCCAGTAAGGTCCTGTTTGTGTAATTCAATTTGCTGCTTCTCAATTGATCAATCTGTCAGTTTTAAGACTTATGGTTTGCTTCAGCTCTTATCTCTGTCTAGGAGAAAGAAGCTAGATAGTGCTGTGCAACAGTAGGGTCAGTCTCTTTTGCAGATTGCACAGGCTATTTTGGACGTTATCTTGCACTAACAAGCAGATCTTTCACAAAGCACATCAAGCCAAAATGTATGCTCGGGTATAGAGCAGGAGGCCACAAGAGAGCCCTAATGAAAGTACACTGAGCCTCCAGGTGGGGGGCCAACTGATGGGAAAACCCTTCCTATCACAGAAATAGACCTGCAGTCTAACAGCATCTCTCTCTCTCCTCTCCTCTCCTGTTAGCTCATGGCCCTAAAATTCATAAACTCATTAAACTGACTATAAGTTTTATTATTTGTCACAGTGTTCCCAAGCCAGGCCAGGCCAGGCCAGGCTATTTCTTCTTGAATGAAAACTCTAGATTTTTGTTATTAGGGCCTCATAATGGCATCTTACTCACACTTCTTGGAAGCAGTTTGCCTTAGTGGGCAATTTTATAAGTGATCAGATTTATAATGAGCCAAAATGTGATGAAAGCGCTGCATAAACCCAGTTAAAATTGAAAGTCTGCAATTCTAGAACAGCCTCATCTAGTGTTTGATAGATGAGGAAAAGAAGAAAGGCAAAGAGATCCCTGCAGAAGAGAGCTTTGTTAGAAGCATTTGTACTCACTGGACTGTAAATCAACCAACAGCCAATTCTTAGGAAAGCAGAAGCTGTCTTCTCACAATTAGGCTGTGAGATTAAAAATCATGTTAAAAGAAAATTAAAGCTAGAAAATCCAAGCACTCCAAGGAAGAAAGCTGCCTGTTCAAATTTCATCCAAACATTTTGTATGAAAGCACTGTGAAATGAAATACTCTACCACATGAGCACATATTGTGACACGGCCATAACATCGCATCCCAGGCCTATCCAGTGTGCAGGTTGGCTGATGTGCATACTCTTATTCAACCTTTCTGTGTGCTTTCTTTTCAAGGATGGCTCAGGCATTATTTGCAGTGCCACAGCTTCTTTTACCAAGTATAAAGTTATTCATTACCTCCTGGAAGTTTCTGTGATGATGTCATTTCGCAACGAGTGATCCACAGTCATTATGAATTTGCCTCATCAGTATGGCCCTGAGCTGAGACAAGGACACTTCACAGAAGGGAAGCTGAAGCACAGGGATATTAGGGTCCACTTTAGTTGATTGTCCTTTAACACAATTTGAGACAGGTGATTTTCCAGTATTCAGCATTGTACAACATGATACAGCAAAGAAAAGAGAATTTTGGTGTGTTTGGCTCATGCAGCATAGCATTTAAGCTCTATAGCAGAGATGGAGATCCCATCTTGTTGCCCAAGAGACATTTCTTAGGTGAGAGTTTTCCTGAAATGCAGTAGTGACTGCTATAACTGTCTTTTCATATTAACAGACTTCCAAACAGTCCACACTTCAATATTTTGTCTGTGTAGTTGCAAAAGCTGAAAGTGCAGAAAAAAGGGCATATGCCTGCAAAGGACTTACTGCTTGTTTAAATGGTGTCTCCAGTAAAAGAGCTCACCAAGCACCCAAGAAGCCATTCCAGCACAGAAGAGTATCCTTAGGACATAACAGAGACAGTCAGTAAACAGGGTAGGGTTCTCTCATCTCACAGTCCCAGAATAATCCTAAGAAATAGTCTAGGGTCCTGTCTATTCTTTTCTGCTCTCGAGAAACAAACAGCATGTAACAGCAGCACCAAGAACACCATTTGAACTGCCTGCATAACTTCTTATCAATAAAATACAGCTGCCTCTTCCTTAATTTACCAGCCAGTTTATGCTGTGCCATCAGTGAGTTGCTTAACAAGACACAGCTCTTTTGTAGTACACATGTTGCAAAGCAAAGCTTCCTTTTCAGCAAGATCAAATTTCTTCTCTTTTAGTCTCTGGATGGAATTTGATCTATTAGATATTGAGGATCTTCTTCGAGTTAAACCAGGGCCAGGAAGATTTGCCTTATTTTTTTCTTTTAACACTGCTGCAGGATCAAGTGAAAAGGCTAAGCACGCTCTATGTCAAAAGATTATTCAGTGTCTGACACTTAGTGGTCAAAGTCTAGTACTGCAGTTATGTTCAGGCTGCAGAAATCAGTTCTGCCTCAAAGTAGCCCAATTCAAAAGTGACCCATCGCATTTCGTACACCAATAGAAATATAAAAGGACACACGATCTACCCTTTTAGTAGGCTATTAGCATGCATTTTAAGCTATGGGATAAACACAGAATAAAAACTAGGGTTTCAATTAGGGGAAACTGAAGAGAGGGTAGAGAATCAAAACACTAATTTAACACAAATTTAATTATTTCAGAATTAATTAAAGCATTTCTGCTTGATCATAAACTGTTAAAACATTGATTTTTTTGTATTTTTGTGCCTTGAAAAATGCCAACCACACTGTTGGCATATTTTAATAAAACTCTGTGATGGTTTAAGCCTGCTACTTTTGCAAATTAAAGAAAAAAAGTATTAAATGCAAAGTTAATTCCTCCCAAAACCATTATCTACATGCAAAAGTTGAAGTCAGATTAATTCAAAATAAGCTGTGAATAAAAAACAGATACAGCTAAGAATTACTAATAGACTTCATCAAAATATTTAACTTGCTGCAAGAGAAACCAGAATGTCACAGTATATTACTTTAGGGTACACAGTGAAATCTACTCTAGCATAAAATGATGAAAAAGAATATTTTAAGATATAAAACAAATAAAGATGTCCCCCAAAGGCCTCACATGTATCAGAACAGTTTAGACTTTCTGCTTTGTATCCACAAACACATTCAAGACAGCAGAAGATCAGCCAGAGGTGACAGAGATGAGTAGCTCATCTTCTGAGAATATTAGCTACACTGCTACATTAGCTACAAAAACTGGTGTGACTTAACCACTCTAGCCCTTGTGAGTAACCTTGGCTGATGTGGTGAGGATCAGAAGTACAGGTTCAATACTACAGATTCATGATCTCCTATAAACTCTTACAAGGAAAGAGCAGCACAAAGTAAGAGACATTATTCAGTACCCTCTAATGTCACATTAGGAGCAGGGGTTATAAATCATCTAAGAAACAGAGATTAAAAAGAGACTGTAACTGAACGTAGGTGATTTAGGTGAAGTCCTATAACCTCCCATTGCATAGCAAGGAATAGGATTTGTTCAGAGCTGTAGAAGCTTGTCGAGGAGAGACATTCTAATAAGACCATAGGAGATATCAAAAAGGAGCTCAAAATCAGAGATAACTCTGGTCATCTGCTCCTTGAGCTTATGGCCTAGAATATTCTGAGTTACCTTCAGAATGTTCATAGCTTGGTTTTGAATCCAAGCCATGTATATGTCAAAAATTCTTTGTATCTGTCCAAAAAAGTCCATATTTCTTTGAGCAACAGGAAGCTCAGAAATCAGAAATCAAACTGGTCATGGCATTTTCAGCAGAAACAAATATACTACCAAATATACAAATATACTACCTACCCTGAATGGGGCAGGGGCCCTGGTGACAAAAGACAGTTTTTACTGGTTAGATTTGTGTTCAGGAATCCCAGGCCCCTGAGATTAGAGGGGAAGTTTGGAGCAATGAAGACTTACCCTCAGTGGAGGAGGAGCAGGTTAGGGAACATTTAAACAAATTGGACACACAAGTCCATGGGACCTGATGGGATGCACCTACAAGTGCTGAAGAAGCTGGATGATGTCACTGCAAGGCCAGTCTCAATTATCTTTAGAAGGCTGTGATGACTAGGAGAGGTTCGTGAGGACTGGAAGAAAACAAATGTTAGTTCTGTCTTCTAGAAGGAGGATCCAGAGAACTAAAGGCCAGTCAGCCTCACCTCAGTCCCAGGGATGGTGTTGGAGCAAATAATCTGGGAAGGTCTTTCCAAACATGTGAAGGACAAGATGTCTGGGAGTAATCAGCATGGATTTATCAAGGGGAAATCATGCTCGACCAATCCGATAGCTATCTACGATGAGATTACCAGCTTGGTGGATGTGGGGAAAGTGGTGGATGTTGTTTTTCTTGACTTCAGTAAGGCTTTCAGCACCGTCTCTTGTAACATCCTCATTGACAAATTGATGAAGTACAGACTAGATAAGTGAGGACAGTGAGTTGGGTTGAAAACTAGCTGAACTGCTGGGTTCAGAGAGTTGTGATCAGTAGCATGAAGTCTAGCTGGAGGCTAGTCACTAGTGGTGTACCGCAGGGGTCAATGCTGTTTAATCTCTTCATTAATGACCTGGATGATGGGACAGAGTGCACCCTCAGCAAGTTTGCAGATGATACAGAACCGAGAGGAGTGGCTGATATACCAGATGTTTGCTCTGCCATTTAGAGGGACCTTGACAAGCTGTAAAAATGGGCAGAGAGGAACCTGATGAAGTTTAACAAAGGGAAGTGCCAAGTCCTGCTCCTGGGGAGGAATAACCCCATACACCAGTACAGACTGGGGGCCAACTGGCTGGAAAGCAGCTTGGCAGGAAAGGATCTGGGAGTTCTGGAGGACAACAAGTTGAGCATGAGCTAGCAATGCACCCTCATGGAAAAGAAGGCCAACAGCCCCTTGGGCTGCATTAAGAAAAGCATTACCAGCAGGTCAAGGGAGGTCATCCTTCCCCTCCACTTAGTACTGGTAAGACACATCTGGTGTGCTGTGTCCAGCTCTGGGCTCCCCAGTATAAGACACATGGATTTACTCGAGCAAGTCCAGCGAAGGGCCACAAAGATGTTTAAGGGATTCGAGTATCTGAAATACTGGGACAGACTGACAGAGGGACTGTTCAGCCTGGAGAAGAGAAGGCTCAGGGGGATCCTATCAATATGTATAAATATCTGATGGAGGGAATTAAAGAAGACAGAGCCAGGCTCTCCTCAGTGGTGTCCAGTGACAGGAAGAGAGGCAATGAGTATAGATTGAAATACAGAAATTCCTCTTAAATGTAAGAAAACTTTTTACTGTGAGGATGGTCAAAGAATGGAACAGGTTGCCCAGAGAGGTTGTGGAGTCTCCATCCTTGGAGATATTCAGAACCCAACTGGACACAGTCCTGGGCAGTCTGCTCTAGCTGACCCTGCATGAGCAGGAGGAGTCGGACTAGATGATCTGGACTAGATCTGCAGAGGCCCCTTCCAACCTCAACTGTTCTATGATTCTGTGAAATCTGGCTCTAGCTTCACTCTGACAATGAACTTAACACAATCCTATTGTAATTACAGTGCTTGAAAGGCATTTAATCAAGCCCAGAACAAAAAAAAAGTTACAAGAGGTCCTGCAAAAAGGTTTGTTCTTCTTAACCCAGGAGCTCCCAAGGATGCCAACACAGAAAAAAAAAAAAAAAAGATTTTTTTCTGGAGCAGTTCTGAGTATCTTCTGGATCCTGAAGAGAGGATTCAGAGCATCAAAGTTAGGCTTTCCTTGAATAATGCTCTAAAGCGTCTTTGTCTTCACTGGCTATGTAAAAAGCTTAGGATGAGTGGCCCCTAACCTCGTCAAGCAAGGTCAGGCAGACCATGTATGACTAGTGATAAGTCTAATACTTCTGTCTCACAGCCTCACTGTTAAAACTAAGAACTCAGTACCACTTGAAGGAGATGTGTGGCAATGTCTTGACCGACAGTAACTCTTACTGCTACCCCTTATTTTTCACTTTATCTACAGCACGAAATGGAGCAGTTACATGGTAAAAGTTGTTCTGACAGTTATAAAGAATAATGGACGATTTTGGTAAGTGCTGCATACCTTCAAACTCTGACTGGTAAAACTGTTACACTATTCTACAATGTTCTCTGTGTAAGGAACAGATATTACAGAAAAGTTTACAAGGAAAGCTTTACAAATATTATAGAGAATTTTCAAATTTAATCTCAGGACTGTCTGCCATAACCCTCTGCATGTGAAGTCAGATTCTGACCTTCAGAAATCTACCTGTTCTAAGAAAACAATAAAATCCCCCCCCCAAAAAAAAAGTCTTAAAGTCTTTTCCTTAAAAACAAGAAGGACAACAAGTGGCATAAAAACCCTAACTTAAAATGTTACTAGGTAGGACTGATTAAACATTTTCTATTTAAATTTTTTTGATAAAGCAGAGGTGTTCAGGAAAAGTGCTGCTTGCCTCAAAACAAGTCAGATTATGTAATCTGTGGGGTCTCAGGCCTAGGAAATGAAACAGGACTCTATATTGTTAATCCTGGGGAGTATAATTTTGAAGACGAAATTTTGTATTTTGAGGCAAAGAAATAAAATCTGTAATTATTTGAATAAGAGACTTTCTGTGCTCTCACCAAGAAAGTTAAATTATTAAATTGAGAACAAGTGAGATGATGAAAGATAATATCACTTTGCAAGATGTCCTGTTCCCACATACTTAGTGTTAAAATTGCACATACATATGTGCGATAACATGTGCATATACATGTAGTATATCCAATGTATCTAACAGTACAAAACAACCTTCCTCTGCATTAGGACAGAAAATGCTGCCTGCAAATCAGGCTACAGCCTTTCCAGTGGCTGTTTGAAAATAATAAGACTGAAGCTACATCAAAACCTTTAGTTACAAGTTTCCACATCAAGAAAATCAAGACTGCTAAAGTCTGCTGGGGTATCATGGGAATGTGTTTGGAGGATGCTGTTTCACCAGTAGCTTTTCAGCTTGAACTGACATTTCACACTATTCATAGCCATCAGTGTCAGAAACTATATCAGGTTTTACAGCAAAGTTTCTATATTACCCTTAAAGGGTGTCAGTCACTCTGTTCTCGGTGGTTACAGCGGCTCACCAGGCAGCAGGACTCCCAGTGCAATGAAACGTCTGAACAAACACTGATGCTAGACACCAAACCATCTTGACAGCAGCTACACTCCAAGGAGGGCACACTTTTCCCCACACAACTGATGCTTTTCCTCCCTGTGACTGCAATTGCTTCCACTGGAAGTAGGAGTTAGTGTTACTATGGTAGAGTGTTTCTGCTTGTGTTTGTTGAAAGGTGTTTAAGAGTAAGCACAGGGCTGAATGAATGTGTCATCTGCCAGACTTTGTATGCACTGAGTAGAACAGAGGGTAGTTCAAGCTTTGCTTTTAGAGTGTGTTCCATGGTGATTATGGGGTGTTTGACTGGCTGCATCACCTCGTCTCATCTCAATACTTTGTTTTGAATTCTGTCTTTTGGAAGATGAATTCTGAAAAGAGGAGACAAAGGCAAAATCAAAATTTCCAATGATTTTCACACTGGGTCTTACAAATAACAATTGTCCTTATTTCATACACTAGAGGGGATACTCATTTAAAACAGTTTATAGTAGAAGGGATTTCAGGATGCTTCTGTTCCATATTCTACTCTTTTTGTATGGATCCATCTATTTCATCACTGCTTGGACAATGTCAGATGCTTCATCTTTTTATTAGTATCTTTGCTAGGTGTATCATCATCCACCTCAATCTGATAATTAAAACATTGTATAGGTCCCCCAAAAAAACAAAGTATTTTGAGCCTTTCTATGGGAATAATTAGGACCACAGCCATTCCAAAATTCCAGAGTCAGACTTTAGTACTGATGACACTAAAAACTACATACAAAGTTCAAGCTGATTTGAAGTTGATGAGGAACAATGACTAACTACAACCTGAAGGTTTGATAGCAAAGCCCAGTTCCATCACCCGTAAGTAAGACTCAGATTTGACCATATGTGTATATGAGCACCCTTACCCAAGATCACAAAACAGAGATGTGCTTCTAACACTGCTCCAAACAGAAATTTAGCTTTAATCCCCTTGTGGTGATTTTTCCAGAGAGTTGAGTCCTGTAGCTTTCTGCTCACCACAAAGGCCTAAGACAGATCATCCACCAGACCCTTCCCTGATGCAGAGAAGAATAAAGTATATAAGGCCTCTATCATAGCTAATCAGAGGAAGAGAAATAAATAGCTTTTACTCCACAAATAGAAGTGGACTAACTCCAAAAAAATCAGCAAAAGGGAACAATTAACACCCTACACAATGAACAAGCAAGGTAAGTCTTCTTAGGAGCTATCCAACTAGTCAACAGTTCACAGGGATGTTTTTTTCAACATTTTTCACAGAAAAAAAAATTATCTGAGAGGAACAAATGGGAAACAGGAAGATATCCTACTGTCAATCTGGGAAACTTGGGGGCAAAGGTGTAGTTTTTGCTCCTTCACCTCCTGCAAAAATAAAAAGAAGGGAAATGCACCCAAGAAGAAGGAAGGAGTCCAATAGTACCCAAAGTAAGGATGTTGAGTATTGTCTTCTGCAGCTGAACTGCAGCTGAAACATAAGCTCCTTCGGCAAGTCAGATTCCAATTAGGGGTATTCACAGTATATTTTACGGCTGTTAAAAACCCAGAATAGTCTTCAAGAAGTATTTTATTGTGAAAATTCCCCAGCATCTCCAGCGTTTGTATTAGTGGTGTCAAACTCTAGCATTCAAAGAACAGAACAGAAAGTCACAGCGTATGCAAGCTTGAAGGCTTCGGAGGAATTTCCATATGCTTGGGATGCATATGCAGTATTTCTAGAAAAGGAAATTCAGTGTTTTTCTTCTCTCTTCTTTTTGTGATTCTGGCATGAGGGGAACAAGACTTTCATATAGGATTAATTAGGGAGTTGAAGTGATGTCTTCCATGTTTTTTTATACTATTTGCAGCACACTTTTCTCTTTCCCCTCCTTCCTAATGCTACAGATTTACAGGGCTACCAAAAGTAATGAATGACCTGAATTCACCTTTAAATCCCAGGAAGCTTGAACAGCCTGTATCTATTGAAATAACACTGTTATTGCAACAGCTTTGGATAATAAACTCCTAACTGGACTGAGAGAAGTCTAGTCTTCATTGAATACCTCCTCTAATCATCTCAATACAGAACAAGCTGTTTACTTTAACGTTTATTTTCTTGAAACACAACAAGACTTCATTGTTTGAATTACTGCATAAATATGTAGCTTAGAAATAGTCACTGTTGAACATTATTCATGGATGTAGAGGTCTTAAATGATTCAGACTCTGATTCACTCACATCCTCAATAATTATCACCACAAAAGGGAACAGATTTTAAAGAACAGGATGTGAAATTAATGTTCTGAAGAATTTTTAAAACAAAACCTCTACAGATCTTTCTCAAGTTCACCATGAATTGTTACTGACTTCTAATAGCTCAATCAGGAGTCTTTTATTTTAAACAAGCATGAAACATGGATTTTTTTCATGAAAAAGCAAAAGAGAATGGTTAGATAGTTGGAAACTTTTAGACTGATTTTAGATCAGGTTGGAGCTACTGATGCTACACTTCTGCTTTCATGAGAATATATGGGTTTAAAGTCACTGGATTATTTTGTAGAAAGATGAATAACTCAGTCAACATCCATAAGAATCTTCACTTAGCTCTAAGCCAAAGCTTTGGGGAGATCTACTTTAAAATTCTTCAGGACATATACTTGAAAATTAGGACTAAGTTTTTCCTCACTTCTTGGTTTTAATCAGCCCTATGAGATGAATCAGAATATATCTTAAAAAAACCAACTACATGCAATTGTGAGAGCAGCAGACTTGAGATTTGGACTAGATAACTGACAAACATTTCTGTCATCAGGAAAAGCAAATGTGTTCTACAAAAATTAGCTCAAGAGCTCTTTGGAAGTCTTAGATATTTGAACAAACGTTGTGTATTGCAATCTCATTTTAGAACTCCTGACTTTTTGTTAATTAGGCTGTAGCATGTGGCATTACATTTTCTTCGCTCTGTGCTGGTTTTCCATCTTACATTTTCAATCATGTAATCAAGAGTGTTAGCAATACTAGGTGATGTAAATCAACGGCACAGCAAAAGGTAATTTAAGTGAACTGTTTGTATGAACTATTTGATGAATATTCCTAAATAGCAAATACACTTGTGCAGATGAAAATCAACTCACAAACCATTAATGGGTGAAGAAAGGGGCTAACGTTTTGACAAACGTTGTTAGGCAATGCATATTTGTTCAGTTCTTTGTTATTCATTTGAACCTTTGAATGCTTATACAATATGAAGAAGCTTTCTGAATCTGTTGAGGCACGCCCAGATCTACCGGAGTGCTGCCGTAATTAATGTTTGCCTCATAAATATAAGGGATTAATCTGCATAATGAAGTAACTACCTAGCATTTTGGATATTAGCTTGGATCATAAGGAAAACAGCATCACAGTATTTTATCTACTTTTTAAATGCTTTGAGCAGCAGGCTGGGTAAGATGACCCTCAGAGATCCTTTCCAACCTGCCTGATTATACACCCAGAGAAATCATGAGGTATATAATAGCATAAATCTTGTATTGGATCAACATTTGGATAATAACTTTATGTGTACTTCTCTAGGTTTAATAATGCTTTACCTGATTTGCAAGGATTGTATAACTGTAGAAAATAGGACTGAAATAAGAAGGCGCATGTAGTCTGTCTCCCTCGTCTGGGTCCATCTAGTCCATGATAATCATTTCATTATGAGGCTGGCATCTATAATAATTCAATAATGCAAGTTCTGTTAGTACCATATGACTCCAATTGGACAATTAAAGAGAAATTTTATTCCAAGGAGAAAATATAACTATTTTGTTTCATACATTTAAGTTGATTTCTCTTAGTTATGAAAGGTTTGGGATGATATAAAATGAATTTATTCACTTAATATTATGCCCTAGGAACTGTTTTATCATCATTCAAGAGCAATAGTGCTAAAGCTACTTTCACTGAGTGGACAAAGATTTGTGATGACTGAAAAATTTGTTTTGCTTTGAAGACATAGTCAAAATAGAGGACAGAAAAACGTGTATGTCATGATAAACAGTGAGGCATGAGAGCAGCAACGTGGAAGGCAGGGGTACAAGAGATGGAGAAGAAAGCAAGAACAATGGTTCAGGGGAGAAAAGTGGTAAAGCAAAACAAATGGTCATAACAAGGTCCAGATGAAAAAGGTATGAGAAACAAACCAATGGAAGCAGCAAAAGACTATGTTAAATCTTTACCAGTGCATCCAGCCATTCCAACATGTCAAACCATCAGACAAAATATATATATACAAATTGTTTTATACAGAGCTATTAATTCTGTAGTTTTAGATACTTCTGTAAAAAAAAATCTTTAAAAGCCTGGCACGTCACTGGGACAATGAATCCTTCCTGAGTGCATCTGCATTTTTTAACATTGTGTTCAGATGCAGGCAGATGTCATCTGTCATCCTCATATCTATCAAGGCAGACAACATACAGGAAGATGTGATAAACTAAAAAATTACACAGTGAACAGTATTACTCAGTTTTAGCTCTTCACCAAAAACAGAAGTTATCCCTTTCTCTTGTTTTAGCTCCCTCTAACTGATCCAAGGACTCTTTGTTTTGTATGAAGCATACAAATGTGTTGAATTTGAAAGCTATTCTAAACAGCTATTCTGCCTCTAAACTTCTTGGTCCCATCACATTTTGAGAAATAAAATACATACAGTCTGCAGCCACTCTTCCAGGGAGTAGAGAAAAGATAAACAGTCAGAGAAGAGCATGGGAGACTTCTCTGAAAATCATGTCAATTTGATGGATATTTTTAAATGCAATTCAGATTGTTTTTTTTAAACTCTAATTTTTTTTGTTTTGTACATAGTGTTGCCTTTATGTATGATTCTATTTGAAATAAAACTGCAATGGATCAATAGCCATAAGGTTTAACATATTCTTAACAAGAAGTTACATGTTTTGTATTTTTAATCAGAATTCCAGTGCTGAATATATCTAGAAAAGATGCACATTGGCAAAGTTTCCTGAACCAGAATTTCAGACCTAAACATTCTCTAAGGTTAAATCATATCACTATACTCATTATTCCAGATATTGTCTTCTCCATCTATCTCTTCTTTTTCTGAGCTAGTCAAATGGTAATCCCAAACTCAAACTGCTATTAGGAAAAGTGTGGAAATTACATCCAACACCACAACTCACTTCTTATTTGTGTAGTGTCAGAAATTTGCACTTAGAAAATTTGGACTTAGAAAAATATGAAGACTTTGCATATGAAGAATTCTTAGTCTAAAATGCTGATCCTAAAGTGAGCTGGAGGCCCATCCCTTGTTCTGAGTGTTGTTAATGTAAATTGGAATCATTTCATTCATTGTCTGAAAACAAACTTACCAAGGTGAAACATGCCACCAGGTGACACAGAATGAGGTCAGGGATAGGAAGAAGTAGAATTTGAACTGAACAGCTCACTAATCCAAGTTCTAATATGAAAAGTATATTTAAATTACATATCTATAATCACATTACTGTTTCTGTTGTTATTGAACATTCACATGTCCCTTTCTGACAGTAAAATGTCTACAGACAGAAGCTTCCTCCTGTTCTTGCATATCTCTGATATCTAACAAGTCTGAGGGTTGCTTTTTCCTCCCCCCTCACAGCCCACCACCACTGTCCACACAAGAAGATTATTCTGCCTCTGTTAGATGGGTACAAAGCTTGGGCTGTCAAGTTTTCCTCTACCAGTTTCTGCAGCTGACACTCCTTCAGTTATGTTTCAACTTTGAGCGGATGAACTCTGATTTCCCTGGAATCTACCTCAGGATTTATATTATCTGTTTTTGTTTTTCAAAAAATTGACAGAATTTGAGGCAAAGTTTTAAGTGAGCTGTACGGCAGGACAGCTGATGTTCCCAATGTTATGCTCTGCATGACAGCTTGTGCCACACTCAGCCTTACATCATTTTTTTCCACAAAGCTGAACCTAACAATTACTCTTGGTGTCTGTTCCAGAGCTGTCATCCCCACGTCAGCTGTCAGGAGTCTGAATTTTCTTCCTTCTGTGCCTTATCACAGAGACCTTGACTGACAGGTTTCCTGTGGTGCGTGCATCTGACTGCCGCAGCGCGCTGCCAGGCTGCTTCTCCCTCCAGATCCCTACGTTCATCCTGAAGTGTCTAAGCCATGCTTCCCCCCACTACCATCAGGTAATGGTAATATGCATATTCCAGTGAGGATCAGGAGTGCAAAGCACAGAGCAGCAGGAGCTGCCTGTACTGCTTCTTCTCCTCCTCTTAGTTCCCTTGGTATGTGCTCCCTGATTCCTCCTCGTGGGATTTCTTCCCAGGACTAAACCTGTGTACTACCTCGGGTGTCCTGATCAGCAGCATTGCTTGGCAGTAATGCTCGCCCCATAAGCAGTCCTGCCTTTGGAGCACACAAAGTAGAGGGATGTGGATACTTCTTTAGTTCAGTACAGATCAAATGAAAGGAATGACATAACCTCAAGGAGGAACGCCCCAGTCATCCAAAGCACAGAGAAGCCAATCCTTCAGAGCAGGATCAACTGTTTCATTCATTATAGGGATTTTTTTTTCCAATTTAGGCCCTTCTTGCTCTGAATTCCTGCACCTTTTAACAGTTATCAGTATTGGTTCTCCCTAATATACTTGTATTACTCTGGACACTTCTGAAAATATTAGATTATTTTTGTTGCCTGTATTTTAAGTGCTTAAAAAAAAAGGGGGTATGAGAGTTATTTTTTTTTGATGGTACACCTGTATTAAAAGACATGGGCAGGTCCTTCTCTAAACCCCTGAACCTCCTTGCCTTATTCTGCACTAATTTTAGAATTATGGTTTTCCAAAAGCAGCTCAGCTGTCCAGAGAAAAGTCAAAATTACATCTGGAAGTATAGTTATGACAATACTTTTTTTTTTTTGTAGTTATTTAAAATGACAGGAGAGAACCCATTTTCACCATTTAGTTACAGTTGCTCGTGATTTTCCAAAGGAAAGAACAGCAATAGTAAAAAAACTCATATCAGTGTAGATGCTTTCATTGTTTGGATTTTTTTTATTGTCTTCAAGAGAGAAAAGTTAGGCTAAAGCTGTGAAAACCACAAAACAAAGTAAAATGCTTTCTCTTAGTTACTTTTTCTGGTGTGTATGAGGGGGTGTACAAATTACCTCTCGCTCTTCCTTTAAACACATTTTTCCTCTCCTTTCAACGTGATGGGAGAAGCATTAAAATAGTTAATGGAAGGGGAGACAAATTACTTTTTTTTTTCAAAATTAAACAAGATGCACATTTTACTTCACATCAAAAATTCTAATATGCAGTAGAGATGGGACAATTCACACATGACTGGGACAAGCCAGGGCCGGGCAGGTACAGTCAAATCATGTAAGACAGAGCAGCTTTTCAACTGTGAAGAAGAGAAGTCAAGATGCTGAGAAATCCACATTTGACCTGGATGGTGAAGAGTTGCTTGATTATTTTTGCCTTAAAAGCTCAAGGAAGTGGCTGCAATAGATAATACTCTGGGGCCTCCAGAAATGCACTTGGAGGATTAAGAAAAAAATGCAATGAGGTTGCAGGAGGCTCTTGGTGAATAAAATTCTCAGTGTGAACTGATGCTTTTCTGGGCAGATGAGCCACTGCTGACAGTAAGGCAAAAGTGGTTCTTGGCCCATGCTGCTTTAACAGCCCTTGTTAATCACAATATTTTATACAGCACAGCTTTTATACAGCACTTTACAACAGTAGTGCTCATAAGTGCTCTTCATGGGAGGTAAACTGTTATCCCAGTGCCAGTGTTTGAGACAGGAGAACCAAGGTTTGGGTCAGAAAAGGCATGGGTCACCAACAGGCCTTCCCTGAGATCACTGCGCAGGCTATGGAGAGGTGGGAAAAAAACTGAAGTTACAGACTCCCAAAGCAGCTCATTATCCACAGTGTCAGACTGCCTCAAAAGAAATTAGGTCTTATGCATAATTTTGAAGGGAAGGATTAGGGTTTGGTGAACCTAGTATAGTTATTGCTAAGAAGTTCATTTTTCCTTTGACTGCAAAACCAACAAGTCTGAACAGGAATGAAAACCATGAGCCAAAAATGTTCTTACTGTCCAGTCCAAATTACCAGGGAAATCAATGCAATATTTGAAGATATAAATATATTTAACTTATAACAAGCTAAATGGGATGGCCTGTGTAATTGTGGGCTGTTATCCTGACATCAGTTTTGGGCAGAGTAATGGAACTGCTAATATGGATAAGTAAGTAAAGATTTAATATTTGGAAATATTGGTAAAAATCAACGTTGTTTCATGAAAAATGGATCTAGTTAAACAAGGTTACAAATATGACTCAAACAACCTTTTTTCCTGAATATAATAATATTTCTAAAACTGTATGATTAAGTACCATTAAGATTAAAAACCACCACAAAAAAAAGCACTGGTCAGCTGACATGCTTGAAATGTTGCTGCTGACCATGGATCACAAGCAAAGAGAAATCGCTGGAAATAGGCTCCCAGTAGGAACCAGAACTCCCAGTCCATAACAGTTCAATGTTTATCAGTGAGGTAGGTAACAATGTTTAAAATAATTGTTAGGGGGTTATTTGTTCACTAATCTGTAAATATATGCAGAGGCAAAGCTCAATGATCAGGGTGTCTGAGTGCAATTAATGATGCTTTTAGGACTGTCAGATGCAAGATCCTCCATCTCAGAACACAAAATGTAGACTAAACTCAGAAGCTGGATTATGGAAAACAGAGACCCTGAAAAAAGGTGACTGGAGATAACCAATTGAAGGCAACTCAGTTCAGTGTTAGAGAAAATAATCATGCTTAGCTATACAGATAGGAATAATAAGCACACATTAAAAAAAATGGAATACTGCGTGCAGTCCTGGAGAGTCCCAGTTGCAGCAGGCCACATGCACAGACACAAGGTAGCTCTGAGCAACCTACTGTGCCCAGTGGGAAGAAGTGCAGCCATGTAAGTATAATGCTCTGCTTTGGCTACTAGGCCTTGCTATTACTAAGATATCCCTGGCTGGGCGAGTCTAAAGGACTGAAAGGCAGTGCATGATGGCCAACTGAGAGCATCCCATTGCTTCCAGCGGTAGCTTCCCCTGGGACTGAGTCAGGGTGTCTGTGTGAAAACACCTATTCCCATTTCCTCTGGACACCACAGCAACATAAACAGAGGCAAGAATGACAATAACATGCAAAGGGTTTGGAGAAAAGTAACAAGAATACCATGGGTCATGATGCCTTACATTAATTCAGTCTGCTTTTCTAATGTGCAGAAAGGCTTGTGAGACCACAAAGCTTGCCTGTTTTTTCCAGCTGTGCTAACTGGGTCCTTGCAGCTGTGCCACTACCTGGCTGACTTCTTCACTTCCATCAATTTAAAATAATTTTTTAAAAAGGAAGAAAACTTTCAATCTATGAGCCAGTTGTGCCCAATTCAAGCCACACCTGATGAATCCAGAATAGGACTGGATAGAACAGAAAAAAAAGGATAGAACAAACCAAATAGAACGAAGGATATATTGTTCTCCAAAAGCCCTCACTTCACAAACTTGCACAAACTTCCTTGCTGCCCAGTCAAAGACTTTTTTTAACTTACAGTTTGTCAGCCACCTGTAGGCTAAAATTCTAGCATCAAGAGCTGCAGTCCTCAGTTTTGACATTTTAGGAAGAGAGGTATTACCTGCAGGTCTTTCCAGTGTTTTCCCTCCTGACATAGTCTTTGTGCAAAGAAAGCTGGAGGGGAGAGGGTCCATGAGGCTGTGGCTGAAAAATTTGTTTTTTACTGGAGGTCTTCTGAGGGCAAATCTGCAACAGCAGCACAGCTCTGGGGCTCTGCAACTGTCCTCCCATTCCTGACATTGTGCACCAAGCTGTGTTTAGCCCCAGACCCACAGATCCAGGCAATGAGGGGCAACAAGGGATGCCCAGCACTCAGAGCCACAAGCTGGAGACAGGGCAAGGAGCTCCATTGTAAACAAGTGAGGAACAGGCCAAGTTTGAAGAAAACAAAGCAGGAGCTAGTAATGCACGTCTTGGTGGCATTGTGCAATATCTGACAAGTCTGTAAATTAATCAGCATGATTCACCATCTGGGTTAGGCACCAACATTGCTGGGTACTTCATAGCTTATTAAAGGAGGTAAGAAAAGAAGGGGAGCATTGTAGCAGGAGTGACGGCTCATTCTGGCTCCAGGAGTGACTTGCATTTGGGAACTATCATTAGTTTTTTGCCTCAGTTAAGAGCAAGCCAGCTCCCCAGAGCCCTCTGGTTGCTCTGAGACATTAAATCAAGACTGGGTGTTTTTCTTAAAAGAGCCAACCAGCTTCATTGCAGGTCACTGGCTCAGCACAGAAACTGCTGAGTGAAATTCCAGGCTGGACAGAGAAACTGATGCCAAAGATCCTGTTGTGTCCCTGAACCACTCCCTTCTGCCCTTAAAAATAGTCTATTTGCCTCTAGAGTTACGCTCCAGCTCTCTCTCAGAACAAAAAGAGCAGGATTTCTGCCCAGTAACTTTCAGAGGCACTGACGTCTCCATTTCCTCTAATTGAGAAATTGAGTCCGGAGCTCCGTGATAGTTACTGGAAGAACTTTGCAAAGTGAGCGGAGGTAGCTGTGAAGAGGAGCTGGGTGGGAGCAGCATGGCTCTGCATCCATGTCGGGCACATTGGGTGAGAGATCACCCCGAAGTGCTCCCCACACTACCAAGGAGAGCCAAAGAAGAAGGCAGTGCCCTTCCCTTAGCTTCCAGGGGATAGAAATGGAAAATACCTCTTAAAAATTGTGATCTGTGCTTCTTGGATGGTCTGCTTCATTTTGTTTTGCTTAAATCCTTTGCTGCAAACAAAGGAAAAGGATTTTAAATAGGTATGGAGTTTATATTTCTTTCCTGCCATCAGCCTGCCAAGGATGTGTGTTGATTATAATTTTGGCTGGAGTTTCAAGTAAAATTGAGACTACAGGTCACACTTTTCCAGAGTCCATTTCCTGCCTCTGCACCACCTTCTCACCAAGCCATGGCTTCTGTAGAATAAATGCAGAGATTTTCATTACAGAACAGAAAGAATGAGGCTACAACTTTACGTAATCATCAGATACAGTTTGTAATTCCTGCATAGTTTTAAAATGGCAGGAAAAAAAGAGTGCAACAAGGTAATTTAGAAAGTCAACTAGCTATACTGCGAACACCTCATAAGGCAGCCTACCCAATATGCACTGGAAGAGGCAATCTGCAGCATATGCCTGAATTTCCTAATCTCCTCAGTCTGGTTCCACAATATTAGTCCTATTTATAGACTGCAAGATGAGAACAGACCAGAGCAATTTAATCTGATACTCTGTGTAAGAGAGACTTTAACATTCCCCTACATTAATTCTTGATCCAAGTCCAAGAGGCTATTTATCTAGTCCATTAGTTTTCAACCTTTCACAATTTGCATACCCTTAAACTTTCCAGTAGGTTTGAAGATGCTATATGGAGACCTTAGGCCCACTGACAATAAACTTGCTCTTAGTTACGTTTGATAGACCTCTTCAGAGTGGTCTTGGACCTCCAGGGAGTTCACAAACCAGAGGCTGAAAATCACGTATACCTTTCAAAAAGCATCTAGTCTTAATTTTGAATAAATTAAATTAAATTTTAAATTTCAGGAAGAAAGAGTCCCCCACAATTATGAGTAATCAATTTCCCTCATTGTTAAAAGCTCACTCTTTCTCACCTGAATTTCTCTAATTTCAGCTTCCAGACAGTGTATCCTGTTTCAGTTTGCCTACCAGGCTGCAACGCCGTCCATTACCATGCTTCTCTTCTGATGTGGACTCTCTGACACTGATCACGCTGCCCTTTCACCTTCCCTTTGATGAGTTAAATAGACTGAGCTTCCCCAAGCCACCCCATAGGGTTTATTTCCCCACCCATCAATCATTCCCTATTATAACGTAAACAAAACCAAAAGGTATTAAGTACATTCTTTATATTTCTCTATTCATACTTATGTTATTGCCGGGTTTAAAATACAATTTTATCTAACTAAGTTATAGATCATTAAGCTGAAAAAAAGTTTGCCTGTTACTGCTGTTTTACCATCTTGCCCCATCTTGTCTCATTAGCAGGAACTGATTGAGCATGAAGGTGTTCCCTGGCTGTCAGTAGATAAAGTAGGTGCTCTTGGCTTTCATCTGTTCTGAATTCTCCTTGTCTCATTATCTTCACAAGGTCAGATTCTTTGACACTGGGACTGCTTGCTTAGCACTCCATTCTGGTAATTACTTGCCTGGCAGCCTTAACCATAAGTAGATTACATGTATATGGCAGCAATGAAAGTATCAGCATACAGGCCAACAGCCATATATCCATATAACACAAATACCATTAGAAATGTGTTCATTCTACTGATGTATTTGTTATGGTTCTATATTATCACACTGCTGCAAGCACAATCTGCACATTAAAATGCATGGTTTATATTACAGCACGGAAACCTGGGTTGCAATTCAGCTTTCTTTTAGGGACAATCCCATAGCCTTTTTCCACAAAAGGCATATTCAGAAAATGCTAAGACACACTTCTTCTCTAAATCTCCTTTCACCCTGCGTTACAAAGAAATACCCAGCTCTTGAACTGTGAAGTTGGTGGAAAAGTTTAGGAAATTCTGACAGGTGACATCCATGGCTGTTACAAGACTACCCTGAAATCGATGTAGTCTTTTACAAAATCAATGTTTCCCCTTCAATTTGTTGATTGTGAAAAAGCATAAAGTGCAACCCATGATGGATGCCTCATACAGCTCTCCTTTTATTCCACTTTACATTCACAAAATTACTTCCTCTATAGCAAATCTTATCTACACCGTTCATCAACAATTTTCAAATCATATTTCGGTCATGTATGTCTGACAAGTTGTTACAATAATGTGTGTATATATATATGTATATATGTATGTGTATATTTATGTTCTAGAGAAAATCCATGAAGAGGATAAAAATGTGAAAGCCTTACATTTTGGTTCAATGCCTAAGAAAAATACCTTCATATCACTGCGGTTCAAACTCATTAATACCAGATTTAAACATCTTTCTTCTGCTAGTTCAGTGCATCCTCAGATCACCTCATTCTTCTTAATGTGCCAGTGATAATCAGATTTATGACAAAGGTTTCAAATCACCTATTCAATGTGATCTCAAAGGTGGTGGAGTATCTAAATAAAAATCTGTGCATGAGGCACTGGACATAGGTATCACATTGCACTTACATTGTGCCATTTATTGATGGTTGTCACATTATCCATATTTCACAGATGGAAAAAACTAATGCCCTGAGAGGTTAGATGAGTTAGCACTAATCATACAGCAAGTTAGAAATAAACTTTGGCCTGCTGCCTTAGTTTCATAATCTCATCAATAATCTAGTTCATTTTATTTTGAACCCTCTGACAGTCATTGCTCCAGGCTAGGTACAAACCCATGTGCCTACCCTTCATATCAAGAAGCTCTTTGCTTGCTTGCTAATCTCCGCACAGCTCAGAGCCTGGACTCCCTCGTGGCTCTTTAGCTACAGAGATACAGAGGCTGAGGGACCGCAGGGAGCCCTTGGCTGCATCTCTCCTGAATGGTTTGCAATAAACTTCTCCAAGTATCCCTGCTCCATACTTCTCCTTTTTTTAAAGCCTGAATCCATACTACCAAATAAAATGGGCTGGGAAACCTCTGCAGCTGAGGGGTCTGGCCTGGCTTCTCACACGCACATGCTAACCACTCTCCCTGTGAACAGGGTGGCTGCAGCCAACCTTCATGTTAGAAAAGGCCCAGATGTGCAATACCCCAGAAGGGAGCTCTGGGATGGCACAAGTTTGCAGGGCCACTGACATGCCTGGGAGCATGCTAAGTGAAATGGCACAGATGACTGTGGGCTGGGGGGCAAGTCTCTGCCCTGTCTCTGCTTTATTTCCTCATATAGAGATATCTATAGGAGCAGAGCATCTTGGTTCTTGATATACAGGCTGCAGCTTTTTGCAATGATACCTCTACCACGCTGTCTCCCAATTCACCTTCACACAGTCAGATCAGGATCAGCGTTAGCATCTGAAGCCCCAGCTGCGTTTTGGCAAAACAACCTTGTGAAGGCAGTGAAGTGGCATGCACTGGACATGGTCCACCCAGGAGCAGCACATGTCCTTACTGTCACACCCACTACTTGGTCCACCCTTTTTTGCCTTTTACTAGATGCAGTGGTGCCAGTGTGTGGAGAGCATATCAGCAGCACAGAGTGCTGCCTCCCATCTTGGACTGAAAATATGTAAGTGCCCATTATACATTTATGGGGAGATTAACATATTTAAGGAATCTTTTTGCCTTTTTTTGCAGCTTTTTATGTCTAAATACAGAGGTTCAAATTTCATCAGATGGGGGTGCTTTACTATTATGGTCATTACTTAACACTAAAAAGATGAAAATTATGATACAGCAATGATCAGGAACAAGTGAACTGTAGCAGGGGAAAACTGGCTGCCTCTCATTTCACTGGGAAAAGCAGCTCATTTTAACCACTGATAGGTTTCACTGAGTAATACAATGGCTCTTCAAAGACAGCCAGAGAGCCAGAGCCTTACCACTGAGTGCTGGGCATTTGCTCAGCCTCTCACAGTTTATCGTTTATAGAAGCTGGTACACCAGCAATGAAAAGACAGCTATGTACCTCTCTCTTTGTTTAGCTTGGGACCTTTATGGTCCAGCTGACAGGACATAACACATTCACTATCTCCTGGCAGATGATCCACCTTCCCTTTCTCAGGGTTCCTGAGGAGCCTACTTCCTCCTTCCTTGCTGAACACTAATCAGTTTCAAATCTTCCTCTTTCACACATCTTCACCTCCAAAGAATTTCTGAATACTTAGTCAGGAAGGAGTTTCAGTCTTGATCCCAGCATATTATCACCTACCATCTTCTGATTTGGAAAACAGGTGCCTTGGGTACATTTATTTTTTGCCACTGAGTAAACAAAGTCAGCTAATTGCTGTTTGGCTGCCTGGTGATGCCCTAGACAGTCTGTTATCACTTGTTTCCCATCAGCCTAGACAGCAGCCAAGTCTGAGTGCAAAGCTTTTTCTTACTCTGAACTTTATATGCCATTGTATACCTTGCTGTCATATAACAACCACAACAGGAAACAATGCACCCTCCTGATTTCCTGAGAATAGGTGGGACAATCACCAGATCACTTTGTGGTGAGTAGGTAGGAATTCATTTGAGCACTGTCTTTGCGGGCAGCTGCAACTGGTAATGTGTGCTAGGTATGCCCTTTCTGTTGATCTGCACATGGCTGAGGAGATCCAAAAGCTGAGTGAAGGAGTCAGGATGTAGCCAAAACATATTAACAAAGCAATGGGTGACTTGTGTTAGGAAGAGGATCATCATGGACAGAAAGAGTGATATCCAAAGAAGGATGCTGTGCAGGAAGGTGCACTCTTGCTGGAGAGCAGCCATGGAACAAAGGAAAGGAAGGTTTGCAGTAAATTAAGACAAATGATGAAAAAAATGATGGGCCAGCATCTCAGATGCTGAAAGCAAGAGAACGGCTTGAGATTTCAGTCTGTGTGGGCTTTAATACCATAATTTTCATTTTGAGCATACTAAATAATATCCAAGAAATCTCCTACAAAATGGTCCCCAAGCCTGTATCTGGCATTCCGGTGAATATGGCAGGCTGGCTCAAGCAAAGTGTTTTACCAGTTTTCAGGGACCTCTTTTCCCAAGAACAGGGCATGGGATGGGGCCTTTAGATTGTGTTCTAAAGACTGGCATCCTACAGCTACTGTCTTCCTTAAAACAAGGACAGGATAGTGAAAATACTTATTCTGACTGACAAATTTCAGAATCTCAGAACATGTTTTACCATGAATTCTGTCTTCTGGATCACTGAGGTTTCACATTTCTTTCATTATAGATGTTCATATTTAAATTAAAGTTGTGCAAGATTCCCTGCTGACAGCTAAGGAGGTAACAAATCTCTTAGTGCCTCCCAGTCCTTTTAGCCTAGGCCCTACTTCGATCAGTAATATTTTTCCTGACTTAAAATCTCTGCAGTAGATACTGCTCTCCACTTCCTTGTGGAAGTTCACAGCATCTCTCCAGATAGGTGCACCTTACAGATTGATTGACAAATGCTGGACAAATCCAAACAGCAGGGGTAGTTCGGCAGCAACATCAACACAACTTTCCCCTCATTGCTTTTACAGCCTACCTTAACTCACTTTTAGGAAAGATAATAGCTGAGCCCACATTCTAGTCAATATCCCTTTCAAAGACAGGCCAAAAAGGATTCTAGCTGCGATGTAGACATTTGTCCATCAGCAACTAATGTAACATCAGCAAATTAGCATAGAAAAACAAGTTCCCATCCCAAGTGAAATAAATCTTAAATGTTTTTCACCTGTATGGTTGAATTCAAACATTTTGAATTGGTTCACATGAAAATTATTGTCACAGACAACAGAGGCAGGGATTTCTAGAGGAAGACAGATGATGCTAAGCCTGATTGAAGAGACTTTGCATCTCCTGAGCTCACCGATTAACCCTTGTCTCCCACTCCCCTCTAGGACAGTGGGATCATTCATATTCCTAGTACAGTGCTGCAGCTCATCTCTGGCTCATCAGCCATTCAAGGAGAGGAAGACAAGCCCTGATGAAGTTCAGCACTGCCATCCTAAACACCATGACAAAATTTGCTGTGGGAAAAATCTCTGTAATGAAATCGAGATTTTCTTTTCACAACTCTGAAATGAAAGCTGGAAATGCTGATATTTCCTGTGCTGGGAAAATTGCAAAAATACAAGTCTCAGTCAGATTTTTGTCTTCAAGAGAAAGGAATAGTATCTTTCCATCAGTTTATGAGTATTCTTTGAACTCTTGGCTATTTTTAGGAAAGTGGAACATCCCAAAGAGTATTTCAGCATCCAAGTTATAGCCAAACAGAGAGCATTAAGAACCAAAGTGCTTGCAAGCTTTTCTTTACCACTCCATCACAGGAAGGCTGGAGTCATAAGAACAGTAGTTGGCTCTCAGTCCAGTGACAGAAAGGCCAGAATCCCTGAATCCTGTTTTATGTCAAAATTATATCCCAACATCCTGTTGCAGAGACAAGATGTGAGCCCTGGCTAGAGGTACATATCCCAGGACCTGTAGGTGCTATGCTTGCTCCCTCACCAGCCGTAGGACACGTGGATGGTTGGGCTGCCCTAAATTAGTAAGTCCTGGAAGCCCTGGGCTTATCAGCTCCATGGTAATCTGAGCAGTAAGGCTGCCACAAAAATTCAGTTCCTGGGAAGCCTAGGCTACCACACAATCTGAGTGGAAACCACTGAAACATCATCAAAAGCAATTTTTTCTCATGAAATGTTTCATGGAGGTGGGATTTTCCAGCAAAAGTATGTTCTAGCTGAAAACTTGCAGCTGACGCTGCCCTGGAACTGCAGAAATCAATGGGGTTTGTACAACAAACTCACTATGACACTGAGTTCAATGGAAGTTTGTCTTAGTAAAAAAGAAGCAAATACAAACAGAGAGATTGTACTACTCTTTTTCATAGTGGTTAAAACTCAGTTCTTGTGCAGAATGCCCACATTACCCTCATGCACCCCCAAAGTCCTGCTTAGTCCTACTTTGTCAGATGTAAGTGATGCATGGGTCCTCTGCTGGCACTCCGCGCAAGGGTCACTTCATTCCACATAACAGTGACAGAGTGTGGCGCTGTATTCCTAAGCCTGACCTGGAACTGCAGATCCAGCTATCTCAGCAGATTCCCCAGGTGCTGCCTCTGCAGCATGTTAGGAGTTTCCCACCAGTATTAAAACCATTGACCCAGCCCAGGTTGTTTTATTTCCTCATTTACCCAGGGAGAAAGACTCTGATATTTTTTATATTTTGTGAAGGACAATGTACGATGAGTCTTACTGGGACTTCTTCAAGCTAAACAGGCAGTAATTCTTAAGGTCAAACAAGTACAGAATCTCAGGAATGAATAATTAATAGGGATATGCAAAATATCAGAACTCAAGTTTCTAGAATTTGCTAAAATACAGACAAATTGGAATCTGACAAAAACAAATTGTGCTTAATAACCCTTAAAGACGTGATCCCTGAAGCATCCTGCACCCAAGTCTACCCTTGTCCAACTTCTTTCATCTTCATTTATACCAGACAAAGACTAGTGAAAATAATGTTTGAACTTTAAGTAATAAAATCAGTTATAAAATCACTTACTTTATCACACGTTAAACACTTTTTCCCACTATTGCTTTTTTTAAACTTCCTTACTATTTTTAGTGACTGCAGTTTCTAGTTCCACAGGACAGCTCCCCTGAAGTGCTGGGGGGGATGTGCCTTGCAGGCACAAAAAGAAGCATGTCTTTGGCCCTCTGCACTTCAAGGTGATGACAAACCTTGTGACTGTAGATGACACAACACTATGTCCCAGTTAACAAGCCAAAGACACAGGATAATATCTGGGCTTTGGTTAATTCAGTCAAGTGGGTTGTAGTTTTTGTAACTGACATTGAGCAAGGGCAGAGTAGGGTCACATATAGGTAGACCTTATGAGATAAAACACAACACAGTGTATAGCTCTTGGTTTAAGCCTCTTATATCAGCCTTCAAATGTGCAATGTCAGTCTGGCACTCGCATCAGTCCAAATTTAGCATCAGTCCATACAACTGACCTATTTCTGATTTATGTCAGTGCTGAATGAATCTCACTGAAAGGACAGAATCAGGCCATCAAGCAATAGTGAAATGAAGAGAGGACATCAAATTGTTGCTGTTTATTCCAACCTGCCCTTCTGATCATTTCTTGGTCAGATTCATAGGTCAACCGTTTAACTTAGAGCTTAAATCAGAAGATCCCAGACAATTATGCAGTTCTAAGCAGTAGGCACTGAATCTGGATGTGCCCAGAGTGAAACTTAGAAAAATATTTGAACCTGAAGTTCAAATAGAAAGACGGTTCAGAAAGGAATCACCCCTGTGAAGTTCTCTTCTCTCAGGAGAAGAAAAAAATCATGCCACAGGCTGTCAAGTGATGCAAGAAAAAATTGAGCTTTCGTTTACTCCTCAATGTATGAATTTTACACTGACAGTGCATGTGGGTGCCTCTGTTGCACACATTGCATTTGAGGAAAAGACATTTTCTCATTAACATCACTTAGCATATGCATGAGAAATATTGGTAATAAACATCAGTATTAACAAAAAGCATTAATAATTACCTCACACAACATAGAATCATTCTGAATATAAAAAAAATAACGAACATTCAGACTATCTGAGTTCTAAGGCATTTCTTAGCACATGGCATTTTTTGTTGATTAGCTGGGCCAGTTCTCCAGAACTTACCCTATGTTTCTATCAAAGGGGCATAAGTGACAGAGGGCACTGAAGGGACACCCTGGATACCAAAATCTCTTCTTGCTGTGAACAGACACAGTTGGTCAGCCAGCCAGTTCATCACATATACAGCCTATTTATATATAGACAGGAGCAGCCTTAGACCTTGAACTGCAAAACTGGAGGCTCCCAGGCAGAAAGCTCAATGAAATCCTTGGAGACCGAATGAGGCATGGAGCACTGGCTGCTGGTACTCGCTGCCCACTCCCACACTCCCACACATGCAGCCTATATTAACCACAATAATGATACCCCAAGCACAATTTATTTGAGCTCAGAGATTAACTAAAAGGCTGAGGAGAAGCAAAAAGAAGACGTGAGAATTGAGCTCTGTGGGCAGAGCATCAACATTTGAAAAGAACATGCTCAGAAGACACTAGCGCTTCAAAGTCAGCCTCTCTCAGGTTCTGTCTATACTAGCAAATAAAACATGCCAGGGCAAAGGCTCAAGCCCTAGCCCATAGTCACTCTCTGGTTGTCAGCACACACCCTGGCATAGTTTTGATCTGTGCCTACTTGCAGTATCCCAGACTGTCCAGGCATCACACATAGCACACACCAGGGATCATGCCCAGTTGGTGACTTGGCGACAGCCACCCCCTGTTGTAAGCAGGACAGGAGTTTAGGCACATGGAGGTGAATGTGTCCAGCTCTGGCCTCACTGCCAGAAAATATTCCTGGACTGCTTTTCTTTAGTAGCATAGCAGCATGCCATAGTCAGGTGTTGCCGAATGATATGGAAAAAAGGGCTTCTGTTTGCCTTTGCATGTCAAGTTGGCATGAACTCTCACAGTAGGCGGTGGCTGTATATGCACTGACAAGGCAGTCATATCCCTTCAGAGACTCCAGCACACCTAATCTGGAGCCCCAGCAAACTGTATCCTCAATTTGCAACATACCGTTCTAGCAGTTTCCCATTAATTCCTCTCAGAAAGGTGAGACTTTAGCCCCATATTCCACATTTATCAGTTTCACATTTTTGAAGCAAGAAATTAGAGATTCTTCTCCCTTTTCTTGATAAAGTGCCAATTCCATACCTTCTATACTTCTTATGATAGAAAACAAGCAATGCAAGATTTCTTCCTTTTCTAGTCATTCTAAATCATACAAAAACTTGTTCTCCAAACTAAAAAAGATCCTGATTTGATAAAGATAAATCAGACTTTCACTTTGCATCATATATGACATCACCTAAGTCAAAAAATTAAATAAAATAATCTATTTCTAGGTTGTCCACTTGACTCATTGACTTGACCTCTAGAAAAAGCAAGCAAACATTTTGGAATAACACAAAAATTAGCTTTTTCCTTACTGGTTCCAGTCAAAGTTTTTGATGCAGTTTTGCTGGTCAGAGATCTTGCAAAGCTGCTAAATTTCAGATATGGATCAAACTTTGTTTCCAGATAGGTAAAGAAATAAGAAAAATAAGACATAGACTAAACTTAACTTCACCAAATGAAAAAAAGCCTAAAGAAAAAGATTGTATCTCCCTTTTGATATCATTAACTATTTATAAGTCTGGTTATTGTTTCTTCTATAAACATCCAATCACGGTTAAGTTCCTGGTCTCAACAACATCCCATTACAAGGAATTCTGCCATCTGTTTCCTTTTATTATTACCAAATATTTCACCTCTCAAATCCACAGAATGGCCCCTGATTGCTGAATTCACCTTTAACTTTGTAATTTGATTGTAGCCACATTTATCATGGAAACTGCCAAAACCGGGGTCACAGGCAGTCATGTTATCACCCCAAAGTAATACGGCCAGTGCCAAAGGAGAGATAGTCATGTTTTATACACATTCTCTCCAACTATGTGAGTGTTTAAAGAATGATTAGAAATGTAGCGTATGGGATGAGTCTGGGATTTGAGCCTTGCTCAGCCTGAGCCATGGGCTAACAATCTGTTTAGGGATTAGCCAATTTCCAGTTTGGCGGTTGGGCTGGCCAAAATCACCCCCAACCTTGCCCAAGGGACATTAGCATTTACAAAGCAGAGGAAGCCGCTGACCTTCTGGGAGGAAGCTCAGCCCTCCTTCCCGATAAAGGATTAAGAAGCCCTAGAGGGAGATAGAGGAGATTTGAAACTGAATGGGACCCCACGGAAGCCCCATGGAGGATTTAGCATCTGAAAGCAGGCTTACTTTCCCCAGTCAGGGCTCTTCTCTGAATGCAAACTGGGGGCAGAGGTATGCACAGGACCACACTGGTTCAGGAAAGGATCCATAGGTCGAACACTGAATAAAGAGATGGAGAGAGATCTTTTGGATTTGACTCTGTAGGTTAAACATTGTTTATTTTTCTTTCTCTCACCTGTGACTTTATAATGTTACATAACTTTATTCTAGATTTTCTTAATCTTTTAACCTCACTTGATTTTCGACATAATCAGCAAAGCCCCAAGGCCTGGCAATCCTACAGGAGTAGCAAGCCTTAAAACCCAGCTAGACTCCTCTGTAAGTACAGATTATTTAGGTTAACTAATTATGACAATAGAATGCACCTCTGCTTAGTTGTACAACATCTCCTGAGAGCTGGAAATGCTTAGGTACTTATGGCAGAATTGTCCTCTGATCAGCAGCATTAGCATGACAAGCTTCCAGATGATAGCAAGACTCAGTGAGGAGGAAACTAGTCATATGAATGGGCTACAGATGTGAACTCTCACTCCTTCACTTTAGGGTCCTGATCAGTTAAAGGGAGTTGTTTCCTAACTAATCTTGTCTCGAACATCTGCTGACCACGATTGCTGCTGCTCCCCACCCTCTCCCTGCCTTCAAAAACTGAGCTGCTGCTGCTGTCTCATCCAAAAATCAGTCATCAAAATGGCTGTAGCATCAAATATCTTAGTCTGAACTGAGTTTTTAAGAGTGAGTAACTTCTGTGATGAAAAGATATTTGCCAAAGCAACTTTTAAATTGAACATTTTAACATTTGCATTTTAAATTGAACTCATTCATTCACCAGAAATACATTAAACTAGAAGGAACATCATCACCTGTAATGCTGCAAGAAGACAGATGACCCAAAAGAGTGTTGTGCTTCTGAGAAGCTAGTGAACCACTTTTTAAGACACTATCAGAACTAAATTATCAGTAAGCAGAAAAGCGTCTGAATCATTCAGACAGTTTCACAGTTCCTAGAAGGCATTATATTACTGTCGCTTGTCTTTGTAGTAATGTCAGCACTATGTGTAAAGCGGGTAGTGAGAGATCTGTTCTCTGGCTCAAACGGCATACAGTGCTATACCATATGCTCCCATCAGAAGGAACTGTGGGTGCTTGCAACCAATCAAGATCAATCTCTCAATTAGGCAGATCACAGGGTTCAAACACAAAGGATAAGCGGTAACTCCCAGTGATACACTTCTCCTCTTAGCCATGTTATTTCTGTGTTGGATTATCACTGAAAGACTTTGGTGGAAAAAAAAATGCGATTTAAGGAGGAGGTGTCACAACATGTCATTTATAAACAGTGAACTATATCGCATCATACACATTTATAATACATCCATGTGGACAGGTGCAGATACATGCAGGCTGCTTGGTCGGTGCTCTCAGATGGCTGGATACAAGCCAGCTCTAGTCTAGAAGCTGTTTAGACACAAACCGGTAATATACGCAGCCTGTCACCAGGCCTTATTGACTTGAGTACAGTGCAATGTTAACACAGTTATACAGACCAGAAGTGGCTCATGTCTGGCCAGCACAGAGGATGGGGAGACAAATCTCGCAGCTACCTCCACCCACAGGAGGATGCTCCAGGGATTCCCCTGAGCTTCTCTGTCTTTCTAAGGAAGATGCCAATATCCGAGAGACAGCCAGTGAGAGGGGGTACTTTCCAAACTCAATCAGAAATTAAAATGAAACAAAGTCTTTGCTGCGGGTATATATTCCTATATGAGTCTAATCTCCCTCTGGGGTTTGTCTTTAACTTTTACAATGTTCATTGACATGCTGATAGAAAAAAAAAAATCAGTGTTGCATCTCTTTCAAGCATATGGCTCTACTTAGAGCCAACAAGGCTTTTGTATGAAAAATGAATATGAGATCAGGGCAAGATTTTAGTATACCAAAGTAAATTTCCTCCAACACTATTTACAAGAAATAAAAAGAGGAAAGAAAAGATTGAAAAATCTGTAAGTTGATCAAGGTACCCATAAGCTTAGCTCAGGTCCACAGGCTACCTCAAAGAAAAGATACAAAACAAACGAATGAACAAACAAAAATCCTCCTTAGAGATCGCACCAGTCAGCTGGCCAGAAAAAAATGCCAAAGCAACAGTGTACTGGTGCCATCTGGCTACTTTTCCTCTCTTGGATGGCTCCCTGCCATATTTCTGACCAGGATATTGGAAGAACCAGATACAGGCCACATCCAAAAAATCCTCACAGGTTTTACACTAGACCCAGTGGATGCTGGAACAGGTTTCTGGGAGTCAATGTTATATAAATGTCATGCAGTGTGAACATGCCTGAAAAGGCTAATAGTTGAAAACCAAATCTTCCTATGTTAAAGGTGCATTGGGAATTTTGCCATGTACTTTAACAGCAGTAAAAGCAGTCCCATGTTCAAGACACTTCAGGTTAACAGGGAGAAGCATGTAGAAACAAGGTGGGTTTTCTTCTGTGGCTACTTTTCATCTCAAACTTCATTTTCAGATCTAAAATGGGACTACTGCCTTTGAGAAGACGAGATTTGGGGTCACTTTGCCAGAAACTAATCTCTACCTAAGTTGAAGAAAGCCAGGTTGTGATTATCAGACAGTTGTATTTATTTTGCTTGATATAAATGTAATCTAGGGCTGGAAAGCAAAACACTACATATTCAAAAGATAATTCACAGTTTTAGATATCAACTGAAAATCAAAATATGCACCATTTGCAGTCAGCAGCATTCGCGAACCACATGTATGGGGTATGTACAGCTGGTGTGGAATTTAATTTGAATGCTATTTATATGCTGTGCATGCTGCATATAAAGCAGATTGTCAACTGTTCACTTCCAAAAAAGGAAATAAAAGATACAAAATTTAAATCTACAAACCTCAGGAATGTCAAATTATCAGAAAAAGAACAATGGTCAGAATAAGGTTTATCTTTGCTTTTGATTACACAGTCTTTTGTCAGCTTAACAGAACTTTTCGCTCATTTTGTGTATTTCTCTGAAACATAGCGCAGCTTGTAATTGTTTATGTGTGGTCATAAAATTCATCTCTCTCTGAGGCACAAGAATGACCCCTGTCTAGTGAATATATATTCCTTGGATTTTTTCAGGTTCTAATATTTTAATACAAATAATTTATACCTGAAATGATTTTTAGTGCTTTAAAAGCAGAGATTAAAAAAAGCATTTAAAAAATGAAATTGCCAGATTTTAAGAGAGAAATGTTGTTTGTTCATACAGCATATGCAGCATATGCAGTATAGGCCTTAGTAATGCAAGTTTCCTGACACTGCCCTAATAAATAAGCAGAACACAGGACCTTTGGCTGGCAACTTGCAAACTTTACTTCATGCTCATTTGGTCTGAATTAACACTGCAGAAAACTGCACTCCACTAGTCTGATGTTATTTTACAAGCTAGCTCAGAATGACTGAGGAAGATTCATTCAATTCATTCTGACTTTAAAAAGAACCGCCTCCCCCCCCCCCCAAAAAAAAACCTTCCTTCACTCTCTTTCCTCCTTTCTTTCTCTGCAGCTGTGAATTAAATTTAGACATAGGCAGAGCCAGTACTAGGATTATCACTACTGAAATGCTGCTACTACTAACTCAAACATATCAGGACTCCTATTTAATCTAAAGGACATTGGATGAGGCTACTGCTCTCCTTTAGACACCTATACAGGCTTTGAACAAATCGATGTAGTAATAAATTTTATTAGTGTCAGATGTGCTACATCTGTGCCATTAAACTAAATAGCCATGACCATTTGATAACCCTGAGAGCAAATGGAATGGCACAGTCTGCATCTATATGCCCAAACTCCTTTCCATCCCAGATGAGATGGTCCCATCCACACTGCCTATTGGGAGTCTCTGCCACCTACCAAGTCATGTTAGACATTTTCTGCAAGAAATTGCTTGTCCTGTGTAGTGATCTCTGGCTGAGAGGGATCTCTAGAGCAAGCCACTGGCAATGGATATCTGAAAGTAACAAAGGTATGGGCCTAATTTAAACTGGAATAACAGAGTGGCCAGCTTGGCTATCAAAAAGCCCTGACTTACTCTAAAGATAATTCTAAAACCATCCGTTGTATGTCTAAAGCAACAAGCTGGCATAATGTATCTCTTCTGTTCCTCATTTCTAGGTTCAAAAACACCTTATGATCTGGAAAGTAAAAAAGTCTTAAAGTAATTTTAAAGAAATTCTACTTTGGCACAAACACAATTAAAATACACATTTGTACCCCAGAAACTCAAATGACTTCTTTAGCTGGTTATTAACTCTAGGCCTTTCTTTCCTCTCAAATATCTGAAGAGATGTACATAGATTTGGTAAATCTCCATATGAGTTCCAACTCGCTGGAGAAGATGAGTAGCAGAATAAAGACACTGGACTTTAGGAGAGCAGACTTAGCTTATTCAAGGAACTTATAGGTAGGTTCCTATGGAAGGCAGCTCTGAAGGGTAAAGGAGCTCAGGAAAGCTGGAAGATCTTTAAGGACAGAATCCTTCAAGCTCAAGAATGATCCATCTTGATACCCAGGAAAAAAAAGTAGATTTATTAGGATATCAGCTAGCTAAACAGAGAACTTATGACTGAGCTCCAATGTAAAAAGGCAGTATGCAAGAGGTGGAATCAGGGACAGGCTACAAAGGGGAAATTTAGGAACACTGCCTGGGCATGTAGGAATGATGTTAGGAAAGCCAAAGCTCACCTAGAGTTTACCCTTGTCAGAGATGTCAAGGACAACAAGAAGAGCTCCTGTCATTGCATTAGTGCTAATAAAAGGCCAAACAGGGAAAATGTGAGCCTGTTGCTTAATGGAGCAGGTGATCTAGTGACAGTGGACACAAATAAGACTGATATACTCCATGCCTTTTCTGCCTCAGTCTTCACCAACAAAGTCTTCCAGGACTCTTTGCTTGGTGAAAAAGTTCAAGGAGGAGAAGTACCAGCAGTGGATGAGGATGGACCTGGGAACTGAGAGAACTTGACCCATACAAGTCCATGGGAATGGACAGGCTGCATCCAAGGGTGCTGAGAGAACTGGTTGATGTCCTTGCAAGGCCACTGTCTATCATCTTTGAAAGGTTGCAGAGATTGAGAGAGATCCACAGCTTTTGGAGAAAAACAAACATTTCATGAATCTTCAGAAAAGGCCAAAGAGCCATCTGGGAAATTGCAGACCAGCCAGCCTCGCTTTGGTCCCTGGGAAAAATCAGGGAAGGATACTTTTTTTCAAACATTTCTGGGCACATGAAGGAGAAGATGATGACTGAGAACAGACAGCATGGATTTACCAGAAGTTATGTGTGATCAACCTGCTTGCCTTCTACAATGAAATGACTGGAACAGTGGACAAGAGAAGAGCAGCAGATGTCATTTACATCTACTTTAGCAAGGCTTTTGACACTGTCTCCTGCAATGTCCTTGTATCTAATTTAGGATGTTTTGGGCTGGATGGTGGACAACTAGATGGGTAAAAAAATGTTTGATGTTTGGTTAATGGATCAAACTCCACCTGGAGGCCAGTTACAAGTTCAGTGCTGCAGGGTCTGCACTGGGACTTCTCCTGTTTAATATCTTTATCAGTGATCTGGAGGAGGCAATGGAGTGCACTGTCATCTTGTTTGCAGGTGATACTGAAACTGGGCCTTGTCCATACGCCTGAAGGCAGGGCCACCGTCCAGAGGGTAGGTAGACAGGCTTGAGGAATAAGCCAACAGAAACCTCATGGAATTCATCAAGGACAAATGCCAAGTCCTGCACGTGGGAAGGAAGAACCCCTTGCAACAATACAGGCTGAGGGTAGACTGTTGTAGAGCAGCTCTGCTGGTGGTCTTAGTAGGCAGCAAGTTGAACATGAGCCAGCAGCATCCTGGGCTGTATCAACAGCAGCATAGCCAGTACCTCAAGGGGACTGATTATGCCCGTTTGCTCAGTACTCATTAGATGGTATCTAGAATACCATGTCCGGTTTTGGGCCCCCCAGTACAAGAAAGACATTGCTTAATGGAGCAAGTTCAGCAGACAGCCACCAAGGTGGCTGGGGACTGGAGCACTTGCCCTGTGAAGAGATGCCAAGGGACCTGGGCTTGTTCAGCATGGAGCAGAGGGGCTCTAATAGCAGCCTTCCAGTACCTACAAGTAGGTTATCAAAAAGATGGAGCCAGGCCTTTACAGGGATGCATGACAGAAGGAAGAGAGACAATGGACAGAATATGATATATGAGAGGCCCCAACTGCACATAAGGAATTTTTTTTTTCCCCATGAGGATAGTCAAGTAGGGGAAGAGGATGTCCAGGGGGTTGTGTAGTCTCCATCCTTGGAGATTTGATGGGATAAAGCACTCAGCAACCTGGCCTGACCTCATAACCGAGCCTGCTTTGAGCAGGAGGTTTGACTTTGAATCTGAATTATTCTATGATTCTGGAATTCTATTTTCCACCAATATTTGTTTAAGATCTAGTCAATATTATTTAATTCTAATATATGTATGTGTAGGATCAAATTATTCCTGCAGGGCAGACAGAAAACTTGGCAACCCGGTAAGATTGTATCCCATAATTGCTTTCTAAGGAAGGACTTACCCTCACAGAATACAAAGGGCTTCCTTCCCACTTTTCCTTGGCTAGAAGTATTTCCCGACTTCTCCATCCGTTTATCACAACAACCTTCATATGCTAGGTTTCAGAAGCTTATATACAGGGTTGTTTTTTTTCCCCCCACACTGTCATTCCAGATTGGCTGATATCACTCCAGATTGTACTGAACAAATGGGGATGTTCTCAGCACCCAAAGGGAGCACTCTCAAAATAAAGCTGTGGAGCTTTAGGAGCTTTAGGGATGGAGAAGAATCACTGTGGAGAACAGGGATTTCTCTGTCATTCATTGCTTCCTGCCTTTCTCACTCACCAAGGTTAAGCTCATGGCATGTTCAGAGAAAGGCTCCTACAATGTCTTAGGAAAGAGGTGCTGAGCTGGTGCCCTCCTTTTTCTTTGACCAGCCCACCTTGTAATTTTTACTACTCCCACTTCCATATTGAGCCCTTAAATGTAGTGAACATAATTTCTACCAACACTGAACTCACATCAAGGAACAAATGCCTGTCCAATGAGTGAGTTAAATCATCATGTTTGCAAGGACGCACAGGTGGTGGGGTGTAACTCAGGCAATAGCATTCACACAAAAATACCGGACCTTGCTTGTGCTGGAACCACTGCAGAGACCTAACCTGAAGGCTGAAGAAGGCTGTAGACAACAAGGCAGAGACTCAGAAAAACAGCAGAGAGGGCTTGATAGAAAGTCAATGGTACCTGAGCTCCCAATGGAATAAAGAGGCCAGGAAATCTGATAAAGTCTTTGGAGTAATAAGCAAGGAAATCAAGAATAGTAAGGATATGTTATTATTCCCACAGTATACAGGATTAGCGAGACCATATCTGAAATGCAGCATCCAGCACCAAGATCTGTACTTGGAAAAGCATGCTGATTAGGATGCAAATTAAAAGGGGTTCAGAAAATAGTTATAATAATGATTCATGGTCTGGAAAAGCTGCCTTACAATGAGAAAATAACACAGCTCAATTTGGTTCCTCTAAGAAGACAATATTGCATTCTGTGAGCTGGGGAAGAGTTTCTACTAAGAAAAAATCTGTTCTGTCTGGTAGACAAAGGCATAAAAAGTTCTGATAGCTGGCTACTGACACTATATATATTGTGTTTAGAACCCACGTAAAAAGTTACCAGTGAGGGTAATTAGACTTTGATGCAATTTTCCAACCATTGCGATAGTTTCTCACCAGCTAAAGCCTTTGAATCAAGAGAAAATGCCTTCTTGAAAGGACTGTTCCAGCTCACCCAGGAGTTAGAAGCTCTTTCTAACAAATACAGTACAAAATTCTGTAGTCTAAGTCAGACAAAAAATTTAGGTCAAAATCTACAACTTGAGTTATCAATGTCAGGCTCCTTGCATAAAACCTGCTCCCGCATCCTCATAGGCAGACCTGGATTAAATTACTGTGATTGTGTTTTCTGATTTTAAAATCAGGCAGTAGCCAAATACCAGTTCTTTAGTCTGCAGTGCTAACTAAAGTTTTAGCAGATTTGAAATGTATATACAAATTATTATACATATAGGAGGTGCATTTAAATGAAGGTGCTGTAACAAGTTTCCTTTCAAAATGTAGAAGAGGGCTACATTTAGGAAAATTTGTATACAAGAATTTTGAAAGAGTTGACAAAGAAACTCACTGTATATTTTCTATAGCTGTGAAATACCAGAAAAGTTCAAGAAGACTAGAAGAAAGGTAATACCATGCTCATATCTTAAACAAAATCACTTAAATAATTGTAAATCCATCAGCTTTAAAAAGAATGAAGGCTGTTTTTATTATGGAAAAAATGCCTCTAGAGCTGAACACAGTTCCAAGTGAAATTCTGAGGCTATTGAAATCTTTGGATTTATAAAGAGAATATATACAAAGGAGAAGGACCTAGAAGTCCTGGTGGACAGCAAGCTGACCACGAGCCAGCAATGTGCCCTTGTGGCCAAGAAGGCCAATGGTATACTGGATTGCATTAGGAAGAGAATTGCCAGCAAGTCAAGGGAGGTGATCCTCCCCCTCTACTCAGCCCTGGTGAGGCCACATCTGCAGTACTGTGTCCAGTTCTGGGCTCCCCAGTACAAGACAGATATGGAGCTACTGAAGCGAGTCCAGTGAAGGGCTACAAAGATGATTAAGGGACTGTAGCATCTTTCATATGAGGAAAGGCTGAGAGAGCTGGGATGGTTTAGCTTGGAGAAGACAAGAATGAGGGGGGGGGAATCTTATCCATGTGTATAAATATCTGAAAGAAGGGTGTAAAGAAGATGGGGCCAGACTCTTTTCAGTGGTGCCCAGCAACAGCACAAGAGGCAACGGTCACAAACTGAAACAGAGGAAGTTCTGTCTGAACATGAGGAAAAACGTCTTTACTGTGAGGGTAACAGAGCACTGGAACAGGTTGTGCAAAGAGGTTGTGGAGTCTCCGTCCTTGGAGATACTCAAAAGCAATCTGGACATAGTCCTGGGCAACATGCTCTAGGTGACCCTGCTTGAGCGGGGGGGTTGGACTAGATGTTCTCAAGAGGTCCCTTCCAACCTCAACCATTCTGTGATTCTGATTCCATGAATATTAAGTAGGGGCGAGAGACTGACATTCAAGCTTGATATTCAAGGGGCCAGTCAACCACTAACCCCTTGAACCACTGAAGCTGGAGTACTGTGTCCAGTTCTGCTGTCCACCTCTCAGGAGGGATGCTAAGGCTTCAGAAATGAACCAGTATGAGTCATTAATCGGTTATAAAGGACATTTTAAAATGATAAACTCAAGGAGTTCAACGTACTAAATTTAACAAACATGAAGGTAACAGATCAATAACAAAAGTAAAACTGATCTTCAATCTAGATGATGAAGGTATAACAAGATGCAATGCCAGGGAGCTGAAACTAGCCATATTTAAACTAGGGGAAAGGCACATGTTTTTAACAGTGAGAATAGCTGTCATTGGAACAGTTTCTCTAAGGTCATGGTGCATCAACACAGGAAACTGAAGAAATAAGGTTGGATGCTTTTCTAAAGACACCACCTAGTTTAAACAAAGTAATTCAGTGCAGTCTTATGCATTGCACAGGAGGTCAAATTAGATGCTCACAGTGGTTTCTCTGGGCTTTATAACTATAATCTGTACTTCATTAACCTCCCTCCCTCCTCTGAAGTGTCGTGTTGTAGTGAGAACACCTGCAGAAGATCTGGCGAGGAGTCAGTGACTGGCAGAGTACATGGTAGCAGGCCCAGTGTGTGAAACTACACACTGACCGAATTCCCATCAGGACCAGGCATGCACATTCTGGTTTGTCAACATCGTCTAGCTGCTTCCCAGACAGTAGTTTTCTTGAGGTTAGCACAGCTGAGATAAGGAAATAGTTCTAGTAGATTTAAGTGACCCTTAGGAACAACGAGTCGAGTCCTGCCTGGGCGTCTGATCCATGCGTCCAGCAGACTCTCATTGGCGACCCCCCCGTGCGGTTCCCTCGGCTCCCCATGCAGCTTGAAGTGTAAGTACTTTATTAAATCTATCCTGTTTAACCCCTAATGAACCTTGAGTGCCTCCCTCCACCAATATCCAACCCTCTCTTGCCCACCTTGCAGTCAGACGTGTGCATATAAATGCTGCCCACCCAAGTATACATGCCTGCAACAGTTACAGGAGGATGAATTACACACTCCCTCCATGGCACTGTAACCCACATGTTTTATACTGCAGCATTTGACTTTGGCCTAAAGAGAGAGCAGCTGTTGTCTAGATTCATCAAGAGCCAAGGATCCCAGCAGAGGTCTGCTCCACGCGTTGCCTGTGCTTGCGTGGGTCGCTACTGCACTGCAGGCATGCAATACAACTGCTTCCAAGGGGCATGTGCCTGCAACACCCCTCTGGGCACTTCCCACACCTTCTTGTCACAGACATACATCGTCAACACCTTCAGCATCGTCCCAGAGTTAACACAGCAAAGAACTTCAAATACTTATAAGCCAACTGTTAACTCAATTAACTGAATTAATGCTGAATTGAAGTCACATGATTGTCACTTGGACCTCCAGGTCTACTCTGATGCAGCCTTTTCCTGACTGTGCCATATTTTGGGACTCGGTCAGCTCTACCTGCTGATTGTTGCCTGCAAACATCTTGTGCAAAACAATTGACTTAATGCCTCTTGTCTGCTCTCCTCTTGGCAGAGCATGTGTCCATCTGGAGCTACAACCTCCTATGACCACCAGGCTACCTCTTATGACACAACCAACAGCCTCACAGATATACATCCTGTTTTTATGAACTGGTGGCAGCTCCTAGGGCATTTTGGTTTTGCCTTATCTGCCCCTTTTTACTATTGCAAGTATTCAATATCTCTCAATTTATAACAGATTTCTTTTGTGATGTTTTCTCAAGCAAAATCTAAGATTGTGTTAACCCTATTCATTGCCACCATTCTGTAACATAAATGCTAAATACAGTCAGAAGTTGACTCTGTAGTCCTTTTTTAATAAGCACTTTATTATTTCAGTATCAATTTCTAACAAACAGATGAAGAAAATGGGGACCACAAGATACTTACCTAAACCTTCACTTTACTGCAAACTGCTAAAGCCATGTCCACTTAAATGAGACTCTGTATGACTCTAAACTGTGCTTGCTGTTTCAGACAGATCATCAAAAATTATCTGAAATACAAAAATCACCTGTTTAGTTGCAGTAAGGCTATCCCAGGGAAGCAAGGACAGGTAGAGTTTTCTCAAACACTTCAGTGAACAATCTATGCCAAACTTGATCTAAAGGGAAAAATCTTCCTTGTATCAGCTGTGTCACCTATGGGGATACTTAGTCTTTATATCCTTTTGCTTTAATTGAACTGTATGTTTTGCATATATAATAATCCTTAACAGTGTTTGAACCTTTACTATTTGTTTGCAGACACTATGACCTTCCTCTAGCATTTCTCTTGGATTTTCAAACTCCCAGATGACTTCTTTGTAGGCTTTTTGATAAACTTTTTTCTGTAACTGCTTAAGAATCACAACTGAAGTGCTTTGAAATAAAATCCTACTTAGTTTTGACCCCTTCCTTAAACTTAAAATAATTTTTGGAAATATGCATTTCTGGCTACCTGATGCTAATACCCCTATTTTTTCCTTTTAAGGTTTCATTCCAACAGTAGTTTGGGCAGCTGCTATCCACCTTTCATTTGAAATTGGATGGGTTTCTGTCTTCCTCACAACATAGCATAAACATGATCTAGCACTAGACTTTGCTCCACTGCATTTCTATCAAATGCTGAAGAGAGCATTCACAACTATCAGACCTCAGTCGGGTTTGTTATCCGTAAATCATTGATTTGGAGCTGAAAGAAAAGTGTCTGTAACTCCAGGGTAGAGGCTGGCAGGCCCCACTTAATGAAAGCAATAAGTGATGTATGGCCAGTCTCTGACCATAAATGTCTTTACCATTGATTGCTAAAGGTATTAAACTTTTCAACTCCAGGGCTGAAACCAAAGACATTGAATTACTGTTTATTCCTAAAATCTGCTGACCCTCTGTACTGTTTGGTTTAAACAGTTCAGTGAGACAAACTTCCCTTCATCATCTGACATCCCAAGGAAACTGCATCCTTCACCTGTCAGCTGAGATGGTCCCAGTGGTAAAGGTCCCTGCTTCTAGGCTATATCTGCATCCTAAGTAAAAGGGGTGGGGAGCAGACCCTCGTGCCCAAGGCCAAGTGGCACGGACTGGCTGATACCCACATCACTAGGGTGAGACCCCTCTTCAGCAGACTGGCTTCACCCATATCCCAGAACATTTGGCCTGCGTCTCTTCAGGCCCTCTGTGGCCCTACAACATCATTACTGGTTTGTATTTTTGTCAGCTTAAAATACCCAAAATAATATGACAGCTGTGGTATAGCCAACCAGTACAGTGTTTGCACTACCAAACTAAGAGGAAACAGGGCATGCTGAGAGATGTGCACGATGGGGCATCTGGAAACACAAAACCTGATGGGATAGTTTTAAAGGACTACGTAGCATGGAGGGAGCCAAGTCTGGTGAAGTCAATATTGCCCTTTGGGAGCAACTCCTGGCATGAACTTTTTCCAGATTGTTCATAAACTCTGTTTTAGAGAGAACGAGGGTGTGTGCTAGCAACTGAACAGTGTACACAGACAATGCTCAGACTCACCTTTGGCCTTTTATATTCCTCTGTCTAGAAGAGTGATCTACCTGCTGAATCTATAGTGATTTCTACTCTTATCTCTGACTATACTAATATCTTTTCCTTACAAAAAAAAAAAAAAATTAGCTTGCAACTTATCTAACATTATGCTAGTAGTATTAGCTCTTTCATCTGAAAGCTCTTCAGAGCCTCTGCTCCATTGTTTTCAAAATATCTTCCAGCGCGGTGCAATAGGTGCCCTCCAGGCTGAATCCAGCCACTAGGATGTTCCCATCTGGCCTGCCATCTTTTCTGTAGCAGACGGAGGCCAGATGTTCAGGCAATGAATGCACTGGAACAGCTGAATGCCTTCCCATGCCTTCACAGCACAGCACAGAGAAAAGCACACCACTACCATGCTCACAAATGAGAGATGAGAAGAGGAGGGCTAATGGCAATGTTTCTGGTTGTGCTCTGGTTTGTTCGTTGGTGTCCAATTTAAAATCCTAAATGTCCCCTTTGCTTTCAGGTTGAGCATCTGAACACACGAGCAAGTTATCACCAGGCAAATCACAAAGCACAATAACTCCCTGAGTGCACTCTTGATCCCGGTCAGAGCTGCTGATCCCACAGTAAATAAGAAGTAACTTATCCTACTTCGTATTTACCACACGATGAAGGTGTGTACACACAGCATGTGAATAGAGCTGACAGGCTCCAAATCTGTACTTGGCCTTTCCCTATGATTTATTCCTATGTTGCTACCTTTACAGTGCATTTGTCTTTTGCTAAGGAGTTGCCCATTGCCTCTAAGTATTTCTGCAGCAAAAATTGCTGCTGTCATTCTCCTTGCTCTTGCTTCATGTCTCCTCCACTTATGAATGTTTGAAAAGTGACATGAACCCTGGAAGTTCTTGTGTCATTTTCAACTGCCAGAGGTTGTGCTGATCTGCAGTGTTTGTCCCACACATGAAGGTTACTCTGCTGTTTGTGTATTTCAGCTGTGGGTTTTGTAGGTTTTTTCTACCTCTGGTCTCTTTTCTCATGACATTTCAGCTTCTCAGTCAGGTCCAAGTGTCAGCATTCACCCTCCCTCCCGACATTTCATTTTAGATCGAGCACCTTCCTTCGCTTGGCAATCTTCAATTGCTCTCTTAAGGGTTATCCTGGCCATGTTCAAACTGTGGGACACAAGTCCCATTCCAAGGCCCCCACCAAATTTGGCTTCCAAGGGGAGGAAAGACAGGCAAGAGGGCGCCCAGCCAGGCCCCCAGTCCTGGGATCAAGAGCCCAAGCCTTGGAGGAGGGCACAGTTCTCCCACAGGCTCAGAGTAGCTTCTGGGTTGTTTTATAATCTCTGCCTGGACATTGTCCTGAAATCCCAGCCATGGTCTCACCACAGCAGGCTTAACACCTGAAATGCCGCTCATCCTTTTCAGCCTCCCTTCCATTCTAAACTCTGCTTTCACCTTCTGCTAGAATCCTCCATTTAAACAGGTTGCTCCTCAGCTCTGCTTCTGCAGTGCTATGATTTAACCTCTAAGGGCCCTAATTAAGTTCCTCTCTCTGCTAACTGAAAACTGGTAAACCACTGAAGTGTTTCAAAAGCAGGATTGTCATTCATAAAGCTCACTGCTGGCTGCCTTCTTTTTCTCCTGCCACTCACTATCTGCATACACAGAATTTAATCTTCTGTAGCTGTCTTCTGAAGAGTCTCAGCCCCCCTGGAGGTCTTAACTGGTCCCACTGAAGGCACTGAGCTTGAAGCTCCAGTGTCCCATGTTGCAGCCACTCAGCAGGAGTTCAATGGAGCTCTGCTCCACTCAGTGGCTAAGCTCCAACTGGTCCATGTAACATAACAGGAGTCACTGTGTATGTGAACCAGTGGCTCCAGCTGGCTCGCACCAGAGTGCCCTTAAAATGCAGGTTCCCTCTAGGGAAAAGGCTGGATTTGGGTTGGAAGGCTTTGTGTTTCCATCAGTGCAGACAGCAGGGCGGCGCAAAAGAACAAAAGGGGCTCCAAAATATTCAGAAATAAAAGATAAGTAGTGTGTTCAGTAGCTATTTCTGTACGGACCCTAATTTGGATAAGTCTCTTGAGGAGTAAATCCAGGAAATGCAGGGCGTACTGAGCAGTTCCTCAGACTATTGGTCCACTGGTCCACAGAACAAATTGCAGCCATCCTCCTCATCCAAGGCCCTCGGAGGAGAAGTTTGAGTGTAGGCACAAGAGTGTAAGATCCTCCCTTGATCCAGCCCAGAACCAATTTAGTAATTGACAGGTTGCAAATGCAATAAAGTAATTTTTTTCTGCAGGAAATGCTGCCAGACTGTTAACTGTGAGTGACACTGAGACCAGCGAAGCTTAGTAGAAAGACCCCAGGAAGGTACTGTTTTAAGGGCAAAAACTAAAGTGGTTTAGGGACAGATTCTAACCTGGTTACACTAGCATGATTCTGGAGGACCTCCCTTGCTTCCCATAGTGTTGCATTGGGATTGCACCAGTGCAACTGAGATCAGACTCTGGCATCAACAGAATAAGCACCGTTGTGCCAGTTTCCTGGTGGGAGTGATTGATTAGATCTGGTTGAGCTTGCTCTGTCCTGAGCAGGTGTGGAGCAAATTTGCCTGACTCAGTCAATTAACTTTATCAGAGAATCAGAAGCAACAGCGTGAATATGATAACAATGTGTTACAGGCTCCATGCTTCTCACTATACCTGGTCTCATGCTACCAGTATAATCCTGAAGTGATCACTAAAAATGGTGCTCAAATCTTGTACAGTGTGGGCATTTGGGTCCAGATTCATCCAACATATGAACAGAAGTTTAGTGACCACACTGAAACTAACACTTCTCCACATCATGGGCTTCATCTGACAGGCAGGAATAATTACCATTGCTAAAAGCTTTGGGTTTGGCTTTTTCTGTGTTTTTTTGTTATTTGTTTGTTTTTGTTTTGTTTTGTTTTTTTACTTCAGGTGAGCATTACACACAAAGTATCCTAGGAAGTCAGGGGATCCTGAGGGAAATCACATGGTAGGAGGACCTACCAAGGACAAGGGAGGACAGACTTAGAAAAATAAAACTTGGACCAAGAAAGCAAATCTGATATGTGTTGTATGTGACACAGAACATGTGTCCCATGGTGACTGGTTTACCAGACTTGAGGGTAAGTGCTGGAACCTCCTTCTCCCAGCCATTTGCCATTATGCTGGGAAAGTCTTGGATAATTTCCTATGGCCACAGCTAAGAGAGGGAGGCATGGAAAATCCCATATCCTGTTTCTAAAGTCTAAAAAGGTCTCAGGGTTTGAGACTGCCTTTGGTAGTTCAGATAAGCATCCCCCCAGTCCAACAGCTGGTTAGATTGGTATAAAGTTGACCTCAGTGAGTTTGCCTCTCAAGAAAACTGAATGTCAGTCTTCCTTGAGCTCTTAATTCAGGATTATTGACAAGAAGTAGGCAATAGTGATCAGAAAATGAAACAAGGAGCTCTTGCAGCAGTGGAGATGGCTCCTGGCTGATCAGCAATGACAATACATAAGCAGTAACTAGAGGCAGCCTATGTCAGGGAAGCATCCGCCATGCTGCAGTGGTACAGAGGTGAAGTTTGTCCTTCCTTGACAAGTCTGCACTCACTGGGGAGGAATGCAGTGTCAGCTGAACAGTGCTCACCCAAGCTACTCTGCTGGCTGCTGGAATATAACATACTGCCATTTCTTTTGTACCTGATCCAGCTACCGCTAACATCAAAGATTAAAATTGATTCTTTCCCTTGTTAGCTTGGTTTGATGCTATATGTAGGTGTGCAGAGGGCCAAGGATGTGAAAAGGCTGCCTACGCTCTTTCTCTGATGTTGTGTTGGTGGCTTGCAAGTCCCCAGTTGTACTCATTACCTCTCACACAGTCAGACGCCCCCCCGGTTGCCTCATTCCACATCATTTGTTTACAACCCCATTTAAACTCAGTTAAATCAATCCATTGTCTAAACTGACGGTCGATGAGAGAAATTAGCCAATAAGGAAGTAAATCAGTTTGAAATGTGTTCAGGTGTCCATGCAAACCTGTCTCTCAAAGATGACTGTCATGTTGGTGGATTCAGTCTGCACATCCATGGAGCTCCATGCCTCCAGCATTCCTCTCCTGGCATAGTCAAATAACTCTTGCAAGGCAAACATCAGTAAGTCTCTGTGACAGCCTAGGCAGGGACGAAGGATATTAAATGTTTTTGTCAGTCCTCTGGTTACCAATTTTTACTCTCAGAAAGATAATTATGTGTAAGCTTTATGGTACCTGGACTGTTCTTGGTAATTAAGGCTGTGTTACAAAATATTTTGAAAGCTAAAATTCCTCTCAAAACTGAATTTTAGGATTTTTTTTTTTCCACCACAAGTATTCAGCCTCTGTCCTTATCCTATATTGCTTTCAGGCTAAGATACAGCAGCTGATAAATTGATTCTGGATCTGAACAAAGGACTAACTGAGCTACCAACACAACATAATGCAACACCAATGCTGCTGTAAGTCATCCCCAGATGCCAAAGTTCAGCAGCTGGAAATCTCAGGAGAAAGGCAGGGCATCTTCCTCTCCTATTTATGCCTTCCTATCTTTCCTTCCCTTGCTGCTGTGGCTGCAATGAGGTGGAGTCCTCTAACACGCATCAGCAGGCCTCTGCCCACACAAAATCAGGCAGGACTGGGACCACAGCTGGCAGCATGCTCTCCTCTGGATCAATCACAAGTTCAAATCCCATTGCAATAGTTTGGCTCAAAAACATCATGAGCTGGTGTCAGTGCTAATCAGAGGTAGGCACTGTTACAAGGGACTTTCCTCTTGGTCATAGTCTCCGCAGTTACTAAAAGATCGTGTCACTTCTAACACCATAGAGATTAACATTGCCACTCCACCTCAGAATGAAACAAGGCCATATGGGGAAGAAAGGGAGGGAGGAAGGAAGGAAGGGAGGAAGGGAAGGAGGGAGGGAGGAAGGGAGGGAAAGAGAGCAATACTAAAAATGAAAGAGAGACAAAATGAAAAGAGAAAGAAAAAGAAGGAGAGGGAGAGAGAAAAAAGAGAGAAAGAAGGAAGGAAGGAAAAGAGAGAAAGACTAAAAATGAAAGAGAAACTAAAAGAAGGCGAGGGAAGGGAGAGAGGGAGAGAAAGAGGAAGGAAGGAAAGAGACAATATAATGTCAAATACTAATGATGCATGTTACTACTTCTTTTTTGTTATGTGTCTTTTCCTCAGACCTAGTCTGTAGCCAGAACTGCTGTATTGTACTACAGTAAAGGCAAATAGAAATAATATCTAGGAGAAAAAATATCATCTAAAAGAGGGAAAAGTTGTCCTAGCTTGTGTTATGTGCAATTCCAGGCAGTGTAACAGTGAAACATGAGTTGAGGTTTCTCGGTTTCTGTGAACATGCTATCTTTTAGAGGTTGTTACTCTCATAGCTTCTAAACTTTGTGATATAAACAGCAAACCTAATTCTGAAAAAAAGCACCTACCACACCTGATTACCATAACCAGGAGCACACACCTTTAAATCAAAAGTCAGTTGAGTTGGAAAAGGTTTAAGTTTTTTCAATAAATTACTTTTTATAATGACTATAAAAGTTATATAGTGCACAGAGACTTACTAGAGGAAGATAGTTTACTGTACCTGAATTGCTGGGAATACTTTCTGAGACATAAAGCTGACAATCAGACATCTGAGTGTCTTGAAAAACATCGTCTACCAAAAGATTAAAGTATGAATTTAGTAAAGTAATCCAGGAAGGAAATTCTTTGTTCTTTCTTGTTACTTATCATGGCAACTGAAGCGATGTAAGGGGAAATGTGCTTATACTTTCATTCAAAAATAGTTGAAATATAGGAAGAATCTGAAAACAGAATTATTTTTCCCTGTTAAATATATGGATTTTAGTGAACTGTATTTCAACACATTTTTATTTTATGCCCATGATAAGTTATTAAACATATAAAATTGCTTTATTTATAGAGTATAACAGAGTTGCTAGCATTAGTGCCTGTAATTTTCAATATAGTAACTACTTAGGTGTGTATGGATTCTAGATGATCTTTTAATTACAAGGGGAAGAGGAGAATTACTAGGAAGAAAGAGGTTTGTTATTCTATGAAAAAGGGAAAAAAGAATGAGGATTCCAAACTGGCAAAATTATTGAAATTCATTTTTTAAGAAAAATAAAGCACAATTAGGAAAAAAAGACCTTGTAGTTAGAATTGTTGAGAGGAGGTCATAAGGAAGGTTCAGAGGGAGAAAACTAAGTATGTGAAACTGAGCATGTCTCTGTGATGTGCAGCATGGGGAGGAAAGGGAATTAATTAATGAACTTATCCAAACTATGAACAATTATTTTAAAATGTTCCTAAGAGCTCTGAGAGGTCTGAAAAGAAAGGGAAGCATGCTACTGGTCTTTGAAAAAGGCAGGGTAAGAGGAAAAGAAAGAGTGAACCTGTCATCTACCATCTGGTAAGCCTAACTTCAGTCTGCAGTAATATAGTGGAAAAAATATTAAAAGGTAAAAATCCTAAGCACTTAAGGGAGAATGGATCCGCAACCAATAAACAGCATGGATTTATAAAGAAGGGAAGAAAGGCACACACAAGCATTTTTTTTCTTCATATAATTGCAAAGTGGTGGCTGAAGGGAATACAGAAGATGTAATATGCACATGTACCAACCTATAGGTTTGGATGTATGGGCTTCAGTAAATTAAATAAGACCTAGCAGTGTGACAAAAAAAAATCCAATGTAATTTTTGGGCTCCTAACAGAGGCATCATGTCATGTACTAGGGAGGTGAGAGATGCCTCTCTCACTATACGATAGTGATGAGATAGCACCTAGACTACTGCTTTCAGATTTAAGTATTTTCAGTATCAGAAAGGTGAACTGGAGGGAGTTCAAGAAGCATGGAAGGAAGAGGAAAGGCCTATAGGAATTGATTGGCAATGAAATGTTAACTGAAAATAAACACCTACAGTTTGGTCAAACAAAGGTGGGAAGAATAAGCTCATTGCCACATTCCTTAAAGTGGGAAGTTTCCAGAATAAAGAAAATAGAGTTAAGTGTGAAAGTGAAAGCTGACCAGGGTGTAAAAATTAACTGTACACGGCCAGAGCTCTGGCTTCTGCTCTTGCTGAGACCCACACAAAAATTTATTGGGGTGTGTTTGAAAGGAGCAGAGAGATGAGGGATTGTTCTGAGAGCTAGAAAAAGGAGAGGAGCAATTAGATGGAAATGGGTGAAGCAGGATTCAGGCTGAAGTTAAAAGAAGTAAATAAATACCCATAACAGCCAGCTCAGTCAATCAGGGAAATATTTTGCTAAGGAGAACTATACCAGTAACCGTGGTCTGGACAAAGCATGTGTGCACACGCATCGGAAACCATATGCATTAGCAGGGAAATGGCTTAGAGGCCTAAAGAGGGTTGTCTATTTGAGCAAAAGAAAGCAGAACTATTAAATTGCATGAGTGGAGATGGCCAGTATCTCTAACTTGCCAAAAGTACACTGAACTGCGATAGGATCTTTAGTCTTTCTCTGTAAACCTCAGCATAATGCATTTATCACTCCACATACACCCGGTATTGTTTCTGAATCTGGGATACTATCATGCTCTTCCAGGCAAAGTCAAGAGCATATATTTCCTGCCTTGTGTCTGTGTAACATGTCCATTACAGCTCTTGAGGGGCTCCTGACCCCTCCCCAAACACCTCCCCTTAGCCCACAGGCTTCAGCTTCAAAAGTAGACCAGAGGGATGGTTACTCCCTTTCCCCTGCCAAAGCGCATTGCATTGCTTTTAGACGAGATTCCTGCAAGGCTGCCGCAAACCCGCTGCCACGCAGTTTTCTGTACCCGCAGCCCGCCCCGGCCCCTCGCTCGCCGCGCCGGCGCCCCCAGCCTCGGCGGCGGCCCTGCATTTCTCCCGCTGCCCAGCAGATGGTGCTGTGGATTTTGGATCGGGAGCGCGGCGCGGGCGGGCCGGGCCGGGGCCGGGGCCGGAGCCGGAGCCGGAGCTGGAGCCGGGCCGGGCCGGGCCGGGCCGGGTCGGGCGGGGGCGGCAGCCCGCAGCCTCCCCGCCGCGGGAGGCGGCGAAGGTCCTCGCCGGGGACCGCCAAGCGCTTTTGGGCCGGTGCTTTCAAAACACACTTCTGCTTTTCCTTTCCCTCCTCGACGCCCCTTCCCCAGCAGCGGGGTCACCCAGCTGTGGGGTGCCGGGGTGGCACCTCCAACCCCAATATGCCTCATCTCTACCCTGCTATCGAGCAGCTCCCTCGATGCAGCTTTCCGACACCCTTTTTCTGCAAAAGGGGAGGGGGGGTGTCCCCTGAGCAGTGTGTCGCAGCCCCTCTCCCCACAAGTCTCCCGCAAGCCCGGCTGCGCCTCCCCCGCCGCCCGCATCGCCCTGCCAGGCCGGGTCCCACGCACCCCCCCGAGCCCCCGACCCACGGCGGTCCCGAGCGCCCCGCAGGGCCCGGCTGCCCCGCGCCCGTGAGGTGCGTCTCCACCGAGCGCTTCCCCTCTCCTCCCCGACACCCCCCTGGGCTCTCCGGGGCCCAGTCTGCTGCTGGGAGAGACCCCCCCAAACGTGGGAACAGGCCGGTGTCCGGGTATTCCCTGTCGAGAGAGACCCCTCTGGGGAGCTCTGCGCGAGAAGTTGATGCAATGGGGGAAAAGTTTGTTGCTGTTCTTTTTTAACTGTCTTTCCTTCGCCCTGAACTTAAATAAAGTTTGTCTAAGAAGAAACTACGCAGCCAGCTGCGACGAACGAAAGCGCTTCCCGACACCCAGCTTAGCCCGAGGGGAAGGAGGCCGGTCCTGGAGCCCGGGCGGCCCCGCTGCTCGGCGAGGGCGGCTCCGGCTCCGGCTCCGGCTCCGCTCCGCTCACGGGGGCTCGGCGTGGCCGGGCCGGGCGGCTCGCGGTGGAGCTGCTGCAACAAGCAGCAGCCGAGGAGAAACTTGCGGGAGATTCCCCAGCCTTCAGCTCGCTCGGGGGGCACCGGGCACACCGTGCCTCCGCCCGGGTCAGCTAGGGAGGACTCTGTAGCGCAACTGTCTTGGTCTGTCTAAAATCTGCCTCGCTCCCACTCGGCTCCTGGGCGCTTTTAGGCAGCCATTTGGAGAACGTCTTGCCTCCTGGAGGTTTTGCAGCAAACGGAAAGCACGGCCCTGGGGAGAGGGAAGGGGGTTTTAACTTCTCTCTCAGGTGGAAAGCAGGAGAACAAACTCACTCTAGAAGAGATCTTGCAAGAGATGCTATCAAAACATAATAATCGCTGTGAAGTTTGCTGTCGTCCGTATTCTCGTACCTTCCAGGCATTCACAGCCTTTCCTAGGGTCGTGCAGGTGGGGGTGACACATTAAAGCTTGCAGCTGGCTGGGGGCACCCTCCGGCTGCCTTTGCTGGGCGCTGGGCTCTCTCTGCCGTTCCGGGCGGTGCCGTTCCGGGCCGTTCCGGGCCGGGGCACCCTCCGCCCCGCGCCCCCCGCACGGCCCGGGACGGCCCGTCCCCGGCTCGGGCGACTTTCAGGGCCGAAGCTGGATGCTGCGCTGCAGCGGCCGGCTCGGTCCTTCTGCAGCCCGGCTGCGGGCTGCTCCTTTCCCGCAATCGTGACCGAAGGGAAGTGAAGCCGGGGGTATAGGGCTATGGTACAATTAAACCAGGTAACGAGACGCTGGGCAGATGTGTTTTCATTGGGCTGTAAGATAAATGCAGTGTTAAATGCCTGACAACTTCCCAGAAGCAATCAGCAAAAGTTTACGAGTGCATAAACCTCAAAGACCATTCCTCGGTATTTTTATAAGCCCCGCATTTAAAGCTTCTATAAATTCTTCTGCCTGGTTCCAAACTAAAGTTACTGGAGACTATTAAACAGCCACTTCTCTCTCGAGAGAGCCCGAAGGAGTGAGGAGAGGGCAGAATACAACAGGCGGGTCCGGGAGAGGAGAGAGGTGCTTTATTTCTGTTTCCTCCTCTTCCCTTCCCCCTCCCAAGCTAAAGTTTGATAAAAAGTTAGAATATTAAAGCATGGCAGGCCACAGATGAATGATTCGGCAAGATGACTGGGACACATGAAAGTTTCAAGAGCGGGGGCAGACAGAGAAAGAAAGGGAAAAGAAAGGCTGAGGAGAATTAAAAGAAAAAGCGAGACAAATGAATGGACGGATAGATTCATAAACAGGCGTACAGAGAGATTCACAGGCAGATCGGCAGGCGAGCAGACGGAAGGATGGACGGAGAGAAACAGAAAGCTTAGAGGAAGAGAGAGCGATTTCAGGTGCAGACTGACAGTCTGGGCAACGCAGCCGAGGACAGCATCATTCGGCTAGGACCTCCCGGAGGTCCCTCGGGTGACCCCGGCCCCCCTGCCCCCGGGGAAGGGGGGCCGCCCCGGCCCCAGCCCCGCTCCCGGGCCGAGCGGGGCAGGCGGCCGCCACCCGGCCCCGGCCCGGTCCCGGGCAGAGCCCTGCCGGCCCCCGCCGCTTGCGGAGCAGGTGAGCACACCGCCCCAAAAGTTTCAGGCAAAAAGGGGGAGTCAGCATTATTGAAGCCATAGATCAGCGGGAGAGATCCAGCCAGAGACCTCTGTCTTCGGAGAAAGAAGCTGCGAGCAATGAAATGTTCCCCTTAAACCATCAAATTATAATAACAGTATCCGTCATCCTTAAGTGACCACATCAGTTTTAAGTTGGATATTAAACATGTTAAAAAAAAAACCTATCGTGATTATAAAGCCCGTTGTTTACGATCCCAGGGAAAATGAAGTTGCTAATTGGAAAACAATAAACCTAAAATGCCTTTGGATTAATAATGATAGAGGTTAACTGTGGCATGCCTTGGAAAGGGGGAGGGGGAGCGAGGCGTGCACTTCGCTGTGTACTTTGGACGCCGACCAGGGACAAGCGCAGCAGCCAAACGCGGGGCTGGGGGGACGGGCTGGGGGTGAAACCCCCTCTTCGGAGGGCTCGGCTTGTGTGTTCATGTCTAATCCCGAGACACGAGGTGACGAAGGTCTGTATTGTAGTCATGTCCTCGCTAGATGAAATCTCAGTCAATTACTTTCAAATCTGCAGCTTGGCTTCTTTTCATTCTTTCCAGGTGAAAATTCAAACGTTTTCTGTTGTCGCCTGGTCCTTTCTTTCCTGAAACAAGGCACCCAACTGTTCTGATATTACCATTCAAAAACAGGTTCTGTGGCAAACCTCATTTGTGAATCTATTACAGAGATTAATAGATTATTTCTCCTTTTTCAACTAATTCTCAGTGGGGAAATTTAACCATATGGTAAGGAGAGAATTAGAATTTCATCACATTAGAGCAAAATGTAATGAAAAGAGTCCAACACCTGGGGCCAACTCTGAAAGACACAATTAAAAGGTTTTTAATGAAACCAGAGAAACCAAAAATTTCATTGCCTTCAGTAATTCTGCCACATAAGAATGATTTACTGGAAGTGTTGGGAAATATTGTTTTTACTGATGTCATAAGAATGAAAACCTGCCACTAAATACTATGTGCTTTCAGAGCGCTTACAATAAAGCGAGAGAGAGCTGCTCGTTTCTATTATTAGAGGATCAGTGGGACAAAATTCAGACAAATACTTGGGTTGCCACTTCAGTGAGAAATCCTGACGGCACGGACGAGCGTGTGCCTTGATCTGAGAAGATGGCACTGAAGTCCCAGGAAGAGGACTAGATATAACATTAATGAAATAAAAGGGGCGCTGGGGCCCTTGTCGCCCTGACACGGGCAGCTGCATCCCAGGGCTGGGAGCGGTGCAAGATGCTCCCCTCGAGCAGAGCTTGCAGGAGGGAGGGACGAAGCTGTAAAGAACTGGTCAATAATAATAGAAAGTTCGGTCGTTTTTGCCCTTTCTCACCTCCCCCCCCCCCCTTCTCCCCAGACCGGTTCATTTTCAAGGTAACTGATGGGGCTTTATATTTTTATAGGGACACAGGGGATAATCACTGTAAAGCAGCAATCTGCTACTTGAAAACGGCTAAGGGGAGGAGGAGGGGGAACCTCCCCGTAGTTTGGGCTCCATTTGTTTGAAAGGCAAAAAGGGGGCTGGGGCAGCATTTGCCTCCCACGGAAGCAAGGTAAACTTTGGCGGTGGGCAGCAGTGGGCACGCCGGTTCGGGTTGGTTTGGGTTTTTTAATTTTTTTCCCCCCAGACGATCTTTTTTTTTTTGCAAAGACGGGTGGGGGTGGGAGGGGGCTATAAGTTAATGTAAATGCAGAGTGGGGGTGGGCTGGGGGGAGAGGGTGTCACTCCTGACTCCACGGCTAAGTTAGCAGAAGTCTGCTGGCAGCACTCGGAAGGGGAAGTGTTCAAGCGGGCTTTTCTGCAGTGCAGGGCTGTAATTTGCTGAAGGAGGCAAAGAACATCCTTCGATCTAAGTAGGGCTTTTAGTGTGCTCATTGATGAGTGAAAGTCGCCACACATGTCAAGCTAAAGGCAGTTGTTGGGTTACTAACAGGACACAACGTCTTGCAAACATATGCGTTAAGCTGTGTATACAGATGGCAGGGAGAATAATGGAGCAGGCGCCTCTTATAAAGCTCTAGCTGCTGCCTGTCTTCAGACCTGGGAAATGAAACTATTCAGACTCAGGGCCAGATAGCGCCTGGGATTGTTTGTTACCGTTTTAATCCTATTAATTAAAACGTTAACCTGATTGGGTAGAAAGCTCTGTCCCAACAGGCGAGTCTTCTTCATAATAACCTACTCTCAGAGATAATGATGTAAAAGACTCCCCCGTCTGCGGTGCCTGCTGGTTGATGGGTCCGGAAATCTCTTGAAGGTGAATCCAAGCAAGATAAACGGTGGAAGCGGCTCGGCTCGCAGCGCACAATGCCCCAGCGCGGCGCCTGCTGAGGACGAGCCCGAGCCGCAGCCGCAGCCCGAGCCGCAGCCCGAGCCCGAGCGGAGCCGGAGCCGGAGCCGGAGCAGCGGCGGCCGCGGCCGCGGCGCCGAGCACGGCGGAGCCCCGGCGGGAGCCAGGAGGCGATTCCTGAGAGCGGGACGCGAGGGAGCCGCCCGCCGCGGCGCGGAGCCTTGGAGGAGCGGGCCGGGAGCTGACGGGGGCGGAGGAGGAGGAGGAGAGCGGGGGGACCGATGGAGCGGGCGCTGGGGCTGCCCGCAGAAGAGGACTTGTTCCACAAGAGCCTCGCCGCCTCGGCCAAGCGCATGGAGTCCGCCTTCCGCTCGCCCCCGGGGCTCGACCTCTCGCACCCCCGCGACCGCCAGCCCTCGCCGCTCGCCTGCTACGAGGCGGCCGAGCCCGAGGCGCTGCTGCAGCCCGGCGTCGGCGGCGACCCGCTGGCGCTGCCGCCGGGTTCCGTGTGCGTCAAGTACGGCGAGAGCGCCAGCCGCAGCTCGGTGGCCGAGAGCAGCGGCGGCGAGCAGAGCCCCGACGACGACAGCGACGGCCGCTGCGAGCTGGTGCTGCGCGGCGCCGGGGGGGACCCGCGGGCCGCCTCGCCGGCGGCGGGCGGCGGCGGCGGCGGGGGGGGCGGGGGGCTGAAGGCGGCCGAGGGCGGCTGCTCCAACAGCCACGGGCACGGCGGCAGCAAGAAGTCCAAGGAGCAGAAGGCGCTGCGCCTCAACATCAACGCGCGGGAGCGGCGGCGGATGCACGACCTCAACGACGCGCTGGACGAGCTGCGGGCCGTCATCCCCTACGCGCACAGCCCCTCGGTGCGGAAGCTCTCCAAGATCGCCACGCTCCTCCTGGCCAAGAACTACATCCTCATGCAGGCGCAGGCCCTGGAGGAGATGCGGCGCCTCGTGGCTTATCTCAACCAGGGCCAGGCCATCTCGGCCGCCTCGCTGCCCAGCTCCGCCGCCGCGGCGGCCGCGGCGGCCGCGGCGCTGCATCCCGCCCTCGGGGCCTACGAGCAGGCGGCCGGCTACCCCTTCAGCGCCGGGCTGCCGCCCGCCACCTCCTGCCCGGAGAAATGTGCCATTTTCAACAGCGTCTCCTCCAGCCTCTGCAAACAGTGCACGGAGAAGCCTTAAGCGCCGCCGCCGCCGCCCCGCCGAGGGCGCCGCCGCCGCGGGGCGCGGGGCGGCGGACAGACTGCTGCGCGGCCCTCCGCCCCTGCCCGCGCAGGCTGCGCGCCGCGTCCCTGCCCTGCGCTTGGCCCGGCGGCGGCGGCGGCGGGGACGCGCGCGGCGCGGCGCGGCGCGGCGCGGAGGGGAGCACGGCGGCGGGGCGGGAGCGCGGCCGGGCCGGGCCGGGCCGGGGGGACCGGGCCGGGGGGGGGCTCGCCCCGCCGCTTGGCGGTCGCGGGGCGGCCGGGTGCGAGCGCGGACAAAGGAGAGGCCGAGGAAGAGCGGGACGAGGGAGCCGGCGGTGACTGCTCGGGGTGGGAAGGATAGAGCCCCCCCCGGCCGCCGCCGCGCTCCCGGGCGCGGGGAGGGCCGCGGGGCCGCGGCGGCGGCGCGGAGCCGGACGGGACAAATCAGCGAGGGCACTTGAACATAGGTTTTTCTTTTTTTTTAATTATTATTAGTAGTAGTATTATTATTCTGAGCCAGGCAACAAACAAACTTGAAATGTAAACTTATTATTTAAACGACTCGCAGAAACAAAGAGACTGGACCATTGCTATGAAAGACTTTGTATTTTTTATCGTCTCTAAACTTTGATCCTGTGAAAATGCGCAAAGTTTTGGTGAGAGTGATTTAAAAAAATCGAGAGAGTTAAAAAACCCGACAAAATAGCCGATCAAACTCCCTACTCCGTGTGGCTGAAAGTATCGCATTTTTAAAAGAAATATTTATGTGCACCTTGTTTCTTTCCACTTTGCAATGATGTATAAACAAGACATGATATTTATTTGTTATTTTTAAATGACCCTTCCACGCCAACAATATTTATCATGTGTTAAGGTCATGGGTCTTATGTGCAGTTACTTTAAATGCTTCTAAAATTCTGTTTATGGATTAACTTAAACTGTGTGCCAAGTGTTTTAAACGTTTATTTGCCAACAACGTATAACCAGAAATATTGATGTACCAGAGCCGCTTAGGTTTATGAAAGGTCATCTGGATTTTAAGTTGCATCATCCCTGTATTTAAATTGAGCTTTAATAAATTGCTTCAGTCCAAAAATTACAGGAAAGGTGTATTCTTAATTGCTGAACCAACTGATTTTTGAAAGGGTATTCTTTGCATTAGAACAGGTAATAGCTATTTACTTTTGCAAGGCATCAGAGCAATAGCTGCTACAAGAACATTTGCCAAGCTAATGTTTTCCCAGGTGCTGTGTTTTCAAAGGTATAATTTAAACCGCTTTTAATGTGTATGTAAATTATTCTGACTGTGGATGATTATTTAAGTTGAAATACTTTAAAATACTTTGGGCTGATTTACAGAACGCGTGGAATTCTTCTCTTTTCTTTTTTGGGGGGAGGGGTGGGGTGGGTGGGGTAGGGTTCTTTTTTTTTTTTTTTTTGGAAGAAAAATGAGAGATGAAGAGCAAGAAGTAGCTATTTACCCAAAGTGAGCCTTCAGTTTGAGTTTGCATGGCTGGGTGGCTGTCTCTCTGCCATTTGTAAATCAAATTCTTTTTTTTTTTCAAAAATGAGTCCTGCTATTTTCCACTACTTGCAGATAATACAAATTCGGACTGTCAGGTTGGATGGCAAAATAGGAGCCATGATGGATCTGTTGGCAGGTCACGGATGTGTAAAGACTGATATATATTAAATAGGTCAATCAGATTATGACAGCAACGTACGATCGTTTGTATGTGTATCTATGTTGGAAAGAATCTTTATTAAAATATTTTGAACAAACGTTTGGCTCATGCTGTGCTTTGTTAAGCCCTATAGGTCGGATTTAAGGAGGTGGGTGTGTGTGTGGGGGAGCATCCTCTCCTTCGCCTTGCTCCGAGGCGCACCTCAGCGCCCCCCGGCTCAGGGCGGCCCGCGGACCGGACCAGGAAGCCCGAGCCCGCGACCGCCCCCGCTGCCCCTGGCCACGGCCCGGGGAAGGGGACCGCTCCGCCCGGCGGGCCGGGGGCGGGGGGACGGCGCCGCGGCCCCCCGAGGGGCGCCGGGAGCTCCCGAGGGGACCTGGCAGGGCCCGCCCCTTCTCTACCCCCCCCCCAAGTTTGGGAGCCGGCCCTGCTCCCCGCCCGGCACCGGCGGCCGCTCCGTCTCGCCCTCCCGGGCCGCCAAACGCGAGTGCTGCGGCGGGCGGGGCCGTCCCGCAGTGGCCGTCGCCGCCCGGGGGCCGAGGGGCCCGCCGAGCCGAGAGCCGCGGCCCCGACGGGGCCCCCCCGCTCCCCCCGGGGCGGCCGTGCCGGCTCCCTCCCCGCGCTCCCGGCGCCCGGTGTCCGCCGAGCCGCCGCTCCTCACGGCAGCCCCGCACGCGGGGGAAGGGGATAAATATTTTCTGCTCCACTTCCCATCAAAAAAGATTAATCAGAACCTGTAACTTTTCAGGAAACATGACTGTAAAGTGCCGCGGAGCTGTGGGAAGGCAGCCCAGAGAGGGTGGGCAGATCAGCCCCCAGGCGCAAGGAGAAGCGTCTCTCAGCATTTACTAGACAAAGGCTGGGTGCGTCTAATTATGATTATTAAAACAATTTCCATGACGATGTCTAATATTATGTTAATTTGAAAACAACTGTGTATGAAAACTGTCGACTATAATACCTAAATTCATTTAATGAAACACATCGTTAAGGCAATTAAACCTCCTGGATGTGATTAAGGAACATAATTACGACACTGTTCTGCGCCATAATTGGGTGTCTTTAATCAAGGGGTAAAGTGATCAGCAACACAGCCATTAGTTTGTATTGTTCTGTCTCTGCTGTCCATCATTCTGATTAGGAATTAACCACCGCCACCAGCTTGGCTTAGTGCGTGTGTGTGTGTAGGGGCGAGAGTGAGTGTGTGTTCGTGCATATAACATCGCAAGACACATTTGCTGCAAGATTTACTGCTTAATATTTCTCATTACAAGAGAAGGCTTCCCTGAGACATTCCCCTCGAAGGTGCGGGCGCCGCTCGGCTGTGGCTGGAAACGGGGCTGGGGCACAACCACCCCACCGCGGGCGGGCGGGCGGAAGCGAGCGAGATCCCGGCGCTTAGAGGCGCTGCTGGAGCGGCCCGTGCCGGGGGACGGCAGGCCCGGGGCTGGCGGAGGCCCGCACGTTTCCGCGCCGCTCCGCGGAGCCGCCGTGGGAAGGGGCCGTGGGAAGGGGCCGGTCCCTGGGCCGGGGCCGGGGCCGCGCCGCCCTGCCCGCTCCGCCGGCTCCCCGCCCGCCGCGGCTCAGCTGGGATGAAAGCGGGCTCTGCGCTACACATGCCGTCCCGTTTATAGGACTGCTCTTAAGGAGCTGAACTCAGGGGTTCGCTTAACCTCTTTTCTTCTTCTCCCTCCTCTTCAGAGCGATGTTGCCAAGGTCTCCCTTTACCAGTCTCTTCTCTTAGCTCGGCTTGAGCCAAAGTGAGTTAACAGAGGGGCGGGGGGGGGGGGAAGAAGACGGAAAACGGAAAGAAAATGCTTTTCATTCGTGGTTACTGCTGCCTTCCTGGCTCGCTTGCTCCCTCCTTGCTTTCTTTGGAGGGGGGTGGGTGGGGGCGTCCTGTCAGGCTGGAGGTGCTGTCGCTCCTAGCGCCTCGCTGCCGTTACTCCGCGCCGAGCAGCGTCGGGGGACTCGACACAGAGCTGGCTGGGCCGGTCCCCGAGCAGGTCCTGCAAATGCCTCTCCGAGCGAGCTCCGTGTGTGCCAGGGGGAGGAGGAGAGAGGTTCCCCCCCGCCCCTCTTAGTGCTTCATAGATCACTTAACCAGAAATGAACACGTGCCCCTCCTCAGAAGATTTTTCCCCATTTCCTACAGTCCCACCAAGCCGACACCTCCACCAGCCTCCTCCAAGCGCACCCTTAGCTTCTGCCGCCAGGACAGCTCCCTTCCCCCGGCCCCTGGCCCCTTACCCCGCTTCTGCGCCTGAAATTGTCCCAGCATGAGTGACATTGGCTTTCCTAATGTAATGACTTATGAAAGATATAATCATGTGTTAAATTGAATCCTCCGCTTAACTGTTAATGGTGTGCTCTGGGCACATTTACGTATTAGATGCTATGGTAACTAATTACCACTAGAAGAAGGGATAATACACTTTCCAGACTTTGACAAATAATTATGAGTGTTCACATCCCTGCTAGCAGCAGTTGCAGCGGATCTGCTGGAATGAATAAGTGAATAAATGAATGGGTAAGTGAACTTGTGTGCATGGAGGGGACTAGATAATGAATAGTGGTCAAGTGAGTTTTCTTATTAAAACCTTTAATGAAAATGTGATTTAGGGTGGAAGGGGAAAAAAAAGTGCGACGCTGCCTCTAAACGTAATTAAATCGCCTAATATAAACATCAGAAACATAAATAAGTTTGCTTTTAATTAAAACGCAGCAGTCAAAGTAAATTATCCACGTGCTCGGAAACTTTACAGCAATTAACACCTTTTTTTTTTTTTTTTTGGAGGTGGGGGTGGATGGGGTAAAATAAATGAGCCAGGACTCCGCTGACTCTCTCCAGGATCATTTGTAACTTTGATTTCGCCTGCCGCCAATAGGCCGGAGGGCGGCTGAGATTTGAATCAGGTGGCGGAGCGGCTCCTTGCCGCAGCGGGGCAGAACTTCGGGGAAGTCGCGCTCGGCCCGGCCCCGGCCCCGGCCCCGACTCAGCCCGGCCGCCTGCTCGCTCCGCGCCGCGGCTCGCCGCGCTCCGCGGGGCAAAGCCCCCCGGGGCCGGGTGCGGATGGGCGCCGCTGCCCGCCTCCCCGTCGGCAGAGGCCGGACAGACTTGCTGGAGCAGGGAGCTTCTCCCTGTGCCCCGGCTGCTGCCGGCGGGTTGCTGCTGGGCTCTGGAGCTAGCGGAGCCCGCCGGAGGTTTAACAGCGGCTCTTCCTCCTTCCTATTAAATACTGAGCATCACTTATTCAGGTGCAGCAGGGGTTGAGCCGCTCATGAGTATCTACCCTGGCCCGGGAAAGGAGGAAGGCAGGAGCCGGCTGTCCCGGCCCCGGCCCCGGGCGAGGCTCGGGCACCGACGTTAACTCCTAGCCGTCGGTCACACCGCAGAAGGGACATTTGCCAAATGAGCAAAAGGCTGCAGCCAGCCCCATTTCCCCGTGGTCACTCATCAGCTCCGTGTCACCGTACCGCCCCCTCCGAAGAGGGGATTTGGAGGGGATTTGTAAGGGGAGCTGGACTGGTTTTCCAGCCTCTGGAAAGGTTAAATCCTTCCCCAAGCCCCTAGTGGCCCTCGTCCTCTCAACCTGATTCAGAGACGTGCAATAAAATTTGAAGCAAATTTATGGTCTGTTTCAAGCACTTTACTGCTGTATTTTTAAATTCATATATGCACATATAAGAACTATGATCTGTGAATAATTCGAAATGCTATAGCAAAATGATGCATTTTAGATCAAGCATAACCGTTTTCTTACATAATTGTCTCGGATTAAAATAAAAAGATACATTTCGAACAGAGACAAAGCTGAAAATCTAATGACAGCCATAAACTGCTAGACAGCCATAAATTAACGTCTTCATCAAACACCGAAGGGATCAGTGCTTATCTAAATCAACAACTATTTCTTCCAAGAAGTTGCAGAACAGATTGCCCCTCTAATACTATTTTAAAATCCTCATGATTGAGGATTAGGGGCAAACAATTGCCTTTCCAGAGTAACCCTTCTTCCCTCTACCGAACAAAGTGTTAAGTGACTGAGACGGGTCCGTCACGAGACCTCCCGGGGGTCCTGTCCCCCTGCCCCCCCCCTCCAGCATCCCTCGAAGCGCGGGTTGCTTGTAGGAAAGGGCGGCAGGAGTCTCCCCCCACCCTTCCTCCGCGTTTTGGTAGGGAGTGAGAGGACCTGGGAGCCCCCGAGCCGGGAGCGCGGGGGGGACCGCTGGGCGCAGCCGGCAGCGCTGCCCCGAAAACCGGAGCCCCCGCAGAGGGGCCGTAGCCCCGCGCACCCGCCCTGCTGGGGCAGCGACCCGCCGGGCTCGGCTAGCGCCCGTCCACTGCTGCCGCTCGCAGCTTCAGCGCCGAGGAGCGGCAGTCACCTGCGCCGCCTGTGCTGCGAGACTCTGCTGTAAAGACTGCATTTTTGGAAGGCAACTGAAAAATACATGTAGAAGACAGTCCTGCTCATTGGCTCACAAAATGGAAATGAGACGAGGAAAGGCTTGCTGCTTGCATGAGGTTAGCAACTAAACTATTTGGAGGAGAGATGTAGTTGGAAAGATGAACTGATACAAAAGAAGTATTGTCAAAAGTCATCACGGGGCATGCACTTACTGTCTTTTACATTGCTGTATCCCAGAACTTTACCTTTCCCTCCCCCCCCCCCAACTTTGCTGTACTCTCATTGCTGTTTGAAAAAAATACAAACCAAAACATTAGTGTCAAAATCAGTTTAACAAAATATTGCTAGCTATAATACCACAATGCTCATAGCAGGAATAGGTGAAGCTTAGGCTTATTTTAACTGTTTATTTTGGTGTAAATAGTTTTGAAGACAAGCACATTTCTGCTATTACAAATGATGCATTCACACAACCTCAGTACTTGAGATCCTAAGGAAGCCTGCTGCATAGCAAAAGCTACACAGACATAGTACTGAGGATTAACTGATAAACATCCCAATACATTTTAATTCTTTGCTTTCAAATTAAAATACAAAATTTTATATTTTCTATGCTTCTTTACATGCAGCAACCATTTTTCATACTTACTACTATTTATAAACATATGCATTAACTGAAGGATCATAATACTTTTACAAGTTGTAGTTTTAAATGGTGTTTTCATAATTAGATCACTTTTCTGATGTGCTGTGGATAGCAGGACATGACTAGGCATGATGCACAGGCAGGTTTAGGTTATGCACAGAAAAAACTAATTCACTTTCTATGCTCTGAGAGTTAAATAGCTCTATTCATATAAGTTAAGCATACATCATGCATAAATTGATGTCTCAATAATGTTAAAATACAATGCAATTTAAGTAACTTCAATAAAGCATCCAGTGTCAAAACAAATATTAGCTAAAATACAGTGTTAGGAACTACTATTTATTCCTCCCAAAAAACATCCTTCAGACCATCAAGGAAAGTTCACACAAAAAATGTACCCTTCAGGAAAACTTCTCAAATAATGCCACTTTTTATTTATAAACTTCAGTAACTTTTAAAATAATCTGGAGTTAAAGAAGTTACAAAGTTAAACCCAATTTTATCAAAATATATCAAATGCAGGTGTATTGTTTCTAAGATGCATCTTCAACAAACCTCACAGACATACCTGACAAATCTTTCTGCATGAAAGAATGGAGAAACAGTGATCTCTTTGGTGTATAACCTTCGTATTAAATAGGCGCTGGCAGAATTCAGTAGCTACAGTGATAACTTAGAAAACGTAAGTTGTGCTTTGCTGGTGCAGTGCTACATATTGCAACAATTTTCATTCATTTTCCCTCTTTTTAAATGAATCATCTAAGAGGACAGAACATTTTACACTAGATAGTACATCTTGTAGTTCCTTGCAAAAGGAAAAGGTAAAGCCTAAGAGCTATATTTGAAGATCAATGGTGGATTTCAAATCTTTATATTAATTTTGAATATGTCATAAGAATGTCACAAGTAACACTCTTCTTTCTTCTCTGATAAGAACCAGCTTAAGTTTGGTGGGGGTAAAACAGACCTGATCATTTCCTAAATTCAAAGGAGTTGCTACATGCCAATGCTGAATTAAAGGCTTTTTTGCCTTACAGAAATACCTTTCAAGATCAAGCAACACAAAAATGCCATATGCTGAATAAATCATTTAAAATTTAAAGCAATAGTTGTGAATCTGCAATAAAAGTGTAAATGTAAGGTGGGAAAAAATACCATGGACAGTCATTCAATATTAAAATAGATATATTCAATTTTATTGTGTCTTTGAAATACAAAATTCACTTAAGATGTTAGATTACTAAAATAATGAAGTTTCAATATTCTTGCTCAGAAATTCACAATATACCTTATTTGAACGAAGAGCCTTAATGATGGATATTAACTATTAAAGGAGAACCTATCCATTGTTCATCTATATACATAATGTCAGTTTGCACAGTTAAGAGCTATTCACAATCTTTTCAATGTCAGAAAGTTCAATAATAATGAAATAAAAGATCTTTTATAATTCTACAAGTAAAAATCACAGGCCAGCAGTTACTCATAAAAATATCAATGCTGATAACAGTGACTCTGACTCTGAATGCAACTGGCTCAAAATTGTAAGCTAAACAACATCTCTTACATGGTTTTGTATGAGTACATTAGGACATACTGACAGATGGGGAAGTCTAATTTGTGAGCAAGTACATGTAGATTAATATGATCTTTTGAGTAGTCTAACAGTTTGATAAAAGACAGTTTACAATAGTTTACAGCAGTACCGAACACCAGCATGAAAATGGAGCACATACAGTCTGTAAATTAAAATTAAAGAAAAAAATCACATTTTAGCATTCACATTAGTTCACAAGGAATTCACTTAAAAAGTCTTTTCAGGTCCTGCAAAGGGCTGCATTGACTTAGTACACCAATTTTATATCCGAAAAAGTTTTGTTTTTTAGTTTTTTTTAACATCAGAAGAAAATACCATTATAGCTATAGGCAGTGACAGCTTACTGTAAGAGGCTGGTATTGACCAGCCAAGTTTTTTAAAACTGCTCAGTCAATGCACCATTTCACCAGAGGAACAACAGAGGAACCCAAGGGGCACCCGCATGCTCCTCCAGGCAGACCCATGAAACAGCGCGAGCTAAGCCTCCCCTGTCTGCAGACGAATCAGCCCAACACTGCTGGACTTGCAGGGAGCTCCTGCTTCTGAAGCTCAAAGGAGCAACGAGGAAGCAAATGGCCTGACTCTCTCCCGCCACTCCACCCCTGCAGCACTGATGGCAGCTTACAAACTGCACTGAAGTCTCTACTTAGATGATTTTGCCACCTGAGCGTCTTGGTGACAGATACAAAGAGCTTGTCACTCCCGGGTTCTGTGGCAGAGGGCACCATCCAAAACTGCATTGCTCCCTACATCATGAAACAAACCTACAGACACAGCACTCCACTCCCGTGCAGTATGCTGCGACCAGCTTGGCTCCAGCTGGGACCTCTGGGGATGGGCCTGCTCATGCCATTGCGCTGCTTCGGCTTGCTGAGCAGGACACCAGCACCCTTGGACTGGTCAGAGCAGCCGCTGACTCTGAATGAGTCACCTACTCAGCTGCAAAGCAGATGATCAGAAGACAAAACAGCCCTACCGTTTCCTCTTTCCCGCTCTCACACACATGACTTTTAAGTGAGGGTGAGGCTTACTCTACTGCAGATAGGGTATGCTAAGGTATGCAGGCCCTAACTTAGTGATGCTGACAGCATTGGTTGGTAGCAAAAGTAATCTACCAGGACATTTCTTAAGTTCTTGGTGCAGCATGGGTTACCAACGGCGCAGTTCTGGGACAAGCTGGGCAGGTCCTGCTTTGTTTAGTTTGACTAATCTGGTTCCTGGGGGGAGGAACAACCAACTTGATTCCAGCCAAATTTCATCTCTTGTATGGTGCAAAGAGTGCTTTCCAACCCTAATGGACGACCTCTAAGTGCCCTCCTGGAGCTTTCCTTCAACTCCTTGTAAAGGTTCTGACACTTTTCTTAAACAGATGTGTGCCTACAGATTGAATTTGCTAGTTTGGAGATAACCTAGGTCTTCTTTTAATTTCAAAATAGATACTATACAAACTGATCAGCAATTAATCTGAAATTACTAATGATTTGCACGTACTTTTGGCAGAGTCCCATTATGTCCTACTAAATTATGCAGCAGCCTGTGATATTCTCATTTAAAATCCTAAAAATAGAATACAATTACAAAAAAAGTCTTATGTTTAAAACAAATACCTACTGTTATTTTCGCAGTTGCTTCAGGTTTGTTTCAAAGTCAGATGCCAAGGAAAGATTTATCATAACTGTGGCATGAGACATTTTACAGCTTACATTTAAGCAATAATGTAATACAGTCAACAGTGTAATGACATCAACATTTCCTCTCTCAATAAACAGCTTCTAATGTCCAAACTGGATTATGAGCTATGGCTGAGTACAGAATAGCTCCTGTGCTTGCCTACAGAGTAACTACAGCAGTAACTAACTTGAATACAAGAATCTCTCTATAAAAACAAATTTTTATTCTATGGCACAAGGCAATAATCAGGTTTTGCTGTTGATTAAATGTTGAAGCAAAGTTAAGGCATTTAATCAACTGCAAAGCCCATTTAATGTAAGTATACTCCAACACTGTACACATTATTGATATTATATATGAAGAGAAAATGTTCATCCAATATATCTCACAAAAACACAATTTTCTTCTCTGAGGACTTGAATATGGCTGTGCCAATCTCTGAAAGCCTTTCTACCAATACTTATTTAGTGTATGTGCTTTACATGAATAACTGAACGGTCTTAGACACAAATAACAATAAATAATTCTAATTCTTAGTATGTACGTAGCAGTTTTCATCCATAGGCCATCAAGTGCTTTAGAGATGAATAAGATTTCTCATTTTAAAAGAAATGCAAAAGGAACAGGGAATTTCAGCTTGTCATTCCCCAAACTAGCTAGTGGCACTGATTATCCACTGGGTAAAGACATGTCAAGCCAAAGTTTTCAGAGGTCTGTGTCTTTTGCACTGAGTAGAGTGTCGTGGGCTTTTTGGAGCACCATGCCTCTGACAGCACCAATGCACGGCACCCCAAAAAGTCAGCAGTGCAAGCAGTGAAATCCTGGAAAAGGTGATCTTTTTAATGACTTGTTCGACAAGCACTGAGAATTTCCCACAATGCTTTTGGGCACTCCAGATGAGCCAGCAATTCACTCAGCATCTATAGGGCAAATCTGAACTCACGTTCAGATAGCTGCAACAGCTCTGTGGTTGGTTAACTATTTAGAGAAATGCAAATCCTGGCACAGAATAGATTAAGGGTTGGCTAGCCAAACTAACCTTCTCTTGCAGCAACTGCTCATCTTTCTTCCAGTCTAACTTCTATGATTGATGACTGTACACTTGGGAGCACGAGGAGAAGTCTTGCTCATGTACAGCATTATTATTCATCGTCTGGCCACATGGGCACACATTTTGCTGGCACATCCAAACCAGAGGATTTTTGGGAACATAAGACAAAGTCCACTGACACGGCTACTCTCCCACCACAATTATCATGTTGGCAAATTGAGACTGGACAGCCAAGAGAATCCTCATCAGACTCTGAAGTGATGGCTGGAAACAGAAACAGGGTCTAAAAATCTTCTTATAGCCTACACACTAGTAAATTAATTTATGAAAAAAGATTTTGACAGCCAGTCAAGCAGGCTGTGCAGCCAGTATACAACTATATTCTGTGACTGAGCAGGGTTTTTACTTGCTCAGATTTTGGCCCCAAAGAAGATTGTGTTTGAAGAAGGTATGAAGCATCAATAGGAAGTGTAATGCAGTTGATGTGAAGACAATTATTAGGTATTATAGGACTTTAGATCTTCTTGCATTTAACTTATTGTCCAGGCTATGCAATATTATTTAGAATATAACTCTAAAATATGTTAAAAATTCCAGGAAAAAAGGTGTCAATCACAAGTTAGCTCATGGTGAATGAGCAGGGTAGTTTGGCTTTTAGACGACTAAAACCCTGTATTGAGACAAATTAACTCAAATTCTTTTATGTTTGTCTTTTTTTCCCCCTTAAACCATCAAGAATGTTGAACTAAAGACTTATGGAAGGTCATCTCCAACAGGAACTACCGATGCAGATAACTTCCCAATTTGTAGGTAGATAATTCAAACACAGGCTAGACTACTCTGCCTATGCATAGCTTAGGCACATTAAAACACTATTAAAAAGTAGTTTTAGATATCACACTTGTCCTTGAAGACCTCTGTCATTCTTTTGCTTTTTTAGAGAAACTAACAAACACAAGAGATTGTCAAAATAAACAGACGTGTTATTAGTAAAACAGTAAGATAAACAGAAGGTAATTTTTGAGATGATAGCATCATTTCAAAGAGGCTCATATATTTTCTCCCTGAAGAGTTTAGTTTTGTGGCTCAAAAGCCAAAACAGATAATTTAGGCTTGATGCAGAGCCCATTAAAATCAACAGAACCTCCCCTCTGACTTTAATGGACCGCAGCAAAAAAATCACAGATTTTAATTTCTTTGCTTTGCACAAAGAACAAAGCGTTCATCCTCAGCATATACTGCTGAAGCCAGAGATGTGTTCCTAGTAAGACACTCTTGAAAATCATCCCCCCCACCCGTATAGCTTCCATTGCATCTCCCAACTAAGGACTAAGACACTTAGGTCCATGAAGGGAACAGGGTAAATAAAAAGTTAGGATAATAATTATTAAAAATCCTTTCCTTCCAAAGGACATGCCACCCTACAGAACTTTCTAAGTTCCCCCTTTCTTGCTATTATGTTTCTATGAGCAGATGCAGTGATGCATTCAGATGGTGGGTATATGGGACCTCTTAATCTAAAAAGAGGGAGTCCCTGTTAAGGAATGAGGCCTTTTGGCTCAAAGGACGTCTGTGCAGTGTACCTGAATTGTGACGTTTCCAAGCAGTCTAAGTGGTTCCCAAGATACAGCTGCTGAGCCACGTTTCCCATATACATAGCCTGGATTCAGCTTGAGGTCAGCCTCCCTGAAAATCCTACTCAACTCATGCCCAAGAATACAGGGACCCTTCATGGAGGCACATTGGGCTATTTACTCAGACCAACTCTAGTCATCTCACCTCACTATGAACTCAGGCAGGACAAATGGAGGTTTCATATCCCAGCATGTGACATCTATCCCCAGTCCAAGGGCTTTTCTCCTCAGTAACAAACAGGAAGGAGATGAAAGCAGAGGGGAAAATGCAAATATTCCCAAAAAATACAAAGCAGAGTGAGGAAACAGAGCAAACACTGAGATTAGTGAAAGGCATATAGGCAGCCGCTCACTTTCCTAAGGACCTTAGTTTGTAACGAAAGGCAATATCAATGTCTGGCAGGAGGATACCAAGGCCCATACGACTGTTGTCAAGTCTGACAGCTTTGTTTTCCACTAGTTCTACATCAAAATGAGCCAAAAGCAAGAAAAGAAACATCTTCATCTCATTCATTGCAAGGAACCTCCCTGGACACATGCTGATCCCAGAGCCAAAGGGCATTAGGAAATATTTCAGTTTTCTTCCTGCCTTGTAGAATGTGGTTTTCTTCTTGCCGTTTTCTATGTAACGATCAAACTTATACTCCTGAAAACAAAAGGGAGAGAGAGAGAGAGAGAGAGAGAGAGAGAGAGAGATGTAACAAAACAGTTATATTAGTTGCTTTGTTTGTGTGATGGTAATGTTTCTAAAACCCAGAAAAATACAATAAAGAGGAAGACAAGAAGCTGACAGCTTCTCCTTTTCAGTTGGTTCCCTCAAGTTTCATTAACTCACATTACCTTCCCTCCAACACTCCTTAACTCCACTTACTTAACTTAGTCCTTTTACATCAGGATCCTTCAACTTCCACATCTCATCCACTGAATGTCTGGCCTGTATTGATTGTAATTAGGTTTTGACCGCTTTGTAGCAGGGACAATGAACCTTAGTGGAAGGACAATTTTCTTGTAAAGCATCATATGCACTCAGTGTGGTACATACATCATGAATAAGAATAATCTGCCAAATTCTGCAAATGCCTATGAATAAATTAATGCATTGCATTTATCCTATTCTTGCGAGGTACAGCAAAATCTATCCTTCTTCTGCACCCAGTGGTGCAGATTATTCAAAAACCAGACCTGATACTTTGCAGCCAATTTTCCCTTCAGTTGGAGATGGTTGCTGCTTAATTTGCCACATCTGACCTTCAAATAGTTTGCTCTGGAAGCTGTGTGCAGAGCAGGACAATTGATGTATAAAGATATACATCTTTATAATGACTATTATAAAGAGTATGTTTTTTCAAGTAAGGCTTGAAGTTGTGCTTGTAACTTAGGTTCCATAAATTGAACATCTTTCTGATGATTTTCCAATAGTAGGATCACTGTTTAGAGATAATTCATGTTTTTGAATGAAGGAGATCTGGCAATCCTCACTCAGTCAACAGCAAATTAACCACTTATAAAATCCTCCTGCATGCTTTGAATAAAAATGACAGACACTTCTTGCTTATGGTCACTCATTAGCATTTGTCCTGCTTTGCATACATCTGCTATAGCACCAGCCATTTGGAGCTGGCTGGGAACAAGTCAGTCAAACAGAAACCACCTCAGCTGATTAAAAAACAAAACAAAACAAAAAAAAATCCCAAACCACACACTGATACTGATCTACGCACTATATTAAAGGCTCTGAAAACCCTGCACTGAAGGTCTTGCTGTTGAGGAAAACAGTGGCAGGAGAGGTGGCTTATGAGAACGCCTTTCACAGGGGAATAAGTACGAGGTGCACTGCAGGGGATGTAACTTGGTGTGTTGAAGACCAGGAGCTTGTTTCTCTAAATGTCAGAGGCTTGGATTTTCCATGAAATTAATGGGGATATATGTGTGTTTCCACTGAGAAGTAATTATTTTCAGTTTCTTTGAGCATCTCAGCCAAGAGGAAGCATGCCATTTTTTTTTTTTCTGGTAAGTTATTACTTGCATTTGAATTAACACAGTAACAAATGAAAGCCCAAAATACCATCTTTTCCTTAAAAAAGATTCACTTTTTGAAATGTAAATCCTGCTGATCTAAAAAAGCTCTGCTAAATATGAACTGTAATAGCTTTAAAAAATGAGCTCTTCACTTCACTGGAACATTTCCAAAAGGTGCATTCCTGGTGTCTGGAGCTGCTAAGGACTTCGATATGGTACATATCCTGGACCAAACCTTATGCTTTCTTGGATTCTTATGAGCCATCTGAAAGTTGAAACTGATTTTAAAAAAATCTGCTGTCTAAGGAACTTGAAGAGCAGAAAAAAGTATGACACAAGAATGGAGCCAGTGATAACAGTCACATCAAACTCATGCTTTTGTTATCAAAACTGGTAGAATTTGGTATTTTTTATTTAGCCAGGGACCTGGCTTTTAAAGAAAGACTTATTTCTGACAACAAGGAACTTTCAAGCATGCACAGAAGTCTCTGTGGAAAGCAGAGTGTGGATGATGGTGGGGAAAAGGTGAGGGCACTGAAGAAGGAACAGGAGGCAAAGCTCTGAATGGATGGCCTGTTAAGAGTATTATGAAAATCAAGCAGTCTCATGTGATTGTTATAAAACTACCTTTGTCACATCTTGTATTCAGCTTTGTTTGGGAAGCTGCCATGTAGGGTTTCCTGCACAGATAATTCATTGTATGGGAACTGCAGAATTCACTTACCGAGCTCTGCAAATTTAGTTGGATTTAGAGATTCACTTACCCACTTTATAGAGAGTTGACTTATTTATTTAGGCTTTGAGTGGAGAAAGAGGTCACCAATATCTGCTTACACTTTTACAACACAGTGCCAGAGCAAAAGATGGCTTGAACTTAAATTTATGTACCCAGGAGAAAAGCATTGCTACAGAATTATCTCATCAAGCTGCCTGTTTTCCCGGGAAAGTTTTTCCTAAATATATGACAAGCTCAAGACTGCACCTTTCAAAAAATTCAATCTCCATCTCTATCTGATCCTCAGTAGTTACTGTTGAAAGAACACTGCATATTTTAAGAACCAAACAGAAGAGTGATTTCCCCACTTTTCGAGAGGGCCCACGTGCTGAAATCAATGTACTCTGCAATGTGTGGATTGCTCATTCACTATCAAAAAGATAAAATATATGAACTAAAGCTGTACTGTGAAAGCTGAGTAGAGCTGATACTAAGCAGATATATTCAAGCAATGGAAATATGCTAATATATTCTGACAATTATTGAGTAAGGGAGGGGATCAGTTACCACACTGATGCTTTTGGTCTAGGACCTAAACAAACAGATGGACTTTTGACAATCAATAATGTCCTCCAAAATAGAGTGTTAAGAATAAAATGAGAAAAAGCTTATTTGTTACTTGTACTTTTTAAGAACAAAAATATTAATCAACTATTTGCCAATATATGGATTATTTTTTACAACATTGATTTTCTCAATAGCCTTGTCTTCCTTTTTCAGTGGGGTACAGACAGTGGAGCCCTACTTGATGTAATTTCCATTTTTGTGGCTACTGTGTTGATACCTACAACTATGCTTAACTCCTACTAACTCCTACACACTCCACACCTCCTCTCACCGAATCCAGTGGCATTCCTGTGCAGCAAGATGCTATCCTGCACCAATGAGGCATTTGAATCTAGTCTTTCCTCTGCAACCCCATACACACATCTTTATCTTTAGATTACTGAAAAGGAGAGCCTCAGGAAGGAATGGCTCTAACAAGGGTTTTCTATAAACATGTAAACAAGTCCAATGTACTTTCCAAAGCGGAATAATGGTCTGAAATGCATTTTTTGGTTTAAGTAACAACTACTGAAATCAGTACGTTTGGGAAACAGCTGCTTGCTTGGAGAAATAGGGATGAGGAATGATTCAGGTATAAACTCTTACCTCTCAGGCAGAGGAGGCATTTAATTGCCCCATTTTATACAATCTCACTTCCTATATGGCACCCTGTACTGGGGACGACAGTCCTGTGGAACTACCTACCGGAGACTAGGACTATCCAATTTGCATGCAGGTGGTGAACTTCTGAAGCCATATTAAGGCTGAGGCAGGGTGGATTAAGTTTGAGTCTTTGATACTCATTAACTTGAGTTTCAGAAAAAAATACATGGAGATGATGCAACTACCCTCAGAGCTTCACTGCAGAGCAACAGCTTTACAGTCTCAAGTTCACAACACTATCTTAATTGACCAAGAAGGGGTGAATCTCTATGAAGAGAGGTGAAAAAGCATATGGCTCAAGTAAGACACTGCTATTATAGGGCGTCAGAGAGTCAGTGATACTTTGGGGGCACCTGGCTAAATGGCCCACATTATTTGCTATTTAAACCACCTTCTATTATTCAGCCCTCCTTGGGTATCAAATGATCCACTGCCAGACAAAACCCACATTTAGCCTGAAGTTTATGGTAGTCAATGTGCAATTGTCAATTCCTTTGAAAGCAGTGGCAGTCAGTCTCATCACCATATTTCTCTCTTCAGGCCATGAATCCTCTGACCTATAGGGCCCTAGAAAATACATCTGAAAGTAGGAAGATTTGTTCCACAAGAAGGAACAGCAGTTAAAAAAAAAGAAAAAGAAAAAAGAAAAACCTATCACAGAAGGCCTGGCTGCTGCAATGTGCCTGAAGTAGGAAGAGTAGCACCAGCTGAATGTTTACCTTAGGATCTTCATAGACCTCAGGGTCCATATGCAAAATCTGAGGGTAAAGGGCTATCCAGTCTCCTCTCCTCAAACTGACTTCCTGATCCCCTTCAAGCTTGAGAACAAAATCCTCCTGGCTGATGCGAATGTTCATGGAAGACGAGCACATTCGTAAACTCTCGTTTAGGGCACTCTCTGCGATTAAACAAAAGAAGAGGGGGGAAGCATCAGAAATATGGGAGATGACTGGAAGTTATACGCGGCTACAGCTGCTGAACCTCGAGAGGTTTAGTAGGGCAGGCTAAAGAAAAAAAAAGGGGGGGAAAAAACACAAACAAAACAAAACATAAACCAGACACCACGAGGTGGTAATAAACAATCCCGTGGGGCAGGGGGTGGGGAACTGCAATTCTGAACATTACAATGTAATTCTCACTGATAGTTCTGAGAAATCTTGTCGGCTGTAGGCAGCACTGAATTTTGGGTGGAAAGCCATTATTCAGGCATCACATTGAAAACAAGACAATCAAAAGACATGAATGCTTTATGCATTTACATATATTTTGGAGGTTGCAAGCAAATACCAGTCAAAGCATCCAAGGAGCTATTTAGCTTGCCTTTCAAAAGCTGTTGGATATAATGGCAGGACTATACGTTAGAAAAATCATTTTGCTTGTTCTGTAGTCATTCTGAGGATTTTTAAATTTATTTATTTGGTTTCCAGTGAGCTATGTTGCCAAATGATAATGTCTATAATGGTCAGAGTGAATGAAAACAATTCATTATTTGCCTGGCAATTTTAGGAGAGAAAGACACTTTTAATTGTCCAAGAGAAAACAAAATATAATCCTTTCAGTGCTAGGGAAAGCAAGATTATTTCTACTTTCACCATCACATCCTGGAAGGCTCCAGAAGCTGAATGTCCTTGCTTTCCCAGTGGCCTTCACCTTTTGCTCCTAGCACGACAGATTTTATGGCTAATTTCCGGCAATTTATCCTGGCAGTTTGAGGAGGAATTCCTTTGGGAATAATATGCATAATTTGCATAAATCATTCTGATAGCATGTATATCAGCATGTAGCTCCTGTCTAGGGCTGCATCTCTCACTTTGTAATCAAAACTGACTATTTTTCCACCAGTGTGTATGGGTGCTGTTATATGTGACTGGATTCCTTCTAATCATCAGTGTGAAAATGGCGTAAAATAGGTTTCATTTTCACATAATAATCCATTTGTGTTTGTATTTATGTTTTGTGATATCAGCTAAACCTTCTCTAAGTGTTCAGCAAGGCACTGTAACCCTCGCACCCACAAGGTTAGTTTATTAGAGACAGTAGCTACCCAGTGTAGATGCATCTGAAAAAGATAATAACAAACATTCTTTCACTAAAAATTAAATCTGGTGCAGCATGCATAGCAAATAAAGTGGCCCTGGATGCTTTCTTGCAGGAGGTTTTTCCTTAAGCATGCATTTGTCTAAAGAAATGAGGCTGCGGTCAGCTTTGTGTGGCCTGAGCAGTGATTCAATGTGACGTACAGTGAGTCTGTGCATATTCTTTTGGACTGCCTTCGTTACTATAATCAGGCAGAGTCAAATCGGCTTGTTGGTGATGAAGCCAGAAAAGAACTCTGGTTCCAGAATATGGCCTCTACTGCGGATAGCCGCAAGGCACCTGACACGATAGATTTCAACTGGCAGCGCTCCGGCAACAAAACTTTACACGGTACAAAGAAAGGGTCCAGCCTTGACTCTTCGGCTGTCTCCAGCCTTCGAAAACTGAAGCTTGTGACTCCACATTAGCCCATGATTCGAAAATGGTAGCTGACATATGTAGCAACTCCATTCACACAAGAAATCAAATGAGGAAAGGGGGGGGAGGGGGGAAAGAAGAAAAGAAAAATAATTATTAAACTGCAGCTGTGAAAGAGCAGGTCTACATTTAGCAACACGAGCGATGCGGTCCCATGCCATTGGCTGACACCCGCCCAGAAAGCATGGCAGTCTGTGCCCACCGTCGTATCACAAATGACAATTGGGCAAGCATATCTTATGCAGAAGTTAATCACAATAATGGAGCACAAAGTGTGGCTTAGCGGTCAGATCGTAAATGACAAATCTGTTTTACCTTCCAGTACCAGTTATATGTGGAAGGCGAGCTTGGCTCTAGCTCTGAGCGATGATGCCGATAATCATTAGATGACAAAAGTAATGAGTCACATTATGATCAACAAAGGAGAATGGAGCTTCTGCAGGTTTGCAGGCGAACACTAAAAAAATAGACAGCCAGCTTTCTACAAGCGCCGTACAAATGCTGGAGCTATACATTGAGAAGAATGACAACTGCACAATAAAACTGCAGCCTTTACTTGCAGTTGTCATAGTTCAGCAGACACCAGCCATTGCTGCTGACAGACCAGCTGGGTAGCTTGGGAGGCCTTCCATTCTGCACCATGAGGTACAGTAAATTATCCAGCACGGTAGAGCAACATCTGTTTCTGTGCTAGTGCCGAACAAACAAGGCAATTTAAAGCATACCAAGGGATAACCAAGCAGCAAATGAACATGACCCTCATTTTTTTCCCCCCTTCTTACACACACGAGATGCTAAACTTCACTGTACAAGCGCTACATAAAGAAGCCAGGCTGTTGTTAGATAAGGTGTTGTCAGAGAGATTTTACATATTTTGGAGAGAGAGAGAGAGAGAGAGGGAGAGAGAGAAAAAAAAAAAAAGAGAAAGAGAGAGAGAGAGAGAGAGATAGTATTGTTATTCTTAGAATCCTCCCACTTCTCTCTTCATTTCTCTTATACTAAAGCTAGCACTCAGCTTCCAATTCATTCTAGATTTTTTTAAAAACTGTTTCAATATACTTATAAATATTCAGTCCTTAAACCCTAATTTGCTATACTTAGTTCACATGCCTTCAAGCATTTGTCTTCCAATTTCCACTGAATAAATGCGTACTAATGAGAAATAGAGCAAGCTGCTGAGGCAAAGCTGGGTGACTTGAGCCTGGCCTGCCACCAGCTTGTGATAGGCAGGCAAATTGAGTTAAAATGAAAAGTCTTGTCAGCTGAAATACAACATGGTAGCCAAACAGCAAGCTGTCAATCATCCAGCCAAAACAAGGGACTGCAGGTAATAAAAGGTCATTGTGAATCATAAGTGCATTTGGCTTTCATAGGCAAGTTAATTTTAATTAAACATGATCTCTATCTGTAAATGTTTTATAAAACTTATTGTGCATAATGGATTGTTAATTTTATACTAACACAGAGCAGGTAATAGGGTACTATAATTATTAGAGTGTATGGTAGGAAAATAGCTATTGAGTATGCAAATATTTGGGGGGTCATTTAACCACATGCATCATGGTGTGCCAACATAAATGATAATCCGAAACAAGTATATTTTCATCTTACTAAGAACTAAATGGTACTGCCCAGCCCATTCCAGGAAAATATAGCCATTTATTTCCAAACCAAGCAACAATTTTAATGCTTACCATTTGTGTTACAATTACGTCCTCTGTATTAAGCTCTTTTGGGGTTTCTACCTTTTCATGTATATGAAACGATTTTTCAAGCTGTGCTCTTTTTGCAGGAAATATCTGGAATTCAGCAATGACCTGGGGCAAGAATACTTCACAGTCTAAATGAATGAACTAATATTAAACAAACGAACTAACTAATCACGCCTAGAATTAAACACACACTAAGTATATTTCTGCTTTACCCTTTGCATTTACATTATTGCCATAAAACTGACAGACCATTCTCATGTATTTTACCATGTTAGAGCTCCACTGTGAGTCATAATGACTAATAATGTATGTTACTTCGCTCACACAAATAAGCATGTTTTGGTTTCTGGAAAAGTCTTATGCAGATAGAACAAAGTGTGCTGCCCTAGAAATGCCATAGGGAAAAAAATAATCAGGGACAGTTTTGTGAAAAGAGCCAGTATTTGTTGTGGGTTGAAAGTGTTGTTTTTTTTTTTTTTAATCATATACCTGTACTTTGAATTTAGAAGTAAATGGACACGTTGTTCCCTAGACCCAAAGAATCTGACCATAACAACAACGCTGCTTCTTGAGAAAGGCTTTTTAGCAACTCTTGCTTGTTCTTCAAAGCATGAGAAATTCAAAAAAAGGCTCTTGTTAGAGTAGGCCAAAAAGAGGATGGAGAAATCAGAGCACTTAAAACAGGAGAATGAGATGACAAGGTGATAAACATATAAGAATCCCACCTGGTCTGTCTTACTCAACAGCAGGGACACAAATTCCCAGTTTTGCATGCTCTGGGTTAGTAGAGGGGGAGAAGAAAGACAAAAAGCTCATTCTCAGACATTTTGGTTAGAACGCTATTAGTGTAAAGGTTGCCCAAAATGTTCAACCAACATTTTGGTTGCCCAAAGTGTTCTTTCTTCACACAAAGCTGCCAGTCTAGATGCTGGGAATTTTTGATGTGCAAGCAGTGCAAACTTGGACCTTTGTCCCTCCTATATATTTATTAACAAAACATCCCTTTTCACTGAAGAATGAATTTAATTCACTTATGGTACAGATTTTTTTTCTATATTATTATTTTATGGAACAGTATCCAGTCCTTTATAACTTAAGTGCTAGAAGAATTGAAATCTAGGTTCTGTTCATATCACATTCACTTTAACACAATTATAACATTTAGCAAAAGTGCTACAAGAATACTATAAGATAGAATATGGCACTTTCCCCTCAACACATAAATTAAATTTTTCCAAGATGCTTTAAGATTTCAGGGAGCATCAGGGGGATGACACAGTTAATGTTTTAAACTGTCCACTTTATACCATTTTGCACCAGCTGGTTTTAGTGAGGCACTTCTATTTGTCTGATACCTTAATAGCACTGGATACAAATCAGGAAATAGCTACCTCTCAAATTCCTTGTCATACTGCATCACTTTTAAAAAAGCTAAACAACATAAACCTGAGAAATGGATGTCCCAGACTCGAATATGCTTTCATTTTCCTCATGCCTACATTTCTGGGGTGGTTTGGGTTTTGTTTTTTTTTTCTCTTGCCACTTCCATTTCTGTCTCCAAATACAAAACAAATTTGCTCTTGGTCTTCTTGATGTTCTTATTCCTTTGCTGGTAACCTTTTTTCTTTATTATTTACAGGTGGCTACTAACTCAGATATGAAGTCATTTGCTTAAGTTCCTAAAAAGCACCTGAAATACTTAGAATGTCATGTTATTCTTAAGAAGTGTCCTTGCCATCAGATATCTCCTCTCTATCAAAAGCATTCTTCATCAATTAGAGGTAAATCTTCATCACAACAGCTGTAAGTTGAGATGAAACCAGGTTACTAGACTCACAGTATATGACTATAGGATAAATGATAATGCTCTAAAAAAAGTAACCAAACCAAACTCACTTTTAGTTTTGTATTATGATAATCAATTCAAATTTGAACACAAGCGTCTTGATACATATGCCACATTAGACAGTCCTGGAGAATAACAGTTATTATTTATATCCAAAGCAGCCACCATAGAGCAGTGCCTCTGTACTGCTCCACTGTTCTGTCTTGAAACAGCTTCCTTTAAGAGTGGAACGTCAACTCAGGCCATGAGCTAGCAAAACATATAGACATGAGCTCAGTCCTAACAATAGGCTGGTTTTATTATTGAAAATAAAATGAATCTTCAGCCTTTATGCTTTTATTCAGCTGTTGTCTATTCTGCTAATATTACCTATGGATATTTTCAGATGCTTAAAGGTTAGGTACCTACCTGCTAGGAATATCTATGAAAATTTTCCTCTCTCCTTACCTAGTTTAATTTTAGTATTTATTTTGCCATTGCCTGTGCACTAAGAAATGAAATGAAACCATCAACTGATGCAGTGAAGGCCTATCCAGCTCCTGGATAAAGTAACTTCTAATGGCAACTGGCCATCTGAACCACTGATCTAGAATTGGAAGGCCAAGCTCTCATTTAGAACTCTATTTTGAATCAAGGTAGTTTTGTGAATATCAAAGGCACGTTTTCTAATCTGTAAAGCTTTACCTTTTTACATTTAGTTCAGAGCCATAGCTAAACTGAAGCCTGCTTTAAAAGTGTTTTGGTTTTGCTAAAACCAGAAAAGGAAAGAAACTGCTTGTGAAAAAAATTATATTTGCAGTTAAAATACATCATCTTACTTCAATTTCAGGACAGGGTCTTTCTTGGCAGTACCACACAGAAGTATTTGAAATGCATTAACACTTCGGCAGATGCTCAGAATCAAACAACTTAATAGGCATCAACTTTTTTTCAAATAATTGCAAAGCTTCGATTTAGCCTTTTGCATACCTTGCATAGTTAATTACCTAGGCTTTAATGTTTACATGCAATGAGAGTATCTACAGCTATAAACTACATAATTTATAATTGATGTAAATGGGTGTTATTATGTCAATTAGGCAGCTGTGTCCTCCACCTTCTCAGTAAACAGAAATGAGTGATAAACTGAGTTTGCAGGGAGAGACCCTCTTTTCTTCATAACAGATAAAAATAAATTACCTAGGTAGACTAGGTTGTCCAATTGTTCTCTGGTGAGGTGGATGTTATACGTAGGCTCTCTCTTTTGACCTGTTGACTGCAACAAATGGTCAATCTCGTCACGCACTGCTGCAAAAGCTTCTGGGTGCCGCAGAAGATAATACATGGCCCAGAATGTAGCTGGAATCGTGTTTCCCACAGAGGCCCACAGGAAGGCAAAATGATGTGCTGGGAGAAAATAAGTGAAAAGGAAGATTAATAGCGTTTATTACACTGATTAGATTTGCAGTGTGCTAATTAAAAGATGTTAGGACACAGACCCAGCCAAGGATCAGTGAATGCTAATGAGGACCAATAGGCTTCTGAAGTCTAATTTTCTGCTTAATGAGAATAGTTTGAAATGTAATGTCGGGGGGGGGGATATAAGGGGAGTAAATGCAGCTCAGTTATAATCTTTCTCATTATCACCATTAAGTATCTTGTTTTACCACCTCAGCACACAAAAAAAAAAATCAATTATCATAGAGGGTTGTTTCAGAGTAAAACATTTTATCATTAGCCAATTAGAAAGAACATAAAAAAATTTCAAGGTCGCCATTTTGCCTTTTTATTTCAAAGGTCTATAGTAAATTATTTTATTTTAGACAAGCAATCATTCATAAGTTTCCTACCTGCTTTGTCATAATCTCCGAGCAGCTCATATTTCTCAAATATATCTTGTCTGGCTTGGACCACTTTTGACCCTCCCAGCCATTTTGTCATGTTCTGAAGTAAAAAATGATGTATAAGCTCCTTCCGAACCCTCTTGGTAGCTCCTAGCAACTCAATTGGTATGTTTGCAGCTAAATAGGGAAAGCTGGCATCAAACTTGATAAATTTGTCTCTGATTTCACTAATAACTTTGTGGCCATCTGCAGCAGGAACTCTTCCATATAGTGTTATAAAACTGGCTTCAAACATTACAGAGCAGCAGAATTTGTACATTTTTTCTGTTTCCCAATCTGTTGCTTGTGAGCATTTCCATTCAAATATATCCTGGAGATTTTTCATCATGTGGTCAGAAATTATATCCAAAGGCTTGCCTTGTAGATACTGGTAGATTCTGTGCAGGTTTTCCTTAAGATCTGGGAATTTTGCTTTAGACAAGGCTGGGTAGTCAAAAGTTTTGGAAGCCATTTTATTAGCAAATTCATGGAATTCAAGTTGCTTGCTATTTCGGATGACATAGACATATTGAAATGGGTCCATGATAAATGTAATATATCTACCTAAATAGAAGAAAAGAAAAAAACAGAGACACAAGTAGTTTTATAATCTCGTGATGCTTTCAGAAGTAATAAAAAATACACATAGCCAATGTTTATGTTATGTACTAAACACACATAAAATTCCAAAAGCAAAGATCTGTAAAGCGATCCACACTAAAAAAAAAAGAAAAAAAAAAGGAAGACAAAAGGAAGATGTAGCAAGTTTTATTTAGCTTTGGAAAAGAGACAATATTGATTCCTTTTGTCGGGATGCAGATTTTACCTCTACACATTTCTACGGCTCTTCTAAAACCAGCATGAAGCCATTCCAGTGTAGACTCATCTAATGTTTTTGACAACAGTGGGGGACCTGTAATTGTGGCACTCTGGAATAAATCATTTACTAAACTGGTATAACTCATGAAAATACATGTGGAGTCACGGCAGCATTTGAAAACTGTATTTTTTTTTAATAGCAGAAAGAGAGAAGCACACATATTTCACCTGAATGGAGAGAACTGAAAGAGAGGGATGGGAGTGGAAGCATGTTTCCTAGGTAGCCTTCTTGGAGCAGATGACACCGAGACCCAATGGGCAAGGGCTGCTGGCTACGGCTTCAACTGGACACCGAGCTTGTCCCAGAGCTGCTGTAGTCAACAGCATTTTGGACAAGCACGGGACTCCAGCTACCTAAAGCCTCTCCTCTGGAGGCGGCCTTGTTATGTTGTTCACACTGCAATCCCCCAGCATTTAAAGCCCTCTCGGGTCTACTTTTTTTTCCTGAAGCTCTGCTACCTTTTTATCAAAAATTTGCTTAGAATCAGTAAAATGAATACCCCCACATTTGATCTGGAAGCTGTAGCTTACAATGGAGTCTGATATCATTTTTAAAATGTGTCCTGCTCTGGGGTATACTCTCCCTTAGCCCCGTCATCCACCATGTCCGCATGCACTGACAACTTCCTCTCCTTCCTGCTGTACTTAATCACATAGCATAGTACTACCTTCAGCTGTCTGCACAAAGGAACAGAATTATATCAAGTTTGATGCCTTTTAAAGTTGCCCATGCAAGAAAAATTCTGCAGTTTCTCCCTAAGCTTTAAGTCAACTAATAATAAAGGGCATTTTGGTGAGCTATCATGAATTAAAATGTTAATACTCCCAAAGCAAAATTAAATCTTAACTCTTTATAGATGATTCCCATGTTAGGTCTAAATTTAGAGTTCCTGATTCTTAACTTGTGAACAGGCACATTAGGGAAAAAGGATACCCATTAAAATGTACACATACTCTGTGAAATATCCTAGCTATAAACCTGGAAAAATATCAAAGCTTACAGCACTCACAGTCTAATTCTGTCTCACTAAAGGGACAAAATCTTTGATTTTAATGGGAACACTATATGCTTAACTGAGGACCAAATTTGGCTCTGTGACAGATGTCCTGAGATAAAGTAGTCACTACCACTAAAAATGTCAACAAGTATCCATGGTTACCATATAGTGATATTTGAATTATCATAGTTATCCCTATTCTGATTTGTATATACTCACACTGCTCTGTGACAAATATGGGTGCATTCTGGACTTTCTTTGCAATAACCAGCTGGCATAATTTTCGCCCTGATTACATCCACTGCAATCCCAATGAATCAGTAAGGATACACAAGAGATAAATTAAGACAGAATTTGACCCCCTTTTTTGTCAACAGTGCCTGATTTTTTTGAGGTACTCATAGAGTTTGCTTTACTGTAACATAAAAAAACATAGCCATAAATTAATTTTTTAATACAGATAGCAAGAAATTGGCATGGCAAAGAGCTAAACCTGAGATCCTCAGTTCTCAGTCCTCTTTTCTGATCATTTCTTCCTTCCCAAATCAGAGACTGACAGGAATTTCTGGTCTCAACTTCTGCAGGATCTTTCCACATCTTTGCTAGAGTCCTAGAATTGCTCTCTTTTTGTACTCCTCCCCCTCCAGCTTTCACACACTTTTATGCACTTTATTGAGGCTACCATCTTTGTGATCAAAGCTTGGAAAGAATGCCCATTGGAGCGATTTTTAATAAATAGATGTGGAGTGTTATTAACCCTAAAGATGAAAGCTGGCTCCCTAACTTTGCGTTTACAGGGTAAACATTTTAAGTTAAGATTTTTAATTAATATTAATTTAAACCATCTGTCCACCATCTGCTTATTTCTGATGCAAAATATGAGTTTCTTTGTGATCTTTAATCAGACACTTAGCAAACGCACATCAATTCTTATCATTTTTAAGTAAGAAAATGATTTCTAGTAAATGAGTTTTCAGACATACGAACTATTTTAGTAATAATTTTTAATCAAAACTCACTTTATGATAGCACAATCACAAACTTTGGAAAAGAAAATCTCTGACAAACAGAATACTCCAGATCATGAGTTTTATTATTCTCATCAGGTTCCTGTGAGTAAAAAGTAAGTATGTACCAGAATGTAATTCATTTTGTGGAATGAATTCAGCCTCCAGACCACATCACTGCAGGTCAGCAATGTATATAAACACGTAAAACAAAATACCTTTGTTACTGCATTTTTCAAATGTCTATATAGTCAGAAAAGTTGAACTCTTCTATAACAAAGGCAGCTTGTTTCTGTGCCTCCCAGAGAACCTACTTTTAGATCTTTTAATTAGCAAAAGACCAAAACCTAGACGAATTAACCACAGTTAGAAAGTTGTGTCGTAAGAGTGGGAATGGCAGCCTTTAGCAATCACAGTCATAGGTGCATACAGATGCCCTACACAGCTACACTGCTTTCCAGTGTCTTCTATCTGGTAAAAGACAAATGCAAATATTTCCTAAATTTTCCAGTTATTATTCAGCATTTTAAAATACAGCTCCCCCCGCATGCCTTTCCATCACAGCTGATCCCAGGAACCACCTCTTCAAAGTAGTCTTCTCTGAAACAAAACCAAAATCTTGATGCTCATGAGTTTCTATTTGACTGTTAGTAAAGGTAAATTGCCAAATCAACCCAAAATTGAGGCAGATCACAAGCTCTCCAAATCAAGAAACTTTAAATATTGAAACTATTTTTATAGAAACCACTGGGGACCAAGCCTTTCCATGTTGGACAGTAAAAAGACCTGCTACAAAGAAAAAGCAAGCAGACGTGCCCATACAGAAACATCACACTCCAAAACCCAACAGTTTAGTATACTGAGCTATCTATGATATTTAATACTATAGAAACAAGTCAAAACAATAGATTTATACTTGTTTCTGTAAAAAGCCCTTTGATTTTTTTAGTATGGATACAGAAAAATTACACTTCCTTTTCCAGTCGTTCAGTTTGCATTACAACCATGCTGCAAATATCCTGATTATCTCCATTTAGTTTATACAGTCTCCTAGAAAAACAAGATTGATGTGGAAAATATGAAAATTGTCAACTTTGGTAAATTCTAGCACAGAAGCCAGTATTTGTATGATAGTAAAGAAATTACTCTAATAATGCATTTGGGATCTTTTTAATGTTAATGATTAAAGACAAGCATTTCATATGGCATATAATGATAGATGTTATTTCAGTAATGCTTGCAGCGGACTTCAGCTTTGTAAGAAGTTAATGTAAATTACCTTTTGCCTAAGACAGAAAAATGTGATATGTTATTGTAGGTATATCATGATTTAAAAAAAAGATGACTAATTATCATGATTTATTAGCATTACTTATTAGCATCAAATGTATTTAGCAAAAAAAGTGTAAGACAGATTATTTTATTAAAAATTGGAGTTAGTTAGTCTCATAGATAGTGTTGTAAAATGCAGTATCATTCCTAGTAACATATCAGGAGAAGAAGACAAAGTTTTATGCCGAGAAAGAATTAAAAAACTGTTCAAGTTCTTTAAGTTCTTACCTACTTGGCTGCCTATATGCTGGTGGTCCTTAACAAGTAGAAAGGCTGGGTTTGGAAGTACTATCATCTCAAGACAACACTGTCTCCCCCCCCCCCTTCTTTTCCTTTTCCTTTTTTTTTCTTTGAAGACTATCACATTTACGTAATCGTCCTCTTATTAGGAAGATTCTGCTGAACTGCTGACAATGATGTACAGTAGTGCTTCGCTGGTATGACGTTTGGGGAAAATGATTCTGCTGCACCACCACACAAAACCAATTAGAGAACTATTTTCTACGACAGGTCAGGAATTTACATTGTTTCTCATAGAAAGATGTGCTTTTTAATTTCTTTATTAAGATGACATCCATGTCCCTTGTAACTTTTAGGCATGACAATCATTTGCTCATCACATGAGAAAGTACAATCAGCGAAATTGCATTACCGGTACGGGGCAATGCCAGAAACTCCAAGCATCGTTCCACATTTTCCAAATGAACTAGTTTGAGAACCAATAATTAGAACAATATATATTGATAGAATTTTTTGACAAGACCTCTAGTTACTCACCAGGGGGGTAAAGTAATGATAGTACATATACAACAGGCCATGTTATGTTTGCTGCACATACAAACATCATCTTTGTCAAATCATTAAGACATCAAGAAATCCTGTATGTCTCGGTATTGGGACATGATATGAGATACTAAGCTTTTTCTCCTTTTTTTTTTTTTGAGTTGTGGATGGGAAATTGTTTCTCCTTAGTGAAGTGTTGATGTCAGCATTTTTTTACTGAAGTGAATAGATCCAAAAGCAAATTTTAAGTAGTATCTCTGATATGACAAATTCACAAAGTCAAAGATTTCCCCATATACGGCTGAAATGATATCGATAACTCAATCCATTTACCTCACTCACTATCAGCAACGGCTTCCTCAAAATACCAAAACATGGGGAGATAAGTTAAAGTGGAATTTTGTTTATCATGCAAATAGAAATTCGCTAAACTAAATCACAGTCATAGATTGCTTAAACATACAAATCTCTAAGGACAGTCTTACATAAAAGAATAAAGAGGAGAAAGAGAAATAAATATTTGATTAAACATTACGAATTCTAAATTATGACTGTATTAGCTTTATGAATGTACTAAGATAGTCTTTGAATTATTACTATTAATCTGTATTCTTAACAAGCCATAACTGTATATAGTGTGAATGTACATTAACAATAAAAAGAAGTATTTTAACAGAAGTTCATCTTGTAGATGGGTTGAACTTACTTTCAAGACGGGGAAAAAACCTGAACATGTCAGTTTTAAAAGAAAACAAGGAATGAATAGAAAAATCACACATTTAATAACTTTAAAAAATGCTCTTCCACAGGAAAAAAGAACACATTTTGTAACAGGAAGAAAAGTTATATTAATTAAACATACTGCCTGCGATTTACTTAAATGATTTGGGGGGAAAATGTTTTTTTAAAAAATATTAATTATATGGAAAAATAAAGCTAATGCTACTGCCAAGAAATTACAGAGCATTTTTATTTGAATTTCCCTAAAATATAGGAATAGCTAAAAATGAGATATAACCTTCCCTCTAAAGTCCTAATTAGTGCCACTGTAGTACTGATCACTTGAACAAGAATATCAGCCTGCAGAGGTGAAAAAGATCCACTACATCCACCTATACTAATAAGAGTTTGTCTTTTTCGAACAGAGGAAAGTATTTGATTTTAAATTTATTTTAATAAAAAGTATATTATACTATATGAAACATATATATATATTATATATATATATATAAAGGTTTCATTCAGGATTTGGCTTTCATTCTATATTTTTCTTCTAAATCTAAGTGTCTAAGAGAAATCATTCAAATGTTTGTATTCAAGCTAGTGTAGTAATACAGCTACATACACAGAAAGCATCAAGGTTATATCATACTTTATTATATTGCTATTTTCAGCAAGCATGATTAGAGCAAGAGACTGGCAATAGGAAGTCACTGTGTTCCAGTCCTGATTGTATCACTGAGTCAATGTGTCATTCATTCCCTTGTGTTCCTGTCAACCAGTTGTAAAATGTGTGAGAACATATTCTGCACTTTTTTTCTTAGTGTTTTCTAAATTTAATCTGATATTTTTCTGTGCAGTGTCAAGATGATGTTAGTTCTCCCTTCTTTAGAAAAAAACCAATACACATATTTGTAATTTTATGTGCTGGCAAAATCTATGTTCATACATTACATGTCTACAGATTTTGCCAATATGGGTATATACCTATAGCTGTACATAAATACACATGCTCATAATTTTATACCGCACATATTTATTATGCATATAACACTTTTGAATTTAAGCCATTTTCATTGGCCTATGCTATAAAGAAAGGTTTTTAGATCAGTAAGGTTCTAAGCTAAATATTTGAATTAGTATTTAACTTCACTGATGGAAATATAAGAGAAATAGTAAAACAGTAAAATATTTCTCACCAGCAATATGTACAGTGAAAATATCTCCAAGTTTCTTTTGCTGATCCAATAAGAATTTGAAAGCATCTTTTCTAAAAATCAAAGCCTTCCCAAGGAAAGGAATCCAGCCATTTATTAGTGGGGGCTCTCCAGTCTTCCTGTTAAAAACATAAAAAATCAGGAATTAACTTTGGCATGAAAGCAACTCATACACATACCTAATTTATCTATTACACTTAGACCTACCATCTACATACATAATTCTTTCAATATATAATATGTTGTACAGAAAGTTCTTCAGATATGATGGCAGGTTAAACCTAATCACACCTCTGAGCACAGACGGCTCTGTGTGATAATTATGAAAAATAAGAGAGAGAAATTGAGGTGCATTTAACTACAGGTCGGCCAGTTATCACCATGAAGTTATGATCACAGAAAACCAGCATTCTATAGAAAATCTCACCATGCAGAATCCTCTCATTTTCAATATTTTGCATGTCAAAGGAAGATGTATCAGAAGGCAATTATGACAGATTTGGGTAAATAGGACGCTGACATACCACACAAAATGATTAGCCTTACGGATACTGTTTTAAGAATTTCAGTTTACCAGCATGCAGAATAGCTACAATTCTACTTAATTATTTTTAAAATACAGAACAATAAGGAGCAAACATTTACCACTATAAATCTTAGTCTCTGTATTTTTATAGTCTGCTAAGCTAGAAATGTGTATGAATAGTTTAAGAAGAAATACTAAATAATTATATCTGTATCCCAATCTAAAAGAAGCAATTATTGTGCATTAGTTATGTTTATGGAATAGTATAAAATATTTTTTAAGATTCTACTAAGTTATATTTTTCTTTAAAAAGGAAGAAAGGTTGTCGTACTGCCCTATTCCTAACTGCAAGTAAATGTCTTTCCTTTGTGCTGGTATTTAGTTGCTCAGATCTGATTTACAACACGGAAACATAAAGCATGCCTGGTCTAGAAGGGATTAAAACAAATATTCACGAGCAACTCTGACGCTACAACCCATCTGTGAAGGTGACTTATACTACATGCAGAACAACTCATTCTGATTAAACACAAGATATTTACTAGCCTGGATCTAACCAAAGATCAAGGGATCACAAGCTTTACTACCATCATACACAGCATGGATTTTTATGTAGCTGGATTAACCCTATCATAGTCACGTTCTCCCTTAAACTGCTGCAGGGGAACTCAAAAAAGAAAGGTGAACATAATATGCTGTATATGCATATGTATATGCTGTATATGAAATTTTTCATTTTCTAATGAAAACTTTTTGAGCAGGAAATTATAAGCCAGTGATTTGCTCTCCTACTTTAAAAAGTTGTTAATTATTTAATTAACAGATGTGGCCAAAACAACTTGCACATCTTGATCTCTTTCTGTTCAACTGACTACTAATTATAAATGTTAGTTTGCATAAAAAATGTTATTTTGTCCTCTGGAAAACTAGTTAATGTTCTACTACAAACTGTAAATGCACTAGCCTAAACATTTGCACTGGCTTTTTTGTTTCTTTAGGTTTTGTGGGTTTGGGGTTTTGTTTGTTTGTTTTGTGGTGTTTTTATTGTGGAGAAGGCAGAGTCTGTCTCCTTTTAATACTTCCCATAAACGAATGTATTATACATCCTCTAGCGGTCAAATAACAGCACTATTTATGTAAGCAGCACAGAAAAGTTTGCAATGGTTAATTCTGTATTAAGTGAATACAAGAAAAGAACTAATCTGAGATTACACGAGAGGGATCACCAACCCTGAAGTATAACAGCCTACTCAATACCCTCAGTTATGCCCTCAAAGACTGTAAAGAATCCGGATGATTTACCCATTCCACCCCCCCGCCCCCCCCCCCCCTCGCGACTATTAAGTCCCACCGGCGGCCTCCTTTCACTTCCTGGGTTGGACACTACACGACCTACGTAGCATTGTGACAAATATTTAGATAGGCTTTTTGTCATATTCTAATTTAATGCATCTAATTTCACCCTCCATGTCCTGTCATTCGGTCAAAAGCTGTATTCTTCACAAGGTTTCTGCCAGGTAAAAAGGACGCAGCTCAGAAATCCAGGGGAAAATTAACTTACTTAATGCTCCAAGTCTGTGGGATCACATCAGGGAGACATTTTGCCATCGCAAAGACGTGAGGGTCATCGTTCGCTTCAGACATGTTTAGCTCAGCAGCAATAAGCTTAACACTGTTAAATACCATGTCAGGACCACACGTATTTCAGAGAAAAATATCACACTAGCTCAACTTACGACCCACAGTAGACTGATAACAGAAATGTGTCTTCATTTCTACCTTTACTCCTGTTTGGAAGATGGAGGTCATCTTAATGACTTATAGATGCCTGCCAACATATCCCAAAGAAAAGAGGGCAGTGTATGTTTTATAGTCTCCCAAAATACAATGCTTCACTGCACAAACTTTTAAGCAGTGCAGTTCACCTGCCCTGGGCTCCCTAAAGCTCTCTAAGCTGCGTTCAGGGTTTCAGGCGTGTGCTCAGAAGCACATAGCTGTTAAGACAACACATTACTTTAAAACTACTTGTATGAAGGATTAAACAAGCCCACACAAACTTTTACCGTTTAATTAATTTGTTTACAAACTTTAACTCAAAACTCACACTTCATGGTCTTTATAAAATTTGATAGGTTTGGCAAAATACTACGAATGCTGAAGTTATAGTTTTCGCACTATATAATATGTATTTTCTGTATCATATGTAAAATATAACTAAGAAATACAGAGAAGAAATATGAATTGTTTTGACTGAAATTTAAGATTGCAACTTTTTTTAATTCAAGCATTCAGAACTTCTTACTAGTAAAGCTATGGTATCTATTACAATGCATAATACGCTTCAGATTGGTTTAACCGCTCAAATTGTCTAATTCACTCAAAATAGTTTGCATCTTGTAATATTTCCAGGCCTTTTCATTCTGCATTCCTGTGTTTTTTACATATAGGGGTGATTTTGCTTATATACAAGAGTATCTTTACTTATTTGAGAAGCCTCTCTGATGTCAATAATATTTAATAGACAGATTTCTCATATGTGAGTGAATATTATAAATAAACCATCAGCAACATGTCTAATATAATCTATAAGTAGACAGATTAGTTACAAAGTGGAGGGAAAATCAGCACAGTTGTATCATCCATCATTGTTAAATGGATAATTTAAAATGGCATTATGCAAAAATCATCTGGCTACAAATACAGTTTGTAAATAGAATGAACAGATTCTGATAACTGTAATTTTTCTGTGCTTTCACAGTGAAAAGATATTTCCTTGTTAGCAAGTAATAAAGTTGCAATGCCTACTCAATGAAAGCAGAACAGTTTGGGAGTTTGTTTGTAGTTTACAGTTACTTTTCGTCTCACCTAAAACACACATAAGCAACTGACTCAATTGTGATTATTTAACTAGTAAAGTGAGGCAGTATTAAAAAAGTGAATGTCATATCTATGTCGCATTTCCACTAAGCAGCAGTGATACAGTAAAACAAGAGAAAAATGGACTGTGACATAAACTATGTGAAGAACAGATAAAAATTTTATATATATATATATATATATATATTTTAAAGTTTTCTAAGTATTATGCTTTCCATTAGTGAGAGGAAATCATCTGGGAAACCCAAATCAGGTCATCATTTTTTAAATTCTGTGAATTTAGCATATACTTTCTCTGTCTGTAAAGAAAAACCCCTAAAGATTCATAAGCAAAAATACTTTGCCAACAAATATCACAAATACAAGTATTATTGCTTTATAAAAGCGTACAAGACTATTCTTTTGCTGGTTACACTGCCTCAGGTCCTCTGCAGTGTAGGGCACTGGATCAGTACAAATAAAAGGAGAATCTTTCTCATTTCACTAGTTATTTGTATTCCAAAGGAGCAGATGCCTTTCAAATTATGCAAAAACCCACAGTGCATCTAGTACTACAGCAGATGAACAGGTTAATTTTTCTCTTTGCACCTAATAAATCATAAGTGCTTTAACACCCATAGTTGCATTGCATGAACATAAACCTTCTGTTTAATAATGTCTGTTTACAACTAGAATCAGACATACAGTAATCTCTTGCCTGGGATAAACATTAATCCAGATCTGTCTAGAAAAATTATACAATTCATTACCATAAGTAATCTTTATTGTGCCCTGTGCTTAACCTTCATCTTTTTTCCTGTCCTATAATCTTGCAAATCCACTGGTGGTGTATGATTGGCATCTGGTGTTAACACAACCTTCACTGCACAAGGAACAACTGAAAAAAACACGCAGGGAAATGTCATTCTGCAGGGTACCAAGTGCTTCCACCGACCACTTTTGAACAACTTTCACCAGAGGGTGAAAAATGCAGAGAAAAAGCACCCTGGAAAAGTCTAGAGCCATTTTCACTTTCCAAAATGTTGTTATCCCGCACAAAATTTAAAGGTATTGGTCTGATTTCCCCTTAGCGCTTCTGATCAAACTATTACATACCACGTCAAAGTTGGAACACACCATGCTGAGCAGTCTTTAAGCAATGGCAATGTATTGGTACAGAAGTAGGACAAAAGCTATTAAGAACACGTCAAAACAGTTTGAGATTATTCACACGCTCGATCACAATATTTAAGCAACAAGACATGACAGACAGTGTCTTTCCAGGGGCTTATGAACACTTTAACTGTGAGGAAAAGAATGAGGCCAAAGGCTTCAACCCCAAGAAAGGTAATCCCCAGAAATGTGGTGTCTGGAGTGTCTTATTGTATTATGAAAGAAAGAACACAGGAAACTTAGGACAGGAGAAAACCAGGAAGACTATCTATTTTACCTTTCCTTTTTTTTCTTTTTTTTTTTTAATTTACCATTAACAGTCTCCCCCCAGACCTGTTCATAGCATTAGGTATTTTGTAACTGTAAGGATAGAAAAAAAATATTTCCATTCAAATATTCACTTCAACACCATTTTTTTGATAGTTATAAAATTATGGATGCCTTAAACACCCTGTGTAAATTATCTGCATCAGCAGTCTCCTGGAACTCAGAATTCTCCAGGTTGAATACATGCTGTATTAAAAAGTATTCCCTGCGGAACAAGACAGATGAGAGCTTTTGTAATAGACAGTCTTTTACCTTTAAATCCTCAGCTTAAACACTTCTGCGGTGGTAAGGATCACATGTTGTTTTTATCTGATCACTATTTGGGGTCTTATGTAGAGTAAATGGATGCATCAGGCCATGACTTGACAGAGGGATACATTCACACGCTGTTGCTGCTGCCTAGACCTCTGTCTAGGTGAAGTGACTTCACCCTGCAGTACTGATAGCTTCCTCTTTTTCATTAGGATAAAATTCACTCATAAAAGAAAAGGAAAAGAACTGAAGTAAGAATTAATCTCTTGCTGTCCCCTGTTCTGGCCAAGGCCTAACCCGGTATGGAGTCCTCGCTGCATGTGTAGTCCCACTCAGCAGAACATCTTCTTGATGTGGTTCCCCTCTGATGACAGCACACCAAAGAGTGGAGGACTGAGGGAATTTTACAACACTGGCGATACAAATGTTGTGCTCAAATTTCAGCTAAAAAATTAAAAAGCAATGGCTAGACTCAGAAATAAGCAGCAAATATACTCCTAAGCACACCAAATAGAGAAGAGTTTATCTGCATTCCCAAAAAGAGCAGTATAGCAAAGACAGATTCTAGTGCTGATGTGAGAGAAACTGGTAGAAATGCTGATGAAAACAAACCATCCAACCAATGAATATTTATTGTGATTTTTTTTCACAGAAAAATGCAATCATATTGAAAGTTTTCTGTCAAAAAGTTTTTGAATTTAATAAAAATATTTTTTTTTCTGTAAAAGCATGTGAGCTTTTTGCCGTTAAGAACTCTAGTTTTTTTTGTAATCAGTTCATCACAGAAGCCTCCTATTTTTTTCTCTCTTGTAGTAATCCCACTCAGGTCATTCCCAAATGTCAAGAAAATACCAGCCCTCAACAATTCATTCAGTAGCTCTGAAATATCCCTCTCTTGCAAATCTTATTCCTTTGCAGTTTCCTAGGCTAAGTTATCTCAACAGCTGTAGGTTCACATTGTGTGTATTACCTCTTCTATCATACTTTAAAGTTGTGTGTCTAAAGACACATCCACAAATTCAAACATTGTTTGTAATGACTGGTTGGGATATTGCTCAGAAAGCAAAAAGGCAGGTAAATACCATTGCGGGAAAGTCATCTGAGCAGTTTAAAAATTGAAACCCACTGAAAAAAACTCTTTTCGCTTAACTTTTATCAGGGGCTGAAAATTCCCAGAAGGGTCCTAAAAAGAATGTCATGTAAAGTTTCATAACAGCGAGGAGAGGAGTCATGGCCGAAGAAAAGATGGGGTCAAGGCAACAAAAACTGAGCAACATTAAAAGTTAAAATAAATTCAGTGCTTGCAGCCCAACCCTTGAAATCCTATGTTATTTCCACTCCAGGCAAAGACAGTAAGAGCAGCCATGGCTATTCAGCACTTTTCTGGACCAAGCCCTAGGTTATATTATTACATGTTACATTTGAGATCACTTGCCCAGCCCAGGGCTTTTGCTTTCTTAGTTCAGCTTTAATCAATGAAAAATACGCTAGGAAGGGATGTTGACAGGTTATTATTCCATACCTTGTATTCCAGGTAGGATATTGAACACCAGTATCCTTCCTGATATTTGTCTATGCTGTTCTTGATACTCAATACAGAGTCTCTACAACCTTCCCAACAAATTTATTCTTAACCTTAGAAAGTCTCTCCTCACGTCTCACCTTAATCATCATGTTGTACTTTAAGTCTACTACTTCTCATTCTGTCTACATGGGATAATGAGAATAAATGATTCCCTTCACTTCTGCAGGAGCACTTTACATATCTAAAGACTCTTACCATGTTCTCCCTCAGTCTACTTTAGGTTAAACAATCACAATTTTTTCCAGTATTTTCTCATAACTGTTTTTTAGACATCTATCTACTCTTGTAACTGTCCTCTTAATTTCCTAAAATTAACTCACATCTTTCTTGAAGTGCAGTGTCCAGCACTGAGCACAGCAGAGCAATTACCTCATGCACCTGGTAGGCTACACATCCAAACACAACCTCAGCTTTCTGTACAAAAGCAGGACATTGTTGATAAACACCGAGCTTGAGAACCACTACAGCCCTCAGTTTTTTCCTGGAGAAAAGCTCTTGGTCCTGTCTAGATGCTGTCAAATAGTCCTGACTAAGCATTGTAGTCATCCTCTATTCTTTCCAGTTTGCTGTTTGGAATGGTAATTCCTCCTCTGCAGGCTTGCAGCCCCTCTTCTTTTGATATTATCCACAAACATAAATGTTTTTTTCTCTATTCACATGAGAAGGATGGGATTAGAATATGTAGACTATTAGAACCTGTATTTCCTTTTACCACTATCAGGAACATATTTACACTATATATTTACTGACTTCACCTAAGAAAACTCAGCAGCTCTCATCTAATATCTAATATCCAGCTCTTCCATAATTCATTTCTGCACTGTATTATATATTGCCTTACTGCAACACATGTGAAAACTGTACACAGTAAGTAGCTCATAGTAGGAAATCATATTAACCGTCTGGTCTAGAAATGACAAGTGAAGTGTGGATAAGAATGTCAGCGCTCCACACAGAAATATATTCAAACATGCAGAAATCATTCCTTACGTAATAAAGAGCATACAAATAAATTCAGCCAATCTCAGAAACAATGGTGGGAAAACATCATGTTTAAAAAAACCTGCTATCTAGGCAGAAGAGGAGAACGCTATGCTGAAAGATACCGCATCTTCAGTTTGCATCAGCTGTATTTTCTTTGTGCACCTAGTATATAGTTTCAGAAGCAGAAAAATTTAAATGAAAAAATCAAATCTCATTTCCTATAAAAACGTATGATAATGACATCATGCAGGATGTCCATTACAACAAAGTAGGTAATGAAAATATATAGGCCTCATTTCATGTAACTGAACTGTCTAAAAGTTTGGTATCTTGGTTAAGCTGGACATCTTCACGTTCTTTATAATCAATACAGAGAAAAGGAGTGAAAAGGCTTTTTGGAGGTATTGATCTTCCTCTGTTAACAAGAGAGATAGGCCAGAGTAGCCACCTCACCTAGAGAGCAAAGAAAAGATGAATCCTCTACAATTCCCTAATTGTACCATGTTTGTTCCCTTGCCTGTGTTTTTTTATTCTATTCTCACACTGCATTCTTCAAGTTTTTTATGTCAGACTTCCTGGCCCACTAATCTTCAGTCTGTCTTTCTCCTGCTCGTGATCTGCCTCCCTCTGCACACTTCCCCCTAGCTGCCTGTCCTTCCCCGGGTTTCTTGGTGGACCTGCCACCCCATTCAGTCCCTTTGCCCAGCCAGTTTCAATTTTCCTCCCAAACTGAGCTTCTATTCAGATGCGGGAGCCTCTGCTCTCATCTCCTGCAGCACGTTCATAGTCCCAATACTGTCCACCCGGTTTTACTCCCACCTTATCTTCCAGCAAATCTCTCGAATCCTGACCACCACTGTAATTCCTAACGTCGATCAGCCTTGTCCAGTTTCCGCACTGTGGTCCCCTGCCCACCTGTATTCATCCGTTGCCTTAGACTGGTAACTCTGAGATGGGAACAGCCTTTCTGTTCTGTGTCTAGACTGCCCATCGCAAAATGGGTCTTCATCTGGGAGAGGGTCTAGTAACAATAAAATCGCTCCCTTTTTCCATCTCCCCTTGCAGGGAATATTAGCTACTTTCAGAAAGTAAGCATGATTCATTCAGAATGTATTTGTGTGTGTATGTAGACATATACTTATGAACACACATTATGCGTACATATGCATACTACTTTTATCTATACATACATACACACAAAGTAATTTGAATTAACTATAGGAAAAATGACTGTTATGATTTTTTGCAGTAACACAAACATTTTGTTTTACTGTAATAAACTGTAACAAACAGCTTATTGTAATAAACAACTGCTATAGTCATGGTCCCATTATAAGTCTCAGTACAACCCATCTTTTGAACTGAGTGCATTATCTACCACTATAGGTCAATAACGAAATGCTTTAGAAAACTGTTCTCTCACTACTGTCTACCAAATATATAATTTTCAACTACCAGCAGCCTGCTCCTGATTTATCCTGAGGTAATTAATCAAAGAAACAGGGCCACTTACTCGGTCTTAAAATCTGCATGTATATCCCTTTTATGAATAAAAAATTTTTCATTTAATCTTTAAAAACAGATGCAGCACAGCTATGCAGTCTTTAATTAACCATTTCATGACTTCCACGATTAAGGCCATGCATTCCCGAACAGGAAGCACAGTAGCACATGGTGATCTAAAAGTAATTTTCCTCCTCTCCCTCTAGAGCTTCAGATGTCAGACATTTCATGAGTCATATTACAGAATTAACAGTCAGAACATACACATTTTGTTCAAAAACGTATTGACAAACTCCAAAAATATTATATAGTCTGAACAGATGAAAAAATACAAAAATATTACAGATATCTTATTTAGTCCACTTATTTGTAAAAATATCTCTAAGTTTTAATGATATACTGCGAGAAGGTGGCGAATCCTGTCACTAATCTATATATCAGAGGAAAACAACAATTAAATACTGTAGTCAGGTCAATTTTTCAAAAGCCCTAGTGTTTATAAGATGAATGTAGCATTAGCATGTCATGTCATCTTCCTGTGTAAAGGATTATATAAATTTGCTTCCCAGATCCTTGTTTTCTCTCTTTTCCTTCTAGTGCTACAAATCTATTGCACATGGTAGAAGAAACAGTCTCATAACCTCACCGACTCTCCACTACAAATTCACTCCTTCCTGCTTCTTCTCCTTCTGCCACCCTCCTAGATGACCATCCTGTTTCTCCATCTAAGCTGATGCTATGCTTGAAATCCCTGCTATCCTTTATCACTTTTGCCTCTCCCCACATCCTCTGCAACTTTAGCTTTTCCTTCTCTCAGCACACAGTCCAGGTGATTTATTTCAGCGGAAAGTATGTTGCAATCTACATTTTTCTTCTTTTGCTCCTCTCTAGTTGCTGCAAATCTCTCCTTTTCTTCCCTACGTATAGAAGTGCTTCTATACCCTTTCCTCAAGTCTCTCTTTTCCTTCAGAAAATTCCCCACTTCCATTTCACTTGCACCTTTTCTCTCCCATCTTTTCTTCCCCTTAACTCTGCTCTGGCACTGTCCCTCCCTACAATAGCATACATCGGCCTTTTTCAAGACTAAAAAGTTAACATCTTCCTCACCCACCCATTCAAGACTACGGATTTTTAAATCACTTCTGTGCAGAGATCAATCATTTCTGAAATACAGAGACTTCTGAAAATAACAAGCTTTACACATACATGCAAGAAAAATGATAGTTCATAGTCTGATAACCTAAATTCTGTCCCTGCCTTAACAAGCTACCACAGATTAGGAGCAAACAAACCCGATGATAATACGAATATTTATTTTCCTAGGGCTGGGTACTGTTTACATTATTGTTGCATCTGAGTGGTACCCTTCTATAATTCACACTACAGGCTATGCAATAGCAATCTGATGAAATCTGATATGAGTGGCTATGAAGTGTAACCTTTTACTAAACATTGCTGAGTAAGACTAGCCTGCATCTAGACTGCTCATTCTGAGGCAAATTCTAAACTATCTTAAAACATCTTTATTTTTAAACACTTTAAAAAAAATCTGAAATATATTTCCCACAAAATATCTGCTCCTCAATTTTATTTTACAAGCACCAGAATGAACACAACTGTAGCCTTCTTGCTGTGTCCACATGTTTCCCTAGGTTTCTGAGAGGACTAACAAGAGCCATGGTGCCCTTCCCTCCTTGCAGTGATTTGTGGAGCAGCCTGTACCCATCCCCAGACCATGCGGACACCCGTTAAGCAGTGAGATGGATTGTGTGTCTCAAAGACAATCTCTCTCTGACTTCCCCCTGGGGTGTTCTCATCTGCTTTCCCCTCTCCTGAGCCTAAAACTCTGCCGAGCCTGTAACAGATTTAATATGCATTAACTTAAGAGCTTCAGTATATTGGCTGAAAACAATGATTTGATGCTTGGAAAATATATTCCTTTAATTGGTCTGTGCCTGCCCTTCTCAAATACTTATGTAAACTCTGTTGTGTACAAGGGCATAAGGGTTAAACCTAAACGAAGTTCTTCTTGGCCTTGTATTTGTTTGAGCTAATTATGTTTTTGCTTTGGAATGTACAACATCTTTGCCAGTTTTAGGTAAGCTAACTAACTCCAATTTTAGGTAAATCAAGAATGCATTTTTATTTGGCATTCATGGAAAGCTAAAATTATTAATTGAAGATGGTAAGATGGAGGAAAAACTGGGATATTGTAGGTCTTAACATGTTTTAAATCCCTCTGCTATGAAAGATGGACTTGACAATATAAATATAATTTTCCATTTTTTAAATTAAATTGAGCAGCAGTCAACCTGGGACTGTAATCAGAGACATTACAACTGTAAAGAACACTAGTTTGTTTTTCTAAGTTGTTTCCTGCACAAAGTAATACTTGGGTTATAACAGCATCATCTCTTTGAGGAGTCCAAGACTTGCCTGTTCTAGACTTACTGAAATATATTATTCCATTTTTTTTAAAGCAGATACCTTCCAATTTGTCAGTCCCTACTCTGGTTCAGGGTTGTAAAATAGATCTGAACTTCAGTCAGATTTAGATTTGAGATTTGATGGATCTAATTTTTCACTGCCCTCTGTAGTCTTTTATGCTTCAACAGATGGAATCAAAACACTACATCTGAAGCTCACTTGTGAAAAGTATGACTTCCTCTGTAGCATGGCAGTCTTCTAAGGAGCAAAGTTCTCCCTCCTGGATCACTTTACATGGAAATGACTTAAAATATCATAGTCAAACACCTTTCAACACTGTAAAATTTCCAGTTGAGATCTACTTCTTAATTCAAACTTTGTGACTTCAGTCAGTTTCCAGTAAGTACATCTTGCTGCCTCTAAATTCTTTGGCAAGCTTAGCGGGAAAAAGTAATTTCCATTTCCCATCAAGAAAAAGACTTGAATTTGGAAATCGGAAATTTCATTTAAGAAATGTTCAGCATTTTCCAACCAGCTATTCCAACTGAGTACTATTACACCAGTTCTGAAGCTCTACACAATTAAATTGCTGAATGCCAAACAGTAGATGAGGCAGTTGTCTATACACAGGACACAAAATTCATGGAAGTGTCAAAGCTTCCTGAAATCTTAAAAGTTTAAAACATTCCTGCTGGGGAGATTATAAGCTTTACTGGCTCTAATAAAAAGAAAATGGATACAGCCAGAAAAATAGACAGAGATTCGGGACATGCTGTCAATGTCTCTACTGCTGTGCAGAAATGGATGCAAATTTGGGACTGCAGTCAGGTTGCTCATCCATTCATAGTTCTCCCTGCTTCTAGACTGCCTGTATGGCCACTCGGCTGGTACTCCCAACCAGAAAGCTACGGGTGTGTGCAAATTTTTAGGTACACCCAAGGGTGCTCTCCCATGTGGATAGGTACTTGACCTAGGAGCAGGCCCATCTGCACCTCTAATTCTGTCTTATGACTGATGCCAGACAAACAAAACAGCCCAGATTTCTTCCTGGAAGGGCCTTAATGTTGCTTGCCATAAGGACAGTTGGGATCTGTGGGCAGTGTGACACTCAGCTCCAGCTCAGGTTGCCAGTAAGGCTGATAGGAGGTGCCGGTTTTTGTGAATGCTCTGAACATCAGACTTTACTGGGATCAGCCAGCTCAGATACAGCCTAGATGCAGCTTGTGATCTTATTTCCATCTTTACCGCTGAATCCTGGAGCATGTAATTCCCATTGTCCCAACATCTGAATATTTGAAATTCTGTCAGGTTCTAAAGCTTTGATTTGCTCCAGCTGAAAGCTACTATGTCTTACAAGCACAATGGACTCTCACAATATCCTAGGACGGATATCAACAGCATTGTAAACTGATAGAGAAATGTGCAAAATATCTACTCACTTAATGGTGAAAAGATTTCATCTCTTGGGCTGCACTGAGAAGTCAGGTACGTGGTATGTCCTGAATTTCATATTAAAATCTACACACTGCCTTGTTCATAAACAATTGGTAACGTCATAGAGATGATGAGGAGCACCAGCATGGCCAAAGGGTGTATTCAATATGCTGAATTTTCTTTTGAGGGTAGGTAGGAATCCTGAGTAACACGTGTTCCCATTACCAATAACTGTTCCATTTGTATGATGTATTATATAACTCTAGCTTTATTGTTTTCAATTAGAAAAAAGTATAAGAAAACAAAAATTAGAAACTAAAGGTTATTTGTAACAATTTTTAACATTTCAAATCCAAGCATTTGCACCATTCTGATCTAATGTAGCCTTCTGTTAATGATACATCTGTCATTTTATTGACACCCCTAAACAGTTTTATTCTCTTTTCTAATTAAGAGACAAAGCTGATTATGGCAATCTATGAACTGACATCTGAGTGCTTTTGTTATAATGTAAGAAGCAATGAATATGACTATTGTTATGCTAAAACAAAAAAACCTTGGGAATTTTTACAAGAAAACCCAAGATAGCAAAATATATAATGGCTAAATTAAAACAGATTCTCCCTATTCATGCAAAATGCATATGTGCCTGTAATATATAATTAAATGAAGATACTGTGTGAAAAATTAATTCCCAGTAATAGAAAACATAAAGCAACAATGATATATAATATGCCTGACTAAAATAAGTGAGGAGAGATCATTAGATCATAAACAATCTCAAACAAATAAATGACATACAGTAAGTCATCAATCCTCAGGGAAAAATTAAGCTGTTAAATATTCCAAAATGCTTGCATGTAAGGACATGACTTCAGCTCCTTACTGGCGTTAAAGCAAAGATATCTGCTCAGTGGGCTCCCTTGCGCAGATGAATACCTTCTGGAAATATTCTTCAGTACTGACCTAGGCATTAATTGGGAACACAGAGAACGTGCCTTTCTCACCGCTTCCCCTAAGCCACCATAATGTTCTTGTTTTGTGAACCAAAACTATCTGCAATGACTGCCGAAACTGGTAAACCGATAGGTGTTTTTAAGACAATACTGTGGACTGCATGAAATGCTCATTAGTGTAGAAATGTCCCTGCTTTTGGATGGAGATATATCCTGGTAAGGCTCTAGAACAATCTTCCCCACACTAGCATTAATCTTTGTTATCTAAAAAGGGCGCGGAGAAGATGGCAGCAGGCAAATTCAACAGAATCAGATGATCTTCAGTATTTTGGGATGTTAGCAGTTTTCAGACTTGAAGATAACATTAAACAGTTTTCCCTTCAGTTGTAATCAAAAGGCAACAGACAGAGGTTGTGTGTCTTTTCTAACAGTACTAGATCTTCAGTACCACTGACTGTGTTGAAGATCTCGCAGCTGAAGTTCCTGGCAGGAATTCACAGAATCCTTTCCAAGGAACTCTACCAATTCTGTTTAAAAGATTTCTGCAAATGATACTGGATGTCCTCAGGACAGATCTTAAAGAACTGCAGATTGACACAGCTCTAACTGGCATCAACTGAGCTAAATGAATTTACACCCTGAAGATATGGTCCTCAGCTGCTGACTGTGTCAATCAGTGTCACAAATATATCTTTTTCTTTTCCTCTTTAAAACTATTTATTCTAAATTATCAGAAAAGACAAGATATCATAAGATATAGTATTAACAGCATTATTTTTTAATCATGGATTATAGCATCTGCATTCCCTAACACGCACACTGTACCTGTGGGTACAAATTACTATCATTTCACCATTTGCTGGTCAAGGGATCATGTCCTTTTCCCTCAGATGATTAGATGCAGTGACTGGTTGAATGTCTGTGATCTCAGACTGGAAAAATTCTCTCTCTCTGCCTTCACTGAGCTTTAATGAATGGGGAATGCACCTCCTCACATTTTTATTAGAAGAGATCTGGAAGTATAAATTATATACCTTTGCATCAGCTGTCAGGTCAACCACAGAGATGTATAAGAGATGTGATGGCTACTACTTATAAAACCAAATGATGTTGCTCAGTGTTACTTCAAAATCACTCTACTTCTGTGCCACACCATGGAATACATAGTTGGCTGAAAGTGAAATTTTGGGAAATGCTTTAAGGAATTGTTAAAAGTGATAATCATTTTTCCTCTCCCCCAGGATCTCCTCTAACAGCATGTTCAATTATGTATTGTTATTAATCAGCTTGTAGCATCCCAATTCTGAGAGCTACCTGTTAATAAGGTTGGCCTGTTCACTGCTTAGTGGGAGAAAGGGAAGATCTGCAGAATGCATGTTCTTTGGTTTGGAAAGCGTGATATTTGATCTTGTCCTAGCCACAAAGCATTTTGCTCACAAAGAAGTAATGAAACGGAAAAAAATAAGAGTTTGGAAACACATCACACAAGATATTAACTGGAGCTTCCATCAGTTTGGGGTCATCTCAGAGGGGACTGAGAACAGACAGTATCAAACTAAGCAAAAAGTAAATATTGCTAAACCAAATAATACTGGGTAAGTAGTAGTATCTGATTAACACTGGTACACTACCAAACTGACTGTGGTGGTCACAGCATGTGAACACTCACACGAGTGTCTAAGGATCTGCACAACAGTCACTACCACAGCCAGATTCCCAGAGAAAGGGGAGTGTATGCCATTTGCAAAACTCAAAAATGCCTTTGAAAAGCAGATTTTAAAACACTTGTGACAAAACCTACCATTGCATATGGCCATTGCACAGCCACAGGATCTCTCCTGCCTGTGCAGGAGCCATCAGTTCCCTGTGGTACATCAACGGCCACAATCAGCTGCTGGACGCCTGCCAGCCACAGCAAAGGAGGGGGAGGTTCCATCAGAAGTGGCATACAGTTGTTTCTATGCTTTCCCTTCGCCTGTTTTTCCTGTCTCCCTCAGACTGCCCCCCCACCGCCTGACACCACCTCTGGCTGGGCTAGAGGACATGGCCAAAGGAAAAGAAGTACAGCCAAGACTTTGCTATGCCCCAGCAATTCCTTGCTGCTGTTAGAGGGTCACTGGCAGCCAGAATGATTTAGAGCAGCCTTCAGGCTATTCTAAGTTACAGTGAGGGACTTGACTGACTCATTGCTTCTCCAGGACTGTGGGAACATAAAGCTATCTTACAGCCATCTTCAGGCATCCCTGCTTCTGAGCTGTGCTATTTCATCTGCGCCTGCAATTGAAAAACGGAGACCACGGCTTGTTTACAAGTCTGGTGGCTGCAGCAACAGGGAGGTTTCCCTTGCCTTTCTCCTGCCTTCATTCTTCTGTTTGTTTTGGTTTTACAGATAGCTCTGGTAGTGCTCATAGTCCTGCACTCTAACAGAAATAGTGATTCATGTCAGTCTCCGCTCTATCGACCTGTCTTAAAAATCTGAGTCTCCTGTCAGTTGGGAAGGCTTGGAGAAGTCACACTGCAAGGGAATTTCTGTTTGCAGACAGGGTAAACAACACTCTCCTGGTTCCTATTTGTGCCCATCAGGAACACTTCCGTAGTTTAGCATTTTAATTTTTTAAAAATCAAATGTTAATGACAGGCTAAACTGAACAGAGATCAACTGTGAAGCTCCCTTGTTTAATCAGGAAACATCTTTACTCCAGAGGGACTTAAGCTTAAATTTCTGCATTAAAAATCTGCTTTGCTAGTGTAAAGAAAGTATCAAACTCGCTTGTTCTATACATTTCTGTAGTATTCATGCACTTCTTATATACCTTCTATTTTCTCTTCCTTTTTAGATTTGCTATTTTAGTTTGAAGCTCTTCACTGTATATTTTTCGCACTTATCCTTTGTCCTTTTCTTCTGTAATATCTTTATGAAATTCAATCTTTTTTATAAAAAAAGTACTTCAAATTTTTAATATTATTGCCTCTTTTCTATTATTATCTATATTTTACATTTCATTAAGCAGACAGTTTTAATTTTACTTTTCTCTGTTCCTTTGATTAGACTGTTTCTTGCCTTGACCCTTTCATTTTATTTTCTCTTCTGTAATTTGCTTTTACTCTGCCTAACCAGTGTGTGCCTTGTTTCAAGTATGCTTTTATTCCATATTACTCTCCTTTTGACTTATCTTTGTTGTTCAACACTGACAACGTTCTTCCTCTGCTCCTGTGAATGATAGTGACAGCATTTGAGTAGTAGCTGGCAGATCTGGGGACAAGAAGTATCTGTCTGAGAAGATTTTATTTGGTTTTGTTTTTATTTTGACTGTAAAACCAGACCTCTCGAATCCTGGAGCACCAGGGGGCATTGTTTCATTTAGAAAATAAAAATTGTCATGATGGCTATAAACTTCACAACAAGTCCATTGCAATACCAATCAGATTCAAAGGGGAAAAAAATCAAAATGGAGCTATTATGTCAACTGCAGAGACCAAGGCAGGTTATGGGTCAAATGTTTTAATGCTAAATGATGGGTATTATTTTGGAAAGCTGTTCTATGATGAATCAGAAGTACTGTATATACAACTTCCTTCCCTGTACACCTCATAATGTCCAACTGTAACACTGAAGGGGAATAAGAGACCAGAAGTTACAATGAGAGCTCCTGAACAGAAACCTGAATTCAGCCAACACTGGAATATATTGGCTGAAATACCCAGAAGGGGAATTATGCATAAAGCATAAAAACCCAGCCTGAACTGCTGTTAAAATGAATGGCCATTCAAAGCGGTAGGAGAAAGTGGAGCGCCTCCCAGGACTGGGCCTGGTGGCTATGCTTTTGTGGAACAACTAATAGGTTGCATTTGATAACCACGTGCATGGTAATACCAAAAAGAAAGTGCAGCTTCACAGCTGGCTAAACTTGCAATAGCAACAGGCAACTCTATTAGCACTAGTAAAACAATACTGTTTGCCAAAGAGAAAAACAAGGCAGCAAAACTGCCTACAATTATGAAGGAAATCATCTATGTAACAAGTTAACTAATGCCCAGAAGCTGAATGACTCACAGCATTAAGAAAATTAGAAAGGGTGATCAGAAGTGTTATATAATTCAGAACACGTACATTAGAATATTGTGGTCTTAACACGCCAGAAACAAATTTAAGCACTGTGCAATATATGGCTCCAAACCCTGCAAAACCTAAGCAAATGCTTAATTCAAATCATACAGTAGAATTAAACACGTGGATATTTAAAGATTATGGACCTAAGTTTCTAAATGTGGACTTTTATCTTCTTTTGTTATATAACATGCTTTTGTTTAAAAGTGACTTGGTGTTTGGGTAACTGGAAGAGTTGTTTGCTCTGCAACTTGGGCTCCAAGTGCTTTTGTAAGGAAAAGGAAACGAATGTAGCTACCTCTAAACTGATGCTACAGCTGACGAACTTCTGGTAGAGTCACAACTCACGGCCACTGGGTAAGGTGAGAAACATTCACTCCTCTGTAGCAACACGATGAGTCTTGCTGCACATCTGCTAGCTCAAGCCATCATGCCTCAAGCCCGGGGCCAGGTCAGATACAAGCAGTAAAAGAAATCAAGAGCAAGCTTAACATCATTCACCTGTTCAATTGACCTGGGTTGGTTTCCAAATAGAAGCAAAAATGATCCTTTTTTTGCTTGGGCCCCTTTCAACTATAACAAGAAGAATCACAGGCTGTGTTGACAAACACCTGTGAAACCCACAGGAGCCCCCATCAGACCTGCAAATGCAGATTTGCTCTCAGTGGAAGGCAGAGCCCAGGAGGAGGACTGGCTGCCCTCCAGTGTGGGTTCAGTCCAGAACAGGACCAGAGAGGTCCTTCCAGCTCAGTGATGCTGGAGGAGGGTCATGGAAATCAGATACTGAGCTCAAACACAGAGCAAAGTTCTTATGGAGCATCTATTTCACGAACCTTCCACTGCTTTATGTTGCCTTCAACTTGTGAGCTTTCCTCCCGCTCTGTATCCCAACAACAGGACACTGCTTAGCACATCCTGCTTTTCCTCTGAATGGTGCATTGGTTTTCCATAGGAAAGAGAAGTATATAGTAGACGCTTTAGTTTGCTGTAAAGACCACTTAAGATTTGAAAAATGTGAATATATATATGTATATATACATAAACCAACAACCAACAGAACAAACCCAAGAACTTACTTCTACCCCTCTGTATTTAATGCAGACTTTTTCCTATTACTTTGAACTTTAGCTTGCAAAAAAATGTTAAAAGTTTCTTCATTTTTACTAATAATAAAGCTCATATTGCTCTCTCTTCTTTATAATGAATACAGTACAAAGTGTACATTCATATTATATATACAAACATACACATTATTATACACACCTATTCAGAGCTAATTCAATTTCTTGCAATATTCTTTACCATCAGTGCTCCATTTTACCTACTTGTGTATTATCATTTTACCATTAAAACTGATATGATTTAAAATGCTCTTTTTCTTGTTAAAGTATAAGCAACCTGTTGAAGTCTAATTGAATAGCAGATAAGTAATTTAATCTTGAGATTCTACTGCCATTTGTGATATTAGCAAAATACTGTAGGTAAATTATAACCATACATCCAACTGGTTAAGAGTTTACAGTTCTTTAAGAAATGTTTAGAACAACAGCTTGTAGTAACTCTGCATATTAATTTCCATATTTATTATCAACAATATATTTTACTTATTTTCTTGTAAATTTGCATTTTAAAATTAAGTGTTTATGTATGTTAATTGTTTCCTCCATTAAAACTGACTTTGGAAATAATAAGGCTAAATTTGAAATACAATGTTTATCGTTAATGAAAATCCCTCTTCAGTGAATGTGTAGTTGTGGAGTTAGTAGCATATTTAAAAACACAGCTTGAAATGGGGTGGATATAGTGTTGTTAACCCATCATCTAGTTACAAATTTACTTGGGAAATTTGAAATTTTTTTTCATTGTAAAGCCTTCATAAACAATTGAAGGCTAGTTTAACACCTATAGCGGACGCATTGTTTTAGGATATGTAGACACATAACTTCCATTAATATCTACGTATGAATAAAAATTCACATCTTCAAGAACTGCTCTGAAATCTTAACCTACGCAACTTTGTAGAGCTGCATCTGTATTACGTGTCATTTCCTAGACTGTAATGATAGAATGTTATTGTTAATTTCAATTTAACATGTGGATAATACTGTCCCTAGGCACCACCTTTCTACCAAGCAGGTTAGATTATTGTAATATCTGTATAATTAATTGTATTATCAATTTTCTTACTTTTTAAACATTTGCTTTCAGTTAGAGAAGATTGTTGTGTTGTTTCTAAAAATGTCTTTACAATTAATTATGTTTCTCTATAGCATGCAATTAGAAAATAGATATTAATCATATAAGGCTTTCTGAAATTGCTGGGATTATCTTAATTTTATTTACAGGTGTCACAAATGGTTATAAACCTAGCTGGTTGTAGGAGGAATGTGGCAGCATACTTGTAGCCTCAATAACCAGACACGCATTTAGTCCAGCTTTTCACCTACGTAAAATATTCCGGCCTGCTTTGGAAAGGCTCTTCAGCCTTCAAAACCATCTACAGAAAGTTTCATCACAGAAAGCCAACAACAACCATGAGTTCGACTCTGCCCTGCAGCCAGGGTTTCTTCTACGGGGGCTTCTCCCAGACTATACCTTGCAATGCCCGCATCTCATTACAACACAATCCTTGGCATATTAAAAGTCCATGTTCTTTATTGGAAGCCTCTTATGACTCAAAATTTGAGATGGCAATGCTACTAATGCAGAAAACTGCCAGACTGTGGTCAACCCTATGTTGGTAGGCTCTTTGTTCCCTTTCATATGGATGAGCTCAATGCAGCCAGCAAGCAGAGACATGCTCATTTCTTGTGCTCACCTCCACAGACAGCGTGGCCACAATGTTCAGGCAGGGTCTTAACCAACTTAGTCCAGATCACATAGATTTTAACGGGCTATCTTTTTTAGTACAAGAACTAGAGGGCATCAAATCAGCCCGGCAGGGTGCCTGTGGAAACTATACTGACACAAACTGTTTGAAACATTTACATTTCAAACAATTACAGAAATAATTACAGAACTTTATGGAGGAGAGTCCAAAATTACAAAAATGCTGGTTGTGGGTTAGTCCCTAAGTCACAGATCCATCGAGACTGAGAGGGGCAAAAGGAAAGTGTCTCTGTATGCTTTTCCTGACATTGTACTCCTTGGTACATACTCACGATTGGCCACTGGAGTAGACAAGAAACTGAGGTAGGTGAGGCTTTAGTCTGATCTGGTACAGTTGTTCTTCTGACTGGGAAACGCATGCTGGGCAGGAAGCAGAAGGAAACAAACACTGCCCAGTTTAACCTAATTTTGACAAAAATGACCAAGAGAGTACACACAAAGATACAGGGGAGGCCATTGTTCTCCAGTCCATATAATGGACCACTCTTGAAATCTTGCTTTTAAACATAACATGGCAAACATAGGATGTTAATAAATCAAGTTTCTGACTTGGGTAGGGGAGGAAGGAATTCAGAAACAGAAGCAGGAGAACCCATAGACTTCATTCAGGTATATTCCTAAGCCAAATATTTGCTAGTTAATATTATTAAAATATTAACTAGTTTGCTAGTTAAATTTGCTATTAATACATGATAAAAACTACTTGAAAGAAAAATCCTAGACAAAAACACATAGCCAATAAATGATTTTTTGTAGATACTGAAACAGAAGTTTCATCTCACAGCTGTAGTGCTGAAAACTGAACAGCTTCACGTTTGTTCACTATATTGCTCACAATGCTGTTTTTCATATAAAATCATTCAAATCTAGCTTTTTACTCCATCAGTTGAACTGTGCTGTGACCATATTTGAGCCCTACATATGGAATAAGAATTGCATCATTCTTTCCTTTCTTCCAGGTCTTTTTATTTCCTGGACAGTTTCTGTGTGAATATTTACCTGTTCATCTAAAATTTAAAATTAATCAACTTGTGGGTTATATAAAGAAAGACTACTAGTTCTAGCTAACAGTATCTTTCAGTGCAACTTGGCTTTAATGTACAATATTCCTGCTACTCAAACCTGTATCAGTCTCCAAAACAGACTCTCTTGTACAACTCACCGCAGAGGGTATAGCAGGTTTTCTCAGGTGTAAACACACTTCATTTTTCTCAGAAAGCACTCTGTATTTCTGATGTTAGTACTTGAAATAGAATGAATCCTTCTGATTCTTGCAGGTGGTGTCAGCTGCAGCTGTTCTATAAAAATATTATGGGCAAAGCTCCTGCCTAACGATCTTTGCTTTCTTATGTAACGTCCTTTAGCTAGGCCATTTCCCTAGTAAAGCACTATCCGTAAATGAATGGAGTCATTAATTCAGCCCATCAACAATCAGATCTTCTCTGAGCAGAACAAAGAATAGATAAAATGATACCATGAAGGAAAGGAGAGTGAAAGGAGGAAAGAAGAGAAGACAGGGGATCAAGGAATGTACAGTTAAAGCAGCAACACACAGGAAAAGGAGTAAGGTTCATACTTCCAAGTAGACTCGAGAGACCATGCAGAAAAAGAAAACTCAAACAAAACATGATGACCCCAAGCAGGAAATGGGAGAACAAAGACACAGGATATCAGTGATGATATTCTATCATGCAATTCTTTCATTTTCAGAACCACTGTTTTAATAAAAAGAAAGACTTTGGGAAGAATTATCCTGAAGTTATCTACCATAAACTGTTCATACACTATTAAATGTGCTAGTTGGAATTTAAATTCAAAGCCTACATCTCCTTCACAGTTACTATGGAAGCGCCTACCCTCTGCGCATTTCAGATCTACAGTCTTAGACTTGGACTTCTTTGCATATTAGATTATAACAAAATGTTGCCACTTCTTCCTGAAAAATACCTCTGAAAATTTACTTTTCATCTTTTTCATACAACTAGAAATCTCATCAAGCATCCAGACTGTCAGATGTTATCTTGCCCCTCAAGGCTACTGAAAGGTTCAGTAAAGGTTATGTTTTTCCTTCTTCTTTCTGACCATCTTAGAGGTTGAGGTTTTTTGGTGGGGAGCAGGGAGGGAGGTTGAACCCATCCTTTGGCTGTCTTTATTCCCCTGTGTGGGGCACAAACTTTTCTTCTCTACTGCTAAGGTTCTTCATGGCTTAGCTCTGTTCTTGAAGACAAGTGAGTTTTCAACCACAACTCCATTCTACCAACGGGACCAACCTTCCTTGCCCAAGTGCCTGTTTCCCCTGTTACACTGCCAGAGACTGGGAACAGAGACCGTTCCATGCACCAAATGTCAAGGATGATGGTGTCTAAGGGAAAAACGAGGATGTAGCCCCCTCGTTTGGGCCAGTTGATATATGCATTCCCATACCATATGATATGGCTGCAGAGCACCCAACTAAAATGTGTCTGCTCCCAATTTTCACATCTGGTTATTTTCTCATGCCCAGTTGATGACAGTCAAAAGTTTTAGCCACCTATTGGCTGTCAATAGCCTAAGTGAAATGAGCTATGGCATCAGCCCATCTAACAGATGGGCACGTCCCTGTAAAATCCCCATTACAGGTGACAATTGAGGGAACTGTCAATGGCGGGTGTGCAGGACTAAGGCCTTCATGTATATATTTAATTAAGTTCTCATGCAGAGATCTCTCAATGCTGAGGATCAAGAAGCCTGAATGACATGCTGCACCAATTCTGTGGAACAACAAAGGACTCTAGGGCTGCCTGCAGCATTTGCTAAAACCCTGGAAGCGCATAAACAAAAATTAATGGCACATACACACATTTTTTTTCATGTTCATATTACAGACAGTATCTGTCCCCGAGTTATACATCTTCAGACTAAGTTCTTTGCTGAGGATGAGACAGTAATGCTAAGACAGCATGCCACCGGAGACCTCTTCCATCATGAGACAAACTAGTCTTCGGCAATTTTCATAAATATGATCATTCTAACATTGTCAAAGATTAGCAAATGGTGTTTTAATGTTACAAATCACAGTAAAGAGACCAAGGGACTATTTGTTCTTTTCTGTAATAATGCAAGAAAATTCTCATTGTTTTGAAGCAGCAGATCCAAAAGTAAGCCTATATAAGTTACTAAAGGAAAGACATAGGCAAGTAATAGTATTACTTCCATTTTTTGCCATGATTATTTAGAGGAGACACCTCTAGAGATCTAAGAGCAGAAACAAACATTTATGAAATCCAGGTAACATTTTGCACACAAAATAACATAGGACAGACATACCAGGAAGAGTTAGATAACACATTACTCAAAATAGACAAGGGCTAAATATGCCGGCTCTGCTCACTTTCCAAACTTTTTTTCTAAATGCTGACCAAGCTCAGCTGGGCAAGACCTGCTTAGTGTAGTCATTTTCACATTCCCACTGAACATATCAGCTCTGACAATATATATTTTTTAATCTCGACAGCAGAAAGTACTACATAATTCTCTGTAACTCAGCCAAGAAAAATATTTTAAACTTGAGAAACTAAAAGTGCAGATAAAATATTATATGAAATCGCACCAAATTTTACAACAGTCCGATGTTCCTGATATTTTTATCTTAACACATCAAGGGTGATAGAAGCTTCTTTTTGCTGTCAAAGTGATCAAAGAGAGGTTGAGAAAGAATCTATAAACAGATGCTGCCCAGTGACAAACCTTAAAGAACAAGACTGTGGTGCCAGATGTTTGAGTGACCTTCGGACTACAGAACATGTTGGCATGGTGTTGATTTAGATAGTTGTTGGCAGGGGCTTTCGATCCAGCAGCTGAAAAAAGATCTAAATTATGGAAATATTTTTTCTCATCTTTCCCCTAACTACAAAAACTGAAACTACTGGTCAGTAGGGCTGATGGCTGTCAAAGAAGTTGAATTCACCACACAACCCTGCCAGTAGGTATCACATCAAAAAGGAGTTAGCTGAATGAACAAGAACACCTTCAGGCTGTGCCATTTTGTATCGCCCTCAACTTTCAACAGCTGTTTCTTGAGTGAATACAGATGCAAAATAATTATATGAAATGTTTTACATTTTCAATGTACCACATAATGTAAATGTGGAATCTGTGAGTACGTATAGGTGATATAACATAAACCATCATTAGGAAAGGAATTGAGAAACAGTACAGGAAACAGAATGACTAATCAATACTGCTGACTTTCCTAAATTATATTCTTTATAGACTCAATTGGTACAATTAAATGGCATTATAAAAAACAAAGATAATCGTTCACATATATATTGCTTATGTTGAACACTGGAAGACACTGGAAATTATTATTACGTGAAACATTAGTTGCGCTGCACTTTTCTCAATTGCAACAGCCTCAGCAAGCCCTCTCAGGATTTTATTGTAGCAATGAAATTAGTTCTGTATTAGGAAATACAAAAAAAAAAGTTCCCAATCCAAAATTCCAGCAGATACTGAAGTATGAAGCACTACACATTACTAGAACAAATACAGAAAGCAGAAAAAGTCTTGCTTTGTAACATTAAATGTGATTGAAGACTGCACAGTTCTTCTTACGCTTTTAGACGTTTTGTCACTTTACCTGGAGAAATATACACTGCTTATTCTGAATTGCTGCTGATGTCCAGCACTTGTCAAAACCGCTATCTGTCAAGCACTTCACAAAGTGTTGCAAAATGACAGATCAGGATGTCTGAATAGATGGAGCCCCAGGAAAAACAGAACAGATAGAAAATTCATGACTCTAAACTACATCAAAGCGACTTCTGTCAACATCATGTCAAAAGAAGGAAAAAAGAACTGTTCATTTTAGAGGGTTTTTTTCATTATATAAACACTTTTTTCACGTATGAGCTAAGTGTAAGGAAAAATTAACTTGGTGTACAGTATGATCATTCAAGTGTGCCAAAAATACTCTTTAAATAATCCAGGAATAAGGAAAGTTCTAACAGTAGATACTGTCTGGCAGTTAAAACCAATGACATCCAAAAGAAATGTATGAAGATTCTATCAGCTTAAAATAGGACAAACCATCTGGCTACAAAGAAATAAAAGTACTCTTCTGTGCATGTTTGTTGGGTTTGCAGAATCCTACAACTGGATTAATTTTGTATTTCCTCTACAATCAGTTTTGATCATCTCTACTTAGTCTGCCAGTTGCACAATACTAATTGAATGTTATATTCCAGGCAACAGATTTAGTAATATCAAGGCATTACTTTGATTTAAAAAAAGAAGAAGGATCACCATCAACATCACTGGACCTTCCATTACAGATAAATCTTTTAAATAGTTCCTTCAAAGGAGACAGAAGATAAGTGAGTTATGATACATGGCTATACATATTCAAATTATACATAATCAAATTTCAAGAAAGTATCACATACTCAGAACTCTATATGAGTAGTACAGATCTAGAAATGCTTTCCGTCTCAAATACCCTTCACTGTTGGCAACTGCCATCACTACTATATTCAAAGAAGTTTATTAACACTGTATAGATCTCCAGAAATAAACAGGCTAAATGACTATGTAAAACGATTTATGTGGCTTTTATAGCACTGGGAAATGTGAAACACACACACGCACACATACACATGCACACACAAACTTGGAAAAGGGAAAAAAACGCTTCATGCATAGTCAGTATGCATTAGCAAAATATAGCATTTACATAGTTTGGCAACTCTAGGCTTTCCCCATTTACTGTCTCTCCTGTCATCTTTTTTTGCTGCTGTTTGGTTCCTCACACTCTTCCACCCACTTTTTAAAAGCGCGTATAAAGCTGCTGCTGCTGCTGCCGCCGCTGCAGGCCGCAGAACTCTGACAAACCAGTGACCACTGAGCCAGAAATTGGCACTTGCTCAATGGTGCAAATATGCTCTGATTTTCCTCTGAGAAGCTGCCCAATAACTGTTGGCCAGAAAAGTTTTGTAAGCTTCAAAACATTTGCAAGATATAAATGAGCATGAAAAGCAATAACGCCTCCTGCTTCAGAGATTAGAAACATGCTTTAGGATGTCCTGTTGAATGTGTAAACACGGCTGGGAATTGCAATCTATTAATACTGGAGTATAGCGGAAGGCATCTCTGTTTCTTATTGTAAGCAGAACTCAATATATCTTGCTTCCTACTTACAAAAGATGTTTATTACCTGTAACTGTACAGAGGTGTGTGCTTCACAGCAGCAGTGATTGGTAATAAGCCTCCTTTTCTCATTTACATTGATAGCAAGCATTAGTGAAGATATATGCATTTCATTTCATGGTTCAGAAAGAACAAAGTATATGTATATGTGATAGCAGTGGGTGGTTAATGAAATGGTCTGACAAACATAAGCTAATACATAATCATACCAGAATGTGGACTGGAACACCTGTTCCTGCTTCACAGGCTTACAATTCTTAAATAAAAGTTACTATTTGCAAGAACTGAAATCACTACTATTTAGACATCAACATGCTCCAAGGAAATTTTAGTCATTTTTTGCAAACACTAAAGGGGGGGATTTTAATGATATCAAATCTCTTTTGCTTGTGTCCTAAGAGTAATGAAAACTTCACACATGCATGAAGCTCCAGTAATTATTTTAAACTGCCTTCTGTTGTCCCCCTGAGGAACACGGTGGTATTTGTTTGATGCAGTTTAATTAGTGTCAGGGTAATTAATGCTATGCTATCTACATGAGATCAAAACCCTTTCTTTGTAACACTCTGGTAACTAAGAAGTAAGAAAAGGAAGTGGTTTGAAAATGTGGAAGCCTGAAAAGGTAGATTCAGAAATGAACCGAATTGCTCAAATCTGCATTTATGCATCAGAAATATTAAACACATCCAGCAAAGTCAGCACCTTCAAGTGTGAGATTGGGATCATAATGCATTAGAACTGTGCCGTAAGATAGGAGATCCACTGCCTCTCACATAAGTGAAATTCTTTTTCTATGGATGTAATCAAATTAAGTGAAACATTCATGGATACCATGCACCTTGTAAGGAGTTTAAATCCTTTAATAATGAAATTATATACTTTTGCACAACCAGATCACCATAGCTATTTATAAGCAGCATGCGGTGCTACCATGTGCTGATATATTTTTCTAAATAAAAGCATCATTTGGGTTTAATGAATGAATGTGATTCTGCTTTAATGTCTGAATAAAATTTGCATTTAATTGAATGTTCAGTCTCCACTTCAAAATAGTGCCCTCTGCTAAAAGGACCAAGGAGATACCAGAGTATAGAAGTTGGAAATACATACAAAAATTCCAGACACACACACACTACATGGACTACATAAATTCTCTTTAAATGTTTCTTTGGTAATAAGTAACTGCAGTATAAGTCTCAGAACACACAAACTCAGGCTGATTACAGGCTTAAGGAAATAGCTAAAGTTATCTTGACTGGATAAATTATAATATCCTAGAGGTTATTCTGTTTTTTCTAATAAAGCTTCAGTAGCAAAAAGAAAGAAAGGAAGAAAGAAAAAGCTTCAGAAATTTTTCTTTTGTAACCAATGAAATTACAGGCTTGCCATAATATCTTTGACATCATTACTTTGAAAAACAGAAACATGTTAAGTTTAGATCCACAACATATAGCCTGGAAAATATATTTTATAACATAATATTGAGTTTCTGTTAGTTTTCCTGCAGAAAGGGGATTCAATCCAAACAAAGTAGATTTGTCTATCACACGTGTGTCCTAAGGGTACAAACAATAAGAGCCCTGTTCAGAAATCGCAAATATTCTGCCAAAAAGCACAAGCCGTAGCCCTACAGCACTGTGCAAATTGCATTGGTAGTCTTCACCATTAAATTAAGGTTTATCTTTATAACAAGTAATTTCACTAGCTTATGCTGGTGGCACATCACAGGCGAAGGGTCTCTGCTGAACGCTGCTTCTTGAGGTCATTCATGACCAGACACTTCCTAGGATCAGCTGACTAGCAAAATATGCTTTTTCATATTGCCAGTTCTGCTTCCTGCAACTTGGTTGTTTATCAATTAAAGTGATAAATACAAATGACTTTGATAACACAAGCAACACATTATGTAGTAAAGTAACCTCCAGAAAGCCTGCCGCAAGAACCGCACGCGAAGTTCAACAACTGTGAAAGAACTATCAGAAAGGACACACAAACAAGTGACCTTGACTGACAAGCGCACTTCATTCCAGCAATAAACAGCGGCGGTGCTGATAAGTGTTCATTGGCGCAGAGAGTAATTACCTATCTGTCAGCGTTGCTGGTGTGTGCGAAATAGTATAAATGAAACATACATAATGTACAGCAATAATATCGGGCATGCAGAACCTAATGTATTATCATCATTCTCAGGGCTCAGGTTTATGTGGCTGCCACCACTGAGTAAATGCCTTCTAGCCATGATAATTTCATTCTAATCTCTGTTCCATATTATAATTTTCATAGCTAAAAGATACTGAGGAGCAATACGTTTCAATCAAGGGCTAAATAGAACACAACCTGTAACTGGGTATTTTATACACCTATATATATATTTTTTTTCTTTCAAAAAAAATTTAGTCAATTTATGAATAGACTGAAATAAGCTGTAAATTTATGGATGACAAACTCTGTCTGTAGCAATGTCACAATGTCTGGAGACAGGCTTTACATATCTTGTAAAAGGGATGCCAGCTTTGTCTATCATATCTCACAAAAGAATTCAACCCTCTGGAAGAATAAAGGTTTCTGCTCCCCTTCCTAATATATTATCAAACAAGGTTAACTTTTAAATGAATAAAAGAAGGGTCCCACGGAGGTTTTTTTTAAAAAAATAAAAGCTTTTAGACGATGTACGTTCTTATTTTGAAAGCTGTTTAAGATGCTATTTTATTACATAACCTTCACAGCTAGACCACCACTGCAAGGAACAAACCTGTATGCTTCTTCATTAATATATATTTTTAAAATTTCCTTTATGTATTTTGAAATTGTTTTAGAAATCTTTTTGAAGCACAGTGATTTAAAGGCATTCTAAACCTCTTCTCCCCCTCCCCCACAAACCATGAAAAGGAAGAGAGAATAGTGATTGCCGCTTTATCAAAATACATTTGAATGTATTTTAGTATCAGGGAAAAGTGAAGGAAAATGTGCATTGGAGCCTACATGCTATCAGCAGCCTACATGACAAACTGTTGCACTGCTGGCACCCATCCAGAAATCAGAACAGATATGCATACCTAATTCATTGGTGCTCAAGGAACCTCAAAATGGGGCTTCAGCTGACCGAACATGAAAAGTGCATATGCTCTAACGGGTCGCGTCCCAGGAGGCAAAACAGAGCCACTGGGAACACTTTTCGGTGAGGGTTATTTGCCTCCCGAGCCCCCAGGCTGCTGGGAGCCCTGCTAGGCGAGAGGAGACCAGGAGAGGCTGGGCCAGTCCAAGCAGTGGCTGGTCCTCTCTGCCTGAGGGCCTGGCACGGGCCACATCCGAGCAGGCTCCGACCCTGCCCTTGGAGAGAAACCCACCTGCCTACTCTCACCTTGGCCAGCCCCCACTCATGCTAGCACTCAGTACATCAGTAGCAGTCCTCATTAAATAAGCAAGCCACATCTGGTAAGATAGGCAAATCTGAAAGCTCGGTGATTACAATGAACGGGGGTGGGAGGTTTATGCAAACCTTCATTGCAATTTCCATCAGCAGCCTGTCTTATGATTTGCTTTTTGACCTTCCATCGGAAAGAAACTAAACTTGCTTCCAAGGCTCACCTGGACACGCTCATGTTTGGTAGCACACCAGATCTCTGGAGCCATATGCGTAGCACCACGCAGAGTCACTGCCGGCTTCGTTTGCAGCACAGCCCCATTCCGCCAGCAAATTTCATGGACAACCTTTTCGACAAACCCAGATTAAGCTCCGAGCAGTATGGAAACCTGAAAGCCGGCATGTTTTGCCTGGCTGGGAGTTTCACTACAGAAATTTCACATGGCTCTAAATATAACTCAACAGCCATATTTACTTTAGTTAAATGTTTCAGAACATTGCATTTGACAGAAGACAACAGACTGGAAAATTGCTTATACAAAATGCAAGAAGTAGTTGCAGTATTTTCTGGCATGTGGCATTCCTTTTCACTTCACTGACATTCAGATCACATGCCATGCAGCACTGCAGCCTCCGCTCGCCTTCCTCTAGCCTTCAACCATCGGGTGACAGAGCCCAGCGCAGGGGATCTGGGATGGCTGGTCATACTACCCTGCATGCCAGTTCTGCTATCTGTTTGCTGACATAATTCCTTAGACTTATATTTCCTTATTATATTCCTTAGACTTATATTTCAAATAATTGTCAGGAACCCAGTGTGTCTGCAGACATGGGATGCTATTTTGACTGCTGAAAGTTGCATTTTTGCAATATTTTGATGGCTGAAAGTCAGAAGGGTGAAACTCTCTACTGAAGTCACTGAGTTTTGTCCAGAGAAAGATACATTAAAATACATAATGAATTTCGACCATAAAAAGCATGCTTGTGATCTGCCTATAAATTTAAAGTCAGATTTAACTGTAGGGAGCAAAATGTTACTTCAATATTAAAACTTTCCTGGGAGGCTAAAAACAGCACAAAAATGCACAGGGCAGGCTTCCATGCCCACCTTACACAATTAAAAGGGTGGACCAAACCGTATTAAACCACCACTTCCTGATTTACAACCACAAACAGTTTGAGAGGAACAAGAGTTCAGAAACAAAGGGCTTTTTCTGTTTGTTTTCAACAAAATGAAACAGACTCTCAGAGAGGGCAAGAGAATAATAATGGGAGCCCTTTTCCTTAGAAATGAAGTGAAAACGAAAATGGTTTTTAGTGCAGCTCAGCACGCCAGATTGAGCGAAACAAACCCAAAGCTATTCCACAGCACTTGCATCAGGTTGCTAACCCAAACCGAAATTCTAACTAGAATACAAAAAACCTCTTTGAAATGCTTGCTGACATCCAGACGGTATACAAAATTTAGTGCCTAGCTCCAGAGTAACACTTGCAGGTGCAATAAACAGGAAATACAGCATGCTTAAACACAGCGAGAGGCAGATTCCCCATTAAGAACTGCCTCCGTAGATTCCTCCTCTTTGTAGCATGTGCTTCAGTCCTGTCAACACCAAAACAATTAAGAAAGCAACAACTACTGGGATTCAATATGCCTCTTTGTACAGATCTGACTGTTCAGTCCAAGGCTGCCAGGGACTGTGTCCCCCAACTGTCTTCCATTCCTTTTTTGGTTTCTTTTTAAAAATCATGCTAGATGGGGCACTGTTCAAACGTGATGCACATACTCCTGTAATAGTGGGTGCCTAAAGGATAAAAGGCTTATTACGCTTTCGGCTAAAGTTGTTAATCCTCTAACAAGCTAAAACAGCATGTGCTGTAGTCTTAGAGGCCCAGAGTTCAATGAGTGATCATCATGTATGTAGGAAGTTGTTGCTACAATGGCAGGCAACAACATTCTTTTTGGCTTTCACAAAATACAAAAGAAACAAACAAATTCAAGGGATCACATTTTAAATCTCCAATTAAAGGTGCTTCGCTTTATCAAACATAATGTTAGGAAATACCGGGATTAAAGCTGCCCCACGTTACCTCATTTCATTCCGTTTCAGTTTATATGTTATGACCCAACCATCAGCTACATGCCTGTATGTGTTTTTTACTTCCATGGCTTCAGTGTATCATAAGGATAGTGTTCATGGAGCAGACTGAGACTATGCAGTAAATGAGGCTCTTTTCTGCAAGACCCCTGCCTTTAAATTGCTCTAAGGGTTGGGGATTTTCAGGCAAGAGATACAGAAATGAAAGAGTTATGAACTGGAGAAAAACATTCTTGTGGTCAAGGCAAATGAATGCCTACTGAAAAACTCAATCCTCTGCCTGATGCTATCACGGACTTCTTACGCCATGTAGGGCAAGGCCTTTAAAACAAAATTTTGACAGGTACCATCTATCTCAGCCTTTGGATGCAGAATTTGTGGTGCCTGGAGCCTAAATTTAAGAAAGCTTGAAGCACTTACAGCTGGCATGGGTATAAAGGGGTTTCGATACACAGTATGTTTGGCAGTAAAACAGTATGTCCTGGAAAAGAGGTACAGGGCTATGAATTAGGAGGTGTTACGCTATAATCTTTGCTCCATCAGTGGTTCGCTACATAGTTTCAGGCAACTCACTTCTGTCACAGTTTTCCCGTTTGTAAAACAAGACTAATAACATTCTTTTATCTCCCAAAGGGATCATAAGGATTAATTAAATTCACAATTAATGGTCTCTAAAACACTATACTGACAAGTACGAAAGAAACTCAACTAATTCAGGGTTGGTTTTAGCCGCTAATGCTGTGAGGCATGTTTCCAAGAAGTTCTTAAACCATTCTTGCCCACTGTATTGCAGACCAACTCAATTACTTGAAGGATAAGAAATCAGACGGCAATCATGTGGCAATAAAATGCTCATTATCGCTCATCACATTTGATTTAACCTTCAGGCCTACCTGTCTTGAATTGAAGAGAGCCACAAGGGCCTTGGGAGGTTCACAGTTCCCTTAGACCCATCGGCCCTGCCGAGCCTGGCTCATACTCAGTGTGACGTGACGGGAAGTCCCTGTGCCTTTGTGCACAAACTGTCTCTTCACCCCTATGTGAGCTGATGCTGTGTTTTAGAGAAGAAAACCTGAAAGCCCAGATAGCTAAAGCTGTAAATGGACTCTGCCCTGGACCTGTCTTGGAAAGAGATGCCAGGACTTTGGCTATTCTCGTTCTTTATATTTAGGACAGAATATTCAACAGCGTTTGTTTCCGGTCAAAATAAATATTGTTATCTGTTTTTTTTTTAATAAAACAAGAAAATGGAATAGAGGAGTCTGTGGAATACAGAGTCTGCTATCCTTTGATTTTCCTCTACCCAATTTAGGCTCCTCCCAGTACACAGCCCAGGCAGAAAATGTGACTCTGTTAAAGTAATGCAGTACATTACTAACTTCCCCCAGGCCTAGTGATCCCAGAATGATTCTACTATTTTTACTTAACTATTAATAAATTTTCCGGCTGTTTGCATTGCAGAAGCACCTAAAAGTCCAATTAAAATTTGGAACCCCTTGTAGTAGGTGCCTTCATACCTGCATCTAATGTCCTTTTGTGTTACTGTCAAACACAGAATTTCCCCCAGTATAAATTTTCCTGTTGAAAACCACTGGCATCCTCCCTCCTAAACAGCCTTGTCAGAGAGTGGACTAAGGCAAATTACATTGAAGCCAAGAATATGCCTATTCTGGCTATATACTTATTTAAAGTCAAGGACATTTTAAAGAGCAGCTCCAAGCTACAGTAGAGATGCCAGCCTATGATATTTTGTGAAGTATGTCTATGAAGCAAATAAAAATAACAATAAAAAACCCAACATGTAAATAATCTTTAATCAGAGACATAACCCATTACACAATAACCCAGAAAACTGCTGTATACCCTAGATGTTTCTCTGCAAATAAAATATAATCCATTATAAATTAAAATGCTCTAACATGCATTATCCATCTCCATAGATGAATTATTTAAGAAATTAAAAATTGGTATTTTCTTACCAGGTGCCTCACACTGGCATATGAATAGTTCTCTCTACTGAATTACTCACATGAGTAAGAGTGGAACATTTGGGCTTTTATTAACAAACATCTATGCTTCTCTAATTCTTTAAAACATCCTTTCCTTGTTTAAAAAGGCTGTCTTATGCAGCTTCCAGAACTGTAAGGATACCTGACTGTCTAGTGAGATGTTATTTTTCTTCCAGGAGAGAACAATTAATAAAATATTGCCTCAGCAATGAGAGATGATAATACATTTCTAAAATAAAATAAATACATAAAATAATATTTATTTCATGCAGTTAGAGATACCTACTGAAAGTTGTATCTCATCTTGTCTAGGATATAGGTGTTCTGTCACCTATACCATGTACCAGATTGTAATCACAACAATGAAAAATACCAGAGCTTTTCTCCCAATTTTTATGTAACATTATTCAGATCTTTGTAACTTTCTGATAGAAGAAGACCATATGCCACAACCAAGCATATACACAAAATGTCTGAGTTATGGAGTGTTAGAGAAATATAAACATGGAGCTGTTTCACTTCTATGAATTTATGACTTGGTATCATTTGAATGTATGTTTTACAGCCTGATTTTTGAAAAAGGCCTCACATGATCTCTCCTTTTGCATCCACAGCTTAACAGTGCTAAGTTCAAATCTGCACCCACAGTATGCATAGAGGTGGAGTTATCAACATAGCTGGTTGTACCTTCATAGCATATGTTGTACTAAACATCCAAAGGACATTAGCTACATTCAAGTCTAGCTTTTATATAAAAAGGAGAGGTTAAGGCTTTGAGCTTTTTAAAAATAGACAATTCCCCTCTTTATTATTGTTATATAAATAAAGAATATGTGCACACACCCCCAAACTCTCTTAACATAAATAAGCGAAGAGAATAAAGAACTTGATATTCTTGTAACAATGCCCATACTATAACAGTTGCATTAATTTCAATAGCTGTGTTTTGGAATATTTTAATTAAATTAGAACAAAGCCCTTCTTATAAAAATTCTAATTAATGTTGAAAATATGTCAGTTCTGTAAACATTCCAAGCAATATCCCCCCATTCTGAAATGGAATGTAATGGAAACTCTTTCCAATTGAAAAGAGTCACACACAAGAAAGCATGGCTATACCCTAGTAAGGATATAGTTTAAATTGCTTAGGTTTAACAGCCTGCAGCTTAGCATGAGTTTGAACCCAGTGGCTGGAGGTGAAAGATCTATGTACTAATTTACTGCACCACTGAAATTCTTCCTAATCCCTTCTGTGACACCAAATTAGTTTAGATCTGTCTTTGTAAAATTTCTCTCTTTGATCTCAATGTACTCAGCAATAAGTTTTATAAACATTGAAGATTTCTGTGCTTTCTCTTCTTCTCTGTAAGCAAAATGAATCAGCATGGAAATCAACATCAACAGTGTTCCCTGGATAACAGCAGATTTAACCCTCTCTATCTGTACCTAGTGCTGAGCAGCAATTCACACCTGCAGTCACACAGGTTACCAGGAGCACATTGCCCTTCAAGTCTTTATGCAGTTTGTATTTAGCCCCTGTTTTCAAAACCTTCGAGAGGCTTGCACAGCATTCATAGAAGACAGCCTCCTCTCCTTTAAATGTCAACCACTCCTGACAGCTCTACCCCTCAGGAACAATGAATCCTGAAGGATGAGTCTCATGTTCTCCAAACAGGGCTCTTTCAGTAGCCTGCTTCCTCAAAAAACAAACTTAACATGTAACCTGTAAGCACTCACACTAAGGGAAAAAATACAGTGGAGCTTGTTCCTTTAAGGAGAACAATTAGAATAATTTTACTTTATAGATGCAAACCAACTTATGTTTTCTCTTTTCTTAAAAAAGTATATATATGTGTGTATCTATACATATATCTATATATAACTATCCATTTATCTATCTATCTATATAAAAGAGTTTTAATACCACAGCTTTAGACAGTGTATAGAAATGTAGAGGAAAAGGAATGCCTTCAAAAAAGCATGGAAGTTCTTGGCACTGGAAATGGCATAAGAGATGCTATTGCACAAAGACCAAATATAGACACCTGAGATAGTCATCTGGGTCTTTAGTTTAATTCAGTGTAGCCACTGCTCTAAACAAGCCAATCTCATGCAGTGCTGGAGAAGGACAACTTCAGTCCAGACATCTGTTGCCAAACAGCCGGACCTGGGCAGCAGTCGGGACACTAAGACACTGCTTGGGACTAACCCCTTTCTGCAAGGTCAAAAGGAAAGAGATTTCTTGCACAGTAGGCTACCTTACAAGGCCCACCTGTGGTCAGTCTTCCTATTCAGCACTAATACAGGTATTCAGTTGTATTTGGATTTTTCTACCCTTGTAAGGGCCTGAGAATGCAGTACTACATCTTAGGAAGCACCGAAAGGTAGAGACCTATGTTTACCTCAAAAGCAATAAAGGCCCAGAAAAATAAAATGTTAGCAGAAATGAAAAGAGTAATATCTGTGAGTTAAGGCAGGATGGGCTGGGTCTCCAGCGATGCTCTGCTGATTTACTCTGCCTGAGGTCAAAGGAGCTCTGCTAACTTTCGGTAACAGAGGCTCTGCCCTATTTATCTAGAAGCACTCTGCATCTGAATTTTGTGCACGCTTCTCTCAACTGCACAGCCACGTGACTGTGTAAATGGGTATAAGGCAATCTGTTTACATGTACATTTATTCAAACTGCATGCCTGACACAGAACACGCGCAGAAGCAGAGGCAATCAGGCATCAGAAAAGCTAAGTCAAAGCTCCTACTCTTACTAATTCTCCCCCCAAAGTAATCAGGCCCTTAATAGTTTCTAAAAATGTAGCACATTAGTCAGATTTAGGAAATTTAAAAGCTCTGCAGATAATATGCGGCTTCATTTTTCCATACTATATCTCATAATTCATCATTTTCAGCAGAAAATTAAGATGACACAGTGAAAGATCATCATCACCCTAATTTAGATAAGGAACCTGTTTGCCATGTTCAGCAGCCCATTGCTGAGGTCCTTCCAATAAAGAAAGAAATTAGGCATCAACATAAGGAATAAAGTGTCTGTCTAATCCTTCTTCCTCTGTTGCTGTGTCAAGAGACAGATCTTTCCAACATACAGATCCTCATTGGATTCAAAGCTACTGCATAAAGCTTTAAAATGAGATATATGGGCCATTCTACTCAGCTCCTCTGAAGTCTTTAGGGCCTTGTGTGTCTGCCAGATTACAATTTGCCTCTGGCAAAGAGGCCACTATTTTTTTGCAGAAAATAAGAGTCAAAACTAAAATCTATGAGTAAGAAACTAAGAACTAATTCTCTAGGCAACTATTCTGGCAATGTCTATCCTGTCAAAGTTTGGAGTACCAATTACAAGTTAAATTAAAACAAACAAACAACTGACAGCTAGTGAATTTGTGATTTCTCTTTGGTATCCATACGAGGCTCTTTAAAGGGAAGTCAACATTAAATTCAATCAATTAAGAATGATTTAAAAGCACCTTCAGGGGCCAGACCTGCCCCCTAGCCATTTTATCAATTTTGTGGTTTTGCAATCAGATTTGTGTATTTTGTGTTAAAAAAAAAAAAAATCCATCCTTCTTCTGTATCACAGGAACAAACAAGCAAATGGCAAGTCTGACTAACACTCCATTGGCTTCAACAGGTTTTGGATTCATTCTCACCACTTCCTTCAAGGAAACAGTGTAACAGTTTATAAACAAAGTACTATAAACACAAACAATTGAAAAAAATATTTTCCCTTCTTTTTTTCAAGACAGTAAACTGACTTGGAAAAACAACAGAAATGCAGCTAATGCTGGTGTCCCTTATTTTTGTGTTCAGGTGTCTTGAAATTTTATGGAAGATTTTAGCTAGTAAAATACTTACTTTGTAATCCCAAAATGAATTGTTTAGTAGTTGAAAGTTACAGGCATTTAAAAGCTCCCACTTACAAGTAAGACTGTAAAAAGACGACATAAACAATGCTCTTATAGATAAAAAAGACAAGACAAACAATGCGGTTACAGGCTGTCAGTAGAACAAACTAGTTGTTCTTTATTAATTTTGGTACTATAATGTCTATAGCCTAAGTCTTGGACCAGAATCCTATTGCATTAGGCACTACACAAAGCCAAAACAAATGAAGAAGGCATTTTCTTCCTCAAAGACCTTACTTCAGACAATAGCTGACAGCTGTTTTTAGGCAGAAGGGAAAAACATAGGAAAAGCACTGAGTTAACATTAACTAGCAGTCATCTTGGCACATAAACAGATAAACCATTTCTGTCATCACAAGGAAAGGCAAGCTCTGAAAGTCATTTATCATGGACGATATCCTCAATATCCTCAAAGATAAGCTGGCATCTCGAGCAGAGGAGGAAGAATGTGTAAATGTTTGAATACCACAGGAAAGTTTAGGCGAGAAAGTGAGAGACCATGAGAGACCTCAAGAGCGAAAGTAAGCATGTTGCATTTGATGTAGTCATCCTTGGTGATGATATATTCTGAGTTGCAATAATTGAGGCGTAACACAGCAGGTAACTGGACAAACATGCTAAATATACATACATACACATACATACATACACATGTATCATATATATAAATATACATACATGAAAGCTATACAGGAAAGGCAGTAGCTTAGTGACGTTACGCAAAAATATTTTGTAAGACTTGGGCATAGTCTGGATAGGAAGGCATGAGTAGATGATAAAGAAATCTGCATTACATGCAGCTTGATGGGAAGACTGGTGTTGGTGGCTGTGGCAATGGAGAAAAGGGGGACAAAAAGAGTGAGGGTTCGTAGAAAATGTAAAGGTCTGTTTCTTACCAAAGGGGCAGAAATGAGAAAATGAGCATCCCAATTAAAAGCAAGCATGTGTGTATTTAAACCTTTAAATAAATTCAATCTGTCACTGATATTTAGACAGATAGGCTCTATATTTGTCTGCATTACTCAGATGATTAACTGCTGCAAGTTTTTTGAAAAGTCACTTCTTCACTATCAAAAATATACTGGGTGGACCAATATGTTTAAGCATTAAGTACTTCTTCTGTAGCATATAAACTTTGTGTAAACATACCAACTCAAACACAAGATTTCCTCATTAAGGATAGCAACCATCAGTCAGAGACTGAACAATACTCACCAGAAGCCAGTGTTATTTGACAAACATTTTGAATTATTTGACAAACTATTTGAAATATTCATTTACACATAGGCCTGACCTGCAAAACGTGTGACTTGAAGTCAGGAAATAGCAACAGTTTGCCCATGTTTTGAGGGCAAATTCTTATAAAAGTGGATATAAACCAGCAAAATTTTTTGTATCTTTCTCAGAAAGCTTTTCAAGCTGTGATTGAACATCAACTAATACTTGAATTGTTTATACCCCGTCCAAAGAAGATTTCCAAGTCATAAAAATTATAAAAGGTGAAACAAACTGCTTTGGGGTCAAAAATCTGTCTCCAGACAGACTGAACATATGCGTGTCTTGACTTCATCAGTTTCATGCAAAAAATGGACAAGTCTGTCCACAATGAGAACTCAGCCCTTTGGTTATGAATGAACCACTTTACTGGCTGCTCCACTATTCACCATTCCTTGATTACTTTGAGTAAGTTGACCTAACTTTAGTGTTTACGAGCAATTGTCTGATACCGTGTTTGTTTCCAAGATCTTTTAGCTCTAAAAATTCTTTTACAAACTCTTTTAGCCAAACATTAAGAGCTTCGGGCACATAATACATAAAATGACAGCTCTCAAATTTTGCAAGATGTATCATATTTTCTACATAATGTCACATCCATGTATTCTGTCCCAGGGATCAGACAAGGGATAGTTTCCCATCCAAGGCAACAGAAGATATCTTAACTGAGACTGGCACACCTGGGCCCAAATTCAGAACCACCCACGTGATGCCCTTTCTGTACCAGCTATAAACTGTGTCAGAGTGATACAGTCACTTTACATCAAAGTGGGTGCAAAGACCATGCAGGGTGTGTTCTGACTTAGGTTAGGATAGAATAAAACAGATAATGATAAATTATTACTATTAGCAGCAGAAACAACATATGTATTTATACTGTACAACAGTGACCATTTTAGTTCTGCTTTCCATTCCTTCCAATCACCACTTTCCTTCTGAAATTCCCTAATCTTGGTCTCTGTCTGAACATACTTTTTTTAAGGAAAGTTTGAGCATCATCTCATGAGAAGTGAAATCAAAAAGACTTGCCATAATGAAAACAAGAGAGCCAGTATTTGGCAAAATAATTTATCTCAATGGGAAGATAGAGGGTTTCTTTGAAGAAAAAGCTTGCTTTTATTTGGTACCTTTTCAGTACTTTCTTAAAGTGCATGATACAAGGTCCCTGGATCCTTTTACTGACTTGTTTGGTTTTGTACCAGACCCCAGCAGTTGAGGAGCTATTGTTACATGAGCCTATGTGGCTATCCTCAGATGTAAACTGAAAAATGTGGAGAAATAAACTGAAAAACATGGAGAAGCTAGTGTTTTGAAAAAGCAGGGATACCAAAACCTGGAAAAAGAGAAGCTATTTAGAAACATTCCTGTAAACCTACCATGATTTGAAAGATCTGCAGCAGCTAAAACAATGGCTCCACAGAATTTCAGTTACAGTGAGTATTTGCATTCAGTATTATCTTACCTACACCCAAATATATATGTATCAAAATCTCAGAAAACATCTGCCCAATATTGAATAAAGACACTTTTTTCTTTTTACACACAAGTATGTCTTTGTTGCTGTTAAAACAGAAAAACCATGTAACCAGTTCCAGCTGAGTCGTATCTTGTACACTGAATTTTGGAAACTAATCTCCTTTTGAATTCAAAGTTATAGCCCCTTGAAGAGAGGTTCCAAGAGACGCATCTTGATGATAGCAATGCTATCACATTTTGAAAACCTTTGTAGTGCCCAGGGAATTTGCTAAGCTTTAAACTTCTCTACACTTCGAGCCTTGTCTTCTTGCATATCAGCTATGCAACTTTTCCACCTCAATTGATTAGAAATGGTTATATTTCTACTTAAAAATCCACCAATACTACTTATATTTCTACTTATAAATCCACTGCCCATATCTCTGTGCACATGCCTGCAATTCTGCTGTAAAAAGAAAACCATAGCAGAGCAACTGTAACTGTGCTGCCTTGTGTTAGGGCATGATTCACAGAACTGGATCTGTGTCAGGAGCTGAGAAAAAACTACCTGCCTGATGCCAGTCACTTTACCTGTCACTCCCTGAAATGAGCCGCTGCTTGGAGGAAATTAAGGCTTAAGAGGATTTTAACACTCATGTTGGTTTTGGCAAGACAAACATAGTGTAACTCCTTCTCATGTTGCCTTCTTCCCCTCATCAAAGCAGGTCACATAAGTTTACAGCAGTTTTACTCTCCCAACAGAAAACTAGAAAGATGGTTTGTGCTGTTCATAAATCAGGATTCCCATGGAGAAACTAAGTCCTTCCTTTAAGGAAAACATTCCCCCTAAAGAGAAAACACCAGAGAGTTGGAATATACACTGGACTTTCAAAAATAACTATATTTCATAGATCACTGGATGTGTCTGCATATCATAATCTCATACCTCCTTTTTTGTCTTTAGCTTCCTTATAGAATATCATCTCTTCTTCTCCCCCAGACCTGTCAGACTGCCAAAGAATTGCTTTGAAACAAAAACTTATCAAGACACTCTTCCAGGGGAAATATTGTTCTATTTTTCCCCAGTACATTAATGGAACTGACTTTAAAAATTATACATTAACAAACATTCCAAATAAAAGGTGAAGTTGCAAATCTTTTATTAGCATAAAAACATTTGGATCCAATGGGGTATAAATCAGCAAGTTTTTGCAATCTGGATCTCAGTACAGAGAACAAGCTGCCGTGCCCAGGAGCAGTTTTCTTACAATTAACTTAATGCTGGAATGGCACTGCCACACTAAAACAGCATGATGAATGTACTGTAATGGTTTTTAAATGTTACAATATATTAATATTTGTTTCTGCAATAGCTTGCAATACAATCCAGATCATAGTAGAAATCATTATTTTAAAAAAAAAACATAGCTGGGTGGGAAGGAGTGGAGTAATGTGCTGCTTTCCTTTCATCAATATACTAAACCCAGTAATAGTCAGGCACTACAATCAAGCTATATCTCAACAGGCTATCCATCAAGGCAATGTCAATAGTTTGAACAGAACACACAAATGTGGAGTTCAGGAGATAAATACACATCAGTGTCATAAACACACACTACACCAATGCAAACACTATCATATGAATTAGTAATTACTATTATAAAATGCAACAAAATATACACCATAGACTTTTAGTTACATAGTAAGGAGATGCACAGAAACAAAGCTGATAAATGGCCAAAGGATAAGATCCAAAATCACTGGGTGACATTCAGATTTTGTTGTTGGCACAAACAAGCATCTATCTAGTTACAAATGCACCTACATCTTTACATTGAAAAACTTCAAAGTGCACTTTTCCTGAAAAGGAAAACAATAACCATTGGGTGTGCGAATAGAGGTGCGCCTAATGTACGAGCTGATGGATTAAAATGCACCGAACAACCCTTTTAGATGTACTCTGTATTGCCTTTCTACGGAGACAACCTGGGGGATAGGAAGAGTTTGGGGTGGCTGACGAGGACCTGGAGCAGTTCCAGCATTACTCAGCTTGGTTCTCCATCTCCCTTGCACACATGTGCACAATCACAAACAATACCAACTTCATTTGGTGGGAAGCAACAAGGCCCATTAAGAACATTTATTTCACAGGTTCAGACAAAGCCTGCAGAAGCAGTCTGCCACAGGAAAGGTTTACTGTCCATACTACAGCCTGTCATGAGAAGCGATCATATAGATACCGCAGAGTGATGTATTAACTTAAAGACAATCAGCAATGCCCTTATGATGCTCAATTTCAGGGACATGTACTGTGGCTGTAAAATGCTCTTTGAGCATAAAGCTCTTATACAGTCTGAGCTTTAAGGCACTAAGTAATAACTTAGTCCTAACTACCTAAAGAAGCCAAAATTGTACTTTGTGACAGCCCAGGTCAGTTAATATCCCCGTGCTGGTCATTCCATGATTTTAAGGCTGACAGCACTGCATTTTCAATTCCTTTTAATGACGAGTCAGTACTGTGAACTGAGAAACTGTTAGTGTTATCTTTATAAATATTATGAGCGTGACTGTTTGCCTGCTTAGGTTTGTTCTGCTGCCCACCTATCTGTGGGATTCCATGCTCTGAATTGAAGGGAAGTGTAAAGGTCAAACCGTAAAGAAAAGGTAAAAAAAAACAAAAAAAAACCCTCCAGGTACACAACTTCTGAGGAGTTAAAAATAACCACAGTTGGTTCTCTCCAAGCTCAAATCACACATCCTTCCCAAGATTAAGCCTGTGATGGATGGAAGCCTGAAATCTTCAAAGGCCTGAGAAGGGAGAGGGTTTCTTTCAGGCATGCCAGGGAATATTAGTGAAATAGCCAACAACCTGGAAAGCCTGAAAAACAGTCAGAGCATGTTGTGAACCAGACAGACTCCTCTGTCTAATTCAAACATGAGAATTAAGCTTGACCAGCCTGAATTACCACTAGAGAGATAGCATTTAGGTAAAGGAATATATACTTATAACAAAATTTTTTGTTGATATACTCCTCTGGTCCAGCACGCTTGGTAGTTTTGGAAATAAACACCTTTTTTTCTGAAATAGTAGTCTTAAGTAACTTTAATCAGCTGCTCCTGAAGAAAATGTCTGGAGGGTCCCATCACACTGGGCCTGCTGATGATATTGTCAAGAGTCAGTACTAAGAGAAATGTGATCCAGGTCCTCATTTAAAAGATGGCATTGCAGCTAGCAAGTGCCCCTAGCAACTTGTACCTACAACATGTCCTCACAGATGAGGAGGCTAAAATATTAACGTGGATTTGCAAACAAAATCTGGCATACTAATTTTTATATTCATAGATTATAAAATATACCTTATTAGTACTGGAAGATATTTGAGGGGCAGCTTGGACATCTGAAGAATGTAACCTGTTAGACTACGTTGTGGACTAAACCATTAAAGACTGGCATTAGCTAAAATAATTCTTACAGTGTATACTAACTCCAGAAGGCACTAGGAGAAAGCTCGACTCCTAAAAAATGGGCTTAGAGTTTCCCTGAGTTTTCCCTTGACTCCTGTGAAAACAGAATTTTTGATTGAAATCAAAGTATCAGCACTGAGAACTCAGGCTTGACATAAAAAATGCCATAGCCAATGTGAACAGTTATGAGACCAAATCTGCCATTATTTACATATATATGTGATTCAAGCTGGTTGGGTGAAATTATTTATACACAACAGAGAATAACTTTTTATATAAATTTCCAAAATTTCACCACAAAACATAAAGGAAATTCAAGCCAATAACATTTAACCAAAACAAGAGAAACCTTAAGGAAAGCTGAAAATTATGTTCATATATTTGTCTTAAACATCACAAAAGCTTGACAATAATGTGTGATTATGCATATAGATATGCTGTAAATTGAAAAAGAATGCACAAAGACTGCACTAAGCCTGTCAAATTCAGCAACAGGCCAACAATTTTTGTATCTCGAGCTGTTGCATTGCTCTGCTGGTGCTGCCCTCCTCTGTGGGTACACAGCCAAAGCTAGACAGCTAGGCTCTCTCAAACGGGAGCATGCATCTTGCCCAAAACAGACAGAAGCAAAACATTTTCAAATCTGAAAAAATTAAAGATGGGGATGATCACAAAAGCCAGGTGTGCAGGAGAGGGAGAAGGTTGTGTTTGCACACCTGCTCAGGCCAGCATGGCCAACGGGATGTTGGACAGGCAAACTACAGAGCCTGAGCAGCAAAGAGCAACTACTGGCAGCACTGACTGCACTGCCATATAGGACTCTACAGCTACAGAAATATCAACCAAACCACTATAACAACGGCCACGAGCTACGCATAATTTTAGCAGCTCAGACAGCTTGTTAAATGAGATGCCACTGCCCTCCCGATGTCAATAGTTTCCAAAATGCAATCCAGGAACCTCTGAGAGCCAATGAATTGCTTTTCGGAAGTCTGTAAACCAAGAAAAGCAAGTCTCTTGCCAAAAGGAGAGGTCCGCATCACCAGGGGGACGGGGGAGGAAATAGCTGACCAGAGATTGAAAACTTTGAAAAAATCTAGCCTGTTCCATTCACGGTGCCCGGTGGGGTGAAGGTGAGAAGTTGAATTAATCTCTCTGAATTTATTCTACATGATAAAAAGGTGGGAAAGTTGTTGCTTTCTTTCACGCATCATTTTTTTCACACATTCTTCTTTCCAGGAAGATTTGTTAATGCTAGCTATGATTCACCTACAAGTGCCTTCCACCTACCTTAATTCAGAGATCACAACCTTTTCACAATTAAATTACCAAACTCATGAAAAAGCCAAACCTAAACAATAGGGATATTATCTGTGGTTTAAAATTTGAATGCTACTTTAAGGCTTTACAGTATTCTTTCTTATTTATTTCATTTTTTCCTCTACATGGTTCATCATTGTTTTGTAAAAAGACCTGTTCTTAATTCAAAAACCTTATAAAAGGAGAACTTTCTTTCATTAAGAAAAACATATTGTTTGAAGCTATCTTTTCAGTTAAAATTGTAAATGCTGATTTCAGTATTTCACCAAAAAAATGGATCATTGTATTTCTTTTTTTTTTTTTAATGGAAAAGTGTAACTCAGCCAAAGATTGATCTACCTGCAAAAACAAGACAAACAGGATCTAATCCTTTTTTGAGGTCAGAGCATATGCAAGTTTAACTAGATAAACTAGGTGCAGTACTGTACTCTTCCTTCTATGTTTTAGAGTTTCATTATTACTTTTATTGAATATTGAGTGTTTCAGCAGAGAAGAATACTAGCAATACAACCAATTTGTATTTGCTGATCAGCTGTTTCTCTAGACCAAATGGACCAAAACAAATCACCACCAAAAAAATTACCATTCATATCATAAGGAAGGGCTGTAGCAGAACGTAGCTGGATTTTTGCTCTCTTTTCAAACAAAGGACATAATCTGGACCAGTCCAAGCTCCTTTTCTAGATTCGCCACTTAAAAATCCCATGAAAAGATTCATCATCACTTTGTTAAAAAAGTTCTTAAGTGCCCTGCAACGAGAATTGTCCTAGATTCTCCAGAGACTGCTCGTTCTGGAAATTATGGCCAGATATTCAGAAATATTCAGAACTCAGCACCAATCCACCTACTACCTAGGATGAGCTTCTAAAGCTGTTTTCAGCTCCTCAGAAAAATGCAGCAACATACTCATGTAACACAGTTACTTAATTTTTGCAAAGCCTGTCCCTACAAAATATTTGGTCTTTCACTTTTGCTGCCTAAGTTTAATTCATTTTGTGTTGATATTAACAAAACCGTACTCTTATCAGAACATCATGGTGGAATCTTACCAAGGTGAAATAAAATACAAAAATTAGAAAGTACAAAGAAAGCTCATAAATAGCAAAACACAAATTGTTCCTAATAAATGTAACAGCTTGAAATAATAAGCAGTAGAACCCAGCATATAAGTAAATGGTAAAATAAACTGCAACTCCAACTTGCTGTGCTACAGCACAGCGCTTGCTCTTTTGCTAGCATACCTAGAAACATATATTGAGAACAAATGGTGCATTTGACCTTACTGACAGTAGCACCGGAGGGAATCCTGTACTGTTTCAGAGTTGGTAAACCTGTGTAAAACATCACCGAAGTGCAATTTGTCCTTATTTTTCTTTAAAAAAAAAAGCCCACAAATAAAAATACAATCTATTTTTTCATCAAGCACTGGTATTTTTAAACACTATGTGTTAGTATATATACATTAACACTTTCTGAAAGGGAATAGGGACTTGGTTGACATCATGAGGGTAAATGAAGTGTATGCATATGTAAATGCAAACCACAAAATACTGTGTTTATGGTGTGTTATGGTAAATGAAATCAACCCTGCATGATTCATGATGAATAAATTTACTCAACTACATTTTTTTTTACCTTATGGGCACTCATTAACCCATGAAAAGAACTAATTCTGTGGCACTACACTTCTTTTAAGAGAATACTCACTACCATATTAAAATCATGTATAAAGCTGTGCTCATTGGGATAATGGTGAGGAGGTTAAACAACAGCAAGGGGCGTATAGAGACAGACTGAAAGATTTTCACCCCTTCAAGTCAACAAGGGAGTGTTCCAGCTGACATATGCAGCCTCTGCTTGCCCTTTGTCATGTATGTGTTTCACCTCAAAAACTGTCAGTGACTTGTCAGAATCAATCAGAAAATCTAATGCAATTCTGCAATGATGTACAAGTTTGGACAGCATGACATCAAATTTCTGGTAGTGTGTGTCAAGTACCATATGAAAACAGATGTCCTCATTACTCCACTGCTTTGGTACAAAAGAGTACATCTTACCTTTTTGACCCATATCTGGCAATAGGGAGATTATAATAAAGGACAGCAAACAATACAGCCTCTAGCCAGTACCTTTTATCACACAAATCGAATTCTAATGTTCCTTATCTTCTGGCAAAAGAAGCTTGCTTTTTCGAGCAGTTTTCCTCCTGGATGCTGCTCTATGTTCCAAAGATTTAAAAGTCAGTGTGTCAATGCTCCATGGGTCTGAGACAACCACCGTCTTGCTTAACACAACAGGTGTTTCCAGAGCTTGAGTCAAATGCTGTAACTTGAATGGGAAAGCCAAAGACTGTGCAGCTCCTGGATGGAGCCTGTGCTTTGAGCATGGATGATAAACCTGCACTGCAGCCTCACCAGGGGGTTACATAGGTTCCAGTCCCTTCCTACAGCCGGAATGCTTAATCCCAATAAATTCTGTGGTCCTCAGGCACCATAGCTGCAGGTGACGCATGGAAAAGGACCTACAGCTACAAATTTATCCAAAACACAGTCAGTGTTTAAACTGCATATTTTATTCCATTATCTTAAATGATGAACACTGCTCTTCCAACAACCTTTTGTTTCATTTAACCAGGACGCATAAAAACAAACTAGAGTTTTCTCCAGCTACACTTCCCTTCTTTGATACTATCACTAAAGGTGTATTGCTGTTATGTAACAGATGAGAATATGTTTTTTAAAACGGTAATAAGCAGTTAGGATACCAGAAGATGTTAACTGCCCATGACTCTCATGCCCAATATTAATTAACTCCTGAAACATATCAAGTCCCCAAATGAACTATTCTATCCAAGGCAAAGCATGGACAACCATCCTTCAGGATATCTTTGTCAGAACAACTGGTAGATTTTCTATTTCCATCAGCAGAGGAATTAAGGGGACCATATAATCTAAAGTATATTAACAGGAGAAAGAAGCTTGATGCAAAACAGATTTAACTACAAAAAGAATAAATTCCTACCACATGTAATTAGTGGGAGATGAATAATCTCACGAGAAAAATGCAAGCACACCTCTCTGTGCCAGAGAATACCCAAGAACAGACTCCTAATTAGATGCCTCAGGGAAGAATACTATTCTCCCTATTTGGAGAGCGCTGCTTGAATCTTCTTAGAGAACTCTCTTAAGCTTACCAACAGAGCATGATGAAGTGATTCTCTGTATTTGCTGCTCTCCAAGTCTCTAGTCTGCTGGTTGTACCTCTCCCTCTCTTCACTGGGCACTTTGGGGTGTACAGCCTGCTGCTATTTAGGATGTCTGTGAAGCCAGAAGCCCTCTCTGGGCTCCTGTGCAAGGACGGACTTCGGCAAGGGAATAAATCTCATCTGCAAGAACACACATTATGTATTCCCCAGCAAGGAGGTTTGTTTGCACAAAGCCACTCACCATAATATAATACAATTATATGCAGCAGCTATATATCACTATCACTGTGCAAATCTTTAAGCATATTACAAAAAAGAGGAAGAAACTAGAAACAAGATCTGGTTCATGGAAACACATTATCACTGCTTTAATAACATGCCATGCTACCACACAGTATTTTTCAATAGCAATGGACAGACAATTACATGAAGGATGGAAGTGCCATCAGTAGGAGTAAGATGGAATTTCAGCCTTTGAATCCTTTCAGTTACTGGCTTATCCACTAGGAGAGCCAAAAGAGATCCCCCACAGTACAAAAGATGGTTAAGTTCTTTGTGTTTGGGACCGAAGCTGCAACTAAGGCACTTGCTCGCACAAGCACCTGAGCAACTTATGTCAAGTACTAAACAACTTTGGTCAACACTAAATTAGCCTGGCCCGGAATTTGCTACAGAAGTAGCTTCATCTGCATCCATTCTTTACAGAGATTTTAGTAGCAGACATTTCTCCAAGTGTTTCTCGCTGTATTTCAAAGCTTCCTACTCTGAGTTCATCCTTTAGCTACCCACATCCAAACAGAGTACTTCACACTACATTTTATTCCATTACCATATCTTTGAATTAAAGCATGGTTTGCAAGAGCATGGTAGTATCAGCATATTCAGCACATGAAAGATAGGAGGAGGATCTTTATGGCAATGAAGACTAGGGTTGGCACATCACATTGTAGGAGTAGCTACTATATTGCTATATTGTTCAAAGTCTATTCTTAAACACATACTGCATATTTTAGAGGCAACACAGTTACAGTCCAAGATCTTTTGGTATACGCTAAATGCATCTATTTGATGCCCCAGACAGGGTACCTTATGGCTACTCCTTATGTAGGGGCATTAAATGACAGTGAAGTAAGTAATACATAAAGAGGCAGATCAGAAAAGTTTATTCAGCTGTGCAGTTCCTCAATCTGTGCCGCCTCTACTCACAAGCCCAACTTGCTCTGGAGGACTGACAAAATACAGTTCTTTGAATGAGGAAAATAAGTATTTCACCCCATCAAATGCATGACTAAAGAATGACCAGCACTGCTGAGTGCAGCACCAGCTAATAAAGCAACTGTAACACCTCAAATACTAAGACTATATAAAGATTTTTTTCAGCATAATAAACGCACCAAAAAACATTTGCCCACCCTCTCCATGTACTGCACACAACCTTGTGGTGCTTGGATTCTCATTGCAAATTAAAAGTTCATCATTACAGGAGAGGAGTTTTTTGCAGGCAGCCTGAGAATGACCTCCTACTCCATACACAAGCTGCACCTTTTTCTCCTGTTCTTCCTGAAACACATACCAACAGCATGGAAGATTAGAAGACCCAAAGCAACACGCTTACCAGAAGAGAGTACTGCACAGCACACAAAAACCTGCCCTGGGGAAGAGAACGGCAGGGAACGAACCACACGTGACAAACATAGCCATGCCTCTGATACTAAGGTGATGAAGAACAGTCTAAGGGGCTCCGGAGACGAGAAGGGCCAGATGAAGTGACCTTCATGCAGGTAGACAACAGATAGTCCTGGAGAGACCTCTCACCTTATCCCCTCCCTCCTGCCACCCATCCCGAGGGGATACCCCCACCTACGCTCCCTGCGTTCTCCAGCACTGGCTGGGGATCTGCACCCCCTTTTCTCTTCCCCTCTCTCTCTGAGATTCAGGAAACTCCAGGATACATGATGCACCCCTAGGGCCAAATGTCTCCCACTGTAGCTGCGTGACACCTCCCAAGTGAGGCAGCCACTAGCTGCTGCACTCCAAGCTGCTCAGAGAAAACTGGCTGTAACACAAATATTGAACAAATTTTCTCCTTAAAATTGAAATGAATGATATTTCTTCAGTAAATATACAGAATATTTTAATTGAATTTATATTTGCTCTTCTGTTCACTGAGATCTCTTCAGACCAAGTGACAAACAAGCATGGCTTTAGCACTGCTTTATCTACAAAATAAATCTCATCTGTTACTGAAAAAAACCCCAAACTCTAGGTTAGCATTCTGATTTCTTGCTATACTGAGTATGATCTTTTTTATGGTACTTTTGCACCTGTGCCTCACAATGCTATCACAAAATATTTTACTAATTCCCCCAAACATCAGAACAGGCTTGCAGTTGTTAAATTGTTCTTTCTAATATTTACATTGTTAAAACATGATCAAGGACAGTAGAATTTAACTTTCACAAACATCAGATTTTTACAATAAATCAACAGGGCAGCAGATACATGTATTATGCAGTTAATGGTCTGTCAAGATATTAACAACGTTGATTCCTGAAGAGAAGTCTAAAATTTAAAAGACAAAACTGGGTTTATCAGATAGGACAGATTGCTGCTTGTCTGACTGACTTAGTCTGTGTGACAGAGCTATGAGCTGCCTTTGGGTTCACAAGTCCTTCAAAACCAAAGATTCATGGTAATAGAAAGCTTTTCAGCATAAAGCAACCAACAATCAGAGTTAAAGTTTTATTTATTGGCTCTGACCATCTACTTCTGTTATCAACCATAAGGGCCCATACACTTCATCAACTCCCAACAATAGCCGCAAGCTTGGACAATCTGTCTTGTGTCTTCATTGGGTAAAACTTCAATGGAGCAGCATCGATTAAAGAACAGCCCACGCATAAAATGCAAACTCATTAAAATAAACTTTTTCAAAGGGAGAAGAAACTTCAGTTCCAATTGAATTGAACTGTTTTTATTTCAGAGATGAAAGCTCCATTACCCAGCTATACATTCATGTGTTCTTGGCTTAAGTGCTTTTTATTTGACTTAAACTTTTGGTTCCTTCCCATGTCTTTTTGGAGGCTTGAGAAACATAATAGGAATTCAGACCTTATTGAGCTTGATTGGAACACAGTATCTGTGAACCTCATAATAATACCTCCTGGACCTTTATGTTTATCGTCTCACTGTGGCCTCTTTTGTGTGTTTTCTTGGCCTTTCCTACAAGAACAATTGTGCCCTTTTCACACATATTTGCAGGGATGTTTTTAACGCTTTAAACATTTTTAAATGAGTGGCCATAAAATAATGAAGAAATAAAAATAAAGCAGGTGTAGTCATTTACATTATAGATGGAGGACTGCATAAACTGCTGATGTCAAGATAGCTTTTCTGAAGTGTTTATATGAAAACTGACTTGCAGCTTACTGCCTGAAAACCTCACCTTGAACTTATTATGAGGGCAGTAATAATATGAAAAAATACAGATGGTAGCCTGTGCTATATGGAAACTTCAGTTTAAACAAAGCAAGCTTAATACATGGGAGATTACTCATTTATATCAAAGCTTAGTAATAATATTCCAAATGCTTTGATTTTAGATGACTGAGCACTAAATGAAATGAACTATATTCTCAGTTACTTACATATACTGAATGTCAAGAGAAATTTGTTTAATGCTGTGAAGCTATACAGAAACATCCACTGACTCTGACAGCAAACACCCTGCACTGTAGAAAATGAACCCACAAACGCTTTACAAAATTTCATTACACTAGGTGCTTTTGTTTTTGTATATTCTTTTATGAATCATAGAGCGATCTAACTCTATTAAAAAATATATATTTCTTAAAGCTCTCTTCTTAAAAAATAGTACACAATTTACACAAAATTTAACATATAGAAGATGAATATATGTTTGTGCTTCAAATTCAGTGCAATAAATATAATACAATCCCAAAATATAATCTCAAATATTTTTTTCTTCAAAATTCTGGTTTTGGATGGAAGAATCTAATGACCATTGATTTGTTTGACAGAGATGCACACAGGTGGAACCCAGTTCTTAAAGTTTACATACGGCCACACAAAGGATGAGAAAGCACAAAGGTCTATTAACGATCATCTCCCTAGAACACAAGAAATGTACTGCATGCAGCACATCATTTAAAAACAAACAATGTGTGGGAATCAGACAGATTTAAGACCTGCATTATTCTAAATTTTTGCATAAAGACTCAGTGTTGATTATAAATTAGTTTTTCTTATCAATGTGTTCATTCTCACACATTTAATTCTTGAGGCTGATAGACATTAGTCTAACACTTAGACAAGACAAGGAGAGTCTGAACGCTCAAGAGAAAGCCACGCATGTCTGGGAGTCTGGGACTTCCAAATCTAATCATAATTTTACCATTTATATATTGCACATGTTCTCAGAATACGTCTACATATTGAATGAAGGTACTGTTTACAGTCTCACTAGGCAAACCCCAATTAGCCTTCATCTTTGTAGTACAGACAACATGTTAGTGAAGATATACCGAGGTCACCCAGCAAGTTTCTGTGCCGACATCCATGCTGCCACATCTTCACCACTGCTCACTGCTCTCATTCCAGCTAGATTCAAGCCGGCACAGTTGTGGCAGCTTCATTTGCCTGGGTAGAGGTAGCTATTGCTGAAGAGCTGCTAAAAGGCAAACTCCGGCTGAAATCAATGAGACCTCAGCATACCAGAAAGCTGGCTTTTTCACTTTCTGCCTCAGTTTCGCCAGCTGTAAATCCAGCTTGCTTCATGCAGATACTGTACTAAACAGTTAGTGCTTGTACTGACCAGTGTTTTTAAGGTAGTCAAAGCATTACATATAAGTCAGTTTTCTAAAACTATTTTCTGTCTTTCCACAGCAGTTTTCCACTCTGAAAGCATTCTTTTAAACCATGGCAAGTGTCTCTGTATTAACAAAACTTACTCCTTGCATTTCCTACTTAAAATTTCAAAAGGTTGTTTGAGATAACAACCCCATATTGCTCAGTCTGCCAGAATCTGCATATAAAGTACAGGGTTTTCCTGCACAAAAAGTCACCAGAGAGTACGGTGGGAGTTTGGATTTGCAAGAAATGTGGGATCAGGCATGATCCCACAGGCATGTTAGTTTGCTTTGCTACTAAGCATTTTTCATACAAAATTCAAAAGGCAATTCAGAAAGAACATAAAAGATGTATGTCGAATATGGCAATATTTAATTGGCATTAAAATCAATTATAAAAAAGGTAAATTAAACATATGTGAAAAATATACCATTATTGTAACTAGTGTGATGAATATTTTCACAACTTCTTGATGTGCTTCACAGTTCAAACACACTTATGCCCAGAGTTAAACATACAAACCAAAGCAAAAGTCTATAAAACTGCTATGTTTTTACATTGCTATGTTCCTAGAGTTTATGTGCAATATAACTCACAGAGATTGCTACTTCCCATCAGACAATCTCAAGCCAACTGGAGAGCTTTTAAGAATAAAGTATAATAAGAATAAAATAAAATAGAGAATTCTCAGTTACACTGTCTTCACAGTCAACTTCATTATTTTACAGATGGAGGTGGTTGCAATCTGCTAACATTTTAAGAAGAGAATGTTAAATATGGTCATATTCAGGTTCAAAGGCACCCTTTATAGCCCAAGACTGAATGCTGTAGTAAAAAAAAATAAAAAATATCTATTTATTATAAATTTAATAATTTAATTTGAGAGTTTTTTTCTCTCTTTTCCCAAAATTCAAATATAAGCTTGCACTCCACACAAAAAATAAAAATAAAAAAGCAAAAGTTTGCTTATATCACTATTGTAGTTGCTGGCACCATGATCTATCCCAATCAGACCTTAAAGAAATGTACTCTCCTATTATCTGAATGTGTTTTTGGAAATGGCAATCAACAAAATATTCTAACATGAACAAGTGTTTCTAAGTGCTAATTATTCATGGTATCACTTGCTGATTGGTGCCTGCGGCCATGAAAATTTATTTCTAAGCTGTATTTACAGTAAAACCAAAAGTGCTTAGTGGCGAGTAGCTTAATCAAATTTAAGAACAGCAGACAGATAACATAGGACATTTTTTTTGCTTTAATCCTCTCATTTGGTTTTGAAACATAAGGCCCTGTTCACTTCATTTAAGTCTCACAATGACTGGAAGCCTGATCAATCTGTCTTGTGTCTTCTTAGGGTGAAACTGCAATTGAGTGGAAGCAACAGATGAACAAAGCCCACATTCAAATCTGTAGCTCATTAAAATAACGTTAAAATAGGGTAAAATCACAATTGTAAGTGAATTGTAGTTGGCTTCTTTCAGCTACATACATTTGATTAATAAACCATACGTTCATTAGCCCTGAACCTCTGTTTTTTTAAGGAAATTTAAATGAATGACCCTGCTTTTTTGATCTTCAGACAGTTTTGAAAACATTTATGAAATAAAGCTTAAAAAAATAGGTCAAGGGCTGTTTCCTACAGGCCAAAGAGCTAATGGGATATGATCTGTCAAATCCCATAATCAATTCACATTCTGATACAGAAACTTAGAAAGCTGCAAGTTTACAAGAGACATATTGTAAAACAGCTTTTACAGAGAAAAAAAGAAGTATTGTTAATTTGCTTTAAACTCACAAGCCGTCCAACATTTCCAAGAACATAGTTAAAAAAAAATACCATAAGAAGACAACCTCAGTGTCAATTAAGGTTACAGTGACTTGAAAAATGAGAGAACACAGGCCTGGAAGAAACCTCGAGTCATAAAGTTTGACAGCCTGCAGGTATCAATCCCAGGTCATCCTGTTCAGAAACCTAAACACCTCAGGTTTCCATCTCAGAACAAGGGTAGAAGGTGGCTTTCCCCCAAAACCATCAATGATATTAATCAGAAATGCTGAGATACACCATTTCCCATTCTGCCAGAAATGAGGTTACAGCGCACAAAGCCTTGGGCCCTGTAACGATCCACTCACAGACCACGCGGGATAGTACAGGCACTTCTGCATTCGGGCAATCCACATCCCTCCTTTCAGCTTTAATTCTCAAAGTTGTAAGGAGACTTAACACCATTGTAATTAAGTGAACAACTCTAACAGGGTTAGAAATACAGTGGAAGAGAGCACCTATAGTCTCAAGCTGACCCTGGATAAGCAGAGCGACATCCCTGCAATATTTGTTCATTCTTGTGCAGCTGTAACACTTTCAGATCCAAGTGAGTACCTACACACAGCCCCTATGAGCTGGTGCAGGGGTGTCTGCAACGGGAACCTCCGCGCAGCACGGATGCTCTCAAGGTGGAATGGGACTTCTCTCTTTCGGGCCTTTTTGTTTTATTTCCCAGAAAAGCTCTTCTTTGTGTTTGCCAGAGAGAAGATAACAAACTATACAGCTTTGTCTCATGAACAGAAACCATCTACTGGAGGATAAAAAGAATCACCAGGAATCGTTACTAAAGAATGTTAGTTTTTTCCAGGGGCACTTCAATATTCCTGGGGAATAATCAGTGATTTCTCCTTCCTTTCCAGTGGGACAGTCTCAATTGTTAGTGTTCTTTTACAAATTCGCCACGGAAAACATACAGAGACTGGAGGTCATGTTGGCATTCGGAATAAGCCATTCCTAATACCATCCTTGACACAAAAGTAGCAGGCCATAATTTTAAAGATGATGAGCAAGAAAACAATTCCTATTCTAAAGACAACACACGGCTCAACACCTGAGTCAGCCAAACACTTGATCGATTCCCTGATTGCTCTCCTACACCACTGGGGATATCACTCCACACTCCTCACAGAGTCTGCACTCATTATACTTGTTTTACATTTTGGGGGCTCGCCGAAGCTGTGACAACAATTTAGGTTAATTTCCCTTAAATTAAAGCAAACAGTAAGGATCCTAATCACACTGCATATCCCATACAGCTACTGGAAAGTAGCATTCCTAGTGCCAATTCAGGTGCTTAAGATTTGCAAATCTCTCTAGCGGTATCCATCTCCTTCTCCTTTGATTGCAGAGGCACAACTTCAGTCTTCACTTAAACAGGTCAGGTGTACGAAGTTAGAAGGGGAGAATATGTATCTTACTTATCTTTAAATAAAATGTGAAATTCTGGTAAATGAAGTGTAAGCACCAGGATGGCTTTAGTTTGGTACACAGTGGCATGCTAACAGCTTCCAGCCTGTATCCCACGTACCAAAGAAGATAATACCCTGCTTCTAACTGCACGCACAGTATTTAGGTATCTGAATGTAGGTATCTAAAATGCCCTGCCTACCTCCCTTAGAGCTACCAGCACAGTCAGTGGAGCTCTGAGAGTGATTTACTTCACACTAAAGTAGACAAGTGGGGCTCAATTCAGCCGTCTCAAGATAGAGGTCTGGAGCCATGAGAGGCTCCAAGGTCTTCATGTGTTCACACAGAGCTGCCAGGTCTGACACGGGACCAAAGGGAGAATTACAGCCTTCTGGATCCACAGCCAGGGGCCAGGCAGGAGTGACATCCATATTTAGGAGAAGGAATGGTGCCCTGTATTAGTTTGTTACAGCATGATTTTAAATGATTTCCACAAAACCATTAGCACCTCATGACAGTCCCCTTCCAGGGAGAACAGCCACAGGACAAAATAACCCCAGAACTGCTCTGAATGACCATTTGTACTAACTTGAGGCTGAAAGGGGCAAATGCACCCAGTTATGAGTACACCCAAATTGAGGGGTCTGTGTATGTGTTAGATGGAAGCTATGGATAACACTCAATGAAACAACGAAATTGAATCCTAAGTTCTGTTAACTAAGCTACTTCTTAACTCCAGGGGGATATACGAGAAAAAAAATAAACAGGAACTAGAAAAGGAACAGGGACATAATAGAAGCGACTCTACTACAGGCAGGACTTTTGGAGGAAGTGCTGGCTGCCATCCATTATCAAACTGCCAGTGAAGCCAAATCCCAGGAAGGAAGTATGCGGAAAATTGGGCATAACACATAGACTATCTGAAGCAGAACAGTATTCCCACTTCCTCATGTGACAGCAGTGAATTTACTGTTTAATAAAGCATAAGCTTTGACTGGTGATCTGACAATATCTAAACAACATCAACACCCATTTTAACAAAAGTTACTTCAACAGTGGTAACCATTTTCAACCCTTCTTTAATATATGCCACATGATGGTGATTCCCCTAATGGTAAATCATTCAGTCTGATCAAAGAGTATACATCAATTCAGTTGTTCATGGAGAGTCTGAAGGTAAATTTTTTTAATGGTTTTTCTATTAGAGGCAACAGGAGACTTAAACCAACTAGATTAACCCTTACCTAAATATCTCATAAGATTAAGAAAAAAAGTAAAATTTACTTTTAAGCCTCTTTAAATGAGGCTTAACAATACTCTGTTTTTTTTTAATTATGCCAGATATTTATTTTAATAGAAACGCTGTCCATTGGTTATCATTGTACTTGAACCATCACCATGCTATGTTATTACATGGCATTTCTCATCAATATTTTATATTATATTTCTTGTGTGATTATTGCAAGAGAGGAATTGGCTTTGAGCAAGAAGCAGAGGTAAATAGGCATCAGTTAAAACCACTGGAATAGTAGCAGAATGGTTTTGACCTACACTGTTTAGGATTCTGGATTCTGGAACCAAACTGAAATTTATAACATTTCATACTCATTTCATGCATAAACTCTGTTCATTTAGCCTTATTACTATCATCAATAAACTTTGATTCACTCATTGCTGGAATGACAGAATTAACCTGTTTTTTAAGAAGAAAGCCTTTACCTTAAGTTGAAGGCAGAGTATACAGTCCTTATTTGATACAAATGGATATTACGCAGGCATACTAAGGACTGAATGTGCAGTATTCATTTACAGTGAGTACTGAATATCAAATTTGTTAGATAATTTAAATATAAAAGTTTCTATGTCTTGAGAAATGTAACAAGATCCCAAATATAAAACACACAAGAACTGAAAGGACAGTTACTGCATCTAATAAAACATAAGAAAGCTACTTGAGATCCACCCTCCCTTGAGGAAAACACAAATGACTTCCATTTTGCTGCTGACCAGTTCTGTTTTAAGGACTGACCCCACTCAGTTACATGAGAGCTACTGCGGTATAGAAAACAACTCAGTAACTGTTTTTACTGGTTTGGAACTGAACCACGGACAGATTAAGATATGAAATAGATAATGCAATATCAAAATAAGCTTAAAGCAAATAATAGTAGGGGAAAGGTATTTTCTGAGATGACTGAAATATGGGACTTGGTAAACACCTAAAACAGAATTTGAGGAGGATCCTGGGGCAAAGGTTGCTATGGGATCTCAAAAAAAACATAAGCAGTCTCCTTTTTTAAAAAACTAATCCGCAAGAAAGTGGGACAATTTTTCTCAGTGTGAATGGGTCCAAATCTACTGGCTTACACTTGAAAAGAAGCCAGACTAGTTGGGACTAACAAGATTCTGATTAGAAACCATTCAGAAATGAAAACTCTACATGCTAAATTGCAGTATAAACTGTTTCTTGTGACATACAACATCCACAAAGTGCAACTGAACTTTGTTTGCGAATACTGAAAAAGATTAAAACTCAAGAAGAGTAGTCTGCATTGAAAAGCTCACCGTGCTAATTTTTGTTGAAATAAATGCAGTTTTTAAATATATCACAAGTGGCTCTGTATGATTATGCCCATTTCTTTCTAATGACAATACCAGAGAAAAGTGATTCTAAGTTGCTACAGACCTCTAGATCTGTTGAAGTTTTGAAAAAAATCTTAAAGGAGACAACTAGACATTAGGAAACCAGAAAAACCAGCACAGGTTTACCATGGTATATCATATTACATCATTCTGAAATCTTCATTTGAATAGAAAAACAGCATTTTAGATTAAAAACAAAACAAAAAATAGTAAGTCCAATCTACCTGGAATTCAGCATAGCATTCAATAGCCACAGTCAGTTAAAGTGGAAACCATATTAATAAAGGAACTGGCTAAAGAAGTCAGTGTATTACACAGAAAAAAAAGACTGATTCATGTGGGAAGGAGGTTACTTGTGAAGTTCTTCAGGGACTGGTTTCAGTACTAGCTGGGTTTAATACTTTGATCAGCACAATATTAAATATAAGAATGCTAATGAGAACAGGAAGTCAGGAGGCACCGATAGTAAAGAGAAGGACTAGAAATCACAGAGTAGAAATCTGGGACCACAGTAACAGAAATTGAAAATTTTTTAGCCTCAACTTAAAGGTCATGCACTTCAGGACAGAAACAAGAATTTCTGCTAGGTGCTAGCTCCACAACTGAAAACACAGAGGAGAAGGACCTGCATCTATTAATTTCTTATAAAAGATTAATGAGATGCAGAAACACAACAGTCCTATCAATCAGAGTATTTTCAACAGAAATAGGGAAGCATTTGTATCACCCCCTATAAAGCTCTGATGAAACCTCATCTTGAATTTCGAAGACAATTTAGTGGATGATTCTGGATATCGGGTTCAAAAATCAAAGATGAATTCAAATGGAAGAGGAATGAGAACAGTTCTCAGAGCATACTTAAGTAAATTGGCTTATTTAGCATAGTAAAATTAAGGCTTCCTAAAAACATAATGGAAAGAAGTGGAGGGTAAAAACAGTAGAGTCATTCAAGCTAGAATGAAAATGCTGACACAAAAGTGTTGTTGTAAATTACCTACGAATTCATTCAGGCTAGAGGTGAGATGTCTAATTTTTGTCTAGCTTTTCCTTTCTTTCTCAATTTTTCCTAAACAAATGTAAGAACAATGCTTGGGACCAAAAGTCACGAAACTTGTTCATGACAGAGATTCCTAGTCAAGCACCTAACTTCACAAGGTGAGTCTTTACAAAAAAGACAAAAACCAGCAAACAAACAATCTTCCCAAATGTTCTGAAACTTGCAAGAAATGACAGTTTGTCCCAGTAAAAACAGAAATCAAATCTCTGTAAGAGAAGCCCTTCCACGTCACAAATCAGGCTTCATGAATTAGATGCCTTGTCATCGAAGTTTTGAATTTATGTGCCAAATTGGCGGTAGCAGGCAGACCTGATTTCCCGCAGTGGTGAAAACCTGTCTCTGACAGAAATCCATGGGTGCCGCGAGGAGTCTTAACAATCTGACAGTTAAAAACGTGACCCACCTTCCAAAAATAAGCATATGGCTTTCAGCACCCAATTCTGACAACATTTTGTCCTTATTCCAACTTTGTGCCAAATTCTCTAACTGTAATAAATTTTTGCCTAACATATTATTCACCTTGTGAATGGATGTCAATCAGTATCATGTCAAAATGTTACTTTGGGAACCAAATTTTAACCAGCAAAAGGAGATGGCTTAAAGAAAAACTTTTTAGTGGATTGTTACAAAAAGTCTTAGAACAAAAAATACCACTTCTTTCATTGGAAAGGGGGGGAAAAAAGGTGTATTTACATGTATGTATTTTTATATTGAGGACTTTAAAATCCTAATAGGAACAAAGCACAACAAACTTTATTTCTGTGTGGCCACACAAGAAAACATTATTTATATTAGATTGTAATCTTCCTGTCTCTGTTAGGATTTAAAAATGCAATAGCTATCTGAATTGTCCTTCACGCCAAAAAGAAACTCCCACTTTTTTCTCCTCTAATAAAAACACAGCTAAATAATGTTAAAACACACACACACAGTGCTTGTAATTCCGTATTATGGTTTAAATCTGCCTCTTTCACAACCCATGCCCAGATCAGGAAATGAATGGCAATCCTGGGGACACTAGGTTGACCAAACAAGAGTTTAATTCAGTTCTGAGACCATATGCAAATGATTACCTCCAGATAACCACATCATTAAACACAGCCCTACATCTATAGCCAATTCCATTTCCAGGGAATTTTTCTGATGAAAATTGATTATGAGAAAAGGTAAAAATGTGATATAGTAGTGATATATTTTTCCAAGGCACTGATTTCTGTCTATCCACGTATTTATACTGCACTTCATCATAAGCACTATAAACAAACACTGATATTCTGTAACTCCTGCCTGTGTAATTCCTGTTGAAGTAAAGTGGATTCATGAGTTGCACTCATAAAATCTCTGGATTTTACTAAACAATAATGTCATGCAGCCAATATTTAGCAAAACTGAACCGCATTGGAAGTAGGCACAGGAATCAATCACAGAAGACATAAAAAAGGAGCGTAATAAAAGCCTACATCCAGAAAGCTGCCTAAGAGCAAATAAAAGATTAAAAGAAGAAGGAAGCTGCTAATGCTTGAGGAAGGCTGGTGCTCTTCCAAGATGGGAATGTGTCTTACTAATATTTTGTACAGCGCACTGCACACAGCAGAAACCACACTTGAATAATGACTTTGGCCTCCACCATAATATAAGGTAAGAACAACGTGGAGTCTGAAGCTAATGGTGGAACTTTAAGCAGATTTTTGCAGGTGCTACAAAGAACTATCACATAGTGAAAAAAGACTTCCACAATTCCTTCACTCCACCTTTTCCAGGAAGCGAAAATAGCACGTGTCTTGGCTTCTCATCATCCCTGAACTTTGCTGATGGTGCAGCTTCTCCCTCTGTCTCTCTCCTGCTCAGAAGTTTGGTCCTCTGGCAACCAATGAGTAGGTGTCTGATACATTTTTCTTCCTAACTTTATGACAAGGATTACACTTTGTTAATACTGCCAGACATATATGATAGCTGTCAAGCTGGTGAGTTGCTTTAACACTTAGAAAACTGGCTTTCAAACAGTCAGGTAGCAAACTGCTAATGAAAAAGATAAGAAAATCAGTCAAATCAAACATGCTACACTGTCTGTCTTAATGTTGCTTGATATGTCTGGAAAGAAAAACAAGTCTTTCTATTGACCACACTGCTCCTCCACATTCATTTTTATATTGTTCTCATCACCTAATACTCCAGTGCCTTCCTGTATTTCATTAACTGATCTGACTAACATCTCTCACTGGTGGCTCATTCACCACCCCATTGAGACAGGGAAAGAATTGAACATACAGTGTTTTGTAAGCATTTGGGGATTTATTCCTCCTAACCACCTTCAATTTTTCTCTGTGAAATTTTCTGCCAGATTCCCAGGCGTTTTGTCCTACAGATGTACTACGTCTATCAGTGTCTTAAGAACAATATACTTTATTACTTAGTAGAAGGAAATGCTTAGGAGTGTTGTAGATACTGTATGTGCTTGAAAATGAACCATACCTTTTTATGTAGAATTTGCTCCTCACTCAGGAAAGTGGCCATTACTTGAAACGAGTACAAAGATTTGTTGCTTATCTGCTGCTTTGCCGCAATCTTTTTCTCCAAACCAACTGCATGGTCCAAGTGCAGACTTCATTTTTAAAAATTCTATAAACTAAAGCCAAATCAGAGGACCAACTATTATCTGAACACCATTTTATTCAAGGAAATAAAGTAGTATATTTTTTTCCACAGGAAAGAGTTATTAGTCAATTTACAGTTCATTATTATGGAGCGACTAGACATTTACACCTTAGGTGGATCATTTTGAAAACTAAAATAATTCAGACAAGAAGGAAGCCAATGAAAGGAGTGTTCATATATACTCCTAAAACAACTCCTAAACAAGTTAATAATGGTACAAGAGCAAAAGGACTATGTCACGATTTTAATTATATTTTTTCACTTTTTACAAGGAGGCCATACAGAACTGATACTGGTTTAGTAATAGTTTATGGTGGGATGTCCCTTCAAAAAACCGTGAACGCAAGCTGAAAAGAGAATACATTTCAAAAGCTACTGCAAAGCTCTGAAATGAAACATGTTGCAGCTGGTGCAGGTGATCATCTTTTAATACATGCTGCCATCCTATTCTTGATTCCTTCCCTCCTACATGCACAAACAGATCACTGTTAATTTTAAAAATACATATCCGAGTTTATTCCCTGTGCAGATTCTTTACTACCTCATAATTCCCATCTGTGAATTTTCGAGAGATGGAAAACAGATTCTTATACAAAGAAATATATATTAAGCTTTACATGACTCTAGGATGATTTTGAAAGACAGTAGCCCCCTAACTACAGCTGTTGACAATTACAATGTTTACTAAAGTATAATTATAACCTGACTGTAAGTTTAGATTTTGTAATATTGAAAATAAACAAAAAGGATGTATCTATGTATTGTAATTGGCTGATCATACAAATACTTATTAAATACAAACACATATGCTTTTGTAGATTTGTTAGAAAGATTCGTTAATTGCTTAATGAAAGATGTCTTTCAGATACTAATTCCTTCATTTAGTTCGACAGATTAAATTTTATATGAGGAGATATTAGCATGCATGCAATGAAGTGACAAGGACAACTAAAAAGCTTAAAATGTTAATGGATGAAGTGTAGCTTTCTCAGTTACTCTAAACTAAAAGTTATAATCTTCATTACATGCACTAAAGATCATCTTTTCCTCTGCTTTCTGCAGAGATAAGACAGCTACATTTAACACAGAAACGAACACCACAATATGTTTCCATTCAGCTGCTGTATTTTCATCATCATAAATAAATTATGAAAACTTTAAATAGTGCATGAATGATTTTGCATAAAAAACAACAAAAATGCAATTAATTTTTATAGAAGAGAAAATTGACAGTTGACATCTAAGCAAATCGTTCCTATATTTCATTGCAGTAGCTTTAGAAAATTATCTTCCTGATAAACTCTCTTTGCAATGTGCACGCAGAAAAAAATGAAACAATTGACTTTGATTACTAACTAAGGCACTACAGGGTTAATGTCAACAATTGCTGTAAAAAGCAAATTACTAGCAATACCAACAGTCCAGAGCCTTCATTTTTGCTGTAAACCAGAGTTCAATCTGGCATAATCTTTTCTTTTTCCCCAGTAGGGTACAGGGAGCCCTCTAGCTTCCATGTGGGTTTCCTACTGTGGTACATATTGGCCAGCATACAGCTGCTCTAAACAACTATTTGCATCTACAATGCGGTCATCCCACCACCTTCTTTTCAGATCAATATGATTGGTACAAACAATAGTTTGATTTTGATTGCTCTATAGCACGCTTGGGTAGAGCCTCTGAATGCAAGTGAATCGCTCAGAAACAATGGGCTGGTTCATCATCCAAAGCGTCCCTTTTCAAACAGCTGCCTCTGCCACACTCACCCTGACAAACGTCCAGAAAAACAGATGGTTTCAGCATTCATGGGCAGTTTAGTGAAAGCCCCAGAGTCAACTATTCAAGACATTTTATCATCTATCTGATAATAGAGCAGTGCTTGCTGATAAAAATTAAAAATACATTTAAAAATTCTATTAATTCACACCCACACACAGCTCCCCTCACACACAAAAAAACAACTTTCCAATTTCCTATAACATTATGAAGTGCAAGTACTGACAGTTCAAATGTTAGAGGAAGCTTCATTCTTAATTCATTTTTATGAAACATCCACATTCATGTGACAAATGACAATCAGTGGGTAATCTCACATATCATACAGACTGCAATATCCACAAACAAAAGCAATGAATTAGTAATTGAAAGCCAAGTTCAGCTTTGAACTTCCTGGGTTTTGCTGTGGATTAAACCAAGTCCTGCTATTCAGTGTGTGTATATTAGAGAGAGAGAGAGATTTTTTGCTCATATCTTTCTGGCGAACATGAAACGTTTTCCAGGCACTGTATTAGGAAAGGCACAAGATGAGCAGCAATACAGATTCACTAGTACCTACGGACAATCAAATCATTTCCACTCAGATCACAGGTACCAGCAGCCTCAAAGGCAGAAAACCCTCCGTGTGCCGTACAACAAAGTCAAGAGTCGCTACAAAGGGACTCTGCGTCCTGCTCCCCTGAACACCCGGGGCTGCCTGGCGACTTGGGCTGGTCTCCCCGGGGAGGAGAACGGGTTGAAGCGCGGCTGTGAACGGGGCTACCTGCTCCACAGGCCATGGAGCTTCACCCAGGCATCATGCACTGTACTGTCTTGGCCCACCGTTACCATCCAGAGGATGTAAGGATATTTATATTTGCTTCCCAAATGCCTTACGACTTTGGGGAAGCTTATACCCCTTCAACCCACATTGGGAAGTCTAGCTCTGCTTCTTGCAGGATTGCACGATTTGGCTTCTAGGGGGAAAAAAAAGGGAGCTTTATTTATTATGTCTCGCTTAGCAGCTTACAAAGTTTCATAATCTACTGATCTATTATATATGTCCATGAACATATGAACTTTCCACAACAAACTCATAAATGGCACTGCATTAGTCCACTCAGCTGAGCTGCTACACAGATGATATGGACACGCTTACTTTAATTCTACTTTTCAGTGGAGTACATGGGATTGAATCCTGCAAGTGCTGGAAATTTTTTTTCATAGGTATATATACATATATATGTGTCGCACAGTTCTGAAGAAAAGCAGAAAAACAAAAACCAAGAGCCAGCAACCATTTTTGCCAATGCTTTAATATCTGAATGATGCAATTCAGCCGATACATTTTGGGAGCTGAAAAATAACTGAAAAAAAAAAGACTGACCAAACACTGTAAATGTGGAGTTATTTCCTTAAAAAAAAAAAATATATATATATATATATATATATATATATTTTGTTACCACTCTACTGCATTTCAGTTCAGGAAAAAAAAGAAATACTCTGGATCCAGTCAGAAATCTTCAATTTCTCCAAACTTTACAGGAAAAAAACTCATAGAGTGTTGAAGGATGGTACCAATCTGCCAAAATGATGATGCTTAAATCCACATTGTCACACCAAAAATAATCACCATGTATCAACTAGTTTTTCTCTGCAGTGCTAATGATGTCAGTTTTGAACACTGCTTTGTTATTTCCCCAGTAGTTATCCTCCCTGTTGCCATACTTGCCATGAGAGATCCTTTTAAGTCATTCTAAGTATGACAGCTATAGAAATGCCTCTGCTATGACATCAACTAATCATGACTTAGATGAGTATCAGATAGCCAATATTACAGATACTATTACCAGATAGCCAATTACTGTTACAACTACAAAAATATAGGGCTATGAGAGATCTCAGGAGACCGTCTAGACCCTCCTCCTGCATAAAAGGAGTAGGGGGAATAGATATTCTAGGCAAACCTAATTCCCTCAACCTTTCCTTTAAGTCATGTTTTTAAGATTCTTGATTTCCTCATGATTTCTTTTGGAAACTCTCCAATTTATCTACATCTTTCTTTATATGCAGTCCCCAAAACTGGATTCAATACTCCAGCTGAGGCCTCACCAGCACCATATGGTGCAAAATAATTACTTCCCATGTCTTACACATGACACTCCTGTTAAAGAATCCCGAAAAAAGAGGTGCTGTATTTGCAATAGCATGTCCTTTGTGAGTTATATTTCACTTGTGATTTCCTAAAACCCCAGACACTTTCCTGCCTTCCAATTACTTCCTCATTTTGTTTTTGTGTATTTATTTTATCTTTTCCAAGGGCTGTATTTTGCACTTCTTTACTGAATTTCACCTGGTCAGTTTTTGATCATGGCCTCTTAACAGATCCTTCTGAACTGAGTCATTCCTTCAGTGTTGCAATCCCCCCAGTTGTACCTGTAAAAAAAATTAATGTGCACTTTCTCATTAACATTTTGAATGATGGATTAGAGAACACACTTTCCCCAGAAGAGACCAATGAGTGATGCTTCCCAAGCTGCCCTTCCAGTTGGAAAGAGAACCACCGATAACTTCTCTTTGAGAATATTTTTTTCAACTGCTGTGCCGCCACTTATGGCGATTTCATCTAGACCGTATTTCTCAAGCTTGCTTATAAGAATGTCATGTTGGACAGTGTCAAAAGCCTCACTTAAGTCAAAATATATCACATCTCCTACTTCCCTCTTATCCACTAGGTCAGTTACCCTGTCAAAGAAGGAAATGAGATTGGTTTGACACAATTTGTTCTTGACAAATTCATGCTGGCTGTTTTTTATCACCGTATTATTGTCTAGGTGCTTATGAATTGTTTTAGCATCTCTCTGGGGGATCAAACCAGGGCCAAACTGGACTTAGCACGTGGAAAGGAAGGACCCAGGGAATTAAAGACAAGTCCTACGCCTGTCCTTCTTCAACCCTTCCAGGGTTATTCTGTTTACATTAAACATAGTTTATGCTTTTAAAAACAAACAAACAAACAAACAAAAACCAGCCCTGTTATGTTAGGACCATCTTGCAGTTAACCACTGTTGCTGCAGCATGTAGTTACACTGGAAGAATGATTTAGAAACACTTGCGCTAATACCTGTCCCAGAAAAATCGTACTCCCACTTTCTCCAGTGAGGCCAGGAGTTTGGTCTTATTTCTTGGGACGTATTATGTCAGACTTCTGCTACTCAGCTGTTTAGAGCTGACTTACCATCTCTAAATGGCACATTACTGCAGTACGCAGACACATACATAGATTTCTAATACATTTAAAGTGTTAACCACTCATTTAAATTAATGGGAGTCTTCACACTGCTTGTAGTGGGTGCTTTGAACCAGGCTTCAGGACACAAAATTTATAATCTTTGCTGTTTTCCTAGCCTCTCTCCCAGTGAGGTCCTGATCTTGTTTGAGACCTTGGGTGGTACTGCAACAACAATAATAAATAAGATGGGAAAACCGTAAATCTCACCTCAGTGCTCAGAATGAGAAGTTGGGAAAGCAGGAGATTCTTAGCCAGAAAGAAAAAAAGAAAAAGAAAAAGCAGCAATCTGGGAGCATTCTGTTGCCAAAAAAAAAAAAAAAAAAAAAAGAAAGCCCTTTCCCTCTGTTTTGGTTCCAATTTAATTTTTCTCTGGTCAGCCTTCCTGGTTCTTTTTACTTTGCCAGTACTTGAATGAGCTTTTCCTCAGACAGAAGTTTTTACACAAGACTAACAAATGATTATTTTCTTCCTCCCTTGTACCCCTTCTTCTCAGGCTTCCCCTTACAGGCTCTTCTGCCTTTTTACCCCTCTCAATCTCCAACAGATTCATCCTCCCCCCCCGCCGACTTCTCTCTCATCCTGTCATGCATTTTTTCTCCTGTCCTACCACATAGTTCCTATTTCTTAGTTCCCTTCCAAGTTTCCTAAACATACAGGCATTCAACTAGGTGTTGAACGTCATTCTGCAGTCGCACCTATGTTACCTCCATTCAAATTCCTGCACTGCTGTTTCCATTCCTTTCTCCCAAAACACGTACTACACCACCAGTCACCCACTCTATGCATCAGGCAGCTCACAGAGCACCAAAGCGAAATGCAAGTAAGGCCATGAAAATATCCATTATCCAGCTTTATTCAGACGAGTGGTTTTGCAATTGCTAGGTCCCTGTGGTCCACACGCTGCTTCTAAGGAAGCTGTGGTAGATGGCTAATGTATGCTACACTGCAGCCTATGTGCACCAAGCTCCTAAGTCAAAAATAAATGGGTAAGCTAAAACAGCGGTAGCTCTGATTTTTTTTTTAAGTGATACTGAAGACATTCAGTAATATATTTTTTATGATACTACTGAAAATAAAACAATTACTCCAGATGAAAATCCTTGACCTACCATCAAGCAGACCATTCCAGTTTGTCCATTACCTCTACAATCCTCTTTTTTGTTCAAGATGAAAGTTCTCAGAGAAGAACTTATTACCAGCTTCTATTATGCTCAGCACTAATGGAATCATAAATAAGTCTGCATTTATAAGCAACACTAATTATGATGAGAGAGATTAGAGAAGCAGCATGCTTCTATTTACTTTGTGTAAACAGAATTTGTGTAAAAAAATTCACAAAAGAATTTGTGTAAAAATATAATTTTTTAAAAATCTGTTTCATCGTTACTCCGTAAAAATGGATTTCCCCCCTGCTTTTGTAAAAGCCTTACAATCCAACACAGGAGATAAAGAAACTGGCAAGATAACATAGAAATAGGATTATTCCCTGGAACCACTAGCTCTTTTTTTTACAAAATGACTAGGTTTCAAGTTGATGTTGTCAGCGTAAGTAATCTTAAAATCTACACTACACCAGTTTCACTACCTCAAGTCAAAGGCAGAGATTTGAAATAAAAAGGCTTTTTTGAAAGTTTATGCATTAAAACTTGTAATTTATTTGTTGGCTTGATGAAGGTTATCGCATTGTCTATAGAAACACCTATTTTTTCCTAAGACCCATATGGCTACAAATATTTTGTTGTCATGGCTTAAATCATTATCACAACAGAACAATATACCATAAAGTTCTAGTTTTTGTATCCAGTCCAAGTGCTACGAAAACCAGTCATCTAAAAGCAGTAAAATTAAATTTTGGTTTTCCACACTTAGCGTATCATAGAAAACATAACACTAGATCATTTATGGGTTAAGTGCAAGATTAGAATAAAGTACATCCGGTAAATTTTGTATAAAATATAGGCTGCATATGGACAGTTCTTCCATCTGGCTAAAATAACTAGAACAAAGATACAAGCAGACAAAATTGCAGTTAATTTAGTAACATGTACCCGCATGACAGCAAGTCCAATTTTGATTGAAATCATTTGAAGCTTCTGACATTTGCATCTCTTCAATCAGCTTTTATTTGTTATAAAGATTCATTATCTAAGTATCTATATGGATTGTACAAAAATATGGACCTCCATTATGCTGTAGAACACCAACCTGAAAATTATCCTGGACATCTCTTGGAAGGTGTGGGCAGCATAAAATTCAGCTCTTTGCCTGTAAGGCCACATTGCTATAAAAAGAATGCAAGTATTGTACAAACTTGTTTTATTTTTGGTTGCAAGTGCAATTCAAGGACTTTTGTACCTTAGTCATCCATGTCAAAGCCATGGTTGTCACAAGGGTAATGTGGCACCTAAACTAAGAACTGCAAAGTTTATGAAGCTGGCATTAATGGTCAATGTTTTTCAGGGCATCCACTTCCTCTAATGGCTGACAGAATTTTGGAATGCATTGCAAAGTTTCTCTTGAGACATACAGAAAGGATAAAGTGAATGAGAACTGCATATTTGGGGAAAAATCTTCAAAACATTTTTGACCTAATTAAATGTGTCTGTGTGAACATCAAACCATGCAAGAAAAAATAAAACTGTCAAGCTACAGAAAGAAGTGGTGGATGAGGTAACCCTTGCCTCATGTTACTAACTGTTACTTATATGCATAGCTTCTCTGTGGTAAGTCTGACAATACACATAGGTAAATTTTCACATATATATACACATATACACACAGGTTAATCTAGACAACAATTTCTAATCTTCTATAGCATCAACAAATATGTCATATTCTTCAAGAATAATCTCATTACAAGACCTTAAAAAGTGTATACCATAGCAATACCAGACGTGTTTATACTGATGAGTTTCCTGAAAAGCCTCTGCCTACATTTTGTTTCAGTGCTAAAATATATTTGGGGGAGAATGGGGGTACTCACAATAAATGCTCCTTTAAATCCACTTTAATTTTTTCTGTTGAGTTAATCAGACATGACACCGATTTTATCCTGTATTCAGAACCCGTTAGGTATTCTGTCCAGCTGAAATACAAACACTGTTTCAATTACACAGGAAGGCAGGTAGAAATTAAAAGAGGCATTGCTCCTTCAGGTTTAAAGTCGCTTGGATACTCAAATCTTCAAGAAGAATCTCTGTTACTGAGTTTAAGATTTAAACAATCATGACTTTCAGGAGTGTGTTTCCATCCCATTAGTGATATAGTAGTTCACATCAGGAAGAACTACTGCATTTTGCAGAACTCAGCAGAGAAATGATTCTTCTCTAGTACTCAGTAGCGGCAGTATTTCAGGTTTTTTATGCCATGGTTTTTACAATCTAAACACAGAAATTAAATGCCTGTAGTCATAACTCATATCCTCCAATTGCTTTAAAATGGACATTTAGCTCCTCAAAGGGGTTGACAATGTCTTTTTAAATTATAACTGCTGATTTATATCACTGTAATGTGACAAAGTAGACTTACACTCTCAAATCTGAAGATAGAACAAATACTCTTTGCACACAGCAGTGGGCAAAGGTTCTTCAGAAATAAAATATGCCTGCCCTCTACTGACCATCTAAGAAACTCTTTACGATACTTGTTTGCACCAGTAAAAAAATTATCAGATTTTAAATTTAATCTTTTTCCTCATCTGAGCTGTTTCGTAACTTCAAGTCTCCAAATTAGATTTCTAGTCTTCATGTAGTTGTTGCATCCCCCTGATCAAACCTCATTGGTTTGCACAACATGCTATATGTATCCAAATCTTTTTTCAATTCCCTGGTCTGCTGAGAAAACCAGGGAGAGAGCATGGAGTATCCCAGAGTTTAAAATCTGACTGTCTGCCCAGAATTGTTAATGCGAAAGACTCCTTTCTTTGTGATAGCTGTTACAAATCAAGAAGCAATTGTACTTTAGACATTCATGCAGAATGAGTTCTATCCTCAGGAGAGCTTAGAAAAACAGAAAACTGTTTACGAAATTCACTGGATATCAAATTCTCAGACCACTTTTCATCCAATTTGAAACACTGTGCACACATGATATCAGAACGGTGAGCTCTGAAGAGTAACATCGGAAATACAGTTCTGGCTAGATGCTGTGACCTTTTCCAGCCAAGACACAAAAGGGGCCTACCTGGTGCCTCATTCATTCTGCCCAGCTTGGGGGAGACAGTCTCTGGGTCAGCCTCTGGATTAGCCATCCACTTTTAAGGTGCAATTTCTCTAATCTATTTGAGATTTATTTAAAATGAAATGAATTATGCCTTAAGTGCCTGCTTCCCTAGTGAAGGGATGAGGTTTATCTGACATGTAGTCAGATGAACCTCAGTTGAGGTACACTGCAAACAATAGATTAACATTTATGCTAATCACAAAAAAAAACGTAACCTAGGTTGACATAGAGTAGGAACAAAGGAACTGTTCCTTTCCTAGCAAATCCAAGGACACAAGATGTTCCAAAGCACAAGAAGGAAGAGTTCAGACTAGCGAGGATTTTACCCTTGGACTCTGGGCAATCCAGATAATGATTTTTCCAGCATTTCCTTCAGGCCAGGTAGGATCCTTACTGCCTGCAGCACAAGCCAGAGCTAACTGCTGCTTTTCTGAAGAGGTTTCAAGACTTGCCCATGCACAGTTAGGCTACCAATTCCAAACAGAATGGTTACTCCTGATTAATTTTCCATGTGGGCACTCAAGAACTAGAAAGCATCTAGACAAAAAGTTAACCACCTAATCGCACAGGCAGGGTTAAGCTGATTTTAGCAGTGATTTCAATAGGAACCAACTCAGACCAACTCTTGAGTACTACTAAAAGCCGAAGCCACATCACATAATTAATCCATTGTTCTTACCACTGAAAACTCAATCACTAGGTAGAGTCCTGCACTACTGCAGGACTAATACTGTGCTTTGCTTTCTATACTAATGCTATGACTTCCTGTATTCGCCAGCAAGTGGATCTATTCCAATTCATAACTTCATAAGGCTTTGGAACTGAACTGACTTGGTGACTCCATAAACTGTAGAACAGATTTAGGTACAAAATTCTAAATAGGCATATGAATAGCACTAGGGTAGATTTGTAGAGAATCTGAATAAAAAATTCCATTAAGGAAATGATTTTGTTTTCCTATGTATATCCAAAACTTAAATAAACTGTGTTATCACAGTACTGTAAATAACCTGGGAAGAATAAAAGCAACAGAAGTTGTTAATGCCAAATGTTTTAATAAGCCATGTGGATAGCTTGCCCTTTCCTGAATATATAGCTATATATATGTCTATATATGGTATATAGAAAGATACAGAATATGTAGAAAGATATATATTTTCCCCCTAATAAAAATACTAAATAGCAACATTTATGGAGACATGCAATAATGACGCATCTGCTACTGCTGCTCAACAGCTGCCCAGTTGCTTGTGTGATACTGAGAACCAAAAATGGTTAGCAAACAGCAACTTTCTATAGATGAATAAAAGAAAAAACTTCCATAATGCAGTATTTTTAAAACAGAACTACCTACTCGTGAGCCAACATTGAAGAACAAAAACTTTTATAATCAATTCCTCATGTATCTGAGGACTCTAATACTCTCCCATCACTAATTTATAGAATACTTCTTTGCAAAATTCTTCTCCTGGGAAGCTGAGGCACCACTGTGGAACTCCATACAGCACAGGCAGAAACACCACCATCACTTAGTCACTGAAAACCAATCTTCATTGGTTTTCCACAGAAAAGAAGGTGGAAAGGAGAAGATATACCAACCGTGCTCAGTATCAGCTATTTAAAGATGAACTTTCAATTACAACTATAATGAAAGTAGTGACCTAGTGGAATTATTAAACAGGAACAATATGTATTATATTAATATTCAGATCATCTCCAGTACTTGTGATGAGACCAATAATTCCTGACTGCACCTAAGTTTCAAATAACAAAAAAAGTTATTTTGAACAAATACTGACAATTAATAAAGCTCACATGACTCTTCTCACACGTACCTGAAAGAATTACTTATCTATGTGGAGACAGCAGGCAGTAATTAATCCTCATAGTAGTTACAGAATATGTTCCCCTGGAAAATTTTCATCAATCTTTCCTTAACAGTGGTCAGGGGCAAAACGGGTTAGTGTTTTATCTCACAGTACCATTAATCACAACCTTTTGGAAAATGTAAATACAGCAACACCAGAAAAACAGAGTCCAGAGACATGTTCACTATCTATTTCTTTTCTATAAACTTTGCTACAGATACCATCACAACAAAGACAGATGCACAGTATCAAGAAAAGCAGTTCTAAGTGCTGCCTCTGCCAGACTATTGAGCCTCACCATGTGCATAAAAAAGTGTTCCCCCTGAGGCAAAAAAAACCATAGAAAACACAGTCCTCGTAGAAATACTACACAGTATTGAAAGTTTTATGGCAAACTTAAGTCTTGTCCTCTCATTTTAATAAAGAAATATTGGTACTGAAATAGGAAATCAGTCTTCCTGCTAACTTAAAACAGGCTGCTGGGTTTTGTTTGCAGTAGGAGAGTAAGAATCTTTTTAAGGTTCCCCTAATCCACAGGGCCTTGGACAGGGTATATTTTTGGAGACAGAGGCTGAACATAGCAGGTCAGAAAGGCATCCCTCTCTTGCTGGCACTAGAAGAGAGTTATATTCCCTTGTCCTAGAGAAATGTCATCTTTCACCTTAGTGCTGGGACTAAAGTTCCTAGTGTCTTGTACAGTGAGGAAATGTGGGTTTTGGGGAGCAGAAAGGAGTGGGGCCCGAGAGAAGAGGTAGGCATTGCCAACAAACAACACCTCCTAACCAGATAGAAACGATTAAAGAAGGAATGCTAATCTGCGCTCTGCGATTTATTGTTGAACATTTCCTAGATTAAAAAAAATAAAGTTATCGTTTCTTTAAAAACATCTGTTGCATATCCTTTTTCCTGCATGCCAGTACAGAAGACTAATTGTTATAATCCCCTTTCTTTAAAAAAGAAAATCTATCATGGTAGTTTTAACTTAATGTTATACGTATTAGTTCTAATCTTAAATTTCTTCCTTTCCCTTCTTCATTTCAGCTTTCTGAAACCATCTGCTTTCTGTTAAAATGAATTCTTGAAATCGGGAGAGCTGCTCATATGAAGCGGGTGAAAGTTGGATTTTCTAAAAGAGGCAGAGATTTGCAATGTAAACAACATATATGCAGCCTATATCTTCATTCAGGTTTATAGCAAGTGGGTGGATACATTGCGTAACTACACTTCAGAAAGGGTAATTAGGTGCCAAAATGTGCATTTGCTTGTGTACTGAACCAACCACGCTAATCCATACAAGCATGCATATTTTTGTGCTCATAACTGTTTCTTTACCTTCTGAAAATGTGATCTTTTATAAGAATGAATATTCAAGGTTATAAGAACCTACAAATCCTTTTCAGCACCACCTAGGACTTCTAAGCTTTACTGTATCTACTCACTCTTCACCACTTAAATTAGCATAGACCTCTAATGAAAATATTTACAGTGAGGTTAGGTAAGGTTGATAAGATTTATGAACTGCTTCATAAATATTAAAAAAGAATAACAACATAACAAACTATGCCTGATTTGCTTTCTTTAGGTACATTATATTGCAAATGAGCAAGCTCCAGTATAGAAGCAATCTAGCTGTGACTACACAAGAGTGGTCTATGCAGTTCCCCTGCTGGGAGGCCTCACATGCAGGTTACTGCTGCATAGCGGTGCAGTGCATCACACGGCCTCGTTATCTCCTGTTTGTTTAGATAGTGTTTCTGTTCCCACTGTGTTGTTTCTTCCTGATTGCAAATTAATTGAGATGGTCTGCAGGTTGCAATATTAAGACAGCAAATTAATAAGTGTTCAGCTGAAGTATCCAAGCCCCATTACATGAACCAGTGCATGGGATATGCCCTTGACACAAGACCAGACAGAGTTCCCATGTCATCTAATGCCGACTGAACAGCCAAGCCCCTAGACACAACCCATTAGCTCTATAAAACAGCATCTTTAAAATCTGTATCTGCGCCTCAGTTCCTTCATGTGTAAGTTAGGAATAATAACACTCTCTAGCCCCAAATTACTGTCATGACAAGATCCTCACACAGAAGGTGCAAGGTAATTGTATATTACTAAATACTGCAGTATTCTTTTTCGAAGTAGACAAAGTATATATAAGGCTTTATGTGCTGAGGTCATTTTAGTGGTTAGTCACATCCATGTCTTTTGCTTTGACATTTTAGCCTAGTTCAGCCTAAAGTTCATGCTGAAGAATACCTTTAGGAATCAGAACCACACCAAGAAATCATTTTTTATCCTTTTGCTTTTAAATTCAGAAAGTCACTACTGTGTTCCTCAAAGGAGCAGATTCTGTTTGAAATGTGACTTTGTTCCTGCTGCCTACTTAACAGCATTTTCATCACTATGGCTTAAAAGATCTCAGCAAAGCTCCTCAGAAGACTCAAGCAAAGTACAAGCTCACAGCCATACCCAAACCATAGCATTAGACAGGACCTGTGAATCTGATCTTGGGCTTGAAAGAAGCCCTCTGAGTCACAGCAGTTGAAACCAAAGGTTCAGTGGAGACAATTTGCTGCCAAACAGCACGTGGTGCTGGCAGTGAATGGGGAATCACAAGAATCGCCAGCACTTCCATAAGAGAAAAGACAAATTATCAGTGAATTACAGGGTTTTTTTGGTCAGACCAGATCTGTCCTCCTTTCAGCCTCAATCAGCCGCGCTAACGACACTGACAGACATGCTGGGTGCAGATAGGATGTATTTTCTGTGAGTAAAATGTCCTTGATTTCCATTTTTGTTACAAATCTCAATTTACAGTATAGCTGCCTAGAGCACTGGATGGGTGCCATCAGCATTTAAAAATTTTGAATTAGTAATTTATTGTATTATCAAATATATGCATGGAAAAAAGTGTTCCATTTCAGATATGATGAGTGCAAGCGAGCCTCTGATTCTGAGGACAGACCACCAGTGACTGACAGTTGTAAGGGGATAAGGCAAACACAGTAAACACTATCTCCAGAAAAGAGGAACCTAAAATCCTAAAATGTTACGTAATGCAATGTGTTCTTGGTCTTGACCCCTTTAGTTCTGCAATAAGCATAAAAAACCCAAACATACAGTACTTCAGTTCTTAAAATGTCCATGTTGTGACGAACCTCTGGAGATGCTCAAGTGGCTAAGAGTTTAATCACAAGGCAAAGGAGTCCTCTCCAAACTAATGGCTCACTGTAAAAGAGGTAAATTATATACGTAGTTGAGTTTCAAAGAAAAAATCAGAGAGGGACAAGGAGTGTTAATAAATCTGCCCTCTGATGAGGACAGTCTATTACAAAATCATTTGTAAGTATATTAACCTGTAAAAACAAATTGCTGATGGGTTCATGGATTTAAAGAGATTGTTATAGAGGGCTATTACATACGAAAGAGAATACCCATAACAAGTAAAGAGTAGAAAGTATACCCTGGAAGTTAGGACTATATTTTTTCTATTACATCCCCAGCATTCATGCTGATATACAGATACTAATTATGACTGCATTTACATTTTGTGCACTGTTTCATAAATTTTACTTTGTGCCCCTTTTTCTTCTTCATATCATACAAAAACAAACCCTTCTTTTTGTTCATGTATACATTTTTTCATATTTTAGATTATAAATTCACATTCTATCTATTTGGGAACATAATGCATGACTGGACAGCTAGTGGGACTGTAACCTCACAAGAGGTCTGAATCTCAGTAATGTGCAAAATAGATTTTTAACCAGATACTTCTAAATATTACTTTTCATTCATGCCCATTTAATTCATTCATTCTACTAATTAGATTATGACAGTCAGACCAGACACTATCTTTTAAACCATGTTTTTTATAACTAAGATCTCTACGCTGGGATATTTAACAATTCTTGTCAGGCAAATTTTTAATACAAAAAAATAATATATCAAGATACATTGAAGAGATATTTGAGAGAAAAGGAAGTGAGAAGGACTTTAAGAACTCAAAACGTGTAAACAGTAAATACAGAATGAGAATGCTGCAATACAAACTGAAGTTTTAAGGGAAGCCTTCAACAAAAACAACGCAGAAATGCCAGAGCTGACACTAACCAGTTTCACAGGTAAAAGCCACAAACACCATAAGGAAAAACGTTAAGGAAGACAAGTAGAAAGAAAGAGTTTAGTGAAACTAAGATGATGCTGATGAATCAACAAGCACAATTTTTAGGTCCTAACTCGAAGTTGAGGCTTTTCTACTTGATATTCCTCATATGGAAAAAAAAAAATACAAATGAGCAGAGAACTGGAAGGTAGTTAAAGAGATTGGCTGTTAAGGTACATTCAAGTCTGTTATTTACAATGTACATTACTAACACCATTATAAAGGCCACTCTTCCTGCAGCATAGTCCCTATGGCTTTTATGTCTTTCTTTTCTTTCTATTTGCATTGTAAGAGCCTTGTGATATTTCTAAAAACAAAAAAAAAAACAAAACCAAAAAAAACCCACACACCAGGGCCAGCTGGCCACTAGTCCAAAAGACTTTCTGCCCATAAAACATGCCTCAGGGTTTTTTTGGTGTTGGGTGCAAATAGACAGAACCATGATACAAGCTAAAAATAATTAAGAGAAAAACTGCACTAAAACCACAAAGTAACTGAAACTTTGGGGGAAACCAGAATAATAGTACTATCTTTTTTGTTTGTTTGTTTTTTGAGATAGCCGTCTGCACTAAATACAAACATCCTCTGACCAAGCATTATCTTTTCTGTGAGTGGAGAAGAGAGATGGAGAAATGCCATTCCTCATGGCACAGTCCCAACATCAGAACAGCTATCAGCAATATATATTGAAAGGAAGAAGATGAATCATTTTTTGCTATGAAAAGACCCATTTCTTTGCCATGAATTCCTTTGTTAACACAAAATTTCTTTGGTTTTAACCTTTCTAACAAACAAAATGTTCTAAACATGTATTTTACAATTTGTATAAAAAGAAGACCTCTTGGACATACTTCGTCATTTCAAAATATGCACTTTACACCTATGAAAATGTAGCAAAGCCACAAATGCTTTGGTCAAGAAGTTTCACCCCTCTTGAATTGACTGATGATATCATATGTTCTAGGAATATTTTTATCATCTGGCATGTTGCTCGGCACCATATGGCACAGCACACTGACAAGAGAGAAAGGACTAGTTTTAAATATTATATATATATATATAGGTAGATAAAAATAAATGTTATACTTCTATAGAAGTATAAAGACACTATTGCACATTTCTGTAATTCTTATCACAGTAGGGGATCATTGTGAAAGGTATTTACTTTGTCCTCACACTAAAAGAAGTAAAAACTACAGAAGTAAAGCATAAAATAGTTTCAAAAAAAAGAAACACAGCCCCTTAAGAAGAGCTTGAACTGAATGCAACACTTCTTTTCTCACTTGGTCTTGCTTCTTTTTCCAAGACTTGTAATTATTGTAATAATGACATATTAACCCTTTCTCTTAGAATTAATTCTCGGTGGTTAATTCAGATAGTCACATTTTATGGTCGCTTGTAATTTGTAGCTAGATCAATAGCTCCAGTTCTGACCATACGGGAGGGGATGAGTTTGCTGTTTTTTTCCAAGAAAACTTTTTAAAGGGATGGTCACCATCACTTGGCATTAAGGTATACATATATGATCTCTCCTGTTTCCATCATTATTTAAGTAAAACGACATTATGAATTGTGTAAAATACTGTACAGAGTATTTTTATATATAGAAATATAAAGTCTATTTGGCATTTAATTTATTTTTTTTTTAATGTGAACTGTGGAGCCAACCACCTGGCTAACTGGTATAGAAGAACATTTAGCCCAGAATAATCTTAACCATTTTATCAAAAATCCTCTTTTCTTTCCCTGTGAAGTCATCTTGAGACTGCTTGGTTCAACCTCAAATACCACAAAATCTCAATGAACTCCCTGACGCAATGATAAACCAGAATGTGAAGACGTGTCTAGAGAAACAGAAAGTTTAGATATATTCTACACTAGTATAAAAGCAATGAAACCTCAGTGACCTCCTCATAATCATCTGCTACTGCACTTGTTCCCTTTTCCCTTCATAAGTCACCAGTCTAAGAATAGGATACTGAACTGAACTTCTGAAACTTTTGATGACATCTTCCTGTCCATTCTCTTTGACTTAACCGCATAAACATTTGTCTACATTAGGGCTTTTCCCAAGTACTATTGGACAACTCAAAGCCTATTATTCTTCTCTGGGGGAAGCAGGATGTCTGACCCCAATGACTCAAGTGTCCATTTTCCTCCCAGCTCCATATCCTCCCTGCTTCTACCAGCCTACACACAAAAGTCTACCACCACCTCCTCAAGATGCCTGTGCATATGAGCCAGTATTTTTCAACTCTGCTCCTCATCAAATCTTTATTAATCTTTTCCATGCCTGCAAACAATATGTATTAGCCCATCTCAGAAGATCTGCTACATTCTTCTACTGCCTGTTTGGTCTCGCATTGGCATTCTCCCATCCTTCCACACAGTCTCACCGTTCTTGGTAGAAAAAACATTTCCTAGTTCCAGATCTTGGAAACTGTCTTTCTCTCTCCTCCTCACCAAATCTCCACATTATTTAAGATCTTAAATGAAATTACAGAGTCTGCCTTTGCTTACAGTATTGCTATTATGGTATATCTGGCATTAGTATAGGACAGTATGAAAGCAGAGGAAAAAAGTTATTTAGTGATATATTTTGAATATTCTTACATTGTCATCTACTCATTAGAGCTGAAAGTTCAAAAGAGCTTCAAACAAATAATTAAATGACATACATTTTAAAATAAACAGAACAATATAAATAGTAAAGTATTGGGTCATTTGCATAATCTACAGATGTGCTAATTCCAATCCTTTAAGATTAATGAGGCTGCCGAACAGTGCAAATACAGGAACTGCAGTGTTTGTAGGAGACTAACAGTCACAGGGTAGATGCTGAAGTAACTGAGAACTCCTGAAGGATACGTCTGTGCCTGCTTCATGCCCTGGACAACAAGCAGGATCCCAACCCTTGCTCCTTCCTCGGCTCTCTTTGCCCTGCATGATGCATTACAAGCACAGATGGGTGCAGGCTCACATTATGGATTACTGCTCATGGCTTGCAGACCCTGTGGCCCAAGAAAGCCACAGGTCTGCCCAGTTTCATTGTAGTTTCATAGCTACAGCTCTGTGCTCAAGTGGTTTAGGGAAGGAGGGGTGATAAGAGGGAAACTGTGCTGCATTATTAAAGTCCTTGTCACATTTTAGGGATGCACTCATCCTCAAGCATCTATCTGGTAGGCAAAATAAAATTATTTTGCTGTGAGGGGCTTTTATTTGGGTTCCAGGCATAAAACACTAGAGTTTCCACACCTTAACAGTACTAGCGGTGCCCTACTCAAGATGGGGTAACTAAGCTGAACTTTACTATGATGTACATAGATAAAATAAATCTTTGGGCTGGAAGCTTTTATTGCAAACACCAGCGATCCCAAATGGTTTTCAACGTGGACAGCTGCAGACACAACAGTTTTAAAGAACCCAGTCTCCAAGTGCTAAGGGAAAGTCTAGCGAATATAGTTTGGGAGACAAAAAATAGAAAGAAAAAGTGTGAATCAGATTGAAAATTCTTGAAGATCACCTAGACTTCTACTAGCCAAAGTGCACAAAATTGGAAAACCATACAGCTTGGGTCAGTAAAAAACTAAAGGCAACATTTACTAATAAAATCTAAGGACAGAAAGGGATATACTACAGATATAATAGAATAGATAGAGTCTCACTTCCAGACTGTACTTTCCACCCTTCACTTCTAATGGCTATTCTCTTTGGTATTTAATAGCCCTCTGTAACAATCTCCCTCAACCCATGAACCCATCAGCAATTTGCTTTTACAGGTTACATACTTACAAATGAATAAGGGCAATTTGAGGCCTCACAGCAAAAAAAACCAAAACAGGGTAACATGGTTAAGACTGGTAGGACTAAAGATAATGAGAGAATATGCATATTAGGAACAGTGGAAATTATGAAAAGAAGGAAGACTGAACTTGTATGAAAGCATATGGACTTGGAAATACAGGCAAGGACATTAGTAATCAGACTGGGGGCTTGCATTCCAGCTGTCGGACGTAACAGGGGCCTGGCCCAGAAATCTCCTACAAAGACGCTATTCTTAAAGAAGAAAGAGGTCATTCCTTCAAAATGACTGCCAGGAACTGCTGCCCAGCCTGAAAAGAAAAAAAAAAGTTTTTTTGTTGCTGTTCATTGGGCAAATTCATCCTACGGCTTTTGTGTGTTTGAAATAGAGTCTCTTTAAGGCTATGTTTATAATAGGAAACTACACACAGCCAGGGCAGGGCACTTGTACACACTCTTCCCTACGATGCAAGCGTTAGCATGCCAGGTGGCACACTGGCCTGCACTAACTAGCGCTTTCTAGACACCTCCTGGCACAGCCCAGGGAAGAGCACAGCCCAGAGAAGCTTTCCAACAGACGGTAGGTATGGGGCCTCCCTGTTTTATAGGGAAGAGCGTTTAGCCATACAGAGGCAAAGCATGATATGGAGTAGCAACCATGAGTGCTTCCAGGGCCAGAGAGTGGGCCCAGGCTCATTTTAGTGTAGACCCAGTGTAAGATCCCTCACTGCAACAGCTGCAGCACACAGTGGCTGCCACAGAGCCAGCATCTGGGACTGATCAGGAAAGGAACTGTTTTCCTGTCCAACAATAACAAAAAGAGTCTCCTAAACAGAATTAACTACCACTCAGTTTAAAGTGAACAAGCTTGTAAAAACTCAGCTAAGTCTTAAGTGAAAAAAGTGAGCCTTAGCAGGCTCTCATCTTTGAGGAGAAACACATAGCAACCACCAGTGCCTAGGAAACAATAAACCCGGGTTCTAAACACGGTATTTTATACATGAGGATGAGGAACCAAAGGAACTGGCTACCAGCAAAGACAGGATGCTGGTCTGGAAGATGCATGTTTGCCAAAGATGCATTTAGGGAGGTCGGCATGGCACTGCTGAACAAAATGCTAAAGCCTACTTCAAACAGGTCAGAGTAGATGCTCTCCCAGTCTCCTGGATTTCTAATCAAGATTATGAAGCCAGACTGATGATGCTTAGAATAGGCTTAACCTATTCCTAACCTCCTAGGCCTAGAGGCGGCATAGGAATGTCTCCTCAACAACAGAAATCAGGAAATCAGGAGACAGAAGTCCTCTGCCATCAATCCCTCTCCCTGCAACTGAGTCCACCATTTGTTCAGTTCTCCCTCACTACCAACTGTGACTAATAAATGCCATTAATTTTCAAATATTTGCTCCTTATTGCTTTTTTACCCTGCTCAGACACTTCCTGAGCACTGCAGTTAGGTGAGGAGCAGAAGGAGTCTAGTAGGTAGGTAGAAAGCTGAAACCTCTCGATAGGTTCTAGCCACCAACCAGGATTTACATTAAAAGAGCACCCAATCACTTACGCATGTAGCTTATTCACACAATATCAGAGCTAACTCCCAATCAAAATCTCAGGCATGCATTTACAGAGCAGAGGAAAAGAGGCCAAATTACCCACAAAAAATCTTGCTTAACCTCAACATTTAAGGAAGGATTCAATATACAGCAAGTGTATCTCAGCAAACTTAGCAGGCTTGAAACTCCTCTAAGGATTAACTTTTCACAAGGGCCATTTTAAAATAAAAATTAGTCCTGTCTACTGATTGCTTAAATACTTTCTGATGAATGAACATCCAGAATCAGGCCTCATCTCCATTTCTAGAATATTTATAAAGCTACCAAAATAATTTTATTCTGAAGGAACAATTTTATTCATCTTAGATTGTTCAACTTCAGAAAGACATCAATCCAGCCAGTGTTTGTCAGAGCAGTTGGTGTGTGAGAAACTCTCTGCTTGTTCTCTAACTTTTATAACTTTGGTTAGAAAAGTTAAATAATGCTGGCATGCAGACATCTATGTCTTTATATCAATTTGTTTCTAAAGAGATGGAGGAAGGCTAATGAATTGCAGAGTTATCCAGAAAAATAAATTGAGATTTATTTAATTCAATATGATGGGTGCTCAAAGTAAATCTTTTTTTTTTGTTTCAGACCAAAAAATATAAGAAGTTTTACGTGTGCAATCAGTACAGTGGAATGCGAGCAATACCCAGGTTAAATGGAAAGAACATAGCCCACCAGAGAAGCAAATTCTAGATGTGGAGTTCCTTCAGCTCCCATCAGTGATCAGCAACTCAGGCTCTCAGGATTTAAATGATGACAATAGTGACTTTAACAGGAGCAATCCTGTTAAAGTCGCTGGCAAAACTTCATTTTGACATATAATGGAGACATCATTAGGCTCAAGGGATTTTATTTATAAACATTATGTAAAAAATTACATAGAATCTGTAATAAAATTTCTTCCTGTGTATCCTTATTCTTCTATTGAACATTAAAGCATCTTTGTGCACTACCCACGTGAGGTTTTAGGATATGATTCTAGTAAATGGGATATTTTTCAAAGTAACTTTGAGTGGATCTAAACACTTGTTCAAGTGAGTAGAAAAATCTAGCCATGCACTGAAGAGAAGGACAGATGCATGGTAGCTAAAACTCCATGAAATACTCTGCAAATCTATGGGTATATACTAGCAACAGAATAAACTCTCCCCTCCAACTTCTGACAAAACTGAAAACATGGAAACAAAGATGTTAGTTAAACAACCCCCTTCTGGAAGAATGCTAATTAATTTTTATAGGTTACATTTTCTTGATATACCGAAATCAAAATGACACAGCCATTTGTTTTCCCTGGCAGTGTCATGCACATCACTGATTATTCAGGTTTTGAAAACTGTGTATAATACATACTACCACCTACACAACAGCACAACACTGACATTTCAGCACAGAACATGCTGAAGCAGTATTTCTGTACTGGAAAAAAGAACAACTAACAAAGACATTTCCTAGAAGGTATCCACCGGAGAGAGTAATGTATAAAACATGTGCCTTTTCTTGAGAGCCTGAGGTTACAGATGCCTTTTACACCACATCATGTTCCCAACATAACAGATCTGGCGGAAGTTCCAAATTGAAAAAAGGAAAAGCAATTTTATTTTGATTTTATGGAACAGTGCATTTATCAACATCTTGCAGTAATTTTTGCATGGCAGGAGACATTTATGGGAATTACAAAAAAGTTGCTTAAACGTTTTTGTTCCATATTCTTTCTTACTTTAAAAATGCACTAATTATCGCAGTTGTCATTTTAAATAAGTTAAGATAAAATGACTGCATTCTTAATACTACGTCAACAATCTTCTGTTACCCTCGCTTATGAGAGGGCCTTTACAGTCCATATGTGAGAAAGCCCCACTGGTCCTACCTAAATGTACCTGAGTCTTCTACCCAGATAACTTTTGAATTATCCAGAAAAAATGGACAGAGCTCCCTTATATGCTCACTGCTGAACAAGAGAGATAGTTCCTGCTCTATAGGAAACAGATACACTGGGCATCATTTTAATCCCTGCTGTAAATGAGTGACTTGAATGAAGTCAGTCCAAAACTGGTGCAAGTAACCTAAAAACTAGGCTGTATCCCCACAGTGCACCTGGCACTAGCAGAAGGGTGAAGAACTAGCCATGCTTTCTAGGGGGAGGTGTATGCCAGGTGCTCTTACACACAAAGAAGGGAAATTAGGTAGTTGACACAGAACAGGAATCCCAACATCTACACTAAATCCTCTCTGAAGTCTTGACTAATCAGCCTGTAAAAAAAAGGTTAACATTTCTGATATCATTATATGCTTCTCTGGCATAAGAGGCTAATGTTTTCCATAAACTTTAGCTGTGAACATTCAGCATTTTAACTTCAGTGAGCTCTTGTCCAAATAACAGTGATTTGAGCCACGATGTGGCTACATCACTGCAAGCATACTGTGAAGATGATCTACTGGTACAAAGCAATAGCCAATCCACCACAGATTACATGCTTTAGAGATCATCAGTACAGCATACATACAACAGATACTCAACATGCTGTAGTTACAGCATTACAGTATTCATATCACAAATACAGAGAAAGTCAAAGACCAAAAGAGTTTGGATCCCCTAACACTTTTTTCTTTACAAGGAAAAAGAAAAAAACAGAAAAGAAGAGAAAAGAAGAGAAAGGAAGAGAGAGAAGAGAAAGGAAGAGAGAGAAGAGAAAGGAAGAGAGAGAAGAGAGGAAGAGAGAAGAGAAGAGAGAGAAGAGAAGAGAAGAGAGAAGAGAGAAGAGAAGAGAGAAGAGAAGAGAGAAGAGAAGAGAGAAGAGAAGAGAGAAGAGAAGAGAGAAGAGAAGAGAGAAGAGAAGAGAGAAGAGAAGAGAGAAGAGAGAAAAGAGAAAAAAGGAAAAAGAAAAAAGGAAAAAAGGAAAAAGAAGAAAAAAAGAAAAAAGAAAGAAAAAAGAAAAAAGAAAAAAGCATAGAGCAGAAGTTCTTACTTGAACTTCAAAAAAAGCACACAAATACTTTCAACACATTAATAAGAATCAGATGGACTTTAAAGGAGTAGGTTTTTGTTTCCAGTTTCAGCTAAAGATCTCAAAGTGATGATAAAAATGGCAACTGACACTAAGGAAAAAGGCAACCATATCCTTACAAATATAAATCAGGAGCATGTTCAACAACACTTTAGAAATCAAAAGACTATAACCTTTAGAAATCACTATCAGAGATGAGTTTTAAAGAAAGAAGAAAGCCTCTTCTTTTTAAAGTCATCAATTGTCATAAGGCTCTAGGTTGACAAAACCTATGTATTGATACTATTTAAAAGATATGTATCACAAAACCAAGTTAGATAAATTTAAATTTTGACATCAAACAGTACATCTCAATGAATAAAAAGCTTACATCAAAATAAGTGCCTGAAACAGTATCTTCAGGAGAGTTAAAGGAAAAAATACTTAATTACAAGCATATATCAGTTGTGGTTAATTAGTATGCTAAGACTGTAAGAACATTTGGATCTGGTACTAATCAAAGGATGTTTAGGGGGTCTCAGTCTATGTTTCTCTTCTTATGAACCCTCTTCGTTTTCAAAAGTTTTACCATTTACTATACCCAAATTTAACTACCTACCCCGTTCAAACATACCTACCACTTTTCAAACATACACCAGGCATACATCTTCCAATTTGATTACAGTCCTCATTAATACAGAAAACTGCCTAGCTAAGCAAGGAATGCTTTTAAAGGTGAAGTAGAAGCTGCCAGTTCAGGTTTGAATCTCAGAATTAGGAGAAGTGATACCCTAGATGGGGGGGGGGGGGGGGGGAGAAGAAGGAGGACTTGCATCCTTCATGATCCTAACTACTTAAGTATGGTAACTGGTGAAGCAATTCTTTCTTTTGAAAGGAATTAATTCAGCTCAGTAGGGCTATGTCTGTGGGTACGACAAGGATCACTTCCTGGGTACTTGGTCCTGTCACATGCCCTGAGTGAGTGCTGGGATGACTGTACGTTATTGCCCCCGTTCTCCTTTCCTACTCCCCTCACATTTAGTTTCTGTGGAAGGTAATCCAGGCATGTTTCACAAGAGAAAAAGTATATCATTTTTACTACCAACACCACTTCTTTTTTTCATAGTGGAAAGGAACAAAAAGGAACATGAAGAAATTCTTAAAAATTCAATTATAACAAATTGCAACCAATTTTGTGCAGCTGAAGGCTACCAGAGGAGCTTCTCACATGACAACTCTCAGAAACTTTGAACAGATTTTGTTAAAGATGGCAGAAGTACTGTATCAGTTTCCAAAACAAATATATATATGTCACAAAATCTTTGTAGCTCAAAAGCCACTATGTCACTTTTAGTGACTATGTCATTTGTTTTGTCATCACAATTACAGAAAATTCACATACTGTGCGGTCTGCCGTCAAAGGATACAAGTCTTTCACTGTTCTATATCTTATCAATTACGAATGAAAAAAAAAAGGCTCTGAAGGGTTCAGCTTTCTCAAACACTAAAATAGAGTACTTTTGTACAAGTCAATAAAATTACCTTATCCAACCTCTGAGAGGAGAATAAGATTCAGATTGTTTAAAAAAAAAAAAAGCATCCCACCAGATAATACTGGATTGGGCTCTTCAGCAGATACTGTTCAGCACAAGCTTGCCATTTTAGGGAAAATAAACTAACTGATGGGTTTCACTATTGTATTGACAGAAGATAGGGAGTGTGCTAATTGTAGCTAGCAACGCACAACAGTTAGCATCACAGAGCTGGGAAGATGTTTGCGATACAAGTCATCATTTTCACAGTGTTAGGAATGCGAGTAAGTCTGCCTCATAACCAGGGGGATGTGGCCAGCATACTTCTACGCCATCCCTGCAATTCAAATACATATACAATACTTCATATGAAAGAAAACTTAAAATCATACCCAGACTTTAACTGTCAATCATCAAGTATATTCATATGGAAGTGAAAGCTCTATTTTTAAGTAACCTCAATTACCAACCAAGAAGTGGTCTCATCTACTCACCATCTCATCATCTACTAACTTTCAGGCCGTTAAAACTTCTTTCCAAATACTGAATTCTAAACTCTTCAAGACTGATGAATAAAGACATTTTAATTGTATCAAAACTGAACTTTGAAATTCTGTTCAGAGCATGAAGTGAGTACCAGATTTTTTTTCCTTCAGGAAGTAGTAACACTAAGGTGAGGCTACACTATTCTATATTCTGTTATCACAGTCAAACGAGCAATTCACATTTGCCTCAGGAAGAAAGTGCTAATCTATCAAAAAAATTGAACTTATGCTCAGCTTAAAGCACAAATCCCACCAAAATCAGAGGCTGTTGAAATGCTTAAAATGAAGCCACTGCTTCAGCAGTTCGCTGGATCACAGCAGAAGAGAGCTCTTATGAAACCCAACTAAGTAATTCGCAAATATTATCCATTGCATTTTAGAGATGGTGAAGATGAAGTTCAGCAGAAGCAAAGAATTTGTGCGTGGCGAAGCTGTGTGTCAGGGTTTGCAGCAAGACCTACACTCACTCCTTCCCATATGGCCTGGTCTGCCCTATTTGTCAGGCAATGCCATGCGAGCAGACATGACTAGAGCAGACACGCTAAACAGGTTCCTCAAACACAACTAGCTATCACTGAAATTCCCCCCTCTCCCTGTATTACTGCAACTGCCTTAGGGCTTCTGCAAGCACAGCTATGTTGGTGAGAGACGGGAGAAGAGGGATGAATCATAACCTGTGTAACAGGTTGGCAAAACTTTGTCTGTGTTTAAAAAGAAAGAATCACAATCCTTGCATTTCTTTATTACGACAGGTTCCTTAACTACTGTATATTTTCATCTTACAAAATACAAACACAAATCTCCCTGTATTACAAAATCCAAAGCTATTTCTTGGTAGAAATAAGACCACATACCAGAGCTCTGTTTCCTTTTCAAAAGCTCGAAGCATCCTGATTTGCTGTGATATTTCAGTTGTTATTGAGGCTTTAAGAATTACAAAAATGGTAAGTTTACAAGCATACCATACAGAAAAGATTATTTCAGTTGCCTCTATGATAAAACTGCAGTCACTGCAAAAATTGTACGATGTGAACAAATATCAAAGGTAAAATCTTAGACATGATGAAATTAACAGAAAACTTCAAATGTCTAGAGTAAGGCCCAAAAGTCATGTGCAACACTGTCTGCAATATTACAAAGTCTGTTATCATTTGTTAACTGCTTTAGCATGTCCTAAAATGAAATTAAGAGAATTAAAGGCCTAAAAGTTAGAAAATGCCAACTGTAGTATATATTTTATACGGATGAAGATAAGCACAGTAGAAAAGAAAAGGAAATTGAGATAAACAAACAAAACACAAGACTGAATGATAAACTGCCAGAAAAATCAAGGAAGACTTAAACACACTAATTTTTTACTCTGCCTAAAATTGTTTAAAATCAGTCAAATCAGCCAGTCAATAAGATTAAGATGGTGTGATAAAATGACAGAATTATATAAATGAATGGAATAGCAACCGTTCTAATCCCATCCCTGGATGGAAAAAAGGGAGTCCTACAGAAAACAAGTGTTCTACAAAAGGCAAGAGACTTTGAAACTACTCTTGACCAAGTCAAAGATAAAAAAGGACTACAGAGTGGCTCAAGGTCACAGTTTCAAGCTAGACAAAAAATAAAATCACAATGTATCTTGATTAAGCACAACCCTAAAGAAACTCAAACATCTGCAATTATGAATTCAATGGTTCAAAAAAATTCTATTAGAGCACAATGTAAGTTTTCTTCAGAAGCCAGAGCATAGGTCTATCTGGGACTCACTCTGGCAGTCCACTCCTAGGTACACTTGACTAACAGTTGCCATCTCATTCTTGGGGCTTGAAATTCATTCAATTGTATTTTCTCACGAACTTCATGAGATAATATTCTCTTGCTGAAGAGAATGATGTGATCCTGGCAAAAGGTGAATACTTAGGTTGATAATCGCTATATTGAGCAAGACTCTGGGAAGAAGACAGATACAAATGCAGAATTGGGGAGCTAGCATGAGTCTTTGGGAAGGATTAAACACTGAAGTTCCTGCCCCTTCAGTTCCTGCCCCTTTGGCCACAGTCACAGGAGAGGGCAGGAAGCAGAGAGAGATTTCTCTTTCTGCTGCATATAGATTGTCCTAATTTTCTCTTTCATCCTGTCTGTTGCTGAGTGGAGACACACTCCATCATGACCTGCCTGCAGGTTTCATCCCATCAACTGAGAAATAAATCCTAGATGAGAAGATCAGAGGGGAATAAAGGGCAATTAGAGGCAGTGGACGGCAAGGAGTCACATCTTCTGACAGCTAAGCTGAGGACCCAGGCAGAATTGCCAGGTGACTTATCAACAAAAGAGCTTAATTTTTCTATTGTCATTTTGTCTATGGAAAATCTCCTTACAGGTTCCAGTATGATAAAAGCAATTAGCAAAACTCATTCAAATGAAACACAGGAGGGTCTCATTAGTCTAGCTTACCCCCTGAGCAGAGCAAAGGGAATTGATGAGGACAGTTACTAAACACCATAGTGAATTTTGTGAACACTAAAAAGAAGGCAAAATTGAGAAATTGGAAAAAAAGCATACTGTAATACCTAGTGGCAAAAGGGAAGACACAAAATATAAACACAACTGAAAGAGCAAACAGTGATATATACAGACTTTATCCTTTACTGACATAAATCTAGCATTACCTGCTAGCCAAACTCTGCAGTCAGGTTATAATCATTATCAGCTGAATTACAGTAGTGCCCAGGGACCTTATTTATATTAGAGAACCCACTGTGCTTTTTGCTTTCCATACACAGAGTAGTTTCAAGAAATTTGCATGGAAAGTCATGTTTATTGATGCTGCTTTGATCAACCCTACCAGGAAAATGAACCAGATGATCATGTTCTGTACTAACTTGCAGTAAAATTCATACTTTGGTAGACAATTAACTGATCTCTCTCCCTTCTACCTTCTGGAGAAATAAACTAAGTGCCAGGAGCAGGAAAGGCTCTCCAGTACCTTGCTGCCTTAAGGAGATGATTTGATATTTACATAAAAATTCAAAATATAGCAGAGCTGAGTCAGTAGCTATATCTGATTGGAGGATCTGGGACTAAATAGGATGAGAGGTACAAATGGTCACAGGAGATACAGCAAGGATTTTGTCACCCGGTGCCTTTGTTCCTGGCCACCAAGAAAAGCTGATGGGAGAACACCATGTCTGGGAATGGTAGAGCAGCTTCCCTTCCTTTTGGAAGTTACCAAGATTGCAGTGCTCATGGGGATTTCCATCTTCCCACAATTGCTAGTGTTGCAGCCCTTCACTGAAAAAGGAGCCAGGTGTGAAGTCTTTAATTCAATGACTACTGATGAACTAACACTGTATCTCCACAGATCATTTCTAACACCACCAATTACCTACAAAGTTGGAACTGTAAGTGTACTGTTTTTCACATGGTCCAATGATGGAAACCATCTGACATTTCAAATCAGCCCAATGTATTTATGCTGCTAAAAATTACAAGAAAATCTTCCTGGGTTTTTGATTAAATGAACCTTTTAGCTACAGTTTAAGTTGGCTTATCCCTCATAGTTGTACTGTATAAAGAGTCTCTGGAACTGTTAAAACACAATTTGAAGACATGATATCATGTATATTCTTGGCTCCTAAACAATAGTCTCAGAGGTATTATTAAGAACAAGAAACACTGAAATAGCATACAAACACCACAAACATGATTTTTAAATGTTTAAGCAAAACAATGAGGCATTGATTCATCTGGTCCCATCTGAATTGTCTCTGTATTCATAGCCTTGGTTAAGAAAGCTGGCTGCTCTTCTCTTTACTTCCCAAAACAAGCAAGCGCTCAGCACAGGCTATAGAGCAGCAGCACGCAGTACAGATACGCTGGTCCATAGAAATGTTCTTGGGGAGGGCAGAAAGGCCAGACAGCAAGCTGTTTCAATCCCTAACAATCTGATATCAGGGCACAATTAAATACCTGTGTCAGATAAGCTTGCCAGAACTTTAACCAGAAATCAGAATAAAATGAGAAATATTTATTTGCAACAGCAATATTCAATACACTAAACAAGAGATGGCCCTGTTAGTTCTGAATGCCATGTTAGGTTGTCTTTCATCACTTTTAATTAAAACTTTTCAGTGTTTAAAAGATATACTTATGAGACTGATTTCACCTACTATTCCAAAAGCAAAAACAGAATGATAAGATTAACCAGTAGAACAACCTACAGGAATAAGCAGTGGACTATTTGTCATTCAAAGTCTTTCAGCAGGAAAAAATAAATAGAACAATATATCTTTCCAAGATGTCCTACTGAAGTTCAAGCACAATTTAATTTCGTTGATGCAGAAAACAGCAATGGCAGGAGATAAGACTCAGGTCACAGTAACTGAGCTTTACTTTAAGTGTGTTTCTAAGGACAGAACGTGAAGGTATGTCCTACTTCTCCAAATGACAACACCAAGCCAAGAAGCCTGAACTTCTTTCTGTGCCCAACAGATTCTCAGCATTGTCTCTACTCGCTTCTTAGTACTGCAGACCCAACAGGAGAGACATGCACAGTTTTATTTTAAAGTCTTCATAACAAGAAGCCTTTAAGACCCTAAATTTATTACATCTGCTATGGTTCTATCCAATGAAGTCCACAGGTTATGAAAAAAATGCTTCTTTCTCTAGTAATGTGATAATATCAAAGAGGATCTAGCAGTGTTTTCACTACATAGGATGCAAGAAACTAAACAGCTTATGGAAAAAAATTCTGACTCATTCACATACGCAAGAATTTCTTTTCTTGAAGCTTAATTATCATTTTTCTATCTTAAAGCAGCAATGCCAGAAATTCAGCTGTCTGTTCAACCACAAAATAGATATTGCGCAAGCAGCTGTTTCTCAAACCACTGAGTATTGACATGGGGAAACTCTCCAGTCCTGCTGTGAACAATTCTGTGTCGCTCCTTAGCAATGACAGATAATTTAACCTGGCTTTAAAAAATATGACGTGTGAGCTACTAGGACATGAACATCAAATTTCCCTTATTTAGTCTTCAGAGTAAGTCCAGGCTCTGAATCCTGCTAGTCATACTTCAGAGCCTGGGAATGTATCTGTATCAGCCACATATACTCCAGTGGGAACTGTTACTGAAAAGCCCAAACATTTTTTTTGTACTGGTATGCACTGTAGGCTAAACTCCATTAGATACAAACATCTAAGCCCCAGAGCCATTGAATTAGCATCTTTCAGGCATGTATTTGGGGTCAGAAACAGCACCAGGTACAAGTCCATCCTCCCAGTAGTTTCATTTTTCCTCCTTACTTTGCTACAGGATCAATTCTGCTGGTTCACTGTATTTTACAATTGGTTCTTGGATGATTCCTGAACTGTGAGACATTTTCACTTCTCATACAGCTACACAGCTGCTCCTTTTCAAAAAGGATTCTCATACAAGAATTGCAGTGCAGGGTCTGGCAATACGCCTCACCCCCAGCTGTAGGGCTTGGAGCTTTTGATATGTAAGCAAAACAGTTGTCATCCTGAAAATTAAGCCAGACATCTAAAAATCTTTAAAAAGCTTGAAAAATTCCCATCCAACAAAATAACTGAAATTTTTGAAAGGAATAAGGAAGAAACACATAGTTGACTGGAAACATTTAACAAATACTGCTACCTACATAAACAAAAGCAAACCTTCCACAGATGCTTCTTCTGTCTTAATGAAGCACAAGTCTGAACCAAGAATCAGCATTTATAAAAGCAGGCCTGAGATCAGTAACTATCACAGATCAATTCCTGAATCACTAAAGGAAAAAAATACACTTTGTTGTTGACTCCACTGTTTACTGAGCTAGTTTCAAAGAAGAATCCCAAAGCTTCTCACACTGAAAAACCATATGGAGAGAATTTGTATGGCTATGATTTAACCACACATCAGAAGCTCTGAAGAGGTGCTACTGTAACCTAAAAAACCATGCCAGCACTGAAGAGGAAAAACATGAAGCAGTACTTCCCAGGTAGGGAAATGATGACCAAATGCTGTCCTACTGCAGCATCAGTTGGGAGGATCAGTAATGGAAGTCACACAAGTTGTCCCTGAAGAGATACCATATTTGATCTTCCTTAGGTAAGCTTTTTTCTTTTGTTAACCAGAATAAATAGATATGAGTATCTGAAGAGACTCTGATCTTCCTTGGGGCCCTGTTAGCAAGTTAAACAGAACATCTCTGTTGTCTTAACACACTACTGTATTACATCCTGACAAAGGGGCAAATCCACTCTTCTGCAGGCATATATACAAAAGGAAAGAAAGAAGAGTACAAAAAGACTGAAATACCAGCTTCTCAGGAACTCCATTTTAATCACAAATTCACTATAGTTTGTCTACATTGCTTTAAACAGAAGTAATTTCTCATATTAAGGCACATTCTGGTTCCCATTTTTCATATTTTTAAACTAATTACTGTCAGAGCTAATAATTGCAAAATTTCTGCATTCTCGCGCAGCGTTGAAATGAGACTGTCATTTTTTTCTAAATGTTTCACTACTTAAAAAATAATGAAAATGAGGCAATTTCCTATAATGATTTTTTGTATGTATCATTCAAAAATTTCAAATTTTGTTCAATCATTTTAATAGGATTTTGGCCATTTTGCACTATTTGTTATTAAAGCCTAAGGCGCAGCAAGTGACAAAAAATTTGCAGTGACCACTCCAGAAATATCTGGAGACAGCTCCTCTGAGAAGCAAAGAATTGGAGTGAGGAAAGCACAGAGAAGTAAGATATTTGCTAATTTTCTGGACACAGAAAATGAGATCGGCAACCACACTTAGCAGTGCTCCACTCTGCCCATCTCCAAGGAGGACTGCACGTATGCAGAATGAGGCTGTCAGCAAGGAGTTTGAGTAGCTTGTGAAAAACATTAATACAATCTCTGACAGGTCCCTGGGATGTCACAGAGCAGGAAGGAGATGCTTGTTCAACTTCTCACTATGGACGTGACCCTGCAATGTTGCAATCTGGGTTTTCACTGTAGGATCAGGAAGGGACAACAGTGTAACTGAGAAGACGTTCTTTCCAACATCCCATTTTAGCTTCATTTTGCTCATCTGTTCTTCCTTCATCTGCCTCCATAGGGCTACAGCAGGCTACCTTGTCAGGACATCATGAAATATTCTCTGAAATCAAGAGAGACACATCCATTAAATTTAGCTAGAACCTCCTACTGTCAGGCTTACAGTATGAAAGAATTTTTTTTAGAACATCAGAATATTGCTTAGGAAACTACAACATTAAATCACTAGAAGCACAACCATAGCATTTTTTTGCTGATTTAAATTACGAATAGAAAGTACGAGCAGTTAAGAGGAAACAAGATATGTTCTATATGAGAGCCAAGATTTTTTTTCCTGACATGTGCCAAACAAGGAGAAGAAACAGAAGAATCTGGCACCATTAAAAACAGTTTGCGGAGAAAGGAACTGAATATCTACAGCCAAGCTCCATGTGGTTTGTAAAGAGGAAACTTTTGTTTTATGGGACTCTCAGTCAGCCAAAATTCTCCCAGACGGCGTGCAAATGGATATTAGCCTAAAATCCTACACGCATCTTGTAGAAGGATCAGTAAATGCTGGGGAAAGAAAAGAAAAAGGATCACTACCAAAGTTTTAAATCAGAATTCAAAATCTGCTTCATGGCTGAAAAAGTTAGTTTACCAGACAGTTATAATGTCATATATATGGTAAGTTTGTTGGAAAGGAAACACAACAAGTTTTATTATGAAACTAGAAGTCAGGAAAATGAGTTCCAACCCTGGCTCCACTACCAAATAGCTCTATAAAACTTGTATAAAAGAGAAAAGGACTGCCAACTTAAGTGTGAGATTTTCCTTAACTTCATACAGTGTATTAACACTGCACTTATGCAGTTTCTTTCAGCTTCTGCATTCACTCGCTACTTGGCATTACTATGCACTAAGTTAAATAACTGAGTAGATACAGCACTGAGAGCAGTTATCTTACTTTACCAAAACAAGTCCTACCTACCTTATTAATCAAAATACCTGATTGAGGAAAACATTTTATGTGGGACAGTAATTCTTATAACTGAGCAAAATGCTAAAGCAACCAATATGATCCAACACCTTAGCCGAATATTGCTACAAGATGTGGTATTTGTGGCTGAAAACAGTAACTGAGAACTTGCACTTCACCATACAGGAGAAAGAACAGGCAACAGTTCTCCAATACATGTTTAGAGGTAAAACCATGGAAGAATTCTTTTTCATCAAGAGATTTTTCTCTGGCAATTAACATTGGTCTCCGTTTTACAGCTGGGGAACTGAGGCAGAGTCAGAGGACAAGAATTTGTGCTACAGAAGCATTAAAGTCCCTCCTTCCCACTGAAATGACTTTCCCTGTGGGAGTTAGAGGCCTAAATAGTTTTGTGGGTCTGGGCTCAAGTCTTTCGCCCAGTCTCATAGGTGGGGCTCAGAACGCAATACCCCCGAATGATGTAGCTTTCTAGTTATATTACCAATGATTAAAACAGATTAGATGGCAATTTTCACCATCATGTTTGAAGGAGAAGTAATTAATGTCTCCTCTAAGAGGACACCAGGATTAAGATTTGCCCCTTTGGGTCTTCTTTCATGTCATCCTTTTTATTCGAATTCTTTCAGCTAAGATTTGCCATCTACAGTCCTCTCTTCCTGCAAACATGGTAGTGAGCACAAATCCAATTTATGAAGCATACCATCCTGCACTCTATATTTGCTTGGGTTTTCCTCATTCATACTTTTAGCACTGTCAGCCTGGAGGATGAAGGTAAGGGTTAATTGTTCACTACTTTCTGTACACTACATTCATTTGCATATAGTGCTCTAGATGGCTGCTCCATGGTTCATGTTGCACCGCAATAATAAACAGAACTAAAAGCAATTCCCTTTAACTCTTTAATTTTATTTCCTCCAAAGAATAATGAACAGAAGAAAACAAAACTAAGTATTTCCAGAAGGAAAAAAATTGCAGACATTTTTCATGAACGTGCTGGAAGGAAAAAAACACTGCAAAAGTGAAAACTATCATATTTTTGTGAAACCTGAAACTAAGAGTCCATATCAGCACTAAAAATATCTTCAGTTCTCCTCCACACACACACATACCAGAATGGCATATATTAATGAGTTCTGGATGCTGATCAAAACCAGACCAGGTACAAACTAAACCAGACCCCCTCCCTATAAGGTAGGTCAAGAAGACTGGGAGGGAAGGGAAACTGTTGCTAGGTGGCAGTGTACCTTAAGCAAAGAATACTGTAAATCATAGATTATTGGAAGTTTGTTATATACTAAAAGAGGTGTCATCTGCAGTGCCATCTTCAAAGGCTTGGTAGGAACTCGAGCTGTACATGCTACACAGAATACATATCAGAGGGCTGAAAAGCAGCACTGGGGAAAAGAAAAAAGAAAAAAGAAAAAAGGAAAAAGAAAAAAGAAAAAAGAAAAAAGGAAAAAGGAAAAAGAAAAAAGAAAAAAGAAAAAAGAAAAAAGAAAAAAGAAAAAAGAAAAAAGAAAAAAGAAAAAAGAAAAAAGAAAAAAGAAAAAAGAAAAAAGAAAAAAGAAAAAAGAAAAAAGAAAAAAAAGAAAAAAGAAAAAAGAAAAAAGAAAAAAGAAAAAAGAAAAAAGAAAAAAGAAAAAAGAAAAAAGAAAAAAGAAAAAAGAAAAAAGAAAAAAGAAAAAAGAAAAAAGAAAAAAGAAGAGTCCATCTTGAGACACACTACTATGCAATGCCAACAACAAAACGGCTCCCCAGTTCTATTATTTCTGCTTAAGAACTCAAAAGCCAGTGAACTGCATCCTGCACATCTTGAGAAGATTAGGTTTTGCTTACTTCATTTTATTTGACCATTGCTAAACTCTAACTGAAAAAGAATGCAGAGAAGTAAGCTTCCACAATTGGCCCCAGCAGTGTATAGTAGACAAAAAACATAAGTGTGGTGGTTACAGGAAGGTTTTTTAAGGTTATTTAAGAAACTGAACTGTTACTTTTCTGCTTTAAACAGTTTCAGCCTTCAGTTCTAAATGTTTAAAAGCGGGGACAGCTAAGAGGGGACAATGAAATTAAGCAAAAGGAGTCATGAGAATGCATGCACTCGTTACAATTCCAGCAAAGAAGATACAGAAAAAGGCCTGTGCAGAAAACCTAGGTAAGGGAAAGAAGAGGCTAGATTTTTCTCATATCCTTCTATTTGTCCTTCCTGATGTTCCTTCCAATGGAAAACTACCTTAACATATTGCCTAAATTAGCAGAAGTGGTAAAAAAGACAGGCTGATGACATCTTGTGAACTACAATTCGCTTGGTAAGAGAGCTGTTAGCAAGCTCACAGCTTGTCACAGAGAAGGATAAGATGTTCTTGAAAGCAAAGAAGAAATCTATATTCTTTTCAACAATATCTATCTGGGTTCAAGAAAACAATCTCTTGGAAGAGTATTTTAGATGAATGTGAACATATAGATTGGAGGTATTTTGGAGGACAGAATAAAAGAAAAATGAAAGAGGCTTTGCTCCAACAGAACATTAAATCCATGATACAAGCCATAGCAAAATTGTTGCTGAGAAATTTATCAAGTAATTCTTCGTATGTTAACTTTATTCTACAATTATACTGCTTAGGGTTTTTCAGACCATTTTCTTTCTGATGCATTAGAAACTATTCAAAAATAATACATTAGAACAGATGTGCCCTGGTCTAGCCCAACAAGGCAATTCCTGTATTGCTGTAATGTAATATTCTCACAGGTTACATGAAGCCTATATTGCATCATTCATCACAAATAATGCTGTGAAGTCTGTCCCAATAACTAGAATACCAACCTTACTAACCTAAAATATTTCAGACAGAGTAATTTTAACACAAACCATCACCTGTGCAGCTCACTTAGGACATGCGTTAGCTTTTCAAGCAGACATAATCCTCTTACGGTTACTTTCAGGTTGGGTCTGTATCTTATTTATCTGAACAGAGTTTGTGATGCATACCCCAGGCTTGCAGGATTAAATCTGAACGGATAAAAAAAGGATGCAACAATTTTTCTTCCATCTCTCCCCACTATCCCCTTAGCCAGACCTGGCGTTTTTAATTTGTGGTCAGTCTGAGCCTTTCCACTTTCCTGGTAATTTGCAGCCTCTGCCCAGTAAGGAAGGAGTCACAGAGCTTCCCGTCAATGTTCCCAAACTATTGGTTACAATTTGTGATAATTTACAGTTAGGGACAGGCAATAAACGCTGGCAACCCCATATAAACATCAATTTGAACAATAAAAAGTGGAATCCTGCCACACCTAGAAATGTCACTGGAAGCCAATGCCTGCTGGCCTCTCCCAAGCGCTGCCCTGCCTTCAGGGGCATCACTGCAGTAAGACAGGCAGAGGCTGCCTTCACCTGCTGTTCCACCTCCCACTCTGCGAGACTGGGCACAGTTTGTGGAAAAACAGTTTGAAAACAAAAAAAAATCATAAAGTTGGAGCTGACTTAGTCATTTTATGAAGACAAAAAAGAATAATCTGTATGCTAGGAAGTCATCAAGTTCTGCCACAGCAGAAATACTTCTACATGGGGAAACAGAGAAAGGAAGCTCTGGAGAAAATACCTTCTCCAGCAAACATCCTAGATAAGCTTTTCTCCATTAACCAGTAAGAGGGAGATCTTTTTTGTAGCATACAGAAGGCACTGAGCCTCATTTGACATTGAAGTTTAATTCAAAATAAAATTTTCTGCGATTAAGGAAACTTTTGTTCTTGTTCTGTTTCTTCACCATCTGTGATATGAAACCTGGCAAAGACTCCAATTAGTTTCCTTTATGCTATTACTGCTACCAGCACTCAAATGATAAACATTTATACAAAAGGAAATTCCTGTCTCCAAACTGTATATTTAAATGCTTTAATAGGAAAACCTATACTGAACTCACCCTGAAGTCTGGTAAAAACTAATTTACACCAACTGCATTATAGAAAAAAGTAACAATAAGTCAATACTACACCTTTTCTGACCAGAATTTTTTAAACAGTAAGGAGCATTGAGCCTGAAAGCAAATGAAGAAGAAGTTAAGTAGCTAAGACCAAAAAAGGTGAAATCCTGCAATATCCTGCTCAAGAAACACTAGGGACTGATTTGGGAAATTTTCATCATGGGGACATACAAACTCCTGTTAGGTTCTTGGAAGTGTAATTATAAGAGCCATGTAAGTGGTTCAACTTCTCCTCAGTAGTGTAAGACAGAAACACTGTCTGGCAAAACAAACTTTTAAAACTCTTAAGTTAACACTTAGCTGTGTACTTTTACTTACTTCACATCTTCAGTTTATATATACCTATACACACATTTGATTATGGTAGCTATCCTTGCTAGAGACCAAGTATAGATGTGGTTAAAAATGTTAAATGTTATTATACTGGTAAAGTTTACGTTGGTGCCTAAAATATGATGAACAATAGCATTATACAGAGTTTGCCCGCTGCTACAAGCATACCGACATTAGGGCAACATATTTATTTTTTATACAGATACCTGCATAGGTAAGTAGCAGTATTTCTTCTTGTGTAGACAAGCTCTGCAAAAATAGAATGGTTCAGGTTCTGTCCAAACACATACCACCCATGATCAGGAGTACACCTATGACTTTGGGATGTATTCATGCTGTTATTTACCAACAGTCTCCTTTCCTGATGTCAGTAGGTTCCCAAATGTTTTTGTGGACACCTGAGAAGGAGGAAGGTAGCCCAGCCTACAGTTGGCTTTCTCAGATCCAGACGGAAGGAGAAGAAAGAAGAAATCTGACATGTGGAGGACACATGACAAGGAAAGACCACAACCTTGCGCCAAAACTGAGGAGCATAATCGTAGCTATGTCCTCATTTCTTAATCCACTGCACCCTTAGCACGGTCCTTCTTAATGCAGACCAGAAATAGCTGCTTAACAATATCCTTTCTGCCAAGCATTTCTTAGGACCATGCACAATTTCTCTTCTTCCTTTATGTGAAAAAAAAACATTTAATTTTACACATTTTACTAGAGCAGGATAGTACTTCTACACCAGCAACCTATGCTGCTGACTGTACTACAGAGAAGTTGATGGGTTTTACCATTTTTTATTTCTAGGTCCTTGCGTACTGGTGTTTTCTATACCTGTTTAAATCCTGTGGCATTTACCTAACAAGTAGTTTATTAACCAAACCAAACCAAACAAACAGCAGTTTGTTTTCTAGGGCAAGATAGCAAGCTTTCTTGCCAAGGCCTCCTGTATAATATCATTCTGTTGTGGCACAAATGCCCTAAAAATTTTGCTCTAAAGAGTTGACTTCAAAACCTCTACAGCCATGTAGGTTATGAAAATAACTCTCAAAATGGGTTCTGCATTCCTTTTTGCCTGCCACTCGCATCTGGCTGAAAGCTTCATAGATAAGAGCTTTGCCTGTTTGCATTATCAAAAATACAGCCTATTACAACTTACTAGAATTTCTACTAGTAACAGGCACAATTTTATAATACAAATGAGCCAATCTAACAGCTCCCTAACCCTAAAATGACACCCAATCCCATTTGCTTCTGGATCATGTCCTCACTGTTCCTCCTTTGCCTCCTGTGCTAACCTCATTCAGGGAGCCAAAGTGGCAGAAAACTAAGCCTATCCAAAAAAGAGTTTTCTGCTGGAGAACAAACTCACAAGGGGTCAGATAAGCAACAGGGAGGAGATGGGACCAAGCAGTTACAGGAGAGGAGGAGGAGTGACCAGTCCAGCATCAGCTAGCTATTCGGACAGCTTAGCTGAAGCATGAAACTGCATTGTATGCAAGTCAAGCAGTTCAACAGGATGACCCCACTCGAATATTCAGTCAACAGATGTCTTTTCCACAAACTTAAGGGATGGACTGGACTTTCTACCCTAAACCCTACTGCCAATGGTTTCAAAACACATCTTGGAAAGAATCCATTGCTGTTGCAGTCAGTGACCAAACGCCCTCAGAGCTCAAAACAAGAAATTTTACTGTTTTTTTTGTTATTTGTTTCATTAACATTATTATACACAGTCCCAAAGTTATGTTCATTGGTCTAACAACTGCCAAATTGACTTTTTGACCCTTTTTAAGAGAACGGTACCACAATTTCTTTTTTTGCACTTACCTATTCCTATGCCTTCCAAAAATAACTATTAATGATTAGAAAACGTAACTGTTTGCTATTTATAAGTATTAAGCTTACTAATTGCTATGCGTTTCATTAGGTGATTAAAAAAAAAAAGAAAAACTAAGCAAACAATGCTGACAACACTGATCCCTCCCCTTCTCCACTAATCTTTTACATGTTTATTCATCAGCTACTTAAGAGACTCAGGTATTAGCAACATGAGTAGAAAATACCTGGGAAAAGGTTAGCACAAAGAGGAAAAAGGTATTGTTCAGAAAGAGCAACAGGAGTATTTCTAGACACTGTTAGTTTTACCCCCCAAAACTGTTTTTTCAGTCTGCTCAGTGTCTCAAAACATGTGCGCACAGCTTCTGTGAAGTCGTGAGGCCTATAGCTGGAAGGAACTACAAGCAACACCGTTGAAACTAATAAAAAAAAGTCACTGAAATGTCAAAGACTCAAGTTCTAGTTTGTTTGCTTGTACTCATTATCACCCACAAAAAAACCCTGGAGGTGGGGGGGCTAATTTTGTAACGCAGCCGCAGAAGCACCCACCTCGCTGCAGGAGGTGAGGGCAGCGCGCTTCGGACGCCCGGGGGACGGCTATCAAGTTCTGCGCTCCCTCTCTTGCTACATAGGGCGCACGAGGAGAATCCAGGTGATCAGCAAGCACGCGGTCATTTACATTTACATGGGAACATGCCAGAGGCCGGGCTCCGTGCTGCATATATCCCCGCGCCCTCCTTATTTTGGAACACGGGCTTTCAGGCGCTGGCGAACCGAGGGACCAGCCTCCTCGGGCTTTCCAGCCGCGCCGAACATGCCTGCGCTACCCCACGGGCGGCGCGGCGCCTCCGCCGCCGCACGGGCCGCCCGCAGCGCCGGCCCCAGCGCGGCGCCGCCGCCACCGGCAGCGCTGGGCGCTGATAGGGCTTCGCGGGAGCGGGGGGCGGGCGGAGGGAAGCGCAGCCCAATGCGCGGCCCCGCGCGGCTGCTCCCCAGGCAGCGCCCGCCCCGCCTCGCCGGGCCGCTCCCCCGCGGCGCCCGTGCGGGGATGCGGATGCGACCCCGGCCCCGCCCGCCCGCGCCCCGCTGCCGCTTCGCTGCCCGCCCCGGTACCTTTTCCTCCTGCAGAGCACGCACACGGCCCAGAGGAGCAGGGCGGCGGCGGCGGCCCCGCCGTAGGCGCCGAGCTGCAGCGTGTCGGGGCCCATGCCGGCAGCGCCCGCCTCGCCTCGCCCCCGTCCGCCGCCTCGCCGCCGCTGGGTGCCTCGCCGCAGCCGCGCAGGAAAGTTTTGCCCGTCCTCCCGCTCCGTGCGGCAGAGGCGCCTGGCCGGCCCTCCCCGCCCACCCCGAGCCCAGGGGGCTGGGTTTGGCTGCTCCGCGTTGAACTTGGCGAGCGGGCACGGTGGGACCCGGCCGGCTCCTCCCCGGGGGAGCGCCCCGCGCAGGGGAGGGTCGCGGCCCACCGCCCGCCCGCCCGCCGCGCTGCCGAGGCCTCCCGAGGGCGACGGGGAAGCCCCGGCTTTTGTCATGAGGAGAAAGGCGCGGATCCAGTGAAAAGTCCCCCAAAAGGAGACCGGGGGCAGGGATTTGTCATGCCCCGGGGCAGCGGGAAGTGGCCCGGCTGTGCCGCAGCGCCCTGCGGCGGGGGGGCGCCGGCCCCCGCGGCCTTTGGCGGCCCCGGGGCAGCCGTCGGTACCGCGGCCGGAGGGTGCCGGGCCTCGGTTCGCTCCCCCCCCCCCCAAAAAAAAGGGGTCTCAGTTGCCACAGAGACCGAGCTTCGGGTGCCAAAATGCAGGGTGTTTCTGGCAGGTTCTCCACGTGCGCTAGTGTGCAGAAGTTACCCTTGCATTTACAGTGCTAGAGGGTTTCTGCAGGTGATGGCTCTGGCAGCCTTCTGACCGACACTTCTGTGGTACAAAGACTTGGTTTGTGTTCCCTCCTTAAAAAAACAAGACAAACCCCATAAAACTTCACCTGAGGATAGGATAAACATGGTATGAAGAGCGAAGGGAGGCTTTGCAGTCCTACCGCACCAGAAGCAGCCAGGGCCAATCCCAACGGTTGTGCTCATACCCCGATCCCACCCTGCCAATGCCTCCGGTGCTGTGTATAGAGGGAGAGGAGAGGAGGAGATGGGAAGGAGCACAGAAAGGTGAGAGGACCAAGAAGCACAGCTTTAGGAGGTGGGATGTGGTGAAGCAGAGCAGAAGTCCACCGTTAGGTAGTACAGAGCAGGGCACAAGACAAATGAAACATCAGGGTAGTAGCAGTGCCTTGCAGCTTTGGCGTTGTTTGATTCAAGGTACAGTCAGGATAATTTTCATTCATTGCTAATTCACACCAAAAAAAAAAGTAAGATTCTTCAATTTCTAGAAACCTGGTTTGTTTGAATGGTGACATAAGTTAGTGTACCTTAGTCAGTTGTATACAGGTATTACAAATTCTCATGAGTGTCGCAATATCTGGAGGTTTATTTATTCTCTATATCTTGGAAACAAGGGGTAAGGTATGAAGCTCAGTTTTCTGAATTATCCTGTTGTAAGTCTTCTTTGAATTGAAGAGACTCAAATGTTTCTTAGCACATTAAAAAGGCGAGCTTAAAAAGCCATCCTGATTTTGCAGATCTCGTCATTTTTTGAGGCCTGGCTCATACTGAGGGTTTGAAGCTGGTGAAGCTGTGTGTCTTATTCCTCAAACATTCCTATTCATTTCAGTGAAATACTCAGAAATGCCACTGTATTAATCAGAGAAAATCAGTGTCAGAATCTGGACACTACTGCTTAAAAGTATGAACTGTCCCTATTGAGATCAAAGAACAGACACCCTTATTGTGTAATAAAATGCTCTAAGGGAAACTGTAAGAGAAACTAACATTTTACTAGTAGCTCCCTCAGGCTTCTTGCTGGAAACTGTATTTGAAATCCCCAGCTTGGGAATCCCGAGGGGGTTCTTAACTAATCCAGTTAATTCTTGTGAAAGTAGTCATTTAGAACTGAAAGGCATTCATTGTAAGACATTGCACAGTCAGGTTATGCAGTGTTAAATATTATTCATTTTACTATTGGCCTCTGCTGTGAAAATCTAGTGCTTCACTCTGTTATTGTCAGAATTAACTATTTATATACAATTAAAAAGCTATGGCAGCTAGAATAATTCCTTGTCTAGATTTGAAATGTCAAAACATGGAGAGGATCACTGTAGTTATGGTAGAGAGCATGAAGAGGGTTACAACATTTTTTAATTAGCGTTGTTTGTATTTGCAGAAAGTTACTGTCTCAGATCAATTACAGATTAAAAAAAAAAAAACACCCCCCCCCCCCAAACAAGGTTGTGTTATTTTAAAATACTGGGGATACAACCTGAAAGGTCCTAAACAGCCAAGGAGTGCTATGTACTCTTCTGTACTAACCCTTTAAAAAGCATTAAAGGATAGATAAATCTCAACTAGTTAAGGAATCTCAAACTGTTAGAAACCCAGACCTATTAAAGTTTGGTGACCTATATGAGCTATCTCGTTGCATTTCCAGCTGGATGGTAGATGCACATAAAGTACACAACTAAAATTATAATGTGTCTGTACACATTGGCATCTCAACTAGCTGGGTAGAGAGGGTTAGGTTGAACTGACAGGAAGACTGAAAAATACCTGACCTCTTATTTTAGTCCATCCCCATCTCAGCCATCAGACAAAACAACAGGAATTTTCACCTCTAAAATAGCAGTAGTAGCAGAGAAGAAGGCATGTATTTCATTTAAAAGAGGTTCTGCCCAGTCTTACAGAGATATGGTCTCATACTGAAAAATTACTCTTAAGATTTGGAGGGATTTTTAGGTTCAAGCTATCATAAGATCTTTTTGCAGCTCTTACTGCAGCATGGTCATAAATGAGAGGATGCAAATGCTGTTATATTTGGAAAAGAATAATGTTATTATCCAGCTGAATACAACTGCGTCCCCTTGTTATCCTTACTCATGGAGCGTAATTACTGGACGTTGTTCTGTGACAGTATTGGCTTCTTGGCAAACAGCAAAATGCCTTCAAGTCCAGTTCCTGTGCTTAAAAAGATGCTAGGAATAGCTGCAGTGTAGAGAGAGGTGAAGACATATACTGGGAGCAGGGGGGGAGGAATGGGAAATTCATAAAGTAAGCTTTGGGATCTTTTAAGTTGAAAGACCCCTAAGATTTCAAGTAGGTTCTTAATATCGTGGTAGTAAGCCTAGACAGATAGATAGATGTTCAGTTACATTTCTCCTGTTTAAATTGTGAATATTCTGTACATATGCTACAGTTCAAAATGCATACTGTGTGTATGTTTCATACTGCCAATGTTGTAAGATGATATAGATCATATTTTTTTGTCTTATGAAAATGCACAAGACTCAAAATAAACTTAGAACAGTATATGCTGCAATCTGTACTGTATGTTACACATCACAGTGTGATTTTGCTATATGCAGCACATGGACAAATGCCTGTTCTACTGGGTAGCTTTCCTGTGCGCAAGGATTTAAACTACCAGGCTTAGACAAGAACATATTCTACATCACTGAAGCACCTGTGAGATATGTGTTATAAGGAATGGCAAGAGCAAGGCTAAGTAACACTTAGCCCAGTGCTACTTGTTATAAGACTATTTTCAACTGCTTATAGCTTTGCTCTGCTGTAACCATTGCAATTGAAATACAGCATGTCCATTCTTGTCTTCAGTTTAAATGTGTATGGAGTATTTCAACCAAAACAGTCTAGGTATTTCTGTGAACAAGACTAAGGAAAAATACCCATGTTAGTGAATAGGTTATTTTTTATCTGAGAAATTGCAGTAACATCAGACTTTGAAACAGGGTCAATAGATTAACCTCTGTGTCAAAGTTAATCTGCCCAAATTTAGTTAGATTATAAGCCTCACAAGAAGAGAGGTTTTGTGTATTCTTTAGTGACCTGCTGGACCTTTGGAGCTTAATTCCCTGAAGATGCCACTGAAACTGGGTCTGCTTCCAACTCTCAACTCAGTAGCTGTTTTCTCTGAAAGTGAAGCTCTGAGCTAATAGAGATCAGGCTGAATTCAGGGCAACTGAAGTAAAAGCCTTTTTGTTTGCTACTCCCCGTGTCCTTTCCTGCTGGAATACAGGCAAAGGGAAGTGCAGTGATTTAAGTGTAAGAGTAAAGGGCTACAGACCTGTCAAATCTCACACACTAAATTTGATACTAATACATTTGATTTTGCTTCAAGTTCTCTCCTTCATAAACTGATCAATCTGCATCTAATGCTTTTGTAACCTCGCACCACAGCCCCTCTCCCATGTCCTCCTGTGTCAGTCACAGCTGATTGGCCTGATCTGAGAGCAAGACCCTGCACTGAGAGAGGCCCTAGCCTAATCCCACATATGTCATAGTCCCACTTAAAACTGCCATATGGACTGACATGCCAGACACATGCCTGTTACATGCACCAAAACATATCTCTTACCATGTCAGGAAAAAAAAGTTGAGAGGTCTACAAGGATTGGAGTGGAGGGGAAGGGGAAAAGGACAGTTGAGAAAGGGAACTGAATGGGCAAAGAGATCATGATTGGAAGCCAGGGAGCAAAACAGAAAAGAGGGTTAGGAACAGATGAGTGGAAACTGGGGGTGGATAAAATCTGAGAACAAAAGAAAAAGACGAGGAGGAGAATAAGAATAGGAAAGATTTTGAGGAGGAGTGTGAGAGAAATGACACTGCCTCAGTGTAGCAATTAAGATGTGGAATGGTGATACAACTCAAAGGTCAAATCCAAGAAGAGAGGTGGAACTAGAAATGAGTGGGAATGACAGTATGGGAGAGGATAAGCAAAGAGGACTGAGGTCAAAAAGACAGTCATACAATCCTATCACTTCCCATTTTTTAGATCTAACAATCGTGGTCACAGTGAGAACTGGTTGCTTCCTAATCTATCAGAAGACTCACTCACCAAAAGAGAAAGAGGAATAGCATGTCACCAAATCAGCCACTGATTCAATTCATCCTGAAGTCATACATTGTGTGAAAGGAAATGAGGTGGCAAACTAAGACCTGGACTATGGGAAAATAAGACCTCCTACTCTGTGAGGTGGCAGGGACCCATGCTACAGAGTGCATGATTTCAACCCTGCTGATGCTCAGAAGGATGTTAATATTATGCCACGTGGAGGACTTTTTATTTTTTCACTCTGGCTCTTTAGTGGGAAAATTGTAATGTAAATACATACCCATAGGGAGATAAATTAGGAATGAGTTTTGCAGGTTAATCTAGATTATGCAGAGAAGGAGGCTGCAGAGTTCCTGCTTCTCTCTCTCTCTTTTTTTTTTTTCCCCCAATAGTTTGAAGCTTAGTGAGGCAAGGAAGGGACTGCAAGAAGAGAAGATGATTTCTTGAATAAGATAACTGAAGACTATCCTTGAGAATTATATTCCATTCCCTTTCTCTGCCTTAGACTTCCCATATTTTGCTAGTAAATCGTACACCATCATACTGTTCACAGCTAATTATTTGGTGATCCTTCATTTTCTACAGGCTTGAGTTGAGAGCTTGGGTCCGAGTTGCCAAACTGTTAAGCCAAACAAAAAAAGAGATACATATCTATGGACACACACACATATATATGTATATATGTGTGTGTGTATGTGTATATATATGTATATATAAAAAGATGTTTTTAGGACTTATCTTTCAAACATGTAAAGCACTCTAGGCTTGTAAAAACTGAGTATATAGCTTCCCTATGATAAGTATTCATGAAAATATTAATGCTGGTGTACCCTAAGCAAGGTTTATATTTGCAATACAGTGGGATACTCAGCTACATGCCCTGAGTAACATCACAAAATCTTGAAGAATGCCTTATCACCTTTATACACCCTTAATGTGTACAGGATTTGGCAGAGTTCTGTGGAAAAATACATGTAACTACAGCCTCATGTATCCTCATTAGAGACTTAGAGTTCTGGAATGCCTTAACTTTCTTATAGCTGACTTTGTAACCTCCAAACTTTCTTTGCTATAATTCAGTTTTATTTGCTTTGGGAATAGTGCAGCCTTTGCTAGCAACAAATATTTTGGGCAACTAAAGAATCTGTTTGTACTACTATAAAAACAAATACCATGCATTAACTCATTAACTGGCAGGTGTACATATATAAACAACATCTGGACAGTTTCATTTCTCTGGAGCAGTGAACATAGCTATACCACAAATTAGAACACAGGTGAGGAAGAAAAGAGGGAAGAGAAGAGAAGGGAAGATGAGGAAAGAGAAGGGAAAAAATCAGCTCTCACAATCCTCAAAGTCTTGTCTGTTATAAGGATGCATAAATATGAATCAACAATACAGAGAGTGAAATGCCTTGTTTTGGAAACAGAAAGTTCAAGAGAAAGATCTTAAGAGTGCATATAGTGTACAGTCACAAATAAAAGATAATGATTACATGATTGGCTGGAGTGTATTCCTAAAATAATTAGTCTGTTATGTCAGGAGTGTTAACCATTACAAGACAGGACAAATACACATGGCAGATACATAGAAGAAAAAGAAAAGAAAAAAACATTTAAAAAGGTGAACAGATCTTGTAAAATGAAGTAAGAACAGTAATATACTCAGCAACATGAGAGCTGTCTCAGCAAGAGCTGACAGGGTGGAGCAGTGGTGATCAAATTTAAATGCAAAAGAGAATTTTTAAAAGGGCAACAGTGAGAGTTACTGCAAATATGAAAGTTAATTAGCAATAAAACACAAGGTGACTATCAACTAAAAATCCATGTCAAAAAGTGGAGCTGGGCACAAGTTCTAAAGGTGTGTATGTGTATTCAAATTCACACAGGAAAGAAATACAATTAACAAATGAGGTTTCCAGGAAAAAAGGCTAGTATAGACCTGCAAATGCAACTCTGATAGTGTGACTCAGCCAGTCACAGGATTTCTAAATCCCAAGATCTTAGCCTGTCCCTGGCAGTGGTTCCAGAGGCGCTCACTATACTCTAGCACAATCAGTTCTTCCTTATTAGCCACTTCTGAACCAGTTCTCACAATTTATCAATACATTAGTGCTATGGATTTTATAAAACATGCCTTTAAATGTGGTAAATGTGTTCTTCAGAATTTGTTAACTTGCTGCATTGTTTGTTCATCTGCTCCTATTTCTTGTTAGTGGTCTTGCTGATCTCTGTAATTTCACGATTAAGATATTATTTAAAGGATTTGTTTTTATATTTTATTGTTCTTATTCTTTGAATTAAGCTTAACTGTGAAAAAATGTAAAAAGCAAACATCATAGTACAGTAAATTATAACAGGGTGATGTGGAGTGCAAAAATTGGCTTAGCAGCCAGTTGTTCAGAGTTAATATGCAATGTGTTAAGTCAAAGGTACTCAAGACTGCTCAGCACTTTATATGATTGACTCTTTAAAAAGACAATTCATATGTACCCCAAATGATTTGTATGCTTCTTCTTTCTTTTCCATTAGCTTCTGGGTATATTACCTTTACTATTTCTCCTCCCTGAAAATCTCTTGGTTTGAAGCCTATACACAAGTATTTTGAATATAAAAAGATAGGGTTTTGGCAGCATTGCACCAGTAGATTAAAATCTGAAGCTATTCTGTTCCACCTATCTGTGAACCACTCCGACTGATGCGCCCACTCTTGAGGTAGAGGCAATTGATTTGCCTATGAATCAGCTTCTGATCCATTAGTTTTCAATTCCCTCTATTAATGTAAACCAAAATCTGAATTAGTCTCTTGTCATTTAAGGAAGTGACAACTGTAGCCACAGTCAGCTGATTCATGAATGCATGTGTATCCTTGCCCAGTGGCATCATGCTAAGGCTGGGACAGACGCTAATGGCCCATCATGCTGTTACAGTTTGCTAAAATCGGGCCTTATTGTGTCCCATAGATCTTTTGATTAAAGGAAGTGGGGGGAAGGGTGGGGAAGGGAGGTTTAGAGACAATATTTTCAGCTGCATCCTAAGTAGATACTTTTATTCCATAAAGTCTTTCATCTGTGGGCAGATACAAGACTAAGCTTGGACAAGTTTAAAATTAGATCTCAGAAGTTAAATTAACTTAGTTTCTCCCTAAAATAAGGAGTGGAGAAAGCACAGAACCTTTAAAAAGGAAGCTGAGAAGAATGTGTGCAGCCAGCACATGCCCACTGTTACCTTCTAGGTTTGTCACAAGCTGAGTTGGAACTGAGGCCCCGTATACTTTATTATGGCATTAGAAGGCACTGGAGCTCCCGTCTGCTCAGACACTCAGGTTTCCCTCCAAAAGAGGGCAATGTATGAGAAGGGCGGTGATGCTTGCCTGGCTCTCGTCTCAATAGACAAAACTGATGCAGCTAAGAGGACGTAGCAACCACAGAGCTCTTTCAGGCCCATAGCTCAGGCCTTCCAGGCCAGGAAAGCCCTAAGACTGGGCTTTCAAAATAGTAGGGAACGTGTTATAGTTCATGAACAGATACAGTGAGTTGTCTCTGAGAGGTAAAATAATCAGATTTTGTTCCTTAGTGCATAAACATTTGTATTAGTAAGTGAGATGGTAAAAACAGCACAGCATTTTGTTCATCTACCTGCTGACTACACAAGGCTAGTAAAAAAAGAAAAAGGCGCACTAGCATGTAATACAGTCTGTGGGTCATGACAATAGGTAGCTGATGAAGGAAAGGCAGTAATAGGTGGAGACATTAATACCCTCTTGGCTATCTAGAGCCATTCAGAAACATCTCTACAGTTGTGCATTTGTGTATATGCTCATGGTACTATAACTGAAAGTAAGCAGTAGAGTTAGAGCTGATTATGGAGCTGGCATGATGGAAGGAACACTTTTTAAGTACTTTAAAAAGGAAATAATGGTTTACTTTGACAAACATTCATCATCTTGTGATTTTTTTCCTTTCAGACGGAGAAATTGGTGGTGGATGGAATCAGACATTTTCCTGATGCAAACCAGTATATCTACAGAGAACAAAGTCCTGCTTTCCAGCTCAGACACAATGAGGTGTTTCCTTCACTCACATTTCCAAGCCTTCTTCCAGCCATTACTCTCTTCTGCCGTCAGGTGTGTCTCTTCCTGCTTTCGCTCTCTGCTTGATGTTTCTGACTGTTTCTCTTGAGCAGGTCACTGACAGCTTCTCCTTACAGAAAGACACAAATATTTCCATCTAACTGAACCCAGTTCAGTTTCAGATTCTGGGTGACCTGTGTTTTGGGCTGTGGCTTCATTCCCCTTATTCCAGATAGAAGCATAACTGCTGCTACATCTATAAGAGAAACTATGAAGGTAAGTAACAAGTTGCATCTACTTCAAGGATATTTCCTCCCAACATCCCTTATGTTCTTATATTATATTCACAAATACTAAATGGTGGTCTATGCATTTAAAAGCCAGCTGTAAATTTCAAGCTTGTATATATTCAGGAAATCCATGATCATATTTCCTCACCTTATTTTTGAAAAGGTCCCATTCACTTAAAATAGTCTTTCCTATTGCTTTTTGTGATACCTTACAGAATTCTCTGTCTCAGACATAATTTTACAGTACATAGCGTAGGCTGATTGAAAACATGACTATAGCATGATCATTGTCTGTTGAATTCTGTATTCATTTCTGTTACCCCTAACTAAACTTATATGATACAATATCAGAGTTATCCCATAAAAGTGTGTGCATTTTTTCTAGGTAAATTACAATCAACATTTTAAAAAGTAAAAAAAAATACCAGATCAGTTTCTTGGTACAATTTGTGCATTTTTTACTTTCAATCTTCTGTCAGAATTAAAGTTTACTTCTATTTATATTTAGATTTCTAACTTTCATGACCCAAATGCTTGGGTTTTAAGGGAGAATAAAAATTAATTTGCTTAAAGAATCTGTTTATACTGGGTTGTTTTGTTTCTTGCTATCAATCATTTAATTCTATAAAATTTCAGGTTATATTTATCATTATATACATTTTAGAAAAAAATTGGTCTTCATCCAGTATATTGCTTAAGCGCTTGCCTAGCTTTAAAAGCCTGAATAGTCTCATTGAACTCAATCTACTTAAGAAGTTCAATGACATAGTGAGGAGCATCTGCTGGAAATTTTGCACTTATAACAGATACTATTTCAGTTCTGAAAGCAACACCAAGGATTTGATCCCATAAGCCTTTCACATTTAAAACTCCTATCAAAGTCAGAGGGAATCTTCATGAGGCAGAAAAGTGTAATAAGGTAATTATTCATCTGCTGGAAGATGGCATATTATTCTATCACCTGTTAAAATAAAATGGATACCTTTACAAGTTTCTATCTCAACAACTTTGAAAGTAGTAAAATATGTGCAAGAATTGTTAATTTTTTTTTTCTTTTCTGAATCTTAAAAGTTTGTCCTAAAACTTTACAGAAAGTCAAACATTAAGGAAATATTTTATATTTTATCCTTTACATTGATATCCATCTTCCACAGAGTGTTTTTATAAGCCAAAGCTCAGACAGCAATAGTGGTATTAAACGACTAAATAAAATTTACATGATTCAATTCACTTTTATTTTAAAATAATTTTAACTGATAGTAAAACAAAGAGCATTTTGCTTTGTGATTTATTGGCAATGCAATATATTGAGTTCCAAATGAGCTGTTTGTTTTCTGGCATGATCTGGAGCAAGAAGACTCAGAAGGTATACCCAGAAAATGTGAATAACTCTGGTATATTCAATTCATGCACTGTTTAACAATCACAGCATTCGTGCTGTTGCAAATGCAATGTGAAAATAAGGAGTTGTATTCAAAATGTCTGCAAAAGTGACTTTTCCCTTTCCTGATTATTATTCCTACTCTAAATGACAGCAAATGGAGTAAGGCAACAATCATGTCATTCATGAACTGATATGAATGAGTGTCTCTCTTGTCTTCAAAACAGCTATGCCAGATTACATCAACTGAGGATATTATCCAGAACTCTGAAAAACAGGTATCATCATGTGGGCTAATACTAGTGACCTACTCTTTTTTCCTAGTCAGTAGTTGGCTTCAGAGGCAATAGTGTAAGGTACAAGGTCTTTGCAGAAGTTGATTAGAAAACAATCTGTGTAAAGGGTAAGTCTCCTTCTAATTCCTAGGAGAGTTTTACTTCTTCTTGGAAAAATTAGAATTTATACTCCTTCCCAAACACTTGATTTTACTGTATTAGTTAGTATTGTAACTATGGACATACTTGTTAACTATATTATTACCCCAGTTACTCTCCCGCCCACACCCATACACACCAAACATACCCATTTATATATGTTCCTCATATGTAATATCTGATGATTATTTTTATAAATGTCTGATCCTGCTAAACCCTTGGCCCTCAGCCTTCATCCTGAAAGGATTTATGCTCATGTTTGGTTTTGAGCATATGAATTCAAATGTACCCATATTTTGGGCCAAACATTTTGGCACAGAGCTGCTCCAGCCTGGGTGCTAGAGGCCTAAATGGCACCTTAAGTCTTTGCCTGTGCCTAATCCATTTGACGTGCTCTAAGCACACTTACCATGATCAGTCCAGCACAAAATTCAGTGACCATGAGTACTTTTATTCAAGCATGAAGTGGCAATTGCCTGTATTTCTACTCTCAAGGTTGAGCACTCACCCAGAAAGGGGGAAACTACACTGTAGGTCCTCTTTTCCTAAAAAGCCATCCCACTTTCCAGACGAGTTCTCTAGCCATCAGGCTGTAGGAAATCTGCATGGATTCATTCTTCATGTGGAAGTTCGACTACAAAGAAGGCAAGAATTGTAAGGGCATAGAAGAAGGCATATGCGCCTGTTCCTTAGTGGTTATGGCACTCAGCTACGAGGAACGATGATCCAGGTCCCTGCCCTGAGAATTATGATGGTGTTTAACGTAGAACGTTTACATATGATTGCTGGACAGAAGGCCTTGGGTTAGATGCCTGTCCACTGTGTCTCTGGATATCAGTGCTGCCCACTAGCTGTTCAACGAAGATACCTCAAATGAAGGTACATGTCTGAGCTAAGTTTAGGCTCCTATGGCAAAATTCATGCAGTATGTAAGGCCAAAGGGCTTTTTAGGGATTGAAGCGTAGGCTTTCTTTATCATGTTCTGACATTTGGATGTCTTAGTTCTCTTAAAAAAACTCAGTAGCATCTCTGGCTACTGCATCTTGCCCTTGGTTTTTAATTTTATTATAGATAACTCATTTTTTTAGGGAACTCAAATGTTACGGTAATCACAGAATCACAGAATCACAGAATGGTTGAGGTTGGAAGGGACCTCTTGAGAACATCTAGTCCAACCCCCCCGCTCAAGCAGGGTCACCTAGAGCATGTTGCCCAGGACTATGTCCAGATTGCTTTTGAGTATCTCCAAGGACGGAGACTCCACAACCTCTTTGCACAACCTGTTCCAGTGCTCTGTTACCTTCACAGTAAAGACGTTTTTCCTCATGTTCAGACAGAACTTCCTCTGTTTCAGTTTGTGACCGTTGCCTCTTGTGCTGTCGCTGGGCACCACTGAAAAGAGTCTGGTCCCATCTTCTTTACACCCTTCTTTCAGATATTTATACACATGGATAAGATTCCCCCCCCCCCCCATTCTTGTCTTCTCCAAGCTAAACCATCCCAGCTCTCTCAGCCTTTCCTCATATGAGAGATGCTTCAGTCCCTTAATCATCTTTGTAGCCCTTCGTTGGACTCGCTTCAGTAGCTCCATATCTGTCTTGTACTGGGGAGCCCAAAACTGGACACACTACTCCAGATGTGGCCTCACCAGGGCTGAGTAGGGGGAGGATCACTTCCCTCGACCTGCTGGCAACACTCTTCCTGATGCACCCCAGGATACCATTGGCCTTCTTGGCCACAAGGGCACATTGCTGCCTCATGCTTAACTTGGTGTCCACCAGCACTCCCAGGTCCTTCTCCGCAGAGCTGCTTTCCAGCAGATGAACCCCCAACCTGTACTGGTGCATGGGGTTATTCCTCCCCAGGTGCAGGACCCTGCACTTGCCTTTGTTGAACTTCATGAGGTTCCTCTCCGCCCACCTCTCCAGCCTGTCCAGGTCTCTCTGAATGGCAGCACAGCCCTCTGGCGTATCAGCCACTCCTCCCAGTTTTGTATCGTCAGCAAACTTGCTGAGGGTGCACTCTGTCCCTTCATCTAGCTCATTGATGAAGTTGAACAAGACTGGACCCAGTACTGACCCCTGGGGGACACTGCTAGCTACAGGCCTCCAACTAGACGCTGCGCCACTGATCACAACCCTCTGAGCTCTGCCATTCAGCCAGTTCTCAATCCACCTCACTGTCCACTCATCTAACCCACACTTCCTGAGCTTGTCTATGAGGATGTTATGGGAGACAGTGTTAAAAGCCTTGCTGAAGATATAATAATATATCTTTGTCATATGCTTTTTAGTAAAACTTAAGAACTTACTATATAAAATCTCACAGCTAATAAGCCTTGTTTAGAACTAACATGAAAAGATTACGTGATGATATTCTTTCAGAGTGATAAAGTAGACTCTAAGGAATGTGTCCTTTTATAGAATGAAATTAACCTCCCAAGATTTTCATCATATTCTGAATAAAAAGTTCACCATTTTTCTCAAACTCAAAGGTACAACTGATGGGGTTTTAAAATATTTTTGCATTGATTTTTATCTGGATAGCTTTATAGTGTCTTTGCCCTTAAGTTCAATAATAGCAGGTAACAGTGCTCAGCAGTTGTCAAGAAAGAATCCCAACATGTTGCCTATAGTATGTGATAATATGATGATCATCAGTTAAAAAAAAAAAAAGAGAGAGATTCGTTTATATATGCTCTCCTGCTAACTTTTTTATCCCTTCAGCCAGCAACCATTCCAGACTTCACCCCTAGTCAAGATCAACAACTTTTGCCTATCTTTTTTTTTTGACTGCGATGCCACTCACCTACTTAACATGTTTACTGACACCACAACTGGAAGGACACACATTTTGCTGACTGCCCTATTGCTTTCTTTAAATTTTAATGGGAATTTAGTGCTTTTGAAAGGTGCCAGATGGGTAGCCCTCAAGGCTGAAGTCTTCTATGTATTCACAAAACAGCTACAGCACAGGCAATAGCAGTGCAAAATTAATCACACTGCTTAGAAAACTGCTGCACAGAAGAAACCATATTAGCCACCAGAAGGTGCTTCAACTTTTGTGTCATTCAGCTTGATCCAAAGAATCAAGAGTCCCAATTCTTCAGCTTAGACTGAGCAGTTTACTGATTTATTTGATAATACCTCCATAAAGAGCTCCAGATAGCACATCTTTTGAATAAATGGTAATACAAGTTCAACAAAACATGGCACTAGATTCCAGACTAGCAAAAATGTCAAAACAGAGTCAAGTGCCTTTTCAAAATCCAGCCCACACCGTACTTCTCCCTTACTGAAGGGCTCTTAGTTTTTAGCTTGGCAGTCAATAGGTTATTTTACTCTGAGAGAATTCCAAATTCAAAAAGCCATCCTGATCTTAAAATGTCAACAAAACAGTAACTTTTTTTTTTAATGTCAGGTGGCCATCAATGAACACAGATGCCATATTTAATTATATACAAATTACTATACATGAAGTTTAAATCACCTCTGTCAAATTTTTGGTGTAAGCTTAGTAAAACAGTGAGTGCTTAGCCTGCCAAAGACTTCACACAAGGCTTTTTCAAGCAGAACTACTAATCCCTTAAAGCATGCAGAAGACCTGCCTTTTGGAGGAAGTTACAGATAATACCAGAAATAATAGACCCAGCACTGGCCTTCCTGTGACAAGCAGGATATTGATCCCAAATATCTTTACTGTCTTAGTCATGTATGCCGTTTTGAAAAGTAGCAACTAATGCTAAATCAAAAGCAGATAGTTGATTGCCTCTGATAATCCCCTCTGATATTGTTCTCAAGATGGACACATGATTGTAGACACAGGATTATTAATAAAACCCTGCATTCAGAAGACTTAGACTCTAGTGCCAATGTGCAGACAGGACCTACGTCCCATAGGTTCTACCTAATTTCTGCTGATCAAGTTTATGTGATACTTCAATGGTTCTTAGAGCCTGTGCTGTCCCTCTGCATAATACTGTTTTATTGCAAGCAGACAGTACACACAAACTGTGGCTTGGGAGGCTTGGACTGGCGATTAGGAAACAATTCTTCATGAACAAAGTAGTGCAGCACTGGAAAAGGTTACCCACAAAGGTCATGGTATATCCGCTCTTGGAGATTTTCAGCTGTTGGCTGGAAAAAGCCACAGCTGACATGATCTAGAGTTGATAATCCTGTTTCAAGTGAGAGGTTGAGCTAGGAAACTTCCAGAAATCCCTTTTAACCAACATTTCTGTGATTCTATGAAATATTTGCCCATTTTGCTGCATTCTTAGGATTACTGACATTAACATTCTGCTTTGAAAAAAAAAAGCAATTGTTAAACCTGGATATTTAAACTAAACAAAACCCATAACTTTTTCAGTACTGACTAACAAAAAAGAAAAATGAGTATAGAATTTAATACTGGTATATTAAAATGAAAATATACATGGCTTCAGAGAGCTACAATGGGAACATCTCCCTCCCCATCACTCCACAGGGGGTTACACATATGGTAGCCCCCTTTGCCTTGCTCTGAAACTTTATCACAACATTTGCAAAAAGTGATTTGTGTTTTGGGACAGTTATTCATTTTTTAGAAACTTTCTTTTTATTGACTGCTAGAGGTGGGCTGTAGCCAGTGTGTCTGAAATGAAACCAAAAGCCTCATGAGCAGATGGCCTAGCATGTTCAGCAAAAGTGCTATCTGGAAATGTGACGTATTCTTCACAAATGAAGAACCTCAAGGACCATCCTCTCTGTTTATCATCAACCTTTGAATGTGTACTGTTCCCTTATTCTCACAGGCACTGCTGCAAATGAAAAATAACAAGTAAGAATAGCACTAAGATATGAAAGTCACATCACATTTACATTTTTGTTCCATATTAGTAACATTAGATTTGGGGGGGGGGGGGTTTCCTAATTATCTAGCAGCACAAATACTTCTAATGGTTATCTTCTCCATATATATATGAATTGTAATATCTCTATATCTGTATATTGAAACCACGTTGGCTCTATGGATGAACATTTGATATCACTTTCAGTTTCCTTGGCTTGTGCTACCTCATCTGATTTTTCTCCTAATTTGTTCACTGCATTTTCACCTTGGGGACAGAGAGGAAGAAAAGGAGGCAAGTTTCTTACTTTGTTTCAACCAATTTTGAGTTTACAGCTGTTATCTTCTCCATCTACCACTTTTCTCTGGTTACCTTTGTGTTTTTCTGGCTTGAGCTGCTATGACTATGCTCTCAGTTTGGCTTCTGTCACATCTTTAACTGCCATTTCAACATAGCATATTATGTTCAAGATTAGGACACTTAGATGTGTTTTAATGTACAAACATGAACATTTAGGTGGCTACATATGAGGTAGGTACTTGAACTCCCATTAAAGTCAGTGAAGACAATTACCCTCAAGTGCACACCTACTGGCACTAGAGCAATTAGGTCTCTGGGTTCCAATCCATGTAGCTCTCCATCGAGCGTAAAGGGGAGCTGGAGCACATGTAAACACCTACAAAAAAAGCCTAAATTTGGAGTATCTTAATAGGAGCTGAACTTCTTCCTGCTTGATTCTCACTCAATTTTTTTCTTTCTCCATTTCTGTTGATTGTTTTTCTGCCTTCCTTTCTCCTGTATTAACAAGAAATGAATGTCTTCTTTAATTCCCCTGTTTTGCTGTGTCATCTGAACTAATCATTTGTTCAGGAACAATATATTCAAAATTATTCTTTAACTGAAACTTTTGTTCGTACTGGCTTAACTGCCACTCTAGATAACATGGCTTCCTCCTCCTGACAATAAGTTGGACACAAATCATTTATCCTCTCACCTCAGTTTCCTATTTAACATAAACAGGTTTTTTTCTGGGGGAAGGAGATTCATCGTTAAACATAGGTTCTTTTAAAGAAAACAGAATTTGTTATGACTGGTTAGAATTTTAGCTATCCATTTCTAAACAAATGCTGTCTACAGTCTTGTTAACATGCTTCATCCTTAGGCATCCAATGCCTAAGGGTGCCTTTGGGAAAGGCATCCTAAGGATAGGCATCCTAATTTTTAAAAGCCATTGAAATTAATGGGAGCTGTGGAAATTTAATCGACCTCATGATCTCTGAAGGTTTTTCTCTACAGTAGTTTGGAACAGTGCCTGTGTAAATGACACAGTGACAATAAAGCAACAAAATAGTAGAACACAAACTATGACAAAGATGCTGAAGGGCCCACAGGTTCCCAAAAATGTATCCCCCTGAGCAAATACTAGAAGACTAGCTATCACACAACAAACTGCGGGCTATATTCTGAGCTTCATTACCCTGATTTAAATCAGAAGTAGTTTAATTTCCGTTACTCAAGCGTAACTGGAATCAGGATCTCACTCCCTGTCCGTATGATCAATACTTCAGGCACATTGACCTAAACCTTCTGGAAATAAATAAGGAAATACTGTCACGAACTGTCCTGTCTCAGGGAAACAGACAAAAACACCTGACTTTAAACAGACTTTTAAAAAACACATCTCTTATGAAATCTCTTGGGAGTGGGAGTTCTTTCCGTCTCCCAGGGCATAGCAAGCAAAGCAAGGTAAGTTATCTTGACACAAAGTCCTCCAGCAGCAGATCTTTTGGAGAATGAACAAAGCGCTCTGTAGAGCCAGCCTGGCTTATCATCAGTGTCGTCTGTATCCTTGAAAAGTACAGCTGGGGTCAGGGAAGGAATGGAGAACACTTCTTTTCTATTGACATGCTTCCTAAAGCGAAGGAATCAGTAGGATTTCAGTTTCAGGGTAAATATTTTTAGTGTTCCTTCCTCCTAAGGGAGTTTCTATTATAACCCGTTGATTTGCATGGAGCTTATTATGAAACAGTTTTTTTTCTTAAAAAAGAGAGAAGTACACTTTAAAGAATTTCATGCTTTTCAAGGATTTTTCCTTACTACTGAAATCTGGTATGAATTATTTCCAGCAATCCTGAACTTTGAAGTGGGAATCTTTATGACATTAAGTTTTAACTATATTATGCAGATAAATATACTCGTGTATGTGTACAAATCTCAGAAAACATTTCTTTCCCCTTTTTTGAGCATCTGAAGTAATTCTTTGACACTTTGGGAGTCATACGACTTAATGAGAACAATACCCAATTGACCAGTCTGCCAGGAGAAATAAGTCTGTATGGCGAAAAAGGAAACAAAGATTTTTTTTTCCTGGAGTTCTGATTTCTCATTAAATAGTAAGTTATTTTTGACAGATGTGCTGTAGTTTTATTCATTTTTAATCTTGGCCATATGGAGGCATAGTGGAACGATATTTCAGACGTTCTACCAATCCACTATTACTAAAGTGGGAGCAGACATCAAAATCCACAAAACTGCACTAAAATAGATTTTTCCTTTAAAATTCCACCACCACCACCACCCCCCCGAGGGCCAAAAAAACAATTTCCCAAATGTACTGGCTAATATTCTCAAAACCACTGCTAAGACAGTTCTAAATGATCAGTCACATGAAAAAATTTTGAAATCCTGTGGTGAGTCAGTAGGATTTTGGGACACAGGTGTTCTTAGTTCAAATAAGAATACTATTATTTGCACTCTCTGCTCTAATCCATGTTTGCAGGCAGCCTATTACTGCTTAGAAGAAACTTAAAGACAGAAACAACATATAACACAAGGAAGTTCAGCATTGCCAGCTCATGCAGTTTTGCACCAAGGCTCTCAATATTTGGTTTTATTGTTTTAAAATCTTATTTGTATAAATCAAACTAATGAGTTACAAGCTGCAGCTGGGATGGCTCATGCCTTTCAAGCACATGGGAGCAACAGGGGAGTTTCTCTGTTTTCCAGAAGAGAATGTGAATTGCTAAGGAGGACAGACATAGGTAGCCATGCCCCAGCCAATGTTTCTGGGCTGGTGTTTCTGAAATAAGCAATTCTAAATCTAACATTTCGTCTGTTTATTTACTACATGCAGGATCTTGGTTTTCTCAGTTGGTTGTTAAACAAAACAGCTGTCTCCTAAACATCTGTTTACAAAAAATATTAGCAGATTGTGCAATAAAAGATTAGGGAAGCTTAATTTAATTTGGAATGAGATAAAGGGACTAGATTAAACTAAGGAAGTGTTCCTGGAAACCTGGATTTTTGTTCTGCCCTGGAAAACAAAGCTGAGCAAGTAGTGCTTGGTATCTCCCTGTTGATTTCCCTATCAATCTGGACCACACAGCAGCACCTTTTTCTGGTCACAAGCACTGTCAGAAGCTTTCATTGGTCATGTCTATTTGAGGCTTCGGAAAACAGTGAACAAAAGCCAAGTCAAAGGGAGTTTTCTCCCCATTTAGAAAATGATAGCCCCTGCAATAATTTAATAAGGTATTCATTAATTTTAAGTTGAATTTCAAGTTGTTTCTATACAGGTGTTGTGTTCTAGAGGGCTAAGCATGGGGTTTGGAGACCAGAGACAAGAAGAACATTACTATGCATAATAACTAAGCCACTACACCTCTTCCAACATGGAGTGACATAGGTCAACCTATCTTTAAATCACCATGGACTAAGCCTGTATTCACAGATAGGTTATTGTTGCTCAGCTGACATGAGATAAATAGTTAAGCTGCAAGACTCTAACTGAATATCTGGGTGCTAAGTTCTAATTTGAGTCTTGCTTCTGTCTGTAATGCTTCCCAGTATGTTCTTCTATTTCTGTCACAGTTTCTTCATGAGTGGGAAATAATTTCTTCTCTTATGAAAGACGTGCTAAAAAATGTTTGCAAGGTGCTCTGAAGATATAATTCACTGTGATATAAGTCAGTGACCCAAAGCCCATTTGAGCTAAGGCCTGTGTTCTGGGTGCCTTCTTTTGGGTGGTTAAGTTGTGATACCTTAAAAAATATGTATCTTTAGAAAGCTCTGAGCAGCTGTTCTCTTAAAATCAGACACACTCAAGACAGCTGAAATACCCGTTGTGTTCAGATTGGTGTCAAAGGAGATCTGACAGAATTGAGGCAGTGAGAAGTGGCAACTTCCAAAAAAAGAAAAAAAGAAATCAACATGTAAATAATCAGAGATCAGTAGAGGCCTGATCTTCTCCTGTAGGTAAACTTTGCTCTGGCCTCTGGTTTGAGTTCCATGTGGTAGTTGCCTAAGGGCTGGACTTCTTACAACATTCAGGGAAATGTATGATGAAACTGGAATGGCTCTTGCTGTTACAAAGCTTCCTGTCTCCTACTGTATAGAATTTCTGAATGATAACAATTATTTATTAAGTATGAAACTCATTCATTTTTGTCATAGAAAATTCCCTCAACCTCTCATTTCTCAAAGGGAAATTCCAGGCACACCAAATGAAAATTGTTTAAAAGAACAGCTGCTTTCCCTCATAAATTATACAACAAGATCTTAATAGCAACACAACCCTCCCATATATACTTTTGTGCTTTCACCCATTAATTACAGAGAACATTAAGGTTTCTTTTTACTGTGCTTTAAACATCTGGTGCCAAAGGAAGCAGCAAGGAGAAGGGAAGCATGATTATGTCATTAGATTTAGCAATTCCAAAATATTTATCAGCATTCATTATTGTCTGTTGCTTCTGTATGAAACTTGTCCTTCATGTGCAAGTCACTGAATATATATATAGCTTATGAAATATATTTAAAATAAACACATAATTACAGATACTGTTTTTCCTATTGTGCCAGATCTTTTAATAATATCAATTTATAATAGTTAACAAAACAATCGTGGTCTAAATTTAGTCAACTTTTATAAATGAACTTGGGTAGTACATCCCAATATAAATCTGGTACCCATGAAATATCTATAAGACTTACCTAAAATCCAACACAACACCAGAAGGAGAGTTGTAATCAAGTTTTTAATTCAATGCTGTTGTCACGTGCTAAATAAACAGCAGAGGCAGAACAGTTAGTTAGCTCTAGAAGAGTGGGAGCGATCCTTACTTCAGATTTGCAGTGACTATAGTCAAGGCACAGTGTTGAAAGAGTATTATAGTGAGACTTAATACTCTGACCCGTCTTCGTGGTTAATGCTGGCCACAGCAATGCCAGCCAGGTCTACATTCAGGAACAAAAAACAGATGATGGTGAATATCCACAGGTTTCTAAGGGAAGGCTTCCACTTTATTTGAAACTAAACCAGCTCCAAGTTCCAGCATCTGTTTCTGTGCTTTAAATTACCCCAAGTAGTTTCTTGATTTTCCAAAACTGCACTTCCTTAAAATGCTTCCTATTACACTATCACATTTTACTGTGCATTAAACATCTGGTATCAACAGCCTAAACAACAAAAAAACATGATTATGCTGTCAGACTTAATAATTCAGAAATATTAACCAGCTCTTATACTATCAGGAGTTTTTCATGTGAAATTGGCCCTGGATGTGTATTTTGTACTTATGAGACTCTCTGTATACCAGCATAAGATAACAGTGCTCAATCTTTCATGTAACTAACAGAGTTAATTTGCCTAAATGAAATCACTTCATCAGCAATAGTCTTGCCCTGAAAAAACAAGGGATAATCAGTTTGCTAAAACATACCAAACTGCTATCTAGAAAATGGGGGCAGGAGGGACTTTTTCTGTGCAATAATAGATTAGGAAAGCTATTTAGCCTTAAGCAAACTTGAGAGCTATGGAGGCTGAACCATGTGGAAGGAGACCATAAAGCTCCTTGCCTGTTCAGTAACCAAATGACTGCTGCTTAGTTAGCTGTAAGCTTCAATTTGAGACCTTTTGCTCCCATATTTAATTAAAACATCATTGTCATCTTCTGTGAGTACTGAGCTGTAATACTGCAGGCCTATTCAAGATCTGTTTCTTAATTGGTCTTAAATAGGTTAATTGCAATTCAAAGAACAAGTCATTACCAGTGGGATGCAAGTATATGATGCAATGGGACAGAGCATGAGCTATTGGCCAGAATGCCTGATGAACAGCATAGTTATTGTTTTAAGGTTATGACTGGAAACATTTTTTTATATAGATTTTCTGGAGTCTTTTTCATCAGACACCTCCTCCTTCATATCTTTGCTCTGTGGTTTCTACCCCCTCAGCTGTTCCAAACTTCAGATCAACTGTTTATGTGCCTCTGCTCTAACTGAAGTCTTGGAAACCTTTGGTGAATGGGTCACCAACAATAATGGGCTCTTTAGAGGTATTTTTCTCATTAATAACCAGCTGCACTCTCAAGATGACACATAACAATCTAATTCTGACAGGCTGTGAAGTCCCACTAAGTACAAAAAACAGCTCTTGAACCCTCACATGGTCCCCAAGACTTCTGAATAAGAGTGGTATGAACATGTATACAGGATTTAATGGGGCTAGGATTCCATTAGAAGTATGTTTATAATCAAAGCATTTTTAAATGGTACTGCAAACATTTTCCTAACTGGTCCAGCATCACTAGATGTTTGAGTAACTCTCTACAGCTTCATTTCCCAGTTATACCAACAGATACTATTAATTTATTAACACTCCTGTATGGTGGGCTCTGCATAGCAAGCATTTTCAGGTAATCTCCTTAAAATAGTGTTGTATATGGAAAATATATAGTTATATAATCCTCAGAAAATCAAAGTAATTAAGGTATTCAACTAGGTAGATACAGATTTCGCATGAATGTTTTAAGGAAAGCTGCATTTTTAATCCTTTTACTGACTTCTAGTCCTGCCAGGCACACAGTAGTGTCCCCTGGAAATTGAACAGAGGGTAATGTAAACCTCTTCAACAGGCAATGAGACTACTGTCTTCCCCAAACAACCTGAAGCATCAGGGATTGGCATGTTCCTTGGCACAAGGAAAGAAAAATACCTGACCAACTTGCCTAGCTCTTGTCCACATCTTTCCTTACCTCTGAAGCATGAGCTGCTCCAGCCTATAGGTCCTGGTGCAATTGCATCACCTCAACGGCTATAGTTCTGGGAAGTATGACAATATTTCTCCCATACATCTAAAGGTTTTATACTAATGCCAGGAGCCCTGACACTATACGAAGGCATTAGCAATAGCAAAGCATACAGAGGGATTCAGGGAATCTCTAGTACATTTAAGGCCAAAACTATGTTGGGATATGGCTTTCTCAGATAAGAATTTGGGATGGAGAGAGGAAAAGGTGTTCAAAATTGTCATCGTCATTTCTGGGGCTGAAAGGCTTTCTCATGCCTTTTGCAACATTTCCTAAAGCTGTTTTTCTCTGGCCCATTGTTCCTTAGCCAGATGCCCTGAGCAGAGAATGCTATATCCCCAGCTTTGTTCTTAGCTTTGTGGTCAGCATAGTCTCTGAAGAGCTTAGCTGTCAGCAGGATTCATAGATGCAAATTTGATGTAACTGGGGGTTAAGCCATGAATTATTTTGAAAATTAGGACAAAGGTCTTAACTGGCATTGAAAAATGATATCAAGCCAGTAGAAATCTGTATTTCTGAAGTCCCTGTCCGCTGATACCTCCTCTGGTACTTTGCTAGTTGGTACTAGCTCTAGAAAATAAACTTTGCTGTCAAGATCAGGTAAGTTTGTGTTTTCCCCCTTCATCTTGTGTTTAGCATAATAATTACCTAAAGAGCTTGTTTTCAAGGAGGCACAAAAGAGCACATGCTTCACATGCCTGAACAAACACCCCAAGTGTGCAGGCAGTGGCAACAGAGCAGGTGGATGGCAAAAAGAAGGTTATTTTTAGGACTTCACAAAACTAAAATCTGAAGACTCAAAGCATATCACATAGGTCACTGAACAGCTGTCAGACTGTGAGCACTCCTAGTCTGCATTAAATCAGTGAGCTAGAGGTAAAAGAGCAGATTTTCCAGTACTGTATGTTCTCCTTCAACTATTTTTTGTTAATGAAATTTTACAACTTAGGCAAAGTCAAAGGGCACTCTGGGTAGGAGTTATCTGACCAAATGAAGATATCAACAAAGCAGACTCTGCATCTGAGTTATTTGTCTCAATCCCTGTGTCATCAGCAGAGAGAAACACACTCCCAAGGTGTGATTCATCCTGTCATAAAGTGGATATCTGAAGCAGCTCAGATGATACATTCTCTTTCTCTCTGTTGACCACCAAAGAAGCCTAGGAAGACAGCATGGGATGTAGCTGTCAGTCACTGCAGACATTCCAAATTAGCAGAGATCAGTCCCACCCCTTATACTTATGTTGAGATAATCAGAACAAGAGCCAATTTTTTTTCTATTTTTATATCCAGGGAACCTGGATTCAGGAAAACACTAGGCAACAAAACCTGAACAGACAGTTTTCACCAGCTAAAGACAGTCTTTATGTTATTACAATTCCATTTATCTGATGACAATTATTCTTGTCTGCAGTATCAGAACTGATGAGAAGACTCAATCTCATACTTTCTGGAGAAGATGTAGACAAATAAATTATCATTGGTTGTGAGCTTTTCTGTAATAGGAGGATCAATTAACTACCAAAGCTGTCTTTATAACAAATGATAGAATCACTGCTAATCGCTACTTATTATACGTTTAAGGACATGAACAAGTCGTGGTCTGCAAGTAGAGGTAATATCTGCCATCTGAACAGCTTATACAGTTGGGAAAGCTACAAGCTTTTAAGCATATGAGCCTTTTCTCAGCTCTATAAAATTCTGTTTTTTCAAACAAAGGCAGCAAACTTCTGAGCTGGGATTTGAAAACACAGGATTTCCCTATTTCTAGACCAACAAATTAAGTATTCCCTTACGATAATGCTTGAAGTATAGTAAAGCATAAATTCTAGCACAATAAATGTAAACACTAATAAGCGAAGCCTTCCCCCCCCCAAAAAAAATAATTGGGGGAAATAATAAAAGCATAAAAAACAATAACAAGAATGTTTTCCATAGCAAAGAAGAACGCCCAACAAATAATTTTCAAGTGCTAAAAAATAACTAAAGTGTAAAAAGATCAGTCAAGGATCATAAAACCATAGCAAAAAAGCTAGATGAATTCTCTGTTTTGATAGTTGCTTTAGAGGAGGACAGACAAATTCCCACGCAGGAACTTTTCTATACAGGGAACAAGTTGTAGAAAAAAATTATTAGGTGCCTCACTGAAGAGAGGTTACCATTAGAGTCTTACAGGGATGTGAGCTGGAATCTGTGCTGAACAACATGCTTAGAAATGATCTGGAAAGAGGGGTGGCAAAGTTTGCAGATGATACAAAACCAGTCAGAGTGAGTTACAAAAGGATCCCACAGTACTGAATGACTAAGAATAATATAGCAAATTCAATGTCCACAAGTGCCAAATAATTCACATAGGGAAAAACAATCATAAACTGTACGTACACAGTTATGAGCTCTAAATTAGCTATTATAATTCAGCAAAGAGATCTTGACTCATATTGGGTATGAAAATGTCAGCTCAAAACTCAATAAAAGGCAATAAAAAAACAAATAGATTGTTAGAAATTATTGGGAAAGGAATTGAAAACAAAACAGAAAAGACCATTATGCCATTGTGAATCCCTGGTGTGCCCCATGAATCATGCAGTATTCTGCAGGCAGTCCCCTCATCTCAGGAAGGATAGAGTAGGAGAAGAAGAGTTTGGAAAGGGCGATCAGAGGAATAGATAAAGACTTCCTTTATGAAAAGAGATTAAATAGACTATAATCCTTTCATCTGGAAAAACGAAGATTGAGGATAAGTCTGTAAAATCACAAATGGATGGAGAAGGTGAGTTGGGAACAATTAGAAATTGTTTCTCTAATACAAGTATTACGGGAATCCAGTTAGATTGTCAGGCAGCAGGTTCAAAGCAAAACAAAAGGAGTTATTTTTTTACATAGTAATTAAATTATAGAACTCATATCCAAAGGACACTGTAGAAAGTATAAATGAGTTCCAAAAACACTGGTTAAGTTAATGAAGGAAAAAGTCTTCAAGGGCTATTTAAATAGAAAGATGTATCAGGCATGTCCAGCTCATAAAGTCCCTAAGACTGCACAAAATACGAGAGGGTGTATTTGAGGAAGTTTTGTTCTATGCGTGCTCTAGCACTGTATTGTTTATTATCTAAGATATGATACTGTATTCATTAGAAGTTTGGCCTGATTCAATATGATCAGTTATGTGGTGAACTACATCTCAAAAGATTTCCAGGCTTTCACCATCACTAGCCTATATCTGTTTATGTCTGTCTGATAGATACAAACATCTAGCTCTAACAGGGGATTTCTCTATTTAAGCAATAATTTATTGTTTACTGCATTAGTGTGCCAAATAACATCACTTGGTAAGAATAAATAATAGGACTGATGAAGAGAAGGAGATTTAATGTGAGTATTAGTGGCCTTATTTGTGGGGTCAGAAGTTTAGGCAATCTCAGAAATTTCATAAAATAGATTTTTCTTTTGTTCTCTTAAAGCATGTCCAAATTTTGTAAGGCATAAGCCCTGCTCTAAGTTGCATGGCTTACCTATCTCTGGAAATAGACACAAAACATCCCTCTTTATCATCTCTCTTATTGATGGGCATTCTTCATTGCAAACAAACATTTTGCTCCTTTCTGGTTGTAGTGACATTATAACTCTTACCTCATGCCTAGTGCTGTAAAACTGCAGCAGGAAGGTGAAACAATGGTTGCAGAAAACATAATGCTTCAAGAAATTAAACTAACATAGTTCTGAAGCCTTGTGCAGCAATAATTTCCTTGTGTCCCAATATTTGGGATCTTTGTGCCGTGTTATATCCCACATCTGGGCCTTGGCAGGTGGAGAGGTGCACTTAACTTCCTTCAGCTCTGTGCCATTACCCTGTATTTGTTTTCACTGTTTGCACAGATGTAACTGTAAAAACTTTACTCTGATGAGAGCTGTGAGAGCTTGGGAAAACCCACCTGGAAAACAGGCTTTTTTTAAATTTATTTTGTTCAGAAAAGCTCACCAAACTTGTAAGCTTAGGAAGAGCTTAAATAAAATCAGTGGAGAATTTTAAATTGGGGAAAGGGGGAAGGGGCAGGAAGCAGAAGCAAGAAATCATAATAAAAGGACTAGATGAGCTGACAGTTAAAGGGGAGCCAGAACTGGATGGTACCAATTATCGTTGATTTGGTGGATGAAATGTATAAAAAATGGAGAGAATCACAGTGAAACCACCCAAAGGTGAACAAGGATTTATCTAACTCCTCTCTCCTTAGAGGAAAACCCTTCTGTTACTCTTCTGCTAACACTCTGAGGCTGTGGGCTGCCATGCACAGGTATGCTTGACTCTGAAAATGCCTACAGAATTCCAGAGTGTGGGACTACAGGTCCAGTGTGAGTCACAGATTCAATATTGACATTTTGTCTACTGCTGACAGTGGGCCTTTTTAACTGAGAGCTGTGAAACATAGAGGCTCTGTAGCCGCAGCAGTACAGACCCTGTAGGCCAAAGACTGGCCTTCAAAGGATCTGTGCAATTCCACTCAACTGTGGCAAGACTGCACAAACACATGGTAGAAATGAAGGGACTGAAGAGGGATAACAGGGAGCCCTTCATTACTGGCAGTGATTTACTAAGAAGAAAGCAGAGTTTTAAAGTTCAGAATGGGTCTAACGTACTTACCAACTTCCCTGTCAAATCAATTAGAGCAGAAACAGCTCTGAATAATGTATTTACAGAATTACTGTTTTGAGTTTAGCATACTTGGTCACAAATAGTGCAAAAGGGTCTGTGATAAAGTAGTGGATTGAGGAGGGAGGATTTTTTGATGTTGTTTGACTTGGAACATCAAATATACCTAGCAATCTCAATATTATTCCCATTCCCCTGGATTCTCATGTTTCTTGAGTGAAGCAAGGGCTAACACTTCAGAACATAGCTAGATGCCAAACAACAAAGAATAGAAAGGAAGATTTTCCAGCAACCAACTGTTTTTTTTCTGCGGACTGAAAATAGAACCACTAAAACTACTACCTCCTTTTGGAAAATAAAGTGCATTCTAAGATAAAAGCTGTAGAGTGATGGTGTACCTTTTTTTTTTTTGCAAAAGTTTTTTTTTTAAATGAAGCCCCTGTTTTGGTTTGGGGAGATTGCGAATATTCCAACAACTGCTAGTAACAAAAAATGGAAAACCAAAAGCTTTGGTAATTTAATCGCTGTTGAATTAAGGAAAGAACAAACTAAATTGTTATTATTTGTAATATAGAGTTAGCCAAACATTGTGCACAATACACATATACACAAAGGCAACGGTGTCGGAAACAAGTTAATGTTGATGAAGATAGACAAAATTATTCAAAATATAAAGAAAGGGTTTTGTTTTGTTTTATCTTAAGTAGCCAGAATTGATAATTTCAAAGATTTATTGTTTCTTTACAATGCATGAAGTATCCCATACTGCCCTTTGGACAGATCATTCTTAGCTGGACAGTTTCTTGAAGGTTTGAAAACAGAAGAAAATTTTAAAGTGATCTGAGCAAAGTCTTTTATATATGAGATGGTTAAAAGATTTACCAAATGCTAATACTAAAATGCCATCCACTGCTTGATGTGATTGGTGGATAAGCTGGGAAAAATGGCGGATAATGTTTTTTCACTGTTTCCTCCCTTCATTCAACTCTCCACCCATGATTTGTGTAAATGCAGTTGCAAGAGTAGCTCAGTTACATACCTGACTACGGTGAGCAAAATCAAAGCAAAGATGCCATAGTTACAGGACAAATTATGAGATAGCATAAATTGATGTAACTTTC